>NC_138759.1:69277524-70746139 GCF_965113315.1 Podarcis vaucheri
AAAAAACACAACCTGAAGCATCTGTAACCCGAGGTATGACCGTATGCCTATCAACAATATACGACCTTCCATTCCATAGTTCAGGCAATGTTTCTCCACAGTCCCATTTCTTAATCGGCACTTGATAGACTCGGGTCTTATTTTCATCTACCTATTTCTCCCAGAAGTTGCTCAGTCTTTATTCCCCACCACCACAAACAATTTTTCCCAATGAAATGCCCTTTGTCTCCTCTTCCTTCAACCACCCTGTTGTCCCTCTTGAAAATGGTTGGCTGTGTGAATTTGAAGAATAATGCAATGAACATGCATAGCAAGTTTCATCCATCTTAATTTCTAGGGAAGGGGTAGAATTGTTGACTGAAAATGCACAAGCAGCAAAGAGAAAAGTTTCCTATATAAACTGGAAAATGTTAATATTACTATTCCAAAAAATCCTTTAACAATATTTTTTTTAAAAGATAAAAAAGTGATTGCTTCCAATCACTTAATTCCATGAGAATTAAGCTGATATTTTCTTGTTTTGTTTTTTATTGTGCCAAAGTCTTATATGGGGTGGGTCTACCTGATGTTCAACACAAAAATCTAAAGGTGTGAAGGAAGGAAATGAAGCAAAAATCATGGGAAGCCTCACTATTTGTCCTATACTGCCGCTGAGGTTTTCTTTAATGACTGTGTTGAATGAATATTATTTATTGCTGAAAAGGAGACCAATGTTCTTGTGGGCTTTGGGGTCTACAGCTAATGGCTCCCCAGCATAATGAAAGCATTTTGGCAAAGGATTGCTTTTCTCCTTTTTCTGTTATGTTGTCATTTGTCTTTCTATTCACATTTCTGTCAGCACTATGTATACAAAAGCATTGTGTGGTAGGTGTTTCCCGGCAAGTTCATTGCTATGCTTCCTTGGATACTTACTAAGCCTGCCAAAAAAATATGTGGCTTTTATGAAAGTGGGTGGGGTCAAATTCTTGTTGGAGGCTCTCTCAGGAACGTAGTGTCTCATGAACTAGTTTTGATTTGTAGCTACTTTTTCTTCTTCTTAAGTAGTTTGGATGAAACGAGACATTACAGTGGCAGACCTGAAAGTGTCTGACTAAACCCATAGCCATAGAACTGAATCATTTTGCACCCAAAACTGTGTCCTCAGAAGCTGCTTTGCCCCATTTGGTTTTCCCCTGGTGGAGCTCTACAACCATGTAAGTGCTGAGGACGGGATAGGAAACAAGGAAAAAACACATCACCACTAAGTAGTGGTTTAGGTGAGGGAGCTTACACATTTTAACCATAAGGTGGTGACCTCCAGAACTGTGTTTCTCAAAGAGTGGGTTGGCAACAGAAGTTAGGCCATCCCTGTCCAGATAACGACATAGCTGAGCCAATGGAAGGCACTCTGCAACACTGAGACCACCTGAGTCTCAAGTGACAGTGATCAATTCAGAAGCACCCTCAAGCTACATAGCTGCTCCTTCACAGCAGCTGACCACCTTCCATCTATCCATTCTAGGGAGCCACCCACTAACAGTGCCTCAGTCTTATCCGCATTGATCTTCAGTTTATTGACTCTCATCCAGTTCATTACTGAGGCACACGAAATCCACTGCTGCACCTTCAGATGTAAAGCAGAAGTAGAGCTGTGTGTCATCAGTATATTGCTAACATATTCTGAGACTCTGGATGACCCCACTAAGCAGCTTCATGTAGATGTTAAACCATACCCTGCAAGTGTTCCAGAAAAACGGGAACATCCCATTTTTTCTCAGTAGAAGACGGTTGCCATTTTGGGCACCATGATCTCGCACCACAATTCCCCCCCCCCCCACAAAAAAGTGCTTTTTCAGGGAGGAGAATGGCATCACAAGATCACGGTGCCCAAAATGGCCACCAGCCTTTCCTGAGAAAAAATGGGAAGGTGGCATCATCCTAGACTATGGCATCCCAGTGTGTTGGAAGATATGGTTAAACATGGAGAATAAAACTGAACCATGTGGAACCCCACAATGGAAGTTTCCATGGGTACAGACAACACCCCCAAGCATCACCCTCTGAAAATGACTATCCAAATAGGACTGGAAACATCGCAAAGTGTTGCCACCTCCTGCCCCGTGACTCAGATAGCTGCTGATGACAGAAAGTGATGACAGTAATTGCCAGTAGATAATGCCAATCTCTGTCTCCATTTTGTGACTGGTGGGCCTCAAGTGATTTTCATGCACCTCCAAGTTCAAGAACCCTACTTCTAGAGACCTGTGCCAGAAAGAACAAATGATATCATCAGCCTATGGAGACCTGGCTGCATGCAGATTGTACAAATCTTCCCCTGTTACTCAGCCACCTGTGCACAGGCCTCTCCTGTTTTTCTCCCCAGGTTCAAAAGGTAACTTCTGGTTTATTCAAAAGACAGGAAAATTCATTTAGTTGCTTTTCTTTAAAATTTACGCAGCCTAGATTTAAGCATTACTTACTTTTATCCTTTAATCCAACTGTCTGGAATTGTTTATGTAACTCCTCTTGTATAGCAAGGGAGGAATAGTTGAAATAAAAACAAAAATGAATAAATTCTGGAAGACAGAAAGAGGCTATAATGATCATACAGGTGACCTCATTTTGCCCCCCTTGTGGGTTGAATGACTAAACTGCCCAGAATTTGCCCGTTTAAAATATGGAAACCCAAAAGGTAGCCTTCTCCCCCAGATACATGAATAGCCTTTCAGAGGTCTACACTTGGTGACTTCAATCGGCAGCAGAATGAGATAAGAAAATGCTGAAGTGGTGAAACAGACTGTACCCTTTTGAATTGTGTTTGTGTGAGGGTTTTTAAAGTTCCTTTGTGTTTTAAAAAACTTTCTTCGGAGGTAGAAAACCAGTATTGCAGGCATGAGCAGGGCTGCCTTGAAGCTACTCTCCTTAGCATTTAATTTTTTTCAGGAAACTTCTTTTTTTAATGTGGTGAAGCATGCAGAAGAAGTATCCTCCACTAACAGTAGTGCAGTGCATTGTGCCACATTATCATTAAACCGCACATTATACCAACTACCGCACAATTGCACTCATTTCACACGCTAGCAAGGTTATGCTTAAAATTCTACAAGGCAGGCTTAAGCAGTATGTGGACCGAGAACTCCCAGAAGTGCAAGCTGGATTTCGAAGGGGCAGAGGAACCAGAGACCAAATTGCAAACATGCGCTGGATTATGGAGAAAGCTAGAGAGTTCCAGAAAGACATCTACTTCTGCTTCATTGACTATGCAAAAGCCTTTGACTGTGTCGACTACAGCAAACTATGGCAAGTTCTTAAAGAAATGGGAGTGCCTGATCACCTCATCTGTCTCCTGAGAAATCTCTATGTGGGACAAGAAGCTACAGTTAGAACTGGATATGGAACAACTGATTGGTTCAAAATTGGGAAAGGAGTACGGCAAAGCTGTATATTGTCTCCCTGCTTATTTAACTTATATGCAGAATTCATCATGCGAAAGGCTGGGCTGGATGAATCCCAAGCCGGAATTAAGATCGCCGGAAGAAATATCAACAACCTCAGATATGCAGATGACACAACCTTGATGGCAGAAAGTGAGAAGGAATTAAAGAACGTTTTAATGAGGGTGAAAGAGGAGAGCGCAAAATATGGTCTGAAGCTCAATATCAAAAAAACGAAGATCATGGCCACTGGGCCCATCACCTCCTGGCAAATAGAAGGGGAAGAAAAGGTGGCAGTGAGAGATTTTACTTTCTTGGGCTCCATGATCACTGCAGATGGTGACAGCAGTCACAAAATTAAAAGACGCCTGCTCCTTGGGAGAAAGGCGATGGCAAACCTAGACAGCATCTTAAAAAGCAGAGACATCACCTTACCAACAAAGGTCCGTATAGTTAAAGCCATGGTTTTCCCAGTAGTGATGTATGGAAATGAGAGCTGGACCATAAAGAAGGCTGATCGCCGAAGAATTGATGCTTTTGAATTATGGTGCTGGAGGAGACTCTTGAGAGTCCCATGGACTGCAAGAAGATCAAACGTATCCATTCTTAAGGAAATCAGCCCTGAGTGTTCACTGGAAGGACAGATCGTGAAGCTGAGGCTCCAATACTTTGGCCACCTCATGAGAAGAGAAGACTCCCTGGAAAAGACCCTGATGTTGGGAAAGGTTGAGGGCACAAGAAGAAGGGAACGACAGAGGACGAGATGGTTGGACAGTGTTCTTGAAGCTACAAACATGAGTCTGACCAAACTGAGGGAGGCAGTGGAAGACAGGAGTGCCTGGCGTGCTCTGGTCCATGGGGTCACGAAGAGTCGGACACGACTAAACGACTAAACAACAACAACATCATTCTACCACCCACCACATTCTGCTAAATGTGTGGATCCAGTCTGAAACCTGGTCTCTGTGGGAATGGTCAGGGAGGCAGGAGGGGATATATTGTTTATTAATATCCTTCCTAACTTGCGCTAGCAAGTTTGATAACTTAGCAGAGTTTTACATTCCCCTTTTAAACGCACAGCAGATAGCTGGTTGCAGGCTTGTTTAAGCCTCTCAGTATTAGATTCCTGGTAAGTTCCCTTATATCCCTCTTAAAAGAATAAACACGCCGCAAACTTGTGTAAAGTATATAAAATAAGTTTACTCACATCATCAGTTTACAGTTGGATCCCTGAAGGCAGACTTAGTCACAAAGTATACACGTGGATCTATCCCATATGGAGATAGTACCAGTGTCCTCTTTTGGCTGAGAGCCAACAGACCAATTCTAGCTAAAATCTGCTGCTCCAATGATGGAGGAAGTAAGAGAGAGAGAAAGAGAGAGAGAGAGAGAGCATGCCCTGTTCCTTTCAAGCTGCAGATGTGGATACACTCAGATTAAAAACATCCACGCAACCCTAAAAACCTCCCTGCAAATTAAAAAAACCCCACTATCATATCAGGGAGAAAGTCAAGTTCACTTGGCAAGTTTTATCCATTCAGAAGGTGCTACTATTCCTGCACATTTAATCAAATTCCTTTAAAATGTTACCATTATTTGTTCCTTTTCCTTTGTTAGTCAATGCTTCCAACTTGCAAAACAAGACTTTGATTTGACCTTCAGGCAACGTGGGTCCTGGTCAAAGTGGTCTAAAATGAAACAACTATCTGAATTCCTGAAGCAGGACCCAAATTGAAGCTTGTTCTCTATGCTTATCTTGAGGCATATCTTCAAAAATCAAGACTCTTATCTCCACTTTCAGTAAAATAATTCAATAACTTTCCTGCACCCCCTTAGCTATGCCAGAGGTTCTGCTATAATTTAAGTCTCTGTGGAAATAGTAATAAAGCTTTTTATGTATGTAGCATATTTCATCTGAGGCGTTAAAGTGATTTATGAAAATTTATTAAATTTCAAACTCTCTTTAGACCCTGGCCCAATAATTCTCAGAGACATTTATTACATTGCTCAAGATCTCTGTAGTGAGGAATATATCAGTGCTAACAAGTTTTTAGGGATATTCTTTTGCCATTCCGGACAGTATTCCCTTTGTCAATATTTTTATAAAGGGGCTTTTTTCAGTTTCCTCCTGTTCTTTCTGACATTCATGTGGAAATCTGAGAGCTGTCAACAGAGCCCTATTCCCCTATATAAACCAGTGCGGTTCCTTTGTAATGAGGATTATACAGCAAGTGCTGAAGGCACTTCAATGCCAGCATCCTCTGTATTAATGCTCATGGGTTCCAAGAATCAACTCAGGGGTGGAGCATGTCAGAAGGGACTCCACACACACACACACACACACGTTTACTTGTGTAGAGCACTTCCACAGAAGGCAGAGTAGGCTCCATACTCCCCTCCTCTATTGTTTTCCCATGTCTATTTTAGATTGTAAACCCCTTATCCACAGCATTTCCCCCCATCATTCAAGAATTTCTTTACCACTTAGGGCTGTGCCTGGGTACACCTGGCCTTTGAGAAACTTGTATTTTAGGTCAGCCCCTCCATTGTTTCTTAACAGATAGACTTCCTGTTCTGGCCACCAGAAAACATCTCAGTTCATAGCAGAAACCACCCATTTCTTCCAACAAGCTCAAAGCGGTCTGCATTGTTCGTCCCCTCCCCATTTTACCCCCTAAACAACTATGTGGTGTAGGTTAGGCTGAGAACTAAGGACTTCCAGAAGGTCTCCTAAGTTAGTCAGTATTATTTGAACAGGTGCCTTCTGTTTCAACTTTAAAATGCCTACTGAAAACTCTTCTATTCCATCAGGCTTATGTGGGCAATTAGGAATAGATCTTTTCATAATAGCTAGCTGATTTATGATTTTAACATTTTATATGGTTTCCTATTGCACATAATTATTGTACACTGCTCTGCTATATTTTATGAACAGCTGCATATAAATGTTTTTATAAATAAAATAAATTAAAGTAGATCTTGCTCTGGTTCTGGAGCAACATGCTGTTATTGAATTTTAATTGACTACAAATCAAGGTCTACAATTGTCTTCTTGTTGTTTTTTTCCTTCTTAGAGATCACCCCCTCATAAACTTAGGTGCTTTGGAAAGGGCCCTATCTCCACCCTTAGCGAAAGAAAGAAAGAAAGAAAGAAAGAAAGAAAGAAAGAAAGAAAGAAAGAAAGCTTTGTTTTCACCTCTCTGTGTGTATATTGGGGGGATTTCCAGCAATTTTTCTACTTCCAAACATGTGATTCTTTGCAATGTAGCTTTTATAACCATCTTTTCTCTCTGCCTCATGTTGGAATAAGGACAAAATGTTACAGGGCAAGCTCTGCTCTCCATGTTAATTGCTCCGGTTAATTAGAGATACTATCATACTTGTAACCCCAAACTGACTCCCACAGGCAGCTAAAGACACACCTATATCAGTAAGCACTACAAAAGGCAGAAACCTGCCTCAGGACATTGGGGTAGAAAACAATGGAGTAATAAAATAAGGAGCAATAAGCAAATGCACTGGTGAACAATTTTGCTTTTATACTCCTTTAGATTTTTCTAAGTGAAGTGTGAATATGGGAGTGGTAATGAAGATCACCAAAACTGAGATTAGCAGCAGAACATCAGACACACACAAAATAATGCTTTAATAAACAGGTAGAAAAAGGAGGGGAGCACTGAAGCATTTGATATGGGCCTCTCATTTCTTCATTTGTTTAAGATGAATAGGTCCTATTTGTTTGGTTTCAAACTATAATTAACTAGGTGAGAAATCAAGATTAGTGTCATGTATACTTTAATATGCAGTGCTTGAGACAGGAAGATTAAGAAATGCTTATAAGCCCATATTCTGCTCCTGTTTAAAGAAATATATTGATCTTTGATTTTTTTGCTTTGTATCACGTGCTGCTCAGTTTGGATCAGTTGCTGTGTGCAAATAATTTAAGGTTCTCTTGAGAAGGTGTCAGATAAAATTGACAAAAATACGCAAACTGGATGTACAAACCGAGCAATGAAATGACAAAGTCAAGCTTCTTGAAATACAAGTATTGATTGACTGATCATATTTCCACAACACAAAAGGTTATGACCAAAGGCTAGTAATCCTATGAATTGCTACACACTGGCCAATGTTAAGACCTGTCAGCTCCCAAAACCGAAATCAGGTGAGACCTCCTCATCAGACGTTGACACATTTACCACAAACCAGCTGGAATTAGAGCACATGAAGGAGCTCCTACTCCAGGGAAACATTGTCATCCAGAAGTAAGGAACCAAATGAAACCAACTGGGTGCACCCCTCCCCAGTTCTGAATCCCGTGATTACCACTCAATATTTCTTGGCCATGCTAGGCACCTCATTGCAAGGCTCAGGAGAAAGAACCATGACCTTGTCAGCATCAAGGTCTTACTATTTCCCCGGAAAGGGTGAGAGCAGCTAAGCCGGCCATAAAAACCATCAGGTCACAGCAGAACAGTCACACCTGCTCCTTGATTTGGCTGCCTCTTGGGCAGCTTCCCTGTAATTCAGTACTTGGCCTTCTGACTTTGGGCATGGACTTGACTGGTGCTGCTGGACAGCTCCCCTGTGGACTCCTATTCCATCTGCCAGGTCTTCACAGAAGTTCTCTAGTTCCCTGGACTGCTCCTCTGACTCACCCAGAAAATGGAGCTCCATATGGCCAGATGCAGCCATGTGGTAGCACATGAAACCAGAAGACAGCAAAGATAAAAGCATAGAAGGTATGGGCAGGTCAGAGCAGGTCATAAGAAGTGTTCTTATTACCATTTGCAAATGCAACCAGCCCTTCTGCATCTAGCAAGGACACATCTTTAGAATTAAAACTTTTCATAGGGTTTTGAAGATATGGAAATGCAGAAACAGTGCTTTCCATATATACAACTCCTGGTAAGGACAGTCAATAGTGATAGTGTAATCCTTTTTTCTTTTCTTTTTTACTCTACAGATAGCAATGGTGAAAAATAGCCATTCATGTTAACTTCTGCAGCATGAAGGAAGAAGCATGTGTTTCTCACACATGCCTTTCACAAATTAGATCCAAGCCCTTATTCACAGGGCTAAAGCACATATGCAGTCCTGTCACTGTTCATGAGGATCTATGGATTGGGGGTCAACTACTTCCCCAAAGGCAACCACTTATTGTATAGTAAATTATATTGGTTTTATTCCCCGCCCCCCGCTACGTTCCCCCTGTCTTTATTTTGGTTGTTTAGTGAGAGTGCAGAGCATTGTTTTAGAGCTTTCTCCCCTTAATTTCTTCATTCTCATATGCCATTGAATTATGTGTCCTTGACTAAATAAATAAAAATACATTTTTTTTAAAAGACCTGTTCGCTGTCAAAGAACTACAGTCCCTACATTTCCCTAGGCAGAGGGGGAATGCAGGGAGATGTATATAGAAGCAGCAGGCTTCCTATCTGCAATCCCTTGTCTGATTTTTTTATATACAGTGGTGCCCCGCAAGACAAATGCCTCGCAAGACGAAAAACCCGCTAGACGAAAGGGTTTTCCGTTTTTGGATGCGCTTCACAAGACGAATTTCCCTATGGGCTTACTTCGCAAGACGAAAACGTCTTGCGAGTCTTGCGATTTTTTTCACCCCCCCTTTTTCTAAGCCGCTAAGCCGCTAGTAGCCTTTTAGCCGCTAAGCCTTTAATAGCCGCTAAACCGCTAATAGCGCTAATCCGCTAATCCGCTAATAGGGTTGCTTCGCAAGACGAAAAAACCGCTAGACGAAGAGACTCGCGAAACGGATTATTTTCGTCTTGCGAGGCACCACTGTATACTTTCAAAGCCTTTTTCCTATTTAATGCATGCAATTAGCTGTAAACTATATCAAGCCTACACAATAAAAGAGAAAAGAAAACAAATAGGTTTCATAGAGGAGGAAACACGCAGAGAAAGATGGACAGACAGACAGACCATATGAGGCTAGCATTATCTGACTTCAAGCCTCAATCATGCCTAAGTACAATTTTCTCTCAAACAGGTGGCAAAGGCCCTGTCTGGCTCAAATCCTGCTTAAATAATCACACACAATAAAAATGTCCGCTGGATGGAGATACACATTCATCCTGTCCACACCGAACTATGAATCTAGCCAGTTCAACAAGGCCTGCATGAGCATTGCAACACCATTACAGGAGGAGAAACTTATTTCCACATACTTATCTCCCTTGATGGACACCGATGAAAATGCCTGCTGATTATAACAGAGCTGATTTTATCTGAAAGCTACATGAGAGTAAAGCTGTTTTGAAGTAGACATGTACCTCTATGGCAGGGGTGGCTAACCTGGGCCTTCCATATGCCACTGTGCTCCAAACCCTACCAGCCCCAGGCAGCAGGGCCCAAGAGCAGGGAAGACGGGAGTTCCCATTCAGCAACGTTCAAAGGGGCACGGAAGGGCTGTCCCTGCTCTATGGGCTGGAGACATGAATCACACTAGAATGTAATCATTACCAAATAAAAACCCAGAGTGGCATTTTGCCTGTGTAAAGCCAATCCACAGAAACCCTAAAATGATCGATTGGAGTGAGCCCAGTGCTGGATTTACGTACAGTAGTACCTCAGGTTAAGTACTTAATTCGTTCCGGAGGTCTGTACTTAACCTGAAACTGTTCTTAACCTGAAGCACCACTTTAGCTAATGGGGCCTCCCGCTGCCTCCCGCGCCGCAGGAGCCCGATTCTGTTCTCATCCTGAAGCAAAGTTCTTAACCTGAAGCACTATTTCTGGGTTAGCGGAGTCTGTAACCTGAAGCGTATGTAACCTGAGGTACCACTGTATAAGCTAAACATGCTATAGCTCAGGGCCCCACTCTCTTGCCCCCCCCAAATAAACTGGATGTACATTTCCAAAATATAAGATAAAAAACAAATAAAATAAAACCTACATACAGCAACAGTGTTTTGCTTTGTGTTGTGTAGGCTCCTATGATGTAAGTAATGGGCCTCACCTGCTAGCCTTCTCCCTAAAATATCACATATAAAGGGCCCCATTACCTTCAGTAGCTTAGGGTCTCATCAAACCTAAATCCGGCCCTGAGTGAGCCCTATGGGTACCCCACACAGAAGGACACATAGGCGGCAACTGCTAGGGGCTGAGGCAGTCTCTCCCCCCCAAAAAAGTATTTTTTTAGAAGAGCGGGCCCCCTCAATTTTCAGAGGGTGTTTGCCTCTGCCCCCTGGCACCTTGCGATGTTGTGTGCATGACATTGCATTGGGGTTGGGGGTCCCCAATCTGCTAGAGAAGCCAATGCCTCTGGAAGGACCATAGTTAAGGCAGCATGTGAAGCTCCAGTGTCTGCCACAGGCAAATAGATTAGCTGGCAGGGCAACCTAGGGTTGAGCACTGGAGGGACGGGAATATCTGGCTCTCTTAAAGCAATTCTTGCATAACAAGTTCTCACATTTCTTTGATGTATGCTATAATGAACTGTTTACTATTATTATCATCACCACCACACGATCATATCGCAGTCCTATCATAGACATTCTCATTTTTCATGACTATAGCCTCCAAGTATCAAATGTCTAGAAAAAAATGAAGTTCATCAAAAAATTAATCTCTTATTTTCTGAACTACAAATTGATTGCTCACTGCTAGCAATGCAAAAGCGGATGCAGGAAAATGCTGTTCTTTTGCAAATTTTGTGTTATTCATAAGGAATAACTCTGGGGTACCTAATGTCCAGAAGTTGGTAACTACAAGTCCCATCATCCCTGACTGCCCACGCATGAATGCAGCTGCTGGAAGTTGTAGTCCACAATATCTTACCACAATGGCCACCCTTGTAATAGCTTGCGTGAGCTAAAGTTCAAGGGCATTAAATCAACACTACATGGCGTGCTGTTGTTGTTTTAATCTTTGTAGAATGTAGGAATATTCTCAGTAAGCTTTGCACAGGGTTTAGGAATATGAAAATAATGACAACTTCCTACTTTTGGACTTTTTCAGCAGTACGTAGGGTTAGCACCATTCCCTTGTGACTGTCAACAGTCCTGAACACATTATATGTTCTCTGGCGATACAGAGGTGAGTCTTTGAAAATGGAAAATGGATAGCTAAAGGCCTGATAACAGTGGACAGCGTTGGTAATAAGGCAAGTGGATTTGCCAATCAGCACTTGCAACTTGTTGAAAACCCGAGTGGAAGATGCATCTCCCATCCCTAGCAGAGCAGAGGACAAAAGCTCTGCAGGCAGCGGCTCAGCGTGCGTTTGCTCTGTGCCCTCTGGACCAGCTGTAGGCGCCTGCTTAAGAATGAGTGTCAGTGGGCTACTGCCCCTTTGAGTGTGCTGGTTTTGTTATCTTATTACACGATTTTTAAGAGGACAAAGGTGATAGAGATGACTAAAGGCTTTCGCAGTGTATCTGCGGTGACCTTTCTAATCTTCACCGTATTATGAAGACAGGAAGACAAAAGCAACCCCTCCTACTATTGTGACAAAGACCTGTGGGGAAGAAACCACAGGACCTAATGCACTGCAAAAGGTTTTTGAGCCCTGAAAGTCGAGGCAGGGTGGGGGGGGGAGAGTAAAATCTCTGAAATATTTGTCCTGAGAAACAGCAAAAATGGTCGCTACCACCCACCACGGTGTTGCTTGCTTAGAACACATCTCAAAAACTTTGCCTTTTGACGTCCTACTTTGAAAAACAACAACACAAAAGACTCTGTAGATATATAGGCCCAAATTTGGAGGCTTAATGTGTGTTGTCCTTTGCTACCTCAAATACAACATGACAGGTTTTATTTCCTGACATTTATCACTGTCTTTAGAAATCTGCACAAATATTCAGATATGTTTCCTGCTGGCATGTTTGCGAGAAAGTGCATATTGCTTTTCTGCAAAATGAGCAGTCAGACTCGCTTATTTCAATGACTGAAATTTATAATGTGAGAGAAATGAACAAACTGAACAAATTCATTTAATTTTAAATCAAGTGTAAATAAACTGATCCTAAAGAACTAGATCAAGCACACTTGGAAGCTTCCACATAATTATGAATCCCGATAAGGCAGAGTCCCAGATGACAATGAGGCAGTACACACAACATTTTATTCTGGAATCAATGGAGAAAGAGTACTTCTATCTTTTGTCTACACAGTCCACACACAACCTACATCTATTGGATATTCTCCCCTCCCCAAAAAGCACTCCTTGAGAAACTGGTTTCATTCTGAATATAAAAGCCTCATTGTACATTGATTCTGCATTACCCCTCACAGTGTGTCCTTTCAGAAACAGATGAAAGCAGATGTGGGTGGTTCTGACAACTGGAGGTAGGGGTTTATACACACCTGCCCAATGACAGTGTGAGTGGGTGTATACCAAGACTGCAATCACCACTTCCTTCATTCCTCTGGGGTATGTGCAGGGAGGAAAAAGCATGGGGAGCCTACTCCACAGGCGGGTTTTCAAATATGCATCAAATAACCCCAAGCACCCTTGTGGATGGCAGGATCTAGAATCAATCTAGGTGCTCAGCTAGATTGGTAAAGATATTCCTTTTATATGTGTTGTATATGTGATATAACACTGTGACACCAGATAGCTCTGTGGAGTACCATCTTTCCCTACCGGATTTCCCTGAATGAGTTTACAACACATTTAACTGAATCACTTCTTTGACATTCCTAGATCCAGCCTAGACTGAAAGCAGCATGAAGAGGATGGTAATGAATAATTCTGGATTCACAAAAACTACATTTTGGGGGCTACAAATGGTTTAGTGTGTACGCAGCCTAAGACTTCCAGCCACGTTAAGTCAAATGGACATTGGCACTCCCTTCAGATCTTCCTGATCAACACACAAATATCAAAGAGGAGCCCTCACACTAAGGGATGTTGGGGGCTGAGCTATTTTTTTTAACAAGGACCAGGTGGCAAGATCCATGTGCATCATACATGTTTTTAAACAACTTCATTGGAACTTGTTCTGTTTTTGGCTCAGTTAAAATGCTGGTATTGATCTTTAAGACCTACACCTCTTGATCATAGGGCAAAAACTTTGAATTTTATTTTTCTTGATGTTTTAAGCTAAGTGTTTGTATTCTTTTTCTGTGTTCTGTGTCCAAGATATAACAGTTGTCAACAGCTTTGTATTTCATTATTTATTGTTGTAAGCTGCATTGAGAATACATCCTGGATTCTAGTCCCTTCCCATTATGGTCTGAAAATGTCAGTTTTAAAGAACATGAAACATGTCAGAGTGAAATATTACTTTAACTTCCTGGATTGCATTCAGAGGTGACTTTTGCTAACCTTTAAAAAAAAAATCACATTTTAAGACATGTGAATAAAGTACTGGTGGTGAATCTAGTGTTTTTCTTCTTTAAAAAATGAGGTGTTGATATATAAACTAGTTAAATGACTGCCATGGAGACTGTGGAAATAATAGTGGATACATCTGCCTGCCAGTGACTGAGAGAAAATCATGAGGAGGACATAAATTAAGAAAACAATGAAATATTTAAAATAGGGAGAAAATTGGGGCTATCACCTATTATTTCTTGTCAGTGAGATATATTAAACCAGAAAAAGGTAGCCACTTCATCAGCATCACTTTGGGTTTCGAAATTGGATTAGAAAAAGAAGACTTGAGAAAGCAATCTGTCGTTGCTATAGAGCCAATTACTGCCGTTCTTTTGAGAAACCGATCGAATGAAATATTTCTCATTAGGATTCTTTTAGAGATTTGTAGTAATTAAAGCAATTTAAATTGTAGATTTTCTAAAAGAATCAATTTACTGTCTTTGGGAACTGAGCCCTTTCTCAAATAACTGTGAAATTAAGACATGCTTGAAACAATCACATCTGCTCCAGAAGTTGGTTCTTTCCAAAACACTGTGTTTTATTTATTTTATTTTTGCTTCTTGGCTTAGTGTATAAAAAGGAATGGAAAGCAAAATCATTATGCTGTGATGTATTTCATGTAAAATGAGTGCTTCAGATACTTTGGGTATGCAATCTGCACTTCAGTCTCTGTGGCCTCATAGCCTTATTCCTAGAGGAGAAGACTTTCAACAGCTGCTAGCCACAATGGCTACACTTTGCCTCTGTGGTGGGAAGTACTATACCTCTGAATGCCAGTTGCTGGAAACCTCAGGAGCCAGAGAAAACTCTTGAGCTCATGTTCTGCTTGGCGGCTTCACATGATTTATCTAGCTGGCCGCTGTGAACACAGGATACTGTACTAGATAGGCCACTGGCCTGATAAAAAAGTGTAGATAAAATTCCTCCAGAGCCATCTCTCAGCAAGTAAAATTGATTACGATGCGATTAAATTACAGTGGTACCTCGGGTTACATACGCTTCAGGTTACATATGCTTCAGGTTTCAGACTCCGCTAACCCAGAAATAGTACCTCGGGTTAAGAACTTTGCTTCAGGATGAGAACAGAATCGTGCTCCAGCGGCACAGCGGCCCCATTAGCTAAAGTGGTGCTTCAGGTTAAGAACAGTTTCAGGTTAAGAACGGACCTCTGGAACGAATTAAGTACTTAACCCGAGGTACCACTGTAGTTCTTATTTCATTTCACATCCTGGCAACTTATAGGATATCTCAGACCTACTATCTCTCAAAATCAGTCTTCTTCCCCCCAACCAGAAATGTGGGACAGAACAAGAGACTGAAACAAACCTTATCATCTGCTTGGTTATTATTATAACTTCCATGGATTTAAATCTGTTAGCCTTATGGCGTATACAAAGGTTAACCCTTGTGGATCTTTTATCATAATTAGAGCAATGGAATGACAGTGGATTTATGGTGTGGATTTATACTAATAGCCCTTGATATCCAAACCCATTTGGATGCTTGTATCCAAAGAGTTAAATAAAAGATTTATCTGGTCATTCTCACCTTTCTTTCAGTCACTGTCCATGTCAGTCAGCTTGAGCCTAACAACAGGAAAAGGGTTGGTCAGCTCTAACATATGAAAACTCCCAGGGAACACTGAATGATGACTTTGAGGGATTTGTGCAACATGTGACCTCGTTATATTTTTTTCACTTGCATCAGCAGGAGGATCTTTCTTTTCTAAATTTACTTATAGTTACTAGCTTCTGTGGTTAGTGTTCCCTGGCCGCTCCCGTTCTGTGCTTTTGGCAGGCTATAATTTTATGGGATCACATGTTGTAACATTATGAATCTGTATTACGTTTGCATATAATTACATTTACACCCTTGCTGATTTGCTCTTTGTCATCTTACATCCTAGCGCCATGTACGCTGAGGGCATCAGTGCTCATAAAAACAATAACCTGTGGGATTCAGTGCTACAGGAAATGGCTCAAGGAGCGCAAAATTATCCCCCATGAAACAATCAGCACCATTTTTTAGGACTATAAGAACTGTTGCCTCCTGGTACTGTAATTTTACCCTCGAAGAAAGAGCCGTTGCAGTTTCCAGCTCACCCTGAGTCAACCCTTTTGGATTTCTTCACATGAAAGTAAATAACCTTCATTAAAAAGTAGTGACATGAGGATGTTGCCTGGGTCATTATCATTGAATGCCCCCCATCCTAGCCTTTCTATCTATCATTTTCTTTCCAGTGCGCTTCTGGCTCAAATTTCCATACAATATTTATGTGACATTCAGCAATAGATTAGCATCAACCGGTTGCGAAGGTGGACCCACTTGCTGCTTGACGACAGAGTACATGCCTTGCTTGTAGGGTTATATTTACTTATTTGAAAATATTTTATATGCTGCCTGTCATGTCAACATATCCCAGCAGTGTAAAAAAGAAAAAAAGAAAAAAGATGTACTAAAAGCCAAAGATATAGCACAGTCAGTAGCCGAAAAGCTCAGTAGCTGACACCTCCAGTGAAAAGGAACAGGTATCAGGTGGTAGAAAAGCCTCAATGACTGGCAAGGTGCTGTCAGTTAAAAGTTGGCAATATCTGGCCAAGTGGACCAGTGATATAGCTCAGTAAATGGCAGCTTCATATATAGCTTCAGATTTATTATTATTATTATTATTATTATTATTATTATTATTATTAAACTTATGTGGATTTAAAAATGATTCAGTAAATGGTAGCTTCTAACATTCACCTCAATTTCAAGAGGAGGATGCAGTGGGTTTTTTTTGGGGGGGGGCTAGGGAAACCAAGCCAGATAGGCGGGGTAATAATAATAATAATAATAATAAGAAGAAGAAGAAGAAGAAGAAGAAGAAGAAGTTGGTTGTGGGCACTTTGGAAACCCAAAGCTATTGTTGTGAAGCAACTAATAATCACCATGAACTACAAGGACCGCTACTATACAACTTAAAGATCCATGAATGGATGACTTCTGATACTAGACAACAGTGCAATGGCTCAGTCAATTTAAATAACGTCAGAGAACCAAAATAAAATTAAAAAGTCAGTCTCCATTCACCACCACCACTAACGCATCTCTCTCTCTCTCTCTCTCTCTCTCTCTCTCTCTCTTATTGTGCATTGTGTGAATTCTTTTATTAGGAATCATGACCAACATCCTGACTCTTTTCCAAACTAGGGATTTCATTCAGTCAACTGGTTCTGAGGCAAGACTGAAAGAACATGCCCTAGGGAGACTGGGGCCTGCGCTCTCAAACAGCAACCATCCCATGGAACTGAGGAGAACTTGCATAACAGTTTGTGATATGGCAGGAGGGAAGAGACATCTCTCGCTCCACCACAACAAAGAGCAGGTCAGCTGGGTAAATCTGCGAGTCTTGGGGATAAACTACCCATTGCAGACAAATGAGTGAAAGAAGCATCCATTTTACCTCTCCAAATAATCTGCCAGCTCCTTGCCCCAGCCGGGTTTTACATATGTGTTTATATAAACATGCATATGAACTTTCCTCAGGGGAGAGAAACTGCTGAGGGGGTGATTTGATGCTGGGGGGTGGGGGAAATAGCACACAAGGATAGGGTTGTGCATTCCCTTCCCGTCTGCATTTCTTTACTCCAAATCATACCCTCCCAAACCTGCTTTTCATTATTATTTTTTAATATGCTGGATATTCTTCACATGTAATTGCATGTAATGTGTAGTTTTTCCCTCTGTGTTCACAGGTCAAAAGTCAACAGTGAAGTAAGAAGATGGAGGAAGTTGAAAAGAGGTGTGTGTGTGTGTTTGTGTTTTAATGGAGAAATAACAAGCAAAAAGGGAACGTCTTGGAGTCATGAGAAGTGCTGGGAGACTGAATAATAGCTGTGCATGGAAAAGCAGCTAAATGAATGCTGCCGGCATGATCTCTTCTGACATACGCATTGGGCTGGATGCATTGAGCTGGGCTGCTCAGGACAGATTGCATCTTGCATTAATTCCCACGATTCCCAAAAAATATCCAGATCGCTTGTGATGTAGAGGATGATTTATGAATTGAAGGATTAATGCTTTTTGTTTGTTTATGTAATGGGTGCACTTGGCCTTTCCTTCGCGTAAGAAGAAATGCTGTGCCGAATATATATCCTGAAGCATTAATCACATAATTAGCAAACTGCATGAAAACACGGGCTACTGCAATGACCTTGAAAAACCCAGACAATGTTGGATGGAATTCATTTTCTTCTGGAAGATGTCTCAACAAAATATGAAAAACAGTCCGGAAGTGAAATGGAATGTTACTAACATGCCTTTACCAAAAATATTCCTTATTGAGTGTGCTACATTAAGGCTATTTAAAGCCTCAATGAAATTGTACATTGAAATTGTACATTTCCCTTAATAAAATACAGTATAGGTTAAAATATTACTTCCGTATTTTCCCCTGAGAGTTCTGCGAAACTTTCTCAAGGACTGACTACAGAGAGCTGTGGCTCAGTAGTAGAGCTTGTGTTTTGCATTTTCAGGGTCCTGGGTTCAAATTCCACATCTCCTGGCAGGGTCAGAATACACCTTTCTCTGAAATCCTGGAGACTTGCTGCCAATCACTGTATCCAATACTGAGACAGATGTGTCAGTGGCCTGATTCTGTATGAGACAGTTTCCTGTGTTATTTCCTCAGGATATAACTTTTGTGATTTTTACTTTATTTCTTAATTTTATTTAAAAGAGTTTATATATTGTTTGATTTTAGTAAAAACCCTAATCAGTTTACACGAAACATTCAAATTATCAATAATGTGGCTGGTTGTTTTTTTAAAAAAAAAACCATTTAAAATCAACAGTGAAAGAGATTAAAACCTGTCGACATCCACATGTCTCGGTAGGCTTGTCTAAACAAAAACGTTTTAAGGAGGCATTGAGAAGAGTACAGTCAAAGTGACTGCCTGAGATCAATAAGTAGGGAGTTCTACATTAAAATATTGATTTCTTACACGTGCAGAAGGAGTATTATGTGGCTCCTATAACAGGGTCTGTTCCGCAGATTGAAGTGGTTGAGTGGGTGTATCCTGCAAGTCAACTGGTCTTAAGCTGTTAAGGACTTTATATACTAATAGTAAGTTAAAAAGGTAAAGGTACCCCTGACTGTTAGGTCCAGTCTCAGAAGACTCTGGGGTTGCAGCGCTCATCTCACTCTATAGGCTGAGGGAGCCAGCATTTGTCCGCAAACAGCTTCCGGGTCATGTGGCCAGCATGACTAAGCCACTTCTGGCGAAACCAGAGCAGCACACGGAAACACCATTTACCTTGCCACCAGAGTGGTACCTATTTATCTACTTGCACTTTGATGTGCTTTCAAACTGCTAGGTTGGCAGGAGCAGGGACCGAGCAACGGGAGCTCACCCCGTCACGGGGATTCGAACTGCCGACCTTCTGATCGGCAAGCCCTAGGCTCAGTGGTTTAGACCACAGGGCCACCCGTGTCTTAATAGTAAGTTACTTGCATGGTAACAAATCAGCAGCCGGTGCAGATCTCTGAGCAGAGGGGCTGTATGCTGACGGGGTCCCCCCCTCCTGTCAGGAACCATGGCAGTTTCTGAATCAAGCTCAAAGAAAGCTCCATGTAGAGAGTGCTTCGCAGTGACCCAGTCTTGAAGTCCTCAGTGCCTGATCTACTGTGGCCAAGCTTTCCCAGTCCTGGGGCTGTCGAAGCAGTCATATGAGGTGTAGCTAGTAAAAGGTGCTTCTAGTCACTGAGGTGACCTGGGCCTCCAGTGACAAAGTTGGATCCAGAAGCACCACTGGATTGTGTGCCTGCTCCTTCAGGGGGAGTGCAACCCCATCCAGGGCAGGCAACTGACAAATTTCATGGACACAGGAACCAGGACTAGCCCAGCCATGGGGCAAGGTGAGGCAACTGCCTCAGGCAGCAGGAACCACAGCTGCAGCAAATCCCGATATAGATATTTATGTCCCCCTTGTTCCTGTTGTAGCTCTTCACTCAACCTTTCATCCTGATTTGCTTCTACAACGCTTACGTGGAGGTGAAGTTATATCTGGTCTTTACTATTTGTTCTGATTTGTTTGCAGGGCGATTACACAATAATGAGCATTCACCCTGATTTGCTTGCAGTGTGTTTACATGCTTCTTAGTTATTCATAGATAACCACACTTTCCAATGCATCTCCCATCACTTTCCAAACCGCAAATCCCCAATTATTTTTCAAAGTGGATTCTTTGCCCTAGGGTGACAGAGCCCTTTTTAATCCACTTAAATTGCACAAATCTGAATTTCAAATACGCACTTGAAAACCCTGACATTCAGGAGGCACCCCATGTCTGCAGAAACCTCCCTTTTGTGTGTGGGTGCTGCTGTTTTAATTTCATAAGGATTCACGCTCAGAGGGTGAGTCTGCAAATATTGTATAGGATGCACGTTAGTGCTGATGAAGTTCTTCATTTGTATTTAGGAAGGTGTTACATTTACATTCAATCCTTCCCCCTGAGGCGCTCAGGCTAGCATAAAATGGATTCCCTGGTGGTCTCCCATTTGAGTATTTGGTAGGTTCAAACCTGCTTAGTTTAAAAGACGGGTCTGCCCCAGGTGTCTTCCAAATATCCTCTGACATATAGACCGGGCTCTATGGATTCCTTGCATTTTTTGAATGTTTCCTTACCCTCTTCCATTTGACTCAAAGTGATTGCAATCCCACAAGCTTTGAAGCAGCACTAAACATTGTATGATTTTGGTATGAGGGCCATATACACCACTTTTCTCAGTACAAAGTAAGCACTAAGTGACTTTCTGTGACTGCCTTAGGAAACAGTTGCCATCTCCTGATCATGAGAATGCAAGTCATCCCCACTACCACAAAGGGACTAGGAGATGGACAACGACATCAAAGAAAGTTGTCATGATTCCTGCAAGGCCAAGGTGTTATGTACTGAAGTTCTCACCCTGGGCCAGCAGGGGGATACTGTAGATACTTTTCACTCAGGTCCATGTATGCTAATAAGGGATTGAAAGTGACGTTCAGTGATTGGATAGTTACAGAAAATGGTTACTGTTGCATTCTAGAGGAGCTCTATATAAGCAGGCTGGCTGAACCCTTCAGTTCAGTTCTGTTCTGGCCTGTGAATAAACAAGAGCTGTTTGAAGAATCGCTGTGTCGTCTGATATGTTCACCCGCAACTTAACACAAAGCATTTCCCTGACTATAATTAGGCGATCTCGTATTATCTATCCTATTCTTTCAGACACAGATGTGACTTGCACGAACACTCCCATGTTGTTCGATTGGAATGGGAAGAACCCTTAATTACTTTGGACACTCTCCAAGACATCTGGAATATACTACAGTCCAAAAGGAACACATACCTTTTGTTCGCTTTCAAATGTATTCTTTACTAGTTTTCTTTTTAAAACAACAACAGCCCTATAATAAGCCCACAAGCACGTGTGCAATTTTAAAATACCAGTATATAGAAATATATCTCTGTATAATAGCAAGTTGCCAGCATTCTGTCATGCTCAAATATGAGCAAAAATAAAAAGCAACCTGTGATGCAGATCAACAGATGGGGCTTTACAGATAGGAGAAATAACCCCACTGTTTGTGCCAGATGCAACCTACCTTCCCCCTATTCAGTTCAGCTGAACCTAGCTGGCTAATTGTAACCGAGAGAGAACATCTAACATGTGTAATGCTCTTTTATCCCATATTAAATAAGAGAACAACCTTGGATTTAATGAGGCATGTTATATCATTATCTTCGGGGGGAAGCAGGGAGGAATCCAAGTCTGATTTTGAATTCCATCCTTGCAGCCTCCTAGTTATTTTTTGAAGAACATAAATCTCAGCCAAGCCAAATCCCTACAACCAACAAATATTCCGTGATCATAGCTGCCCCCTGCTTGTGGTTCTGACTTGTTAGCCATGAGCATAGCTGTCAACGTTTCCCTTTTTTTAAGGGAAATTCCCTTATTCTGAATAGGATTCCTTGCAAGAAAAGGGAAAAGTTGACAGCTATGGCCATGAGCAGAAACTGCAATCTTGCATTTCACTAGAAACTTTCTCCATGGGGATTTAATGTTGGTTTGCAAAACTGCATCTTCTGATGCAGGGCAGCTAGTGTTTCTCTTTTTTATATGTTTTACACATTTTCAAATCAATCTGCAGTATTTTTTAGAAAGTCTGCATGAAAATTCATCAGCATTTTAGTGCTAACCTCTCCTAATACCTTTCTGCCTAAGATGTTTGCAAATAATTTTTCCTTAAAATAATGCACTTGTGTGTGTTACTTTCACCAATGTATGCATTCTTAGTCACACTTTGCCCTAGTAGATGTATTTTTCTATACATTACATGACTGGAGAACTGCATTGCAAAATTCAGAGAGTTTATATTTTGAAGGATGGCTATGTTTTGGTTCCTGTGTTGCTTTGAGGAAGTTCTAATTTGGTAGGTTCAATGTTATCATGGACTGAACTGAATTTCTGCCCACCCCTAGTATTGGGTGGTCATATGTGGAACAGATCTGGTATTGGTGTTTTCTAATCCAAGAGGCCTGTAGCCTGGAGGTGGGATCTGGAAAGCAAAGACAATTGATTCTGCTCTGTCAGACAAGCAAGGGTAGAAGACAATATTCCTAGAATTTGTCCCTATCCCAGCCAATCCAGAAAAAGAATACTGTTTCACAGAGCACAGTTCCTAATATTGTACTTTCCTAGACTCTTTTCTACGTAAAAATCTTGAGCTAAATTAATCTGTTAAGGGCTCAGTGGCTTAAACTGGGAATCTAATAATCTACAATTAATCGAGCAAACAATTCAGTTCCAGAGCTTTTTTTCAAAAAAAATGTTTAGGGGTACTCTCTTTTTGACTCAAGAAAATCACCATTTTATAGTTCAAACCAGGAAAATTAATACAGTAAATGGACAAAAGTACAAAGGTTCACAAAACGTTTAGGGGTATGCGTACTCCTGCATACCCCCAGAAAAAAAGCACAGGCTTGAATCATGCACTGCCTTTTTTAAAAGTATCCTTTGAATTAAATTTCAAAACTGTCAAATTTGAATTATTAAAACTTTCCGTATTTCAGATTTGTGCAAAAAATTGTTTCTGTTCTAATTTATCAAATGAACAAGAATGTGTCTCCTTTCACTGCATTGCTTCATAGGCTGTTCCATGGCACATGACTTCTAAAGGGTAAAGAAAACTATGGATGTATGTTTTGCCAGTGATAACAAATTAAAAAGCTTCTTTTATTCTTAATGCTGAAGGGAGTTGGATTCTGTCAGATTTAGCATCTACACATGTTTGGACTAGATACACCAACAAAACATAATAGATGTTTTAATTAACAGTCATTACAACAGAAGATTCTGATTACATTTTTACATATAAACATTCCCAGTTGAAATTAACTTAATTTCTCCCCCAAGTAATTTTAATTTGTGTTCATCATTCATTGACATACATTTTAAATCTCCTGATGATGTTTAAGTAAGTTTTGCCCTTCAAAAAACCAGGTCAAGAAAGACAACTTAATCTCTCTGTGTTACTCCCCTGTTATTTTTTTGAGATGCTTGTGATTTAAATTGCTTTTGGATTTATTGTGTTGACTGCACTGTTAGTATAATTTGTTGAATAATGCGAAGCGTTTTCAGCCTCTTTCATCAATGAGTAATGTGCATTAACATGCCAACGGAATCTTTCGGGGTTTTTAAGAGGGCCCTGGACTAGCTGAAGGATTTCAAATGAGGCCTTGTTGCTCTTCCACTTACAATTCTGATCAGGGTTTTCTTTATTTTGTTCCATGAACAGAATAGGTACCGGTGCTGTGCCAAAGATTTCCATTGTGTGTTTTACCTCCTCCACCAATTAATTAGAAAAATAAATTGCATGACAAAATTATCAAAGGGTACAGCAGATTTCAGTGAAATTCTTCCATCTGCGGTGCAGGGTTTTGTTTTGTTTTTGTTGCACTTACCTTAATTTTGTAGTGGCTTAGGGTTGTTTGTGAGTGTCATATATTTCATTCTAAAAAAAAATAAAATTCACGTTCTCCAACACTCTGCAGCCTTCCCAGGTGTGCTGCTAGGCTTCAGTGAAAACCCATAATGAAATAAATTTTCCCATGGGGCCTTTTCAGATCAGGAAGCACAGGG
The DNA here is from genome assembly GCF_965113315.1 of Podarcis vaucheri. Taxonomy (NCBI): domain Eukaryota; kingdom Metazoa; phylum Chordata; class Lepidosauria; order Squamata; family Lacertidae; genus Podarcis; species Podarcis vaucheri. Next base: position 69,301,439 of record NC_138759.1, read on the forward strand.
AGACTGTGGCATGCTGGAGACGAGAAAATAGGTACTACTTCCAGCCATGTCACAATTATGAAGTGACATCAAAATCCCACACCCACTGGAAGTGCCCTGAGAGTGAGGCATAAAAATGGGAGTCTATTTTGTGGAGGAAGAAAACGTTTGAGAAATTGGAGTGCAGTTTTCAGCACAACACTAATTCATATAGACCAAAACCCCTAGTCTGGCTAGCTCAAGTCTCCCTGCAGTGGTGTATTTGCCTTGCATGGAGCACTGAAGAAGAGAGGGAGCAGAAAGATCACAGATATTTAATACAGTCTGCTTCTCCACTCCTTTCCCTCCACAGGCTGTTAGGTGGGAAAGGCAACTTGTGTTTTTTGTCTTATTGTTCCAGGAGGTGAAGAGATGCTCACTGTCTTTCCAGTTAATGTTCTCCTCATCTTCTCATCTCTCACCAGATCAGTGTCCTCCCTTTCCATGGGCAGCAGGGAAAAGATGTTTCTGCACATGTATATTTTAACAGCTTCTCCACAAGAATATCTGCACTTAAAATGATAGTTGGGGGTGCAGGTACAAAAATTCCCTGGGGTTCCAAAGAGCATAAAAGATGCATTTATTTAAAACGCCTCCTTATCTTAAGCGTGCTGACATTTATCATACAATTAAATGACCAAACTAATATTTTGTTGTGGTTGACATTGCCCTTGCAATTTAGTTCGTAGCAAATATCGTATCATCTAGCACTGCATTCCTTTAAGAATCTGCTCGTAAAAAACAAAGGAATATCATATTTATGCTACAAGCATATTATCAGGGGATGATTAGCTGCTTGTGCTTAAAATGGTGCCCCTTCAGAGTTTGTGCGGCCCCACAAACCTCTGTGTGTGACAGAGCTCCTCAGACATGTCTGCTCTAGTCACTATTAGAGTCCGACAGTGGCTGTTTGCGGAAACGCCTCCAACAAAGAAGTTCCTTAACGGAAACACGTCTCCTGGACTCACGACGTGACAGCTTCCGACGAAGCATGGGTCTCCCTGCAGTTGCTTCTGACACCTCCCCACTATTTTCGCTGGACGTGTCTCTCACCCCTTTCTCTCCCCTGCTTCCTGCCTGCGTTGCTGCGTCTCTCTCAGTATTACTGAGATCCTCCTCCAGAGACCCCGCGCTCCCCCTGCTGGTCCCTGCTTTGGCTGTTGAGTCTCTCCCCGTCTCTGGGAGCCCTATCACCTCCTTTCCCTCTGATGTCAGTTCCCTGACATCCACCTCCCCTCCAGGGCCCCCTTCCCCCCCGCCCCCTCCCTCTCCTCTGGGCGGTGAGGAGCTGAAACCCCGAAACGAATCCTCTTCATCTTCAGACGTCTCGAACATTTCCCTCCATCGGTCTTCGTTCCGACTCGCTGAATCCTCCTCCACCTCGGAATCAGAGAACCCCTCCAACTCCTCTTCTTCGTCGGTGGTGGCGAAGTATTCCCTCCGGAACCTCGCCACTGGCTGGGGTTTACGAGGGAATCTCTGATGAAAAGTTTCAATTAGAACCTCGTCATCTACATCCTCTGCCCTGACCCAGGTGTTTTCCGACTCCGGTTCCCCTTCCCACATTACCAAATACTCTACTTGCTCTCCCTTCCACCTGGAATCTAGAATCTCCGCTACATGGTAGCTGTGTTCTTTTTCCTCCATCGCTGGTCCCCTATTGACCCTCCCCTCTCTGTCCCCTATATACGGTGACAGCAACGATCTGTGGAACACTGGGTGCAACTTCATGTGGTTCGGTAACCGGAGTCTGAAAGCCACCGGGTTGACCTGTTGCGTGACTTCAAATGGGCCCAGTCTTTTGGGTCTTAACTTCTTACAACCTCCTTTAAATGGTAACCCTTGGGTGGACAGCCACACCTGGTCTCCCACCCTAATGCTTTCCCCTTCCCTTCTGGTTTTGTCTGCCTGCCTCTTATATTCCTCCTTCGCCCGGTTTAAATTAAGTTGGAGTTGGCGATGGATCGCTTCCATTTCTTCAACGAACTGTTCTGCTGCTGGAACGCTCCAGTTCTCCCCCTCCCCCCCTGGGAAGGCTCGGGGATGACACCCGTGATTGGCCAAAAAAGGGCTCATCCCCGTGGACACGTTCTCTGCATTGTTGTAAGCAAATTCTGCCAACGCCAGCTTCTCCACCCAATCATTCTCTCTGTCATTAACATAACACCTCAAATATTGCTGGAGGACACCATTAGCTCTTTCCGCCTGCCCGTTGGTTTCTGGATGACGGGCAGTAGAGAAATTAACCTCTACATGCAGTAAGCTCATGAGCTTCCTCCAGAACCTGGAAGTAAATTGTTTCCCTCGGTCCGAAACCACCCTCAAGGGGGCGCCATGCAACCTAAACACATTTTCCACAAACAATTTGGCGGTTTCTTCTGCTGTGACCGCATGTGAGCAGGCTATAAAGTGGGCCATCTTGGTTAACAGATCTACCACCACCATAATGGCTGTTTTCCCTTTGGACCTGGGCAGATCAGTCATGAAATCTATTGCCACTGCCTCCCACGGTCTTTCCGGCGTGGGTAGTGGTTCTAATAAACCTGCCGGCGCCCGCCTCTCCCCCTTGGCTCGTTGGCATCGGTCACACCCTCTCACATACTCCCGTACATCTTCCCTAACCTTGGGCCACCAGAATTCCCTGGTAACCAGCCACATGGTTTTGTGTTGCCCAAAATGCCCTGCTGTGGGGTTATCGTGCAGTTGCTTGAGTACCTTTTCCCTCAATTCCCCTTCAGGTATGTATAACGCTCCCTTGTAGTACAACGCCCCATTTCTCTCCTCAAAACCCCCGGGTTTGTCTCCCTCCCTCCTAAGACTCCTGAGTTTGTCCTGGGCGTATTCATCCTGCCCCGTTCCCTCTACCAGTTCCCTTTGCCCCACCAATGCCGCCCCACACACCCAGCGGTCCTCGGGAATGACATGGGTCTCTTCGGGTGCACCCTCTCCCTCCAAATATTCAGGTTTGCGTGAGAGAGCGTCCGCCCTAACGTTCTCCGGGCCTGGTACGTAACAAATCTCAAAGTTAAATTTGGAGAACTCCTGGGCCCATCTCAACTGCCGTTGGTTGAGCACTCGCGCAGTTCTCCAATACTCTAGATTCTTATGGTCCGTGCACACTTGCACCTTCTGTTGTGCACCAATTAGTAGGTGCCTCCATCTCCGGAAGGCCTCATAAATTGCAAGAAGTTCCCGGTCGTACACCGTGTAGTTCCTCTCAGACTTGTTCAGCTTTCGCGAAAAGAAGGCACACGGTCGCCACTCTGACCCCTCCTTCCCCGGCTGCAGAAGAAGCACCGCCCCTATGGCTCTGTCCGACGCGTCTGTTTCGACCCTCAGCTTTTTTTGTAAATCCACATGTAGAAGTTGTTCGTCAGAGGCGAAGGCCCTTTTCAGTTCCTCAAACGCTCGCTCCGCCTCCCCCGTCCAAACAAACTTCTTTTTGCTGCTGAGACAGTCCGTGATGGGCGCCGTCAGGTGGGCGAAGTTTCGGATGAACTTACGATAAAAGTTTCCAAACCCTAGGAACCTCTGCACATCCTTCTTGGTCTTGGGTGTTTTCCATTCCAGCACCGCTTGAACCTTGCCGGGGTCCATGGCCAACCCCTTATCTGACAAGCGGTACCCCAGGAATTCCACCTCCTTGGTATGAAACTGACACTTCTCCAGTTTCACCCACAGTCTGTTGGCTTGCAGCCTGCTCAACACTTCTCTGACGTCTCTCACATGTTGCTCCTCATTCTCCGAATACACCAACACGTCATCTAAGAAGGCCACGCAATTCTTGTAGAGCAAAGGCCCCAGTACGTGGTTCATGAAAGCTTGAAAACACGCGGAGCCTGTTTGTAATCCAAAAGGCATAACTAAGTATTCAAATGCCCCCAAAGGGGTGAACATGGTGGTCTTCCATTCATCCCCTTTCCTTATACGTATCAGGTTGTACGCCCCCCTTAGGTCCAGCTTTGTAAAAATCTTTCCCTTCCGCACCCTGGTCAAAATATCATCAATCCTGGGCATAGGAAAAGCCGCCGGCTCGGTCACTGCATTTAAGGCCCGAAAGTCACATACCAGCCTCGGCTTGTCCGTGTGTTTTTTGTCCACAAAAAACACTGGGCTACCCCCCGCTGCCTTGGACTCTCTGATGAAGCCTCTCTTCAGGTTCTTGTCAATGAACGCTCGCAACTCCTGCATTTCCCTGTCTGACATGGCATACAACTTGCCTACAGGAAGCTGTGCTCCGGGGAGTAAATTGATCTGGCAATCAAAGGGTCTATGCGGAGGTAGTTGGTCAGCTTCCTTCTCGCTGAACACGTCGCTGAGATCAGCATACTGTGGTGGCACCTTCCCCTTCTCCATTACTTCAGTCCCTGCCAGGGTGGCTTGGGCCCCTGCTGACCCCTTTTCCCCCCTGCAGTGTTCTAAGCAATGTGCGGAACCGAAGGAAACCACTCTTTGATGCCAGCCCACCAGCGGATCATGTAGGGCTAGCCAGCTCATTCCCAAAATAATGGGAGCACCTCCCAAGGTGGCCACATTAAACGCTATCAGTTCTGTGTGCCTTGCCACCCTCATTATCATTGGGATGGTCTGCAAGCTGACTCCTCCTCCCAACAGTTCCCTGCCATCGATCGTGGTCACCTGCAGGGGGTTGCTTAAAGGGATAGTCTGTATCTGGTGTTCAGCAGCAAACTCCTTGCTCATAAAATTGCAGGAGCTGCCTGAGTCCAACAGTGCCTTTATTTTTAGGGGGTGTCCATTTTGCAGCTCTAGCGACACTTCAATCACTAGAGCAGGTCGAGGAGCTTCTGGCACTGGCACTTGGGGGAGGGGCACTTTCACTGCTCTTTGGCCTGGCTGCAGTGCCCTGATGGCAACCAGGCGTTGGCTTTTACCTGCTCCGTTTCTCCCTGCTCTTCCCCCTCAACAGCTCCCACCATTCCTTGCCATTCCTTCCTCTGGGGGCAGACTCTGGCAAAGTGGCCTGGCTGTTGGCAGAGATAGCATTTCCGGGCTCCCTTTCCCTCCTTCTTCGCCCCCTCACTGGGCTTTGAAACTGCGCGCGCGCGGGCTGTTCCGATTTCCATCGGCTCTGCCGGCGGGAAAGCTGGCTCAGGAATGTCTGGAATGCGTAACTCCTTCCAACGTTCCCCTCTCCCTTCCCGCCTCTCCAAGGCTCTTGCCTCCTGGCGCGCTCCAATGGTCAGCGCAGATTTGGTCAGCTGATCCATAGACACCGCCCTGGGGCTCCTGGCCAGCTCGTCTTTCACAGCTGAAGAAAGACCTTCTTCAAATAGCATCTGAATGGGTGCTGCCGATAAATCCCACCCCAATCTGTGAATCAGCATGGTAAATTCAGTCCAGTACTCACGGACAGATCTGCTTCCCTGCTTGCAAGCCATTAACTGTCTGCGCACCACCCCTTCCTCAATGTCGCTGGAAAACATGATATCCATTGCACGAAAGAATTTCATAGTGTCCTTTAGGATATCGTTGTGCGTTGCCATCAGGGGTCGAACCCAGTCTCGCGCGCCCTTCTCAAGATGCCCAATTACAAAAGCAACTCGAGATTCCTCATCAGGGAACTCATCAAACTGGACATTCAGGGCATATTGCATTTCAGTCCTAAAGGCATGGTAATCCTTGGGGTCCCCCCCAAACTTCTGCACCAATCCTGGTACCTTTCTGGGGAACTGAGTGGTTCTCCCCTTCTTGTCTGCATCTTGAGCCCTCCTCTCCTCGAGCCTCGCCGTCTGCAGCGCCAGTTGGACCTCCAATGCTCGGTATCTTTCTTCCAAGCTTGGATCAGCTCCTCCCCCTGCTACTCCGGCTCCGGCTGGGTCGCTCATGATGCTTTCTCCTGCACAGGCAGCGTACAGAGACTGTCGGACTGCTATCAGGGGATGATTAGCTGCTTGTGCTTAAAATGGTGCCCCTTCAGAGTTTGTGCGGCCCCACAAACCTCTGTGTGTGACAGAGCTCCTCAGACATGTCTGCTCTAGTCACTATTAGAGTCCGACAGTGGCTGTTTGCGGAAACGCCTCCAACAAAGAAGTTCCTTAACGGAAACACGTCTCCTGGACTCACGACGTGACAGCTTCCGACGAAGCATGGGTCTCCCTGCAGTTGCTTCTGACACCTCCCCACTATTTTCGCTGGACGTGTCTCTCACCCCTTTCTCTCCCCTGCTTCCTGCCTGCGTTGCTGCGTCTCTCTCAGTATTACTGAGATCCTCCTCCAGAGACCCCGCGCTCCCCCTGCTGGTCCCTGCTTTGGCTGTTGAGTCTCTCCCCGTCTCTGGGAGCCCTATCACCTCCTTTCCCTCTGATGTCAGTTCCCTGACACATATGCTGGATTTATACCCTTTTAATTACAGTAATTACCTTCAAAGTATCCTGGGAACTGTAAGTTGGTGATGGTCTGGGAATTCTTTGTTACATTTCTCTGCATAGAGCTACAACTCCTAGGATTCTGTGAGGAGAGGAATTTCCTGAATATTTTGAAGATGTGAGGAGTGTCACCTACCTGTCAGGAAATGAGCACTGGTGTCATTAAAGTAAAGGCTATCATCATCATCATCTATTAAATTTCTATACTGCACTTCATCCAGGTGTCACAAGGTGGCTTACAATATAAAACCACAAAAATACATAACACAGTAATAAACAAACAATACCCCCAACAACACACAGTTTAAAAGGCTATAAATTGTTTAATTCACCAAATGACATAGAGAAGAGGAATGGTTTTTCCTGGCACCTAAAGATATGTATCGAAGGCACCAAACAAGAGAGCATTCCACAAGCAGGGGGCCACCACAGAAAAGGTTTGTTCTAGTGGAGGAGGCACAGGAAGAAGAGTCTCAGATGATGATCTCAGGATCATATGGAGAGAGGCGGTCCTTCAGATATTGCAGTCCTGAATTGTTTAAGGTCTTATAGGTCAAAAACCAGCACTTTGAGTTGGGCCAGGATCGGTGTAATATGCTCAAACTGCCTTGCCTCAGAGAGCAACTAGCCACCAAATTCTTTACCACCTGATGTTTCTGAACTGTCTTCAGAGGCAGCCCTATGTATAATATATTGCAATAATCTAATCTAGAGGTTACCAGAGCACAGACAATAGAAGTTAGCCTATCCCTGTCCAGTTAGCTGAAGCTGATGGAAGGCACTCTGCACCACTGGGGCCACCAGAGCCTCAAGTGACAGCAATGGCTCCAGAAGTACCCCCAAGCTACATACCTGCTCCTTCAGAGAGTATAAGCCAATAAAGTTAAGGCCACCTCCCATTCATCCAGTCTAAGGAACTGCCCACTAACAGTTCCTCAGTTTTATCTGGATTGAGTTTCAGTTTATTGGCTCTCATCTAGTCCATTACTGGGGCAAGACAACAGTCCAGCACATCCACTGACACATTTTTTCAAGACCTGAACTCTCTCTGTTTGTTTTTCTGGACCCTTCATCTTCTGCACTATCAGGCAGTTCAGTCCATCAAAGAAGAAGGAATATCAAATTAGATAGGGATCTCTTTATATTATTGCATACCACTTTGATTTAGGGGCAAACTGCACGGTACACAGCAGTTATGTTAAAGAAGTTCTGGTGGCACCTTCTTTCCTCCTGAAAGTTCCTCCTGAAACACAGAGCTCCAGATCTGGGTTTGAGAGGTAAACAAGGACCCAGAAAACTGGTGAGAGGACAACACAAGGTTGAAGAGGAATGCACCCAGCAGAGGACCACAAGTGCATTGCTATATACGACTACAGCGTAATAGGCATCCGGCAGAACAGAATGTTTCTGCTGGCAGGGGGAAATCATCCTGAGGGCATTGACTCGCTCTGTTAGTGCCAAGGCAGCCTCTGTGGCTTGCCTTTGAAGCATATCCATGAATGAAATATGCAGAGCAGCTGCTCGGGCATAAAGCCACATAGTTATCAGATTCCATCTGGTGGGCTTACAAGACAGACAGTTGGCAAGCCTAGAACTCTGCCTCAGAGAGGCTGCAACTTGGCTCTATTAGCTTATCAAGGTTTGCTTGCTGTGGGTCCAATAAAAAGACTAAGAATATACCCATCATCCAGATTATCACTATGCGCCAGCTAAGGCTTTATTAGGAGGGAAGAGGCAGTGTGGTTAAGCATAAAGTAGAAAGGGGACTAAATGAGAATATGGGACTCATCTCCTGCACTGCTTTTCAAAGTCATGGATTTCATGTTCTCTGTTGATTGAGTTACATAGCTCAGGCCCCCAGCCCTGCCTAGAGACTAAGCTTAAGATACATCCAATATTTGTATGAAGCTAATACCAAGCCTGACTCTCTGAAATATCATGTTTTATTCTGGAGAAGGCAACTGAGAAAATATGGAAATTGTGTTTTGGTTTGGGTGTCAAAAGGTGCCATTCACACTTCAGGGCTTACCAGAGAGCAAGCCCCATTGAACTCAGTCAGCCTAACTTCCTGATAAGTTTGCCTTGGATTTGGCATTATGGTGCTCTGCAGACATTTTGGGGGTGTATATTAAATGTGTACCGTATGGATTTTTTTCAATGCTAAAAGCCAAACTTAAATCATTAAATTAATTTACACATGTATATACTTCTACAGTGGAATGCCTTCCCTAGTGAGGTGTGCCTGTCTCCATCATTATTAACTTCCAGCAGGAATTTGAAAACCTTCCTGTTTATTCAGTCACTTGGTGACGGAATAATACTGTTCCAGGCAACCTAGATCATTGGGTGGAAGTATGTTTTTAACTTTTGGAATGTTTTGATCTATTTTAGAATGATTTTGTTTTCAAATTGCGTCTCTGTTTGCCCCCCTGGGCTCCTTGGGGAAAAAGGGCAGGATATAAATTCAGTAAATAAATACTGTAATTCACAACTGTTGACATAGAGTATCCAGTTCGTTGTAACTGAGGCAAAAACAAATGAACATGACTCTCTCTGTACTTTGGGAGCTGCATTGTGCTGGTATATTTGTGATAAGAACAAAAAAGTGAACCCTATCTACGACATATCTTGGCTTAGTAGTCATTTTGTTCCACCCTCTAGCAAGCTGCAGTGCCTTTTCTGAGCAGAGATGCTGTATTAGCAATGACAAATCTCCTCAGAACACCCTCATGTCACCATGTAGCTTTGAGCATTAAACGTCTGTCTGCAGATAGTAAACTCAGTCCTTTACAGCAGAATGCAGCAGAAACAACTGCGGTTGGAATAGCAACATCAAAGGTTTTATTTATAAAACAAATAACAAAACAACAAACTACTCTCACAGCCATCTTCTTCAGCAGGGGAGCAAAGAGAGAGCAGAGAGAGGGAGGAGACATTTAAATAGTTCCCATACTCATACATCAATTAAGTAATTAAAGGTAACCTGCAACATTATGCAATGTGAGAATGAGACATTACAAATACTAACAGTAGCATTGTTGTGAGGGACTTCTGGTGAGGGGGGTGATGGCTGCTGTCAGCTTCCCGGAAGAGCACCTCACTTTCATCTCAGAAGCATTGTCGAGCAGGGACAAAGGAAGGGGTATGTGGTGGGTTCGGGCCGCCCTGGATGTCACCACTGGGGGGGTGACAAAATGCTGGGTGGCACTCAATGAGGGGCCTGCAGTGCTCCAGAGCCATGCGTCTCTCCTGGGAGAGACGCGGTGGCTTGGGTGCGCGCAGGCGCAGCACTGTCCAAACAGTCCACCCGCTGCCTCCCCCCCCCCCAGCTATAGGGTGGTTGAGTGGAAAGAGGCAGGCAGACTCCGGAGGCCCTACAGTGTGCCCTGCCCCTATGGGCAGCTCGCCCCGCCCCTGGGCGCGCTGCCCCAGGCACCCGAGCAGCTTCCTCCGCCACTGTTGTAGAGTAGTTTCTTTGTCTCATTCCAAGGACACAGCGATAAAGTTTAAACTGGACCTTTTCTTAACAGCATCAGCCACTGCCAGTTACAGCAGAAGGAGGGAAAGCAAAAAGAGAAAACTAAACTCACAACTGAGGAAGGCTACTTTCTGTTCCTAGATACAGTGACACTTTAGTGCCTTTTTCTCTCAGTACAGTGAGTATTAATTAAAGGCTATTGCTTATCATAACAAGAAGTCTCTTCTGATGGGATTTCTGGGTGGAAATGGTGACCACCAGCTGCTTGGAGAAGGACCACTGCCACTGTGGAACAGGAGCAAGCAGTAAACAAAAGTAGGGGAAGACTGAGCCCAGGGGAAGCAATTTTGTGTTACCCTTCAGCAACTCCCCTCCATGTTAAGTTCAAAGTTCACTATATGAGAATTTTCAGAACCGGCGTAACATACATTAGCACATATTAACTGGAGCTGGTCCAGTTAAGTTGACCACGTTTTATGCATCTGGCCAAAGCCAATTTATTCCATTTTCATCACACTTATCTCACAAGGGTTATTGTGGTATATATACCGGTAAGTAATATGGTGAACTCCATATAGTGGCAAGTGATATTAAAATGTTTACCCATAGTGGCAATAACACTTCTGTATGTAAAAGAAGGCTCAAATTACTAATAGAAGAATTGCAAAGAGGAAACAATAAGCCACCAAATAAAGGGGAAAACTGACTGTGATTTCCATACCGGGGTGGAAAGCTCTTGCCCTTATTCCTTATTATCACATCGGACAGGAAAGCACTTAGAGAAATTACAGTCATTGCAAAATTGTAAAGGTAAACAAATGTGCAAAGAAAATACAGTAAGAGAAGTAAATAAATTATAATGAATGAGATTCCCCTCCAAGGTTTTCCATAGGCTGTAGGCATTTATAATTATAGGAGGTGGTTGTTATCACAGTAAACTGCAGAGGTGGGATTAAGTGTGCATATAATTAACACATTCAAAACAAGGTAATTGTGTTCATAAACTAAATTAAGTACTTTAAAAGTGAATTACTTGGGTGACACATGACACTAAAATCAACTGATACCTTGAAATGCCACCAGGTTGGTTTGGTGGCATTTTCCAAAGTGCACGCAGATATTTCATCATGTGTGTTCTAATTCAAAATAATCTCTATAAAGTAGAGTGACTTGGTCAGGCTCTGTGCTCCATTAAATGTTTCATATAATGGTTGAAAGGCACCCATGAGAAGACAGATGTGCCTTGAGTGATTTCCTTTGGACTTAGAGAAGATTGATAGCATCAATGTCAATATTGTTGATGGGAAATGTTGAAGCTTAGTGTCAGGAGGGGAGAATCAGTATAAACTGGGTACCCTATACTGCATAAGCGGAAATGTTCCCACTTGCCTTATGCCAACATTATAAACAACTAGGGATGTAATTCAATATAGCATGCATCTTTGTTCAGCTTTCATATGATCTCAGGCCTCTTCTGGTTCACTACAGTTTCAGTTTCACAATGTTGGTGTTCTTTCGATTTGCCATGCTTCATCTGCAGTGGATTTTGTAAACAATTTCAAAACATTTGAACCAATAACAAGGTGTTCACTTACAAAATTGATTGGGTTACTTAACCTTAGTTATCTGACCTTACTTACCCTTCCCCCACAACCTGTAGTGTGGGTGTGGGTGTGGGAGAGAGGGGGGATAAAAACCAACCATAGCACTTTTCAAGGGTTATTTTGAATAATGGGTATGTGGGTGTCTGGTTCTTTGTGTTCAAGTGAACACTTGCTACTGCTGTTGGAAGTGGTGTAGACCCCTCAGTTCATTATAGCTAGCCAACTCTGGAAAGGAGATCTCTTGCATGAAGTGAAGCTAATGCAGCAGGAACCTTTTATGATGGAAAGATGACTGGCATCAAGTGAAGCTAATTTTTTTTGTTAATTTCAGGAAAGGAAGGGGCAGGGCACAATAATCCCATGGACACTTGCAGCATCTCCTTCAGTGTATGCTTGCTTCAAAGGTGGAATGAAACAATGAATTACATGCTTTGTTAGCAGTTTTGAAAACTGCAAACCTGGTGCACATCCCTGGATGCAAACCAGTGCCTTGTATCTGATGCAGAACAAAGTAACCATCCCGTCAGCACAAGTGGGACTTCCCCTCTTCCGCCTCCCCGACACCCCTTTAAATCTGTTTTGTGATTTCCCTCTACCTCTGGAAAAGATCTGGGGAGAATGCAGGGCAGACACAGGAGGAGAAAAGTGAGGAAGTCCCATTGTTTGTTTGTATGTGTGTGTGTTCTTTATTGAAAAATAGGGGGGGAATTATACCCATTATAAAATTATAAGCGCACAAGGTAAAATAAGCCATGAAAAAATGACAATTGTTAAGATACACTCTTGTAATAAAAAAAGACAAAAGAAAATGAAATTTATAAATTTACAAGGTTATTATTTTACTTATTCTAAACTTAACCTAATGCAGTGTTTATAAAAATGTCCATGGCAAGTTTGTACATGACTTGTTCACATGTTGCAATATTATACATATCTTCTGTCCATTCAATGAAGAGACCCACATTTTTATTTTTCCAGTTCATCAATATCATTCTTTTTGCCACAGTAAGGGTGGGGAAGTCCCATTGTGCCCATGGAAATCCTTGCAATATGGGATGGCTGCTGGATCTCAGCCTTTGTCATTAAGCAGCTGTCACTTGCTTTATATGTGAAACATGAACAGCTTTCTTTTGTCTGTCCTAAACTGTCTTTCTTTTTTCCTTATCTCTTTCTACTCAGGTTCACTTTACTCTTATCAACATCTCTTCCCCCATTTTTCCCTCGTGTTGTTGTCCCATAATTGTTGGTTCCCATTGCCCTATCAGTCAATGACTTATTCTCACCCTCTTTACTGCCCCCACAATTCACTACATCCCCAATATATTGCGTTTCAAGCCTATACAAGTTTACTTAGAAGGAAGCCCCATTTAATTCAGTAAGGTTTACTCCTAGTTAGTGGGTGTAGAAATGCACTGCTAATAGTATCTCCATTCTTCTTTCAGTATCACCAAGTTTTTATTGGTAGGGTGTGTTGAACCTCTCCCACATTGCAAAGAGGACCAGCTTTACTAAGATGCAATGCAAAGTCTCTGCTTCAGGCAGAAGGTGTCAGGAGAGAAGCCATTTCCCCATTCTTTCCCGTCTACAAACTCTTTCATTGTTTTTAATAAAAATGGCCAGAGGTGGGAAGGAAGAGGGGATCATTCTGACCTTTCTTCTTATTCTTCGTATGCAAAAAACCTGTCAAAAGCTGGTAGTTCTTGTGGATAAAGACCATGTGATAATGGTCTCACAGGGCATAGGGACCTGGTGACAGCATGAAAGGATAGCTTTGTAGCTTCCTGGAAGTCACCACTCTTCTCAAGGATGAGACCACATTTCAATTGCAGTTCAGGTGCTAGCCCATATGGTGGTACCTCTGGATGTGAACAGGATACATACCGGAGCCCCGTTCGCATCCTGAGCAGAACGCAACCCATGTCTGCATGTGCGTGGGTTGCGATTCACCGCTTCTGCACATGCACACAATGTCATTTTGAGCGTCCGCACATGCGCCAGTGGCAAAGCCCAGAAGTAACCTGTTCCATTACTTCCGGGTCCCGTGGAATGCAACCTGAAAACGCTCAACCTAAAGCAACTTTAACCCAAGGTATGACTGTAATGTGTTCTATAGTATTTTGCTTCTCAAGTCAACAAGGTTGCAAGCCAGAATGCCCATCTGTTCAGACAGGAAGCAATGGTTAACAAAAGTAGCGAGTTGATGGGGTGGTGAAGGACGGAAAGATATCTAGGAGAACAAGACCTCAAAAAAGATTTTCCTCTAATTTCTGGGTAGGTAACTCCAAGTATAAGATATATTTGAATTGGAGTAGCACCTTCTCATTTCCTAGACATTAACTGCCCCCAGTCTAGCTATAGTCAAGTGCAAGTAGCATACATGTGAATCTGTATAAAAAATGCATCCAGCCAGTTCAATGACCCGATAAGCACTGAATGTGGTTATACCAGCAGATGTACATTTACATATGTACCATCTATATCCTGGGGTGTGCTCTGTGCTGTGGCTAAATAGCAAGGCAAATTTTGGGGTGATTTTGCCTCTTCCGAAGTAGAACCATTATGTCAACAAAGCACTCTAAGTCAGATCATGGGCCCTGAAAAGCTTGTTTTTTTCTGTACATCATCTCTATGTTTGTTGTGTTTCGCTGTTTCTGTATAGCACTGAAGAGCTCTGGGTGATATTTTTTTGTTAAAGTAGAGTAGCAGACAGGTGTGGGTTGTTGTTTTTTAAGCTAACCAAAGTTAAAATTTTTAAAATTGCCTGCTGCTCTGCTTTCAGGAGGGTAAGGAATCACTCACAGCTCTACAGCACTCCATAGGCTCCAGTAAGGGTAGTCTCATTTTGTGATGCCTGTTGGAGAACATCCTCTCCCAACACAAACAAGTGCCAGAAAGTGAATCTAGGCAGTGTGAAGATGCTCGTGTTTTTCTCTTAATGTTTTAAGAGTAGACTTAGTCTGTTCTTCAGGGCTCCTGTTCCTGCAAATTTCATCCGCTTCTGCCAAAAGAAGGGGAAAAGCAGAGGCTTTTTTTCAGCCAGAACTCACCAGAACTCAGTTCCTGTACCTCTCAGGAGGACACCATTGCCATTATAAGAGAACAACTGAAGCTTTCATGGTGAGTTCCAGCATTTCTTTTTCTAGAAAAATAACACTGGAAAAGTATGGCAATTTTTAGATTCTCCATAAAACTGAATGGGGAACGTACAATTTAATGTTACACAGAGTGGCACAGAATCCAAATCACAGATCAGCACAACAGAGCACAGGAAAAAAAGTACAGATACAAAGTGAATGAGGGGGCATGCACTCCCCTACTATATGCACAGAAGCCATCTTCTGTTTATGTAACCTTCTTGCTGAATTAGAGCTATTGAGGTCAGTAGATATTTAAAATGTTTGACTTTAAAAATAAAATCTGGAATTGCAGTTATTAAATACATACCAGGTTGCCCGCTTTCATGAAAACAATTGTGCATTTAGATATTAAAACAAAGGTACTATATCTTATCTGAATTGGAAGACAGATTAGATCACTTCCTTACAGCTACTAACCTAAAGCTGCTTTGAACCACAATTCTACTGATGAAAAGTACTTCTTTTATAGATAATAAACTAAGTAACCAAATAATTATGCCATGCCTACTCTGCAGCTGGTTAAAATGATGATACTATGCTTCAGTGATATGAAAAAGTTCTTCCTGTGAGTCACAGTTACAGAAATGCTATCATCAGTAAGCTATCTACCTCTCCCAGATTCATTAGGGAATAGCTCCACATCTATCATCTACAGGTCATGTGGCAATACTGCTTAACTACAGAGTTCCACATCTGGTGATATCGATTGGAAAGACAATTACTATTCTTCTCATTGTATAGCTAAAGGAATTGATGGGAATATCCCTGTGCTCATAAAATAGATTAAGGGACATGCCCAAGGTCAAATTGCAGGTCAGTGGCAGAACAGGAAATAAGAATTCCAGCCTCATGATTCCTAGCCTAGACCTGTATCCAGTAGGTCAGGCTGGTTCTCAAGACATGCCTCACTTCCCAGCTATTCCTCCTGTGCAGAGAGCCAATCAAAGGCCCATTATTAACGCTCAAAGTTAAAAGCCAGCAGTAACACAAAAGTGCAGGGCAGAAAATTGCCTGCCAATTCTCTTCAGAAAAGAGCTCATTATCTTGGGCAAAACATAGCTTATTCCAGAACATCTGTCAGGAAAGAAGCTTATTTCTGCAGACTCCAATGGTGACATTTCTATCGCTATAAATAAGGTGCAAAAATATTATGCTGCATATAGAACACAGTATTTATATAACATTTTGGGGTATCTTTACTTCTTCTTTTTAAGCAGGCCATGGAACTTGGTTCACTAGAAGAAGGACTGGAGGCCTAGTCAAGTGTTTGCTCTAAATCTTGGTGAAGTTTTAAGCTTACACATGCAGCTAATAAGAATATAGATAAGGATGGCATATGAAGGTCATGTCTTGATCAGGTGCCTTCAAGGAGAATTAGTTTTAACTAAACTGGAAAAAGGTCCTGGAGATTTGACATGACTTGGAAAGGATGTTAAGGAAAGGAGAGAGTGCTATATATGGAAAGAGGAGTGTGCAAAGGTCAAGAGAACAACGGGGTGGTATCCAAGCCAGATGATAGTTAACTTGTAGACCAATGGCAGACATGTCTACCCAGAAGTTTTCATCCATTTGTGTTTAAGGGGACTTACTCACATGTATGCTGGCACAGGGTTGCAGTCTAGGATTTGGCTTAGGGTTAGCACTGGGGGAAAGCAAAGATATTGTGACTAACAGCTTGCTGTATTTGAACATAATTTTTATAAATGTCAGTTGTTTGTGGATATTGATTTGGACATCTGGGGATTTTATATTGACTTTGTATGTTTAGTTTTGGAGGGAAAAGTGTGTGTTGTTATTGTATTTTTCTTTTTCTTTTAAAAAAAGGTATACAGTGGTACCTCGGGTTAAGTACTTAATTCGTTCTGGAGGTCCGTTCTTAACCTGAAACTGTTCTTAACCTTAAGCACCACTTTAGCTAATGGGGCCTCCTGCTGCCGCCGCACCACCGAAGAACGATTTCTGTTCTCATCCTGAAGCAAAGTTCTTAAGCTGAAGCACTATTTCTGGGTTAGCAGAGTGTGTAACCTGAAGCATATGTAACCTGAGGTACCACTGTATTTGTTTTTGCTTTCTTCTTTGTTAAATTTGACTAGATGGATAGATAGATGATAGATCAAGACAGACAGACAGATAATTGATGAAAGAGAAACTGCCCAGCAGAGAAAGGTTAAAATGTGAAAAAGCTGTTCCTAAATGTGCACCAACTTTACAGAAAAATGACTAGTGGACAAAAGACTAAATGCAAAGTATCTGTGTTAATTGGAGATGTCCTCCCACCCCACCCCAGCATGTTGAAATGCAGTTGCAAATCCATGTTCCTGCATGGCCACCCATTCATTTAAAAAACCTGGCAAGGATGCTTAAAATAAATCTGCATCTCTTCGTTTTGTACAAGCACATCCACAGCCTGAGAGACACTCAAGAGCCCTTTAAGTGGCATGTGTGAAATCTGTTGGTGTCTGACTGCCTCCCTAACTAGTCCTTACAAAATAAAGGCTATATGTAAAGCTTTCAGATAAACATCACAAAGTATTATGTAATGGGCATTTCTAAAGTCATTCCCCATAGTTCCCACTAGATGTTATTTCAGTTATGCTCCATATTGACCTCATTTTTATTTTTATTTTTTTGCTGAAAGTTTAATTTCCCGCCCTAGGACTAAGCTTCTAAGTTCATTTAGCCAAAGTTCATATTAAAATGACCTGTTGGCAAACAGTAACATCTGTGCACATTCCCTGAGATACAAAAATGCTCTTTCTGAAGATCCTTGCTTCAAAGCAAAACTGTAAAGCCCCTACATTGGATGGTCTGTTGCATCTGGATGCTCTGTGCCACATGGCAATGTGGTAATCATTTGTGATGGCAGCATGTAGAGAAAGCATATTACTTTTAATGTGATGTCACATCCATGTATTGGCTTATAGCACAAATATTTAAAGCCTATTTACACCACTAGCTGCGGCGGTTGTTGTTTTCAGTCAGCTGGTGATCGCTTTTAGGAATGCTGCCAAGAGCAGAATAATTGTGTGGTTGGAGAAATACTCGTGTGGGACTTCCGGGTTGGTGCCTCCGGTAATGGCGGAATTCCTCTGATCGGGAGGAATTCGCCCCATGGGAATTTGGGTCTGTACCGCCACAGCGAAGGTGGAGACCCGTAAAAATCACAGGCGGGAGAAGCCTGTGAGCATGGGATTCGGCGGGCACCTTTTGCGCCTCCCCTACTCGTGGGGAAACCCGGTTTCGGGGATCCGGAGTGACGTGGGGTGAGCGGCGCAGTGCTTCGAATTGTCTGCTTCTTCCACGGAGCGAAGCCGCATAGCTGTCGCTGGAGAGCACTGGCATTTTCCTGTGGACAATTTGACTCCAAAGTAATTACCCGTGAGTAGAGCTGAAGTGGGAGAACTGGATTTTTAAATGTTTAATTTGGTATCGAAACGGGGAGGTTCAATACAGGAAGTCCGCCTCCCCCTTTTGTAAATAAACTGAAGCAATGAGGCTGCAAGCTGAAGTCTTGGAAAGCCTTTTGTAAAAGACTAAATTTCCATCGGCAAAAAACATTTTTGGAGACAGGAGAAGGGGGGGAAGTAGTGGACTGAATATGCCTGTAGGAGAGAGTGAAGAGAGTTAAAATGCCGCTCTGACCCTGGAAAAGGGCTCCTAGCAGGATTGATGTCTTTTGGAATGTTCATTGACAGCGTTTAGAACGTTCATTGACAGGTAGCTAAACAAGAGAATACATTGTTTCTACTGTCTCCGGCTGTTTAAAAAAAAAAAAAGGAGTAAAAGTAACTGAAAACTGAAACTAACTTTGGATTATTGGAACTGTGTTTAAAAGAGGACATTACTGACTAATACAAATAGAAACTGTTTTCCCCTAGTGGAAGCTTTTGAAATTGGTTGCTTTACAGGAGCTGGGCTAGGGGAATTTCCAGCTGCAAGATAAAAAATTGTGAGACTCTGGGATCGACCTTGAATTTCTTAAGTGTTATGGCAAATGGAAAGGAAAAAACAGACGGAATGTTGACAGAAGAGGCCTTAGCGGTCGCGTTAGTGAAAATAAACGATTCGCTGGAACAGCTTCACAAGAAAACAGACGTGATAAATGCGAAAGTGGATGCTGCAAATATTAAAATCGACTTAATTGCAGAAAGTATAAATAATCTGGGACAAAAGGTGAATACCAATACAGAAACCATCCAGAAATTGATACAGGAATCTACTTTGATACAGCAAACTGCAGATGAAGCCAGGGAGAAAGCCCTTGCTGCTGAATGTAAAGCAATACAACTGGAGAGAGAGAGAGTCCCATCCATACAAAGGCAACTTGATGAACATAAGCTGACATTTGTTATGATTGAACTTAAAGAAAAACAGATGAATTTGAGGACCAGAGCCCTACCTGAATTGGAAAAGGAAAGCTTGACAGAGTTTCAGGAGGAGACAGGACTAACATCGGTTGAGAAAGAGAGGTATTTGGGGGTTAGTATGACCGCCAAAAATGTGAATCTATTTAAGGATAACTGTGAAGGACGTTGGATTGAAGAGAAGGGGGATTTGGGAATATGGACAAATCTGAAGTTCTTATTGTTGGGCCGAGTTGCTGTGGTGGGGATGAGGGTTGCTGTGTTGCCGGGGATGTTGCTTTTGTTTCAAACATTGCAAGCTTTGGATGGGATGGATTGTTTCAGGAGGTGGCAGAGGGATGTTTCCAGATTTGTTTGGCAGGGCAGGAAGCCTCGAGTAAAATTTAAGATATTGACGGATGCCAAAGAAGGAGGTGGACTTGCCCTGCCAGACCCCTAAACTTTGTTGTGAACCATCTGCTTTTTGCTGGCTGAGAGAATGGCTGCTTCTTGAAAACACTGAAGTGTTGGATAATGGCAGATGAAGTTGATGGACTATATGGAATTGGCGTAAATGACTGGCAAGATCCGAGACCAGGGAGAAGAGTCGGTGGAAGAAGATTGGAAAAAGTTTAAAGACTATTTATAGAAATATTGTAAAATTAATGAATGTTAGAAGAATGTTGGAATGAAGTTATATGGCTTCAGTAGAAATGTTATAAGGAATTAAGTATAAATAGATTAATAGAATATTAAAGGAAAAAATAAGGCTAGAATGTGTTAAGATAATTATAGGATAGAAAACAGAGGAAGATGGAAAAGAATTGCTGAAACAATTAATAGAAGTGGAATACAAAAAGGGAGATGTGAGGAGGTCATTGGAAATAAGCGAATGAAAGATAAGATATTGAAAATGTTTGAGGTGTTTTTAAACTGTTTTTGTTTGTTTTTGCTTTGTTTTGTTAGTTTAATGTGTTAGTGTTATGTAGTGTTTTTGTAGTGTATTTGTATTGTTCTTTTTCCTTTCTTTTTTGTTTGTAGTGTTGTGTTGAAATTGTTGAAAAAGTAATAAATATCTTTTTTAAAAAAAGAAAAGAGAGAAATACTCGTGTGGGAAGGAGCTACAGGACGGACCTCTCCTATGCAGCTTCAGATATTGAGGAGTGGAATTCAATGTAACCTTAAGGAGATTGTTCCATTTCTGCTTGCCCAGTGAAATAGTCCCCCCCACCCCCTGTTCTAATGGTTGCTCCAACCCCCCACAGCAGATTTGCAAATAGGCATGGGATTAGGAGACGTAGGGAAGCCCTGTTGTACTAACAGGAGCTCTTGCAACGGGCTTCTGCTAATGAAACTGAGTAGTTGAATTCAGCCCCAAGATTGCTGGCCAGCAAAGAGCCTTGTTGCAGTGGGGAGCCTCCATCCTCCATCCAGTGGGTCTATACCTGGCCTCCTTGTATGGCCTGCGAGGCCATTTCAGCCAGGCCACGCCCACCTAGTCCAAATGCAAGGCCCAAATGGGTTTCCGCGGGTAGCCCAAGAAATGCAACATGCGTCACCATTCTAAACTATTCATAACCAGCCCTTATCTACCTGTGCTATCAGCATTATTATGTTTGACCCGCATCACCACGAACCAGTTTGGTGTAGTGGTTATTGTGTTGTATTAGGGTTCAAATCCCTGCTCAGCCATGAAACTCACTGGATGACCTTGGGCCCATCACAGTCTCTTAGGCTGACGGTCTTGCAGGATTGTTGTGAAGGAAGGAACAAAACCATGTATGCCACTTGAGCACCTTGGAGGAAAGGTGGGATATATATATATAATAATAAATAATAATAAATGAGCAGGTTTTGTAGGTGAAGATGTGGTTTTTGAATGAGGTGGATGTTATCAATAAAAAAAACACACCAAAGCACTTCACTCAAGTTCAAGCATTGTATAAGCTTGTAAACAAGCTTTGTTGTAAATTCAACAAAGCAGCATCTTCTATCAAATACTAATATATCTTCAAAATTAATAAAAAAAATGTAGAGCTTGGTTCAAAAGGTATTTCTCAATGGGACTCCCATGTATAAATTCTGTTTTGTCTCCACTTGTTCTTCTAAAGCCAGAAAAGCATTTTCTTCCTCGTTTAAAATTAAACTAATGTAGTCATAGAGTTATTGATGCATCATCACACATTTCCTGTCTCACAGGTTTGGAATACAGTACCATTTTAAGGAGGATGCTGACTAAAACATTGACCTGATCTCACGTGTGTCGTTTAGTCATTTAGTCATGTCCGACTCTTCGTGACCCCATGGACCAGAGCACTCCAGGCACATCTGTCTTCCACTGCCTCCCGCAGTTTGGTCAAACTCCTTTTGGTAGCTTTGAGAACACTGTCCAACCATCTCGTCCTCTGTCATCCCCTTCTCCTTGTGCCCTCAGTCTTTCCCAACATCAGGGTCTTTTCCAGGGAGTCTTCTCTTCTCATGAGGTGGCCAAAGTATTGGAGCCTCAGCTTCAGGATCTGTCCTTCCAGTGAGCACTCAGGGCTGAATTTCTTAAGAACTGATAAGTTTGATTTTACACATTGTGTGTTACCTACAGCTGCTTCTCTTGCCTGCAGTGTTTGCATTGCAGTTTAATAGAGCATGAGAAATTAGAAATCACATAGAATACTTATAGGACTTACTGAGATGCCAGGATTCTAAAACTTGAGTTTTCTGTGTTGAAAGCAGCTAGATCAGTGCATGTTCTCCATCAATATGCATAGGTCTAAGGCAGCAAGGCTCATTTTGTTCCTTTTCCACAGCTTTGGTCTATTTTTTCACGTGTTAACAAGCAGCGAAAGAATAAGCAGAAAGACAGGATCCTGTTTTTCCATCATATTTTTTCAGTGTGGCACTCGGTTAATCTGGGACAGAACAACACTTTGCCAACTTCTGTCCTCCAGTGAAACCTTCCACTCCTTTTTAGCTTGGCTGTGGTACCTAATAAAGGAAGAATAAATGAGACAAGAAGCTGGGAAAGGTAATAATCATGGTCTAGCACAAAAAGCTCTTTGATCTTTCCTACCTCCTTTTTATAGCATTGTGAGACAAGTATGCCTGCATATAAACTGTGGCTTGAAAATGCCAGATGTGAGAGTCAGACCCCTAGAATTAGGCTTGGACTGCCAACTGGGCAAGAGGGACACCTGCCCAGGGTGCTGTCTTGACTCAACCCCTAGCTGGCCTTTCTTTCCAGCTGCCATGGGGCAACCCTTTGTGATTGATAGCAGCCACCTGAAGCCGTGCTCCCTTTCTAAGCTGATAAGAGGGAGCTGCTTCTTTATGTGTTTGTTAACTCTGCTCTGCCCTGCACTGCCCTTCCTCCAAAAAGACCTCAGGATACCAGACATGGCATAACCTACTTTCATTCTCATAACAACCAAGAAAGAAGATTCCACCTAAACATTAGGAAGAACTTCCTGACAGTAAGAGCTGTTCGACAGTGGAATTTGCTGCCAAGGAGTGTGGTGGAGTCTCCTACTTTGGAGGTCTTTAAGCAGAGGCTTGACAACCATATGTCAGGAGTGCTCTGATGGTGTTTCCTGCTTGGCAGGGGGTTGGACTCGATGGCCCTTGTGGTCCCTTCCAACTCTATGATTCTATGATTCTATGCAAGACATAAGAACATAAAATGAGTCTTGCTAGATCAGATTAATAAAATAATGTATCTAGTTTAGCATCCTGCTTCCCACTGTGGTCAATTAGATGCCTCCAGGAAGCCCACAAGCAACAGCCCTCCCTCTTGCTCACCAACAGCTGGTATTCAACAGTTGCCTCCTTCCTTTCTCCATCTCATTTCTTTAGTACAGTGGTTTTCAAACTGTGCTCTGAGAAATCATGGGCACGTATCAAGGAGAGTTATTTGATGAAACCATACAAGTTTCCTCAGAAGACACCACAACTATTTGTGATCTTTCCATCCAGAGCTGCATGAAAGTGCTTGATCGGCTACAACAGGTATGCAGTGCGTCCTCTAGAATAGGCTTCAGGATCTTCTACAGTATGAATGAGGTCCTCTGGTTGTTGCTGTACTCTGACTTCCATCATCTTCAGGCAGCATGGCCGATGCTCAGGGATGATGGAAGTTGTAGTCCAGCAACTGGTTCTCCAAGCCTGCTTTAGAATCATAGACTTGTAGAGGTGGAAGGGACCCAAAGGGTCAACTAGCCCAAGACCCTGCAATGCAGGAATAACACCTGACAGATGACCATCCAATTTCTGCTGGGAAACTTCAAACAAAGGAGAGCCTGCCATCTTCCAAGGTAGTCCATTCCACTGTCAAACAGCTTTAACCACCAGAAAGCTCTTCCTAATGTTTAGTCCGAATCTTCTTTATTGTGATTTGAATCCATTGGTCCAGGCCTTACCCTCTGGAGCAGCAGGAAGCAAACTTGCTCCATCTTCCATGTGACAGCCCTTCAGCATGCAAGGGTTCCCTGAAACGGCTCACAAGTTACTCAGTAGATAGGGTAATATGAAAAGGATATTCAGAATGTTTGGAAACCACTGTTTAAGGAAACATAAATACCACAATAGTCCGGAATTATCCAGGGACAAAAAACAACCCACCCACCCCTCAGATTGTTCCCTCCCAGCCTCCCTTCGGTTCTGTATGCTTATCCATCTCCAAATTGCCTAAAGATCTGAGTCAGGGTTTAGGGCAGCAGACATCTGGCAAAACCTACTGTGAATAAAGTTAAGCTCTGCGTGCTGAAATAAGCACAATGACACTTACATAAGGGATTACACTTCTCAAGCAAATGGAAATGGCTATTGGAGTGTGGGGGAGAGGAGATAATAAATACAGCATACAGGCACAGCAGCTAAGTGACATGGAAACAATTGTAACTTCAAACCTGCGTTACCGCTCAGATTATTTCTTGACATACTGCTCTCCTCTCCTATTTCAAGTGTGGGCTATGCCATAATACAATGCAAAAGGCTACCCTGTCTCAAATGCAGACGTTTTGTACCTGCAGACAGAGCCACAGCTACTCAAGTGCTTTCACATGCAATCCGAGCTTCTGGCTTCCCAACTTTTAGTTCCTTAGCATTGGTACGTTGCGTCTCACATTTCACAATACACCAAAGATGTGTATCAACAGCACAGTATGGCACATTGTGTGGTAGCTGATTCTTCTTTCTGTCATGTGGGTTTTTTATGTGCTTGGTAGTACAGCCAAGAGGAGAGTTTACGAAAGCTTGGTGAAAAATAGACGCTATCCACAACCGCTTTCCTTACCTGCCCATTATGTCTATAAATAGTTATAAGCATGCAACAAACAAAAATGGCCTCCACCCTCCAATTGAGTTCTCCATAAGCACTTTTTTAAACACACACACACAGTTACGTAAAGGGCCTAATCTAGTCAAGTGAGTATTTCTCTCCTTTGACCTTAATTATTTATGAGGATGATGCTCATCATCTTATATTCCACACAATGCCTTCCATGACCATGTTAGTTTGCTTCAGTCTTTGATTGGCCATAAGGCATGAGCTCACCTTGACATGCCTCATGCTACAACTGCAGGGAATGGCTCGCGATTTGCCCAGGGCTACCGAGGAAGAGCAGGATTTCAACTCTAGAGTGATTCCAGCACTGTGCCTGCTACAAACAGAATTGCCACTGCATAGGTCTCCCTATGACATTGTTCAATTCTGTGCATTCTGTGTCATATTCTTGAAGCTAAATTCACATGTGCTATTTCCCCAGATGCAACTGACATGCTTCTCTGCTGTTCTCCTCTTTTGCGTAGTCAGCTGTGTAAACTGAATCTGATACGCTACCAGCCAAAGCAAGTGAGAGGGCTTTTGATCTTTTATTTCCTTCCTTCCTTCGCTAAGTAATGAATGGCCCAGTACTAACCATGTTTATTCAGAAGCAAGTTTCATTGAAACCAACTTCCTAGTAACCAAGTTCACAATTTGCAATCTTGCAGGCCGATCTTGTTAATATTTACTTGGAGATATAAATCACACAGACATCAATCGGACTAACTCCTAAGAAGGTATGTACTGTATAGCTCAGAAGTCCTACATGGGAGTAGGCCGCATTGCATAGGATTGTGCTGTTCAAATCAGAACTTTAGCATTCTAAAGACACCATTTCCCCCTGTAATTCCATTGCTTTTCTTAATAATATAGTAAGTAGATATTTTGCAAAACTGCAAATGGATAAAAATAATATCCAATGTGTTATTAATAGCTTGCCTTGAAATTTGTTAGTTGAAAGCTGCACAATTATACCTGAAGTTCAGTTATATTTCTACTGTTGTAAAGGATGAAATCCTTAGTTTTTACTCTTGAAGGTAGATGTTACTGATGTCTGTGGATACCTACCAAATTATAGAAAGGAATTATGCTGGTCTATGACCAAAATAAAATTTGATACTGATACTGATACAAAGGAATGATATGTTTTAAAGTGTCTAATTATGGTTTACTACATAAACATCAGTATGGTAAATACAGACTGTATCCTTTTAGGAAATGTTCAGCAGCAGAGGATGACTATTTAGCTGAAAACACCAGGTACTGATAATACAAAAAAGTGTTACTGAAACAGCTGAAAATGCTACATTCTGCTGCGTTCTTAAAGGTCCTCTTTGTCAGCCGGGGATGGGCAGGCAACTCAATTCACTTCACAGTTAAAGATGCCATCCTTCAAAATTCGCAATTGTCTGACCTTTGCAATGCAGTTCTCAAGCCAACTAATGTGTTCAAAAATACATATACTATTCTTTATTTTATTCATTTATTTCATAAAAATGATACATCACTTGATTGTAAAAAAACCAACAAAAACCTCAAAGCAATTTACAACTAGGGTAAAGTGTGCATAAAAACGCATGTGTCTGTGAAAATAGCATTCAAAAATACATTATATTAAGGGAATATTTTGCTTTGCAAAGATGTATATATCAGGCAAAATTGGATATAAAATGCATATGAGGAGATAGTCACATTAAGAAGCTGATGAGCTTTTATGCAAATGGATGCTGAAATGTGGATAACTAGAATTAAAGGGTGGAAAATAAGAAACTGAGAGGAGCTACAACTGACAGATAAGCCCATTCTAATGGTCACCATATTAATTTATTCTGGTCTGTGTTCCTGATTTGAACTAAATGTCAAAAAAACACTGCAAGCCATGTTTCTTTCTCCCTTTTTTGGCCCATATTTGTTTGAGCTAAATAATGAACACACTTTCTCGCCACCTTATAGCTCCCACCTACTAATATTCGTTTGAGGGAGCACCAAACACTTCTTTGGGTGTTCCTTCCTCCAAGAAAGTTAACACTCCATGCAAGACAAAGTGGGAGCATGGTCTCTCCCACCCCCTCCATTGCTCTCCACTGGTTGTCTCCAGTGTGCAGCAGACCTTACTGGTGTGGAGCAGACCCCATCTGCAGTCCTCCTCAACTTGTGGAGGGCCACGGCAGGGAGAGATTTAGGACTGTAAGAGTGGTGCACATGCTGAGCCAAGGGGGCGTCCTCTCATCCTCTCAAAGACGCTGGGCTTTGGGAAGGAAGTGTGAGGCTCTGACAGGGTCCTAAAATCCTCCTTCCTAAAGCCTAGTTAGCACTCTCCCAGCTTTGAAAAGGAAATAGGAGGACTCTAGGACCCTGCTAGAGCCCTCACACCTCCTTCCCAAAACCGGGTGCCTCCTTACCGGCCTTTGGGAAGGCAGTGTAAGGGCTGGGGGGGGGGAGGTGTGCCAAATTTTGTCCTCACACAGGTTGCCATACTACCCAGGTCTGCCACTGGCAACAGGGGGGTGACAGCAGGGATGAGAGGAGAAAAGCTTGTCCTAACATATTCCTCCATGTAATGTTAATGATATTGAGAAAGGAATGCTTGAAGGTTTCCAATCTCAGGGATATCTCATTTACTTTCCAGACAGCACATTTGTTGCAAAATTGGCAGGTGGAACACGGTTGTACAAATGTGACAAGACATTTACTGAATGTCGCCCTGGCTCCATCAGACCAAAGGTGTTTTGAACTTACATTTATCAAAAAGTAGCTACTCAAAGGTCTTTTGAAACTGAGTGGAATTCCAAATGCTGCATAGAATAGGGTTCAAAGAGGGGAATGTTGGTGGGCATGCATGCCTGAAGTTGGTCTTTGGGTCATGGTCATAGTCTGTGAGGTCAACAGTGAGGTTAGCAACTTTGCACCTGCATGCTGTGACTTTCCAATAGTGCCCGTCTGCAAAGGTATCTGGTTTTAAATAGCAACCACAGAGGCCCAATCAGGTCTGCTCTTTCCTTCTCCTCCCTGTTCCCAACCAATCACTCCCATGCAAGCTGCACTTCGCCACAGGTGGAAAACATCCTTTGACACCAATGGAATTAGCACCGCTGGTTCCCCAATTCTGAAACTTTGAAAATTTATTTGAAGGGTTTCCATTCCCCCTTTTCAGACTCTTAACCAAGAGTACACCCCTAACTAGTTTACCCAGTTGGACAACCATAATGCATTATAAATGGGGCTGCCCCAGAAGATGACCCAGAAATTTCGATTGGTACTGAAGAGCAGCTGACTGTCTTAAAGGACAAGTTACAGTACATTTCTGTCCAATTCAGAGTGTTGGTACTTACCTTTAAAGCCTGAAATTGTTAGGGGGTCCAAATATCTGAGGTAGAGTCTTTTTCTTTAGGAACCTGCCAGGGCTTTCAGATCTTCTACTGAGACTCTTCTCTGAGTACCATCTTTTTCAGAGTTATACTGTTCGGTTACATATAAGAGGGCTTTTTTTAAAAAAAATAGTTATGGCACCATGATATGGAATATCATCCCAAAAGAGGTGCACCTCGCATTTACACTGCAATCTCTATTCTTTTTGGCTAAAACATTTAAGCTCTCCTGGGCATTTTAACTGGTTAAGGCTTAGTCTTGATGGGGGGGGGAAGGTGCTGAATGGTTTTTAAAGATTAATTTCATTGTGGTTGATTTGCATTTATGATATAAGTGCCTTGAAATTGAAAGAGGATGAAGGGTGTTTTAAAGGAATGAAATAAATGTGAAGTAATATTGCTCAGTTGTGGATATTACAGAAGGAGTAGCAAGATATTGTTCCATTGTTACTGAAACGTTATTCAAGGCAGCAGGGCAATAGCTCAATTAAGGCACTGGCATGTGTGATGGGAAGGTTCTTACACAGCATTGACTTAATCAGCACTGATGGATTACTTTGGCTTAGGCTAAGACCTAATTTAAGTCCATTTTATTTAAAATATACAATTATTCTGCTATTGTTTGGGGGTTGCTTATGGGGAAATGGGCTTGCTAGACATATTGGTGCTTCCCAAAGTCTTCTGTTGGTTTTGAGCAAATTACATTAGGTCTTCTGCATCCATCATCCATTTCTGAGAGGAACAGATGCTACATTTTTTTTGTGGTGTGGTTTAGTTTAGTTTGCCTTCAGTGGTTCATTAATAGCATTTAAATTAACCCCACCACCACCTGCATGACCCCATGTACACATGCATATGATATCTATTGCTGTTAAGGGCATCAGGGAATCAACTGGAATCTATTCCAAAACACTCTACAGCATACATACTTGTGAGTGAGTTATTAATCACCCAGTGTTGCTGCTGTGTCCATCCTTATTATTAATCATCATCATCAAAGGAGCAAACTAATTATTTCATGGCAAGTTACACAGCTGCCTTTAAAGAAAGGAAAAAAAGATCAAGGTGCTAAGTGTTCTGTTTCAACTGGAAAACATAAATCAAATGAATTCTATAAAGAAATGCATACTGTCCCATGTTTACATTGCAGAACTGAACGGTTAGAACTTCCCATTCAACAATCTTTGATGTGAAATAAAAAGGTATGAATCTGAGGAAACAGGTTATTCCAATATTAAATGAAATGCAAATACCCCTCTCTTGCTGCTTCTTTAAAAGATAAAAGTAGGAAGGAGTCAGCCTGAAATCTGCCTGCCAGGGACTCGCTTTAACACGTTTCAATGTCAAAGCCACAATTAAGATGCAATCAAACGGCTATGATACAATATAATCTCCCTTTCTCATTCCTTCAGAGAACCCCGCACATCCTTTGCAGTCAGTGGGCATCAAAACGCAGCTGATTTCTTTCCTTCGAACTTTTTGTTTGAAAAACAATACCTATAGGGTGAGATGCTTTTTACTTCAGAAAAAAAGAGAAGCCGGTGTTTTTAGGTGCACAAATGTATGTTATGATTCCCGGTGACCACAAATTAACTACAAACATGAATTTTATTATTATATTTTATCAGAATGAAAGCATGTGCCTCCTTGAGTCGTTTTGAAAAATAGATCTTTGTTGGGAGGGGGAAGCGGAGAGATCCAGGAACTCCCCGTCTGAGCATCTTGCAGAAGACAAAACAAACAAACAAACAATAATAATAATAAAAACCCGAGGGAAAGCCCAACTCTGCGGTCCCTGAGATGACATGTGGGGGGAGGGGGGAGGCCGCTGCTATACCAGGGATTCGCAAACGGGCAGCGAGTCCGAGTCCTGGCTGTGCATGGAGCTCAAGCCCGTGTCGGAATCCTCGTCGTTGTCGTCGCAGTCTTTGCGCAAGCCGCGCGCAGCCTGCTCCCCCCACACCTCCGCCGTGATCGGGGCCGGGTCGGGGGGAAGCTGGCCCCCGTCGTCGTCGTCGTCGTCTTCGACGGGGAGCTGGAGAGATGGGGCCGCCTCCTGCTCGAGCTCGCCGCCCGCCTCCTCCTGGACGTCGAGGGAGCGGATGGTGTCGAGGAGGCGCTGCAGCTCGCTCTCCTTGTCGGCCCAGGCGCGCTGCGTCGAGTCCAGGTCGGCCTTGACGGCCTCCAGGTCGGTGCTGAGGCGCAGCCCGATGTAGAGGCTGGTGCTCAGCTGCGTCTTGACGCGCTCCTGCTCGACGTGCAGCTCCCCGCCGCCGCCCACCAGCTCGGTGGTGTTGCAGTCCGTTTCGGAGAGGCTGGCGCTGGAGCCCTTGGCGGCCGCCAGCTCCTCCCGCCGCCGCTTCATCCAGCGCTCGTTCAGCTCCTCCTGGATCTCGCCGGCCAAGTGCTCCAGCAGATCCTCCTGGCGGCGCCACTGTTCCTGCAGCAGCGCCACCTCCTCGCACTTGCGCGCGTATTCCTCCAGGTCGCCGTCGAGGGTCGCCGCCTCCAACCCCCCCTGCGCTTCCCCTTCCTTTTCCTCCCCGCCGTCGGGGACCTCCGTGTCGCCGCCGCCGCCGCCCACCAGGTAAGTGTCCTGCACGTAATTGACGCCGTGGCGCTTCATGCGGTCGAAGTGGATCTTGGCCTCGAAGCGGTCGATCTCGCGATCCAGCTCGCGGAGGCGCTTCACCTGCTGGCGGATGGTGTGGTCCTGCGACAGCACGAGGTGCACCAGCGTCTCCATCCTCTCGGCGGCCGGCGCCTCCTTGGCCGGCGGCTCGTCGGGCTGCCCCGACGGCTGGCCCTTGCGCTTGTTGATCTTGGCCAGCTTGCGGAAGGCCTTGCGCACCACGCGCCGCTGCCGCTCCTGGGTCAGCGCCAGGCTGGCCCGCGCCGCCGCCGTGGGCAAGCCATGCTGGCAGGGGCTCTCCTTGCTGGGCACCACGCGGGCCTCGGCGCTGCGCGGGCCCGTGTTGGGCAGCGACGCCTCGCTGCGCACCAGCACGAAGCGCACGTTCTCCTGCTCGTCCCCCCAGGCGGCCCAGAGCCGCAGGATCTTGGTCTTGTTGGGCAGGATCCGCTCGAAGCCGCGCCACTTCTCCACGATGCAGTAAGACTGCGGGACCCCCGACAGCATCCCCCCGCCGCACTCCTGCAGCGACGCCTGCTGCTGCTGCTGCTGCTGCCTCCGCCGTCGGCTCTGCTTGCTGTCCTCCAGTAGCACCCGCACCACATCCGAGCAAGTGGTGCGCTTGGAAAGCCCCGAGATCAGCTTCTCCTCCTGGCAGATCCACACCGAGATCTTCCTTCCCTCCGGCTCCATCAGGGCGCGCCTGCGCTGGGGGCTTGGAGCTGCTGGGGCCCGCGGCTACTCCCGCCCAGCGGGGGATCCCCCATAGAAGCGCTCAAGGGTGCCGCGGCGGGCCAAGTCGGACGGCCCGCGAGCCCAGCCGAGCCATGGCTCCAGCCTCTCGGCTCTTCTCTCCCTGCCCGACGCCGTCTCCTCCTCCTTCTCCTCTTGGCTAAATGGATTCCACTTTGGGGCTCTCCATGATCCAAGTCCTCCGCTGGCCGCGTAAGACGCAGGCTCGCCTCCTTTTGAAGCTTTGCAATCTTTCCCCTTCCCGTCACTCTCTCTCTCTCCCTCCGACACACACGGCGCGTACGCTCAGCCCGGGGAGTCCCGGGAAACTGCCAACTTCCAGAGTTGCAGCTCCTCCTGCTTGCTGCTTCTGTTGCTGCTTCCAGCAGCGCCTCTGTGTGTGTCACAATCGGCTTTGCCTGGGAGTCTGACACTGCCCTTCCTTTGCTGCCGCCTTTTTCCTTTCCTATCACGTGGTTCTCTCCTCCCCCCACCCCTCTCACACTCACACACTTTTCTCTGTGTCTGCCTGAGCAGCTGTACTGTTTGATCCAAGACGATCTCCCTCTTATTGATTTTACCCCTTTCAGGCAAATTCACTCTCCTGCCTGGAAAACAGAAAGGCGCCCACCTATGCAATTGGATCAAATGGCTTGCCAGATGTTAATGTGGGGGGTTGGGGGAGGGAGAGTTGGAAATGCTGCTATCCTGACATCCTACAGCCTCCAAAAGAAAGAAGGTGGGAAACAAAACTTCAAAGCAAAAGGCCAAAATGAGACCACATTTCTTCCGTTTCAGTAAGGTCCCCAGCCCTGTAATTAAAAGGAGTTCATGGGTGCCAAAGCACTTTGCAGATTAAAATGCAGAAGCAAACAGTAAAACTTGCTAAGTGTTATTAAAATCCTTCCTTGCTGCCAGGGCTTGAAGAAGAGAAGAATTAGGCTATAAGGCTGCAGTCCTGCTAGGCATACTAAGAGGAAACTCAGCCCCACAGAGAGCATAGTAGGACTTACTTCCCAAGTAAACGTTGTGCTGTAAGAATAGATTTGGAATACCAAATAAAATGGGCATGTGGGTGTTCTTTTTTAGAAAAATTATAATTGTGTCGTATAATAATAAAACATTGCTTTTCCCATAAAGGAGAAAATAGCAAAATGGTGATGATGGTGATCAATCCCATGACATTTAAAGTACCTTAAGTTTTCCCATCAAGCACGCAATCACAGGGAACTTTCTCCTAGTTCCATTGAAATGAATGGGGAGCTGTGCAAGTGAGCATCTGTGTGCTTCTTTCACTACTCTTATTAATTTCAACTCGAGAAATTCCTGGTAGACACACAGATCGGAATAAACAGAGTTTGAATGGTTGCCACCTTGGAGAGTGTTGTCAGTGTCCATGGTTCCTGCTTGATTTGTGGGCACCTATAAAACTGCCCTAAACTGAAAAAGAATGAAATTGGTATAAATGTATGTGTGCGTTCCCCTCCCCTCCCCCCAAGTTCACATTTGCCTTAGGACAGATGAACACAATTTCCGAAATGATGGGTGGGCTACCTGTGGTTTACCCTGTTATTTTTTTTCATTTCTCACATTGTGTACAGACCTCTTTGTAGGGACTATGCAGCATTCCTGGCACACTTGCAAGCCTAAGGGATGGCAAGGCTGCAGTCCATCTTCCTGGTGGGCAGGGTGTGGTTTTTTTTGGGGGGAGGGTTTGAGCAGGAACTTAAGGGAGCCGAGTTCCCTTACCTTTAAAATAATAATAATAATAATAATAATAATAATAATAATAATAATAATAATAATAATTTTGTCTGTGAGGGCTGGAACGGATATACACCCAATGCCTGATCAAAAAATCCACCAATATCTGTAATCAATAAAGTTGTGGCCATTTCTTATCCTTATTTATTAACTGCTTGAGTTTATTAGTCACATCTTACATTTAGCCATTGCCCCGTGGTGAGGGTGGGTGGGAAGGTGGCACTGCGACTCGGCCCCTCAATAAACAAACAAAGAAAGAAACTAACTAACTAACTTTGTGGTGAGTTCCCCCACCCTTTTCCCAGAAAAAAGCACTTCTGATGAGTTAGTTCTCCATGTACAGATGACTTTTGATATCGGAGCATTGTCAGTCAAATACTCTCCCAGGTGCATTCTGCATCACCCCAGCAATGTCTTCCCTTCATGCACATTATTAATTACATTTATATCCCCCCTTTTTTTAACTAGAAGAAAGTCAGAGGGAGTAACCAGGCCGCCCCTGAACCTTGGGCACTTCTTAGCTTTAACCACAAGCCGCATTGGGAGCCATTAGGACAGCCTTCTCCAACCCTAGTGGCTTCCAAATGCTAGTTTCTTCCAAATGCTAGGTACATTGAACTACAACAGCCACCAGCCCCAGCCAGCATGGCTAATGGTTAGGCATGATGGGAGTTGTAGTCCAGCAACTGCTGGAGGGTACCAGCTTAGGAAGTCTGCCTTAGGCTATCCTTTAGATCGAACCTGCTAGCAGAGCAGTGTGGGAAGAAGAAGCCGCAGGGAGAGAATGCCCTGTAGCCTGCATTCTGAGGTGGTGGTTCCCCTACAAGAATACCATCCCGCGTGCAAACCCAGCATGTTTGGGCGAGCTCTGCTCAACTATAAAGCATCGCTCTGCCCGTTGTGCGGCACTGAGCTGTAGCGTGGCATCCGTTGGATAGACTGCGCTTTGTGTGCCAGGGGAGGAGGGCTGAACACCTCCATGGCCTGACGGCAAAGAACCAGCATTTGGAAGCTTGTTAAAGTGTTGGGGCAGTTGGAGTTTGCAAGGGAAGCACATTAAGTGGGTTAATTAAGTGCTCGTCCGTGACGTACGAGTTGCTTCATTACGACTCCACCGTGATCGCTGTAGGCTGTGTGCAAGCTTAGGCATATTTTATTGGTTTGGTCATGCTAGGTTTTCACTTGGAAGGGTTTCTTCAAAAGCATAATACCTCTGCATATGCATATATATATATATATATATATATATATATATATATATGCATGCATACGTGTATATATAGTACAATGGTAATGACCTCTTGGCAAATCCTCCTCCTCTAGAACCATAGGGCTCTGTTTAAAGTTCCACACACTCCTGTTTGGCAGAGGTTTATCCCTTCCCTGCCTAGCCACCATCCCAATAAGAATTACAACCCCTGCCAGGAGTAAGGGATTTCCATTGGGATTGTGACTGGGGAGACAAAGGTTAAACCTCCCATTCCCAGGCACTGTTGAAAACCAGGGGCCCTTGCACCTAGTTTTATATTTAAAAAAAGAACAGCAGACCACACAGTTGCTAACCACACAGTTTCTGCAACGTGTAGCCTGGCTGTAATTCATGGTTATAAAGCAGTTTTTTAAAAAATAAAATAAACAATGACCCAAAACAAAACATGGCTTCTGAGCAATGAGATTTGGACTCCTAGTTTTTAGTGTTGTGAAACTTGGGACTCCTGATCAAACTCATTAAAGAAACTGGGGATTCAGGAATGTTTGTGGAAGCTAGAGTAATTCCAAGTAGCTTGCGATCTGGGGAGAGAGACCCTTAAAGTCATGTAAACTACATTGCACTGAGTTTAGCTATAACACCGTGAAGCAGGAAGGGGCACATTCAAGGAAGGACATGGTAAGTGAGAGGTGGAGAAGGTCCTTAGCTCAGTGGTGGAACTCTTCCTTTTCAGGCAGAAGGTCCCAGAAGGTTCAATCCCTGGAATCTCCAGGTAGGTCTGGGAATGTTCTCTGCCTACTCTTTTCCGGAAGGGAAGTTAGATAGTTTCGGCATCTCATCCAGTGTAGCATAGTGGTTAGCATGCCAGACTAGGACCTGGGAGACCAGGGTTCAAATCCCCACTCAGCCATGAAGCTCACTGGGTGATCATGGGCCCATCACTGCCTCTCATAGCCTAACCCACCTCACAGGGTTGTTGTGGGGGGAAATCAAGAGTGGGAGAAGCATATGTGTCACCTGGAAATCCTTGGAGGAAAAGTTGGGGCATAAATGCAATCAAGAAATGTAGAACAAGGTATGGTTTATAACAGGAATGGGCAACTCGAGAGCTGAGGGTCAAATTTGGCTCTCCAACCCAGGCCTCACACCATCTCCCCAGATAAGACCCTTCACTGGCCCTGCTTTGCACCCTCCCTGAGTGTTTTTCCTGGCTGGAATACATCCTTGTTTCTTGCTTGTCGGGATGGAGGCTAGAGAGGGGTGTGCAAGGGTGTGGAAACTTGCCTACTTTTCAAAGGTAAGACTCACATTTAGTTTCCCTGCCTGCCTTTGCCTCTGGCCCCGCCCTCCACTGCCACATGGCCCCTGGAAGTTTGCCAAAAGCGGAACTTGGCCATTCTACTGAAAATGGTCCCCCATCCCTATTTTATAAGATCTGAGAGTATTTTTCCCCTGTTTTCTCCCCCTGAGCAATTCATATGGAGGTGTTGATTTAGGACTGGTGTTTAACTTGGTGACAGCTGCTAAGATCCCAGTTACATCACACTGGAGAACCTCTATTAATCTGCCACTCTGTAATTGGCTTTATACGACACATCTGGAACTGGCGACAAAACGTTGCCACGGGGAGCGCTCAGGTTCAATGATTCAGCTGTCTCGCTTAGGAAATAGTGAATTGCCTTTATGCGTAAACAGACTCCATAATTTGTGAAGATAACATAGAGCGGCTACAGTAGCTCATGGAAGAAGCAAGCTGTGGCACCAAATCCAAAACTTAGCAAATGTTGAAGGAGGAGCAAGAGGAAGAAGGCAATGTGCACAGAGTTAGGCCTGCAGCAGACACTCCCAAATTCTTTGTGTGGGGCTGCTGGTGTGCAGGTCAGGCTGCAGCTGGCTCTGGTCGGTTCACAGAAGTCCTCAAGACAGCTTTAATGAAGTAGGTCTGGGACAGATATCTGACAGGGAGGATATTCCAGGTGTGTGCAGGAGCACAGAGTGCTGAGGGAAACGAGATGACCTTGAGATGAATATGTATGCTCAGGATTAAAGGCGTTGAGCAGGAATGTACTGATTATATATATATATATATATATATATATATATATATATATATATATGGAGGGGGCAGGATGTCCTCCCAGTGGTTAAGATGTGCTTCTGAAAGAATGTAAGGGCTCTGCACCTGGGAACCATGGGAGATTGTTCCAGGAGTTGTGTGCTTGTGTGTGTGTGTCCTCAATTCCAAGCTTGAGAGGAGAACTGAGGTTGCCATTTTTACGCTATGCTGCTGAGGAACTTGGAGCACTCCCAAGGCACCATGAATACAGGAAAAGGAAGCTGCCTCAGACTGAGTCAGACCTTTGCTCTATCCTGCTCAGTACTGTCTACACTGGCTGTGGGTGCTGTTCTCCAAGATTTCAGAAACTGAGTCACTTCCAACCCTACCTGGAGATGCTGGGGCTTGATCCTTCTGTGTGGAAAGCAGATGCCCTTCCACTGACCTAAAGATACAGCCTTTACTGACTACAAGGAACAACAACAACAACAACAATTTATTACTTATACCCTGCCCATCTGGCCGGGTCTCCCCAGCCACTCTGGGCAGCTCCCAACAGAATATTAAAAACACGATAAAACATCAAACATTAAAAACTTCCCTAAACAGGGCTGCCTTCAGATGTCTTCTAAATGTCAAGTAGTTGTTTATCTCTTTGACATCTGATGGGAGGGCATTCCACAGGGCGGGCGCCACTACCGAGAAGGCCCTCTGCCTGGTTCCCTGTAACCTGGCTTCTCGCAGTGAGGGAACCGCCAGAAGGCCCTCGGTGCTGGACCTCAGTGTCCAGGCAGAATGATGGGGGTGGAGACGCTCCTTCAGGTATACTGGGCCAAGTCCGTTTAGGGCTCTAAAGGTCAGCACCAACACTTGGAATTGTGCTCAAAAACGTACTGGGAGCCAATGTAGGTCTTTCAGGATCGGTGTTATGTGGTCTCAGCGGTCACTCCCAGTCACCAGTCTAGCTGCTGCATTCTGGATTAGTTGTAGCTTCCAGGTCACCTTCGAGGGTAGCTCCACATAGAAGATTCCTCCATCCCAGCTCCAAGCTCAAGAGGAGAGCAAGAGCTATTCCTTATTGCCCAGAGACTGGAGAAAAATTCTCTCAACCCTCTCCATGCCTCTGAGCTTGCATTCTGAGGTCAGAAGCTTGATGAGAGGTCAGGGGCAAGGCCCCATTCCTTATAAGAGGCAGAGTCCTTATGACCACACATTTTTGGTTAGCTACCAACACCAGCCACACAGTGTGTAAATACCCCAAGAAAAGCTCAAACCAGAGTCTGAGCGGTTGGAATGCAGAACAAAGATCAAAATTAGCAGTGTTGCAGCCAGACAGGAAAATACAGAGTACAATTGGATCAGAAAGGTTCCTAGTAGCTTAACACAAGGAAGCACTGTGTCCAAACCTGACAAGTCATCTTCTTCGCTCATTTAGGCTTGGTAGCCTTTATTCTTTATCTCCTCCCTTCTCTTCTCACTGTCATCTTTTCCTCCCAAGAAAAAGCAGTGTTACTCACAAGAAGGGTTTCCAGAGAACAGGAGCCTTGCCAAAATTTATAAGCTTCTGTTAGGGAGTTAAGAACATAATGATAGTCTGGTGAATCAGGCCTGTGGCCCATCTAGTCCAGCCTCCTGTTCTCACAGTAGCCAATCAGATGCTTGTGGGAAACCAGAGAGCAATACAGGAGCACAAGAGCATTCTGCACTCCCATGGTTTCCAGAAACTGGTATTTGGAAGCATTGCTGCTTCCAACTGTGGAGGTAGAGCATAGCTACCATGGCTAGGAGCCATTGATAGCCCTCTCCTCCATTAATTTGACCCATCCTCTTAAAGCCTTTCAAGTTGGTGGCCATCACTGCCTCCTGGAGGAGCAAGTTCCATAGTTTGACTATGTGCTGTGTGGAGAAGTAGGAGTCCTCTCTTCCAGCAGGGGGCAGTGGCGCACCGGCTAATATGTGGAACAGCTGTCGCTTCCTCAGTGAGGAGAGGACTGCTCTTCCTTCCAAGTTGAACACCATCATGGGTGTTCAATTTTGTGCTGAAGCACCTGCATGTTTAAAAGAAACAGAGTAGGAAGAAAAGTTACACTTGCCTGCCTGAATCATGGCATCCTGAATGAAATGCTAAATAATA
This sequence comes from Podarcis vaucheri, assembly GCF_965113315.1. Lineage (NCBI taxonomy): Eukaryota > Metazoa > Chordata > Lepidosauria > Squamata > Lacertidae > Podarcis > Podarcis vaucheri. Next base: position 69,339,612 of record NC_138759.1, read on the forward strand.
ATAACAATTTTTCATTTCATACGAAGACATTTTTTCCAGAAGGTAACGTTCACTTTGTGATACAGTTACTGGATCCACCACATCAAAATATTTGTAACATTCCTTGATTCAAGTCAGAAGACAGAAGATTCCGACTAAATGTCCAGAAGAACTTTATGACGGTAAGAGCTGTTTGACTGGACTGCTTCAGAAGGTCGTGGACTCTCCTTCCTTGGAGGTTTTTAAGCAGAGGTTGGATGGTCGTCTGTCATGGATATATTACTTGAGATTCCTGCATTTCAGGGGGTTGGATGATCCTTCCAGCTCTTTAATTCTAACCAACAATCATCCAAGACCAGGTAAGTATTGTTCAAAATGAACTTTTTTCCTGTTCTTCTGATCGCCGAAGACTCATAACCACAGTATTCTGAACAGCAAACAATAATCTTCCATGTACATCTCTTCTACCATATACTCTGAAAATGCTGGGGAAATGAAATTAATAATAATAATTATTTTCCCAGCCACTCTGGGTGGTGTCAAACAAAAGATTTCAAGCCGGGGATGCAAAGGAAGAAAGGAAAGAACCAGGAGTATGTGCTGCTGATTATTTCCTTTTAAGTCTTGGTGATGTCAGGTGATTGTCAGGTAAGTGGTCCACAGAGGACAGGGGATTCTCCTCCCCACCTGCTGCATATGAATACACCCCGGCCTGGAAGCAAGTCTTACCAAACTCTGTAGGATTCACTTCTGAGTAGATGTGCATAGGATTCTGCTGTTGAGTCCCACTGAAATCAGTCCATACATTATTACCAGTCTGTGGCCTGGTTTCTTAAACGTTATTAAAAACCCTCCTTTCAGTGCTGAATATGATCACCTGCAAGCAAACAAGTAAGGGTTTTTAAGTGTGCAATTTTCTTATTAATATCCAGTTTGTTTGCAGGAAATAGAATGCTGCCGATGGCAGCTGAGCCAAGGTGAGCTGCAGCTGAGCTTCAATCCACCCCTTTGAAATGAAGCTGCTCTTTGTTCCTTTCCTGAACAGCAGCGCCATTTGTTCTGCGTCCCTCCCTGGGCTCCTGTTAATCTTATTTTACGAGGCTTTGCCGTGGACACTTTGCACTTGTTGTTTTCCTTATGGCGAGACAAGCAGTGGTGCAGCTGAAGGCACAATAAGGCCATTAATCAGGATCCGCAACAGGCTCTTCAAGAACCTGCCTGGGATTTGAGAGGCATGAATAGGGAAGAGGCTACTTGACCATACATATTCTCTCGCAGATGTTTCGTTTCTCTCGCACCTATTTGTTCCTGAAAGCATAAAAGAGAACGACCAACCCAGGTTGCCTCGGGAAATCTGCCACTCTTCGTTGGGATGCAAATCATGAAACACTAACTTCTCAGTCCATGGTTGTGTGGAAGAGCACAATGAGACATTTCCCCACTTGGGCTTTGTCCTATATTTTGCAAATGGGAAAGAATTTCTTTTCAAAGAGCTGGAAGGTACAAGTTTAGCTAATCAGGTTGATAACTATTGGCTGCTCTGGCAATCTGGAGAAGTCGCACTAGCATTATGTCCTAATTCTTTGCAGATGCTAGTTTTTGCAATTCACTTTCAGTTTCCATATGATGCACCATATGATGCAAACCAGTTTTGTTTGAATGACGTATCTGGAGGGCAAACCCAGGCATCGAGATAACCAAACAAGTAAAGGTAAAGGACCCCTGACCATTAGGTCTAGTCGTGGTCGACTCTGGGGTTGCGGCGCTCATCTTGCTTTACTGGCTGAGGGAGCTGGCGTTTGTCCGCACACAGCTTCTGGGTCATGTGGCCAGCACGACTAAGCAGCTTCTGGTGAAACCAGAGCAGTGCACGGAAACACCGTTTACCTTCCTGCCAGAGTGGTACCTATTTATCTACTTGCACTTTGATGTGCTTTCGAACTGCTAGCTTGGCAGGAGCAGGGACCAAGTAACGGGAGCTAACCCCATTGCGGGGATTCGAACTGCCAACCTTCTGTTCGGCAAGCCCTAGGCTCAGTGGTTTAGACCACAACGCCACCCTCATCCCTAACCAAACAAGTGGTCCTATTTTGAATAGTGGACAGCCTTGGACCCACAAACCTCATTGACCACCAGGCCTCTCTCCACATTTGGCTCACAAGGTTGTTTCAGCCAAGTCATGGCCACCTGTTCCATTGCATACTGTCAAAAAATGTCACCTTTACGACAGGTAAAGATGAGACAGCAAACAACACTGAATTAAAGCCACCTTTTGCAGTCCTGGTTTGAATCTGTCATTCTTCAAATTTGGCACCTTGCTTTGTCGTGCTCCTTTGCCATATTTCAAACAGTGAAAATCCAGACAGAAAAGTTGAGCTTTTTCTTAGTTTTTTTACTTTGGCCCAAATTCACAAAAGAAGAAGCCTTTTTACTGGGAATATTAGAACCAGATATTGCAAAGGAAAATAAGAGAATCTTTCTTTATGCGACAGAAGCAGCAAAAATCCTAATTGCCAAAAATTGGAAAAATGAAACAATCCCAACAAAAAAAGAATGGCAAGATAAGTTATTTGATTATTTAGAATTGGCTAAACTGACACAGGCAATTAGAGACCAATCCAAACAAAAATTTCAAAAAGAATGGGGAAAATATAGTCAATACATGAAAAAGCAGTGCCCTCAAATTAATACTTGGACTTGTCTGGACTAATTTTCACAAAATAAGATATAGTGTAAAAATGTAAGATATAGAGGAAAAATAGAGAAGAAGAACTGAGAAAGAAACAGTTTATTAAGTATACAACCAGACCCACTTTGAGGGGTAAGGAAGTCAAATAGAAATGAATAAGAATTGAAATAGGAATGTATGTGTATCATTTGTTCTATATGTGTAGTTATATTTTTTTGTATTCTTGTCTTGTGAGTGATGTCTGTGTTGGTGTTAGTATAGTAAGTTAATAAAAGCATTTAAAAAGAGAGGAGGAGGAGGAGCTATTTTTAACAGAAATCACCAAAAACGACACTGCCAACATGGATTGCCATAGGTCCAGATTTTCCCAAACATTTTGGTGATTTCCACCCAGATACTGCTTCAGGGTGGAAATTACAGACCAATAATAATAATAATAATAATAATAATAATAATAATAATAATAATAATAAATAATTTATTATTTATACCTCTCCCATCTGGCTAGGTTTCCCCAGCCACCCTACTTTTTGCCAAGGATTAAATAGATCAGAAATTTGCATCAGCCACTAGCCATAGCAATAAAATAAAATATACGGAAGATAGAGGTAAAAACTTAACTATACCATATACATTTTGGAGGTTTATGTCAATAATCAAATAATAGAAGGATCTGATACATTTAGCAGCTCCTGACCACTCCCAAATGTATCTGATCCATGCTGAGTGCAGCAGGACAAGGCACCAGATTCCAACAAGTGTTGAAGGTAAAGCCACAGCTGCAAAGGGACAATCTGGGGTGTGCTCCCCCATTGCTTCTTTGCAACCACAGCTTTACCTTTCCTGCACTTGACATCATATGGTATCTGATGATTAGCAGGTGGGGGATCCTGCCTAAATGACAAGGTGACCCACAGAAGGTTCACTCTGGCCCAAATTGGTCCCTCCATCCTCGGACAGTGTTTTCTGCCATGGATGGAACAGGGATGTGTGGATTAAGAGGGGAACTGCAAGTCTATTTTGAAAGATTTTGCTGTGTTCATGACTTGAAGTTTACAGGTTAACTTTTACAATGGCCATTTCCTGACTGATATAGGAAAGATAGACTGCTTTTTTTAAATAAATAAAAAGCTAAAAGGAGCACACATTCTTCACTGTCTTTTTAGTGTCAGAGGACATTTGGTTGGTTTGCAACTGCTTCAGCGTCTCCTCTGATGTTTCCATGAATTAATAACTAAGTCATTAAAGAAAACCTGCCCTCCATCTTGGGACTGAGAACATCTGTGGACATGATTCACCAGATGATACCTTATCTCTGAATGGAAGCAGCAGGTTTGTGTTTCTTCTTGCCCCTTTGCCAGAACAATTTGCCCGAGGAAGGTTTGTGTATGCTTGGAAAGCCTAGAGTCTGGATTTTCAGTACTAGTTGGTATAAATTAAGACATTGTTGGTCTCACTTGATTTGCGTGTCTTGCTTGCTGGGAGCAATATGGCTTCTACAGCTAAGGATATTTTCATGATGCCATTGAGGTGCATGCGATATGAATATAGTGCTGTTTTTCGTAACTTGAAAACAAAACTAGCAAGGAGTTGTGGGGAGAACCTACTGAAACAAGCCAAACACCAATCCATAGCTCCAGAAGATGTTGAGTATAGGGCAATGGTTCCCAAACTCCCCTGCCCCATAAACCACTTGGTCTGTGGCATGCAATGATTTTTCTGCCTCTAATAGCAATTGGAATCCACTGTGCCAGATGCTGTATGGTTTTTAATTGTAATTTATTGCTGCTTTCATTACATTGTATTTTATTGTAATTACAACTTGAAATTCTATGAAATTAAAATTGTAATACAATAAAACAAAATATAAGAAATAAAGAAGCGACAAAAACACAAGAAAAATAATGGATATGCCACAGACCACCAGTGGAGTAAAGTAAACTCCTACTCTTGAATGAAACAAGGAACAGGTAAGTATGAATGAGACCCCTGGACTGACCCATACATTCCATCTCTGCGTGTGTTTCAGAACCAATGAAAACTGAATTGGTTGGGTCCAATTCAGTTCAATTTTTTCATTGACTCCAAAAGAAATGCACATTCACATTATGCATAATGTAAGTTTTTGGTTCAATAATGGACCATTAAAAAAATAATTCAGTTCATTATACTTTTACTGCCTGCAGTTCCTAGATTTCAAAGTAAAGCAACCCAGAATTGGGGTTTCTAAGGCCATCACCCACCATCAATAGTGCTCATTCATTGAACAGGTATATTGCGTGTAGAATTCAGGACAGGCCACAACACTCTTGGATACCAGCCAAAGCTAGAAGAATTAGGAAGAGCGAAGAAAGAAAAGGAAAGCTAATATTCTCAGGTTCGGAGGGCATGTTGCCAGAGGTTGCTTCCACATGGCATGATACTCTTGCAGCCTAATGTGCTGTCAGCATTTTGTATATTAAATTCCTGCAGGTGGTACCTTCCTGCCCCTCCAAGTTTCAAGGATAGGAGAATGCAACAGTTGTGCAGTGTTAATACTGATTTATCATATATGTACGTTTGCATATGTTCTCTTAATGTCTGCATCCTCCTTGTTGACCTCAGCTGGGCTTGGATGCAGCCCAAAGGCTCGATTGTTGGAAGCTACAAATCCAAAGGTTCTTTTCAGGCAGGCAACATAATACAGCAACTTCATATCCCAGGTATAATTGCTTCGGCAACTGAGGCTCAATATCAACCTTGGCATAGCTTTTGGCACACACCTCCAACTTGCACGGGATCACAAGCTTATAGACTGTAGCTTATTTTAGGGGGTGGGGGGAGGGCTAGTACAGCTCTGAAAGACAGAGAATAAAAAGCCTAATTGTCCAAATCCAAGGCAGCAGAAAGGAAAGCAATCCTGCAATTGGTTGTAAGTTCACAGATACTTGTTGTAAGATAACTTACAAGGTTTTCAGGCCTGCAGGGTGACATGGTTATCCAAATATCATCCAGTTGATGTTCTGCTGCATCCAGAAACTGGAGAAAGGCTGAAATGCAGGTGTGTGGTGGTGGTGGGGTTGCTGAGATAACAACTGCATGCAAGATCGGTGTAATTTCTTGAATGTTTGCTAAAGCTTGAAAATCGCAGGATGTATGCTACTCCAGTACAATACAGTACAGTTCCCATTTGTGAACAGGATTAGGTTTCCTAGAAATCTACGTCCTTTGTGGATATAAAAGGAAATTTATCCATGACAGAAAATATATTGATGTTTGTGAACATGATTACAACTGACATACATATGAATATGGTTGAACTGACCAGACTTTTGCTGGGCTTTCAGCAACTGTACATCATAATCACTCATATTTTGTGAATTGAATATACACTGGAAAATGAGACTGGGAAGATTGGATGAAGACATACTGTGGACAGAGTTCCCAAAATCTGTTTTTCAAGTGCCCTAAAAATCTACTGGAAAGATTTGGAGGCTGTTCTGGAAAATCCTGAGAATTTGTGCAAGGGGAAGGGGGAATTGGCAAGAATCATTTGCCCCTCATTCTGTGAGCAACTGCTGCTGCTGCTGGACTTGTCTCATCAGGATGGAACACAGGTCAGGTCAGCAATAGCAGGCCAGTTTTCTGTTGCAGTTTTACAGATGAATTTCATGATGGGTGAGGCAAATCTGGTTTCTCTGTCAAATAGGATACATTATGAAAGCAACACCATGGTCCATTGTGCAGCACACAGTACCACAGTGTGTGTTACTGTGAATGAATATTTACATATTATTAGACAACACACTGCAACCTTCAGCACATTATTCCAAATTGGAACATGAATGAATGTGAAAAGTTTCAAAAGGTGAAAATTTGGTTTCCCTTCTGCTAGCTATACAAAACAAAACAAACAAGAGAGGAAAACATGAGGAGGGAAGACTGAATCTAGCTGGAATGGGTGCTGGGGATCATTAATTTATCACAGCCAGCATTTGCAACAAAGGCTTTATTGAAAATTTCATAAACAATTGCTCTTTCATGACTAAAGGTTTAAATTGCAGAGATTTTTGGGCCCTTGCCATAGGGTTCAGCTGGGGCTGCTGTTGCTTTGAGCTATATGGCACAGTTTTCAAGGCTCTCTCCCCTTGGAGGAATTCACATCTAATAATATATTCACAAGACTTATTCTTCCGTTATTAGCTAAGTACTATATATATGTGTATGCCTTCTGGTGAGGAGTTGGAAGGAAATTGAGATTCTGATTGTTAACAATATTTCATGACAATAAGAGGCTATATCTTGTAATATTCAAAAAAGCTTCACCTATGCAACTGTGTTAAGTGGTTTGGTGTGATAGTCATTGACTCTCTCAGGCTATAATTCTGTGCCCAATACCAAGGAATAAAACCCTTTATTTTCCACCATTTAGCTTCTTTATTTTTGTCCCCTCCTGGCCTTCCTCTTTCATCCCTTAACTTCTTGATTTCTGCATCCTCCCAGTCCCTAGTCTTGGTGCCACCATACTCCTGTGTTAACATCTCTAGAGCCCCTGTGAAATATCTCCATCCTTGTACGCCTTTCCCCCAGTGAGCAAGAGGGTGGCATTCAACAAGGCCTCCACCTGCTTGACTTTTCCACGGTTTGTTGTTGTTGTTAAACTCTGCATACTGCCCTTCAGCCAAAGATTACAGGGCAGTTCACAACAAAAATACAAAATGTGAACACAAAATGCAGACGAAAGCAAAGGCACACCAATAACCCCCTCCCACAAAGACATTTAAAAGGTTTGAGCAGCCAAAGGCCTGCATGTAGAGAAAGGTTTTCATCTGATGCCTAAAGATATGTAACGAAGGCGCCAGATGAGCCTCCCTGAGGAGAGCATTCCAAAAACGAGGAGCCACCGCAGAAAAGACCTGTTCTTCTGTTGCCTTGGATTTGCGTCACAGAGTGCGCCATGGGAAAGAGTTGCTTCTCTGTTTTCCAAGCAGACTTGGAACTCAAGCTCCAGGACCGGCAGACTGGATGACGACAGAGGTAGCCGCAAAGAATGAGAGCGCAAAATTGTAGCAGCGAGAAGAGCTACACACTCTTGCGAACTGTTTGCCAGAAGGCTTAGTGAATCATGGAAAGACAGAGAACCACCACCAAGGGAGTAGATCAAAGAAGCAGAACCAGCTTAGGTTCCTCAGACCTTTTCTCTGCCTAGTAATTAATAGTAATATTTACGGAAGGATGATCACTGTGTTCTAATTGCTTGTAAAAAGAGGATACATTAATTGGATTTCCCACCAAGGGTGGGGAAAGAGAAATACATATTATTCCCATGTCAAAGCAAGGGAAATTTTAAGTGTGCACTGGCTGTGAAAAAGGTGGACAGAATGTCTAAGGCAGAGATGGGCAGCCTGTGGCTATTCAGATGTTGCTGGACTCCATCTCCCAGTGGTCATGGATGATGGGAGATGATGTCCAACAGCATCTGATTACCATCTTTACATGTTATAGGAAGGATCAATGCCTGTCTTTCCACAGCATGTTCACCATGTATTTCCTGGTGCATTTGAAGGGGGAAATCTAATCATTTGACTTTTTTTTTTGTTGCGCCAGTGCAAACAATGGTCTTCTGAACCCTGCATCCCAGTTTGCTAATAAGGTTGAGGTAGTCTGCTTTGTTTCACTTTAACATTCCTTTACACCTAGGGAATGGGCCATGTGAAGATGTCCTCAGTGCCAAGGCTATGGCCTGCATCCATCTATTCCCTGTGCCCAACTCTTACTCTTAGCTGTGCGATATAGGGGAAAAAAGAAGAGTGCTGCCATGCTAATATGTGGCCTATATCTGGGCCCTGGGCCAAAATGGGGAGGCCAGTTGCTCTCTTACACTGGGACAGTGTTGAACCTGTGAGTCAATGTCTAAGCAGAGGTTCATAGGATCAAACCATTAGGGCCGTATGTCTGATCTGGTTGACAGGAAGCCTGGTGTATTTGAAACAAGGCTTTGGATCCCTGTGAGAAAACTAAGGAAGGAAGACAACGCCTGAGTGAGGAAGCTGAACTGCACATTTATGCATGCAGGAGTGGCAGGCACTTAAGCAGACTCCCATTAGCATTACTTGGCTGTCTCTTCCTTTTCAGCCGGGGCTGGAAATTTCTTTTGAAGGGAGATAATTTTATAAATTGCTGAATGCACATTTTCCAGAGCCTCTGGCATTCGGCAAGAGACACTTTGCTTTTAATTTAGCCCTTCTGTTCCTGTATTAAAAGGATACATTTTCAAAGCAATGGGGGCACAGTACTGGTATAAACATATCCTCCTCACAGATAAAGAGCATGTAGGATGTAACATAGATGTAGATGCTTTGAAAGTTCAATCCCCACCCACCCAGGGGCTGGAGAACAAGTGCTTCTCCCTGACTCCGAATGATATGACAATAAAACGGAAACACGCTTCTTGAGTCAAAGTTCAGCCGTTGTTCTGCTGCTGGGTTGAAGCAAGCTACGTTTCTCACAAATTGCTCTTGCACCATGCCCATAGCCATGTCCCTCTGGGTTGGTTGATATAGAGCACTGAGGTAACAAGTCCTCTCTGACTCTCCTAAATGCCCCACTGTTTGTGATTGACAGCTACTGCCGTGAAATGAGTTGTGTCAGCTACTGTTATCAAAGATGGCTATTCAGTATCAATGAAACCCTACACATATACACCTGACCATTCCTGTCCCACCTAGAATAAATCTCACTATCCCATTTATTTGGAATTAGTATTAGTAGAATGATCAGTTGGTTGTATTCAGATCTTTTGAGGAAGATGAGCTAGGGAGAAGGGTACAGGGAGAAGAAAATGGCTGTTATGTTATAGTGTTCCAGTGAGACTCACCAAAAATATGGCTGCCCACTGTTGGAGGTTGGATATTGGACTAGATGGCTCATTGGTGTGCTTCATCAATGAAATGTATTATTTTCCTAAAGAAATAATGCATGCCAATATATAGTGTAGGAACCAGTTCTTAATAAATTTGGAGGTTCCAGCTGACAATGATTTTATATTAATAGGTAACACCGACCACAATATTTGGCTTGGATCCAGAATAGGTGCTTTGTAAAATAGCTCACCTCCATCCAAGCTTCTTTGTAGGTCGCCCAGCTTGACACATCTGACTGAATCGGCTTTGTTTAACATCTCCCCATTCACTATTGTGAAATTTTAAACAAAAGACCCCACCCCTTTTGAAAGAAGTGATGAAATTTGCAGGCATGGTAGCCACTCATGATTGGATAAAGCCTGCCAAACTAAAGGGATATAGGTCTACCTGTGCGTGCACATACACCTGAAAGGAACCACTGCTAACTCTTTTTTGTAGAATTTGCAGGTAAAATTGCCCCTTCTGATAAAATAAGTTTGGTCAAATTTCAGAAGGTGGTTTTCTTGCAAGAACAGGCTTTACGTTTCTGGAGTGGCTAAAAATAAAATCACTTAATCTTTCCTGTTATTTTGTGGATATTTTGTAGGAGAGCAGCACACACACAAGAGAAATACCCTTAGGTAAGAAACCTGCTAAACAGCAGACAAAAAGGTCCGTGAGCTGTTCTGCAAGCTTCCTACAAGCTTGATGTATTAGTAACAAAGGAGCTGTCCCACTGAAATCTCCTTCCCCACTCTGCCATTTCCCTTGAACTTTGAGAAGACAAATGCTTTGCCCTTGCGGAATAGCATCTGCATCCCAAGCCATGGGATTGGTGAGCACTGGTGAAGCTCCCTTTGATTGCAAATTAGACCTATCAGTTGCCTCCACCCTCCTGATCTGGGCATTTTTCTAGACGTTTTGATTTTGTGAAGCTGCTGCCTCTCCCACTTTCTCCACACCACAGCCTTAAAGGTTAAGCTTTGAGGCATCATTTCACTTTTCACAGACCTTTATCTGCAGAATTTCTATTTCTTCTTAATGCCTGGGTCAGAGGCCACAGGGTGCTCAGGGGGTTCTGCTTTGACTTGTTCCTGCCTTGTAGAGCTCTTGCAAAAGCCCCCAATCCTTCCAAGGCATCTCACCCCATCATTTGGGAATTGTACCAAGCTTTAGCACACCTGGACAAACAGGGATCCCAATTCTCTCAGCGCCAGTCCTTCCGTAACTAAAACAGCACTTTCTGGCACAGGATATCAACAGGCTCAGGGAAGCCCCAAGTTTGAAAAGATACAAACCAACTTTAGCAAGCCCACCTTTCAAGTCTGCAATTCTAAAGTGGGGAAGGGGAAGGGGGACCTGAAGGTGGTCAAACAGTCTCATGACAACAATCAGAAGAGTGGAGCAACTCTCTTGCACACCTTCATCCTTTCCCATTCATTTTTATTTTACAAATGAAAAACAAATTACGCCAGCTCCTGGGCTGGCATAGTTTTCTCCAAGTGGTACTACTGGGAAGGGTATGGATCCTTTGGATTGATGCCTTCCCCAAGCCTACGCCAAACACACTCACCCTCTCTAAGGTTGGACCCCTGACTTTGGAGAGAGAGAGGTTCTTGATGACCTCTGGGATGACTTCTCAGGGATCATAGGCCCGCATGGTCTGAGGGGGAATCTCATTAAAGCAGACCAGTGAGAACCAAGTCATGTCGGTGGCCACTGAATGCTGACTGAGTGTTGGAGGGAGGAGTCTGCATTGCCCCACTGTGTTGCAGGTGCCCCTTGCCCTTTTTTCATTTAGGTAAGGAATAATAATAATAATAATAATAATAATAATAATAATAATAATAAATTTATTTATATCCCACCCTCCCCAGCCAAAGCCAGGCTCAGAGTGGCTAACATCATACAAGTAAGACAATGCATAAAAACAACTGATCAATAAATTAAGATACAGCCCACAATTAATTCAAACAAATTAAAATTAAAACTGGACAAATGGCAATCTTCAGGTTAAAATTGAAGGCGGTTACCAACTGTTTCCACTAATATTATAAGCATCTGTGAGCAGGCTGGGAACCTCCTTCGTGCTTGTTCTTATTCAAGGAGAAAATGAGTCAGAATGAACCCTGACAAAGGCTGGGGTTCAGGCTGCTGCTGCAGCAAATGTAAAGAGTAGCTTTGCAGCACTTACTGAGCTTGAGAGTAGATGAGAGGCTTTTCACTTGTTTTAAAGTTGTTGCAGTGTTTCTAGCTGTTTTTAATTATCTCATATGTAAATTGCCTAGAGACAGTGGTTTAGAAGGCCATTGGCAAATTAATGATGATGATGGTGGTGGTGGTGGTGATGATGATGATGATGATGATATGTGCACCATGCACTTCCCTTCATCAGTGCTCTTTACCAGGAACATCAAAGGAGCAGCTTGAAGGCTGGAAAGTAGGAGCCAGAGCTCAGTGCTGAAGGGGAAGTTGAGGAACAGGCTGGTTGCCACAAAGTCATGCTCTTTTAAAAGCTGCTAGTTGGCAAATTTGATTCAAGAAGCTGCTGGCTTGGCAGGTCTGTGGATTCCAAATTTCCCTTACTATCTGCATTGTCAAAAATCCATCTATGACCGTCTGTTTTGTGTTTTAGTATCTTAGAAGCTTCAATAATATACTAGTTTTGTTTTGTTTGTTTGTTAAAAAAACCCAACCCTTTTATTTTCATAGGTTACATGAGAGCATTTCCACTCAGGACATTAAAAAAAGAGAACAGCAGTACATAACCCATAAAACAGAAGAAACTAAGAGGTACCCATGTGTAGACCTTGCAAAAGTCTTTCCAACAAATTCAGGGTAGTCAATAGCTGAATTAAAAAGAAAAGAGGCTCCCCTTTTGTTCTCTGAAATATTTATATTAAAAATAAAACTCCATCAATCTCACACAAATGCATCTTTGTGGTCCCCCTCACACACCCCCTACATATTCTTGGTTTACCTGCAAGTCGTCTCCACTAGGGGATCTGCCAATTCTTTTATACCAGGCTGTTAGGTTAGTTCCTCTAATATTCTTCCTAGGGCTGCTAATTAATATCCTATCAGGGATTTGTCTGGCATGTTATCATCCAAAATATCACACTTGAGAGTGAACAAGTTCGTTCTACCAAGCATATTGAGTATAATTCATCCCCTGCCCCCCATTTTTGTCAACTTTGTATTATTGTTAATAGTTTTGAATGCCACATAAAAAATTAAGTTATCCCAGGATGCAACTCTTACAGTAAAAGGGTGGGGGGAAGAGGTCAATTGGGGAAAGGCAACCGGTGTGGACTTGCTGCCCTCTAGTGGCTCATAGTGGAGGGGGAAAATGAGTGTGTGTGTGTTAAGAGGAAAATCCAAAATTGGAGAATGGGGAAACTAAGGTTGAGTACAAGGCATCTTTCATTCTGTGGTTTCTGCATCTTACATGCTCACCCACACTGTCATGAGCATGGCTGGGTACCATGCTCAGAGGGCATGTCACAATTGAGAGCATTGAGAGCAAGGGGTCTTCCCATCTATGGCTGCTACCATCACCAGCTTGAAGCTGCTGTTCTCTAGCTTGGTACCACCATTGCGATGGTAATGTAACTGACCCCCTTCCATAGCCACAGAAGGAAGCCCTGAGTTCCATGCAGACCAGAGTCACAGAGTCACTAAGGCACTGAGCAAAGCCGGTGGGATTTATTTATTATGGGGAGAAAACCTGGGGAAGGGGGGGGAGAGATTTGAGAGGGAGAGGGTGAGGAGGAATGGGGCACCAGAAAGACACTGGTGCTTGAAGGTGAACTGGTTTGTCTTTCTGACTCTGACTCCAAGGACTTTCCTGCACACCAAGACAGCTGTGGACTTCCAGTTAGAACTTTATTCTGGTATTGAGGGGCATGGTTTTTTTTTTTTTCCTCCTTTGGTTCTGAGCACACAAACTTCTGCCATTGTTACTGCTACTGCTGCCTCTCTGGGGTTGTTTGAGGTGGTGGTGGGGCAGATTGCAGGGGCTCTGGATCTCAGCCTTATAGTTTGGACCTAGCCATGGCACCAGTTGTGATCGACACAGAAACATGTGGCTGGTCGCTGCTGGGAACTGAAAACTAGACAAGATGGACCAGCGCAGTTCTTAACGTTCTGACCTTCCGCTCTGCACCACTGGAGCTTGGAGGGTGGCTGAAAATCACATAGTTTTGCTCTGCGTGAAAGGATTTCCTGCTTGCTCTTCACAAACAAAATCTGCACACAGAAATTATGGAACCCCAATAGTATGCTATTAAAGAAAGGTTAAGACAGAGATCTGTAGCCAAAAAAACAACAACCCCTGAAATCATCATAATCTTTCACTGCAGCCTTCTTCAGGGAATACAAGTGCAATCCTCCCCATGTCTAGTCAGAAGTAAGGCCATTGAGGTCTGTGAGACTTTCTCACAGATAAGTGTGTATTGCAGGGATGTGGGACTCCAACTCCGTCAGGCCCCAGACAGCAAGGGCAGTAGTGAGGCATGCTGGGAGTCATAGTCCAATACCTGTAGAGTCACATGTTCCACACTCTGCTGCACTATGAAGGCAGCCTTAGTCTTTGCCAGTCATGCATGTTCAGAACTCCCACTATAGTTATTAAAAAACAAAATCAAATCCTGAGAATTTCCCATACATTTTTAATTCAGAGCTTCAGTGAAACTGATCTTATAAAAGTCCTGTAATCATATGGTCCAGTTTCTTGTCTTTGGATAATTTATATGATGCACGTACATCATAGACAAGGAATTTCACAAAGAAGCCACGTATGTACAAAAGCACTCACAGACATAAGTGCTTGGTGGGAAAAATGTTAATTTATTATGTAAGGTACTGCTTTTTTCTTTCTATTCAACCGTTTTGTTTTGTTTTATTTTAAAGAGAAACAAAGGGGCCATCCATAACAGAAGGTGAAATGTTGATTTATATAATTATCGTTAGCAAGATTCATTATAGCTTTCTGCAGTGGTGAGCACTAAATAATAGAATGTGAAATTAACTCTTCTTCACCCAAATACTAATTCTCCTTATCCTCAGCCAGTGCTTTTGTGGAGCTGTAGCTTTTATTCGAAGGCATTCAATGTCACCTTTATTAGCCTGATCTTCCATTTCAAAAAATCCAGACTTAAAATCCCCAATTCGTATAAAGGATAGGCATGTTTGACGTTCATTTAAGTGGACTTTGAGCCTGCCCTTTTCTACAAAACCATTATGAAGAATGTCTGTGCGATGTTCGGCTGACCCTGTGTAAATATGAATCTTCTGGGGAATAATTGGGTTGTCAAAAACAATGGTGAAGTAGCTTTCTGCTGTCACATTCATACCCCAAAAGACACCCCTTCCAGGGGGACACACATTGGCCGGTATGTAATTTCCATATATTTGCATGTTTGTGAAACAGGAAGCAGTAAGGGCATCGCCCAAACTTCCAATGTCTTCATAAAACTCTGAATCTGTGTGTTGTACTTCCAGCTCGTGAAATGAAGAAATTCTCCCTACATGCTGGAAGAGAGAAGGCCAATAGAAAATAGTTTCTCCTTGCATTTTGGTTTTATGAAAATATGTCATAAGCCAGTCTGCGGGAATAACATCATAAAACATCAAGAGAAACCGAGCTAGTTTGGTGAGATCAGAGCTATGATAGAGCTTCCCTATGTAGCCTAGCCTTGAAAATGCTATTGTGGTCCAGGATTCCTCCATCGTCCTTACATAGCTTTGTATAATGGACACAAAACCAGTGGCACAGGCAGTGTCATCCTCTAGCATCAAATAGTACTGAGAGAGATTGGCACAAAAGTTAACTAAATAAGCATAATCTACGTTCTGTTTGGATTTATATTTGATGTTTTTGCCCCAGAGATCTACTTTCAGATTGTGCACAGGAGGGTAGTTTTCTAGAGAGCTTTGTATGACAAGCAGCCTTCCTGCTTTCACATGCGCACTAAACTGAGCCTTCATCTCCTCAGCGTTTTCCTCGTTCAGTTTAGAATCGTTATTGGCTAGGTATATAACTACGGTGATCAGATTTAATTCTTCTTGGCGGCAGTGACTGAAAATGGAATCAATGGTCTTCAGCAAAAGGTGTTCCTTCTTTTTGTGGAAAGCAGAGATTCCAATGGTCAAGAATCCTAGAACAAGTAAAGACTATAAGAATATTGAGCATTTGTACAGCATTTTGTATATTCAAAGCACCGGGTGCATTATTTGAATATCACAACAATCTTGTCAAAATAAAAAAATTCCTTCCAGTAGCACCTTAAAGACCAACTAAGTTAGTTCTTGGTATGAGCTTTCGTGTGCATGCACACTTCTTCAGATATGCATGCACACGAAAGCTCATACCAAGAACTAACTTAGTTGGTCTTTAAGGTGCTACTGGAAGGAATTTTTTTATTTTGACTACGGCAGACCAACACGGCTACCTATCTGTAACAACAAGCTTGTGGCTTTCTTATTATTCATGTCAGCTCCCCATCTGCAATATGGGCAGGGCTTTTTTCCCAGCTAGAACTCACTGAAACTCAGTTCCTGCACCTCTTAGGTGGGCACCATTGCCATTCTAAGAGAACAAGAGAGGCATTCACTGAGAGTTCCAGCACCTCTTTTTCTAGAAAAATAGCACTGAATATGGAGGTGAGAGTGTAAGCTCAATCTACAGCAGCATGGGTCAAACTCTGCTTGTGCAACAATCCTTTCCTGGCTGTCTTCTTTCCCACTGCCCCTCCCCAAAAAGCTGGTCCTGGGGGTGTAGTTGGGGCTGCTGCAAATGAGCAGTAGTGTCCTTGGGTCTACAGTTATGCCTGTGAGTTCATGGCAGAGACTCCTTCACGACTCAGCCTTCTGGCAACTGTGAAAGACCAGCCCTCCTGTCCATAAGAGGCACGCCAAGATCCTGCGTTTCATCCTCTCCTGACCAATTAACACATGCCTTTCTCATGGTTACCTCTTTCCAAAGCAAACAGGTGGTTGCTGGGGTGAAAACTCAGTGTGGCAGATCATGGGCGTGATTGGCTTATTTCTGCTGACTTTGCTAGAACATACTTCAGTAACCACAAGCTATGTCTTAAAGGCCTGTTGACCATTTAGATCCCTGACCACTGGCTGGGGTTGAAGGGAGTTGGAATCTAACAACATCTGGAGAACCGCTGGTAAGCCACCCCTGATATACAGTGTGTTCAGGGCTAACAGTGAGATGAGCGCCGCAATCTCAGAGTCGTCCATGACTGGACCTAATGGTCAGGGGTCCCTTTACCTTTTTACCAGGTGGATGATGGGAAAGTTATTTATTTTTACATTATTTCCCTCCACAAACCATTAAGGTTTCAATTCCCCTCATAGTTACTTACTCTTTACTGAAGGAGGTGATCCCAAGAGATATTTATACTGAATAGGTAAGGGACCTGTAGCACTTTCCATTACATTGAAATCTGGATTGTTCTTCAATATAATATTTTCTGAGTTGATTGTCTCCATTCTATCTGTATCCTTAAATATAACAACAGTAGACTGTTTTTTATATCAGCTGTGAGGCTTCCTTTCTTATAACTCCATCACTGTGTGAATCCTATGTTATATTATTATGCAGAATTCTATACCCTACAAGATGGCATGTCCCATTCCTCAGAAATTCTGCAACTAAGCCCAATATGCAGCATTCCTTCATCTGCTTTACCCTGTCTTGCATTTTAGATATTAAACCCCTGAAGGCAGGGTTATGTTCTCTTGCAAATTACAAAGCTCCATGCACTCTGGTAGCACTATAATAAAATATAGAAATAAATGGTATAGTTCTGAACAATGGGCTGAATCCATATATGCCCATGCAGATGAACTAGTAATGCATCCCGTAATTTGATGTACACACACATTGCAGACACAGCTATTAGCTTTCCACAGGGCTTAGCTTATTGTCCAAGGACTTGGGAAGGAATAGACTGTCAGGTAACCAGAATGTACGGCATGCAAGGACTTTGATAATCAATAATATCACATTGAACTTGGCATATCAGCTGAGGGCAAGTGCTCAGGAAGAGGGGAGGAGTCCACAGAGTTCCATAACCAGGTGTCACCATGGGAAAGACTTTCTTACCCATCTCCACATAATTCACCACTTCCACTGATGGAGCACTGAATATACTTTCAAGAAATTTCAGTTCTCAGCCAAGAATATACAGTGGTATCTCAGGTTAAGGACTTAATTCATTCTGAAGGTCCGTTCTTAACCTGAAACTGTTCTTAACCTGAGGTACCACTTTAGCTAATGGGGCCCCCTGCTGCTGCCACGCTGCCGCCATGCAATTTCTGTTCTCATCCTGAAGCAAAGTTCTTAACCCAAGGTAATATTTTTGGGTTAGCAGAGTCTGTAACCTGAAGCGTCTGTAACCTGAAGCGTCTGTAACCCGAGGTACCACTGTACAGGGAAAGGTGCTTCCATAAGTATCCAGCCAAATCTGTTCAGGGCTTTTTCCTCACCTCCTCTGGAGATGCATCATCACATAAATGTTGTGTGATGTGCAAATAACCTTATGGGGAAATCCTACCGATAACTCTTTGTCACCTACCTTTAATCCAGATTCTTCCCATTTGGGACAATTGCATGTTTCCTTGCTTTGTTTCCAAATAATAGCATACAATACAATGGAGAGTCCAAAGAAAAAGCATAACCTAGAAAAGTTCCCCCAGTAGCAGGCTAGTGACTTCTTCAGGCTCCTGTGCACCATTGCCATTTCCCACCAAGGGCCTGTTTAAATGGAAACGGCCAGTCTTAATACTCTTGCTACAGCAAGAAAAGGTTCTGAAATGGAAATGAAAATTATTTTGTTTCAATATATGCGCATTTTTTTAAAAAATGTGTTCACACTGAGCAAATGTTTTAGAAGCAAAGTGATACAAAATTCCTTTTTGTTAAATCTGGGTATACAGTGATATTATGATCACAAAAATGCTAATCATTTAGAAACATTGCAAAATCAGCTTCTCCCTTGGGTGTGGAGTGCAAGTCTGCTCAGGATTTTAGGCCAAATTTAGACCTTATGTAAGAACATTGCATTGGGGTTCCTGCAGATTGCTGGAAAGAATATCCACACTGGTTACAGAGGAGAAAAAAGAACTCCTGTCAACAGGTTTGCATAGAGATGTTGCTGAGTTCCTTAATCCCTTACCTTGGAATATGAACCTCGGTGACTCACCCTGCTTACTTTAAATATAAGATGAGCATTAAAACCCTCTGAGCTCTTTTCTGGCTTGAGTTTTATGAAGACCAGAGAAGAACTGAAGTAGTCTCTACTAGCCAGCTATCCCCACGCATGCTGGTATCCAGCGCCTCGTCCCCCCACCCTACAATTCCCCTTAATGTTTTTTATACAGTAAAGTATGTTCGTCCTTTTAAGGAAACACAACAGGGCTTACCGAGTGACTCAGCTCACTAAGTACTTGTGCAGCAACGACTGTGCAGGAACAGAGAGGGTGTAAAACAATTGTTCTCCTCCTTATGAAGCTTTGGGTCAGTGGCATCCTTCAGGGTCTGGTCTGGTCTGGTGGGGCCCAACTGCAATTCCTTCTCTCTCTTCCCAGAAGCCTCCAACTGCTACAGAACCTGTCAGCCAGTCAATAGAACTAGAACCTTCTCCTACGATCCTCTCCCACCACTGCCTTTGGATGGGCCGTTGTACCTCAACACCATGTGATAAGGTAGCTCATACGAGTTTATCTATGACCTATATGAGATACCTGTTGTCCAAATATTTTCTCCATTCCAATTGTTTTTTAAACAGGAACGTTATTTCCCTCACATACTTCTAGAACTCCTATTTCTGCAGTATTGTGCAAAGCACAGGGCCTTCTATTGAGCTATGGACCTCCCCCCATACAGGGGTGAATAACTGCAGGTCCAGGGAACAAACACCAGCCCTTCAGAGTCTCCCCAGGCCACAGCCCTCACTGACTCCGCTGGGCTCTGTCTCTGAGCTCTGGCAAAGACTCTTCCTTACCTGGATGGAGGTGGGGGGGGGAGAGAGAGAGAGACAGAGAGAGACAGAGAGAGACAGAGAGAGAGAGCACCAATTGCTGTACAATGAAAAGAGTTTCATCTGATCCTCTGCTCAATTTTGCCTCTAGTCCCACCTACCGCTGGCAGGCAGCCTCAGAAACAAATGTGTCTCTTGGTCTGAAAAAGGTTCCTCATTCCTGTCACAATATGCACATAATAGTGAAGGCTGAAAGCTTACCTTCCAATGCTCTGCAGCCCAAACGTGGGACACCATCTTCTGGGTCCGAAATCCCATGTGAATCGTGTGACCCATGTGAGATCAAGGACCTGGAAAAATGCTTTTTGGGGCACGGTGCCCAAAAGCATGCATTCTGGGGTGCCATGTGAAATCGCAGAGCCAGAAAAAAAGTGGTGTTTTTTTCTGAGTGAAATCTTGGCCCCAAATCACATGAGAGCAACATGCCCTAAATGGCCGCCATGCTCTCACAGAAAAAAGAGATGTCCTGGTTTCTCCAGGGCAGTTGACAGGTATGTGAAAGTGCTTGTATTCAGCTGTTGGTGGGATTCAACGAAGGGGTTGCAGGCATGGAACAAGGTTTGTTCGCAGATAAGCAAATGGACAGTTTCTTGGACATAAGAGCCACTCACCCACAGGGCCCCTAGCTTATCACGATTGGCTGCTGCTACCTTGTATGTGTACAGTATAGTCACTTCAGCCCCGATAGTGCATTCCATGTACACCTGCAGACACACGTACACTTGTAATCCTCGATATGCAAAGAGGAAACAGCACTTAAGCCTTACCAGTTGTATGTTGCCAGGTAAAGGACCTCTAAAAAGGACGACTACAGACCTGCCCTTTTCACTCACAGCACTCTCCCACAGCAAGTCTCCATCCCTGTAGCATGCAGACTGTGGACATAAGACCTGTTCCTGGAAACATTTTAAACATTTTTTAAAAAAGTTAATCTGTGTATGTCCATCAGCGCCAAAGGTCATTTGTGCTAACAAGTCTCCAGTGAGGCCTTTCCACTTCACCCAAATGCCAAGTCAGTAAATCAAGCCTAATAAGGATGTTTTGTGTTGCCCCTTCTGGTATCCGAAAAATAAGTGTGTGTGTGTGTGTGTGTGTGTGTGTGTGTGTGTGTGTGTGTGTAAGAGGACATCTCCAATTCCTCAGGTTCCAACTAAAGAGCTTGTAAGCAGTTGCCAGCCGATGACAGCTAATAAGCCAAACTCAGATGCTGAATGCACAGGTCTAGCCCAACACCCCTGCTGAGTCGACAATCTGGAATTTGGCTTCACTGCCTGTGGCTTTCAAGGATTTCGACAGATGCAGCACATTGATTTAATGTTTAAAAGGGACCCCTGCTGCGGCTTCTGCAGCTTGCTCTATTGCCTTGGGAGTTAGGCGGCAACATAACACACAATAGGAGTGATGCCACTCAGCAATTCTGTGCTTATAAACAACATTCAGTGTTTGGGAACCTGGGATTCCAGTTAAAAGGGCGTCAAGATTTTTTGGCACTTTCATTCCTCCCATCTGCAACAGGAAGCCATTTCCCTCTCCTGTATGAAGCCACAAAATTCTTTATAATAGCACTTATTTCTCTCCCAGCCCCCCTTCCCTATTCCAGGAGTGTCTTCCTTATCAACTTGGTTGAATTAAAATATTTAGCCTTCCGTTAGAGGGCTGTGTTGCACTTCTTACTTCAAAATCAACAAATTGTAAGGTGAACTTCATAGGCAGCAGCTTTTTCAGATGAAAGAAAAGAGAGGTCTGTGGCCCTTAAGAGATTACCAGATTTTTTTACACCCTAACTTTTTGAAGGATTACAGTTCACCTCGTCAGATGGAAGCACTGTTATAGGCCTAGCAGGGTGAGTCTGGGGCTGAATTCTATCCCACCATTATAATGAGAAATGAGGGTGAGGGAATAGATTCTGTGGATTACAGTTAGAAAATGGTCCAATGATCTGATCTGAAACCTGTGTCAGCTTGAAGATGGCCCTTGCCGCTTTTGTGGTAAAAAGGCTAGGAAACGGCTTGTTTAGAATGCTTGACGAGACTGGCATGTTGACAGGTGCTGTGCCTTTTTCTTCCATACACTGTGCTTGGGTGATTTTTTTGGAAAGATTTTGCAGTTTGAGCTGCACCTTTTGGGAAAGGAATTTGTTGTGCTGGGTCAAAGAGAATATCTTGCAAGTGATTTCATCTAAAAGCAGTGTGATGTGTTTGTAGTTTATACTGAAAAGGAATTTTTGTGGTCAGTGCTAGGCAATGGAATTTAAGAAGGGTGTTCTCCCAACATGCTCAATACGAATCTGTCATCAGAGAAGTCTAAGTGGAGAGGAGCCTTGAATGGAATGCTGGGTAGAATGAGGGTGGATTCAGATGTGGGGAAAATCACTTTAGTTTTCCTGATAATAATGCTCATTCTTCTGTCCTGTTTCCTAATGTTCCTTTGACACTGCAGTACCTGTTGCATAATGGTTCTCTGGCCTTTTGACTGATGTACTGGCATGTTGCACTAAATTTCATCCACATCACTGACCATGGTGTGGCACAACAACAAAAGTCACTGGACAAGGTCACTAGCCCCCCACCCTTTCAGCACATGCATGTTTCTGTCCCTCCACGATTCCCCCATGAAAACACCAGGAAATAAACTGCATGCCGGTACACTGGCCGAAATGTTGTCCTTCGATTCCTTCAATTTTCTGAGTTGATGGAGTTGCAAAAGGTTTTTTTTTTCTCCCCTGGAAGCAATTAATATGGAAATGAGCACTGTCTCTGCTCTCTACAAGAAAGCCAAGGCTTTTGCAAGTTACTTCTTGGAATCTTGCAGATACAGTGTGGCTGGTATGGAACATTGCTTCCTTACAGCAACATTCTCTTTACAGATGCTTCCAAGATGAAGGCCTCACACGGAAAATGAGTCCTTGGTGTGTGTGTGTGTGTGTGTGTGTGTGTATACACACACATACTAAGGACTCATTTGTAGTGTAAGGCATGCATACATACATACATACATACATACATACATACATACAGGTATAGGTATAGCTAGATTAAGTGGATAAAAAGAATATGGATTTTTTTTAAAAAAATTATGCATAATGAGCACCAGTCCCATAATTAACACCCATCTGGATGCACCCTGACTTTGCCTTAAAAATATGTTCTGGAGGAATGGGTCCAACTGTTCTCTTGGGTTCATGTTTCTTGTTTCAGGCAGACCCACCTACATGAGACATTCAGAGATTTTCATGCTTTGGGCTATCAGATTCACATCATTTGAAAGACCTGTGTTGCTTGAAGTGTGTGGCTATCATAGCCAAACATGTTTGATAATTCTAAAACTTAGTTGAATTATTTTTATTATTATTTTTGGCCACACAAAATAGTGAGCAACTTTCTCCAGAACTCTTCACCAGCTCGGAGTTTGGGGGGAGGCAGAGCAGGGGGATGGGGGAGAGAGAGACAGTGGTGTGGTGTTCCATGTTGTCAAGTCTGCATTAGCTTCCAGAATAAGATGGGGTATCAGAAGAGACAGTAGACCTGAAGATAAAATCCCTTATTTTTGAAAATACAAAACCCTGTAGTCTTCTATATTTCTCTCTAGCTGTAATCTTCCCTCGAATACTCAAAGTCTTTGTTACTAACTTTTGATATTATGGTAGGCCTAATAAAGGTGTTGCCCTACTATGTTTGTCTTTTTTAATGGGCCTGCAGAAATACTTTTCTTTTTCTGGATGATTTATGATGTTACTGATCAATATTAACCACTAGGTGGCTCCATTTACACGGCAACTCATTTATTCTTTTGACAAATGCAGAAAACCCACCTGCTGGTGGTCAGATGTGCTTTCCAGCAGAAGTGATACTGGTTTATGCATATGGGGGCAATTATCATACTGTGAATCACAATGAGGCATTATTGTCTCTGAGCCATAACCTCATTGTATAGAGAAAACATATAGGCCGTACATAATTCAGCCTTGTAAATAGCCCAGAAAAGTTACTAGCCTGCCATTTCCTTTTACTAGCCAGCTCAGAGACTTGTAGACTGTGTTCCCATGCTAGCCACAGCATGATGACACAGGATACCAAACTCTCAGCAGCCCAGTTTGGGGTTTTTTTAAGCTTACTACCAAAGATGTTGGCAAAGGAAGGAGGTGCTCAGGGTGGGCTTCCATTCCTCCCTAGTGAGTACAGAAATGAAGTTGACTGGTGGAGGAATGGAGAGGCAGTGGCGTAGCGTGGGGGGTGCCAGGGGTGCCGGCCGCACCGGGCGCAACATCTGGGGGGGGCGAGTCCAGAGGGAAGGGACAAGTTCCTTCCTCCGCCGGGCTCCCCGCCGCCACCGCCAGCCTTGCGCCCTAGTGCGCGCGCCCCCCGCCGTCGCTGTGGCTGCGCTCCGCTCATTGCTCGCAGGAGGAGCAGCCGCTGCAGCAGCGCCGCCGCCACCGACGCCTGGCCGGGCACGGGCAGCCTCTGCACCCTGCCGCCGCCGCCATCCCCTCGGCCCAGCCACAGGCGGCGGCTGCTTCTGCCTCCATCCTCCTCCGGGCAAGCAGCGTTGTTTGCACGGCAGCGCCAGTGGCAACTCGTAGGTTAGGGGTTGGGGGGCGCAAATTACTTGCCTTGCCCCGGGTTAGGGGGCGCAAATTACTTGCGTTGCCCCGGGTGCTGACAACTCACGCTACGCCGCTGTGGAGAGGTCCAGCCTTCCATTGCCAATTCAGTCAATTGCCTGCCTGAAATTCTCTGCATTCACCTGCTCACCTACACTTCCCTTACGAGGAATATGCCAAGGTGGGGAGAGGGTGAGCTCTTTTGTGTCTTACATGCCCAGCATCTATTCAGAGGGAATGATTTCACCTGGACTCGCTAATCAAAGTGCTATGGGGGAAGGACGTGGAAGTCATGTATTGCCTTGTTGTTGCCTGTTCAGTGCTCTTTGCTAGTTTGGACAGCCTCCAAAGTGCTTGGTGCACTTTCCCAAAATTGGATTCCAAACTGGATCTTGGTCGTGTATACAGGCCCTTACTATGGAGGCACTATCTCGTTGCCACAACTCACAGCCACAGATAATATTTATTCCTCACAAACTGCGCTGACTTTAAAAACATGTGCAAGGCTCTTTCACCCCTTATGCAGACCGTCTAGCTTGACATCAGTGCTTTCCCTTATACTGAAGGTGCTGTTGTGATGGAGACTGCTGATGCTACAGTGCAGAGAACGAGACCATTTACCCTTTCTTGATGATGGAAGGCCCTATTGTTCTGTGACAGCAGATGCCAAGGTGGCTGATAGCTCAGTTGGTAGAGCGTGAGACTCTTAATTTCAGGGTCATGGGTTTGAGCCCTACGTTGGCCAAAAGATTCCTGTATTGCAGGGGGTTGGACTAGATGACTCTTGTGGTCCCTTCCAACTCTACAATTCTGTGATTTTATAATTTGTGATTCCTCGGATGTTGGAGTGCAACATCAGTCCCAGTCAGCATAGCCACCAGTCAGAGATGATGTGAGCTGTAATCCAGCAATAACTGGAAGGCCACTGGTTATTTCTCCAGTTGTAACCCTTAACAGTAAAGCTGTGAGGTAAGCCAGTGTTGTTGTTCTCCTATTGCCATTGGCCGAGATGGAGTGACTCGCCTGATGCAAGATTCAAACCAGGAACTTCCTGGTGGTTGCAGCCCTGTCTTTTACCAGTACAGTGGTACCTTGGGTTACAAACGCTTCAGGTTACAGACTCCACTAACCCAGAAATAGTACCTCGGGTTAAGAACTTTGCTTCAGGATGAGCACAGAAATCGCGTGGCAGCAGCGGGAGGCCCCATTAGCTAAAGTGGTGCTTCAGGTTCCAAATTGTATGTTTGATAAAGGCTGGCATTTTCCATCTAGATTCCTTGGGGGGTGTGTGTGTGTGTGTGTGTGTGTGTTGTCACAATTAAAGTAATAATTATAAAAATCCAGGCAGTTTTTTAAAAAAACATCCATTACAATATAACCTGTAACAATAGGCACTTTTGTCAGCATTCCCAAGGGAGGAGGAAGCCTAGAGGAACAAATTATCTCGTCATGCTTACAGATGGCCTCTGCAGAATAGAGTAATATAGTTGGCAGGTGCACTTAAGGATTTTTATGACCTCAGCTTTCTTCAGTAACTGAGTATAACTTTGCTTGCTTTTGTTCGCACATAAAAGTTTCTGCAGTTTCCATAAATATAACTAATGTTGTGTCCTACAGTACTGTATAGAACTGATTCTGAGTTAGCAGGCAAATGCTTGAACATTCACATTTTAAAATCAATTAAAGTAGTTATTTAAACAGAAACAAACATTCTGCTAAAGGTTAGTCTGAATTAAAGTAAAAACAAGTAAACAAGTTTTAGTGTTGACAACAAATAGCATTGGTGGCAGAATTAATTCAGAACTCAGGAAATCAACCACTGAAATAGTCCATCTGCAGATTTAAAAACAAAAATATCACAGCATTTAAAACATGCTAGCTTTTTAGAATAACCAGCTTAGTAACAGTTACCCTCAGAGACTGATTTAGCACAAAGTTATTGGCACCAAATTCACATTGGCTCAACAGGACTTGTGAATTGGGAACATGTGCGCTGGATCATGACCTTACGATATAAAAATAACGATCTTCTCAGCACTGAAATCTTTCCCACAGAGGAACATGTTGCTCAACTTTAGATTTTTTTAAAAACCCACATTTTAAAAAAGAGCCATTAGTGAGTGGATCTCCTTGGTGGGAATAATTTACTAAATTAATGCGCTGATTGAATATTTTAGACAACAAGACAAAAAAGGTCTCCCAGCGAAACAAAACATCAAAAACAGCAGCAGCTCAGTCACATTTAAGCAGAAAATTAAAACAGCACACAGTTTTCAAAAAGAAACTAAGTTTCCATGTTTTTGCAAATCAGTTTTCTGTTAGATATGGAGCAGTAAGCAGCACTTCCATAGCCAATGGATAGATTGCACTACAGAGCATGAAACAAGCAAGAGAGATTTTCTGCAATCAAAACCAGACAACCGATCAGAAACTTTAATCTTATTCATTTTGCTCACCCATGAAACAGGGGAGGGAGGGAAATGTACTGGATCATCATGAAACACTCTATCAAAACAAAAGCTTCCACATCTGTGACAGGAAAGTTACCAGCTGCCATATGTCGCTCCAATATGCATATGCTAACACAGGCCCGGCCAATGGAGTTCCTACAAACTCTTCCATGACCCTGTTGTCCCACTTAATGAATGCCCCATTGTCAGCAGTGCTAATGCTATGCAATCTGTTTTGCCATATTGCAGCACGTAGCCCTGCTCTGCTCGGCGCAGCGCATTTTGCCACATAAGGGTAACTTGCCGGATGCCTTGCAATCTGTTGCTCTTGAAGAGGGGAAGCTCTGCTGTCACAATTGACGCAGCCTGTTGGGCCACAAAGGAGGCAACCTCATTGTTCTCCATGTTAGGTATTCTGCTTTGTGGTTCTTCCCCGAGAGCAGCTGTCTCAGAATCTCCGTTTTAAACAGACGACATGCCAGTGACTCCGACTGTTGTATCAAAACAAGCAGGTTCCTTTTATGCGATCGCCACCCAGCTTTTTCAAACCGCATTTCAGCTACGTTCAATTCAATATTACAGCCATGCCGCAGATTCTGACACACTTTTATTGGTCTCAGATGGCTGTATGTAGTTACTGTGCTGTGACTTTTACAGTCAGCAAGCTGTTCGGTGGCAGTAGAATTTGGGTGTCTGTTGCCATAAACAAATCTACAGGGGGTGATTCAGGAATAAAGTACTCTTTATCCCAGAGTGGCAATTTGTTAGGGAAATAAGTGCCTGGTGCAAGATGAACAACTTCAGGGTTTGAAGCAGGGCTCCACTCTTTCATTCCTTTTCCTGATTGATCACTAGTCAACTAATGAATCAACATAGTGATTAATCAGTGTGGACCACTGATTTTAATTACTAGGTCTGATTGCTAAGGGCAGACAATTATTTTGGGGAATTTGCTCTAATACTTGTGATAAGGAATGGAAAAAAAATAGTAAACATGTAGTGGTAACTTTTGATAAATTTATCAAGTTTTCACACATGTCCTTCAGCATCTCAAAGACACCTATACTGACACCTATAAAATGATCATAGATAATTCAACACATTAGACTGCAAAGAAAACAAAGTTGAAACATCTTAAAAGAGGAAGGCTTTACAACCACTGTAATAACAGAATCTGTATTCGAATGATACATCTGTAACAGTGGGGAAGGATTGCCAATTAATGTGCCTATCTTGCGTATCAAGACAGGGCTGAAAAGCTATGATTACTCAATTAAGATTATTTACGTTCCTGGAAGTCTTACCAAATTATCTCAGTTTAAACTCGGATTTGTTTCACAGAAGCAACGAGTTAGTGTGGGACTGCAGGGAGCTAATCATCATCTGTGTTTGCAATTTGGGGTAGCTGGCTTCGCAAACAGTGACACAATGGGATTTCGAAGGTGGCAGAGAAAGCCATGAAGGAAAAGCAAAGAGAGTGACTGAATGCAAGGCATTCAGGCGAACCCCCATCTTATCCTTGTGCTTCTTGAGATGGGCTATATAGGTATGAGGAAAATCAGCGATCCTGGGATATCTGTGATAAACAATGACCATAATCAATAATTTACATCCTATGGAAAGATACATCTGGTATCTTTCTTGTTTTATATCTGCATGTAGAGTAGGGCTGTGCAAGCCACACACACACACACCCCAATCTGGCAATTTGGATCAGGCCCCAACTCCGTTTAGATCAATATAGATTCTCAAATCTGAATCAAAATTTCAAAATCTAAACCTTTGTTCCTCTCATTTATTTACTTCCACTGTGAAACCAAAATAGCCCAAACCTCCCCCACCATACCCCATACAGGTGCATGAAATTTTGAGAGATGGTAGTTCCTCAGGAAGGAGTTAACCTTGCCAGATTTCAGACAGGTAGATCCAGCAGTTGAACCGAAGGATAGCCAGAAGACAAGCTGAACAAATGAATGAGGATGAGTCTGAAAAAGGACTGGGAAACAAACAGGTATAGAAGAAAGGCTAGGTAAGGTACTGAAGGATAAACAAAATGGAAGCTGAAGAGATGCCCCCCACATTCCACCAAACTCTTTCTAACATTCAGAAGAGGCTGCTAGTTTTGACATGTCGTGTCCCTCCCCTCAAGCAGCTGCCCTAAGTTTCACTTTTTTTCTATATTAAAAGAAGAAATTAACACTACTGTGAGCTATAGACTGAACTGTGCTTTGCCATAAAAACCACTGCAGATTTTTTCTTTCTTGCTAAGACAAGTACAGGCTGCATAAAAGGCATTTTTAAGTACACTACTGACCTGGAAAAGAAAAAGGCTCTGTGTTCTACAGTCAGACTTCAGCCTACCACTTTCAAATATGCTTTTAAACAGGACCACTGTGGCCTTACCCCTGCCATTCAGAAGAGTGTTTTAGCAATGTCTGAATTTTTTCAGTGTAGATGAGCTGCTCAGTTGGCTTATGCTTGCTAATGAATTCTGCGACCTGACTCTAGTATTTGCTGTAGAACTTCTGACAGCAGTGTGTAGCCTCTACGTTTTTGCTGGGGGTGGGGAAAAAAACAGACACACCAATAAATTCCAACGACACAAATAAATCACCAGCTTTTATGCTGAATAAATAGGTGTAAAATGAATTATTATAGACACAATGCTTTGAAGTTATTGTATTTAAAAAGGCATTGGTATCTAGGTCTGTGTGTATGCATACCTCAGGAGCAGGTATTGGCGGTTCTACAAAGTTCTTATCACTGTGCAAACTCTGTTATTCTGTTACTAGAGGTCCATAGAATACAGTGCATCTTGTACAGGTCTATTGAAAAAAATTAATGGGCCTATAAGATAAACAGAACAATGTCGCATAGTTGAACTGGTACAGTTTTTGGATTGTAGGTAGGAGACTGCATATCAAATGCTTCAATTTGTTTTTAAAACACCAGACAAACCTCCTCCCGTGTAGAAAACTAGTGTGTCATGGAAGGTCTAGTGTAATTTCCTCCATTATATTCTTGGTTACTACATACAGGGACCTTTTAATATGGGGCACCATTCAGAAATGATCCCTCATCTGTTCTACACCCCTTTTAATTTTTTGCATGTCTTTCAATAACATGTCCAGAATGGCTTGCCTAGACACCTCGCTCTAGCTCTCTTCTTGTGCTCACTTTGAATGTGTGAAGGGGCAAGCGAGAATGTGTGGGGCATGCCCCACCTGCTTGATGCACACTGCCCTCTCCATGTCTCCATCTTCACTGGCTCCACCTTGACCTCCACAGGTCTGAATGGGGAATCGTCATCTGTGATCAGTGCAATGCACTTAAGAATATTCCATTCAACTGGGAGCCCTGACTGCATGAAAGATTCTGTGTTTATTATTGTACAATTATTAGTTATCTGCCTAGGAATAACGCAGCGCAAAACAAATAGTGCAATAAAGTATCAAATCAGATAAAACAACATCAGCACACAAAGAAATAAAAGATACAACCAAAGGGTTGCAATAATCACACAGAGGTGAAAATTAAATGCTCAAATGCTATCAAAGTAGGGACTGGTTAAATATGATCAATGTTAGCTTTTAAGACATTAAGGGTAGTAAAATATTTTTAAGGGTGAACAAAAAGGTCCGTGACTGGAGCCAGAGAGAGGTCACTGCCAAATGTGTGAAAATCTTCCCTTCAGATCTTCCAGCTCAATGTAGGGCTGGATCCAGTGAGAATCTTGCATGTGGAGCCTGAGTACACAGCCCCTCTCCCTGTCCTTTGAATGCACTGAGGTTTCCATGTAATGAATTAAAAAAAACAAGGTTTGGTGTGGTGCAGTGCTGGTTTTGCTGCAAAGAAAACAATCAAAAATTTCTCCACTTTCCTGAGGTGTAGCTGTTCCACTTCAGTTGTGCTAGGGTTCCCGTTAACTGGGCTTAATTGTTCCTCCCCAGAGCTGTGACCCAGGAAGGATCAATGGTTCAAATCCCAGATGGCTTTTGTTGTCTTTCAGAACTAAGTTACACGAAGCCAGCCCTGGGTGTTTTGTTGCTAGGGGCAATCAGAAAATGCCTCTCTTCCCCTGTGCACCCTTCACTTCTCCAGTGGCAGTGGGTGCACAGGTGATGTGTGAGCCGCAGGTGCACAGCAGAGGAAGTGGCCAAAAGTGCAGGAGGCAGATGTGCCTCCTCGCCCAGCTATCCAAAGCCTGCCATCCTGAGGTAACTGCCTCACCTTGCCTCATGAGCCAGCCAGCCCTGCATTAAATCACACATGGAGCTCATCTACACAGCTGCAAGTAAAACGGTTTAAATGTGTTGTAAAGTGCAATATACAAATGTGACACTATATGGCGACAGTGAGCTATGCAAAATTCAAAGTATTTTTCAGAACGTTTGTAAAAAAAAGCATTTTCAGAGTTTTTTTATATGCGTGTAGATTCCACCATGGTTAGAGAAACCGTAAGGCAGCCTTTCTCAACCTTGGCTCCTGAGATGATGTTGGACTACAGCTCCCATCATTCCTAGCTAGCAGGACCAGTGGTCAGGGATGATGGGAGTTGTAGTCCAACATCATCTGGGGAGCCAAGGTTGAGAAAGGTTGCCATAAGGGGCATGTCAGAAGATGCAAGAGCCGCATTAAGAGCTTGTGGAGGTCAGGCAACAACAACCCACTTCAGACTTCCCTATCCCTACTTCCCCCATCGCTCAGTTCATGGGCCAACAGTATGCCATTCAAGGCAGGGAGATCTCAGATTTACTTCTGTCCTTGCACAACCACCACATAGACCTGAAGCTCCCAATACAATGTACCGAAAAGGTAAACACTGCCCCTTTTTCAGTGTGTGTGTGTGTGTGTGTTAAAATCAGACTGTTAACTCTCAATCTCTTTCAAGACTTTGGTATTTCACTAAACAATTATTTTGAAATGCAGGCCTGCTAAGTGGATTTGTGAGCCCCAGGGCAAATTTTAGGTTGCTTGCCTTTCTGGTTTTAATGCACGGATGGGCACAGTAGTACAACATGGTTAGGCAAGCCAGGAGCCATCTTTTTGTCCCAATGCCCTCTTCCCCTTAGCAGCTTTGTTGACATCAAGTTGCACGAAGGCTACAGAGAGAAGAACTAAAAGAAAACACTTCACCCACACACGAACAGTGCATAAGTCGGCTGCCAATTATATATCAAAACATGTTGGTTCAGACAAATCTTTAAAGCACTGCTGAGGTCCAGTTACTTAGTGAAAATCTAAAAAGCAGAAACAAAACATGGCAACTTTAATTCTGTTTCAAACGTACATAGCTATTTAAGGGAAATGTCCACATTTCTGAAATATTTGAATGATCTCTGATGTCCTGAAACAGCATTGTTCCCTGTGGAATTTAAATCTTTCAACTGTAGCAGCTTTACCATGACTGCCAGAGAAGCAACTGTGAAGAGAAACACTGATCATGGAAGATCTGCAGAGCTATACAGTCAACTCTGTGGTGATCTGAGAACAAAAGGCGGGAAAGACTTCCACCTCAGGAAAGTGTATTGGTGAATAAGTTATGTAGAACAAATATCCCTCAGCAGGAGTGTATACTGAGAGAATCAGGAAGGCAACATGAACAGCATAAAGTACAGAATGGAGACAGAATTTCTCAGGAAAGATGGGAAGGCAGAAATATCTATATAAATGTTGACTGATCTGTGTTGCACACACAACACATGCCATACAAATTAATTTCTCTCTCACCATAACTGCTATACAGATGTACTTGAGAGTAAACCCAGTTGAATTAAATGGTGCTTATTCCCAGGTAAGTGGTTATAGTATTGCAGCCTCAGTATATAATTCTACTGATTTTTGGAAAAAAATGCATATCCCTCACACCTTGTTCTGAAGGAATTTTAACATCACAGCTCAGTAGTCTGCATATTAAACAGTTGCTTGAGGATGACAGAACAGTTCAAAAGTTCTTGATCATTCTGATGAAAGCAGCAGACTCCCTCTCTCCAGCTTCACCTCTGACCTTCCGTCTGCCTCCATGAATATTTCCCACATCTTCAAGCCTGCCTGCCGTACATCATTGCCATGACATTTCACCGTGTAAATGAAATAGTTACTAATGTGCTCAACCTATCTAGTATGGCTAGTGCAGGTTTCTTTTCCATTCATTGCCTGGGCTGCTATTTATGCAGCCTCTATGAGTGTTGTGGAAACATATTAATGATTTTATATATATTCCCCCTCATCTCTCACTGCATCTATCAGTTCCATTATCCTGTCAAAATAGCACTACTTGCTTCCAGGGTTTTAAAGAGAGTCGGGATAATGCCATGTAATGAGGGAAAAGGTATTTCCCCCCCCCCCTTATGATCTTACTTCAAATGATGCAATACTCTTACTTCATGAATCTCACATTACTTCATTTTTTAGTCGTCCCCCCCTTCCTCGGTAGCTGACTTGTGTTTTAGTGTAAAAGACTTACTTATAGCATGAGAGGATCCTATGCATACTTTCTCAGAAGTAGGTTTCATCATGTTTGATGAGTCTTGCTCCTAGGGAGAGATACAAAGCGATGGAGCCAAAACATCACCTCAGCATGATTTAAGTGGAGTCAATTCAATCATAGAATCGTAGAGTTGGGACCATCTAGTCCAACTCCCTGCAATGCAGGAATCTCAGCTAAAGCATCCATGACAGATGGCCATCCAACCTCTGCTTTAAAAACCCCAAGGAAGGAGAACCCACCACCTTCCGGGGGAGATTGTTCCACTGTCAAACTATAATAACAAAAGGACTTGTGACACCTTCAAAGCTAACAAATTTATTGTGGCATCAACTTTTGTGGACTACACAAAACACAACCCCCATCGTTCTGCCCGGACACTGAGGTCCAGCGCCGAGGGCCTTCTGGTGGTTCCCTCGCTGCGAGAAGTGAGGTTACAGGGAACCAGGCAGAGGGCTTTCTCGGTGGTGGCACCCGACCTGTGGGACGCCATCCCACCAGATGTCAAAGAGAAAAACAACTACCAGACTTTTAGAAGACATCTGAAGGCAGCCCTGTTTAGGGAAGCTTTTAATGTTTAATAGACTAATGTATTTTTATATTCTGTTGAAAGTCGCCCAGAGTGGCTAGGAAAACCCAGCCAGATGGTTGGGGTATAAATATTATTATTATTATTATTATTATTATTATTATTATTATTATTATTATTATTCAAAATGCCACAAGACTCTTTGTTCCTTTTGCTGCAATAAGCAGGCAACCCCTTCAGAAAACCTGTCATAATGACGTCCCAGCATTCTCTCTCAAAGGAGATACTGCTAAAAATTGCACACCTGGGCAATGCAATTTGTAAGATGTAGAATATTAATGGAAGCATTGTTGGTCTCCATTGGACATCATCTTTCAAGGAGGGGCAACTCTTTTAAGAGTTTCAGCATCTCAAGAGTAATTTGATTTTTCACCCCAACTACTGAAGCCCCTGTGGTTGTAGGACTGCCTGGCAATGTGGTGGCATCAGTGTCGTGGAACGTGGTATAATATAGAACTTCAGTCTTGACAAGTGACACAGTCCTTTCCTTCAGTTCCCAGGCAATGTTTCCACAACTGACGGTTTCTAGTCAAATTAAAACAGATGCAACAATGACTTTATTTTCTTTATTTTCAATCGATACTGTATGAATACAAAGTTTCTAGAAAGCTACAAAAAAATCTACCACTTTATCAAGAAGGCATCAAAATGTGTCACTTTGCAAAGACATGGAACACCTGCAGTAACCGACACAAAAATAGCATTTTTAGAGTGATGAAATAATTGCACTTAACTGTCATGGATATTAAAGTTATCACACATATGTACCGCGAAAGCTAGAATACATATTTTTTACAAAGCACTTTTATAAAAAAATTCTCTGCACACAAACCCTATAATTTTCATATTACTATCATACTAAAGATAAATTCACTTTAAAGCCAACACTTAAAACATTTTTTTTTAAAAAACAAAGAAGGTACCAGTACCTACACACAGACAACAACAAATACAAGAATACTGTACTGCCAAAAGGTTTGATTGAAACTCATTTTGAAAACTTCAAAATATGTTAAGACAAGATTTGAAAAGTTTCATATATATTTTTATTTTTTTAAAAAGAGCTTTCCCTCCGTGTCTAAGCAGGAGGTACTTTGTCATCCAAAGGCAGATTCTACAACCCCCCCACCCAAAAAAAATAACCAGCAGCAGTACAATATTAAAGTAACCACTGACCATATATGAATATGCTTAAGTCACAAACCCAGTTTATACACATTACACAAATAAACAAAGTGAGAATTCCATTAAGTCATTTACAAATGTGAACAAATGCATGTGGCAAATAAAAAAAAAATCAAAAAGAAAACTGTTTTACATAAAACGTACTGATATTAAAGAATTAAAGGCTATTCAGGCTTTAAAAACTGTTATAAAATTCTTTTGTCTTTTTTCAGGCACATATCGTTGTTTTTTTATCCGCAGTCATGAGCCTGAAGCAGAGGCCCATTTGCAATAAAGAGAACAGAAACAAAATGCTGAACAAAAATAGAACTTGTGTGAAAGGAGGTAACTGGGGCATATCCTCTCTGTGAACTGAGTGCACTTAAAGAGTTAACTGACAAAATGTGTTTAGTTTGTTATATATATATATATATATATATATATATATATATATATATATATAGTATCTCATTGCCAGACCAACTTCCTAAGCTAGAGATCAAGACTTCCAAACTTCTTTTATCTTTCAAATTATCCTGTCTTTTTTTTCAGGGGGCTGGCCAGAAGGAAGAAAAGGAACAGATTTAGAGAGAGAAAAATCAACCTGAGTAAGGACTGAAATGAGGACCACTTTACATGTTACTTGCTACCCACGGTGGCTGAACTCAAACCCTTCTCCATACCAGTGATCAACGGATCAGGGAGCGATATTTAAATCCTAAAATTGCAGAGTTGGAAAGAGCCTGAAGGGTCACCCAGTCTAACTTCCCACAATGCAGGAGTCACAGCAAAAAAATTCCCTGGCAGGTGGCCACCCAACCTCTGTTGAAGAGCCCCCAGTGAATGTTTTACCATGCACTGTAGGGGCCCACAGTAGACTGGGCTCGGGGAGAGTGTCAAGGGTGTGCTGCCCTGGTGTGCATTTAGAACGGCAGACATGGCAGATGCAAGGGAGTGCTAGTCTCTGTTGCATGGACTGCCAAGCAAACAGAAGAGCTTCTCAACAGCAGCCACAGACAGAGAAGGTATATTGGTCCCTAAAGAACCATATGTTGCATGACCTGTGTGGATGATGTGGGCCAATGTTAGTGCATTGCTCTGGAACGGACTTCTACTAAATTCTCAAAGACATCCCAAGTCATGGTTTGTGTTTACTATTATTTAGAGTACGGCAGGCAAACCATGGTTCTGAGCTACTTGTCTGCTTTCATTTCCCACCTCTGCACATTCAGCTTCATAAGTTCACGCCCATTGCCAGAATGCGGCAGCTTCCGGAAGCTGAGCAATGCCCAACCTATGGTGGTCTGTTAATTCAGACATCCGAACCATAGGTAGTGGAGAATATGAATCACAAACCTCCTCTGAACCAGAGTTTTAGATGATGCTTTACTACTAGATTGAATTAACATAGCCATGCCTTGTAGACACCCCACTAAGCCATAGTTAAGCATCTTTAATCATGGTTTGGCTTGATGTCCAAACTGAGCCATAGAGAAGGAAGAATGCCCTAGGAATTAGATCAAGGAAAGAAAGTATAAAGATTTCAACTTTTCAAGTTCTGCAAGCCAACTTCCATTCAGTGTAATAGTTCACTCTGTTACTTGAAGGTGACAAAACAGGAAAGTTGAATTCAATGCAGTTGCCAACCTGAACGGACTCTAGCATGGGTAGGAAGTGGGAAAATAGTTACCAAAGTTGCAAATTATTCAGTATAGTGGTACGGTACCTAAATAAAATCATTCTAGAATTCAAGTAAGAACAACATTACATTTGTAAAGTAAGCTATGTTTCAACTGCCGCAAATTGTACCATTATCCCCCCCCCCAATTTTGTACACCAAACAATAAATAAATTCATTCATTTGCAATAAAATATACTCCAGCCACTTGCTTACCTATATCTGTTGCAGCAGATATATTCAATCGCTGTATATTCAATCTATTTGGACACCATTTACACATAATGCAAAGCCAAAATACACCTTGGCATGAATGAGCAAGCATGTGGGTGCACAGTAAGGAAACCACGGCTGCTTTATTCCTCCCTGGCCACGCCGCTGCCACATTACCAGTAGCTAAGCCACAGTTTACCTATGAACCTGGGCTCATGAATTATCTTGCTTCAAGGAAAACACAAACTGTAAGCAAGGTTTGTTCTTGGTGTGCCACTCCTGGGTTGTTTGCAGGGAGACAAACCACAAGCTTGGGTCCACATGTTGTGCTAAGCCAAACGATGGCTTAGTTCCTGGTACCGCTGCAGCAGCAGAAGTGAAGGAGAGTGAAGTGGCTGTGATTTTCGTATTGTGCCCCAGGACACTTGCTCATTCATGCCAAGACCAAGTTCGGCTTAGTGTTAAGTGTGACTGGGGCCCGTGTACTTCTGAAGCCAAGCAATCCTCACTAGATGAAGATGTCAGAAGAAAGTGAACAAATACAAATTTAAGAAAAAGGGAGGGGTATAACTACATATATTTACCACTTTGTGTGCCACATACTAATTTTAAATAAAAATTATTTGATTTTTGTCTATTAAAAACAAAAGTGTATTCACAGCTACAAATCTCCTCTGCCAAGCTTTTGGTTTTACTGCTATTAGTTCTCAGTGATTATTAATTATGTTGTATCCCTCTGAACCAATGTCAGTGCTGTTGATGTCTCTCGAAAAACATGGTGGTATTAAAACGGCACTCTTTCCTACAATGAAATAGGAAATGGTGCTGTTCAAGGGTTTCCCCGAGGACATTTATTCCTAACAACTTGGTGCTAAAAAGCACAGGTCAAATGGACTGTTTCATTTTCTTCTACACTTTCATTTTCAATTTTAGGCATCCAACTGCTCAACTTTGTAAACAAAACAAGTGCAAATTTAAAGAAGAAAACCATCTTTGCAGATTTAGAACTACTATAATAATGATGATGGTGATGATGATGATGATAAAGTCAAATTTGTCCTTTGCCTGAACTTCTGCTATTTATATGGGCTCATGTTACTCAGATGCAAGACTGGATGGAGAGGGACATGGCAAAGGGTGAAATACTGACCGCTTTCCTATCCTTGCCAGCCAGCAATGCTGCATAAACAATCACAAACGGTTGAATAACATAGAGAATAGTTTTTCCAGCATGATGCACTCTTGTGATTTGCAGAAAGCACGCTACTATAAAAAGTACTCTTTTGAGAATGGAGGCCTGTTAGTTTTGACTGTTTCCAATAAACCAAAGGCATTATGGTGATCTCTAAATATTTTTGGTCTCTACAAATTGTCATTTATTATGGCAGCACTTTTCTAAGCTGGAATTTCAAAACCAAAGGCACTTGCATGCGAGAGTGCAGAGAGTCACAAAGGTTTAAGTATTTGGTCATGAGAATTTAAGAAGGCAGCATTATTATTCATACAATTCACTTTTTGCAGAAAATTCTAGCGCTGTTAAAAGGTTTCATTTTGGTATCGATATTCCAACTATGTAGTGACGGGGTGACTTATATAGGACGGTGTTTTAGGGCCAAGCAGCCAAACGGCTTCTCTTCGGGAGATTTTTTTTTCTTTTTCCTTTATTTAAGTAAGCCAATTAATTTACTACATAAGATTGGCATGATAAGCTAAAAGGTACTTCTACTATAGCACTAAGGCACTGCATATTGTAATGCTTTGGCAGCTCGGAATTAAGAAGTTCCTACGACAAAGTAACAGTTAACAAGGGAGATGCTTCCAGCTTACAAAAGAGCTCACAGTTTACAGGCAGCCTTTTGGACTACACAACCCACATAAACATCTGACAGACTTAAGGCTTTCCAGAAGAAACATGCACAGGGGGTTTACACCCAACGTAAAGGTAAAGGCAAGGCAAACAGCTCCCGGGAAGGTTTTACAAAAGTGGAGATGCAAGAAACATTGTGACTCTTCAAACAGCAGAGTTATTACATACATCGTGTCCCAGACTGCATTAACACAAAAGAGAGAAGTGTACCTGGTTTGCAAACTGACTGCTCTTCCACACACCTCAAGGGGTTGCTTTGAGATGCATGTTTATTCTATAAATGTCCAACTTCTTTTAAAAAAACAAATCCATCAAAACCAAAAGCCTCGTAAAAGGTAACATTTTTTTTAAAAAAGTAGTTTTAGACTTGTAACACCAAGTGCTTCAAAATAAAGGGCTACTTTAGATGAGTAAGATGCAGTGCTAATTCTCCGTTAGTGTTAAAAACTGATGAAGAGTTACAGCCATATAAGCATCTGATTTTACAGTTCACAGAGTTAAAATGACTGAGAGGTTCATCTGCTTTAATGTCTGTAGGACAAAAGGCGTGCAGCTTGCAGAGCCTAGAGGCTATACAGTACTGGACTGACTGCAGCATGCCATGAGAAGGGCTGAATAGGAGTCATGAATGGAAGACTGCATGCAACTTGTTACAGTTTTGCAGTGTTCCAGAAGTTGAGTAGCTCCTCTGACAATTGACTAGGGCAAATCTCCAAGCTATTTATACCTTGAGCATTTCCTGCCCCCATGTTGGATTCTAACAGGGTGAAAGGTTTTATGCAGGCATAAAGAAGTTTGCTTTCTGAAGCAGCAATTATTCTAAGCAGCACACTGAATATGTTTCTTAAGTATGCACGAAGCTGCATTTCAAAGTGCAACAGCTACTGACCTAGTGCCTTAATGTAAAGAAAGACATTCTCCATAGTTCATTTCATCATCCTGTGGGCTATACAGCTTCTCATAAGTGGCTGTAGGCCAGGTGTAGGCAACCTAAGGCCCAGAGGCCGGATGCGGCCCAATCGCCTTCTCAATCCGGCCCATGGGCGGTCCTGGAATCAGCGTGTTTTTACAGGAGTAGAATGTGTCCTTTTATTTAAAATGCACCTCTGGGTTATTTGTGGGGCATAGGAATTCGTTCATCCCCCCCCCAAAAAAGATAGTCTGGCCCACCACATGGTCTGATGGACGGCGGACCGGCCCACGGCTGAAAAAGGTTGCTGACCCCTGCCGTAGGCAGTAGGTGGAGAGAGGCAAATCCTTGAATGGAAACTGTAGCAAAGTTGTTGTGTTCCTAGCTCATCAAACTATACAAACCCCACGTAGTGATAGATTTCTGGGTGATTTGCAGTTTCTCACTACCTAACACAACTCTCTTCTATCTAAATTCGGCTGCTGAAATGAAGGCAGCTAACTAAAAGTAGACTTTTGTGTGAAAGAACTGTATGTTCAGTTTAGTTCTACAACTGAAGCCAAATCTCCAAACTCAAAATGTGCTCAGATGCACCATGTTCCTTCAGTCTAACTATGATATATTGATTTATTTTTTACTAGGCTCTGACTGATAGATTTTGGGGTTGTGGTAAAAAGGTAGACCCAACAAGTCTGATGTTTGCCCGCCCTGTATTATAGGTTAACATTTACTAATAACATAAACCAGTTCCAAGACACTTTTTCAGCCTTTCATCATGTCGGGCAATAATATATATTTACAAAAGCTGCCTCTGAAGGGGAATCAAACCTCGTGTGGTGATAATAGATTTATACATCTGTGAAAAAAGCTCTTCCTCACTTGTTCTTAGGAGCACCAAATGTTTCTACAGTGATGGAGGGGATGTGGGATGCACCATGTCTAGGAAGTCTGAAAATGGATTGTAGGAATTGATAATACGATCCAGTGTAAATTCATACGCTTCATGGTTTGAGGCCATTAACTATCAGAGTTTTCACCTTATTGAGTGAACAAATCCTGTTAAGATGGGCCTTCACAACTTGTGATCTGCAAGCCACATACATTGTCAGGCCTGTTTTGGGTGACAGTACTCACTGGTATGAAGTGCATGTTGTTGTTTTTGCTCATGGGAACCATTTTGTACGCGCTCCCATTCCATGTTTATATGAAGATTGTCACCTCTCTTCTAACCCCCCAAAGTACTGCACTTTGTGGTCTGTCAAGTGGCTTGACAACCCTCCTGTTTTTGCATTTTCAGGCAAGCTGAAAGAGAAGGAGATTTCAATGGGGCTCATAAAGTAATAATTGTGTCTTTTTTGTTTGGCAAAGCCTGTGATTTTCTAGCATTTTAAAGACATTAAAAACAGATGAACCTTTTGATTGTATATCTATTATCATCTCAACCACAGTGCTTTTTGTGGTCTTCAGCTGACAGTTTAATTGTAATTCAACAGTCACTTTAATTCCACCCTCCCTTTACATTTGCTTATCACTAATTTTGGTGTTGCAATTTATAGACTCATTAGGAAAAACAAAAACAAATTGTTCATATAATATATAACCACACACAAAAGATTACGTACACCGTAAGTCTAATTTTTCAGTATTTACCTAGTTATTGCAAAACGAGTCATCTTTTAAATAAACAAATGTCCTTATTAGTACAATACTTTATAGCTTTTTAATGCACTAGATATAATTAGTAAAAGGGAGGAAGTCTTCTCGCTTTGCAATACCTGCTTGAAAAGTTAAATGGGTTAGAAGGTTAGTTTTAATACAGAGGGAAGAATAATAATATTTTTTGCCTACTTTTAGGACCTGTCTGCTCCCATCAGGCATTTTTAAGGCTATGTTTGTCATTTGGCTTCAAACAGAAATTGAGTTGCAGTTATAAAATAATTTAGTGAATTACATTCGTTTGTATCGTCCACAGTAATCAGTTATGAAGATAATTCTAAGAAGAATTTGTGTGCTAATTTATGTTTATAGTTAAAATTCATTTCAATTTCACTAGCATCTTAAAAACAGGGTTTTTAAAAATTAATTTAGACAAAACACCTCATAAACTCTTATAATTGCTGTTAAGTTTTCCCATGGCAAACGCTCTGTCTTATATTTTTCTAACACAACAACAACAAAAAATTAAAACTTCCACAAAGGCCTTGAAATTCTTAAATATAGTCTTCCCAAGGAACGGTGGTTTTTTTTAATATATAAATTTGAAGAACACTTTGTTTTAGAAAGAATTTGTACAACTGTACCAGAATTTCACAGCTACAATATATATTGACACACTAAAATGAGGTTTAGAAAAATGTAGGGGAAAGCTCAGCCAGAGGAACTGCCACTTAGTGTTGAGGTTGACAGTCTGTGTTTTGATAAGGAGTTAAACAAAACATGTCTATAAATAACTGTTCAGTCCTTTACAAGCCTGTAGATGTGATGCTGTGCACCATGTTCGCTGTTTGAAACTTCAAATACACAAGCCATGCAAAGTAGGGTTTCTTGCGTGTCCCTGTTCGTTACAACCTGTTTGTGTTTTTATACATATAAAGAAAAGGAAAAAAAGACAAAACATTAGAAACTGGGTCATTTGCTAACACAGGAACAAAAGCAAAATATGTAATTGTAATCACTGGAGATACACACACACAAACACACACACACACACACACACACACACACACAATTTCACTCTCATATCTGAAGAGACATACACCTCTCATCTGTCAAGGTTTCTTGGTTAATGCCTCTCTAATGCTGACTTTTGACTCAATGCATA
This sequence comes from Podarcis vaucheri, assembly GCF_965113315.1. Classification (NCBI taxonomy): domain Eukaryota; kingdom Metazoa; phylum Chordata; class Lepidosauria; order Squamata; family Lacertidae; genus Podarcis; species Podarcis vaucheri. The sequence continues at coordinate 69,381,995 of NC_138759.1, forward strand.
TAGACATTAAAGAGTACTCTGCGGGTATGAGAGATAGACATTATTATTATTATTATTATTATTATTATTATACCATATTTTACTAGAGTGCATAATCCTATCTCCCTTATCTCCAGCACTATGTAGTCTGCAACATATTGAGTAGGACTTCTAATGGAAACCATCTCAACTGGATTCTGACCTAGGTTCTGCAGTTCCATATTTCTGACACAGTTTCTGGAAAAGAATCTGGCAAGGCAGGATCTGCTTTTTGGGAAGCTTCCAGAGGCATATTTTTGGAATACTTCCCGAGAAAACCAAGCTGCTAAGATTTTAAAGGAACAGTTTGCAGGAATCTCCTTTCTCCTCTTAGAGAATGTGCAAAACTGCACAGCAGTACATTGATAAGAGCAGAACCGATCTAGAAGCAAAAAGCCACCGTGAGCCAAAATGTTCTGTTCCACTTATCCCTGAATTTAAGGCCAAGCAAGAAAAAGAACACAAGGCTACGATGGAGCTTTGCCGTTGTTCAATCGGAGCTGCATAACCCAATCTTTAAGGGCTTGGAAGAAGGGTACTGGGTAGGAAATCAGAAGCTAGGAGAGAGGAGGGAGAATGAAAAGAAGGAAATATAAAGGTGAGAGGGGTGGGGTAAACAACAAAGAGGGATCCCATGCAGGTCAGTTTTCCAGAGCCCAAAATGTTCTTAGGGTATTCAAAAGCTACTGTGATAGATCCATTCAAAACAGGTGATTAACATTGAACATAGCTTGAAACGAGTTGTTTCACAAAGTAAACTACCAGGTGTCCCAGAGAAGAACTATTTTCTTGGCGCTCTGAACCAACTAGGAAGTGAATTTACCATGACTTCCATGTCTCCAATCACAGTTATGGTGGGACAGCCAGTGCGGACACCAGGCCCAAAACACACCCAGGCCAAGGAAAAGATTACTGCCCCCCTGTTACTGCAAACTCTATTGCTAAATGAGCAGTGGGTGAATTCTAGAAGTAGAAATATTATTTACTACAGCTAGATTTCAGCCTCCTTTCCCCGCTGGGTTCTAGGTCCAGGGTCAAGGCAAAGAGGCTAATGAGTGGCCAACGAGATAAATGCATCCAATTCTCCACCACAGAGGTCCAGTTTATAAATTGTCTCTGGTGGATTTGCCACAGAAAAGCCACATCTCCATGGCTGCCTCCTATATTGGATCAGTAACTCACAAAGCTGCCTAGCACAGGGTGTTTGGACCGCTGTGTAGATTTAGTAGCAAGACTGGAGGTTCTGCAAGCCAAGATTAAAGCACAGAACCTACATTTGGCAGTAACATTGTACTTAACTCAAGGGCATGTGTCAGAGCTGCTTCCAGATCCCAGCTCACATAGGACCACGCTAGCCAGCGTTCACTTTATAAAAGTCTTTATTGAGTTACAGGTTCCATTTCCGAACTGCAGCGTGCAGCTCTACGTCTTCTACGCTAGACCGACGAAGTCCCGTCTGACTCCCCGCCTCTTGCACACCAACTTAATACCCTAGCTTTGCTCCACCTCTTGCGCCTTTCCTTCCTTCGCTGGGTCCCTCTGCCCCCCATGGTCTCTTCCTTCCGGGACTCTTCTGACGCTGACGCTGACGAGGACCCCCCGGACCCTTCTGCCTCCTTGCGGTGGGCTTTAGGACCTGGCTCCCTTTCCGGGCTGCTTACTGCGCCAGCTTCCGCTGCATTTGAACTTGGCGCGCGCGCCCAACTCTCTACCTTCCTCTTGACCGTTTCCTCGCTCCCTGATGAGGGCGTGACCACTCCTGACTCATGCCCTCCCTCCTGCTGAAAGCCTCCGGAACCCGATGCCTGTTCCCCTTTCTCCTCGCTGCTCTCAGCTGGGAATGTTGGTCCCGACCTCCAGCTGCTGCTCTCTGAATCCCCTCTGGTCCCTTCTTCCTGGGGTGTCCCCCTGGGTCCCCCCCCTGCTCTGACCACTGGTGCTCCCTTCTGAGAATCTTCTGACTCACTGGACAGACTCGGAGATCTCGGGTCGTCATCATCACTCATCCTCCCTTCGGATTCCTCCCCCTCGCTCTCTGTTTCCTCCCTGTCCTGCGTCTCTGCTCCTGAACCCCTGACAGCATGGAATTTCTAATCCTTGCAAAAGGAACCAAATAAAAATCTGCCTGCTCCCAAAGAACTGCAGAAAACTGCCAGAAAAAGTGAAAGAGAGAAACGTTACCAATAAAATTGTAAAGTTTTCCAACACGCTGTTCATCATATATTTTTCTGGTAAATGCTTGAGCTTGTGGATGAAATTGATCATATATTCACACATTGGAGAGCGGTTTATTCTAAACACAAACCGGCCATTCTCAAACCGTGCGTATTCAGTCTAAGGACAAAAGGCAAAAGAGAACAGAACAGAACTGTCAATGAATGAAAAGCTCTTTTTATTTTTAAATGTGAGCCACTGTATAAAATAAAGACACTTTAGGATATTAAAATGAAAATTTATTTCAACTAAATTAAACATACCATGTAGCTAAAATATCGGTTTCTCATAAAAGGAACATGAGGAAATAATGTATTGCTTATAAAATAACCTTAAAGGCTGCCTTAATATTGTGGCTCTGATATAAAATAGGGCTTGAAGGAACAATTAAAATCCATGTTACAGGGGCTTTCCTGTTTTCTCTGTTGAGTTGGGAAATGTTTTGAATGTAGTATTAATATTCTCTATTCAATGTGTTGAGCATTCTCAGGCTCACAGAATAAATCTCACATGGAACTCTTTTTGGTACTTTGCAACTCCAGGAACTTTGGTCAGGGCCACCACTTAATTCAAGTTTTGTGTGCATGTGTGCACTGATTCATTATGGATCATTTGTGAGCAGGAACAGAAGAATGGTGGATCTTTCCAACTGAAATGTAACCCCTGCACTAAAATCCCACTACAGGGAAACATGTGTGCACATGCATGTATGCAAGTATACACATAAACACATGCACAATATACATGTATAAGGGTAAATATAGGGTGCTGCTGCACGGTATGCAGGATGCCCTTCAGATTATCAGAGCTACCAGAGAGATTCGTGGCTTTGCATGTGCCCTCCTAGAGGAGTCTCTTTCCCCTCTTCCAAATGGATAAGTAAATCAAAACTGGGTTGTAAGGAGTCTATTCTATTCAGCCCATAGTACAAAATTATGCAGAGATCCACCAGGATCCTGCATTAGTATTAACTGCAAACCAGGAGTAGCCCATGCAGAGCTCTCCCAAGCTTGTTCATTCAGCCTCAGGCGGCATGGCCAATGATTGGAGATGTAGTGTGGCAACATCTGGGTGTCCCCCAAATTGGCTTACTCTGCTGTAAGCTCAGTGACCAAGGACAGCTTGGAGGAAAAAAAACACTTCTAGAGAAAACAGTGACCTGGCAGTAATCAGGCAAGCAGCAAGTTTGAAAACCATACCTCTACTTTTTCTACCACTTGCTTCCCGAACGAGCAGACTTTGGTGGAACAGGTGATTGTCATGTTTTCTGAGCTCTCATACTGACTAGTTACACCATAGAATGCTCCTGTATCATCTTGGATGTTGCAGTTTAAGTCCGCCTGCAGGAAAAAAACAACAGATGCTTCCTCAACTACCGACATTATTGCAAAAAAAGGAGAAAGTATTTATTATGAATGTCATTTGAAATAAAAATTGATCTGCTTTAGCAATCCCCATCAAAAGCAGACTTAAGAGCACAAAAGAGCAAATTGCATTGATATTTCCTGCAGCTGCAGAAGAGTTGCCAGCAGATTTTGCACAGCAGCTTTGCAAGATGGGACTGGGATGCAGATAACACACCTGCAGCCCCAGGCAAATTTCAAGGGAGTGCCCTGAAACAATTCTCATTGCCAAGGACAACAGCTGCACTATTTCTCTTAGGCCTGGGTTCTGTGCTTCCAAATCGTAAAAGCTTTTGACAGCCCAGGGACTAACCCAAGGAATTAAAAATATAAAGATACAGCAGTTCCATGGAAAGAATAAGGATTTCTCGGCTTAGACCCTGAAGATCAGACTGGAATTGGATTTGGATAGCTAACCCAGCCACATAGTCAACTAACCGAGGTCCATAAAAATAACCCACCACTACAACCCGAAACGATCAGCGACATATATTCTCCAGCCCCATATTTGGCTGGAAATATGCTCTTCAAGTGAAGGATGAATGCTTCTGTAATGCATGTCTGAATGGTGCCTTTGCATACTGAGACTAAAAAGCAGGTGCAAAAATTATTCTGTGTGCCTAAAATTTGCAGCAGAAGGAATGGCTCCACCTCCATCATCCAGCCTGGTCACTGAGATCCAGCACTGAGGGCCTTCTGGCCATTTTCTCACTGCGAGAAGTGAAGCTATAGGGAACCAGGCAGAGGGCCTTCTTAGTAGTAGCGCCCTCCTTGTGGAACACCCTCCCATCAGATGTTAAGGAGATGAGTAACTATATAAACTTTAGAAGACATCTGAAGGCTATATAGGGAACCTTTTAAGGTTTAAGGGTTTATCATGTTTTTATATATGTTGAAAGCTGCCCAGAGAGGCTGGGGCAACCCAGTCAGATGGGCGGAGGACAAATAATAAATTGTTATAAATTGTTATTATTACTGTCTGTTGATTACAGTATATAATGCATTCATCTATCAATATACTATAACTTGTTGGCATGGAGCGCTGCAAGTTTTGCATATCAAGACCCTCAACTATTGGACACGGTGTATCAAAAAGAACCCCACAACATGCCCCAAAACTGAGCTGGCTGAAGACCAGAAAAACACGCCACATGGGTAAGTGTTCTCGGTCTTTGGGAAAATGAGGAGGCAGCCTGCATGTGTCACAATAGTCTTGCCTAAATAGAGTCTTCAAAACAACAGAAAAGCAGCAAATGCAGAAAGATTACAAAGCCCTTTTCGACAAAAAGAGGGGGTTTCCCAAGGGAGCAGCATAATTAAAACACAAATATTCAGTAGTTAAAATTGAACATGGAGAGGTCACTTGTTAAACAGAACAGAGGCTTCAATTACAGTGGAAACGCCGTGAGGCGTCAGTCATATGAGCGTATTAGACTTCCCCTCCTTCTCAATGCGCAGGGCTCAAAGAGCAGAGATTCCAAATTGTGAAGCAATTCACACACACACACACACACACAACTGCATCATCTGGATCTTTGGCACACTTTGCTGTCAGTTGTGTGCTGCAGCTTTGGAAACGCTTCCAGGTCTGCCACATGGCTGGGCTTTTGATGACCAGGCCAAGCTACTCTACTTCCCAGCTGCTCTCTGGCTCATTCAGGGGAACCAGCGCACTTGCACCAAGTTGCAGGCGGGCGGGCAATGGCTTGTGAAGAGCTTTGCATGAGTGCCATAAAGCTCGCCGTGCAGCAACGGTCCTCTCTGAGGCAACTGAGGGGGCGGAAGCAGCAGGAGTGGCTTCTTCCATCTCAGTTTTGTTTCAAATGTGTCTGAAACGCTGGCTAAAGATGGTCCACACAGCTGACCTCATCTCTCTCCGGCAACTCGCTTGCCAAGTCTCATTCCGTTATGCAATAAAAATCACATCTAAGAAAGGGGGGGGACACACACATTACAATAGCTTTTTTGTGAATGAAGGAGACAAAGAATCAACATGCCTCTAAAGACGGCAGCAGACACACATGAGGGACGTGGGAGGAGACCATGTGGCTGAGCTCTTTCTGAACACTAACCACACTGAATTCATTATTTGTTAACAGTGCCTGACAAAGGAACAGCATTATATTTTTCAGGTCACAGCTATTTTACATGATAAGAATAGGAACAAACCTAACCATCCAACTCATGTTACTTTGCCACTAATTATGGCATATATTTACATCTATAAAATGAGAGAGATTTTTGGACATGATTTAATGCCCTTTTATTGTGCAGATTCCTTTATTTCCACTCCACATTTGAATTTCAAAAATGCTTTGGACTTCAAAGCATCTTTTTTTAAAAAAGTGCACTAATTACAATACACATTATTTTCTAGAACTGCTTGTTTGCATTGCAGATTTCTAAAATGATAGGTATTCATTAAAATGCACTTATTAATATCACCCACACTTCTTAGAGAGTTTTGCTCTCCATTTTGCAATGGTGTTCAGACGCACAAATAGGTTTTCATTACAAAGCAATATTGCAATCGTCTAATATTGCAACAGCACAATTCTAAACATGTTTATTCAGAAAACAAGGCTCATTGTCTTCACTGGGACTTACTTGCGGGTTGACATGCGAATGCGTTTATAAAAGTAATCAATCCTTTCAAAAGGAGGTTATGCACTGGACTGAGCCAGCTCAGAGTATGTACTTATAAAATATCTCAATCTTTCATTTCACCTGATATGAAATCATCCATAATATCTCATGCTAACAGGTTTAGTTAGAAAACTGTGCCAAGATACCGCACAGATAAATAGTACACAAAATATGAGAATGTATAGTTAATGATACATTTGTTGATATAAACATTGAGCCTGGCGCATGCTGGGAAATACTCTGTAGTAGGGTTCAGATGTACTCATCTCAGCTTAAAAGGCCAAGATATAAACAAGACTTCTGCCACAGGGTCACAACTATGAAAGGACACCTCATGAAAAAAATGGTATTGTAGATGGAGACATGCCTATTCAACACTTGCAGCAAACTGTGTACATGGTTACACCACAGAGCTACAGGGTTATAGCCACCTTCTCCAGCTGCTTTCTTGAGTTTGATGTAATATATAAATAGGGCAAAAATATGTCTATGTGTCCAATCCTTTCCTTCAAATCTGCAGTAAGAGGCAAGTGGTTGCTCGCATCAGAGTTTAGGGCTGTCAGAGAAAATGGAAGCGGAAGTTTTCTGATGTTCATTTATTCATTTCATGTCCAGGCCATAAATCAACCCAGTGAATACAACCGGTATTCGCTGTTGCCTTCTTACTACAAACTACATTTAATTGATTACATGTCCCTACCCCAATTTGCATTGAATTTCATTTACATTGAAATGAATGGGCTGGAATAAGGTACTGTGATGTAATTTACGTAAATTATGTAAGTTCCACAATAGCAGACGGTGAGAAGGACAACAGTTTTTGATGGAAGTTGAACTGCAGCAGAACAGGAGCACTGCTGCATGGAACAAATATAGGTAAGAAGGGAAAACGATGTCTTCTTGCATATTTTTCTGGGTTACAAACTTTACTACATGTTGCACTTAGCTTTGCCTCTTCAGATCTCGGAAGGCTCACTCTCTGCCAGCAAGGAACATTGGAAAGGCTTGAAGCACTTGGTGGCAACTAATATTCCCTGCTTTCTGCACTCAACCACCGGGAAAAATTAGGAGAGGGAGAGAACCAATGGAAAAAGCCTAGACAGCAGTTCCTCCACCCCTGTAATTATGACTCAGCACAGAGAAAGGCACAAGATGAAGAAGTACTTAAGCCCCTTCACCTTAGGGGCTATAGGAAGGGACCCTTCATAGTTCTAAACAGCAAGAATGGGGTTCCTTTTCACATGGTAATTATAGCATATGGAATGGCTCTAGGATGTTATGGCAAATGCATACCACGGGAGAAGAGTCTGGGCAGACAGACCTAAACTGTGTCGTTTTACCATACCTTCAAGGTCCTAACTTGCTGCATGTGTCAACAGTCCTTTTATGACCATCCATTATCTGTTTGTGGATCAGGCATTCTTTGGTGGGAGCTCTCAAAAATCTATATTAATGAGGCTTTTAAAAAAATATATATTAATGAGGCTTTTAAAAAACATTCACTTTCCCTCCCTTAGAAATGTTATCTTCCAGGGCAATGGGGCACACAGCATGCGGCCTACTTAAATGTATGTGTGATGGCAGCCCTCAGTTTGACTTTACAAAAAGCACTGGCTACACAACAGTCATTAACAGCAGCATTTTTGTGACATCAGGGATTCTTACATGCAGGGATGTCTTGATGGTGCAGTCAGCATTCCTAACCTGTTCCACTAGATGGCAGGTGACAGTTTGCAAATTGTTTCAGTACCAGTTGTAGAGTGAGCATAATGTCGACAAGCAGTAAAGGAAGCCTGCTCTTGGTAAACTGGATCAGTTTTAAAAATGTTGTGCTAACATGCTAAAATTAGCTGCAAATTACGCATGCCTTTGCAGGGCTGGCAAGATTGAAAACCTGTCACGCTACAGTTCTGAATAAATATTCTGCCTTGGTTTTTGAATAAGATTTTGGCATTACTTAAAAAGACAAACTAGATTACCCAGTGGCTGATCGGAACCATGACACTACTACGACAACAGTTATCTGTTTTGCTGTAAGAACTGTCAGGATTGAAAATAAATTTATTAAATCAAGCGGCTGTTCAAAATTAGTGGCAGCACTGAATACTTCAAATAGTTTTGATTGTGATGACTGGTTAAAGTACAGAGACACTGGAGTTGTATAATACTATTTTGACACACTGCTGAACTGTTTTATTGAAGCAATGTTAAGTTTTAACTTTGTTTTCCCTTTACTTTTATTCTACTGTACTGGGTTCACCACCTGAGGTTCCTATGGGATGAAGGTTGATCTAAAAGTATAAATGAATGGGAGCATAGATTTGTAAATCTGGTGGGATAACTGCTGACCTCTGCCATTATTGAAATTTTAATTGGTAAGAAACAGCTTTAAGACAACCCCGACTGGCTGAAATCCAAGGCAGTTCTTTGTAGCCATCAGGGGCTAATAACCATTGATGGACTAAACCTCCATGCATTTGTCTAATTTTCTTTTACAGACATTTTAGTTAGGGCCCTTCAGCACATATTGGGCAGAAAAATACATTAATTTCATCTTTCCCCCTCTGTCTGTACTGAATCAAATGCTGTCAATTATATTGGATGACCCAAAGTTCTAGCATTTTGAACTGTCCCTCCACCCACTTTTCCTACACCAGCCAAGGAAGTACATTAGAACATAAGAAGAGCATGGCTGGATCAGGCCCAGCATCCTGTTCTCACAGTGGCCATCCAGATGCCTATAGGGAACCAGCAAGCAGGACCTGAGCACCACAGCACTCCCCCTTTTCTGCGGTCTCTAAAAAATGGTATTCAGAAGCATGCTGCCTTCAAGAACGGATGTAGAACATAGCCATCAAGGTTAGCAGCCACTGATAGCCCTGCCCTCCATGAATTTGCACACTCCTCTTTTAAAATCACCCAAGGCTATCACTGCCTCCTGAATTCCATAGTTTAACTATGTGCTTTCTTTTGTGTCGCTGTCATCTTTCAATATTCATCTTCGTAGGATGTCCCCACGTTCTACTGCAGGCATAGGCAAACTCGGCCCTCCAGATGTTTTGGGACTACAACTCCCATCATCCCTAACTAACAGGACCAGTGGTCAGGGATGATGGGAGTTGTAGTCCCAAAACATCTGGAGGGCCGAGTTTGCCTATGCCTGTTCTAGTGCAATGAGAGAGGAACTTTTCTGTATCCGCCTTCTTCACACCATGAGAAAGATAGTAGAACATTTAGGAAAACAACAACAGCAGAGTATTTTGAATATCTCACCCAAAATTTTACGAGGAAGAAGGCATTCTGAGGTCCTTTTCCAAACAGCTCCTTCAAGCCGCCCTTCTTTTCAGGGAATTTGTCATAAATCTGGCGAATGTCTACCGATTCCAGCAACGGATCGCTGTAAGAATGGTTGGCATGCCCAATGTGCACAAAGAGGTGTTTGTTATACTGCGAAGTAAAGAAATAAAAAGCGTTATTACTGATGTCATAAGAACTTTGCATTTCAAATGCAAATAACATTTATTTGCATTTGTCAGGGCTGTACACGCTTTCTGTTTGCACAATACCTAGAGGAAAGATGTTCCATGTAATAAATAAACGTGCATGCTAAAATCAGAAGAAAAACAGGAAAATAGGTGATTTGGTGTCCTGAAATGGAATGCAGTGCAAACAATCAGTCATGAAACTTATAGTGTGAGGGAATCCGCCTATGCCTGTCCTAAATCTCAGGTTTTTGTGCAGAAAAATGAGGATTAAAAACAGAATGGATGAACTACAGGTGACCAGCAGAAGTGGCACAGGCTTTAGGAGCCACCTCTGCACTGAGACAGCAGAGTCTGACTTCTGCCTGCCTCACCAGCTTGGTAGGCTGGAGGCAAAGTCACAGCACAGCTGAAAGGAAGCACAGCAGGAAGATTCTTCACAAACTTGCTTTGAAGGTGATGAAGTTAAGTCTGATTTCTGTACAACAGCTGCTAAGAAAAACAGGAGGTAGACAACAGTTTGCAGTTTTTAATTGGATATATATAAAACTGAAATGCCTGGACACTGATTTGTGAAGTCTCTCTTCAAAAGCCTGCATTTATTTATACAGCGGTACCTCTGGTTACGTACTTAATTTTTTCCAGAGGTCCGTTCTTAACCTGAAACTGTTCTTAACCTGAAGCACCACTTTAGCTAATGGGGCCTCCTGCTGCCACCGTAGCACAATTTGTGTTCTCATCCTGAAGCAAAGTTCTTAACCCGAGGTAACATTTCTGGGTTAGCGGAGTCTATAACCTGAAGCGTATGTAGCCTGAAGCGTATGTAACCCGAGGTCCCACTGTGTTCTATCTTTCTTCCATGGTGCAGAAGGCAACACACATGGAGGTTTGACCAGTTTAGTTTTCATTATATCATGTGCCCCCAGACTAGGTCATTGAACCCTTGCTACATAAGGAATTGTTCTGTTCACTTGACAAGTTTTATTTGTCTTTAGCTGTATGACTCTAGATGGATATCAAATATAGTTGACAGGACGGAAAGTCTGTAAATTATTAGATCAACCCTTTTCATGACAGTGGCATTGAGGTTCTAGGCTGCATCTCTGTTTTGCAGAGAATTCAAGGTAGGGTGGATGCTCTTGTATTTTGGACTTGTTGCTCATTTGTCAAAAATCATGGCCACTGGTGAGATAAATAATAAGTAGCTGAGTAGGTCTTATTGTCCCTAATGAAGGGATCGTCAATGGTTGCACCTGTGGAGGCCTTCCCTAGTTGCTGAATTTAGGCTTGAAAAAAGAATTAAGTTGTAGCCAATAGAATATTTCTGTGCAACATCTGAATCCGAAGAGGGCTTGCAAGCCCTGAACTGGTGGCCCGGGCTTGGTAGTGAACTGGATGAGAGTTGATAAACTGACTCTGAATCCTGGCCATCATGGCACTGTGGCTGGGTGATTCCAGAGTCTGGAATATAATTGGTCAACTGCCTGCTTTGGAAGGGTCAGATTCATAGTCTAGAGTGCTCCTGGATCCATCTGTTGCTAGAGGCCATGGGGACCTTAGTGGCCAGGAGTGCTTTTTACCAACCATGGTTGGCAAAACAGTTGTGGTGCTGCCCTGGAAGATGCAGCTGGTGCAGAATGCAGCTGCTCAACTGCTGACTGGGATGGAATACCACCATCATATTGCTGAAAGAACTTGCCTGGCTGCTAGTTAGCTATCAAAGTTCAATATGCTGGTATTGGTGTACAAAGAGCTATACAGCTTGTGCTCTGGATACCTAAAATATAGCCTCATCCCCTACATACACAACTGATCACTTCCCCTGCCCCAGTAGTGGGCACACATGGGCACCTGCCCCGGGTGGCATGGATACACTCTTCACTGCTGATCCATTCTGCACAGTGTCTTTCATGTGGTGGCACCCACCCACTGAAACCTCCTCCAATTATATATTAGGCAAGCACCTTCCCTACTGTCTTTTTGAAACCTGCTGAACGTGTTTCTCTTTCAGCAAACCAAATGGAGATCTTTACCCCAACTGACAACTGCATCGGCTCTGAATTGGTTTTATGTTCATGCTGCTGCTGTTTTTTAAATGGTTCTACACACACACACACACACACACACACACACACACACACACACAGAGTTTAATACATTTTTAAAATTATATTCATACATGAAATGCACAGTAATAACTTGTGCTTGACTGTGGCTTGTGTGTGTTGTCTACAACAGTTTCTTTGGTTTGCAAACACACCCATAGGCGACCCAATGTCTTGCTAGTGGACTTCCCACAGGCATCTGGTTGAGCACTGAAGGAACAGAATGCTGAACAAGATAGTCCTTTGGTCTGATCCAACAGGGCCCTTGTTACATCCTTAGGAATCTGTCTACCAGTTAACTACTTAAAATAACCTCATATGATAAAAGGTAGAGTAAAACAGAGAAAACATATTAATATGTACCTGTAGCCAGCATTGTCATACTTCAGTAGCTTCCCTTCCAAGTCAGGATTTAACACTATATCAGATCTAAATTCAATTCGTTCAATTATGAGCTAGTCCCACAGCTTTTCAATCAATTAGGAATATTTTTGTCCAAATTCCCCTTTCATAATAACCTGAATTATGTTACCTCCAAATACAAGTGGAAAACCTATCCAGTCTTTGCTTACAGACCAGAGGGGTAGCATCAGCCAAAAAGTGTGTTTCTTCTTTAAAGAGTAGAGTTCATAAACAAATGAATGGAGGGAGTGAATGCATGAATGAGCAAACACATGAATGAATGAATAAATGAATGAATGCTTATGAGTAAAAGCCTTTGAAAGGGCAGGCTTAACTTGCATACCGATCAGTTACACAAGAATTACAGTAATTATCGTCCTATTCTGTAACAATAAGTAATTACCATACAGCATCTGCACAATTGCTAGCTTTACCATCTTGCTCGAGATGCCAACTACAAAAGCAACAAGCTTGTTACCCTCTTTAAAACTCATGTCTAAAACTATGTATGTAGAAGTTTTTATGTATACACCAAACTGTACCTCTGTAACACCGCAATTTAAATTAGACTTTCAGGCTTCAAATCGCTCTCCTAAAGCCATCTATATTGAAATAGCCGTAGGGATGCTTACTGGACTTCTTCTCAACAATACCTTAGGCCTCTGAAGTTAAGAATGTGGGAAATGGTAGAATGTTGCACCATCTAAGGACCTCAAGCCGGTCAGAAGTTGGAACAATCACAAATTAGGGATATATTGCCTAAATAACTCTTACAGCTTCCTTCTGAAAATCACCTTGATTTCTAGGAGCTTTGCCTTTTGACTTGTCATTGCAGAATATTCTCTAGGAATAAGTTGGCGCTGGCAACAACGTTTATGCAATGCTTTAGAGTGTATAAAGTATTTCACACGCATTATCACAGCAGAAGCTGCAACCTTCCAACAGTTCAGGGCTGCCACTGAGATTGAGGGGGCCCAGGGCTATGCAATGTCAGCGTGTTGTGATTGCAAGCCGATTCATTTGTGTGTGTGACACAAGCACATCCTATGGCATGTATGCGCAGCCACCATGGAACTTGGGAGAGACCAGCCCTTTCATTGGAAATATTGGGGGGTGCTATCCTCCCCACGGTACCTATGCAACAGTTTGGCTTCACCCCCAAAGGCGCACTCCTCCATTGTTTCCTGAAACAGACAGATGCTAACCAACCAACATTATCACAGGAATCTTTCCTGTAATCCTGTGAAGTAGGTCTGTCTTATTTACTACATTTATATCTCACTTTCTTTCCATGAAACTTAAGACAGCATACATAGGATGAGCTTAGCTTCAAAGCAAGATTCCTGCATTCTGTATCTTCAGCCATAATGAATCCTATCCCTGTATTGTATATAGTTTGCTGAGAATGACAAGATACATACATGTGAGATATAAACCCAGTCCATCCTGGCTCATAGTGTATGCTCTTAGCAACCTCACCAACTCTGAATGTACTTCCCTTCTGCTTTATTTAGTAAGATTTTCTATGAAGGTCAATTCAGGGAGTGGGAGAAAAGTTCTCAAAAACTCATGTTTCATTTTTGTGGGCACAGAATTCCTTATACACAGTGCAGACCTACACATGAGTACTGCAAGTCCTGCATATAGAGTTTAGTGGGGCAATGGAGAAAGAGACTGAAAGTCACAAAATGATTGTGTTGTTAAACTTCTAACTTAGAAACCTAAGAGACACATTGCAAAAGACAGTGTGCTTTTCAAATCCAAAGCAAAGTTAAAGGCAGCTGTGGAGCTACTACAGTTGTTTGCTGATCTTGCCAAAAGTACCAGATGCTGCTGCAGCAACAGCAAAAATTCCAACATGTTTCAGAGGGACAGATGGTATGGCATCATCTCACAATATTCGAAGGACATAAATGTTTATTTTGACATTGCATGTGTGATTATTTTCTCCTTATGTTACTGTAATTCCTACACTAAACAGAATGATGACTAATCCCTTCAGTCACGGCATGTTTCTAATGAACGACAATGACAATGTAGTAGGCATTAAGTGAATAGATTTTCTTTCCAAAAAAAAAAGAACTCATGTTGGTTTAGAGACAACTGTACACCACTTATGAGATCACTCACACTTAAAAGAACGCAGTCTTAATCTCCTCCACACCCTGGAGAAGAGGAGCAGGGAGGCTCTGAATGGGCAAAGGAGCAGAAATAAGCAGGGAGCAGACTTCTCAACTTGCATGCTGATCAGTGGCAGATGGTGAGTGAGGGTCAAAGCCCTTCACAAAAGGCTGTGTCATAAAGGGGCAACTGAGGGGAGAGGAAAAGCCAGTCCAGGCTACCCCTTTCCACCCTGTCCATCCCATCCTGACTGCTGAAGACCCCACTTCCTGGCCTCTCTTCCTCCTCTCGATGCAGTGAAGAGCTCAGGGTCATTTTTCTTACTTCCGACAGAGAACCTTCTGGCACATGGATGGCTGAATGCCACAGCCAGACAAGTGGAGGATCTCTTCAGTGTGGTGGTGTTATGTACTGAGAACAATAGGATCCAAATTGCAGCAGTCTGATTAGTCCTAGAACAATAGGATTCAGAATGCAGCAGTCTGATTGGTCCTAGAACAATGCAGCAGTATGATTGGTTGGCAGGAACCACCCAATCCTGCTCCAGATTGAAGTGAATCCACAACCTGATTGGCTTACAGTAGAATTCCGGAATTAGCCAATCATGTGCAACCCATTGTGTAAATAATGTATATAAAGCAGATACTGTGAGGGGACTTTCATTCATTCCTCCTCACCACTATGAGCTGAATAAAGAGCATGAAATCACTTTGCGACTCTGAGTATATTTCAGGTGGGCTGAAACCTGGAGCATTGATGTACACTTGGGTGGGGCATGACTCCCTTCCTCCTCACTTTTCCAGGACTGTACTTGAAAGCTTCAGTAACAATACCTCTTACAACTCAGTTTTCAGTAGAAGCTCATAAAATACAACAAATACCTTTCATTTACATCATTATCTTTTCTGCCTGTTATATGCTAGGTTTGCAGAAGGTCATTTCTAAGGAGAAAATTGCCCACCCCAGTACTTAAGAGTTCAGGACTGAGATTCCTTTAACATTTTGATGTTATGGCCCTTGTACTTGTTTTTAAGAAAGAAGTTTAAGAAAGAACTTGAGAACATACATTCACGGATTGTTTCACCTGTACTATCTAAAGTAACCTCTGTAGCTTTGAGATGGCTGCCTCTTACTGAACTCTCTCGTATTTGAAGAATGCTGCCTGAAAGGCCATGAAAAATGGCTCTTGTCAAATAATACCAGGAGAAAAAGAAATTATAATCCATTTAGGAATTCAAAGGAACCAAGACAAATTGCTGGTGTCAGGGGATGCTAACATACAAGCTGTGGCAAAACAAAGACAAATCGCCTGCATTTGTTTTACTTGCTAACATACAATTAAGCATATCATAATAATGTGTTTTATTTAAAACTCCCATCCCATCCAAAACTCAACAAGCAGGGTGGAAAACTTCAAACAGTGCGAGTGTTTCATTATATATATGTTGAAGGATCCTGATGTGCTTCAGTTTGTGCCCTCTTGTGCATGGAAAGTCAATAAAAACAAGAACTACCCAGTCACCACAACATAATGCTAAGAAACCTTATGACAAAATGTAAGGTACAGTATGTTTGCTGTTCCAATTGTATTTCAGCTGCATTTTATTGCTAGTCCAAATGCATTTCAGAGATTCTGTGTGCCTCTGAAAGGGCAAATGCAGCCATGGAGAGCAATTGGGATGGAGGCTGTGGTGCAGAGGGAGTTTTAACCCTTTCTTTCCATGCTGTTAATCCAATTCCAGACATACATACAAGCCCACTGGAACTGGGAGAGGGATTCAGACTGAGAAAAAGCTGCAAGGAAGAGAGTTAAAAGCACCGCTCCTATAAGGCCATAGCCCCAGTCCAGATTATTCCCTGCCTCCATTTTCCAAAAAGAAGAGTCTGGTGATCAGATTGCGGTTTTCCTGTCACCTTCTACCGTTTGGTTTTAGGAGACAGTTGAAGGCCCAAACTAGCAGGACCATGTGCTGTATATTGCGACCTGTCCTTCTGGGAAGCCACAGCAATGCCAGGGACTGGATGCCATGTCAGTACCGCTGCCCTCACTGATCATTACGGCTCTTAGGACTGCACATAACATTTTCCTCTTTAGAAAATGAAAATATGGAAACAAGGTCTTCTAACGACCTGCTGAAGCAGAACCAGCAGAGGGAGCTAAAACTGCAAACTTTATTCATGGTGCAATCTTGTACATGCTTACTCAGAAGTAGGTCGCACTGAGTTCCAAGGGACTTGTTCCCACATCAGTGTCCACATCAGATTGCTGCCTTTATTCCAAAGTAGTAGCTACTTTATCAAACGCATCTTAGCAACAATGGAAAATCCACACCAACCTTATGCTCCCTATTCTTAAAGCAGGTTAACATTAGCAAAGGGCAACCCCGCTTTGCTCACTCTAAATTTTTGGCTAATATGCCAGGCACATAATCCTGGAGAAAGTGATGGCTATAATCCTGATGCTTTGATGAGGACCCATTAAGTTCACCGTCCCTGTTCCTTGTTCATAACATTATCAGTATTATCTACTGGCAGAGCAGTTACAGGACATGAGGCATACCCAGCCCTATGTGGGAGATACTAGGAATTGAACCTGATACCTTCAGCATACAAGGCAGTTGCTCTGCCCCTGAGCTGTGGCTGCGACCAGCAGTTCCCCCATATGGAACAAGGGTGCGAATGACCCATGCCTGCTCGTGTGAGGGGTGGGCAGCTTCTGCAGCTTCATGGATTATGTAAGCACACCATTAGATTTGGCTCAATGAAATCATCTCTGGACATATACTTAGAATGGTAAAGTTGGAAGGGACCCCTAGGTTCATCTAGTCCAACCCCCCCTGAAATGCAGGAATCTCAACACGCTGTCCCCCACCCAATTTGACAGACCCTGTTTAGCTTTGCAAACATGCCAACAGTTTTATTGCTGCACCACTAGGAGGAGGGTACCACTTGTTAAGTGTGTGGCTTGGTCATGGGTGACCTACACCTCTAAACCAGGTGTGGTGAACCTTTGGCCTTCCAAATGCTACTGAAGTAAAGCTCCCTTCATCCCCATCCCTGGCAATGCTTGCTTGAGCTGATGGGAGTTGTAGTTCAGCAAGTGGAGAACCAGATGTTCGACATAGCTGCTCTAAACCCTCCAGCTGGCAGGCAATCTCTTATAAATCTCTTTTCAATGACATGAAAAAGGAAACAAACACTGCTTGCTGTGGAAAAGGGGAATCTTTCTATCCTTGGCCTTGTATTTCAGCTGGTGAACAACGAAGAAACTTCTACTCTGCTTCACAAACCACTCCCACCCTATGTTTTCTTATGTGACTTTTTGGCCATATCACCGCAACTGCGGATGGCAAGAACTCAGTAAATTCCACATTCAAGAGAATGCTGAGACCCAATTAGGATGTGATGATCAGGTAAAACCAAGTCACCCTCCTATTTCAGCCAATCAAGTACATCTATACAGCTGGAGAGGCTTGAGCTTTCAGGTGTGAAATGCAAGACCTGAATCAAAAGCCTTTTCAGCACGTGGACAATCAGTGTAAACATCTGTCTCCAAAAGGCTCTGTTTCAATAGTTGTATGTTGTCTTCTAAGGGGAAGGTCATGCCTACATTGAAAGCTAAACTTCATTCAACATGTTGAACAGCAGTATTGAAAAAGCAACCATATTGTGCATCTTAATTTCTGTACTGTTGTGCTATTTTCCGCTCACAGCCTTATTGCTATGAAGAGTACTCTGATGCAAGGTTGCCACAGTATGTCTCTGATCATTATTGTAGGAAAACACTTTATTGATAATGCCTACTTGCAAGGATACACACATTCAATTGTTCCCAGAAAAGAGTTATAGAAAGCATAAGATGAGGCTCCACTCTACAGATGCAAGGTATTTTGCAAGGTATTTGAAGCAAAGAAAGGTTTCGTTTTCCAGGTTTTTCATAAGGGCATTCACTTTTCATAAAGAAATAAAATCTGCATAAAGCAGCAGGTTTAACATGCCCCCCCCGCAAAATGAAACCAAGATGACAATTGACACTGAAAATATTATCACCCTCAGCCTTCTAAGCTCACCAAATCTCTGTGCTATTATAAATAGATGGATAATGATGATAGATATAGATAGCTGAAGTCTTCTCAATGCCTTAAAGCTGATTACAAGAACAAACATCATAAATTCATATGCTCTATTCCTTGAAAGCAGCTAGAGTATATTATAGGACTTGTGAGGGGCACCATGAACCATCCCTGTTGATCACACAAACAGAACATGTGATTTAGAAGTTTCCATGGTACAGGCAGATGTTTGCATTGCATTAGTGGAAAGATGTGATACAAAACTGCAAGAGTAAAGAGGCACAACGACTGCTATAAAGGATATTTACGTAATTCAGGGTAATACTTACAGAATCTGGATCTCTTTGTTGTTCAAGAAAAGCTGAAAATTCCACCAATCTGAGTTTAGTTGTTCCAATAGATCGACCTTGCCAAGCAGGAACTGAGGGGGCTGGAGCCGATGCAGGTTCAAACCCTGAAGCATAAATGATCAGCAAGGTCTTTGCTAGTTTTAGATCATGATTGCATTGTATTATTTATTATTGTGGATGAAGAAAACTTGATGCCAACCTATTTTATTATAACTGTTAAAATTCAACTACTTTTAAGCTCGTTCTCAATTGCTTGGAAATGTGGTTATTTTACATTCATAACATTTGTGTTTTACTTGTTGTTAAAATTATATTGCTGTTTCCTCCCTCAAGTATTACATTCTTCTTTGTAAACAAAAGAAAAGCCTATCCAATATTTTGTATTTGATGTATCAGGACCGTGCAATTCCTTCTATAATACCGTATTTACTCGAATCTAATGCTCACCTTTTTTGGCCAAATTACATTGCAAAAATTAAGGTGGGCATTAGATTCGATGGCACATTTACATTCGCCAGCAAATACTTTTTTTGTTTTGTTTCAAGGATCTGAAAATTGAGGTGTGCGTTAAATTTGATAGTGCATTAGACTCAAGTTAATACAGTAATTAGACAACACTTTACAAGAAAACATTAAAATAATCACAGAAACCTCAGTAAAATAAGTATAAATGAAGTAGTCCAAGACTGATGCAACTCTGAAAGATATGCCATTCATTACTGGGAATGTTTGTATACATAAGAGCCAAGGAGACCAATCTTAATGAAGTCTATAATCATTTTAAGATAAAGTCAATCGAATGATTTTATATTCCTTTAAAGGTAAAGGTACCCCTGCCCGTACGGGCCAGTCGTGTCCGACTCTGGGGTTGTGTGCTCATCTCGCTTAAGAGGCCGGGAGCCAGCGCTGTCCTAGGACACTTCCGGGTCACGTGGTCAGTGTGACGAAGCTGCTTTGGCGAGCCAGCACCAGCGCAGCGCATGGAAACGCCATTTACCTTCCGGCTATAAAGCGGTACCTATTTATCTACTTGCACTTAGGGGTGCTTTCGAACTGCTAGGTGGGCAGGAGCTGGGACCGAACGACGGGAGCTCACCCCGCCACGGGGATTCGAACCACCGACCATACGATCGGCAAGTCCTAGGCACTGTGGTTTAACCCACAGCGCCACCCGCGTCCCTATTCCTTTAGTTTATTGCATACGAGGCCAAAGGGTATGGTTTTAGATTTAGAAAGGACAAAGAAATGTGCCATTTCTTCACAGATGTTCCTACAGTGAGGAATTCTGGAATAGGTAATGCCACTATGGCTCTAAAAGGAGATGTGGCTTAGATGATTCGCATGCATATTCCATCATCTCTGCATAGATAAATATTGCATACACAAATTCACAAATACATTCATCCTAGGTAGATGACCAATGAGACTACTGAACTCCCTTGTGTAATTAAAGGCTGCAACCTGTGGCAGGCACTAAATACGGAGTAGGTCCAAAAAAATTGGATAAACGGATAAATCTGTAATTGTTACCTGAAATTGGAGTTGCGACAGTTGGCTGTATAGGGTAGGCTTGCTGGACAAATGGCTTTATGCTGAAATAAACCATTGGACAATGACTTCAGATATTAACTAAAATATTTAATAACAGTAACAAGAAAGCACATTTTGTTTCTAGTAAAGACAACAGTGTAAACCTCCTTTTAGAATCCCTTCCAGTTGGGATTCAGGCCTCATCACAGGACTGAAACTGTCTTGGTCGCACTGGTTGATGATCTCCGGCGGGCTAGGGACAAAGGTGAGAGATGTTTCCTAGTTCTGCTGGATCTCTCAGCGGCGTTTGATACCATCGACCATAACATCTTTCTGGACCGTCTTGAGGGGCTGGGAGCTGGGGGCACTGTCGTACAGTGGTTCCGCTCCTTCCTCCTGGGCCGTGTTCAGAAAGTGGGGAGGGGAATGAGTGTTCAGACCCCTGGGCTCTCACTTGTGGGGTGCCTCAGGGTTCTGTCCTCTCCCCCATGCTTTTCAACATCTACATGCAGCCGCTGGGAGAGATCATCAGGGGGTTTGGGCTGGGTGTTAATCAGTATGTGGATGATACCCAGCTCTACCTCTCTTTCAAATCAGAACCAGTGAAGGCGGTGACGGTCCTGTGTGAGTGTCTGGAGGTGGTTGGAGGATGGATGGCGGCTAACAGATTGAGGTTGAATCCTGACAAGACAGAAGTACTGTTTCTGGGAGACAGGAGGCGGGCAGGTGTGGAGGATTCCCTGGTCCTGAATGGGGTAACTGTGCCCCTGAAGGACCAGGTGCGCAGCCTGGGAGACATTTTGAACTCACAGCTGTCCATGGAGGCACAGGTTAAATCCGTGTCCAGGGCACCTGTGTACCAGCTCCATCTGGTACGCAGGCTGAAACCCTATCTGCCTGCGGACTGCCTCGCCAGAGTGGTGCATGCTCTAGTTATCTCCCGCTTGGACTACTGCAATGTGCTCTACGTGGGGCTACCTTTGAAGGTGACCCGGAAACTACAACTAATCCAGAACGCAGCAGCCAGACTGGTGACTGGGAGCGGCCGCAGAGACCACATAACACTGGTCTTGAAAGACCTACATTGGCTCCCAGTACGTTTCCGAGCACAATTCAAAGTGTTGGTGCTGACCTTTAAAGCCCTAAACGGCCTCAGTCCAGTATACCTGAAGGAGCGTCTCCACCCCCATCGTTCTACCCGGACACTGAGGTCCAACACCGAGGGCCTTCTGGTGGTTCCCTCACTGCGAGAAGCCAAGTTGCAGGGAACCAGGCAGAGGGCCTTCTCGGTAGTGGCGCCCTCCCTGTGGAACGCCCTCCCACCAGATGTCAAAGAGAACAACAGCTACCAGACTTTTAGAAGACATCTGAAGGCAGCCCTGTTTAGGGATGCTTTTAATGTTTGATGTATCACAGTATTTTAATATTCTTTTGGAAGCTGCCCAGAGTGGCTGGGGAAGCCCAGCCAGATGGGCGGGGTATAAATAAATTATTATTATTATTATTATTATTATTATTATTATTATTATTATTATTATTATTATTTTAGAGAAGTATTTCTTAGTCTGAATTAATGGTCTAAAGCAGGCTTCCTCAACCTCGGCCCTCCAGATGTTTTTGGCCTACAACTCCCATGATCCCTAGCTAGCAGAACCAGTGGTCAGGGATGATGGGAATTGTAGTCTCAAAACATCTGGAGGGCCGAGGTTGAGAAAGCCTCATCTAAAGCTAGTCCATCCTGGGACGAGTGTAGTGTAGAGATTAAAGAGTTGCAGTCCTGAGGAACAAACACAGATTTATAAAATGGAGGAATCCTCTCTCCTTGCTCAGCAACTTCAGATTGGCACCTCAATGTGTATGGGCCAGTGGCCCACCTTAGGGCCACCAAATCCATTCCCCACCCCACCCCCCTTTTCTGCTCCATAGCTGCTTGCCACTAATATTTTGGTTCATTGGTCAAATCAATAAATACACAAAGCTGGGCTGGAGAAGTGTGGAAGCCCTTCTTAGCAACTGGCCTTCTGGATATTTGTGACATGACACTCTGCCATCACCTCCACAAAGAGTGTGATTGGAAGTGGACCTCAGGACTGTGCGCATCTATTTGTTTGTTTAAAGTTTATTAGCCGCTGTTCAGCCAAAGGCTTGAAGTGGCCAAGAAGAGGCATGTAAATGTACAATGGGAGTACCATATTGGTCTGAATATAAGCCACACTTTTTCTCCAAATTCTGACAGCGAAAAGTTAAAGTGCAGTTTATACTTGTGACTTTGCCTTTCCCCCAACAGCTCTGGGGAGGCTTGGGAGCAGCAGGTGGGCTGCGCGCCATTGCGCCACGCTGCTGAGCTGCTCTTAGGGAGGCCTTTGGCAAAGTGGCACGGCTCCCCCCCCCCGGGAGTAACCTGGGAGTGCGGGGCAGCGGTGTGCAGCCCGCTCGCCACTCCCAAGCCTCCCTCGAGCTGCCAGAAAGAAGGGGGGAAGGCTGGCGGCAGAGCAGTGCGGCTCTCTCTCCCCCCCCCCCCCGAAGCAGCCCGGGATTGTCTTTTTTCCTCTTCCCTCCTTCAATTTTAAAAGTGAGGCTTATTTGCGGGTGAGTCTTATATTCGGGCCAATACGGTAATTCATTGTTCTACTGAGGAAAGCATTCAGTCAGGGGAAGCATTTCGGCTTGCCAGATGAAACAATCCCTCCAATCCTCACCCAATACACTGTTTCTTACGCAGGGGGGTTTCTTACACACACACACACACACACACACACACACACACACACCTTTTTTCCCTGGGGGACGGAGGAAAGAAAGCCCTGTTGTGCAAGTGGAGGTCCTTATACAGGGCTTATGCTGATGGGACTCCTTAGTCAATTCCCGTCCACAATAGGCACAAATTAGTGCCTGAGCTGAGGGACAGGTCAACCTTTGCCAACCTGGTGACCCTCGGATGTTTAGGACTACAACTCCAGTCAGTGCAGATGCATAGCACAGTTGTGCTGGCCGGGGCTGATGGGATCTGTAGACCAAAACACTTGGAGGACCATAGGATACCAAATACTGCCCCAGGCTGTGTAAACACCACACATTAAAGAACCACCAAAGGAACCTGGGAACTGTACATTACCCCTCACAGAATTACAGCTCCCAGTTTTGGAGGAGGCAGCAGGTGGGGGAGATTGCTTTGAATGCAGTTTGTACGAAGCCTTTGAATCAAGGAACTTCCTTGACCCTGGGGGTAATAAACTTAATAAAGGTGTTGCTGTGTAATGCCAGGTCAATGGTGAATAAAACCACTGCCATCCACGACCTGATTGTGGATGGAGGATTTGACCTGGCTTGTGTGACAGAGACCTGGTTGAATGAGACAGATGGGCCTGTCCTTGCTGCCGCCTGCCCACCAGGTTTCTCTTACGCACAGCAACCCAGGTCATGTGGGCGGGGAGGGGGGGTTGCAGTGATTTTTAGGAAGTCATTAGTCTGCACCAGGCGTCCTACTGGGAAGACCCAGTTTTCTGAGTGCATGTTCTGGAAGTTGGGCAATAGGGGCAGTACAGGATTCCTTTTGGTGTACCGACCTCCCCGCTGCACCAAGGATTCCCTGTCCGAGCTGCTTCAGGTCGTGGCGGATGTTCTCCTGGAGACACCTAGTTTGGTTGTCCTGGGGGATTTTAACATCCACGCCGACACGACCTTACAAGGGGCCGCTCGGGACTTCGTGGAAAGCATGGCCTCCATGGGGCTGTCCCTGAATAAGTTGGGCCCAACTCATAGTCATGGACATGCCTTAGACCTGGTATTCACCTCTAGCGACGTGGGTGATCTGACACTAAGTAAAAATGAAACCAAAGAAGTGCCATGGTCAGATCACTTCCTGGTGCAACTGGACTTCTCCGCGACCCTTCCCCTCTGCAGGGAGGTGGGACCAATTCGGATGGTCCGCCCCCGCCACTTAATGGATCCAAATGGTTTCCAGAGAGTGGTAGGGGATGCTTTATCCCATGTTGATGGCCTTTCAGCTGATTCCCTGGTGGCCCGCTGGAATGCGGAGTTAACCAGGGCTATCGACTGTCTGGCTCCGAAGCGCCCTCTCCGATTGCATGGAGCCCGGACAGCCCCGTGGTTTTCTTCGGAGCTGAGGGCGATGAAACAATCGCTGAGACGGCTAGAGCGTCGGTGGCAGAAAACTCACTCCGAATCTGACCGGACACAGGTTAGAGCTCAACGTCGAGCCTACCAAGTGGCGATAGCGACGGCGAAGAAGACTTTCTTCACCGCCTCTATTGCATCTGCAGAAAATAGTAGCAGGAGACTCTTTCAGGTGGTCCGCAACTTAACGGAACCACCTTTACCATCGGGGCCTTGTAAAGACCCCAAGATCTCCTGCAACGATTTTGCAACGTTTTTTGCAGATAAAATCACTCATATTCGGAAGGAGCTAGACACCACCGTGGGAGCAGGGCTGGGGCGGGAGAGTGCTAGAGCCCTGTCTGGTCAAGTTGCATGGAATCAATTTCAATCCGTTACCCCCGAGGATGTGGACAGGCTGCTTGGACGAGTGAAACCAACCACCTGTCTCCTTGATCCTTGCCCATCCTGGCTTATAAAAGCTAGCCGGGAAGGGCTGGGCGATGGGCTCTGCGGGGTGGTGAATGCTTCCCTCTGTGAGGGAACATTCCCAGATCCGCTGAAAGAGGCGGTCATTAAACCGCTTCTTAAAAAACCATCTTTAGACCCGGCCAGTATGGCCAACTATCGCCCAGTCTCAAATCTTCCATTCTTGGGCAAGGTGATTGAGCGTGTGGTTGCTGAACAACTCCAGGCACGCCTGGAGGATGCGGACCATTTGGATCCCTTCCAATCAGGGTTCAGGCCTCATCATGGGACTGAAACTGCCTTGGTCGCACTGGTTGATGATCTCCGGCGAGCTAGGGACAAAGGTGAGAGTTGTTTCCTTTTTCTGCTGGATCTCTCAGCGGCCTTTGATACAATCGACCATAACATCCTTCTGGACCGTCTAGAGGGGTTGGGAGCTGGGGGCACTGTTATACAGTGGTTTCGCTCCTTTCTCCTGGGCCGTGTTCAGAAAGTGGTGGTGGGGGATGAGTGTTCAGACCCTTGGGCCCTCACTTGTGGGGTGCCTCAGGGTTCCGTCCTCTCCCCCATGCTTTTTAACATCTATATGAAGCCGCTGGGAGAGATCATCAGGGGGTTTGGACTGGGTGTCCATCAATATGCAGATGATACCCAGCTCTACCTTTCTTTCAAATCAGAACCAGTGAAGGCGGTGAAGGTCCTGTGTGAGTGCCTGGAGGCGGTTGGAGGATGGATGGCGGCTAATGGATTGAAGTTGAATCCTGACAAGACAGAAGTACTGTTTTTGGGGGACAGGGGGCGGGCTGGTGTGGAGGACTCCCTGGTCCTGAATGGGGTAACTGTGCCCCTGAAGGACCAGGTGCGTAGCCTGGGAGTCATTTTGGACTCACAGCTGTCCATGGAGGCACAGGTCAATTCTGTATCCAGGGCAGCTGTCTACCAACTCCACCTGGTACGCAGGCTGAGACCCTACCTGCCCGCTGACTGTCTGGCCAGAGTGGTGCATGCTCTAGTTATCTCCCGCTTGGACTACTGCAATGCGCTCTACGTGGGGCTACCTTTGAAGGTGACTCAGAAACTACAACTAATCCAGAATGCGGCAGCTAGACTGGTGACTGGGGGCGGCCGCCGAGACCACATAACACCGGTCTTGAAAGACCTACATTGGCTCCCAGTACGTTTCCGAGCACAATTCAAAGTGTTGGTGTTGACCTTTAAAGCCCTAAACGGCTTCGGCCCAGTATACCTGAAGGAGCGTCTCCACCCCCATCGTTCTGCCCGGACACTGAGGTCCAGCGCCGAGGGCCTTCTGGCGGTTCCCTCATTGCGAGAAGCGAAGCTACAGGGAACCAGGCAGAGGGCCTTTTCGGTGGTGGCGCCCGCCCTGTGGAATGCCCTCCCATCGGATGTCAAGGTGATGGAAAACTACCTGACATTCAGAAAACATCTTAAGGCGGCCCTATTCAGGGAAGCTTTTAATGTATGATATTTTAATGTTTTTTTGGTTTCTGTGGAAGCCGCCCAGAGTGGCTGGGGAAACCCAGCCAGATGGGCGGGGTACAAATAATAAATTATTATTATTATTATTATTATTGATCCAAGATGAAGGAAGATCCAACTATCAATGAACCATGGGGTTTTCCAGGACCAAACCAGACGTGATATGAAATGGATGCAAGCATTTACCATACCTGACTTTTGTTCTTTAGTTAGCAGCCAGGGTGGGGAGAGGGGGCAGAAAAGTATCCGGACCATGATATGTGAGGGATTAACTTAGCCCCACTCCCCAGGGTTGTGGTCCAAATAGAAACACATCCCTTCCTGAAATTCTAAAATCTGCTCCTAATCTCATTGGATGTAGTGGTGAGGCTGGAAGTAATTTCTGTACAGCTTGAGTATCCCACCATTGACCCTAATTGAAACAGCCTTTGTTTTAATCCTCATTAACAGGCACTGTGGTGACTGGGTAAATGTGCTGGAAAACTAGTATTAAGTATAGAAAGCATTCTGGTCACACAAATGCTTCATCTATTTCCCATGCCACCACTGCCACACTCATCACGTTCTTTAGTTATAGCCTCTGGGATTGAATTCCTCTGGCTAGGTACACACCCTTTTTGGATATACACATGCATTCAAATGAACACATACCTACCAATGTGTACTGCAACATATACATACAAACAAGTGAAAACAGTGGCGCTCAGTCTCAGTTTTCCATCACTTACTCTTGTGAAGATCCAGGCTGTCCTGTTTGTATCATCCCTGGCCAAAACTGCATGGGAGTAAAAAAAATAAAAAATTAAATATTTTTATTTTAACGCACACAACTTTTTTCAATTGCTCTCTTTCAGGGCACATTTCCTATATATATTTTCCACCAAAGAATTTTATAAGGGAAGGGGGAAGTACATTTTATAGAGAAATTAATTGATCCATCCTTCATTTCCTACCAATCATTGTTCTGAAATGTACTTTTTTATTGTAGCCAATTAACTTACTCCAGGTGCTCCAGGAAACGTCGGACGGGGAATTCCTGGCAGGCCCAACTTATTGTGAATCGCTGTTGCAGATACTATTTGAGCTGATGACATAGCGGCCATGTGCTGGAGTGCTTTGTCCTTTGCAGTCTGATCCTTCAACATGACAATTACAGGCATTCATTAATAGAATGGACACAACAAATCACACCAAGCAAGCACAGCTAGGAAGCACATATGCTAAAATTAATTTATTTTTTTTAAGCACAGGAAATGTGAAAAATAAAAGCATACCATGCCGGGGGGGGGGGACGTAGCACAAGGGGTAAAATACATTTGGATTTCCTCAGGGTAAAGTTCTCTGCTCCATATTAACATGACTCGGTTTGAGTATGAATACAATTCCCTACTGTAAATCGGTAGGAAGTCAGCTAGAATTTAACCCAGGACTGAACTTTATTTCCCCCCCCCCTCCCCACAAGAGTCTGAACCATCATTTGAAAGTCTTTGTTGAGCCCAAACAGGAACACAACAGCAGCAACAAAATCAGATGACTAGTTCATAATAGAGATTTGCCTAAATACGCAACAGCCCTGATAGGGGTAATGATCTGAAGGCAGCTGAGGCTACTGTCTTGCTAAAGCTAAGGAGGTTTGGCTCTGGTCACTGCCTGCAGGTGAGACTACCTGGGAATTGCATGTAAGCAGCCTTGGGCCCCATGACAGAAGAAAGGTGGGTTATTAATGTAGGAAATGAATAATGTCATTGATTGCAACCAGATGGGAACCTGAGACCCTGAAACTAACATCTATAAGGATTTTTAGGTATTTCTGGAATCCACCTGGCTTCTCTTTAACAGCTCTCTCTTCAAGAGCTCGGGATAAGGAAGCATGTTGCTTTAAAGGCCACACTTCACTCTAAGAGGCTGGAAGAAGAATAGGAAGGCAGGGCAAGGCAAGGCATGCACTGCACAATATTTCACACATGCTGTAGTGCTAAGCTACTGCTGGTGCCTATTAAAGTTGTGGAAAACTGAACCAGAGGATTTAATCCAACCAAAGTTAAATACTTTTAAAGCCTATTGCTTTCAGCAGCAGAGATTTAAACCTGTACTTAAGGCTTCTGTTGAAACCAAGCTTTCCTTAGGTCTGACTGTGCCCTTAAGGGCTCCACACCCACACCCAGTAAAGTAGGAACCCCAGAAATACTTGGGAAATACTTGTTTCCATATATGTTACTACATATACTATTTATGATACTAAATGCTAAATAGGTTTATTTTATAACAACCCTTAATCTATAAATGATACTGTTCAAAAATCAGTGGTGGACTTGCTCTAATGCAGAGTTTCTCCAACTTAGGTCTCTGACTGTTTCTTGATTACAACCCCCATCATCCCTAGCTAGCAGGACCAGTGGTCAGGGATGATGGGAACTGTAGTGCAAAAAGAGCTTGAGATGCAAGTTTGGGAAACCTTGGTCTAAAGGTAACCCTGGTTATCCCCAATCCCAATTATCAGCCATGCCAGGGTCAAGCTAGAACCATGGGCAGGTGCACCATGGTTTAGATGTGTGGTCTGCAGAGCAGGATCCCTGAAGTAGGTGGCTGGAGCTGGGAGGTACTGGAGTCTAAAGTACAGCAGGCACTGCTCTCTTGAGCAAGCAAGGGCAGCTTGCTAAGCTCCTGGCACTTATGCCGAGTAAAAAACTGAAGAGGGCTCTGAGGCTTGAAAGTATACAGTCCATAGAAGCTCAGGTCCCAGCCTGAAACAATCAAGTTCAGATCCCAGCCCTGAAGTAAATGACCTTTGGGAGTAGACCAGGCAGCAGTTTTATATTTCTCTCTCACCCTATTCCAAAGGCTCATGCTAAGGAAGCTAAACACAACCCAAACACAATGAAGCCCTTGTAGGAAGGTACTCAAATCCTACACAGGCCTGCAATAGCACGTCTAGCCTTAGATTTGAATACTTGGCTGCACAACTGGACAGGACCTACATGTCACTTGCTGGCTGCTTGTGCATAACAGAACCAAGTGAGTGAAGTCAACTGCACAAGGAAGATGCATTTCCCTGGCCTCACTTTCCCTGGCATTTCCCAGCATTCACACACTGAGCTCCCTCACCTCCACCATCACCATATGGGACCACACTGCAGGGAGGTGGCTCCTGTGGGCGGCTCTCTGTGAAGCGGCCTGTAAGCCCTGGATTTGGGGTCCCATTGGGTAAGAAGATACTGGCAAGGCATGGGAAACTGTACTATGGACCTCCAGGTCTTTCTAGGGAACCATTCACTTGTTACGAATAAATCTGGCTTCAGCAGAATTCTGTAGCAGCCTTATTTATACATTCCACGCCACAAGTTCCTCTTGCTTTGAAGGAGAAAATGTTTTGGGCGAAAGCTAAACTTTGGGCATAAGACTGAACGATAAAGGAACACAAGCGCTAAGAGGCAGATTCATTGTTACAAGCAAAATCGCAAGCATGCTAGCCAGGAAAGCATGCCATCCAATATGGTATACGAATCCGCACACATAATTCCCCCCAAAGCCAGTAATGAGAAGTTGAGCAGCTTCTTCATTTCAACAGCTCCTTTAGAAACAGCAGAGGCTAACAGTACAGTTAAAGCTAGCTAAAAGAAAGAAAAGGGGGGGGGAGCCTGCCAAGCACAGCTGAAGTATGTAATACTTGCTTTACTGAAAAAAAATACTTACCATGCTTGTTACCTGGATGCAACAACAAAAAGTTTGTTAAAATGCTTCTGTACAAGTGTAGTTTCTTAGCAAAATATGCTCTAGCACAATTAAAATTGGAAGGTGTTCCTAGTCATTTCGTACACAGAGATTAACAGTTATTATTAATTTTCACCAAGGAACTGATTCATCAAAAGAAGAAAAGGACTAATTGTATTAATGCCTACCACGCTGATAAAATTAAACGACCAGCTTGGCAGCTGCTAGGTCCCCATTTAAAAAGCTGTGGAAACTGCTGTAATAAAACTATTACAGGTTGCCTATTTTATGCTGGTTTGCTGGGGGTATGGGCGGCAGGGGGAGCAGCTGCTCTCAGAGGTATCTCCCCCCCACTGCCCCAAAAAAATCCTGAGCAGAATTCAAGCGGAAACCTGATCAGGTGTTAATGCTTCGAGAAGCGACATTAACACCTGTGGACCCATCTGTAGCCTGCTCTTCCAGAGTCACAGGGGAACTGGCTGAGAGCAATATGGCTGCTGAAGAAACCCGGCTTTTAGCAGCAGCGGGGAGGCCGTAGAGTGAGAAATCAACTTATTCAAACAATTATGCCAACTGCTTGACCTATTTTTCGACTCCTGAGGTTTTGGGGTCTTGCATTATTATTCCAAATAGTTAGCAAGGAACTCTTCAGAGTGAAAAACGAAACGAATCTGCCTCTTTCGACCAGATTTATAATGATAAAAGAGGGACTCTGTTTTGTTTTCTTCTATCACAGGCAACACTCGGTGACTGTACATCTGTTAGTGTCATGGCTGGGCCAGTGGCACTCATGCCAGGAATGAAGCTTGGAGCTTCCACTCCGTAAGCAGGCAGGGCAAGAGAGGGCCAAGCTCCTAACCAGCCCAGAAGCTTCAGGTTGTCTGCCAATTGGAGGAGCAACGTCACATGTCCATATTCCTTTTTCGTTCCCAAAGAGAGCTTTTGCTGCACAAGCATGTACAGACCCCGAGGGGCTATATAATTCATTTGTGGATCAATGAAACTGAGGTCAAGTGAAGGATTATATTATTCAAGAAATTTATAACAGCTGTTTTATCATTTCTTTTAATTACATGCCATTGTATTTGCAATCCATTTGGTCAAAAATTAGCAAATAGATATGTGCATATACATTTTATATGTATCTGTGTATGTTGGGTGTGAGTAGGGAAGAACAGCTAACATAACTGCAGAACGTACATAAAAAAGTGTGTCCTTTTGGAAAGAAATTTTCTATTCAGTAGAATGAAAAATGGGGATGGGAGAATTTCTTACTTGTTTGGAGTCTTAAATCATTTCTTGTCTGAGGGAACCCCAGGCAAGGTGTGGTTTGTTTGTTCCAGAATAACTAATGACCCACTATTATCTGGATTAAATGGCTAATTTGTAAAATAAAATATGATGTATAAAAAAGGCATATTCCAGCATATTACAGGGCATGGATAGGACTAGGTAGCATTCAGGGTCTCTTCAAATCCTCTGATTTTATTATCAACCCTACATAATGAAAAGGAAGCTTTACCTTCCTCACTCATATGCAGCTATTTCTGAGGTAACTCATAACAACTGATTAATCACACATTAAAATGCTACATGACAGTCTGAGCAGCTAGTGAAGAAGACTACATCCAATTAAAACTGGATGGGGAATTTAGGCAGGCAGATTAGTAGTAATTACTGAAACTGGAATTTGGCCAAGATACATGACTTAACACCCGTATTCTCCACCTCTGAGTGCACTGGGATCTTTAATGAACACAAGCGATCAAGACCTTGACTTCCTAAGAAAATGGGTGTGTGTTTCCACTGTCATTTATGCTGCAGTAAATACAAAATGGCTTAATTGTAGTCACACAGAATTATGCAGTCACTAGGCAAATGTGGAGCAGAATTTGTTTAGATTAGTTTGCCTTCAAGTGCCATGATTGGCTTCTGGTGCTAGTAATGCTAACATCATTTTCCTGTCGTTTACAGTAAAGTGTTCCTTGGCTGACTCTCATCTAGTATTGATCTTTGAAACCTTGGAACAGGCAAGCATTCCCCCAAGGTGACCCTGAAACAGTCTTTGAATGTCTCTTGCAATACATTATTTTCCAAAAGGGGGCGGGGCTTAATTTGCTTCCGTATTTTGTCATTTTTGATCCATAAATTTCTGATCTGAATAGCAATAGCTAAATTCTTGACTAAACTGAGAGGCAGTTTTCATATTTAGACATACAGGGACCATTGCAATACTGTTCCCCAAGAAAAATGATCGCCGCCCAAGCAATTATCTACATAGCCTTGTTCCCTAAAAAAAGTCACCCCCTCCTACTTCTGGGAGAGAATTTGGAGGGTATCACATGTGAGGCATGGACTCCAATAAAATATGTGGATAGAGAAAGTGGTTTGTGGGCGATGTTTTCACATAAATGGCCAGAAGGGATGGGATGGAAGCCTAGGCTGGGAGAAGTTGGTTAAAAAGAAAGAAAGCGGTTACAGTTGTACCTTAGTTCTTGAACGGAACGCGTTCCAGGAGTCTGTTTGACTCCCAGAACCATTCGAAAACCAAGGCTACAGCCAATCGGAAGCCGCGGAAGACGTTCAGCTTTTGAAAATCGTTCGAAAACCAGAACACTCACTTCTGGGTTTCAGTCGTTTGGGAGCCGATTTGTTAGGAGCCAAGGCGTTTGAGATCCAAGGTATGACTGTAAACCCAATGGCATTGCCTTTCTGTCCAAGCTGTTGCCCCTGTTTGGCTCCACCTGTAAACGTGTGGAGGAGAGAGAGGATCCCAAGAGCTCACTTCACTTCACTCCACTCCACTCCCTGTGCTCTCCAGATTTGTGATGTGTGGTTTCTATGTGCACAAAGTGGTACACACAGAAATTTTTCTGGAAGCCTAATCATGCAGGGTTCCTGATGATCGGAAAGGGTCTACAAAGATAGCCATGTTCAAATATATAAAAGGATGTCACATAGAGGAGGGAGAAAGGTTGTTTTCTGCTGCTCCAGAGAAGCGGACACGGAGCAATGGATCCAAACTACAAGAAAGAAGATTCCACCTAAACATTAGGAAGAACTTCCTGACAGTAAGAGCTGTTCGACAGTGGAATTTGCTGCCAAGGAGTGTGGTGGAGTCTCCTACTTTGGAGGTCTTTAAGCAGAGGCTTGACAACCATATGTCAGGAGTGCTCTGATGGTGTTTCCTGCTTGGCAGGGGGTTGGACTCGATGGCCCTTGTGGTCTCTTCCAACTCTATGATTCTATGATTCTATGAAAGAGAGAAACCCCATTGCTACCATTTGCCCGATGCACAAAAGTCAGGCGGTGGGGGTCTTCTGCCACTATCCTGCTCTCTTTCCCACGTGTTTCCTCTACGTGTGAAGCCAAACGTAAGAATGAGTATGTGAAGAAAGATTTATTTGAAAATGAATGGTTATGTGTGGCCAACTGCATGAAAAATAGAGTGGTAATGAGCATTGCAGATGGGAGTAGGCAGAACAGCAGGAACAATTGTTGCATGTGGACAGAAAGGAGGATGCTGGGCAAGTAGGGGCTATAAATCAGGTTCTTGGAAGAGATGGGTGATCTTTGGTTCAGAGAGAGGGTTTCCTGCTCATTGAGATGTACCAGTTGTGACCAGTTCATAAGCAGTGACTAAACCAGGCATAGGCAAACTCTGACCCTCCAGATGTTTGGGACTACAATTCCCATTATCCCTAGCTAACAGGACCAGTGGTCAGGGATGATGGGAGTTGTAGTCCCAAACATTTGGCAGGTCGGAGTTTGCCTATGCCTGGACTAAACACAACAGCCCTCTCCCCACTGTATCTCCAGTGTCTTATATTCAGAGTTCTATTTTTCTGTTTCTCTGTAACAGAAAGTATCATTTAGTGATTATGGTGGATAGCCACAGATAAGACTTGCACTCCACAAATTTATCTCATTCCCTTATAAATGCACTTTGTGAGTAACTGCTCTGTCTGGCACACGTACTCTAACAATAATTTTCATTGGGTGATCCCAAATTCTAAGGTTGTGCAGGAGTGTAAGTAAGATGCCTCTCGATCCATCTCTTCTCCTCATTATGGAATTTTATAAAACTTCCTTATGGGTCTCCCTTTCATCTTTTTTTTATTCTGAACTACAAAATACAATGCACCCTGAGCAAAGGCTAAAGGGAAGGCAATCCACCTCACTGAGAATTTTGGTTGCTCTTGCGGGGTCAGACAAAGTAGCTGTACATGATAAAAGGGGAGGGGAGATGGGGGGGCATGTGTGTAAAACACAAAAAGAGCTTTGGAGCTGAGGAAAACAGGAATCAAAGTGTTTGTGCAGAGCACAAGGTGCAGATGATGATCCTATGCATTCCACAAAACTCTTGAGGCTGCATCTGTTATGAAACTGAGTGTAACATGTTCATGATTAACAATTTTATTGTTTTCTACTTTGATTACTACTTGTTTTCAAGTTGCAAGCCATTAGAGAACATTAACAGATATGGGATATATTAAAATTAAATGTAAACCAACATTTACATTTGTTCCCTCCCAACTCTACAATGTTATTACATCTTTTAATGAATCAGAGCCCTGTGTTCCCTTGAGTGCCAATTGGTTTTGAAGTAAATGCCCTAAAAGATTAATATGCTGGCCATGTTACATCCACCATAGTTTAGTTTGCTGTATACAAACTTCTGCAAGCCTCTGACTAGCACCCTTCCTCCCTTCTCATTTTCTGGTTCAGAAGGGTTTGG
The DNA here is from genome assembly GCF_965113315.1 of Podarcis vaucheri. Taxonomy (NCBI): domain Eukaryota; kingdom Metazoa; phylum Chordata; class Lepidosauria; order Squamata; family Lacertidae; genus Podarcis; species Podarcis vaucheri. The sequence goes on from NC_138759.1 coordinate 69,416,872, forward strand.
AAAATGTTGCTCCATTTTTGCTTAGCCATAGTTTGTTGTATCATCTAAACTGACAAATGTGCTTAATGTTAATTACAGCTTTAAAAAACTAAACTAAACTACAGACAAGCATGATGTCCAAATGTGGTCATTCCATTTTTTTAAAACCTGTGATAAAACAGGTTGGAATGGATTTTTTAAAGGCAAGAAATCAGCAACTTTTGTTCATCATCTGTTCTAAAACTAATGTACACTTCAAAATAATTCATTGAGCCTAAGCAACCTACTCAAAATGATTTCGTATCCCAGGGAAATGAAAGAGATATGCAATATAACTTTTCAAAATATATTCTTGGTATAATTAAAAGAAGGGATAATGTGCATTTTAAAAAATCAACAGCATAAATTATGTGGTATTACATATTTTCATTAAAACCCACATAGACATCTAACAAAACATTACTTTAAAAAATGTTCAGGCAAAGAAGCTGCAATTTGCTCTTGAAATGAATTTTACAGTAAAGCATGAAATACTAGCATAAAACAGCTTTCTAATAAGTAATTTTACAAATCTTAGTTCTGCATTTAGACTGTATTGATTAGAATAACCTCTGAAATTATTTGCTGGAGCTAAAAAAAACAAACCATGGAAGTATACAATTGTACTGGGCAAAAGACAGTTGAATAATTGTAGCCATGATCTCCAATTTGCTTATTATTAGAGAAGACAGTAGTAAATACAAAAGCCGGCTATTTCAGCCAGGCAATAGCTAATGCTAAGAGAGAACCCACATTCAAAGCTATTTCAACTTGCTGCCTAATGAGGAGCAATTAATCCATCTTATTGTATCTCAAAATGCAGAAGACTTCATTCACATCAAAGGGAATTTTCCAAGGCTTTTATCATTGTTCATTTATTAAAAACAACAAGAAGAAAAAGGCTCTATAGAGCTATCTTTAGCATCCTAACTGTCAACAGTATTTTCTTTTTACATGCAGGCAGCACGGAATGTACACTAATGGATTTTAAAGCACCACATACATGCAAACTGTAGGCATTTTTAAATTTTTTTTGGCTTCCTTTAATGAATTTTAAGCTTACATGCTAATGAATACTGGAAATCAAAGCCAAATATCTCGTTATCTCTAGGACAAAATACTCTTTTAATATCCATACACCTGCTCAGATCTTTTGGGGAGAGATATCCACATCTATTCCTCCCCCCCAAGTATGAAACTGTTCCAATGTTTACAGAAGTAACACATTATGGCACGCCAATGAAAAAGGAGGAGTTGTGACATTTCCTAGTTTTAGTGGTATTCTCTTCCTGGACTATCAAAATTGCCATCGCTAACATTGAGGAAGTTTCCATCACCTATGGAAGGAAACATTTTCAAACTTGGGTTGGAATGTGTAGACTTCTCCAGACTATATATGGGGTATTCCAGAGGTGTTTCCCACAGCAAGACAGGGCAAGGACTACCATGTGTTCCTTAAGACTCAGGTTCATGCACCTAGAAACCATCCTCTCCAGTATGTGCCTAAAGGTACAGCTGTTGCCATGATAAAACGCTTTTAGAAACCGCTTGTTTGAATGCATATTTATTAAAAATGTATTCAAACTGGCTGTATTCTTCTTGATTATTAAGGCAAAATATGTAGTCAGGCCACACTCTGATTTTAACCCTTTTATCCCACAGTCTTTTGTGGGCAAATGGAGTCGTTCCCTTTGTGGGCAGCTAAGTTTGTATTTAAGCCATTTATCATTTGGCCTTTGGTTTTTATATTTTGGGACTTGATCCTAATACATTATGATGCTTGGGCAAAATATCCTAGAATTTCTGCTTGTGCAACAGGGCTTGCCTCCCTCTGCTTCCCTCACACACGCCCTGGATCCTGGAACAAATTTAGGAGTTGTGCAGGGGAGGAAAAAAGGGGAAGTCCCATTGTGCAAGTAGAAATCCTTGTGATGATGAGAGGCACCACTTAGTACTACTTGGGATAAGCCCCAATGGTTCTCATCATTTCTTCATTTGCCCTTCAATACTGGGTTGCAGCTCCCACAGAACCCAGCAGCTGCCCATAGAAAAGCACTTGGAACAGCTTGCTGGTGGAAGAGATGAAATCTTCCCTGTCCCCCTTCAAGATGTGCACATGTGGATTGGACCTGATGGCTATGTGACAAGTTATGGCCTATCAAGCATCGTATGTCTGAGCTTGTGTTAACTGAGATGGCAACTGTTGGATTGACCACTTCTGTTTACATGATGTTTCTCCCTTGGGTATCATAACTAGAGAGGATGGGCTTGCTGTTTCCCTCCTTGATTCTGCTTATCTCCACACCTAAGGTAAGGGCTAGTTTTCCATATCTGCTTCAGTGGCATTTCTAGATTTCCTAGATCCCCTGAAGAAAGGATGTTGGCTGCACATTGCCCTGCTCCTATAACATGGCACTTATAGGGAACAGTATGCTGCAGGATCACATCACTAGCAACATTGAGATATTCAGAAGATCTGAAAAAGCCCACACAGATACAAATGAAGTCTGAACATGGGCCATTATTGTGAATACATTCTATTCAGATCTTCTGCGGTACATAAAATGTCATAAATTGGAGAGAGACACTTGATCTCACTGCCCTCATGCATTATTCTGTCTGATTGCATGATGCCAAGTGAACAATGCACTAGTTGAACAGCCGTCATCTGTCAGAAATGGGGACACTGCTGAAGTTCAGAATTATCAAATTCAGAATACAGATTTGCCCAGTTTTTAACATTTTGCTGTATGACTCAAATTGTATTTCCCTGAAGACATACTACAGCTCAGAATGCAAACTAAAGTTCTGCATATGTGCAGAACAAGCTTTTAGCAAAAGTCTATTTTCATCCCTAGTCATGGTGGCCTCTGCTTCATGCAGAGGCTTACAGAGGAAGTCAAAACTTGTATGAGACTTTGCATCTTCACAGAAAGCCAAAGTCTCTATCTTCTCTGATTTTACAAAGTAATTGAATAGGTTTGAGAATATCTTGGCTGATGTGTCCCAAAAGAACTGCAAGGGGACACTACTCCTTAGAAGGACTAGTAGTGCAAGAGTAAATGTACTCAGTGCTCCTCCTGGTGCTGCAGGCAGACAGAGAGTAGGCACTGCTATCTCAGTCTCCCACCTAGTCTGCACCAACTCAGGAAGAGGCTTGGTACAATTAGCTGTGTGCCATTTCTAGTACTGTGCTGGAACTGTCATTCAATTTCTCAAAAGTTTTCTTTCCCTAAGAACGAAGCTTCCATCCCCCCCTGCCCTATTCTCAATGCATTTTTGAATTCCTGTATGTGCAGGGATCTGATCTTGAGTTATCATTCAGCAATAATAATAATAATAATAATTTATTATTTATACCCCACCCATCTGGCTGGGTCTCCCCCCAGCCACTCTGGGCGGCTTCCAGCAAAACACTAAAATACAATAACCTATTAAACATTAAAAGCTTTCCTAAACAGGGCTGCCTTCAGATGTCTTCTAAAAGTTTGGTAGTTATTTTTCTCTTTGACATCTGGTGGGAGGGCGTCCCACAGGGTGGGTGCCACTACCGAGAAGGCCTTCTGCCTGGTTCCCTGCAAGGTGGCAGAGGTCTCTTCTTTACAGTAAAGAAGAAGAAGTAGTTTGGATTTGATATCCCGCTTTATCACTACCCTAAAAAGTTTCAAGGCGGCTTACAACCTCCTTTCCCTTCCTCCCCCACAACAAACACTCTGTGAAGTGAGTGAGGCTGAGAGACTTCAAAGAAGTGTGACTAGCCCAAGGTCACCCAGCAGCTGCATGTGGAGGAGCGGAGACGTGAACCCAGTTCACCAGATTACGAGTCTACTGCTCTTAACCACTACACCACACTGGTGTAGTGTGTAGTCCCCAGTACTTTGCAGCCTCCCTAGCTGCCTGCACTTCCTGATCTCAAAAAGCCCCATGGGAAGAGTTACCTCATGACATCTTCCCTGGACTTTAATTGAAGCCAGCAGAACCCAAGAAGGCTGCAGAGTGCAGAACAGTGGCGAGATTATTTGCAGAATGAAAGAAATGGCACTCACAAATGGTCCTTGGCAATTGTAAGGCAAGCAAGAGAAAAATTTCACGCCCCACCTATAGAATTTCACTGAAAATTTATCTCCCCTTTGGTAAAAATGCAAGTTTTTGAATTTGGGAGATGGTCTCACACTTTCCCTCTCCTGTCCCTACCACATTCTTCTGTTGTCTTTGCATAAACTGTGCTGACATAATATAAAAGAGAGCCTATGCTTGCAGGTCCCCTGCAAGAGAATCTCATAAAGCAAGTTCTACTCCACAAAGTCAAAGACATCCTATATTCAAGGAAATGCAGGATAGCCCAGTTCCATTGTTATAATTATGATAGCACTGAGGAAGATGACAGGGAGAGAAAGTACAAACCTCATACCAACTCCCAAAATCATCATGGATTCTGTTCTGGCGAACCATCTGACTCTTGTCTATTTCTTTCTTAAGGACCATATACATAATTTCTACTTCATATAAAATAATATATTTTGCATGGGTGGAGTCACTGCCACTTCATAGATGGTTGTTGTTGTTGTTGTTGTTGTTGTTGTTGTTGTTGTTGTTATTATTATTATTATTATTATTATTATTATTATTATTATTATTATTACTATTATCAGTACTTTTCCAAAGAAACATCTCCTAGTTATATTTTCACTGTAGCAACAAGTTAACTCGAGAGCAAGACTTGTGATAATCAGTGGTTAATTTTCATCAGTGCCTGGTCGCCCAAAGCACATTTTACTGCCGCAACTTGTCTCTTTACGCTGAAGTACATGCTGACATTGTGGGTGTGGCAGAAATTATTACTCGACAGATGTATCAGCAGATTCTTTCAACAAATTCCATGGAACCAGTGCATTCAACAGAAAACATCACTAAACTAAATTCAGTGGAGAGAGAGAGATAGAGAGAGAGCCCACCAGGAAAAAGGACTTGCAGGTATCATTGGTGTTTACTTTGCTGCCTTGCTCTGCAGAAAGCTTCATCATCATACAGGTGGTGCAGCAATAAGAAATATGTTCAAATTTAAAAGCAGTGCATTTTTAAATATTTTAGGTGTGGGTAAGAAACACATCTGGGTGGTTTTCCTGCATGGCAGAATTGCAACCTTTTAATCCTAAGAATAGGCTCTTTGGTAGAAATCGAAGCAGGTAGCCCACGCTAACAAATGTCTGACTTCAGTTCCACAAAGGAATCTGCAGGTGCCCACTATTAATTTAGTACATGGTGTCAGTACACTGCTTAATTTTCTAAACAGGAGCTAAGATGCCTAATTTTAGCCATTAAGTTTGACAGTTTTAGTCTGAAAATGCTACAGCCTTCTGTATCGTTGCACCTTGGGTTAAGAAGCAGTACTTTCAGAGTTCCCTTAGTTCTTCACCAACCGCGACTGCTCAGCCAGCCCAGCTCACAAGCCAGCCACCAACAGCCATACAAGCTTGCCAGCATGCTGCCCACAGCATATTGAAAACCCAAAGCTCCTGACAAGTAGGACAGTTACAAAGCCAGGCCTGTTATTTACATATTGCAGTTCCAGGATTGCGGCAAGCAACATCCACAGTGTTTACCACTTAGGGCAGCATAATCACTTTCTGAAATGCTTTTTGCTTTCAAGTGACTTTAAACAAACAAAAACAAAAAAAGCTCAGCAAAAAGACAGACAAACATTAGTATGATCTCAGATGGTAGTCAAGAAGATGTTATAGTTTACTGAAAAATTAAAACAAAGCAAAAAAAAAAATCACCCCAAACCTAACAACTGAACATTCAGGGATTCTTTTATGCAAAAATCTGGCAACGAAAGCATTTTTTATTACTTCGTCATTCCTCTCAGAAATCAGAAAATGGGGGGGGGTCATCACTCTTAAAGTTTAAGGGAAGCAATTAATATCTTTCCCTAGGTTATGCAATTTAGGAAACTACAAAGATAAAACTATTCCAAAAGCCCAATTCTACAGATGTTTACTCAAAATTAAGTCCCACTGTGCTTAGTGGAGTTTACTCTCCAATATGTGAGATTAGGATCGCAGTCAGATTTACACAAATGGGACTTCCCCTTTCTTTTCCTCTCCTCTTTGAAACAGATGGGGAGACCTGAGACTGGATCTCACCCAAAGGGCGTAACTCAAAGTTAATCACTTCTAAGTCACACTGATTTCAAGCCGAGAGCAGATGCCTAACTCTCCCGCTGAAGCCAATGAAAGTGCTTCACTTTGAGGGGATCATAGCTGCAGTCAACATTTTACTTTGGGTAACAAGTGATTTAAAGGTGGATGTCGCAAATTAGACTCTCCGGAAATCAGAGACAAATGTAAAATAGCCTGAGGTAGGATAGGAATCTAATGCTGATCAGAAAACGTGTTTTCTTTTATCTATCTATCTATCTATCTATCTATCTATCTATCTATCTATCTATCTATTTATATTAAAATCCCTGTAAGTATTTTTAAAATCCCGATAACAAGGGGGTGGGAGTGGGAAATGTACCATCTCAGTTATCAAACTGCAGCTGCATGTGTGCACACATACAAAACTCCTATTTAACTGCAATGCTTTTAGTGCAAACACTAAGGTAATGCTTTTTTTTTGTTTAAAAAAAGAACCTTTAAAAAAGGAGTACACATGCACACAGCAAGTAACATTTTTGAAGGTTGTTAAAAAAAAATAGAGAGAGAGAGAGGCCAGTGCAGAAATCAGCGAAGGGAAGAGATTAAACACAAAGAAATGTAAACAGCCACCACATGCAAGGAAACTAGGTTACAAGAATCACAGCACCAGGCATTCACCGATCAACAGGGAAAACAGGAAGTGAAAGGCATAGCAACCACAAGCCCAAAAGCAGAAAAGCGCATACCTTCAGCTTGGAATGAAAATCACGAGATTTCCTTCTGGCAAGAACCTGAATGTGACTAGACACCTGCAGGGTAGGGGAAGGGAGGGAAACAAAGGAAAAGCCTGTAACCATGGAGATGAAAAGCCCCCTACAACTGGGCAAGCCAAACGTACCTTAATGGCGGCTTGAATTTCTCGAACTTTCTTCCTTGCTAAGACCTGTATGTGACTAGACACCTACATTGTTCAGAGTTATAAAAGAAAAGGGGGGGAAAAGAATAAAAAAGAAAACACAAAAGAAACACAAAAAATCAAACATCTGTTTTTCTTTTTTTAAAAAAATAAAAAAATAAAAGTTTATTTGGGGAAGTTATTTGCATCTTCAGTAAGCTTCGCTGTTAAGAGAAGACATTCCCAGCCACACACCACGCTTTTAGCAGAGTTTACTGATCATCACTGCAGTGACATGATTAAGAAGAAAACATTTTAGACTACTCGATTTATTTTTCTGACAGAGAAACTAGGACGTTGCCTACCGTTAAAGACTGCATGCTCTTTTCTTAAAACCTTTTCAGCTACAGTCTTTGTAGTAAAGGCATGCCTTATGGATAAATATTTGCAGATCTTTTTCAGAACAAATGTTTGCTTAATATCTGATAAGACTATATAAAATTTAAGGACAAGCAGAGTGCCAAGAAAGTTGTATTTTGATGTATTCAATAGCTCATAAGTTCCGTTGCAATTAATTAAGGAACACCCAGTTTCAAATGGAACATGAATGAATATTGCATATACAAATATTGCAGTCATAATTGTGGAGCAAAACTATCTTTGCTAGACTATGGCTGCAATAGAATCATGACAAACTTTGTAAGCAATTTATCTCATGGTCAGTTTCAGTTTCATAATTTTGCACTAAACCAATGGAGGAGGAGGGAAATGTTATGTCAAAAACAGAACACTGGACTCAGCTAGACTGGTAAAGGAAAAGCAATTTATATGCGCTGTATGTGCAATATAACATTGCACCACCAGATGGTGAGGTGGAGTCCCGTTTTTCTCTACCTGTTTTCCCTGTTTAAATTTACAACGCTTTAAACTGAATGAATGAACCAAATACAGGGTGTACAAAGTACACATGTTCCATGGGGCCTCTTTTAAAAGAGTCACCCTGTATAACCATCATGTTGCCGACTACTGTGTGTATCACATTCATATCCTATCCCCTTTCAAAGGTGCTCAAGTTGGCATAGGTACTATCTCAATATCACTACAACAACCTTTTGAGGCAATGAACCAAAAAGTTAAGATCATCCTGTGTTCTTCGTTGTTGAGTGCAGATTGAACTCTGGCTTCCTCGCTCCATGTCCTACACACTAATGGTACTACGTGCTACACATCTGTAAGACAGCTCTATCATTATACTGAGGATAGAAAAGACTGGTGTAACAAAAATGTGCAGGAAGCATTAAACTTCTGTATTGTGTCCTGTATGATGAAAATTACAATTGACCAGCAGCATAAGAAATCCACACAGTGTTTTCTGGTGAAGTCCAATCACAAATCCTTCCTCTTGACATAACAAGTTTAATAAACTGTTTCAATAGCCATCACTTTTTCTGTTAATCATGAGCGTCCATAATGCAGAGAATTTTATCAATCACAAATGCATATATCACTTAAAAAATCAAATCAGTAGGAATAGCAATGTCCACACAGCTCTCTGGCAATCTCCATAACAGAATATTCTATGTAGATAGAAGAATCCTTAATCCGCTTCAGCAATTAAGTATCACATGGTTCCAAAGGCAATAAAACTAAGAAACATTAAAAATCTAATGATTCCCCTCTCCCCACCTCAATGCTCCTATAAAACATCTTCCCAGGGGACAAACTGTCTATCACCAAAAGAAACTTTCAGAACCTTCACCCAAAAGGCAGTCAGATAATTGGCTGGAATGACATGAAAGTCACTACCTTTATAAATACTTCCTCAGAATCACACATAAAAGATACTAATGGAAGTTATTATATCCCACATCTATTCATTAGAGGGATATTTTGTATTACCAGTGCAATTATACAGAATAATTTCATAGCTGTAGGTTTGCATCAGGCAGACCCACAGTCACAGCACAATCTAGTCCTGGGACACAATTCTTACCCTTTATAGACAATCTGTATTATTGGGTTATTTATTGATATATTTTTACTTTTAAAACTTCAGGAGCCCTTTAATGTCCACTTGCGGAATTTCCACACAAGTAGGCTTTCCTGCTGAATTCAGTTTGAGGGGTTAACACACAGAATCAATGGGAGGAATGTGTGGCACCTGACAAAATCAGCTGAGAAAATCCTCTGTGTGAGAGAGAGAGAGGGGGGAGGGAGAGAGAGAATGTGTATTCCTGTAAACTGGAGGAGTTTGTGGAATCTGGCTCAGTTCTGTACCACACCAATTTGATTTAAATGTGTTTTCTAAATGAGAATGCAGGGACTTGGCACTTTTCTAGCTATACGAACAGGTAAGGTGGAGATCAAAGAATTAAAAAAAAGGAAGTCTTCATATGTAAAATGTCTCCATTATAATTCCTAAATTCTGTTCTTTCTCCACTTCAGTTAAAAGCCCTGTTTAGTAACCTTTGGGAATTGGTGGCAGCTCAGTGGCAGAGCATATACTTTTTGCATGGAAAAGATTCCAGGGTCAATTTCTCTCCAAATAGGACTGGGAAAAGGCACCACCAGTCAATGTAGGCAATACTGCACTAGCTTAACGAATGATCTGACTTGCTGTGAAGCAGCTTCTTGTATTCTGAATAGGAAAACCTAAGTTTACATATGACTGGTGCAAAGACTGGCTCCATTCAGACATTACACCCACACAAACCAGAAATGAGCTTCCAAATATATAGGTAAACTATAGTTCACAGCTATTTGTGTAATTTTATTTTCCTTCCACTCTACACAGTCTTTAGTTGCAGCAACAATGGTTTATAAATGGAGATACCACTCCAAACTATCGTTAGCAAAAATCATGATTTCCACATTTGCATTGGGCCCGCTGGTTCACAAATGATGGATTCAGTGGTGAAGCTTCATGCTCCGGCACCAGGGGCAGACAGCAGGCGGGACGTGCCATCCGCAGGGGTGGGGCGCCGTCCACAGGGGCGGGCGGGGGGCAGCTGTGATAGCACCCTACCGGGATCGCGCTGCCAGGGTGTGCTCCCCCCGCACTCCTCTTCCTCCGCCAGTGGATGGCTCGTTGATTTAACTAAGCCATAGTTAAACTTTCTCAACCATGGTTGGCATGGTATCTGAACTGACCGTAAATAAGACAAATGGAACACAACTGTTACTTATCCAGGGAAAAGACTAAGGGCTGAGTGATGCTAATGCTGCCTTTGAATCTCTTATGAACTCTGATGCAAATTCTTCAAAGCCATGTGCATCTCTTGCCTGATTTCGGAAGTCATGTCTGATAGGAAATTAAAATGTTACTTGTGAAAACTAAGGCTTTAAAAAATAATAATACACAAAATATGACATCCAGTTCTGTAAGGAAAGCAGATAGTTGTGGGGGTTTTTTAAGCCTGCAAATTACCTGCAGGTAACAGCTTATCCAAGAAACACAAATAACATTGTAGGTTGGGTTACTAGTCTATTTTTTATGGTTACTTGCCCCTCATTTTTGTTGCTGCTTGCCTAAACTTCACTGTACTTAGATTTCGCCAGCAAAAATACAATTATTTCACTATAAATAAGTAGCTGCGTATACCACTGGCATTTGGCCATTTCCTTCCCTTTTCCCCTCTATTGGCATTGCCTTTCACCATGCCTCAAAACAGGCACAGCATGGCTATGTAGGAACTTCAACCTTTCCCTTCACACACACCATGAGAATTCTAGATGAGTAAGATGGAGTTCAGAATGCAAAAGGAGGATGGTGTCTTTTTTAAAAAATAACAAGAATGTTGAGTTGAGCAGAGCTAAACGGCAGAAAAGCTTTGGTGGGAAGCTACATCAAATTCCAGTCTGCTGCAATTCTGGAGTAGATTGTGGAAGCTGGAAGGGGTTGCATAACTCATTCTGGGCCTCCATAAAAGTTTGTGATTCTTTTTAGATAGATAGGCCTCTCTTCACAAGGTCAATAGTCTTCTGATGCAGAGAGGAGGAGATGGCCTGGCACCTGCTGTGAGCATCCTAGGCCAGTCCTGGGATGCATTACACTCCCTGAATTCCAGGGCAGAAGGTATGCAATGCAGCAAGGCAAGAATCAAAACTCTACTCCCTCATTGTTTTGGAGAGTCACTGGGTTCATGAGCAAATGCACCACCCAGCTCCTAGAACCAGAGGCCTCCATTGACTTTGGAGGAAGGCTTAAAGCAGTCTTTCTCAAACTTGGGTCCCCAACTCTTGTTGGACTACAACTCCCATCAACCCTAGTTGCCAGGACCAGTGGTCAACAGCTGGGGACGCAAGATTGAGAAACACTGGCTTAGAGCCTTCAAAAAGGCTTGTCTGGTCTGGAAATGTTTTCTCCACCACCCATAACTCTGGCCCTGACCTGGATCAGCAGACTCACATAGCAACCCCTGGAAGAGAACCTTGTGTGTATTCATTTGTATTAGAGCCATTGCAGAAAAGTAATCTACCAAAATCTCTTGCCTGCATTCCTATACCAACCAGTCCCAACAAGAATGTATATCCTGCAGTGCCAAAATCCGATATATCTGACCTATGTAGCAACCTTACTAATGTCCAAATAAATGACCTCTGGGAACACATTGGCACAGCCCTCTTCTTAAGAGGTACCAACTTTATTATTATTATTCTGAGCACAGGAAATTTTCAACAGCTCCAAATTGCAGGAACCATAAGTGCAAAATATTAAATTTCCTATTTTAAAAAGTGGGTCAACTAATCATAGTTGCGCAAATAGGCTTGAAATGTCTGTGTGTCTTCGGTGATCAAAATCCTTTTACAAACCCCATGTTTTTATTTTTAAGAATGTTTTAGGAAATCTTGCAGGTGGGGTTATGATAAAAACAAGGCTAAGTGAGATAATAAACATCATAAGGCGAGGGCGATCCCTACTTGAAAATGAAATAGATGCAAAACTCACAAAGGACATGCATAGTGGCATATGTTGATTTACATATGTAAATGAAGAATGTTCCATAATCTCTGATGAAAAATATTACAAGGGAATACAAAGTTACTAGCTCCAGGTGAAGCACAGACAACCCTTCATAGTTTCTGTGTCTCTCTCGGAAGTTGTAATGCACACCAAGCTTTGTCACTTCAGCACATAAATATACTTTGTATTTCTTTCCTGTGTCATAAAAATGTGAGAGAGCAGCTACAACTCTAATAATTCAACAGACTTGAATGGCTTGCACAGCAATGTACCATATTTTTCGCTCTATAAGACGCACCAGACCACAAGACACACCTAATTTTTGTAGGAGGAAAACAAGAAAAAAAATATTCTGAATCTCAGAAGCCAGAACAGCAAGAGGGATCGCTGTGCAGTGAAGGCAGAATCCCTCTTGCTGTTCTGGCTTCTGGGATAGCTGCACAGCCTGCATTCGCTCCATAAGACGCACACACATTTCCCCTTACTTTTTAGGAGGGAAAAGGTGAGTCTTATAGAGCAAAAAATATGGTAAGTAGCTGAAGGAGGTAGATCAGCTTAAAAAATTAAAATAAATAAAAAGAATCCCAAATCCCATCTCATGCAAATAGACAGATGTGGATTCTCTGTCACATTGACAGAAGGACATATCCTCCTCTAGATCTTCCATGAAATCTAAAACCTCTATTTGCCTATTTTTTCATTATTAGCTAGTTTTCAATTCTCTGTCCCATCGGTTAAAAAAAAAAGCCCTTTCTGCCAATCCTGCTTGGATACACTTTCAATACAAAGGAACAGACATATGAGATACAATTAAGCGTCTCTTTGCAGGTTCTGGGGACATTCTTCTTTGTCTGGAGAAATTCCAGTTGTAACTTGCTAATCATGGTGTAAACTTCCTGCTTTTTCTTGCTCCTTTGTCCTGAGACAACATGAGGCTGTTCCTGTTTGAAATGGCTTGAACAAAGGACTTTGGGGAACCGTCTTAAGTTTGGATCTTGCATGGCCTACAAACTGTGTGGATGACTTTACTTAAGAAAACATGCAATTTGCTACCCTTTCTCTGCTCTTTGCTATAAAGCATTCAGTTCCTTTTACTAAAGGATTTCCTTAAATATATTTGGATGACTTTAAAACGACGTGTTTTTATATTGGATTTTTATGTTGTGAACTGCCCGGAGAGCTATGGATGAAGGGCAGTATACAGATTTAATAAAGAACATAAATAAAAATAAAGATAATAATGCACCTTGAAATTTGTCAGCCATTGCCTCCCGAAGTCACCACAAGATCCTTGTTACCACTTTTGCTCCCCAAATATTATTAGGATTCTTCTCATAAGAGCAATTTAATAACGTGTTTGCGTCAAAAGGAAGGATTTGATTTTGGCAGTCCAGGTGAGGTTCTTGCCCTTTGCAAGCCAAATAAATGGGCTGGGAGGACAGGAGTAGCTGAAGAAAACACAACTATGTCCCATCATAGCAACTCAGTAATTCTGAAATTAACTGATCAATGCATCCAATAGTTGTTGTTTTTTAAGATAGGTGCTTATGACTGCAAGCATACGGTGTGCTTAAGGAAGTTGTCACTGAAGTGATGAATGGCATAAACAGCAGTCTTTTATTTCTGAACACAAACTCAATACACTGAAAAAGCAAGGCAGGAACTAACCAGAGCTGAAGCAAAGCCAGCCACTGCAGCCAAGACCGCTACATTCTGTCATTCATTGACATGCACAGTTTTTATCCTGCAGGATTTCCTTACCTGTTTCCTGGTCCGTGTCTTTCCCGTTCTAAGTTTGATGTATCTGGCTATCAGTTCATTCCTACCTGAAACAAATACAGATTTACAATGAAGAACAAAAACAGAAATTCAGCATGAAGGTATAAATGTGAAGAGCTGCACAATTTAAAAATACAGATCAGCAACAAGTATTATGTGCATTTTACAAATGGATCAGGTCCTGTGCCCAAAAATTGTATTTTCAAATGAAATAGCACAAGCAAGCCGGCATGTGGAATGAAGAGACTGATAAAAATATATTTTAAACAGTAGCTTAGCGACTGAGCCACAAGAGAATTCTCCTGCAAAAGCAGTTGCAAAATTCAGCAACATTCTGGGAGGCCATGACTATATGATTATAAAAACTGCAATACTTTTAGAATTTTAAACTACAATTCTTTTAATGGCTAACATGAGCTAAGTCAAAATAAGTAGGGGGAAACAACCTGTGCTTTCTTCTTCCATCCCTCCCCCAAGTCAAAAACATCATATAATACTAGATATGTCTTGAGAAAAGTAAAGCAAGCATCACACGTGTGGGGTTGTACCCAGGAGATTGGCAGAGGACCACAGAGGTCATCTCAAGCCCCTCCTCTCCACAACAGAAGAGTTACTGGTAAATGACATGAGGACATTCAAATAAATATGGAATCTCCCCAGTTCATTCAATCAATTTACTTTTCTCCTTGGCAAATTTATGGCACAATGTGAAATATCACTGCGTTTTTCAGTAGCCAAAGCCTGGCTACTGTTTGCCCAAAATGTTTCTATTAGAAAACCACCAATGTCTTCTGTGTTTGGATCTTTGCAAAATACCAGAGTCAGAATTCTTGTAATCAAGTGTTGGAAGAGTGACTACAGGACTTATAAACTGCTCGCTGGATCGTCCACAGCAAACAAGAAATCTTTTGTGAACTGGAAGAGAGTCTCTTAGTCCATCAGCTGGCTTCAAATGACTTTGTGTGGGCGGACAGGCTAGTAGCTGAGCAAATAACTTGTGTGAACTTGTTGGAAACACCGGTGACAACTGTGCTGTTTCAAAATATAACACCATACGTTTCTGTGTGCTTTTGGCTCCACCTCTCCATTTTCTCCTTCCAAACAGGGTGATATTATTAGTCCATAGAGGTGATTTAAGATTTAAACAACCCCAGTACTGCCTTCAATCAGTTTGGATCCTCAATATGATCTAGCTCTGTGGCACAGCCGGAGATTATGAAGGTATGCTTGTTTGTGACTATTCTGTTACAGAAATCCATCCTGTCCAAGACTCCTAGAGTATATCCCGTTATTATTTCAGCCTCTTGATTTTAAGACATTTTCTTTAAAAACTCAACAGACCTAGTTGTGTCAGGTGCTGCAGATCATCAGACTATATGCTGGTTTTATTTAAATGCTCAGCTGAGTAAAATTCATTATATGTTCCACATTCTTTATCACCATCACATGCCTGTTCTTGGGTAAGCAGGACTATCCCATTCTCTCCCAGCACAGTGGTCATCTTATGAAATGGCAGCAGACATCTGGTTTTCAGGATCTCTGAGAACCTGAAGATATAGCAACTGGAGCCAAGTGCAAAAGATGTGTATGCAGAATTTAAAAAAAATAAATCACCTGGGGGTTTGATAAGAGTCCCAGAGTTAAACTGAAGTCTTTCCACATAAAGTCCACTTTAGGTTACCCTCCCCATCTTGATTTCAGCAGTAACTTTTTTGGTGGGTTGGGTAGTCTTTTTGTTGCTGGGAGTCAGAGAACCTTGCTGATCCACTTCAAAACCTTGTGGTCCCTTCCAATTCTATGATTCTATCTAGAAGTCTATAACTAGATCAGGCATGGCCAAACTTGGCCCTCCAGCTGTTTTGGGACTACAACTCCCATCATCCCTAGCTAACAGGACCAGTGGTCAGGGATGATGGGAAGTGTAGTCCCAAGACAGCTGGAGGGCCAAGTTTGGCCATGCCTGAACTAGATCCTTATATACCTTCTGCCCATCCCTCAAGTAAGACCAACTGGTTGGTATGAGAGAAGCTAAAAAATCACTACAGTCGTACCTCTGCTTACGTATCCCTCTGGATACATAAACTTTGGGTTGCGAACGCGGAAACCCCAGAAGTGTATACTTCCAGGTTTCGCCCCGCATGCACGCGCAGAAGGGCACCTCCAGTTATGATGTTTTCAGGATGCGTCCGGGCTTCCGGAACAGATCTCATTCGTAACCGGAGGTACCACTGTACCACACACCTGAGTCTTGATGAGATCCTTCTGCTGCTCCTCTGCTTCACATCCAGAGGAACAAAATATTCTCTTGGTGTAAGAGGTTGTGCTTTTGTTTTTGTTTGTTTTCGCCTATTTATCTAATTTCGGTGTTTTGAAAATCTGTTCTTCAATCTGTTCTCGTCTTTCTCTCCCCCTACCTCACCAATACATCTCCTCATGGATCCATTCCTTCCATAGTTTTATTTTTTAAAAGAATTAGGGTTGTCAATGGAAATTTTGATAACTCTGTTTAAGAGGGAAGATACAAATAATAAAAATGAAAAGTAATATAATAAGAAGACTTAGATTTCCTATGGAAGGTACTCTAAGGTTACCAGACGTCCCCATTTCCCGGGGACAGTCCCCAGATTTACAAATCAGTCCCCATACAAAATCCATTGAAGCTGAAAAGGTCCCCGGGTTCATTGAAAAAAATATATGGTAACCTTAAGGTACTCGGCACAAATTCTAACACCAAATTTACTCAGGTGAATAGAACATGCAAGTTTTTGTTTGAAATCCTAGATCCGACCAATTTTTGTCTCACTAACTTTTAATAGAGATTTTTGTGCCATTTGGATCGGTGACGTCTGAGAATTATTCTTCATTAGCAGCATTCCTAAAGAAACTTTAAGCCAGCATGAGGAATGTCTGAATGCTCTCAGGCCTTCCAGGATTTTAGCATCTTACACCACAATAAAATTCTGCGTGCCTACCCATGAAAGCGCCTGTGTTAGAGGCGTGTGCGCATGTGTGTGTGCATGCGAGCAAAAAAGAAAAAAGAAAGAAAAATCCACCTTGTGTAGCATTTGCGGCCAGGGGAGAGAAATTTTAAATCCAAATTAGTTAACAAGAAACCTCTCTTGTAGATAAAAGTCAACAACTGATTAAACAGATTTTAAGACACCCGCTATTTTAAAGCCATGAGCAAAATCTTTCTTAAGCCTTTAAAAAATATTATAGGCAGGTGTTAAGTCATCCCCATAGCGAGTGTTTAGAGTGTTCCTCTTAGTCAGTTTTGAGAAGGCTTACAGGAATGGGGTGGGGTGGGAGATTGGGCAACGCTTTCCTATGCAGGCAGCGTTTTGTTCAGACAAGCTTACTGCAGAAGGTCATGTGACATAGGCCAAATAAACAGCATCTGGGGATTTTCAATTACAGACCTTCACCCAGCATGCCTGCACTGTAATCTCTACCAGATGAGGCTCAGGCCTCACTATTTTCAATAATTCACACACTGTGTACACATAACATGACAATAAGGGCATTCATGCAACCGCCTGATTCGCACATCAAAGCTCCCAAATGGCCAGCTGTAAGCATGCTTACTGCTGAATAATTCATTCTTTTCACAGGCTTGAAAAAACGCTCAGCAGGACTTGGCAAGCTTGTGTTCTTTCCTGTGTGGTATGCTAAACTCAAATTTTGAAAGAGGCACAGCCCCACTTAAAAAAGGGAAAAGGGGGGGGGAATAAGAAGGGAGCTAGAGATTCAACCATTTAAATGCACATTTGCAAGGATTCAAATAGTGCGTGTGTGTTTTTTGTGTTGTTTTTAAAAAAATGAAAATTAAAAAGCAGTCAGCTAAATGAGCTTCGGTTCCAAATGAGGGAAAGAAAGAAGGCTAGAGAGTGAAGGCAGACGCACAAAACGCTCTCGTGCTTTTGGAGGCAGGTGTTTCATGTGGGGCTGGGGAGGAGCAGCTTTTGAAGGGTTCTCTCTTCCAATAAGCAGATAGACAAAAGTATTTCTGCCCTGCCAGATGCTTAACAGTTTTACAATTGCAGAAAATTTAATTTCAACATATCTAGATTCCCTCCCAACTGTACACTGCCTAAAAAACTCTCTATAAAGACCATACTTGCCTAAAGGATGGGGAAATTATAATTAGAATGCTGCATTATTATTATTATTATTATTATTATTATTATTATTATTATTGCCTTGCTTCATTTTAAACACCATGCAGCTAGAATTTTAACTGCAAGACAGTTCTAAATGTATTTATATTATATTCTGATAAATCTGTTTTGCTGGCCCTCCAAAGCCACATTCTTTGAAGGAAATCCCGGGCTTCATAATATCAAGTTTTCTTATCTGCCAATCAACACTACAACCAGCAGGATCAACTAGTCATGACCTCCCCTCATAGCAAACACATGCTGCTTACCAGCTGTGGGCTCTGCATTTTTACACCCTTTTCCCTATCATTCAGAGTGGTTTCCTCTTAATCACAATAATCCTAAAAGTGCTAAAACATATCAATCGTCCTCTAAGCCCTGCCTACAAAAGGCCAGCCATCATGCTTTTATGGGCTTGTCCAACAGCAGCTGATACTTCATTCAGCTGCAAATCCAATTTAGCAGCTACAAGAGGTTTAGCATCCCTGGAAAAAAAAAATTGGGTGTTGATCCTTCATGGTTAAGCCAGCAATATTCTTCTGCCATATTGTTTTGCTTTCTCTGTCATATTTGCACTCCTATTGGATTTCCCCAGTTGAGATGAAATAGTACAGGTTTACTTTTGGAAGCATTGTGCTGACAGTGATTTTATTTGTGTGTGCATATTTATGTATCTATTATGCTTATATACAATAGTAAGTATATATTACAATAATATTAGGATGCTTTCATAAGCTAAATGTTACAAATGTAAATAAACTGTAGACTAGTGTAATTATGACAAATACAAAACACACACCGTGTGTGTGTGTGTGTGTGTGTGTGTGTGTCATTCCTTAATATCTTCTTCAAAATATCATTTGCCATGTGCCCATGAGAAAATTCATGTCAATTCCTCTAGATATTGTGCTCTGACCACAAAGCCAATTCATTCGTTCCTGCATGAAATAAGAACTAGGGTGCCGAATAAGGACACTAAAATAATTCATTTCATGCCCACTACTTTCAAATCCTTTGCCACGAACTCCCCAAAGCAGAATGGCTTCTCTCTCCCTTGCATTTTTTCCTTTTTCGTCATCTTCTTTACAAAAGGAACCTTCCAATGACCTGGCTGTAACCTCCTTCTTATCCCATTCCATTGCCTTTAATATATTTGTCCTGAAGTATCCTAGCCATTCATGACAAATCTATAGTTTTGGAAATTCTGTTCTCAGAGACCACAACCCAGCCCAACATTAGATGTGATTAAGCCCATTGGTTGGAACAGTGCAAAACACCTCTTGTTCTGTCTTGGATTTTGGCTTTTGAAAGCCCATCTTGCCGTTAAAACACAGCTACTCCTAGGAGTAAGCATACAATGTTTAATGGTCTTAGGCACCTCAGTTTATACAATTAATGATTCAGATCCCCGCCCCCACAGCAACAGAATACTTAAGATTTACATCGGATGAATTTGCATTTATATACTTTGCTGTGCAATATGAAGTGCATCATGTTTCACTGAGAAATTTGTCCAAAATTAATGTCTACTTAGTGATTTCTCAAAACATCACACAACCTTAAGAAACCACAATCTGCAGTTCTGACCAAGCAAGATGAAACAGAACAACAGATTGTAGAAAGATCATTACAACTATTTTTCTTGCTGCGGTAACAGGCCAACAAACTAATCAAATATGAACTTTATATGTTGAGGTTGTATTTGACTTTTAGAAAGTGCTGATTTATACAGTGCACCAAACAAATTAAAACAAGTACTCTTCTGCCAAGAATTCATAGTGAAAAGTCCAACTTGGACAGAAATCCTTCAGATATGTAGACAATGGGTTGGCTCATCTGTCATGCATGATGGATGAGTTAGGGGGATTAAAATCAGGATTTGCATCATAATAGATAAAAATTAGCAAAATAGAATTTCTCAGTTGGTGGCTTCAGTTTTGCCAAGGAAAAAGGAGGTCCCTTTTTCAGAAGAATTACAGTTGGCTTGCAGTCTTCATTTGAAGAGGCTTTATTCTAAATGCTGATTAACTTTCTCAATAAAGAATGAAGAACGGTTAGCTTGGATAAGTTTCAGATTCTCATACAGTCTTTTTTTTTTAAGCTCAGTTCTTAACTGTATATATGTGTCCAGGAAATGTAGAGTTTTTCACTGTTCACATTACATTATAGCATAAAGGAAAATTTATGGGGAAAGGAGTAATTTAATATGAAAGGAAAATTATTTTCTTGCAAGATTGGAAAGATATTCCACGTGAGAATAAGGCCAAGTCTGTTAATGACATTGCTCATAACACCACTTTGAAGACTCATTGAATTTAGAGAGTTGCCAAAATACTCTGCTTATGTTATGCTAATGTCACACTACAACATGTGCACCTTTCACAGGGATTAACCAGCAAGGCCTAAGAATAAATGGAAGAAACAGGCAGGACTCAATTAAGTTGTTGCCTGCAAATAACATGGTCAGGTCACGCAATAGGGCTTCCCCCTTCTCCCCACACCCCATGCATCCAGACAACTGTAAAACTGTTCTGGAGGCTTGGGGGATCTCCAGAACATGTTTAGAGGGCGTATGGAGGGAAGAGGGGAAGTCCTATCGCACAAGCAGACCTTGTTCCCTATGCACATACCCCACTTAGTGCTACGTTGGATTCGCCTCTTTAATGCAAATATATTCATGTGCGCTGTCAAATGTATAGTTTAGCAAAAGGTAAGGTAAAGGACCCCTGGACAGTTACGTTCAGTCAAAGGCGACTATGGGGTTGCAGAGCTCTTCTCGCTTTCAGGCTGAGGGAGTTGGTGTTTGTCCACAGACAGCTTTCCAGAACATGTAGCCAGCATGACTAAACCTTCTGGTGTAACAGAACACCACGACGGAAACCAGAGCACACGGAAACACTGTTTACCGTCCCGCTGCAGTGGTACCTATTTATCTACTTACACTGGTGTGCTTTTGAACTGTGGGATGTGGGGTGGCGCTGTGGTCTAAACCACTGAGCCTTTTGGGCTTGTCAATCAGAAGGTCGGCAGTTCGAATCCCTGCAATGGAGTGATCTCCCGTTGCTCTGTCCCAGCTCCTGTCAACCTAGCAGTTCGAAAGCACACCAGTGCAGGTAGGTCTTCCAGCTTCACAATGAAGGTTTAGGTAATGGCTTTGCTCCAGCTCAGGGAAGCTCCTACCAGCTGAAGAGGAAGACATTGCTTTGGTCCTGCCCTCCCATCAAAGCCACTGATGCCTTTCAAAAATCTGCTCCAAAGGACTGGAGATCCCTCTGGCATCTCCAGAGGGTGGGGTGAGGGTGGTCTGTGCAAGGGGAGAGAAAAACTGGCAAAAATAGGCTCCTGCTTCTGCTAGAAGGATTTATCCACTGGACCAGAAGCTTCCTGTGGACAAAAGGGAGTCCTTCCATTTGTGGGTGGTGAAATTTAGGACCCACTCAGTGTAACTGACCACAGTGACATCATTTTAAAAAAAATCATTCAACAGAAGTATCAAAAGTTGAATACAAAACACAGTGAATATAAAAATTTAAATAAGTGATCAAAAAGAAAAAAATATATATAAATCACATGGGTATATATTGTGTGGATACATAGCATTACTTTATTAATATCAGGGTACCACATAAATGTGCATTATTAAATGCCCCATAATAAAGAATATGGGTCTACTAAGTATGGAGTTCTATCATTCCAGTATAGTATAAATAAACTCAATTTTTCAATCAGTTTAATATATTTCTATCTGCCGTCACTTCCACTAATTAGATTAGTCAATTTCAACTGTATAAGTCATATACAGGAATCACCAGAAGGCAGAGTAGGGGGATTTCCAGTTTTGACACATCACTATTTTAGTTACAGTTAATAAATAAGCTGTCATTTCAACATCCTCCTCTGATACTATATTTTAAGGTTCTCTGCTTTTGATACAGGAAGGAATGCTGCCTCAAAAGTGTTCTCTCTAGCTACACTATCATTAGTTCAGAAGCTAGTGACTTAATAACAAAAGCTTCTTGCAGGGTAAAGCTTTAAAAACAGAAAAAGAAATCATGTTTTCATTAAGCCAACGATCATTTTGTGAAAGAGCCTGGCCCCTAAGTTTGCATACCCCTCCTATTAATAGTACACACACAAAAATCAAATGCTACAACCATCGTGACAATTCATTTTCTATGCCAAAGAGACTTATGTGGTTTATCTGACAATGTTTAGCACATACTATATTTTTCCGTGTATAAGACATTGCTTTTTGCTAAAATAAAAAAATGAAAAATAGGCAAAAATTAGGTGTCGTCTTACACACGGATAGTGAATGCAAGGGGGGGCATGCGCTTAATGGCAGCAGCAAGCAGGAGATTGGCAGCGGCGATTGGGCAAGTGATTGGTAGATGGGGCAACTGGGCAGGCGATTGGCGGATGCACCAAGTGAGCAGGTGGGCTGTTGGTGGTGGTGAGCAGGCAGGCAATTGGCGGCTGCCGTGAGGTGTGCGATTGGCAGTGGCTGTGGCAAGTGATCGGCAGTGGCAGGCAGGTGGGTGAGCAATTGGCGGGAGTGACCTCCCCCACCCAACAAAGCTAAACAACTTAATTTCTTAATTTGGGATTTTTAAAAAAGGGGCTGTCTTATACATGGGGACGTCTTATACACAGAAAAATATGGTATGGCCAGTGTGGAAAATAAATTTTGCATTTGTAGCAGGTCTAGAGATGTTTTTAAACTGACACAGTGTTAATCAAGAAGATCTGGAATCAGGTTACACAGTATCACAAGTTCAGATGGCCAACAAGGGCCAAGTGGAAAGTATTTAACCAATATATTTTAATTTATTTTAAATGTATCCAACCCCTAACTTTGCTTTCTTAAGTGCTGAGTGAGACACTGCTTATTTGGTCAGAGCAGAATTTGTAGAGATATTTTTCCAGAAGTGCAGGGCAAAAATATTTGCTCTTATTAGTGAACCCACAGGCCTCCACACATACATTTTCATTAAAGACATATTTGCACACGCACGCAACCAGCACCCTTCATTTTCAAATGCAGGAGTAGTTTTGCCGCCACCTATTCATGATCCACCTTATGATCGGGGGGGGGGGATTAATCTGAGCAGTTTAGAAGGACCATTCTGAATTAACAGGATAAGCTTGATCCTTTGCCACTTATGTAAAGAGATCTATAATGCGGATGACAGAGTGGGGTTGAACCGCAAGGTGCCAGGCAGGAAGAAGGTCAGGCATAGAAGATTTCTATCTCACTTGGAAGATCAGCAGCTACCTCTCCACCAAGCTTCACTTTCATCCACAAAGAACTGGAATACTGACTGGGAAATGGAAGATACTTCGCTGTAACTCCCCTGAGATAACAGCACTCAGGTGAAGTTCCTTTAAAACGTAAAAAAAAAAAAAATGCTGCCAGGAGAACAGCATGTGACAGTGCTCTCTAACCCTCTCTAAAAGTGACTTTCTTTTTAGATATATTAGAAAGCAAAATTACTTATAGCTTGTTTATCCTCCAATGAGCTTATATACTTGAAGCATCCTTGTGGCCTGTCATGCAGGTACAGGCTAAGTGCAAATCAAGACCATCTTTTCAGCTGAAATTTTCACATGGTAAAAGTGCCCAAGAATACAAGACTTCAGTATGCCATAGCATGAAAATCAGCTGGGGTGGAGAGAAAGAGGCTTTAATCACATTAATATGGAGGAGTAAGGACTCTTCAAGCAGCCATGAAATTAAAAGATGCCTGCTTCTTGGGGAAAAAGCAATGACAAACCTAGACAGCATCTTAAAAAGCAGAGACATCACCTTGCCAACAAAGGTCCATATAGTTAAAGCTATGGTTTTCCCAGTAGTGATGTATGGAAGTGAAAGCTGGACCATAAAGAAGGCTGATCGCCAAAGAATTGAAGACTTTGAATTATGGTGCTGGAGGAGACCCATGAGAGTCCCATGGATCAAACCTCTCCACTCTTAAGGAAATCAGCCCTGAGTGCTCACTGGAAGGACAGATCCTGAAGCTGAGACTCCAATACTTTGGCCACCTCATGACAAGAGAAGACTCTCTGGAAAAGACCCTGCTGTTGGGAAAGATGGAGGGCAAAAGGAGAAGGGGGTGGCAGAGGACGAGATGGTTGGACAGTGTTATCAAAGCTACCAGCATGAGTTTGACCAAACTGCGGGAGGCAGTGGAAGACAGAAGTGCCTGGCGTGCTCTGATCCATGGGGGTCACGAAGCGCCGGACATGACTAAATGACTAAACAACAACAACAACAGACTCTTCAGCCTCAAAAACAGCAGCACAGAAATCCATGCTTAGCAACTCCTGCTAGATCATATATAGTCGCATTCACATTTCAAACAGGGCATCATGAAATTACTGGAAAATGGGACTCTGGTCCTAGACTGACCCTGCTTCCAGTCAAGCACACTATTGGGATGCTATGCCAGGTGGGCCACCTGACTCTGGGACCAGGATCACAATCCCACTCCCCAGAAATCGTGTGCTGCTCCTTTTGCACATGATGAAGGTGTTTAGTTTCAACAGAATGTGAGATAAAGAGACTGGCATGAGCTTAAGCATGGAAGTGAATGTTCTTTGACCTCTGGAAAGAGGCGGCAATTGGTGAGCAACCACAGAAAAACTTTCAAATATTCACATTTGTGCAGAGGCAGAGGCCAGCAGCCAGCAACATTTCCCCAGCAGACTGAGTGAAGAGAGCTTAATGCTACCATCCGCATGGCATATCTCCCTTCCATTCACATTCTCTTCAGCATAGCTATCATACTGAATGGCTTTAGCTGACAGTAACTTAGAATCTTGACAGCAGCAACTTATATTTCAAGATGACCAGAGGGTTCCATTTCAGAGTTTCAGAGTTTAGAAGCACCGTGTGATATTGATTTGGGGAGCAGTCCTTGGATGGACCAGGAGTAAACAAGGGAATATTCAAATGCCATCATAGTTGCTAAGGCTGTCACAACTCTAGGAGTTAAACCGGAATCAAATGCAAGCAGATCATTAGGGAAATGTGCACGCGTTCTATATTAAAACCCAGCATTTATGAACACAACAGCTATTTTAGGGCCTCTCGCTTTTATAATTTTAGCTTTCTTTATAATCCTCTAAGACAATGACTTTCAAAAGCCTTTGCCTTTTAGGTCAAATATGCAATTTCTATAGCTCCCCATATAACCACTGCAAGATGCAAGCCTCATTCTTAGGTTGCAAGACTGATCTCAATAATATTAACCAAAAGCAGAGGTGCGATTTCATCTTCTTAAAACTGTGTGCTTTACCTGTCTGCTAACAACCAAAGTGGCATTATGGTATTTTAATCCAGATTAGTTTGTCATGTCAAGATGCTAAACATCAACATTATACTCACACAGTTTGTAACACTTAAAGAGATGGATACATGTTCCAAAAAGTGGACACATTGAATTTGTGTCTTATCCTCCTGTAGAACAAATTTCTCAACAAGTCCCTTCATTGTCTTGGTCTCTCAACCCTAGCCCTACCTTCATCCACAGATCAAGCAGCTGCTTTAGATAATCAATGGGTCAAAGCCATACCCCAAATCATATCTTATTCCAAGTCCTCTTTACCAATTTGACCAATTGTTACTAAAATTCCTGATTAGGGGCTGTGTCCAATGCTGTGCAAGTGAAATTCCACTCACACAGTAGGGAATTATCCTTCTTCTTCCCTGTAGCCCCCTGTGCACCCCCAAATTCTGCTACTGCAGGTTCCCCAATCCTCTGGAGAAGATTTTGAGGGTCTACAGGGGAGCGGAGGAGCAAGTTTCATTGTGCAAGCAGAAGTCTGCTCCACAAGTGGGGGGAAAACAGCATTGGATACAACCCCTAGTAACTTCCCAGCTGCTTTTGCTGCAATACAGTCGTACCTTGGTTCTCAAACGGAATCCGTTCTGGAAGTCCGTTTGACTTACGAAACCATTTGATAAACAAGGCGTGGCTTCCAGTTGGCTTCAGGACATTGGACGCTCGGCTTCAAAAAAATGTTCGCAAACCAGAATACTCACTTCCAAGTTTGCGGTGTTCAGGAGCCAAAATGTTTGAGTCACAAGGCATTTGAGAACCAAGGTATGACTGTATATTTAATTCTGCTCGTGAAATAGAATTCCCTGTATTCCATGCCCCTTTCATCCCACACACCATGACCACATCTACAGCACACACACACACTATTAGTAGATATAGTACTGCTTTATCTATTTTACAGCAGAAGCACTTAGGCAAGATATTGTATCCCAGTGCAACATGTACATAACTGGGGACATACCTGTGTGGTGAAAGATATGATTTGCATTTGCCATTCATGTTGAAATGAATTCAGCATTGTACTAAGGTGATTGTTCTGGCCAAGCATTCTGGCTTACCGGATGGAACAGTCCAAACTCTTCTTCCCCCTAAGTGCTGTTCCAGGGGTTTCCCTACCCCCCCAGGTCAATTTCAGAGGTGCAAGGAGGGCACACAGGTGGGGGTGAAGCTCAGCTGCCCAAGCAGAAGTTGTTGCACAAAGCTTCTGCTGACAGGACTCATTGGTTGAATCCCACCCCCTTAATTTATGGCATCTCCAATTGAACCTTCTCATGTAATATAGGCAGAAAATTCCTCTGGCCTAGAGCGACCATTGACCTAAATCTGTGTAAGGTGAGGCTTTGTATCCTGTATCATATTATGCAAGAACTGTGTGTAGATCTTTGTGCCAACACTTCTATATTACATTCTCATCTGTATTGTGCCTTTGGCAATATACAGGGTTACATGCATATGTGCATTTTAACACTTTTCTTGTGGACACTCTCAGTTTATTTCTTCTGCTCATTTCATCCAGAAGAGACTGAAATTCAGTCTATAAAAATGGATTACTGGGGGTGTTCCCCCCACACAGAGATACTTGAACACCCACCCCAATATTCAAGGGTGTGTGGCAAGAGACACATCTCTGTAGGAAAGCAACTCTATACTTACTAGGCCAAATACTAACTGTCTAACCAAGAGATAAAAGTATTGATTAAAAGGGCCTTGGAAATTCTGCTTCATTGCTTTACTTAAACATAAATATTGCAATAGCCCAAAAGCTCAGGGCAGGCATGCTGAAAAACAGGTAGAAAACATTAACAACAACAACAACAACAACAACAACTAGAGTACAACCCAGCCAGCAAGGGACAGTGTAGTTTGGTCATAACTGCTTTAAAATACAAAGATTGGCTTCTGATGAAACTTGTAAGAGAGGGATGTTACAATAATTACAGTATTATTTGATTATTGACAGGTGCTATGAATTGTACCAAATGCCACAACAGAAGGTAGGCTGTATGCAGTAGCTTTTAATACCGCTCTTCTGCATTACCCTAGATTTCCCTGGCTGGGAGGCCTCATTAAACAGCCATGGTCTCCCTCCTTGGCGGCCCTCACTCCAGCAACAAGTGCTTCAGTGCTACCACCAGCATGGATCCCTTCCAGTCCAAAGGCTCTCCTCTTGTACAACTCCAGTCGCTCCACAGGCAGTCCCCTCAATATAGAGGCTTACCTTATTTCCATCATTTCCTACACCTTGAGCAGTTAGCTTTGCAGCTGTAAACGTCTTTTAACACGTTTTTTATTGTGCATTATATTGTAGCAACACCTGCCCCGCCCAGTCACAGTGAACGTCACCCTCGGTTGAGGGTTGCTCACGGGGCACAAGTCACAAGGAGTGAAATGAAGCGTAGTTACCCCTACAGGGTTGTAAAAGGTTTATATAAAGGCATTAAAAAGCAAGGGGCTGAATACATATTTGTTAGGAACAAAATGAAAGGTTGCTTCTGGTGAAGCTTACAGCAGCGATGTGTTTTCTGTCAGGGAAATTTATAGCCCTCTGTCAAGAGCAGGAGTGAGTCACAAAGATTTCCAGGTGCCATGTGTCAGGTTTTTCATTTCCTCAACTAGACTAAAGTACATTATCACCCTAATACAAGCAAGCTTTTGGCATATATTTATCATGTGAACATGTGTGGCCGAGTTTCCTCAACTTCAAAAGAGCCACCGTTTCTCATGGGGGGGATTCCAGAATTTTCGAGCTTTAGTATTCCTAAACAGCAACGCTCCATCGTCTCTTCCTGCTCTTGCCCAGTGAAAATGTGAGCTGCTTGCGGAGAACATACTTGTTCTGCTCTTAAATAAAAATCTTCAAACTTATTGACTAAAATAATGACTCAAAACGTTGATCTGCAGATTAGAGTCCGCACTGATTCCATGGAATGAGAACAAGAGTAAAAGAGCCTATGGCTTGAAGGAGGCATTATGGAGGATGTGAGCCAAGTTTTGCTGGTGATCCAAAATCCTTAAGGGTGGTTAAATCGAAAAGGGAAGGCATATATCAACTGCTACACAAGTGCTCCAAAACAAGTAGCGTTGCACAGATATTGATGACAGATTAATGC
Source organism: Podarcis vaucheri (assembly GCF_965113315.1). Classification (NCBI taxonomy): domain Eukaryota; kingdom Metazoa; phylum Chordata; class Lepidosauria; order Squamata; family Lacertidae; genus Podarcis; species Podarcis vaucheri. The sequence goes on from NC_138759.1 coordinate 69,445,280, forward strand.
TTAGGATGAAAAGAAAGTGAAAAGAAAGTGGCAAAATAATGATCAGTTATCCAACCAAATGCTTTTGAATCTATACACTTCTTTCAGTTCGGGTGCATTACTATTACTAGACACAGGATATTAACAGTGTGATTGGATAAAAAAAAATAGATGTTGCCAATATTCTCAGCTTGCATGTGCACTTGCCTGATATATGGTAGTAAATGACACTTGGCATGGAGTGATGGCAAGTTTGCATGCAGTCAAGATCCCTATAGACCTACCATCCTTCTTCAATATTTTTTTGGCCCCATATTCTTGCCCTGTCAAGCTGATAAGTTGCTCAAAGGAAAATGGGAGCACAGTAAAACTGTAATTATTTCCCAATACCTTTTTCACCTGTTCAGTAAGGCATGAGCACAGTGCATTTTACTGCAAGGATAAGCTCACGAATTCCTTTTCTGTCCTTGGTATATAAAATATTAAAAATCTAACTGTAAAGTTCTTCCGAATGCTCAACAAGTCATTATGGCACATTTTCTGACTCGAGATACCGCATATATACAAACAGGGGAGGCTTATTCAAACTCTGAACTGGCATGAATATGGATCGCTTCTCTATTGTGATAAGTATGCATGTAAATTATCAATAAATTGCATCAAATCTAAAACCTCCAACCGTCTTTGAGCATTTGCACTTTACACATTAAACTATCATCAGTGAGCTCCATTAAGGCATCTCAGAATCATTTGCAACATGTGTTAACTGGGAGGCCGGGGGAAATACTTGAAGGTGGACATTTATGTATTTCCATTATTTAAACCCTTTTAATGCAGCTACTTTCATAGTTTATAAATGTTTGATTTAAAATATAGCCATTTTATCATTTGTACCACATTTACCTCATCTTACCACTATTCTGACTGGATGAGAGTCTAATGTAGTCTACACTGTCTGGTCAATTATGGCATGGACGCTGGGGACCAATTAATGCCATCCATAAAAGCCTGAATCATTCTGTCAATTAACTAGAACTAACTATGTCATCAGATATATTACTGGTGAGCAAGTCTATTTGGTTGCAATATGTCTTGAAGGAGAGCAGTATCAAATGAATCACAATTGACTTGGACAACTGCTAGCATAATTTCAGAAGATGAAAAGACAAATGTGGTAGTTATTAGTGGTCCCCTGAGGAATTACGGCCAAGCAATTGTAATGTGCTAAGACTGCGCTAGCAGGTGCCCACAGCACAAATCAGGAAGAGGGTTAAATCAATATTTTCAATTTCTTTGGATCAATTCAGTGTTTGAACGAGATGGAAACTTGTTAGCAATTGGCAGAATGTGTAAATGAAAAGTCAAACTTCTTATTATTTGTTAAAAGGGAATGGGTGCACTGCATCATGCCCTTGGCACAAAGTAGCGCTTTCATGATCCAGTTGCTTGGGCATTCGCTGAGAATCAAGCAGTTCTTAAATTTTAATAGAGTGCAAAAGGTTAGTTGTATACACGTTGACAATTCAAGAGCTTTAAAAATGATTGAAGTGTCAATAGGAATGTTTTTGAGGTGTGACAACAGTACAGTTATTAATGATTAGTGCAAGAACCAGCAAGAAAAAGAAATAGTTGACTGCTTGAGAGAAAGAGTCCTACCAAGAATGCACCTTAATATCTGACACATTTGTTCTTTTACACGTGAAAATAGAACTGGGGTGGCTTTAAAGTTTATCTCTCTAACCATTAAACATCGCAGGCAAACCTCTTCTATTCACATGACTTGTAAATGACTCTATTAAATGCTGCAGCGTTTACATAGTCATGTTTCTTAAGAGGAAATTAACATGCATGAAAAACTAATTTTGCCATCAGAAGATACTCTTCTGCATTGACTACAGTGTACAACATATTATCATAGTCTAGTGAGTTTAAATAAACAGTAGAATCCTGTGTGGTCCGAATGTATGTCTATGTTTCCGAGCACAATTCAAAGTATTGGTGCTGACCTTTAAAGCCCTAAATGGCCTCGGTCCTGTATACCTAAAGGAGCGTTTCCACCTCCATCATTCAGCCCGGACACTGAGGTCCAGCGCTGAGGGCCTTCTGCTGCTTCCCTCACTGCGAGAAGCAAAGTTACAGGGAACCAGGCAGAGGGACTTCTCTGTAGTGGCGCCCGCTCTATGGAAACCCTCCCTTCAGATGTCAAGGAAATAAACAACTATCTGACTTTTAGAAGACATCTGAAGGCAGCCCTGTTTAGGGAAGTTTTTAATGTTTGATGTTTGATTGTGTTTTTAATATTCTGTTGGGAGCCACCCAGAGTGGCTGGAGAAACCCAGCCAGATAGACAGGGTATAAATAATAAGTTGTTGTTGTTGTTATTTCAATGTAAGCAAGTACAGTGGTACCTTAGGTTAAGTACTTAATTCGTTCCGGAGGGCCATACTTAACCTAAAACTGTTCTTAACCTGAAGCACCACTTTAGCTAATAGGGCCTCCTGCTGCTGCCGCGCCGCCGGAGCACGATTTCTGTTCTCATCCTGAAGCAAAGTTCTTAACCTAAAGCACTATTTCTGGGTTAGCGGAGTCTGTAACCTGAAGCGTATGTAACCTGAAGCATATGTAGCCTGAGGTACCACTGTACAGGATTTCAACCTTGGGGCAGAATTCAACAAAGTAGTTCCACTAGTGCATGGATTTCTGGCTGTACAACATAACTTCCTCTCTCCTCTCCTCTCCTCTCCTCTCCTCTCCTCTCCTCTCCTTGTGTGCCCCTAAATCTGTTATGGGGTTTCCCAGTCCTCCCGAGCAGATTTGGAAAGGCCATCAGCAGGGAAAGAGTAGCAAGTTGCACAAACAGAAATCCTTGCTCTACTGGAACTACTTCACTGAACACTGCGCTTAATCTCTCTCAACTATATCCTTAGGGAAACATACAAACTGGACTTGAGTGCTTGTTGGAACTTTTAGTAACTGACATTACTATTTTCACTTCTAGATTTGCCCCAGTTGGTTTCACTCATTTCAGCATGGACCTTTTTGGTGTTACAAGTTGCAGAACTTGAGTGGGGATGGGCTGATCCAAATCAGGCCTACAATGGAAGGCAAAGAGTTCAAGACCCAAGCTAGGTTTCCAGTCTGGCTTGGGAGACCTGCACTGCCTATTTGTTAAAGGAGGGTAGGAGGAGCCTGCAGAGCTAAGTGACTAATGCCATGTGTAGTTTGGCCTCACACAGAAAATTGTTGCTTCACCATATAAATGGCTATAATTTTATAGCACTATACCTAATCGTGTTAAATATATTTTTTATTTTCTACATTCTCAGGCATGACAACATGCTAGCAATCTTTAAATCTATAAAGAATGTCAAAGATTATATTTCGATATTTCCTTAACATGGGCCCCCATACAACAGACTCTCTTGTCCTTTAAAGTTGAATTACGATGAGGCTCAACTTTTTCAAATCAAGGTTCAGAAAAAGAAAAAGAAGTCAACAGAAAAAAATTGTGAAATTTGAAGCCAGCCCACACATCGTTCAAGAAAAATCAAAAGCCTGTGTCTCCCACTCAGTTCAGACACACCCCAGTTTCTATTCTAGAAAAGCACATATTCTGTTTATAAGCCAAGAAGCTAATTGACTCAATTGTCTACTGTATAAGAAAGCTATAAAACAAAGACACAGAGAACAATAGGAACATACAGCTCTTTTAATGGCATTACAAGAGTTTACTGTTTAACAATGGCACTGATTAGGGAACAAATGGAGGAATTGTTTCATGCAGTTGCCACATAATATGAAGAATGCATAATTTAATTGAGAACTGTATGTCTAGTCATAAAATGCATCTTCTGTGGTATAGTAAACTGGCTTTATATTCAGCACTTATGAACACACTCTCTAAAGATACACATGAAAGATCAACTCTATATAATTCTTTGGAGTCTGCTACATCAGCAATCCTCATTTCTTTGTGAAAACACCATTTGTAGCTCAGTCTAAGTTCAATAGCAAGGTGGTACAACTGATTTCATGGGAACCTACTTGTAAATATCTTCCTTTGCTTGTTTTAGTACACCTAAGGTAAAGGTAAAGGGACCCCTGACCATTAGGTCCAGTTGCGGATGACTCTGGGATTGCACGCTCATCTCGCTCTGTAGGCCGCGGGAGCTGGCGTTTGTCCGCAGCCAGCTTCCGGGTCATATGGCCAGCATGACTAAGCCACTTCTGGCGAACCAGAGCAGCACACAGAAACGGCGTTTACCTTCCCGCCAGAGTGGTACCTATTTATCTACTTGCACTTTGATGTGCTTTCGAACTGCTAGGCGGGCAGGAGCAGGAACTGAACAATGGGAGCTTACCCTGTCAAGGGGATTCGAACCGCTGACCTTCTGATTGGCAAGCCCTAGGCTCTGTGGTTTAGACCACAGTGCCACCCATGTCCACCTATTCTGACTTTTTAAATTGAAAACACTAGTTCTAAACAAATGACTTTGTTCATTTAAATATTTATTAAGTGCTCTTCATCAGAGGATTTTTATCAGTGAAAAACAATTCATACAATATGATGGGTAGTATTCAACTTCATTTTACTCAGAATAGACTTATGGGAATCAATGAACATAACTAAGTTAAGTCCATTAATTTCACCAGGTCTCCTGTGAGTAAAAACTAACTGAAAACTGCCCATAAACACAATATTAAACAAAAGAAAATACAAGGCAGACTAAAAATATTTTAAAAATATATAAAATCAAGGAACGGGGGGGGGGGGAGCAGTTCCAACTAAGATTCTATCTAAAACACCTAAGAGAAAAGGAAGATGAGGTAAAGAATCTGCTAGACTGTCTGCTTGCTCACAAGTAGCCCACACAGCAATCAGCCAGGATGGGCAGCAGATTAGGAAGGGCCATAGCTCAAGGACAGAGTGCATGCTTTGAATGCAGAGGGTCCCAAATTCAGTCACCAGCATGAAACTCAGGAAAGCCTCTACCAGTCAGCGGTAGAGTCAAACTCACAAGCCTGCCCAGCCTGATGAAGAAAGAAGAGAAGGGGAAGCCTCATGGAGCTGCTCTAAGTGCCTCTACCATGCCTTCACGGCAGGCTCTTGACTCCCACTGCGGCTACTGGCATGGAATGGAGACATTAATATGTGTGAAACACCACATGACACGAAGCATTAAGAAAGCAAAGACAAGAAATGGCAAAAAGCTATCAGTACGTAGCCTTCTCATGCTTAGAAGAAAGTCCAGCTGAGGACGTCATGCCATTTTGGGGCACCCAGGAAGGCTGCAGAGTTTGGCCACTGGAAATATGATTTGTAAAATGAAAGAAAGGGCACTTATACAACCTACTGGCGACCTTGAAAGTACCGTATTTTTCGCACCATAGGGCGCACCGGACCATAGGGCGCACCCAGTTTTTAGGGGGGGAAATCAAGAAAAAAATCTTCCCCCCCCAGCCCCAAAGAGCAGCGTACAGGGTGCGCACAACCTCTCCCTGCCGGAGGGGTTGCGCGCAGATATGGAGCAAGCCAAGTTTTGGCTTCCCCTTTAGCCCCATGCAGCCTCTCCTTGCCGGGAGATGCTGCGCAGGGCTAAAGAAGCCATAGCCCCGTGCAGCCTCTCCTTGCGGAGGGGTTGCGCGCAGCTATGGAAGAAGGCAAGGCAGCAAGCGGGATGGATCCTGCTCGCTGTTTTGCCTTCCCCTTTAGCCCCGCGCAGCGTCTCCTTGCGGAGGGGTTGCGCGCAGCTATGGGAGAAGGCAAGGCAGCGAGCGGGATGGATCCTGCTCGCTGTTTTGCCTTCCCCTTTAGCCCCGCGCAGCGTCTCCTTGCGGAGGGGTTGCGCGCAGCTATGGGAGAAGGCAAGGCAGCGAGCGGGATGGATCCTGCTCGCTGTTTTGCCTTCCCCTTTAGCCCCGCGCAGCGTCTCCTTGCGGAGGGGTTGCGCGCAGCTATGGGAGAAGGCAAGGCAGTGAGCGGAATGGATCCCGCTCGCTGTTTTGCCTTCCCCTTTAGCCCCGCGCAGCGTCTCCTTGCCGGGAGACGCTGCGCAGGGCTTTCCTGGCTTCTCTGGGAGGTGGGGGAATTCCCCCACCTCCCGCAAAACCGGCAGAAGCCGCGCGCACTTTAAAAGGGCTGCACGGCTTCTCCTGGCTTTCCTGGGAGGTGGGGGGATTCCCTCACCTCTCGCAAAAGCCCGCAGAAGCCGTGAGCTCTTTAAAGGGGCTGCGCGGCTTCTCCTGGCTTTTCTGGGAGGTGGGGGAATTCCCCCACCTCCCGCAAAACCGGCAGGAGCTGCGCACACTTTAAAAGGGCTGCACGGCTTCTCCTGGCTTTCCTGGGAGGTGGGAGAAGGGACTGATGCGGCCAGTCAGTCCCTTCTCCCTCCTGTCGAAAAGCCCGCAAGAGCGCACGGAGCTTGTGTGCGGCTCTTGGGGGCTTTTCCCGTCTGCCTCCCCCCCTGCATTCGCTCCATAGGACGCACACACATTTTCCCTTGCTTTTTAGGAGGGAAAAAGTGCGTCCTATGGTGCGAAAAATACGGTAAGAACGGTTAATTTTTTCCCGAAATTTCCTCTTCCCTTTGAAAGTTTTCAAATGCAACATTAATTGCCAAAAAGTGGTGGGAAAAATGTGAGAGAAATTTTGAACATAGTGCTAAACTGCCTATTTGTTATCAGCACTATTTGCCATGCTCATCTAGTATTCCAAAACTAACTGCATGAAATAAAATATACACAAACAGTTATATATTATTTCTAGGAATGTGTTATATTTCAGCTAACAGCATTCTGAAAACCATCTGCTTAACAAACATCTGGCCAGAAACTTGGAGCTGAAGAGATTTCCATGCCCCTCTTGCCAATGAGATTTAAAACACTGTTGCTTTCCAGTAATTACAAAATGCTCCAACATGCATAAGAACAATGGGGAATATCCTTTTTTTCTCCCTTTAAGGCAATAATAACATCTTAGTTCCCTGCTTATTTGTTCTGCGGAAGTGATTTTTTAAAAAGTCATAAAAAAGACAAGTTCAATAGCAGTGACGTTATGGGGAATGCAAATATATGTTCAATGGCTTATGGAAATCAGTACAAAATAACCTAAACAGAACGTCAAGTTATATGCGTGATTGACTCTGACCGCCACCGACACATCAAAATGTATGTGTGTGTGATATATATCCAACTCAGAGCTGACTCAGTTATCTTCCCTATTGTCAGTCATATCTATTTAACATCAAAACAGTGGATTCCAGAGGCAGAGAGTTAGATGCGAGTCTGACAGTTCATAAAGTTACAAAGATGAGCACCTTCTGGCCACTTTTCAACATGTCTTGCTTTGAAGTTCATGTGTGATTCATTTAAACTGGAAATCAATGTTTCTGTGTAAGATTTCTATGAGGATTACCCTCAGGGAAGGCATATACGCCATGGAGAGAAAGTAACTCAAGGAAATTTAATTAGAAGCCTTAAATGTACAGCATGTATACTTAGCTAATCGGATCAATTGCAGCCCACTAGCAAAGCATATTCTAATTATCAAGACAGATGAAATTTTGCCACCTCTCAGCAGTGGTGCAAGTCACCTTCAGGAAAATAAGAGAAGCCAGGCAAGGTTTTTTCGTATTCTGTACACCATCGAGTTTTTCTGCTTGCATTTTGCAGAGAAACCCCCTGTGGACTTTTGATTTGTTAAAGGTGGTTTTATCACATAGATTTTCTAGTGAAAGACACCTACCATTCCAAAGAGCCAGATCCTTTTCAGAACAGGGCTGCTATTCTACCTACCGAGTCTAAAGGAGCTTTAATTTCAAGGCCATCTTGAAATTAATTCATGAAAACAAAATACAGATTCTCAGTTCTCACATCTAAAGTGTGGTACTAAGTAAAAATATATGTATATTTTAGCACCAGCATATAAGTGAATGTACCATACAAATGTGTCTATCTACCCTAATTAAAGTTTGTAGCACAGAATCATAGAATCTTAAGGGTTAGAAGGGACCCAATGATCATCTAGTCCAACCCCCTGCAATGCAGGAATCTCATAATTACTAGCATAATCCTATCCTATAGACCTTCACTTGAAATTTAGTCTCATTGTGTTCAGGACCTACTCCAAGAAGGAATGCATAGGATTACTGTGTAAAGTTGCAGTCTTAAATACTCTTACTAAATACCCAAAGGCTCACTTGGTGGGGACACAGGAGAGGGCCTTCTCAGTGGCTGCTCTCAGACTTTGACATGCCCTCCCTAGAGAAGCTAGGCAGGTACCCTCCTTGCTGTCCTTCGGCGGGCAGCCAAAATCTTTCTTCTTCCAACAGGCTTTGGGGAATTGACTGCTTTTAATTAAAGGGCTGGTGCCATGCTGCTTTTATTGTAGTTACTGGCATGTTTTAAACAGATTGTATAGGACTTCCGGGTTAGCACCTCCGGCAATGGCGGATTTCCTCTGATCGGGAGGAATCCGCTCCGTGGAAATTAGGGTCTGGACCGCCACGGCGAGGCGGAGACCCATTAAAAACCACAGGCGGGAGAAGCCTGTGGATGTGGGATTCGGCTGGCACCTTTTGCGCCTCCCCTACTCGCGGGGAAACCCGATTTTGGGGATCCGGAGCGACGTGGGGTGAGCGGCGCAGTGCTTCGAATCGACTGCTTCTTTCACGGAGTGAAGTTGCATTGCTGTTGCCGGAGAGCGCTGACTTTTTCCTGTGGACAATTGGAGTCTAAACAACTACCCGTGAGTAGAACGGAAAATTGGATCTCTAAATATCTTAATTTGGCATCGAAACGGGAAGGTTCCAAACAGGAAGTCCGCCTTCCTCTTTTGTAAATAGATCGAAGCAAAGACGTTGCAAGCTAAAGCCTGGAAAGTCTTTTGTAAAGGATTAAATCTCCATCGGTTAAAATTACTAAACCCCCCTTTGAAGCAGGAGAAGAGGGGGAAAATTTTAGATCGTTCAAGCCTGCAGGAGAGAGAGTGAAGAAAGATAAATTACCACCGTTTCAAACCTGGGAACGGGCTGCCAGTAAGATTGACGTTTTGGGAAAGTTCATTGACTGTGAATAAAATGTATGTTGACAGATTGTTAAATAAGAGAATATATTGTTTCTATTGTTTCCTTTTGCACTTAAAAAGGAGTAAAAAAATAACTGAAAATCGAAACTAACTTTGTTGCTGGATCTGCGCTTAAAAGGATGGATACAAATAGAAATTGTTTCCTCTAGAGGGAGCTTTTGAAACCGTTGCAGGAGTGGAGGTGGGGAATTTCCCAGCTGCAGATATTAAGGACCGTGAGAATCAGAGATTGACCTTGGACAAGAATGTTGACAGAAGAAGCCTTGGTGATTGCATTTTGCAAGACAAGTGCTTTATTGGAACAGCTTCATGAGAAGACGGACGTGATGATTATTAAAATTGACAATTTCGGACAAAAAATGACTGATTTGGGACAAAAAGTGAATACCTATGCAGAAACTACTCAGGATTTGATTCAGGAATCTGTTTTGACATGGCAAGCTGTGGAGAAGACAAAGGAGAAAGTTGTTGTTGAACCTCAAGTAATTCAAGTGGAGAGAGCCCCGGCCTCACAGAGGCAATTTGATGAACATAAGCTGCTACCTTTTATGATCGAATCTGGAGAAAGCCAGATTTGGTGGGATGGAGCCCTGCTTGGATTGGAGAAGGAAAGTTGGATAGATCCTCTTATGCAGGGATGTTCTGGCCTTTGGGATTTGGATTTGGGTCAGGAGGAGATTGGTGCTCTGAAATATCTTTTGGACTTTAGTTCTGACTATGGAGAATGGGCTGACCTGTTGAGAAGGAATAAAGACATTGTTAGTTTGGAGTTTCCCCGAGATCTACTCCTCAGTGCCAAAGGAAGGAAATTAAGAACAAGATCAGCAGAGGATAAAGTAAAGTGCATGTATAAATATGAAGAAGATCTGCAGAAGGGACATGGAAAAGAATTAAGAGCCTCGGACAGAAGGTCACCAGGTTGATGGACCATATGGAATTGATAGAAAGGACTGACAGAATCCGAGACCAGGGAGAAGAGACGGTGGAAGAAGATTGGGAAAAAAGTTTTTTTAAAAAAAATTATTTAGAGAAATGTTGCAAAATTAATGAGTGTTAGAAAAATGTTGGAATGAAATTATATGGCTTTAGTAGAAATGTTATAAGGAGTTATGTATAAATAAGTTTTAGGGTTTTAATGGTAAGATAAGGTTAAAATAAATTAAGATAACTAAATGACAGAAAACAGTGAAAGATGGAAAGGATTTGCTGAAATAATTAATAACTAGAACACAAAAAGGGAGGTGTGAGGAGGTCGATGAAACAAGCTAATGAAAGATAAAAATATGGAAATATTGGATGTGTTTTTAATTGTTTTTGCTTTTGTTTTGATGTATTGTGTCTTTTGCTTTTTTATATGTACTGTAATGTATTGATTTGTATTGTTTATTTTTTCTCTTTCTTTTTTCTCTTTCTTTTTTACTTCTCTCTTTAATTCTTAAACTTTTAATAAATATTATTTTTTAAAAAATAAACAGATTTTATATATGCATATAGTTTTAATTCTATCAATGTTTAATTGCATTTTAATAATTGATTTTTCTGCATTTTTAGTGGTTCCAGTTTTTATCTGTATGCTGCTTTGAATCCCATCAGGGGAAAAGGTGGGTATAAATAAATATATAATAATAAGACTATAAATCCCACTGAACTCAGAGAAAGATTCAATTTTTAAAATCTTGTTTTCAATGTACATTGTTTGGATATCTTAGGGGCTAAATGTATTTATCATCACTGCTCTTATTTTTGGCTAATCTGCTGAAATACACTTCCATTATTTCTTCCACAGAGCTGTCATAAAAACCTTTCCAAAGAAACTTGTAAATGTATAAAAGATTAAAACCCCAATCGTGAAAGTTATATGGTTGTGAATGCTACTGATTTCAGTTAAACTCATTTCTAAGTAAGAAAATACAGGATCAAAGCCATAAACATATTTTTAACTATCAGTAACAAAGAAGTAGCTGATAAGCTCAAGGTTTTCTTCTAACCTCTTTGATGAAATGGGTACTGACCTACAGGTGTTCATGCTATAGTAAATTTTCTAGACTTTCAAGGTGAAACCTTCACCATGAATAGCAGTCACGAACAAAGTAAGTTCCTAGAACTTTTACTTGATCTATTGAACCACTTGACAGACTGTCAAGAGAAAGCATCATATACCGTATTTTTTGCACCATAACACTCACTTTTTTCCTCCTAGAAAGTAAGGGGAAATGTCTGTGCGTGTTATGGAGCGAATGCTTACGGATGGCAGGGGGATCTGCTGCAGTTGTGAGCAGAGGACACAATGGTGCAAAAACATGGTTACAAAGCATGGATCCTCAGGATTTTTGCATTGGGCCACCCCAAACTCACCGTCTGATCACATGTCTGTGGCTGCAGCATGAAACCACAAAAATCATACATCCACTGTTTCGTTTAGAATATTTTTTTCTTGTTTTCCTCCTCTCAAAACTATGTGTGTGTTATGGTCAGGTGCGTGTTATAGAGCGAAAAATACGGTAATTAGAATAAAAGGAAGCATTCGCATTTCAACTTTCCTTCCTGAACTGTCATGTTTGAACACCTTGGACATTTTGCAGGCGATAAAATGTTCAGCGCACTAGTTGGAGTCTGCTTTCTGCGTCCATTTATGTTTCACGTGTAGTCCATCTAGATGTGTTTGGAGAAGGACAAAGATACTTGTGGATTTGAGCATGCATCTCAAGAGGAAGCCTACATAGCATTGTTAATGACGATGCCAGGGGTAGAAGCCGGACCTTGAAGCTGATGTACAATATGTATGTTACAGGCATGATGTGATGACTGCTATTGTGGCACTCATCATGCACTTGAGTACAGTGGTACCTCGGGTTAAGAACTTAATTCGTTCTGGAGGTCCATTCTTAACCTGAAACTGTTCTTAACCTGAAGCACCACTTTAGCTAATGGGGCCTCCTGCTGCCGCTGCACTGCCGGAGCACGATTTCTGTTCTCATCCTGAAGCAAAGTTCTTAACCCGAGGTACTATTTCTGGGTTAGCGGAGTCTGTAACCTGAAGCGTCTGTAACCCGAGGTACCACTGTAAATCGATTCCATGCTGTCAGGATGCTGTCAGCAGCTCCCAGCTCATTGCCCAGGAAAGCATGAAGAAAAGTTTCTTACAGTCCTTTTTTTATTTCAAACTTTACAGAAGGAGCCTATAGAACCCAGCTTCTTGGATAATGGCATTGTCCCGAGTGAATCTCCACCCCCAGCCCCTGTCTCTCCCACTTCCTCATTCATCATCATCATCATCATCATCACCTCCTCTACGGGTGCCACTCTGTCTTAGAGCTCTTTTCTCTTCTGCTTTTAAGGTTCTGGGACATGGTGGGTCTGGAATGCTTTCTATTGACAACGTGTCAGCCAGCTCCTGTTCTGGCTCTGCCTCCTGCTCATCTCCCATTATTTCCCAACTTTTCCCCTCATCTGCCTCTGAGCTGTGACCCCCTGCAAACCACTACTGTAAATCTGTACTGTCTTCTTCTTCTTCCTCCTCCCTGAAAGGGTCAGGATGGGGAGGCGGTCTCAACCACTGCTCCTCCTCCTCTGCCCAGTCCCTGACACATGCGCTCCAGTAAATCACCTGAGAAAAGCAGATCACTCGGGTCACGACCACAGCAGCACGACAGGGAGGCTGGTGTTGCTGTAGTATGGGTGCCAAATGACCGACTTGTACTAAGGGCAAGCCGTCACTGTGACAAACGTATGACGTCAATAGAAAAAGTATATATGTAGATAGGAGCTAGCTCAAAAGCTGTTATGCTTGATGACTAATACTGCTGAAAATTTCAGCTTTCATGTTGGAATAAAGAGTTGCCGTCCCTCATTGTTGAAGACAAAAGCCTGAATGTGTACATACAACAACAAGCTCAGACACTAGGAAAGGATTGAAGCATCAAGTGCTTAGGAAATAAGGCATTCGAACTCACGGCTCATAACTCTATCATGAAGACTCTCATCATTTAGCACTTTTTATCTGACAACAGAACTTTTAAAGTTACAGTCTCTACATTCAGATGTTTCAAAAGCAAATGTTTCCGCTAAGGCTGAGCTGAAAGGGGTAACACTTTAACAGCCAGAAAAAGCATCTTCCCTTCATTTATCCTTTTTTTTCCACAGAGGGCTGCAAAAAGGGGGTGAAAATGTTTAGCCATTTGCAGGGAAGGCAAATGGAGGACAAGTAAATATTTGCAATGCAGAAAGATGTGGAGGGTCAGCCTACCCTACTTCCCCCCTCCTCTCTCCAGCCACTTATTCGCAGTTATTTTCATTGTGCCTTAGCAGTGTCATGTGACCAAATGGCTTCATGACATCATGATGTTATCACACTCACTACATGACCAGGAAGAGAGAGAGAGCTGATTTTAAATAAATAGATAGATAGATAGATAGATAGATAGATAGATAGATAGATGATAGATAGATAGATAAATGGCTGGCTGGCTGGCTGGCTCTGGAGCAGTAGCCAAGAAAGGCAGTGAATAGGTGCAAAATAGTAATAATTTGCATTTTCCAATGAAAATGTTGTCTTGCACCCAAAGGTACTACTTTTGTGTTCAAAATGAAATCACACAAGCATTTATTGCAAGCCTATTCTTGTACTCTAAAGATGCAGTTTGATGAACTGACTGAAACCCCAGTTGTGGCTGCAGTCGATGCATGGGGTGGGGGTGCGAAGGGTCTCAAGGAGCCACAAGACAATAATTAGACTCAAAATATTTTATTTCTAACTGGCACAACGCTCTCTATCTACCTCGGCTGCAATGTGTGTACATGTCAATACAAATTAGCATAAACAGTAATTATCTGGGCTGCAGTATTACACATTGCAAACATCATTTTCTTTATTTTCCTTTTTTTAAAAAAACCAAAAAAAAACCCTTCCAGATTGCTCAGCACTAACACACACAAAAAGCCACCACCCTCCGAAGTATAATATCTATGCAGTTAGCACAGCATATAATCACTGTGTGCTCTGAGGATTTCACAAACATATTTGTAAACGGCATAAATTAAATGGCCTCATGCAATAATTGCATGTTTATCTGTGCCCTCTAAAACATAGGGTTACTAATACTTACATCTTTTTAAACATGTGCTTTGGCGAACGCACAATGTGTAAAGGGCTCTGGCACTGAAGGCCACGGGTGAGCACTTTCGGCAGTTGGCAACTCCAGACAATGTTCCCTCAGGGTGTGCTTCCCTGAGTGCAAGCCTTATGCGCTGGCATATCCTCCAGCACAAATCTCATATTAAGCCCTAGTTTTATTCCACACAAAATACTCTGTGAGGTCACGGGCACTGGAAGTACTCCAGGATTTAAGGGGCCCTACCAGGGGTGTTGCTACGCACTGAGTGAGCTAACCTCTGGAAACCTGACCCACTTAGCATTGTCCCATGTGAGCAGCATTGAGAGGAGCTGATGGTTTCCTCTCCAGGCGCTCATGCTCCTCTGTCGCTATTCCAAAGAAGAGCCCATGCCACTATCATATGGGAAGCAAGACACAAATGGCAAAATAATTGCCACTGCTGCATATAATGTCAACCAAAACTCAGGTCTCCAGCTGTTCTTGAACTGTAACTTCCATCATTTCTGGATATCAGGACCAGTGGTCAGAGATGATATGAATTGTAGTCCAAAAACAGCTGGAGGTCCAAGTTTGGGAAACCCTGCGTTAAACCATAACTTAGCTCTCCACAGTGAAGCCTCCACGAATTTGGAGAAGATAACCTATGCATATAGAGTATGCACGAATGTAGGTATGGACGTTGAGGCAGGACAGGTTGGTTCTCATGGTACCAAAGGAACCATGAGTGAGAGTTAGATATGAGCTGAGCCTCTGCCTCCAAACCTACCTCTCTTATATTTCGGTTGCTGCAGTTACTAGGGTCCTACACCTTACTTAGGGCTTAGGGCAGTTGCTCCTTGGTAAGAACATTGAGGAACCCTGCTCATCATGGGGGAAACAGATAACTCAGCCCCAGCCTTTCACAACCCACAATGTCCATTTTCCTCCCTCGAGTGTCAGCTTCTGCCTTCTCTAGGCCTTCTCTTTTGCCTCCTCTTTGGCATGACTTCTCCAAGGCTCATAAGCCATCAGGCTAAGTCTGCAAGTTTGCAGACTCTCATCAGTGCCTGGCTGCAATATTGGACTCAATGATGGAGCAGGTCCATAGCTTTAGGCTCCTCCTAGAGCCAATGTTTTCAGTAAGCAGCCTTAGTGGTGCAGAGTGACTTCTATTCGCTGGTAGTTGAACTCTTTGCAGTCTGTGCTCTGGTAACCTCTAGGATACTTTACTACAGTATCTCTCTGATGAAAGAGACCAGAAGTTCAGCTCTGATATTCCTCTACTCACAGGCATTTAATGGTTGGTTAATTCTACATCTTTCCATACTTGATTATCCCTGATCTTTTGTCCACTGGTATCGTGTGGTGATATTTCAGTAGTGTTAAAACTATTTTGTAATACAATTGTGTTTGTTTGTTTTTTGTATATTTTAAACTGTTGTAAGTATCTTGAGTGTTTTCTTTTTAAAAAGAAACAAGCATTTAAGAAATTTAGTAAAACTAAACTAATAATCTGCCCTACCATAACCTAGCTCCAGACCATCCTGGCTGATGTATAGTGAACAAGCAGCTGGTTTATAAACTTCTTCCCCATGGCTGTCTTTTATTGTATTTAATTTCTATATACAGTATTGTATTTTCAGTATTGTTTTGGTGCAAGCCATAGAGGGAATGTTTATTGATGGTTGGGCATATAAATTTCACAAGTGCAAAACTAAAAAGAAAGACATGGATGTTGTTGTTGTTTAGTCGTGTCCGACTCTTCATGACCCTCATGGACCAAAGCACGCCAGGCATTTCTGTCTTCCACTGCCTCCCACAGTTTGGTCAAACTCATGCTGGTAGCTTCGAGAACACTGTCCAACCATCTCGTCCTCTGTCGTCCCCTTCTTGTGCCCTCCATCTTTCCCAACATCAGGGTATTTTCCAGGGAGTCTTCTCTTCTCATGAGGTGGCCGAAGTATTGGAGTCTCAGCTTCATGATCTGTCCTTCCAGTGAGCACTCAGGGTTGATTTCCTTAAGAATGGAGAGGTTTGATCTTCTTGCAGTCCATGGGACTCTCAAGAGTCTCCTCCAGCACCATAATTCAAAAGCATCAATTCTTTGGCGATCAGCCTTCTTTATGGTCCAGCTTTCACTTCCATACATCACTACTGGGGAAACCATAGCTTTTACTATACAGACCTTTATTGGCAAGGTGATGTCTCTACTTTTTAAGATGCTATCTAGGTTTGACATGGATGTAGCTGCATCTTAATTATTCATTTATTGAAGTGTTTATATATTAAAAGGTAAAGGACCCCTGACAGTTAAGTCCAGTCACGAACAACTCTGGGGTTGCGGCGCTTATCTCACTTTACTGGCTGTGGGAGCTGGTGTTTGTCCGCAGACAGTTTTTCTGGGTCATGTGGGCAGCATGACTAAGCCGCTTCTGGCGAAACCAGAGCAGCGCACGGAAACGCTATTTACCTTCCCACCAGAGCGGTACCTATTGATCTACTTCCACTTTGACGTCCTTTCAAACTGCTAAGTTGGCAGGAGCAGAGACCAAACAACTGGAGCTCATCCCGTCTTGGGGATTTGGACCAGCATACAACCATATGTAAACAATAAAACCTGAAAAACCATTAAAAACATGGTTGCATTTGCCAAAGTGGGTTGCAGCACCTCTTTATCACTATAATTTGTAATACCTTACATTTGATGCAAGCTGATCAATGAGAAGATTCCAGCGCTGAACAGTGGCAACAGACACTATGGTAGCACACATACATAAGCCATGTAGCTCACAAGAGGTATATTGGGAATCTGGTGAAGGATGCACACTGATGATTCATGTACTTGGGCATTTTAGTATACCTGAAGGAGCGTCTCCACCCCCATCATTCAGCCCAGACACTGAGGTCCAGTGCAGAGGGCCTTCTGGTGGTTCCCTCATTGCGAGAAGCGAAGTTACAGGGAACCAGGCATAGGGCCTTCTCAGTAGTGGCACCCGCCCTGTGGAACACCCTCCCATCAGATGTCAAGGAAATAAGTAACTATCTGACTTTTAGAAGACATCTGAAGGCAGTCCTGTTAGGGAAGTTTTTAATGTTTGATCTTTTATAATGTTTTAAATATTCTGTTGGAAGCCTCCCAGAGTGGCTGGGGAAACCCAGTCAGATGGGCTGGGTATAAATAAAAATTATTATTATTATTATTATTATTATTATTAATTATTATTATTATTATACCACAATATCACAAACATGTTGACAGAAACCTGCAAGGGTCCAAAACAAGCTTTCATAAGGAAATTGTAAGTATCAGACAAATATAGCAAATATCTATAGCATTAGTGTTATACAATGATTTTGCCTTTAGAGCTTCTGGATTTATTTGATTTTGGCAGACTCTAAATCTTAAATGTTGCCACTGAAAGCAACTTACAAAACATTACTTTAAAAACTTTATCAGAGAAACAAAGTCAGCGCAATCTAATCTTGCAATGCCTGATAAAACAAGCAGATCCTCAAATCAGGTTCATCCCCCTGGAATGATACAACCTCTAGATACGTTGTGGCCTGCGAAAAGCAGCGTGCAAGTTTAATTCAAATTAAATAAATAGCCGCATGAGCTTAATTAGACAAAAGCTATATTCAGTAGTTTAATTAGAATCAAGATTAAGCTGCTTGGAATAATCTAAAATGATATTATAGGCACAAAAAGAATTAGGAAGGCTAAAGACAAACGTTGAACATTATAATGTATGACATACAACTTCATTTCCCACTCCTTAAACATGCCGGTGTGAAGAGAGTTACATTATCCATTGATCTAAGGCAAGCACCTTCACTGCATTGCTTTCAGCACCTACTAAAAACTCTTTTTGTTCCAACAAGCCTAGCCAGGCAAGGCATTTTGGCACATGATTTTAGTAGGTACAAGTGTTTTAAAATTACTGGGTTTTCTTCTGTATTTTAATTTTTTATGCATCAATATTGGTTATTTATAGGCATTTAAAAAAAATATTTTAGACTGTATTCTAAACTGCTTGGAAGTTAGATCACTTAGAACCAGTAAACTGCTTAGAACCACTCAGAGTTCCTCTAAATGGTATATAAATTTTGTTAAATACCGTATTTTTCGCTCTATAACACGCACCAGACCATAACACACACATAGTTTTTAGAGAAGGAAAATCTGTAGGCATGCCACCCGTAGGCATTCCCTCCATAACACGCACAGACATTTCCCCTTACTTTTTAGGAGGAAAAAAGTGAGTGTTATGGTGCAAAAAATACGGTAAATAAAATATTGCATCAAATGTCCAAAGTATTCTTCAGTGTTTTGTCATGAGAGAGGTGAACAGAGAGAAGAATACCAAAACGTATCATACACAGGTATATTTAATATGAACGGGGCAGAATACCCAATCTGTACTCCACATTTTAAAATTCGCTTTACATGTTAACTTTTGAAATGATTTTTTTAAATTGTATGACTCTCATTTGTAATATTATATATTTTGCAATGTTCCATCTGATCATTTAAGACGAGTTGTAAACTCCTTAACAGATTCCTTTGGTACTGTTCAGTGGTATAGAAATCATTAAAAGAATAAAAATAATACATTCAGCATGTATACAGTCATTCCACTAACATCTTTTCATGTGGAAATCATAATGTGTAAACAGCACTAGAGTATTATTATTTTATTATTAATAATATTTTTAATTTTCTTGCTATACCACTTTATACTTTTAAGGGGAAAAATCTCAAAGCAGTTTACAATCTACATTAAAACATCAGGAGTATGTGTAAAATAGATTCCTGAATTTTTTATAGTTGCTGCATTTTACCACCTAATGCCCTTTTTCTACCTTTGACGTTTTCATTAAGATGACAGGTATACATTATGTCACTGCAACAAATGAAAGCATTGTTGGCTGTTAATAACTACACTGAGTGGGTAAGAAACAGCGACACACACAAAAACCCCTGGGGACAAAGCTTCATTGTGAACATTAAACAATTATTGCAACATGAAATTAGACAGTGTTGTCATGCAATAGCTGTTTCCCTGCAAGGGAAATGAGGGCAGGTCTTTTCAGACACATGGAATGACTCCAAGCAAACTAGGATTACTTCAAGCCTCGCAAGCTGACGATAGAATGGTACTGAATTCACATTTTAGTAAATACTGAATGTTTGTTAAATACCATGCCTTGCAAAATAAGATAACCCAGTTGCTTATTATCAGTGAGTAAACGTAGATGATTCCCCCCCCCCTTATTACAGTCACCTTAACACTAATATGAGATCTTTGCACTGCTAGTCTACATTTCTAGAAAGCTGGCCTGAAAAGAGGCCATGTGGCTCTCAGAAGGCTTCCCAGAATGCAGCAGAATGAAAGGGAACGCAGCACCCCCTTACCTCTTTCACAGAGGATGGCTTAACACGGCCATTTATCCCATGCAATTGCTTTACTAGTCAAAATATCTAGGAAGCAGATCTCCTGTATAAGATGCATTTGTGTATAAAATCTGGATACAAATTCACAGTTTAAGAATGTCATGTGGAGCAAGTCAGCTAAGACTCTGCAGAGCAGTGGCATTGCTTGGGTTTCCGTAGACACATGTGTTCCCACTTACACACGTGCCAAAAATGGGGGGAGGTGGAATGAGGAAATCCCCACTTACGCACGCCCTGTAGCGGAACCCCAGTGTAACTGGCTTCCATGGGGCGTCCACCAAAAGGATGGGGCTGATCAAGGGAGCTGTAGACTCAAAAAGGCTGAAAACCACTGTTCTGGCATATAGCAGGGAGATGAGCAGCCTCCACAAAGCAGGAGGAGGGTGCTCAGGAGCAATTGTGTCAATGGCCAGAGCCATTTGGATGTTCCAGAGATTGGCCAGGACTTTGACAGAAGCGCCAGTCATATCAGCCAGAAAATCCCCCATAGCCACCTGGAAACCCATTGGATCCATCAGCCTCCAAGGGAAGGGCCATCCTAATAGATGCCTCACCTCTGCAAGGTGGTAAAGGTGTTGAAAACCTTGACCTTACCAGGAAGTGATCTGACCATTACACAGAACTGATGTTACTTTCACCCTCTTCCTGCCCAGTTGAGAAAACAAGGTCCAGAATGTAGCCAACCTCATGGTTGTCATGGCAGCCATGAAGTCCTGAGCCAACCCAGAGCCAGTCGCCTTGGCATGGATGTTGAAGTCTCCCAGAAGCAGCAGTATGGAAGTCCTTAACAACGCCTCTGGGACCAGCTCTGTCAGCTCAGGTAGGGAGACTGCTGGGAAGCAAAGCAGGCAGTAAACCAGCAGAATTCCTAATCTGTCCCAATTGCTCAATGCCAGGAACATACAAACTGGATGGAGAGCCTTGAGAAACAGATGGAATCTCCATCTAGTATAGCAACTCCCGCTCCCTGACCAACAAGTCTGCCCTGATGCTGAACTGAGTATTCTACCCTGCTCACTTACCCAGGTCTGGGAGATACAGACCAGATCAGCCTCCTCATCCACAATCAGATCATGGATGAGGGTGGTCTTACTCCAAGTTGACCTGGCATTCAGCAGAAGCAGACCCTAGGGCTGGCTGATAGGACAACCGCAATTCCCCAGGTTGGATGAGGAACTGGCACACAGCACATTCACTAACTGTCTGCAACATGACTTCTTCTTTGGCGATCACTCCAAGTTTCTTTGCTTGCTTCACTAAGGGTGATATTCAAAATTAGTCATACTCCATTGTTTTCAGAGACTTTTTTCTGCACGGTTAATGTTGGAGATCATCCGGGGAACTTGAAATATGATCAACACACAGCTTTTGTCCCCACCAGAAGTTAAAATAATTAATCAGAAAATCAAAGGCTGATATAGCTTCCCTGTACTTGGATTAGATGAGCTTGTTTATTGGACAGCTCCCTTGCTCCCAAACCTATTTGGGCTTGCCAAGGGTTTCTTTGAGGTTTAAAAGTCATTTTCATATTTCATTTCATTTCATTTCATTTACAGTTTGCTAGGCTGTTCCATGAAAGGTTTCTCCTTATTTTGCACACGCACCTACAAAACAGCCACATTAACCAGAAAGTTTTTAAAGGAAGGATTAAAACCTAGGTTTGTTGTTTTCAACATACTGTGGTACCTCCGGTTGCGGATGGGATCCGTTCCGGAGGTCCGGTCGGATCCCGAGGTTTCTGCAACTGGAGGACCACTTCTGCACATGCGTGCACAGCGGTAGACCGGTTCTGCACATGTGTGCATGGAAAAACCTGGTCAAATACTTCCAGATTTGCCGCTTTCGCACCCTGAAGTTTACGTAATCAGAGGGTAACGTAACCGGAGATACTACTGTACTAAACTACTGTACAATACACATTTTATTATACAGTCAGAGACCTGTAATACATACTAAGCTGTAGCTGAACGTCTTGGGGAAATGGTGCTTGATCCCTAATATCTCTTGAGAATTGTGAGTTGGGTACATTTATGTTCCAAACTAGATAAATTGTGAACTTTAGCAACTTCACTAGTGTCAGTTAATAGGTATGAAATTCATAATTCAAGGTCTTCTGTATTTTATCTGCCTCCCACAGTCAACACTGATAACAAAACAGCCACAAGCTCTGCTCTACAGACTCTACAGAGAGAAAACCCTTCTGTGTTTCAGATTTTATGAAAAACAACCTAAAATTAATTGTAGTTGAAAAGTATGCCATTATAATAGCTTCAGTTCTAAGGGTGCAAAACATGGTTGTTGTGGTTTGTTTGTTTTTAAGTATTTATTCAACGCTAAATCAAGGCTTCCAATTATGCTAGCTTTCAAAGTACTGCTTCGTACAAGGATGTGAAATGATTCAACACACAAAAAGCTTCAGATGAAAGAATAACTTCCGCAGGTTATTCTGCAGGTTATTCTGCAGTTTAGTAAATGATAGAAGTGCAGACGGGGAAGTCCGCTATGACAAGGTATTACCACAAATGGCTGGCTTCCCTTGAATTTCTGAGAGTGGATTTACAGGACTATTTTCCCTAGGAAAGATTTACTATCAATCATATCATAGCAAATATGAAAGCTTGCCTTGTGAACAGTATAACATGTTTTCAAATGTCCCAGAACTGCAGTGCATGTTGAGTCTTTCTTTAATGATAGGATCTACCAAAAGATGATAAAAATTGTCAGAGGGTGAAACAAAAAAATACATAAAATAGACTGCATTTCTTCACTCGTTCTCTTCTTGAATATGCCTTTCCTTCCTGCTTTCAGGACTGTCCCTATGTACTCCTTAGGAGTATTAATTAAGTTCAAAGTTAAATTATATTCTCTCAGAGACATTTGATGCCCTGGCTGGTGGCAGAGGCCAGACTGTGATTCTCTTTGGTTCTATGGTCCTAGGAACATTCTCATTTTCATACAAGTGGGGTCTTGGGTCTTTGGTTTGTGAAAAGATGGCCTTCCCTTCTGGCACAACTACACCCCTGTAATCATGGACACCCTCAATTGAAATAGCTGAAATTTGTGTTTGATAAATAGGACAGTGGTCATACTGAGGTACCCACAATTCTATAACTAAATGTGATTAACTTCAGGAACTCCTGCTGACTGCATATATTGTAGTTTGTATTCATGCTTCAGGAAAAAAATAATCTAAGGAGAAAGTTGAAGCATAAATGAATGAATGTAAGAGTACTATAACCAGAGGTGGCTGTCCAGTGTATTAAAATTGTTCTACATGTTATTTGTTTGCATGTACACAATGTACATACAGCCTTCTTCAGTAAACATTAAAGTAAACCAAATACACTCTGTTGCTCTAAGAATGATGCAATGTATCATCACTCACTTTAAAGCCAGCCACACATTTTGACAAAGTACCAGAGGACCAAGATTCTTCTCTAATTTCCAAATGACTGTGGCTGCAGAGTTCTCAAATGCTCTGTCAAGATTCCACTTTCTGAATTACAATTGTGCTAATGGCACTAATTTACCATAGTGCTAAATTCGTGAATATAGGTGGTTTGGAAAGGTGAATTGAAGGATCCTCCTCTCCCGTCTTCTCTTCTGAATCACGACTTCTCATACAAACAAGATTGGGCTCTCTTCAGAAGACACTTGACCCAGCACATTAACTAACCCCTTCAAGCCTTACTTTTCCCAAACCAGTATGGAATTGTATAATAGCAGCAGGATGCCTACGGTTGAAGGCTTGGAGGCTTCTGGGCACATGCTCAAGGGTATCCAAGCCCTGACTGCCACTGTTAGCTTGGCAGTTCTGATGCTAAAAACTTACAGCTTAAGTGCATTGAGGGAAAATTTGATTACGAATGTTCACTCTGGTATTATTTCTCTTCTGCCTCTAAACTGGGAGTAGACAGAGAGCAGTCTGGGATCTACTGGTAGATTTCTGGGTGATTTCCATTAGATCAGCAAGGTGGGATTTTTTAACAGAATTTTTCAACAACAACAAAATTATAGTGCTGAAATTATGAAGGCTGTTGCAGCTAGGGAAACCAAGTAACCACAAGCGTCCAAGAACTTCTACATCTACTTGAAAAACATTTAACAAGCTCAGTGCGATCAACTCAGGTCTGTTCTAATACTCAAAACAAATTCCTTTGCTCATCATACTTTCATTCCTTTTGCACCAAGCTATGCTTGGTGGATCTTGGGGGTCATGGAGGGAGTTGGTCACAAAGTAAAGCAAGATAATCTCAGCCAATGCAATCCTGTCTGTGGCATACAATTGTGTCCCGTGATAAACCCAAGAGTAGTTTGGCTAGTGTGATGGACAGCAGAGCCAGACCAGAGTCTGGTGATGCAGCCCCCCCTGAAATTCCACCAGAGTGGCTGGAGCCTCTCTCTCTGATTGGCTACAGAGTCAGCTAGCCACAGAGGTGGGAGGAACAGCACTTTGGGGGGAAGAGTAAAAGCTACTGTTTCTGAGGGAGAGAGTAAGATAGGGCTGGATTTGAGAAGAGAGATAGGATAGGATTTGAGTTGAGATGCTAGACAGGTTTCAAGTTGGGAGATGGGGAATGAGATAGGGAGAACTGGTTTTGAGTTAAGTTAAACATACACACTAAGGAGACTATCCATAGCGAGAGGACAGAGCCTTGCAGCTTGGATAGGGAGACTGGGTTGAGGGTCTGGGAAAGGTATGCAGACAGGCGTGTCCTCAGAGGGCTGTGACTCAACCGGGAGAGGTAGATCTTGTGGGATCAGCTCCCGAACGCCTCCGTCATTGTACATTTCGGGTCCCGAACACCGAAAACCTGGAAGTAACTGCTCCAGGTTTTGAACGATTTTTGGAAGCCGAATGGCTTCCAGGGAGTTTCTTTTTTTTTCTCCATTGACTTTGCCAACCACCCTTTGATCCTCTGTTGTCAAATGTTTCAGAAGTTGAACAGTCCTCTGGAACAGATTACGTTTGACAACCGAGGTTTGACTGTGCAGGCTACCTGGGTCTCAATATAGCCAGGAGGGAAGAGTTCTTCTAGGTACTGAAGACTCCCAAACCAGTGACAAGGGGGGAGGTGATCCCCTGAGTCTGTTATACCATTTAGAGGACCTCAGGTGTGGGATGGTTAAGAGGTAACTGAGGAGCTGTTTCTGTGAAGGAAGCAGGATGGTGTTGAAAGAATTTAATTGTAATATCTAAGTGACAGAAAGTGAGTAGAGCATTTTACCATCTATTCTGGAAACTTGAATATTTATCTACTTAAAGTGTACCAACTGATTTTTAGTAACTGAGGTTTAAGAAGTGTTGTGACTTTAATATTTTGTTTAAGCTTGAGACATCTTATAGTTAAATAAGTTAACTTCTACCTGAAAAAACACATTTCCTTACTCACTTTGTTTCATAAACTTTTTTTTTGTTTAATAAAATTTTGCTTGTTTGATCAACTCTTGCCTGAGACTTTAAATCATTAAAATTTTCCTCACACAAGTAAGTCCCTCACTGGATAATCTGTGGTAAATTGTAGAAATTTATTGGTGTACCGTGAGGTGGGTGCACTATATTTAATATGGGGCAGTCAGCAGGAGTGGATCCACTGCATTATTAATTCGTGGTATTAAGGGGTGGATTTGCTATAGCTAGGTTCCTCAGTTTGTTGGTTTTTCTGTGTGTGATCACATGTGTCAGATACATTTTCATGCACATATGTTCACTGCCACACAAGCAGAAAAAGCAAGGCAACGGATAACCACAGAGGTACATTGTGGCTGAAATTTATATTTGGTGCAAACATGCTAAAGTTTTAATTGAACCTGATAATTTAATTTCACCTGAGCTTTTAATTGTTCCTGATAATTTTTTCATGTATTTTTCTTTATCAAAAACATTGCACTATCCAGACAGGATATGGTTTGTGTGACCTGCAATGTGTTTATTCTTGCTTTGTACTACAATTTTGTATTCATGAAGTAAACATATTCTTTAGAAATCTTTTCTAATTGGACCTTAATCTTCAATTTCCTGCCCATGCAAAAAGCCAACTGCCTCCACCTTAATTGTTTTCTCATTATGTTAAAATTCTTTTTTATCCTTTTCAAAAATGAGTGTTATTCATCACAGAGTATGGACTGGGTAGAGCAATAAAGGGGGAAAGGGCTTCATAAATCAGGATATATCAAAACCTGGCTTCTCTTGACTCTGTACTACTGAAGTCTTCATTACTCCCATGCTAAATTAAGTAAATATATTAGTGACAAAAATGTGAAATAAGCAGTTTCTTAATGTTTAAGGGTACTGGGAAAACATATCCCTGTGTTCTAAACACATACAGAGCACGACAAGGGAGATAAAGCTCACATCTATCTCTGAAAATAACCGTAGTAGTTTAATTCCAATGCTAGACCAAGGAACAAGACAAAATACCTCATGTACCAAACACTGTGAAAACAGAGCCCTAGAAATGGCAAAGACAAAACTATTCTCAGCCAGCAGTTTGTTCTCACACAGATGCTATGTATTTTCAACCGTGATACCTGCTTTAAAAATTCAAACATAAAGTGGAGCCCATGCAAACTTGTATTTAGGTCTGTCTGAAAGTACTGGTGGAGATGCTTATGAGCGTAAGTCTGAGCAGCTTTCATTTATGACTAAGCAATCACTCCCACCACTAATTTCAGATTGAAAGAGCAGGTTTCTAGTTAACCCTCTCAAGTGGAGGAAGCAATCTTGGATTTAGGGCAAATCGGAAAGCTGTTAAATGGGATCCTCAAAGGGAACAGCGCAGGCTTGCCCTCTGTGACACTGAATATTAGGTTTAGGCACAGAAGAGCTTAGTTCAAGCCCTTTGGACGTTTGGGGGAAGGGAGGCTTTGATGGGTCATTGTATATTATTTTAGCCTATTTCACAAGGGGCATATGGGGATAAAATGAGATTACTCTGTAATCTGCCCTTGGGTATAGGAGGAAATAAATTCCAAATGAATTAATATTGCACCAGGGCAATACGCTCACATACTTCCTTATTATGAAGCAACGGGACTTCGTTTTTGAGCAATCTGCTTAGTGGCACAAGCCAATTCAAACAAAGCCTATGTGATTTGCCCAGGGTCAAATAGCTAGTACGCGACAGAAGTAGGTTGAACTTTCGTCTCCCCAATGTCACTGCATAATCCTCCCTAGGAACATGTCATAGGAATTCAAACACATTCCACCACTTGACATGAAGGTGGTGTGTTGAATGGGTGTGTGGGTGCATCTGTCTGCTCCCTCTCTCACTTTGTGTGTGTATAAACCGACACAGGCAGAGGGACACATTATTTTCTAACCCTGCAAAGTGTAACGACTATCAGTTTTCAGAATAGAGACACCAAGTTTTATATAAACTTCAGTTTTGCCTCACAATGTTTTCATTTGAATTATTACTCCACATCCTCTTGTTGAACAAACAGCTTGACAGCAGATTTTTAAAAATCTTTAACAGATTTTATGCATTTCTTGTTCGCTATGCTCTTCACTCTACAAGAGGTTATGTGACACTGACCAGACACTGACACTTTCTCAGGAAAGAGTGCAGATGGTACACCAACCAAAATTGTGCAAAAGCACTCCTGGCAACAGCAGCAACCTGTCCCTCCAGGAGCAACACCTGATCTAGAAGATGAACCTAGTCTTTCAGAATAAGTGTTACTCCACACAGAGCTGGCTATATACACATTCTCAGATTGGTTTTTCTGTGTGACCCAAAGCACCTCCTTCTCGCCTGGATTAAATTTTAGTTTATTATCCCAAATACAGCCAACTCAAGAGAATATATGGCAATAAATCTGAAAAACACATTTTGTTATCTATGTTGTAAGAAAACACTATTCCAAAACCAGGTTGTTTTATTAAACAGAATAGGCACCCAAAAAAGCCACTTGTTTTCTGTCAACTAAAGCTATATTAGGGTACTTGGCAAGTTCAAGATAGCTTAGTTTGCATGCTTTATGTATCAATGGGTGATGTACATCAACTTGAAATAAACCCCATCATCATAATCTCGGCATATTTTGAAAATGAAAGAGTGTAGGGGGAAGCAAGAATCAAAGCAACCTTCGTACAAAGCAGCAGTTTGAGGCTATTTGCAGATTAAAATGTAAAATTAAACCAGCTCTCCTTTAAACTAGCCACTAAATAATACAACTTTCCTCTTTTCAATTAAGTGTTTTATATTTCAGATGCACAGAGAACGAGCTCTTTACTAATTTAATTAGTGATGCTGACTTGATAAATTCAGGTCAGTCTATATAGATTCTCTCCTCCTGCCTAAGGAGTGAGTGAGCGAGAAGCAAATGAATTATCAAATTGTTTTATTTAAAAAATACAATTCCATATGTTTCAGACACAGCCTTCTACAAAGAAGTATATCACACTAGCCACCAGATTTATTCTTAATGAATTATGCAGAAACAAAACAATGAATAACTACTACACAATCAAACCTCCTTAATGCACAAGAGATTGGCTTTTCAAATGGCAGCTCTCTTAAAGGAAGTTTTTTTGTTCAATGTGTGGAAGGTGCTCTAATTATAGAGAACCAGGGTTGAGAGATTACTAATTATTCCATGCTTTTAAAAACAAGGGAACTTTCAATAGGTCAGACTACAGCCTGCACACAGGAAGGGATGAATAAGGGTCTTTCTATTAAACTGCAACGTAATCTTGGCAAGCCCAATAATTTAAGGCTTAATGTAAATCACTGCAAAACTTCAACTTCTGTTTCCGAAGAACTTTTCAAAAAATGTTTCTAGTTTCACACAGCAGACCCTGTTCAGCATCTCGCTGCCATGGCGTTTTTCTGCCTTGACAATTCACTTCCGTGAACAGGCATGCAGCCAACTCAAATGAGACCCAGCGCGGTGAAAAGCCCTTCAGGTAAACAGTGTGATAAGCTAAACTGCAAAAACTAGACAATGTTTTTGGACTACGAGGCAGTTGCTATGGAGACAGTTGCTAATTAACTGCATTCAGCCAAGAGAACAAAGGGTTTTAAGGGCAGACAGGACTCGGTATCTTAGAGTGAGCAATGTATAACATCTTATGCAATCTGCACATCTCCCATATCTGAAATACCTGAGCCTTTGCTTCAGCGGCAAAATACCTTAAGAAACCCCAAGCACTTCCTTAAAATTTAACCGCAACTGGCTCATCATCAGCAATTACCAATCAAAATATTATAAACTGTGAGCAAAAATGAATTTGGGTCAGGAGTGTTTGAGACATTATTCAGATCCATTCAGAGTAGCCCCTTCTCATGCTGAAAGTAAATTAGAAGTTGCCTTTGGAACCAATAGTTTCTGAATCCTATCTGTGTGCTAAGGTAGATAGATTTAAAATGCCAGGGCTTTATTTTCATTCCATACTCACATAGCCCAGAATATTCAGTAGGAAAATATCCAGTCAAAACACTATTGCTTCCATATACTGTCAGCACTCAATAAGACTTTTGTTTGACAGTTTTGTATGCCCATTTTCCTTAACCTGGTGCCCTCTAGATGTTTTGGACTACAAACTCCTATCAGCCTCAGCCAGCAAGAAGGCTGCCACAAAGGTCTTCTTTGATAAGGCTATCCTACCTCACAGAGCTGCTGTCAAATGTCAAGCCTCCATTATGGAACCATAAGCTATTTGGAGTAAGGCATAAAAAATGCAGAAAACTGATGTTGTTTTGTTTTGCTTTTTTTATCAAGTCTGACAGACAATTAACACCCTAATTCTGATCTTCCATTAAAGCAGAAATAAAGATTCTAAAACCACTCTTCTTCCATTAGATATTAGGGAGGTATGACCAAAATAGTCACAGAACCATAAAACACAAGGATTATGTTACCATAGCAAAAGCGAATCAAAATAAATACAGCGGTACCTTGGTTCTCAAACTTAATTCTTTCCGGGAGTCCATTCGACTCCCCAAACCATTCAAAAAGCAAGGCAAGGCTTCCGATTGGCTGCAGGAGCTTCCTGCTCTCAAGCGGAAGCCGCATCAGACGTTCGGCTTCCGAAAAATGTTCACAAACTGGAACACTTACTTCCAGGTTTGTGGTGTTCGAGATCCGATTTGTTCGGGAGCCAAGCCATTTGAGTCCCAAGGTACCACTGTAGTTAAGAGGACATTTGACAACATTAAGAGAAAATGTGTATCTGTAACAGGCATCTGTTAAAACTGGCCACTTCAGTTTCATGCTTGAAAAGCTGACTGTATATAGAGAGAAAACAGTAAGGATATACGGGCCCATTCTCACTTTAATGCCATGTGCAAAACACTCATGGGATGGCATATCCAATGACACATTCCTGCTAACCCCTCACATGCTCAGAACACATGGGCAGGTTGTACTGAACTACAGCATTTTGTGTTTTGTGGGTTTTCCCCTCAATCAGAAATAGAGAATGTTTCATCCTTTAACTCCTTGAGATGAAAATGTTGCCCTGCCCAATTCTTTCTCCATATGTGCATTTAATATTTTTGTACAATACAAAGTTTTAAGCAAGACATAAATAATAAAAGTCATTACTGGTGCAGGTGATCGATACTTCATTTTCATCAAATTGCCTTCGGTCTCCAAACAACAATAAAGTACATAAAGAAAATATTATGATCCTTTACTTGTGGTGGAGAAGAATTCTGAGTAGTTGCTTGTAAATTTTCTGACGCCAAGCTAGGTAGACCCACTAGACCTGCCTTTCTCAAGTGGAGCCCTACATATACTGCAGTACAGCTACCATCTGCCCCTGGCGACATGCTGGTAGAACACCAAGTTTGGAAAACCTGCACTAGGTGGATTTAGCCCAGCAGGGCTCCTTATCTTCTTCAGAAGAAGCTGACAAAAGTGGTGTCATAGAAGTCCTACTCAACTGCCAAGCCACTGGGCTGTACTCAGTCAAAGCTCCTCCTATCAGCCAGAAGGGCAAAGTGGGACTTCCATACTGAGAAGGAGGTTACTTTGAAAAACAAAGGACTCTGGGTACAAATGATGAAAGCCATCAACTTCATGCCCAGGGGTCACCAAAACTAATTTACTCTTCCACCAAAGAGAATGAACTCAGACAAAACAATGTGAGCAATTAAAAATAAATCCAGGGGGAGCATTGGCTGTCCAATCGGGTAGATGAGTCACGTTGCCTCCAGCCCTACGCATCCCTCCATAGATAGCAGCACAGGTGCCCATGCAACACTGTCTGCAGCCACATTTCAGGGAGCAAATCCTGTGAAGAAGACAAGAGGCATACAGTACATTTTTTCCTATGCTTTTGCACTCAAGATGGCAGTTCAGCATGCTGTGCACACAGATTATTCTAGTAGGCTGAAATATATCCCTATTTCCTTGGGCTGAATCATACTATGGTGGTGCCTTTGGGACATGTACAGTGAGGTCAGGGCTTTGTCTGCACCACCCTCCAATATGTCCAGTCAGTCTTTCTTTCTTGATGTCCATCAGGGTTTATTGCAGCAGAGCAGTCCAAGTCGGGAAATTTGTAGAAATCAGTGTGAAGTTCCAGCAGTGAAGTCCCTTTTCAAAACAACTTTTAATCCCAGCCGTAAGGCATAATATTTTTGGCATAAGGAATCAATAGTAGGAAGCTCATTTCTATCACACAATGCCTTTGTTTTTTAGTGGAGACAGATAAAACTTTCTGAAAAGACTGGAACAAAATGATACTGACCAAATATATATATATTGAGAGAATACACCTGCATTTCTTGAATTTATTTACACTTCCGTGTTCCCTTTGGAATAGGGGCATCATATGCCTCCAGTTAAATAAATGTTGTATTCATTTTCTCTCTCATTTTCACTTGCTGTCTGCTTCTTTGTGACATCCAATCTTGCCGGTCAAATATTGTGTTAGGCTTCAGAAGTTTCCTGGTGTTTCAGGAAGTGCACTATGGAGATGCCTAACCAGCACTGAAACCTAGTTACGTGCGAGTAAACCTTCAAGATTCAGTACTCTGCTCGTGACGTATGGTCATATGAGCTACCATGCTGAAGGGGAAGTATATTTAAGCATCCTAGTCCTGGGATAAGTTCACAGGTGGTACCCTCACACAGGTGCCAGAACTGGATCTAAAACTAAAGCAGTCATTGCTGAGCACAACCTAAGAAGAGCCCTGCTGCATCAGGCCAAAGGCACCATCTACTCCAACTGACTGTTCTCATAGTGGCCAACCAAGGACCTATGGGAAGCCAGTATGGGACTCTCCATGCTTGTGATCCCTAGCAACTGTTATTCATACTGCCTCTGACAGTGAAGGGGGGGGAGCCATCAAGGCTAGAAGCCACTGCTATCCAGGTTGGTGACCATCATTACACCTTGTGGGAGCAAATTTCATAATTTAATTATGGGTTGTATAAAGAAGTACCTTTTTTTTGTCTGTCCAGGACCTTCCAATGTTCGGCTTCATTGGATGCCCATGAGTTCTGGTGTTGTAAAAGAGATTTCCCCCCAATCCACTTTCTCCACACCTTATTACATCTTAAACACATCTTACTTCCCTTTTCACTAAGCTAGAAAGCCCCAAATGCTGTCAGCTTTCCTCTGAAAAAGAACAACAAAAAAACACTTCCTCCTGCACCACTGTGCTATACGGGGACATTTATAAAGTAAGGGGGCTTCACCTTTCCATTGGGGCAGGGCTGGATGATCCTCTTGCAGATTTTAGCTCTTTATGCAAACCTCATGTACAGCTTCATCCTCCTCCTTTCCTTCAGCTGAGGCAGGATAACAAACGCCTGTACACCCATTTCGATATGATGCTGCAATGGTAATTTCAGGCACAGCTGCCCAGGGGCTTCTAGGTCCAAAGTAGGAACCAACAGCAGCAGGCAAAAGGGGAAGAACATGTGACCACCTGCCACCAGTTAGCTGTCAGGCTGCTTAAATACCTGCGCAGAGGCAATCTTTCTAGCAGGTGCCACTATAGAACAACTTTCGAAAGGCAAAATATTAAAATACAATAATTCATCAAATATTGTATTTGAATCTGATCAACCCTGTATTGGGTTGAGTTGTCAACACCTTAAAGTAGGATGGGAGGACCTATGGCCCTCCCGTGTAGTGTTTGGACTACAATTCCTATAATTTCTTGCAATTTGCCATGTTGGCCGGGGCTGATGGGAGTTAGGAGGTCAAAAATATTGCCTTGCCCCTGGAAGCAATGTTTTAAAGCAGTTAAATAACCAAACAAACAAACAAAGCAAGGACACAACAGGGCCTTAAAACCAGGTGTCCTAAGTGTCAAAAAGCATATACTAATCACCGTATTTTTCGCTCTATAAGACGCACCAGACCACAAGACACACCTAGTTTTTGGAGGAGGAAAACAAGAAGAAAAAAAATCTGAATCTCAGAAGCCAGAACAGCAAGAGGGATTGCTGCGCAGTGAAAGCAGCAATCCCTCTTGCTGTTCTGGCTTCTGCGATAGCTGCGCAGCCTGCATTCGCTCCATAAGACGCACACACATTTCCCCTTACGTTTTAGGAGGGAAAAGTGAGTCTTATAGAGCAAAAAATACGGTATATCATTTTCCAAGGGCATCATGTATCTTATGGGATAAACTCATTTTCACTTTATAAATAAAATTTATTATATTATTATTTATATTATTATTATTTATATTACTATTATTTTATTATTGTTATTGTTATTGTTATTGTTATTGTTATTACTACTACTACTACTACTATTACCCCTGCTTCAGCTACCGAAAAGCCACCTCTAGATTGTAGCTGTTTTGCAGGTAGGCTATAATCAGGTACAAGCAAATTCCTGTTGCACACTCTTCCTTTCTGCATTAAGGAAAGGTAAGGGAAATTGCACTGAAATGAACAGATTGTGTGGAAACAAGCAAAAGATTCCATGTACGATTCAAGTATTTTAAAAGAAAGTCTTCCATTTGCAGGGCTTTTTCTTTCAATGGACAAAATCTCTACCTGCAACTACGCCAATCAAAGCAAGTTGACAATGTGTCTTAAGTGGATTTTTTCAGGTCTCTTGAAGACAATCAAATCCTTGGATCCAATTTCATCCTTACATGAACACTAGTAGGTAAACGTCTTTTGTTTTGTCTACACAAACAGTGCCATTGTAGTAGCGTTAGCATGTGAACGTCTGGCCAGCTTTCCTCCTGAAATATCAAGTTCAGCATCACAGAAAAGAGAAGACATAGATTTAATCCCTTCAGACAGCTAACAGATATTATTATTATTATTTATTAAGTCTGTGTGCCACCATTCATCCAAAGATCTCAGAGCAGTTCACAACATAAAAATACAGAATAAAAACATAATAAAAACATGAACAAGAACGTAACAAACAATAATGCTCCATGAGCCAACAGTGTGACGCGGCAGCTAAAAAAGCCAATGCAATTCTGGGCCTCATCAATAGGAGTATAGCATCTAGATCAAGGGAAGTAATAGTGCCACTGTATTCTGCTCTGGTCAGACCTCACCTGGAGTACTGTGTCCAGTTCTGGGCACCACAATTCAAGAAGGACACTGACAAACTGGAACGTGTCCAGAGGAGGGCAACCAAAATGGTCAAAGGCCTGGAAACGATGCCTTATGAGGAACGGCTAAGGGAGCTGGGCATGTTTAGCCTGGAGAAGAGGAGGTTAAGGGGTGATATGATAGCCATGTTCAAATATATAAAAGGATGTCACATAGAGGAGGGAGAAAGGTTGTTTTCTGCTGCTCCAGAGAAGCGGACACGGAGCAATGGAGCCAAACTACAAGAAAGAAGATTCCACCTAAACATTAGGAAGAACTTCCTGACAGTAAGAGCTGTTCGACAGTGGAATTTGCTGCCAAGGAGTGTGGTGGAGTCTCCTTTTTTGGAGGTCTTTAAGCAGAGGCTTGACAACCATATGTCAGGAGTGCTCTGATGGTGTTTCCTGCTTGGCAGGGGGTTGGACTCGATGGCCCTTGTGGTCTCTTCCAACTCTATGATTCTATGATTCCCTCAAACACATTTAAGAGGACATAGACCAGGGATCCCCAAACTAAGGCTTGTGGGCCGAATAAGGCCTGAGGGACTCGTTTATCTGGCCTGTGGCACCCTCCGCCACCGCTGCCCGCTCTTACCGGCGCTGTGCAGCTGCCCACTTCCGGGTTGGAGGAGCACCAGAAATAGCTTGTGAGCATGCACAAGCGTTATTTGCACATGCGCAAGCATTAATTCCAGTGCACATCCGGGTCGGAGGAGGCCCCTGCACATGCGCACAAGCTAATTCTGGTACTCCTCCGACCCGGAAGTGCACCGGAAATGGTGTGTGCGCACGCATATGAGTACGCGCTCCCCCACCCTCCGGCCCACCACGCAATCAGCGCTGGAGACACCGACCCGAGGCACGATAAGTTTTCTGACCCCTGACATAGACTGTTAATCAGCCCAAGGCCTGAAGAGGAACATATTTGCCTGGCACCTATAATAATGAAGGTGCCAGACGAACCTCCCTGCGAAGAGCATTCCACAAACTGGGAGCCATCACAGCCTTTTGACACACACTGATTCCCGGACTTTCAGCGGGCCGGGTTTAGAAGGCGATTGGGCCAGATCCGGCCCCCAGGCCTTAGTTTGCCTACCCATGAAGTAGATTCGCTTAAAAGCTGTATGGCATGACCCAGTCTATCATGGGCAGGGAACATCCCTATATGGAGGACCAATAGCTGGGCAAACAGGTAAACAGCAGCCTGCACACAAAGGCAGTAGGAGGAGCTATTGGAGGTTCATGTGACCTCCTCCCTTCTCCCTCTTCCCTCCCATGACCACTACCAATATCTCCCTTCTCCTTCACTTGGTATATAGCAGGCACATCCAACACCAAAGAGACAGCAATCTACTCACAGTATTAAAATACTGGCTGTGATCTACCCATTGTCATTGCCAGGTACAGTTGTTGAGCGTTTTTGGGGTGAGGCAAAGTTGTTTTTAGGAAAGCCAAACTTGCTGAGGTGGTTTGGGGGGGGCGATTGCTCAGGGTCATGCGATTGACCGCGATCTACCATGGACACCACGCAATTGAGCGGTAGATCGTGACTGGCATGTTGGACATGCCTGGTATATAGTAATGCAGTCTATTCTTCTGTTCATACAAAGCAAAGATAATTTTATTATTGATACCACAGTCCAGAGTGGCTAGGGAAACCCAGCCAGATGGACAGAATATTATTGTTGCTGCTGCTGCTGTTAGTGGATAAGCTTGTTGGAAATTGCATTTCATTTCATGAACGTTTTTGCACATTGATCAAACCTTTGATTTCAAAGTATGCAGGTATGGCCCACATAGTGTAGCCAGTATGAGCTGAAACAGTGTGTCATAACAAATGTGAAGTGCATGTTGGAGCCATAAGGACCTTTGTTCAAATCCCTGTTTAGTCATGACTCTCTCCCTCTCCCCCAGCCAAAGATGTCTCACAAGGTTGTTGTGAGAATAACATGGGGGGAGAAATGTTCACCACTGATCTGCTTAGCAAAGGGGCAGAATACAAGCATGACAGATAAACAACTGAACGAACAAATATAATGTCTGCACAACAACCATTTAGTTTGCAAAAATACGTGTGGACGGGTTTGTGTACTGTAACTTATCCACCAGCTACCATCCGAGAGGCCTCATCACTGGGGTATATTTTGTGTATGTTGCTGTGAGACAGAAATTGCAAGGCTACATCTTTGTACAATGATTACAGTAACAGTTGAATAAACATGCAACCCAATACTTCACATCTGGCATTTCATCTCTTCCAATGCTACTTCTGGATTCAGATATACTTGTCCTTAATGCTGTGCAAACTTTATGACTTACATTTTTATAGCAGTAGTAATGAAAATGGAACTTCTTGAAGTTAAAACGAACAAGAGGGGGGGAAATCCCATACATTTAGTGGTGAATCAGACAATTATGGCAACTTAAAGCATTTTGTTCCTCCTATTTCAAAAAAGTGACATCTACAAAACATTTTAGCAACAATTCTACATATAAATGAAGCTTTTAAAATAACACTGCCTCATACCAGGGATGTAAAATTTGACTCCTCCAAGAGTAGCATTTTAACCTGAGGCATGGAAATATATCATTGATGCCAGTAATCAGGTACAATACAAACTCAGATTACCACTAATTTGGGAATGCATTTCCCCCCTTTAAGTGTCTGTTCATTTTCAGTCAGCACCTCTCTGTAGCAGATCTTCAAATTAAAACACACAGAGACCCTACTGGTGCACCTTGAGCGTTCAAAGTATTTGAATG
Source organism: Podarcis vaucheri (assembly GCF_965113315.1). NCBI lineage: Eukaryota > Metazoa > Chordata > Lepidosauria > Squamata > Lacertidae > Podarcis > Podarcis vaucheri. The sequence continues at coordinate 69,482,180 of NC_138759.1, forward strand.
TTACACTCTTCCGAAGGGTAAATTGAGGCCAATTAGAACTTCATTGGCAGAGCAGTAAATTCATGACAAACTTGCCTCACCACCAGAGAATCATCATTACCCAAACTCTAGGTGTTGTCTTAGAACACGTCTCACACCTGTGCCAGTCTAATCCTCCATTAACCTTTCTTTCTCTCCCCACTCCTTCAATTTATGTTTTCCATATAAAGCCCAAAGCAACCATAACCCATAATTCCTTGACAAATGCAGGTTACAAATCAAAATAGCGCTCAGAGAAAATTAGTGCCTTTTCTGGATATAGTCCTTCTGAAGGAGAGACACATACAGGGAAGTATCCTGAAAATATAGTGCATAGGGATCACCAGAAAAAAACTAACAAAAAAGGCCAACACTTTGAGCTAACCACAAATACAGATCAGCCAACTAACTTTCAATCAAAAGGCCATGACTACTGGATTTAATGAATGAGACTAATACCAGAGTCAAGATTTACAATCAAAGGAAATGTTCTGTATTTTTAATTGCATCTGTCATGGTACAAACATCAACAGAAGTAGCCACCACACAACAAAAATTTCACAAAGAAAATGTTGACTGCTTGAGTTAAAGAGTTGCTTTTCTTTTCAAGAGATTGATTTTATTATTTAACAACATATGAATTGCTAATGATTCAGAGTCAATTAGCCCTGGGTGGCACACCTACAACTCACATGGTAGGATAAAAGTCTGAAACAGTCAGAACGCTTTAGCCCTGAGTCTCCAGAAGTGAAACTTTTGGAAGGAGCAAAACATTTGATGGACTAAAAAGCATCCATTAGATTTAAGAGGATCTACAGCAACCTCTTAATTAGTTGGGTCACATTTTCTCCACTTCTTCTCCCTACCTCTACCATCAAAAAATAGCTACTGCCATCCCACTTTTCTTTGCTCTGATGGTTATCACTTTAAAGACAATTTCAACCAGAAAATAAACTGGTACTAACTTGGAACTTCTGTCTTGTTCATGGGTGACTGTCAAATTACCGTATACTCCAAACTCTGTCAAAGCTTTGAAATACAGCAATATCTCTGCTATAAATAAGCTTAGAATGCCACCAGAAGGTATTCTTTTATTATTATTATTATTATTCCGCACGGTATCTAAAAACACTTACAGTGTTTTGATTTCAAAATCCTTGGAGAACAATTATGCTATTAGGGCCATAAGACTCTATTATAAAGTCCTCAAAAACATAGCATGGTTTCAATAAATCCTCAAACACTACAAAGCAGTTGCTCAGCTTGAAGAATGAAAACATGAGTTCATCCAATGAGAAAGAGTCAGGATATAAATTCTACTAACGCAGTCATCTGCATTTCCCCAGAGTACTTCTCTTTTTTCCAGAATTATGGCAGTACCTTAAATCAAAGCTCAGCTACAATCTGAACACTGAATTGCCACAATATAAAAATACCAACTGAATTTTAATGTGTGTTTTTTTTAAAAAAAATCTAAACTGTGTATAGCAGTTCTGTAATAGCAATTAAATAAAAATGCATGTTTGATATATTCGCTAAATTGCTGACCGGCCCTTTTGCAAGTATGCTGTGGGAGTCCAATGAATCATAGAATTGTAGAGTGGAAGGGACCTTGAGGGTCATCTAGTCCAGCCCCCCGAAATTTCAACTAAAGCATCCTTGACAGATGGCCATCCAACTTCTGCTTAAAAACCTCCAAGGAAGGAGAGTCCACCACCTTCTGAAAGAGTCCGCTCCACAGCTCTTACTATCAGAAGTTCTTCCTGATGTTTAGTTGGAATCTCCTTCCTTGAATCCATTATGATTCTATGATTCTATTCTATGATTTCAAGGTCCTACTCCCTTGGGCGTAAGAGAAGACAAGCTTGCTCCATCTTCCATGTGATAGCCATTTAGATATTTGAATACGGCTATCATATCGCCTCTCAATCTCCTCTGAACGTTCTCAGATCTCTTCCACCTTAGCCCCTATGCTCTTTAACATCTACATTAAAGCACTGGGGACTGTCATTCTGAGGACTGAGGGCACAATGTCACCAGTATGCAGGTGCCACCAAGTTTCTCCTCTTTTCATACCATCTGAATCATGTGAAGGTGTACAAGTTTTGGACCAGTGTTTGGGGCTAGTAGTGGGCTGGATGAAGGTTAATATACTGAAGCTGAAATCCAGCCAGATGCAGGCATTGTTTCTCATGCCTGGGATTTGGCCTGCGCTAGATGAGGTTGCACTTTCTCTTAAAGAACAGGTTAATTGCTTGTGGGTACTCCCTTATTGTACACCGTCACAGGAAAACCAGGTGGCATCAGCAGTAAGGAACGCCGATAACTTAAATGCACTCTGTGTGGGGCCACCTCTGAAGTTGGTCTGAAAAATGCAGATATAATGCAGAACACAGCCTCCAGGAGTGGTGAGCATTGCTTTCAATTGGGATCCTGTAGCACCACCCCAGTGGATGCCAATATGCTAAAAGGCCTTAAGAACCACTGGGGAGACCTTCTTGCATTCCAGCTGCTAAGTGCAGCACAAGGGTCAGTGGCATGGGGAAGTGGAACTCTTCTGTAGAACTGAGGTACAACTAGCTCCCTCCTTATCGAATCTTAGGGAGGGTGTGAAGACACACCTTTTTCAATTGGGCCTAGGGCTTTCTGTGATTTTCAGACCAACTTCATAGGTGAAGCGTGTTCAAGTTATCAGCATTCCTCACCGCCGATGCCACTTGGTTTTCTGAAACAACAAAACAATGTACAATCAGGGAGTACACATAATAAGGGAACCTGTTTTACAAAAATGTGTTATTTCATCATGCCTACATTGAAAGTGCTGATTTGCTGTGTTGTGTTATGGCTGAAATTGTGAGCCTCCTTGAAAGGACATTGAAAGCAGCATAAATATTAAATGAATATAAATAAACATATATTTTAAATAAAATATAATAATGAATTCACCGCTATATTTACAGTACCCTCAATGGCTCCCCTACCCAGATCTTTTTCTCAAGTTTTACAATTATTTTGGATTTGCTATTGGACAAATCTTACCTGGTTCAAGTTCTAGTGGAAATGGATGTATACATGCATATGTGCTCTCTTGTCAGGCAACTACAGAAAAATAATGCTACTGGGGGGGTATTGCTTCGTTTTGCTTTCGTTCTTGTTTCTATTATGTATTTTATGTTTTTGTCTTGTATTTTTAGGCTGTGAACCTGAGATCTTTGGATGAAGAGCAGTATACAAATTTAATGAATAATGATAATAAGAACAGATCCAAATGCACTACATGTAAAAGACCTGTTTCAAAAATTAATTTATAATACAGTTAGTTCTATGAGGGAGGGAAGGAATATCTTAATCATATGAAGCCTCCTTTGTAGAAAACCTCGGTATTCTTCTTCAGGGAATGTAACCACCACATAAAACAAATTTCTCCTCATTTCGTGATAAGAAACTACCATCACCACATGGATCACTAAAACATAACAAAAATGACGGAAGTATACCAGTGTCGGGAGGGGAAGCCAAGGGAAGAAGGAAAACTGTGGTGTCTGATACAAATTGAAAGAAGGGGAGGGGGAATCCAGCAGCCGGAGGAAGGAGGCCTCGAAAGTTTCTGCCAACAGCAGCTGAGATGCTTCATCAGAAGCCTATTTTTCCAGACATTATGTTTCATTTGGCTTCAAGGGTCACATGACAGCTGCAAACTAACGCCTTAAGGTCTGTTTCTCCCTCTCTGTGACACTGACAGGCTGTGAGAGACTCCAACACCACAGAAAGAATTTTTCCCCCTTGTTTCCATTACATCATCCAACCAGTACTGGGGGGGGGGGGGAGGTAGGGGGTACACAGCTGGTGGCAGCTGCAATACCATCTGCTTTCCACTTACAGTGCATGCTAGTTTGCTCTGCAGATTCCTACTGATCCTTTCTGGGGAAGAGCCTGCGTTTCAAGACAAAACACCCCATTGTGCGAAACATATTTGCAATTGTGGAGGAATAAGTTGCTCTCTAATGCTCACAGAAAGATTCATCAGGTAAGGATTCTGCATCGCTTGGAAAGCCCAGCTGCACAAAAGACAGAAATCGCTAAACACTCGGTGATTAGGGGAGAATAAAGAGCACAGCAACAACCTGCCATCTGCTTTCCACAATGCGAGAAGCCAGAAGGGGGGGGCGGGACTCTGCAGTCAGCAATATTTTCTGAAAGGGAAGGGACTGAAGGAAAGGGAAAAGAAGCTTAAGTCTCCAAAGTCAAGAGATTAGCTGGAGCAACTCGGAAAGAACAAAAAGTAAAAACAACTTATCCCCTAGCTGGGATAAACATCAAATATATGTACGAAATACTGTCAGCACAACTGATAATCTATGGCAGCCCAACTTGGAAGAAAAGACTCTATGGTGCCTTAACTGAAACGATGGTGGAAGTTAGTGAACTTACAATAAACTGTATACAATAAAAGTGCTTTATCTACCCTTGAGCTCTTACAAATGCATTGCCAAATACAAGTTCAAGTTGGATTACATTTTTTAATGTGATGTATGTATTTTCAATACAAACAAGGACACCACCTTATGAATTAATATTTCATGTTTCTTTTAAACACACAAAACTATCTGAAGGTATTTAAAGCTTTTGATGAAACCTTCAAGATTAATATAAAGAAGCAATTTATCAGTTCTAAAAATCCTGTAATAGACACTTCCATAGAATTCTCAGCTCCATCAGGAAAAAGGAGAAAAAGCAAAACAATGCACACAAGTTTGATCTAATGCACATTATGTAATATTTATAGTTTCTTTACAGCTCTGAATGGGCTTAGATTTTGCCACGCTTTTACAACAGATCAAACTACCACAACAGGAGTTCCTTCTCCTTTTTAAAATTATTGGTCAGTGCGGTCATTCTCCCTTCTGTTGCGTCCTGATATAAAGCAGCAACGAAATGCCACTAATTTCATTAGCTCGCCCAATAATGATGGCTAGCACTTGCTTATTTCTTAAGAAGGTGGCCCTTTAATCTGTGCACATGAACAACTTTACAATAATATTTATTGAATTGTTATCAAAATGGCTGGATCTATATGACTTACCATACATTTTGCCTTCATCAGACAATATGATTTTCCTCCTCCCACAAGGGGGATATATAGCTAGTGCCTCCTGAAAGCTCTGCTCAATATCTGGGCTCCAGACACCTTCTGCGTCATTGTCAATTGGTTTATCTGCAGAATCACTCATTCTTTCAATGTCTTCGGCAGGGCTCTCGCTGCCGCTCCAGCTGCTGGGCTCAATGGTGATGGCTGGGTTCTCCAAGCCTTAGCCTGGAAGCTTTAAGAGAATAAATCTAAAAAGGGGGAAACAGCAAAGACAAGAGTTTTAGGTTAATTTTCCTTGACTAGTTTTAGTAACCAGTACAACAGAGCCACAAAATGTTATTACAGAATTTGAAGACTGAGAACTAATGGAAAATAAGCCTCAAGGTCTATTTCTCTGTGGAACCAGACTGAAATTGGCCAGTTTACCTTTGTCTGTATCTAACAAATAAATGGGTTAGAATATTTCATGGTGTATCTAATCTCACAGCAAGTGTAATATATTTATTACAAGACTGGAAGTTTGGAACAAATATGTTGGTTCCACTGACTTCATCCGAACAATAACTATAAGGGTTTCTAGAAGCTAAAGACTACATCTAAGGAAACTGTTCTATTTAAAAATGGCCATTATGCTATTTTAATTCACCTCAGGAGTTCTGGCACAGATGGAAAATCAGCACACTTCCCTTACTTGACCTATATGCATGGCACAGTTCGTGCCCGAAGAAGAAAAGGTGGCCAAGAGTTTAAAAATAAATGACACCTAAAGGAAAGGGTAACCAGGCCAGATTTTACACCTGTTTCAGAAAAGTGTTGGATATAGAAAAAAGTTTTTTGGGGGGTTTTAAAATCTCACTTCCAGATGTGGAATCAAAGTAATAAGAAATAATCTAATATGACAGCACCTGCTAACTCCATTCCACTCATAGATAACATCAATGTTTCTCTTATATTTGTGGGAGATGTACTGCTGATATGAAGGTGTGCTCTAGGCAAAAGACTGTGGTATCAGGCTGAGTTTTTCACAGTGGTAAGCCCACTAAGGATGGTGAAGGAAGCACCAGGAATTAATTTGCCTCAACCTGTCAAAGCATAGCTGAATATCATTAAGGACAAAATGTACACTAGTGGACAAAGACTGGGTTAAAAGAAAAACCAACCTCCAAAAAACATTTGCTTCAATTTAAGCTTCCTTTAAAAAAATAATAATCCAGATGTCAGTACTAAGAGGTTTCTTCTTTTTCCCCCAAAATAATAGGTAAATTGAGGAAAAATATGAGAGAAAGAAAGTTCTGATTGAAGAAACTAATTTCTTTTGGAATCTTTTCATTCTATGAACTCAAGAGACTCATCAGGCATAAGGACCGTAAGCAAAAATCAGATATTGAAATATGTGTTTCCAGGATTGTACTTTCTCAGATGGATATTATACAAAGGAGGTGAGAACTTACTATGTTAGTATGGAACAAGCTGTTAGGGTTCTTTGAGCCACTGCATCTACACAAGTCACAGGGATCACATGAACAAACACCCCTGCACAGACGAACTATATACTTCTGGCCCACCACATGGAAATCCATTCTCATGAACTTTTAGCAAATTCCACACAGAAATTCCACTTGTCTGTGAATACTGACTGAATACTGTTTAAAATTGTTTACAGCTGTTTTTAATTTCTGTATGGGTTTTGTTGTTGTTTGTTTGTTTTTATTGAAGGAATTCTGAGGCCTAAGCCTTGTACTGTGCTAGCTTGAGTATAAAGAAATTATTTGGGAAAGCAAAATTTTGAAATTATATTACTTTTGCTACACATACTGGCAAACTTTCTAGGTTCAAAATTTTTTATGGAAAAAAAGGGTATCTAAAATATTTACTTTTACTTGACCATCCCAATACAAATCCCAAGCGCACACACAGGGATATTGATATACCAAACATTGGCGTGTGTACACACACACAGGCATGCATGTGTATGTGCTGCACTTAAGTAAACGCGAGCAAACACCACACTCAAACATACATCTAGCTGGATGGCTTCACTGGTTATGGACAAGATCTGCTTTGAATTGGTAGCAGATCGCTGAAAGTTTTAAAACCGATATAAATCTGTCAAATATCTCACTGTTCAAAATCAACTTTTCCAGGGCAGCTAACATCTCCAGTCTCTGCCTTGTGTTGCCTTGGCCTTTTCCGCAGGCACAAGAGGTTGCAAGCAGAGACATGCCTACTTCAGAGCAGACAGATATACCTGCACCCCTTTCTTTACAGAGAATATGGTGCTCTCACTTCCACCTGCCACCATAGTAACTGTTAACTACAGTGGCTGTTATTTGTTGATAACGATCAGTGATTGAGCAATTCCCAATTTTTTGCAAGGTCTTTGCATTTTTTACAATCCTCCCTTCAACAAGAACAGGAGATGACTTTGCCATCTGCATCATCTTTGTTTTGTCTTCAGTACATTTGGGGAAATGAAAATCATTTTAATAATCTGGATTAATTCTTTGAAAATCCAATAAAGTAAGGCAAAGCAGCTTCCAAGAGCCACATTGTTGCTTATACTTCTCAGCTTCTTTAGGTTCTTTTCCTACAGATCACTGTCAAATTTGGAGCATCATTCACAATCAGACTCATTTGTGAAGGAAAACAATTTTTTTGTTAAAAATAATAATCCTCAAGTACAAATATATTAGAATTCGTATGTGAGTTGGGTCATCAAAAATACATGGTGTGTCTAATTGTAAATATTGCTTATTTAACCTTTTTTAAAATAAATGCAGAGTTGTAAGTCAAGCAATTTGCTTTATGTTCTCAGATTTCTCAGTGGAGAAAGCATTTGGTTCAGTTGATATACAGCTTCAATATACACAAATCAACATGTTTTATTGTCTGACCTTATCACTAAATGATGCATTCAATATCCAACACAGAAGCCTATTTCTACAAATGCACTCTCATTAATAACACTCTGCACACATGCAAAACCTGTTTGCAAATAACCACGGCAAACAAGAATGGCCAGCCTTTGAACAAATTCAGAAAATCAGTATGTAATTATCCAACTGAGCCCAATTAGTGATATAAAATTATTTAGCATCTGTATTTGAGAAAGAAAACACAAGAATGCATTATAAAAAGGTAGCGCTGAACCTTTTATTAAAAAAACCAATTTACTACATATGGAGCAATTTATCATTTACATTTCAAGTCTGTGATTTTGTTAAGATTCCTCAGGCAGTTCAACCCACTGACTTTTGAAATATGCAAGGTAGCAACCCATGTCAGGAAGACCCCAATGGATGGAGCCTACTGCAGCAGATGCAATTTTCCTCCCTGTCAACTGGATAAAGAAAGTCAGGTTGTGAGCAAGTGATTCTACAACAACAGAATCACCCTAGTATATGGTTTTACCATGAAAGAAATCTCAATAAATATACAGGTAGCTTGTGGTTGCCTTTTGAGAATTTGCGATTGCAGTAGAGTTGCACTACGTATCTGTTTAAAAAGAGTGCCTAGTAAAAACATAAATTTCGTTCCAAAAAAAAGCAAAAAACAAAACAAAAACTCCACACCATTTACTTCCTTTTTGCACAGTTAGAAAAGGAGAAGTAAAAAATAATGAATCTAATTAACTGAGAAGATTTCCTCTTTCTGTCTTAATCCCTACTACTTGCTGAAAGAATGATGCCGCTGGAAAAACCACAAATCTAAGCAATGGTGTGGTGTAGTGATAAAGAGCATGAGCAAATTTGTATACCCTTAATTCAAATTTCACTTGAGTCCCCCAGGTGTAATTTGGGCAGTCTGCCTCTGGATACTGGTGGCTGGAGAACAAGAGTGCTCTCAAGTTCATACCCTACTTGTAGACATCTATCTGGCCACTGTGAGAACAGAATGCAGGATTAGACAGACCTTTGATCTGATCCAGCAGAGCTACTCTTGCGTTGTAGTCTTAGCATTCCCCAACGCTAAAGTGAAGTCTTGTTCCCACAGTTTAGCTGACCACTTCCAAGTTTGATCCTAGCCAACTCTATTAAATCATGTCCAATACCAACACTGCACTCTCTTTGGCAATTTCTTCTTTAGCAAAGTTAAGGCGTGAAAATAAAGGATCCAACAATAAATTCTACTCGGAAATTTCCTTTTATAGTGTTCTCAACCATCTTCCCATAGTCTTTGGCTTGAGTGCATGTCCACCCTGTCCAAAAAAATAAAAAGTCTCCTTTACTACTCCATAGACTCATAGAACTGTAGAGTTGGAAGGAACCACAAGAGTCATTCTAGTCTAACGCCCTGCCAGGGGTGCCATCTATCCCTTAGGACTGTGGGTGCCTGCCAACGCAATTCTGATGTGTGACATTACACGCCTGTTGCGGTGGCCAGCAGCTCCTCCTCTCCACTGCCAGTGAGGCACTGTGTTCTGGTGGAGTTGGAGGTGGAGGCAGAGTCTGTCTGCCTCTATTTCTGAGCTCCTCCCTGAGGAAAAAGTTGCCTCACTAGCTAGCTGTTTCTCTGTCAGAGGCATCACAGCTGCCACCTGCTGGCTTTTCTCATTGACTTTGTGGGTGCCCCACAATTATATTATTGTGGGTGCCCAAGAACCCACACACACACCCCGGAGTTGGCTCCTATGCCCCCTACAGTGCAGGAATCTTTTGCCCAATGTGGGGCTTGAACCCACAAGCCCGGAGATTAAGAGCCTCATGCTCTACCGATTGGGCTAACACAATCCGATCTTATTTTTTAAAGCCGTAACTTTTATAATTGCATATGATTTCACACAATTACTTTTTAATTCATCACCTTATTCATTAAAATAATCTGAAACAGCAAGGACCATGATTACCAGAAGTAAATCGTGGCTTAATGTCAGGTTATTAATTAAAATAATATGAAATTAAAAAGAGCTCTGATTTCTAGATGTTGCCCTGGCATTTGAACTAGTGCCACTGCAAAGTTTGGTTTCCATATTAGCCTGCACTAGACAACAGTGTTCTTGCTAACCTGTTCCTTACAAACACACTCAGCCTCCCCACCACGGTGCTATTAAGGATAAAACCTAAGGCCTCAGGTTTTTTTGTCCTGTTTGCCTAATTCCAGCATATCTGGCTCACTGCCCACTTACTTGCTTTTAAATGGGGGGGGGGGCTAGTTCTGCATTTAAGACATATTTTCTACTTGACTGTAAAAACTCAGGCAAATTGCAAGTCACGACACAGCAAAAGTACAGCAGAACTCTTCTGCTGGAATAGTTGTGTGCTAAGTTTTGCAAAGAAAATAAGTCTTTCAAAAAGTATCCCATCACATGATCATTTCATGTGCAGCATAATTACCTAGTTCATGAGAAACAGTTTTAGAGCTGTGCTAAATTTTCACATTCATCTACATGGCAAAAAATGGGGCTCTCAATGAGTGTGAAAGGTCCTTTGAAGAAAACTCTCAGTAGACTTGTGCTTTTCTGTGCCTTTTTGTGTAGCTTTGACATACTACTGCATTAGAGCACAATTGTAACCACATCTACTCAGAAGTAAGTCCAATTGAATTCAATGGGGCCCATTCCCAGGTAAGTGGAGCTGGGATTTCAGCCCAAATTCTATTTTGGGGCTTCTTTCTTTGCTATGTAATACCAGCCAACAGGGATCATGCAGTGAATGTGATGATACCTCAATGCCGTGTAGACACCTAGATTTGGCAACATGACTACATAAGTGAGGACAAAGTCCTCAAATTGCCCAGAGTCTGAAAGGGAAGGAGGGAATACATAGTGACTGTAAAGGCCATCAGGCCAGCATGGCTTTCTGGGTGGGCAAACTCAAGAGTGTTTTTCAAAGGGAGCAAAAGGGGGTAATGAAAAGTGCCCTTCTGTTATTGTTCAGTGCTAAATCTTGATATACTGGTTTGTTTGTTTTTTTAAAAAAGACAACTACAAAGCACAGCGAAGTGATTGTGTAGTTTTCGAAGGTCCTTGCTCAAATAAGACTTGCAGCCCTTGCATTAACTCTCTCCTCCAACATTGCAATTAGAGGTGGCCTACATCTATACTAGGGACATGGGTGGCGCTGTGCTCTAAGCCACAGAGCCTAGGGCTTGCCGATCAGAAGGTTGGCAGTTTGAATCCCCGTGACGGGGTGAGCTCCCATTGCTCGGTCCCTGCTCCTCCAACCTAGCAGTTCGAAAGCGCGTCAAAGTGCAAGTAGATAAATAGGTACCGATCCGGCGGGAAGGGGAACGCCGTTTCCGTGCGCTGCTCTGGTTCACCAGAAGCAGCTTTGTCATGCTGGCCACATGACCCGGAACCTGTACGCCGGCTCCCTCAGCCAATAAAGCGAGATGAGCGCCGCAACCCCAGAGTTGGTCACAACTGGACCTAATGGTCAGGGAACCCTTTACCTTTACATCTATACTAGAAACCTTTAATGTGAGTTTTTCAAACCAATGTCTTTGGCTGGTACCCCATTCCTAACCTCCACATTTCAAGTGTAGATCGTATTGTATGAAATATTTTAATAAATAAATATGGCCAATGGAACAGTGACCAAGTCAGTAAAAGAATGCCAAAATTCATTAGGAAGGCAGCTTTGGAAGGGCAAAATTGAAACATACAGGGGTTCTGGAAAACATAGTCACCAAGCTAAGGTAACACAGTGGTGTGGCATATCCTTCATTCATTCTCCGCTTACCTAAGTAAAAAGGAAGTTACAGGTCTGCAATGGGCCCTTATAACTGAAACACATGGTTTCAGACTGGGTGGGATTTAACAGGAAAAGCTAATCTACTGTTGCAGACAGTACCTGAATCTCAGCTGCAGGGAATTGCAAGTGGGGAGAGTGCCCCCTTGCTCAGGCCCAGCTTCCAGACTTCCCACAGGCATCTAGTGGGCCACTATGAGAACCAGATGCTGGCCCAGATGGGCCTGATCCCACAGATCTCTTTTTGTGTTTTTAGATGCAGAAATTTCCTCTATAGAAATGTTTAACCATATAGGGACAGAGTCCATTCTTCACAATTTTGCGCGTCTGAAGTTGCAGCCATGAAACACCTGATTGTGGGTGGACCACTGCGTCCACATTCTATGTATGTTTACTAGAAAGTCAGCCCGAGTAAACCATCAGTGCCATTCATGGGTGCAAGTGTGTGCATGTGTACACACCAGCCCCCTACAACTGTCACCTTAACATTTGGCGTAATGCACCATAAAGCAATTTTTCATCCTCCAGTGCTGCTCTTTCCCCACTCCCATTTTCCATCATGGACCTATGTGCGGCTGCACATGTCCAAAAGCTGGGCAATGTCAGAGATTCAACTGGTGTTGCTGTTCCCAAAACATTCCCTGGCCGATTGCCATATGTTGCCATCCCAAACATGTGCACCGTTCTACATAGAGCCCTACCCACCTCCCTTGTGACTCCCCAAACCAGCCCTTTGCACTTGGAAATAGCATTCCCTTTTTGGGCACCTTTGACTGTCTTTTCTTCAGATTCTTCATATATGCCCCACAGGTACTAATGCAGCAGCTTATGCTTCTGCCTGCCTTGGAAAAATGAATGGCAAAAGCCTGCCCATTTTCATTAATGCCCATTGTACTTCTGCAATAGTGAGGAGCACAAATAGTAAGCAAGCACTGCCCACAAGCATCTTATCCAGTGTAGCTTCCTCATGTTGTGTTGTTATGTGCCCAAGTGGCGATATGCCCAAGGTGGGCCTGACATGAACAGCAGTCTTTGCTAAATTTGTGCATGGGTTCACCAAGGCCGAACCTGGGAATCTATTTTCAATCTTAGCATTCAACTCCAGAATATATGATCTAAGAATGTATTAAAGTGCCCTGAGCAGGTGCATTTCTTCTGCCAGCAAAGGACTGGGACAAGGGATTCACCCCAGAGGACAGGATCACACTTCAAAACGACCTTGACCGATTAGAGGACTGGGCCAAAACAAACAAGATGAACTTTAACAGGGAGAAATGTAAAGTATTGCACTTGGGCAAAAAAAATGAGAGGCACAAATACAAGATGGGTGGCACCTGGCTTGAGAGCAGTACATGTGAAAAGGATCTAGGAGTCTTGGTTGACCACAATCTTGACATGAGCCAACAGTGTGACGCGGCAGCTAAAAAAGCTAATGCAATTCTGGGCTGCATCAATAGGAGTATAGCATCTAGATCAAGGGAAGTAATAGTGCCACTGTATTCTGCTCTGGTCAGACCTCACCTGGAGTACTGTGTCCAGTTCTGGGCACCACAGTTCAAGAAGGACACTGACAAACTGGAACGTGTCCAGAGGAGGGCAACCAAAATGGTCAAAGGCCTGGGAACGATGCCTTATGAGGAACAGCTAAGGGAGCTGGGCATGTATAGCCTGGAGAAGAGGAGGTTAAGGGGTGATATGATAGCCATGTTCAAATATATAAAAGGATGTCATATAGAGGAGGGAGAAAGGTTGTTTTCTGCTGCTCCAGAGAAGCGGGCACGGAGCAATGGATCCAAACTACAAGAAAGAAGATTCCACCTAAACATTAGGAAGAATTTCCTGACAGTAAGAGCTGTTCGACAGTGGAATTTGCTGCCAAGGAGTGTGGTGGAGTCTCCTACTTTGGAGGTCTTTAAGCAGAGGCTTGACAACCATATGTCAGGAGTGATCTGATGGTGTTTCCTGCTTGGCAGGGGGTTGGACTCGATGGCCCTTGTGGTGTATTCCAACTCTATGATTCTATGATTCCAGATCTGAGGGTACTGTCCCCAAATAGAGTCAAGCCTTGGCATGCTTCTCTCTTTTTCTAGAAACAGAGCCCTGCCATGAGAAAGTTTTGCCTTGTGATGCAGACTAGGGAGATGGAATACAGTGGTACCTCGGATAATAATAATAATAATAATAATAATAATAATAATAATAATAATTATTATTATTAGTAGTAGTAGTAGTAGTACCCCGCCCATCTGGCTGGTTTCCCCAGCCACTCTGGACGGCTTCCATAGAAACCAAAAATACAGTAAAATATCACAGATTAAAAACTTCCCTGAACAGGGCTGCCTTAAGATGTCTTCTGAATGTCAGGTAATTGTTTATCGCTTTGACATTTGATGGGAGGGCGTTCCACAGGGCGGGCACCACTACCGAGAAGGCCCTCTGCCTGGTTCCCTGTAGCTTTGCTTCTCGCAATGAGGGAACCGCCAGAAGGCCCTCGGCGCTGGACCTCAGCGTCCAGGCAGAATGATGTTACAGACACTTCAGGTTACAGACTCCGCTAACCCAGAAATAGTGCTTCAGGTTAAGAACTTTGCTTCAGGATGGACTCCGCTAACCCAGAAATAGTGCTTCAGGTTAAGAACTTTGCTTCAGGATGAGAACAGGAATCGTGTAGTGGCAGAACAGCAGCAGTGGGAGGCCCCTTAACCTGGTACCTCAGGTTAAGAACAGTTTCAGGTTAAGAACGGACCTCCATAATAAATTAAGTTCTTAACCCGAGGTACCACTGTAGTTCCTGAGGGCCACAAGAAACATTTTGAATGAAACAAAAGGCTGCTTTTTGAGCAGGCAAGACCATAAGTAGACAGCCAGCAATAACACTCTAGCAAACAAAGGTACCACTTTCCCGGCACCTGGATAAGGCAAAGCACTTTGAGAAAACATCCTAGATTCTGGTATAATGCAGGAAAGGCAAAGGGAAAAGTGAAGAAAGGGCTTCATGTGGCAACCCAAACTGTGGTTTGCCTATACATCTGAAAGTTCAAGTTGTGATTTAGGTTCCAAATGATGGTGACCGCAAACTGGTTTGGCATGATGTCTGAACTGAACCTGAACCAAGGCACTCTGAGCTACATCTCCCTAGCAAAACAGGCAAACCAGACTGTGCTGGCAGCAGCTGTCTACAAATCCCACTCTACGTTTTGCACATGGGTGGGAAAAGCCTTCCGGCAGCAGGTGCAAAGAGGTGCGAGAGCCCAGCCTTGCACTTGATAGCTATATAAGCCTTCTGGCAGCCTGCCAACCATGTGGGTCAGCCATCCTTTGAACCTGCCAGCTGTATTCAATATTTCAAAAACAGGTTGCTACAACAGCCCTTTGGCTAGTTATTTATTTCCACAACAATGGATAACCAAGGCAGACCTCTAGACACCCTCATTAAAAAGTGCAGTTGGAGAAAAAAAGAATAGGCTCAACCCACATCCTCAAAAATCCTTTATAAGGATGGCAAAGAGGTGAGTTTTTCAACATGTGCAGAAGGTCAAATTTTCCCTCCCAGAAAACTAGAGAGAAATACCGTCTCACAGGAAACACCTTGCTCACACACAGTCCGCTCCTGGACGTGTAGTTTGGGTATCATTGCTGGCAATCGATTTGCCATTTCGTTCTTTCTGACTCTTTTTCTCTCAACCTTTGTTTCCCTTGTAGGAAGATGCACAGATTGTTAGGAGAAGAGATAAAGTCACTTTCCACCAGCGGCAGAAAAGTAGGATGTTGGCATCCTGCAGAGGTTAGGGATATCATCTTCATAGCTGGGTCTGTGTATTTATGATCTATGTGTTTATTATTTAATCAGCTACTTCCATCACTTATTTATATTGCCCCTCATGTTTCTTCCCCTCCCCCTGCCTTTACAAGAATGTGCTCCCATATCTACAGAACATCATGGAACCCATTTTCAGACATACTTCCACAGCGATAACAATGACAGGACACTGTAGATTCTGGCAACCCTACATGAAAATGCCCTCAGACTGTTAGCTCCTACAACTTGAATCACAGAGTCAAAGAACTGTAGAGTTGGAAGGGACCACGATGATCATCTAGTCTGACCCCCCTGCAGTGCAGGAATCTTTCACTCAACATGGGGCTCGAACCCACAATCCCGAGAATAAGAGTTTCATGCTTTACCAACTAAGCTATCCCTCAGGTTCCATTTGTTGTTGTACTGCTTTAAAAATATTTTAACTGTTTTAGCAGCATGTTTATAACCTGCCTTGAGACATATATCAAAGCTGTTTCATAAATTAATTCAATTACGAATTATAACACAGATCTACACAAACCCCTGCCTTGCAGAGACATCTTAAAAACCCGGCATTGTGGTGATCTTTAATTGCTATCCATTTTAAAACACATCCTACTCTATGACCAACAATGACATTTACCAAAACCAATATCATAGGTTATGTATTCAGCCTACATTTCCCTTGCAGTTATCGCTTGTCAGTGAAGCACCCTCTGTCACCAGTTCAGATTTATGTGGGCAGCCTTGTTTCATCTCCTCATTGCTTATGTAGTTTAGTCCTGTTTTTAAGGTATCAGTTTACTATAAAAATAACTCTGCTGGCATTCACCAGGATTGTGAAACCTTGGAGACTGAGATAGAGGAGACAACACAAAGCATACAAAATATGGTTGCAACAGAAAACAGCCAATAGGTGCCCAAAACAAATTTCTGCTAATAATAATTTTGTTTTTTTTTATTTCCTTTTATTTATGCCATCCTACTCTAAATATTCTGGGTTGCAATGTAATGTATGCCATTCATTCTTATGAGAATCTTGAAGTACATCCAACTGAGGCCTGAATTTTATTGGAAGCTTCTTCCCCACAGAGCTTCTCCTCAAGGCTGTGTCGTGAACATGAATCCTGCAAGCAACTGCACAGCTGATTCTCATCCTGCCCCTTTGGTTGCTGTATTCAGGCATGTACTACAGGCACACGATGTGCGATAGCACTAGAGAAAGTGGCACCCGTTTGCGTGACTGAACGAGAATTATAGAGGAAAAGAGCCTTGAGTGAGTTCACAATGACAGCCATCAATAGCTGCCGAATGATCACTCTGATGGAGGAATATGCACAACCATTTAAGTGGGCCAGCTTCCAGGCATCCAAGTGCCTTGGAGTGGCATGTGAAATTATAATCTGTTCTTCGGCAGTAAATATTGCCCAATACACCTGCACTGGCTAGAGCAGTCATAGCTAACCATTTGTGGCTTGAGGGCCACGTTGATGATTAGCCACCTCTCCAAGGGCCACATGCCAGCACAAGTCCACCTACACCCATGCATGTGTACAAACATTCAGACCACAGGGTGTGTAATTAGTGCCCCTGCCTCAGAGAATACTGGACAATTTAACAACCCCCCTGTCCAGCTATTGGTATGACCTAGTAAGCTGACTCCTATATTGCTATTGCTGTACCTCCCGTTATTTTTGTGAGAAACAGATATACTGTAAGCCCATTCAATCATATATCTTGTGGAGAGACCTTTTAAATGCTTTTGGTTGTCTTATACATGACTTAGGACACTGACAAACTGGAACGTGTCCAGAGGAGGGCAAGCAAAATGGTCAAAGGCCTGGAAACGATGCCTTATGAGGAACGGCTAAGGGAGCTGGGCATGTTTAGCCTGGAGAAGAGGAGGTTAAAGGGGTGATATGATAGCCATGTTCAAATATATAAAAGGATGTCATATAGAGGAGGGAGAAAGGTTGTTTTCTGCTGCTCCAGAGAAGCAGACACGGAGCAATGGATCCAAACTACAAGAAAGAAGATTCCACTTAAACATTAGGAAGAACTTCCTGACAGTAAGAGCTGTTCGACAGTGGAATTTGCTACCAAGGAGTGTGGTGGAGTCTCCTTCTTTGGAGGTCTTTAAGCAGAGGCTTGACAACCATATGTCAGGAGTGCTCTGATGGTGTTTCCTGCTTGGCAGGGAGTTGGACTCAATGGCCCTTGTGGTCTATTCCAATTCTATGATTCTATGATTCTATGATTCTATGATTCTATGACTTACATTTGGGCACTTCATTTATATCCCAAATGCACATGCATGTATTGAAAAACCATGATATTCAATGGCCCTTGGCTACTACTGCTCAGCTGCTTAAGCAGATGCTAGAATGTTATTTTATGAACACATCTTTTGTTCGCTGTTTAAGACTTCACACTCCCACACACTTTAAAAGTAGGCCTTTTTTTAAAAAAAGGTTCTTGCACATCTGCAGCTACCACTGAAAGTAGCAGACAATGAAAAACCTGGCCTAAGATCAAACTGATATCCAAAATTATTCCCACATTGGAGGCAAACTGCAACCCTTGCTTAAACCCAATTTTACAATACAATGATCAGTTATTTCCATTCAGTACTCTCTTCCTTATTATTTGAGATTGTGCAGTTACTGTGCCAATCCACAGCACTATACTGCACTGGAACTCTTAATGGAAACATGTGTTATATGTACAAGCATACTACTGGGAAAAGGGATTTGATTTTACAAACTCAAGTGTGTGATTTTTTAAAAAATAAAACCTTTTTTTATACCTTGATGATTTGGCATCCACTATGGACCAGTAAATGCTTAATCTCAGCATCCTCCTCCCAGAAAGCTGCCTTTAGATTTTTAAGGAGTTTAGGCTTTTACAGTTGGCTCAGTATGGTTACGACGAGAGTGATTTGTATCACGAAGTTTCCCAGGCCTGCTTTAAAGACTTTGCGGAGGCCCCTAAAATTCTGCTGGTCTTTTCTGTCTCTCATGAGATTTCTAACTAAGTATCTTGATACAGCCCCATTACTATCAACATATTATGAATTTGTCACAATTAATTCTTGTAACTCTCATGGAACTAGTTCTATAATAGCCAGTATCCAGTATACTCACTATAATATTAGGTTTCATTATGAAATAATACTATCTTGGGCATTTTGGCATTTGAACAGCTCAAATAATCTGGCTTTTGGCCATTTTCTTTTGGTGTCCACCCTTATGTGGGTGAAGTGCTTTTTTTTTTACGCTGTTGGGGGATTTTTGCAGATTAACACTTTTAATTTGTTTTGTTGTTTATATATTTTGTATTAGACTCCTTATGTGTGAAGTGATTCAAAAACTGAATGAATTACACTGAACTGAATTTTTCATCAATGACTTTCTCACCCATGAACTCAGGCACACAAACCTAACCTTAGAAACACAAGTTCTACAATCAACTACTATTAATATAAACTGGGCGGGGGAGAGGGAGAGACGTTAGGAAATGCTGTTTCCAGCCATTTTGCCTTCATATCCTGGTCTATGACCCCGTTGGGAGTTTCAATTGATTTTCCACACCAGGTGCTTCTTGCATAAAAATGAAACATTTTTAAAAATCCAGCTTATTTCTACTGTATAAATTACCATTTAGAATTGATGATCTGTTCCTTCAATTCCATGAGCTTTGCCGCATCTAGGTATATTATTATTTCAGTGTTTCCTACTGTATCCTTAAGGTGCTCCGAGTACCTTAATTGAAATTGTAGGGTTTTTAAAATGTATTTTAAATTGTCGTAACCCTCTCTGGGACCTTTGGCTGGGTAATAAAATAAGATAAAATATAATAATTCTTCAGATAAAATACAAACACGGTACAATAACATTTTATTCACCTGCTTTTAAAATTAGATATCAGAATAAATGTGACGTGAATAATGACAAGGAATTTTTAAATGATGGCACACTGATCTGGTTCAGCCAAAATGTTAAACTATAGTTTAATCTGGCATGCATGACCCTTCAAGTTTGTGCATTCTGCCCTTCCCTCCTCTGGTGTGGCTTTTGTTTCTGTTATCAATCCATTATCATTTTGCCTCAGGGCCCAAAACTGTATTTAAACTTAGCTGTGGTTCAGGGAAACACACACCAGAACCATAAACCACGTTTTGAAGTTGGTTGGTTTTCTTAAACCATAGCTAAGACTCTGATGATGATTTATTACCCTCCCTTCACCCTAAGGTTCCAGGGCAGGTTACAATTTAAAATAAAACATTGAAACAGTTTAAAACAAATAGTGTGGGTCCTCTATATCTGTATCTATCTATCTATCTATCATCTATCTATCTATCTATCTATCATCTATCTATCTATCTATCATCTACACACAGAGAGCAAACTGAGTTGGTGGAGTGCCATTAAAAATTGAGGGAAGCGAAAATGCATGACCCTATAGCTCATCATGTAGCACTAAACCACATGCTAATACTGTTTCTGACTAAGGTCACTGGGTAACTACAATCTTACATTCAGAGACCAGCCAAGATAAAACAGGCTAAGTGTAGCTTCGTTTAACACAGCCTCCATTATGCCTCTGAGTTCTAGCTGATAGGATGCAATGGTGGGTGAAGACTATCGCCTTCATGCCCTGCTTGTGGGAAATGGTGGCTGGTTGGCCACTGTGGGAAACAAGATGGACCCTTTGGTTAGTTCAAGCACAGCTCTTCTTATTTCCTGAGGGATCACCTCATAGCATTCTTGTAACAAGACCCACCACCACAGGGCAACTGACTGTCTTGCCCTCAGGCAATAAGCTATTGTCATGTGGTTGCGTTGTAGGCATGCCGTGAGATAAACCATCAGAAAAGAACCCCACTTGAGATGCTTGCATCTAAGAAGCAGGTTGGTGTGAGTGACAGGGCTGGTAAAAAATGAGGAATAATCAATAAAGTGAACTAGTTTTACAACATAACCATCCTGGCTCCTATCTAACTGAAACAGAGGCTGTTGCTTGGAAATAAGATAGAGGTGTTTATTCCAGGAAGTGACAGAATAGGCTCGGCAGCAGACACAACTAGCAGGAGACTGAATTCAGGGAAATGTCAAAGATGCGGGATCTCCTTCCTTGGAGGTTTTTAAGCAGAGGTTGGATGGCCATCTGCCATGGATGCTTGAGTTGAGATTCCTGCATTGCAGGCGGCTGGACTGGAGGGGGCCCTTCCAACTCTACAATCCTATGGTTCTCTGTCCCAACAACTTTTCCTGCCCCTCCCACCAAGATGCACTCACTCATGAGACTCTTCTGCCTTGTGGGGAAATTGAGGTGTAGGGGCGGGTGCATCTGCTCCCATCAAGCCTGGTTCTAGGTGACAAGACTGCAACCTTCTGCCCAGGCACCAGAGTAAAACCTTCTCCAGACTCCACTGGGGCTTCTTGCTCCACAGGAAGGTCAGAGGAGGAAGCCAGCATCCTTGATCCCCCTTCGAAAGCGACTGACATGGAGGGGTTAAGGGGAGATTCCCACCTCCTCCAGCCCTTTCTTCCCCCATCAGAACCTGCCAACCTAAACCCAATCCCAGAAGCACTGGGGGGCTAGTGACATTAATGATTATTAATGGACTCTTGGGAACATCTGACATTGTCCTTTTCAAACAATCTTCTCTTTTAAAAAAACAAACTCCTACATCTTCTGCTGATTGAATAGGCATGCAAACATTCACAGGCAAACGCAGATCCAAACTCCATTAGTTGGCTGTGTTTTTTCATGGAGTTTTTGGCTGAAGCAACTTTGGCACAGGATTTAAAACTATTTTTGGAAGCTTTGAAAAACATCCCAGGCCTCTGCTTTTTATTATTTAACACACAATATCTTTCTTTCTATATATCAAGACAATGCTATCCACTCAAGTCCAACTAACTTTCACGTTACTGCAGGGCAAAAAAGAAATCATGATTGAGTACAGCTGGGGGGGGGGGTCTTCAGAGAGCCTTGGTGCATTCAGAATAATTGAAGCCTTCCAGTTTCAAATCCCCAAGATTCTTATGGAGAGGTAAACCTTTTAAAGCAAGTTCAAACTGCAGATTATTTTCTGCCTCTAAACATATCCTATAAGGGCTAAGGCAAGTTAATGGGATTCTCTGAGACTACTGCAAGCCTTAAGACCCAAGGAGCTCTTAAGAACCGTCATTTAGTGTATACCTAAAAACATCATGTGGGATGTGGCCCCAAGGAACTGTACTATGTGACTAGCATCCGATGCCAAGTCATGAAACATTGTCTGGTCCCATGCATGCTTACATGGGAATACGTCCAACTTGATTTCAGTTGAGACTTAGTTCCAGGCTTAGTTTGCAATATGTGAAATCATTACGGACTGGTCACAAACACAAAAAGAAAGGCTTTTTTATCACCATCATCACCATCATCATTGTTATTATTTCACTTTATTATCTGCCCTTCACCATCAGGCCCAGGGTAGGCTAAAACAATTTAAAATTCAGTATTAAAATGGTGTTTTAAGCTGTTTCTATTTCAGCTGTAAACTGCCTTGAGTCCCTGTCAGGGAAAAAGATGGGATATAAATAATGACGGTGGTGATGGTGATGATTAGAAGCAGCATGTCTCTGAATACTGGCCACTGAGGAACAACAGCAGGAGAGGGCTATTGCTCTCATGTCCTGCTTGTGGACTTCCCAGAAGCATCTGATTGGCTACCAAAGGAAACAGAATGCTGGACCTGCAAAGGCCCTAGGCCTGATCCAATTGAGTTCTTGTGTTCCCTACGGCACTATTGTCACAGAAAGAATGCTGCAGAGCTATCCCAGTTCCCAGGCAGCTGGATCAGAATGGGTAACCAAGGAAGCTTCACTTTTTGTGGCAGAGAAACAACTAAGCAGAAGAAGAGAAATATTATGAAGGGGTATTGTGGACCAAGTGACTGCAGAATAATTATTGACAAACTTTCTTTGATCTATCAGGAAATTGGAAAGATCTGCAGCAAATTGGTACCATAACACACTTTCCTTAAGCCTATAAATCTGGATAAGGTAAAAGGAACCAAGTATTGGGGTGGGTGGAAAACGAAGTCTAACACACTGGAGCTGTTCTTTTAAACTTAATTATAGGGTTTCTGAGGAGTTGCAGATTCAAACTTGACTAGTGTTCAAATGCATCCATCAAGTCCCAACTACACACATAAACCCACCAAAATATATATTACCCTGGCTTATAAATCAATACAGAAATTTGACTTCCTTGAACTTTTCAGGCCAATAGTTAATGATTATAAAAGCATATTGCACTCCTCACCAATCTGGCATCATCCAGATGTTCTGGACTACAACTCTCATCAGTCATGGCCAATGCAGCTGTATAAGGCTGCATATACGTGCATTTGGATTTTTTAAAAAATAGTGGCAGAGTTTAATTTTTTTCCTTACACGGAGGAAACCATCTGGTGAATATATTATACCTGTCTAGACTTTTCCAACTTAGGCACTAATTGTATGATAAAATATTAACATACTTAGTAAAGTAACCAGTTTAAGCCCTGGCATTCTTCTGGAAATGTATACTGTCAAGGATGTTAAAGTGCCCCAAACAGGTGTGCTTTTATTGTTAGTCAGATCTTGCCAGAGTACAAACCTAGAGACACAGACAGGCCTTTTTTGGGTTCCAACTCTTTGTCACACTCTAACATTATCAATGATTGGAACAGAAGGTCCTCCTATCCAGATGGAACAGGCTCGGTCACTTAACTTCTGTGGAACAAAAGAAATGGCTTCAATCAACCTGCTCTCTCCAAGAAACAGGAAGCACCTTTAGCTTTCCACCCTAACTCTAAGTAAAACACTACGTTTGGGGACACCATTGTAATAGGGACAAAACTTGTCCCTTCTTCCATACCAGACATTGGGTGGCCAGTGGCCAGAGAACAATACAGAAAAGCAATGCAATAGAAAAGCGATGCATCTCCCATAGTTTCCAGAGTACACAGATCTCTCTGTTCCTCTGACACGTACATGTACAATAACAGTAATAGAGAATGGCAGTGAGATAGTGCCATTCCCTCACTACCACCAAGTCTTGACAAAATTGGGACGCGGGGAATTAATTCACAAACAACTGCTGGATTCCACTCAGGAAAAGAAAGAGGATGAATGCTTGCTTCTATTTGTGGAATATATATATATTTTATTACAGTAGCCTGGTTCTCACGACAAAGGGCTTTGAATTATGGCTTACTACAGGGATGAGGAGATGGGTCAAGCCAGCAGGCCAAAGGCTTATCTTCCCCACTCCCACGGGCTAAGTATGACAGGTGGGTAAGGCAGCCGACCTTTCAGTCACTTGACATCACAACGACATCTGCTGGCCTGTTTCACAGCACTTTGCAAGCCCCACTTATCAGCTGATCATCAGTGCTTTCAAAGCTTGCAAGCCCACTTTCAACCCAGTCACATCTTTACCTGACCAGCACCTGGTGTCATGTGACTTCAGATGCAGGGCAAGTGGGAGTGTCTGGGCCTTAAAGGCTTCGCAAGCCAAACATGGGGCAGGGGACCTGGCCGGCCTAATTACCGTATTTTTTGCTCTATAAGACTCACTTTTTCCCTCCTAAAAAGTAAGGGGAAATGTGTGTGAGTCTTATGGAGTGAATGAAGGCTGCGCAGCTATCCCTGAGGCCAGAACAGCAAGAGGGATTGCTGCTTTCACTGTGCAGCGATCCCTCTTGCTGTTCTGGCTTCTGAGATTCAGAATAATTTTTTTTCTTGTTTTCCTCCTCCAAAAACTAGGTGCGTCTCGTGGTCTGGTGCGTCTTATAGAGCAAAAAATATGGTAGGTCTGTTGGCCAGAATTTCCCCACCAGTGGCTTACTGGGACTGAATGAATTCGATGTCTCACAGAAAGGTGCTCACAGTCACTTTGGTATTCCCCCAGGTCATTTCTGCTCCCACAACACAGTGAGCTATGCCAAGGTTTTGCTTAGGATGCCATCTAAACACGGGCTTGTGATATAGCTCTCTCCTCAGTGACCGTGAGCTGCGGCCAAGAACGAACATCGGCTGATGCCAATGAACCTGGGTTACAGCAACACACTAAGTCAAACCATGGCTTTGCTCGGTGTGGCACCGAAGCAAAAATGACTGGGAAGGAGCAAAATGGCTGTGAGTGCCTCTCCAGAAGCCCCCACATTCATGTGGTCCTGGCATAATTTGTTTTGCAGTATTGTGCAAACTAGGCCAGCAGGGAACTTCTACCTGTTTTGCAGATGCAGCAAACATTTCCTAAATTTATTGTGTTAAGCAACACTTTGGCTAGTCAAATTGAGTTGTTTTCACTATTCTCATCTCCACAGTCTAAAATATGAATAACTGCATATCAACAGATGTTTCTAAGAAACCTCATTAGTAGACCCCTGCAATGGCAGACTAAAGCAGGATCTTTATTAAATCTTTATCCAAGAAGATGCTATTCTTACTGAATTGATTATTCTTACTATTTGAGCATGAAATCCCCAGAGACACTATCAAATCCTCCTGATTTACTATAGGAAGTAAAAAAGAAAGAAAGATAATGTTCCATAAGGCATGTCCTTATAAAGTCAATTCAATATTGTCTAACAGACACATAAAATTGGTTGTTCTTTTTTAAGTATCCAAGAATGCCACAAAAATAACTACGCATTTTACCCAGAAAAGAATATATTTGGAGTCAATAACATAAACTATCTTTGAAGTAGTGGATATCACAGTACACTTGTTGAAGCTTGTGATCTATTCCTTAGGAGTTTTGTAGCACAGTGTCATTAGTAGGCTAAACATGTACAGCTCTTTTTCTCCATAACGCCTGAATCAGGAGAGGCTCTGCAAGCTTTGCCCCAGGGTCTTAATGCAGTGATGGACTGGATAAGAACCAACTGAGTTTGAACCCTAGAAGGATGGAGACCCTGTGGGTAGGTGGTTCCCATGTCTGAAAGACAGACCAGTTGCCTGATGTAGATGGAGTACCACTCCCTCTAAAAGAGCAAGTACACAGTTATTAGGTATTCCTGGATACAACTTTGTCATTGGTGCCTCAAATCTCTATGGTGAAGAATGCCTTGTACCAGCTTATTTATTTATTTATAATAATAAAAAAATTCTATACTGCTGTATTGTTTTAAAAAAATCAAAGTGGTTTACAGCGATAATACATAAAATACAATAATTACTATATTGGAAAGTTTAAAACAGGCAGTAATTAATCATTGTGGAAAGATGTATTAATTGCCTGTGTAGGACTGGCAGAATAGGAAAGTTTTCAGCAGGAGTTAAAAAGTTGACACAGAAAGTGCTTTCTGAATCTCTATTGGCAGAGTTTTCCACAGGACTGGGCTGAGATTTGGTCTCTATTGTAAGCAAAAGGCTGGGTTTCTTATGGTTATAAAATGAGCCTCAGCAACTTGGGTGTAACCATATTCCTCAGTAAATAATTTCAGGGATCGAGCTGGGCTGTAAAGCTTGAACCTTGAACCTAGCTTGGTAGTAGATGGGCAGCCAGTGCACTGCTGTAACAACGGTGTCACATGATCTCAACCAGATGCCCCCACCCAGCATCTGGCTGCCACATTCTGCGCCAGCTGGAGCTTCCAAACCAGACCCAAAGACGGTACCACATAGAGCGCATTACAGTAATCCAGCCTCAAGGTTACCAACGCAAGGACCATAGTGAGCAAGATATCCCTGTCCAGGAACAGCCATAGCTGGCGAATCAGATGAGACTGGTCAAAGGCACTCCTAGCCCCAGAGGACACTTGGGCCTCTAATGCCACTGTTACAGTGGCCCAACTGGCCTCGAGTCCAAGTCAGACACTTAGCACTTCTGGTCCTATGCTCTTCCAGTGGAGACTCAACAAGCCTCCTTGCTTTTGACTTTCAGACATCTCTTGAAGACATCTCTTGCGTCAACTTCTCGTTAGCCAATCGCCACAATGATTACCCACATTTTTATTATTTTTTCAAATGGCATTGTACGTTTCAACAATGGACACCACCCAGATATATGGCAGTATAAAACGAAATAAATTTTAATCTCCGTCTCATTTTCAGCGGCTTTCCTGGGTGTTGTTAAAGTCAACCTGGATGAAGACAGGCGCTGCTTGAAGCAGGTGCCTAATTGCACAGAGAGATGCTGACATTGTCTGGGTTCCTGGCAGAAACTCCACTGAAAGAATAATGTGTGAAGCCGTTTGGAACTAGCCCTGAACTGCTTCCATTAGAGGGAGGTCTCACCCAACAACAAGTCAGTTCCAACAAACAACCTCCCCCCCCCCCCGGAAAGAATACTCCCCCCCCCTCTCTCTATATATATATATATATATAGATTTGGTGCAGAGCCTTTCAGGAAGCTGGCAATCAAGCAGTGTTGGGGGAGAGAGGCCAATGCTAAACAAATACATATGGCTTAGGGGACTATGCTTTTTTGAGAAGGAAGTAAGAGGCACTTAGGCAGCAGACCCACCTCCTCTCATTCCCTATTCTTCACCATGGAACTTTGCAGGTGCTAAATAGCCTCTGCTGCCTGATCATTTTACACATGATTTAGCCCAATGATTAGCCTCTCTAATAAAATGAACCGGGCAGTTTTTGTTGTTGTTGTTGTTCTTTTACTTCTGGTGGCATTACTGCTGAGGTGGCCAAAATTTGCCAATCCTGAACTTGTGAACAATGTAAGCTCACTCTGAATGTCAAAGCGTAGAGGACTGGAGCCAGCTGTTATCTGGGCACAGGGAAATGCACACACAGTTTTTCATGCTGTAGTTACTACTCATAATACTGTTCTTTTTATATAAAAAAAACAACAACTGAGATTTTCAAATTAAAATATGGTACTCTTACCTAGGAGTAATAGTGAGCCAAACCATCATCTCTAACTTGCCGGGCCTTAGGTCTGGTTCAAATATGCATGTACATTCTTTTAATTTTTCTATGCTTTGTGACAGGAAACAATGCCATTTAAAAGTGATGGATTTGAGGTGATGTAAAGAAACATGAAAATTATCTGCGATATTATATTTGTAATAGCCCACTCAAACATGTAAGTCATCATTTAAACTGTGGGGGATTTTATAGTTTTATTGGTTGTTATGTATTCTTGTGTTTTCATATTGTAAAGCGCCCTGTTATCCTAGGATGAAGGGTGGTATAATAATAATAATAATAATAATAATAATAATAATAATAAGGCATTTATCTACAGATAACTTTTACAACTCCTTTCAAATATGGGCTTGGAAACTTTACAAGCAACAAGCAAAACAGAAACCTGAAGCACACAAGGTATTTTAACATGCTGCGACCCTATGCTGACAAAATACTAAATTGCAATATCAGGCTAGTTGTCTGAAGTTACTAACAGTGCAATCCTAACCATCTGTACTCCACAATAAGTCCTATTTAATTCAAGTGGGCTTCCTCCCAGGTAAGTGTAGCTTGGGTTACTGCCTAAATAATGTTTACAACTCACTCTTCTCTATAGACTACTGCCAATAGTTGCCTTTCCATTTTGTCCGATGAAGTAATTTATAACTTTGTTAGTTTGCCTACTCTTATGCTAACAGAAGTTGATCTAATATGTGTTATCTCTCTTTCTGTATCTGAGAAGTGTATCACACATTCCATGTAATCTGTAAGTGATATGTAGGCAGGTTCAATAAATCTGCTTGCTTCTTTGCTATATGCAAGTGCCCATTTCCCTTCTAGTGTGCAACTCCAGCTAAAATATGCTTTCCCTTCTGCAAGTCAAGCTTTCGTAAAATTATCTGTAAAAAGCACTAGCAGCTGCTCACTGCTAATTTCTTCAAACACCCAACAGGAATGGACAGCAACCACTTTATTCTCCATGGAGGAAACAAGGAACAAGTCTTGGATAATAAGCAAAAGCAAAATTTATTGACCACTTTGTGTAGGTCATTGCTGCGATGATCACACACATATGAGCCTTTTGCTGCCTTCATATGTGCTGAGAACCTGTGGCCAAATATGGTGTCCCAAATAAATACTTGCACATGCACAGCAAACGGCCAGCTGAGGCTAATATCACTTATTTATGTAAAGCACTTATATACCTTTTTTAATTAAGGATTTCAATCTGTTTTACAAAAAGTTAAACAATCAAACAAACACATGACAAACAGCCAGCAGATAAAAGTGTAATTAAAAGTCATAGTAAAAACTTTATATGAATGCCTGGCCTTAAGATACAGCAAGGTTGGTAGCAGGTGCATTTTCCATAGGAGAACATCTCACAACTGGGGTGCCACCACTGAGAAAGCCGCCTCTCTCACAGAAATAAGTCTCACCACTGGCATCATGTTAATTAACCAACTTGTACTTTCTATTTCTTGATAAAGTGTGTGAATAATTGCTATAAAATACATTCTCACACAGTAAAGTATTCAGTACTGAGCAATATTTTAAAAAAATGATTAACAGGTGTCACTGGTTCACTTTTTTTTTTTTCAAAACAATGCATAGTACAACAAAAAGCTGGTTTGGGGCACGTTTATTGGAGATTTTATCAAAGTGTTGAATTCCAGAAATTTTTTTTTGTCTCATAAAACATCAACAGAATGCTGCTTTTCAGAAAAACACTCTCAGGAAGATCGCGCCTCCAAAGAAAATGTAAAACTGTTGAGAGCATAGCAAATATCCTTATTTTTTAAAAAAATATTACCCAATGCAAGCATAAAGAGGTTGGCATTCTTTTATCATCACCGTCCAAAAATTGAGTCATGCCTAGGTACGCCAAGTTTATTTTTGATGTATTTTGTTTTGTTTTGTTTTAAAACTGCTGTTCATTGATTAAAATCCAGGACAGTTTGCTGTAAAACAATATAGGGTTATATCCAGTAACACCATCCCATTAGGACAAGGACTTCAACTTGAGCCATGGAACTTCCATTTCTTTTCCTCCCCCTGCCATCCACATCTGCTCCAGAGGTTTTGGGTGTTTTTAAGGTAGGGGGTGCTTTTTTGCATGCGCGTGCACACGCTCTCTCTCTCTCTCTCTCTCTCTCTCTCTCTCACACACACACACACACACACACACACACACATGTGTTGTATAACATTTGAGGGATGCGGGTGGCACTGTGGTCTAAACCACTGAGCCTCTTGGGCTTGCTGATCAGAAGGTCAGCGGTTCAAATCCCCATGACAAGGTGAACTCCCATTGCTCTGTCTCAACTCCTGCCAACCTAGCAGTTCAAAAGCACACCAGTGCAAGTAGATAAATAGGTACCACTGCGGCGGGAAGGTAAACAGTGTTTCCATCACGGTGTTCTGTTGCTTCAGAAGCGGTTTGGCCACATGAGCCGGAAAGCTGTCTGTGGACAAATGCCAGCTCCCTCGGCCTGAAAGTGAGATGAGCACCGCAACCCTCATAGTCGCCTTTGACTGGACTTCACCACCCAGTGGTTGTTTACCTTTTACCTTTTTTATAACGTTTGATGTTACAAATCAGAAATCCAAGTACAAATCCAGCTCAGATCACTGGTGACCTTAGGTATAGTATGTCATCTCACAGGGCAAACAGCTGCACTCTGAACTTCTTGGAGAAAGTATTGTGGTGACCAGGATACAAAAACATAGTGCCTACAAACAGATATCGGCATATGGCCCAAAATAAGTCCACCTGTGCTGGACTCACTGGGCTATGGGAGCACACACTAAGCCATTATGAAGAGGCCTGGGCACACCTCCCTTTTCCACCAAATCCTACCCCCCCCCCCACTCTCAGTCAAGCAACACAAGCTCCCATTTCTCATAACAGCCTGGTATGGTACCCAAAAACAAGGGACAAAGGGAGAGAAAGGCAAACACAGATTGATGAGGATCCTTCCGCAGAGGCACACTGTGCATGGGTGCTCAAACACCCATATTAAACAGAATAGGAGAAATCCATCTATATTAATCACGTTGGACAAAATAGATTCAGGTTATTGGGGACTTCCCCACCCCCACCAAAAAAAGAAGTCATACAATTAAATCTTTACTAAGTGAGAAATCAAACTTAGCATACATAAACATGACTCAACATTTAGTAATCTCTTCCAAAGGACAATTCAGTGGAAAAGCCAATTAAAGTAAGTTTTGTTTAACGTAAACAAGCTGCTGCCTTGGCCATATGTCTTTGTTCTTGTAAATGTAATCCCCCGGTTCTCTACCCTAGACTGGAGACTTTGAAATTCCTCTTAAGGATAATAACAGTAGACAGCACTTGAATGCTCCCTTTGAAGCACGCACTACACAGACTTTACTGCTGACCTTCAATTTTCAACAAGATTAATCCCAGATCTACAGTTGGGGTAGTCTAAACGTGATTATCAATCACAGTTGGTTTTTTGCATTGTTGTTGACCATTTCGAAATACACTGCAAAATGGCAACCGGCAGGATATGAATTACCTGTTCAGCGTTGCATTAATATTTTATGCATAATATGGTCTTTATCTCAAAATGTTTCGAAGGCCTTTTTCTCCCCTACATATTTTATTTACTCTGGAGTAGTCAAGGATATTTGTCGCCTTGCTCTGTACATTGACCAGTGTATAATTACAGCAAACTAAAAACAGTCAGGGGGCATTCAATATTGAGCCAAAGGGAGCTTCCATAAGGCCACAAGAAAAGGAGATGAGCACAATGGGTAGGTCCTGGAAATGTAACAGTTTGAGAGATAAAATGTCTGGATTCTTTGGGAGTAAATGAGTGGATGAATGGTGTCAATACTGGAAGGGGTGGAGGCTAGCACAGAAGTTCCCTACCAAAAAATAAGCACTTGTAGAGGTAGCATATGCTACACACCATTCAGTTAGAGATGGGCAGTAATACTTCAGTAGGAAAGCACATACTTTTGAATACAGAAAGTCCAAGATTGAGTCTCTGGTATCTCTAGTTACTCATACTGTATAGCAGTACTGGGAGACACTTCTGCACCTTATTTCTTAGGGCAGGCATAGGCAAACTTGGCCCTCCAGATGTTTTGGGACTACAACTCCCATCATCCCTAGCTAACAGGACCAGTGGTCAGGGATGATGGGAGTTGTAGTCCCAAAACATCTGGAGGGCCGGGTTTGCCTATGCCTGTCTTAGAGCATCACTGTCAATCAGCTAAGTGGACAAATGGTGGGACAGCATAAGGAAGCGTCTGTCCTCTTATGTCCCACATAACACTTTAGGCTAATCTGAAGTATAAACAACATGAGCATGCAGACAACTGGCAACAATGATTGGATAGCTCAGTCAGTAGAGCATGAGACTCTTGATCTCAGGGTTGTGGGTTCGAGCCCCACGCTGGGCAAAAGATTCCTGCATTGCAGGGGATGGGATGAGATGGCCCTGGTGGTCCCTTCCAACTCTACAATTCTATGTTTCTACGGGGACATTCTCTTCAAACCTGGGCAGGCAGCAAGGGAAAACTGCTTAGAGGATCAGCATGGATTCTCCAAGCCCAATATCATCCCCAAGGAGCCTCAGAATTTGCCAAAAGGTATACTCCTTCACTGGGACGTGGGTGGCGCTGTGGTCTAAACCACTGAGCCTAGGGCTTGCCGATCAGAAGGTCGGCAGTTCCATTGTTCGGTCCCTGCTCCTACCCACCTAGCAGTTTGAAAGCATGTCAAAGCGCAAGTGTATACATAAGTATCGCTCCGACGGGAAGGTAAACTGCATTTCCGCGCGCTGCTCTGGTTTCGCCAGAAGCAGCTTAGTCATACTGGCCACATGACCCGGAAAAACTGTCTGCGGACAAACGTCAGCTCCCTCAGCCTATAGAGCGAGATGAGCGCGCAACCCCAGAGTCGTCCGCGACTGGACTTAACGGTCAGGGGTACCTTTACCTTTACCTTATGCTCCTTCACGGTTCAGAAAGACTGCAAGCAGAGTAAATAGGATGCACATTCAAATAAGCATCTGACTAAAGAGGTTGCCTCGCTGCAAATCACTGCTTTCAGTGGCATGTGCAGTTAGCTTCCCATCTAAATACATGTTGCAAACCTGATGGGGGTTCAGAGGTGCATGACATCTGCTTTACCCAATGAGTCCTTAAAAATGAGGAAGGCACACAGCGCTTTCCAAGTTTGAAGAATCATGGTGGGAGGGTCCTGGGATTGGAGGATGAGCAGCTTCTCTGAAGCAAGTTCACGTCACTCTAGGTGAGTTTAATGCATTTATTGTATTTTTCTATATTGATTTCACTGTTTATTTATACAACTGTAGCACAGAAGTGAAAACTACATGTTCTTTTAAAAAAAAAAGTTAAAAATTACTGTGTATTTGTACAACTGTGGTAGAAAAGTTTAAAAAATTAAGGGTGGAAAAAAGGAGATGTTACATGAGTTCCTCTAATCCTGGGAACATGACTGGGGATTAACTGAACTGCCAAGACTTCACAGAAGTAACAAACGATACCAGATGAAAGCTTGCCTCCATAAGCTGTGTCAACTTCATTATGCTGTTTGAAATATATTAAGGCCAAAGACACTTTCCCCTCCACAAACAGTTAAGTTCCCCACCCATTCGGGGTTTAGACATAGCAGCCGAAGTTGTATCATCACTGGAACCTGAGGGAGGAAATCAAGAGGCTGAGCGAGTTTTTCAAGCTCTCTTCCACTATTAAGTTGTTATTCCAAAATAGTTTTTGCCCAGCTCAAAACTGCAACACTTTTGCTCTCTCTATCTTACAAGAAAAAAAAACTGTGCAGTCCTGGGAAGATGACTCATTAGTAAATCCTTTTCTACTTGCCGAAAACCTGCCCCTCTTCATTAGGAACATAAAAGATAAAAGCTCTTAAATGGCATTAGCTGGAATACGCCTACACACAGTCAGTACAAATAAATTAATTGCACCTGGCCTCTAACAGCCAAAGTGTAGCAGGAACATCTTGTTTCATTAACAAATTAAACTGTAATAGAGTATCAACACTCCTGTTATGAACATAAACATTTTTTGGCAACTACAAATGATAGAAATACAAGGTGAATCCTCTGGTACCTACATCCTATAGCAATGAAATGTACCATATTAACTGCAATTTGAATACTTTTCAAATACGGTACTGAAAGAAATGCCAAACCTACCATTGAACAATTCTGAAAGTTCAACAAATGACATGTACTAGGCGTAAGGAGATTTTAAGTGAGAAGAATACATCAACTGATTTTAAAAAAGGGGGGGTCTCAAAGCTAATGAGGTACGCATCATTCATGATGGCAAAATAGATTTTAAATCTATACTAATATTCCTGGATCTGGGGGGTTGCTTTACAACTGAACACACTGTAATCCAGCATGTTCCTTCTGGAATGTTCCTAGGCCTTTAGCATGAGAAAGCTATGCAGGACCAACCTGAAAAACAAGTTCGACTCAACTAGCCCACAAGCTAATTTTACACCCTCCAACGCACCTTTCTAAGATTTCTTTTGTGCAGACAACTTGTGCAATCCAGTTCCAGGCAATTACTTAACGAAATGCCAAGTACTCTCTTCATATGCCACACAATTTTTTTAAAAAAATATAAATTTTCATTTAAAAATCAAATCGCCATAAAATGATAATAAGTGTTCCATCATATTAAATTAATTTTCCTTTATTCCCCCTTATGGGTGAATAAAGATAAATTGTGGAAAATTTCAATCACCACAGAGATTAGCATCCTGATTTATTTATTTATTAAAGCCAATGAGATATTTGCCTTTCACTTCAGCGCAACTAAGGTTTCAGCCACCACTGCTAAATAAAAAGCAGTTCTGATCCTTTTGTTGTTTCATTTCCAAGAAACACAGCACAATGTGATAAATAGCATGTGTGGGTATGGGTATACATATATATTCTAATATACAAATATCCATATATGTCCTGAGGCACCAGCCTTGGAAATAAGGCTGCCCTTGCTATAGCAGAGCAATTGAATGCAAGTTCCCCTCTCCTTCCATCAGCTATCCCCTAGCAGCATTTATTACATCAGACGGTAGCAAAGGGAGGAAGGGAAGGGAAGCAGAGCCATATTACATTGGTGCAGCTGAGAGACCTGCATCTTTCAGCTTCTCATTTCCATGAACTGCTTTCATTTCCAGCTGGCAATTATAAGAAGGAAGGAAGAACCAGCCCCCAAGGTTGCATTCCTCCTCCTTTTTCCTTTCGTGTTCTTTCTTTTGCATGGTAGGAGGGCAGGAGGCTTGTGACTGATCCGTACAAACCACTCCAGGGTCTATTTTGGCTGACAAACAGGGTATGAAGGTGCTTCAAGTAAATACGTCCACAAAAGTTATTACCATGTAAGACTTTTGTTAGCTTACCTACACATCTACATTGGTGTGCACACTGGCTGCTTTAATCAGGGATGGGGGGGGCCTAGGGCCGTCCAGTTCCTCCAATGGATTCCAATTCCATAATCAGTGGTCAGGGATGATAAGAGAGTTGGGGGAGGGGGTTGCAAGCAAATAGAAATACAGTGGTGCCTCGCAAGACAAAAATAATCCGTTCCACGAGTCTCTTCGTCTAGCGGTTTTTTCGTCTTGCGAAGCAACCCTATTAGCGGATTAGCGGATTAGTGGCTATTAAAGGCTTAGCGGCTTAGCGGCTAAAAGGCTATTAGCAGCTTAGCAGCTTAGAAAAGGGGGGGAGTGGGGGGAAATCGGAACACTCGCAAGACGTTTTCGTCTTGCGAAGCAAGCCCATAGGGAAATTCGTCTTGCGAAGCAGCTCAAAAACGGAAAACCCTTTCGTCTAGCGGGTTTTCCATCTTGTGAGGCATTCGTCTTGCGGGGCACCACTGTAGAGTCGTTGCTACCAAAATTAAGACTGTGAACAGTGCAAAGCCAATAATAAAATTGCACCCGTAAAACAAATTCTCTGGAATGGGTAATTGATGACTTGGCTCATCGTACATCAGCCGTGGAGTGGCATCAAAAAACAACATTACATTATTTGGGCATGGATCCTGATCCAGGGACTCTGTGCATGTGTGCATCAAAGTGCTTTATCTGCCCTGTTATTTAACACTGATGGAGCTGTTTTTTTATTATACTCCCAACTCAGGATCACTTATTGAAGAAGGAAGGTTCAAAAACTAATTTTAAAGGCATTGATAAAATAAGTGCTTTGCACATGTCTCTTTGCTTTTCACTGTGAATGGCAGCTACTGTGCAGGAATGACAGAAGCAGGGCCAGAAGTGTACCAGCAGGACAGAAGGTTGGGCCAGAACTTCCAGTCTCTTTCTCTGCCATGCGTTTTCTGCAATATGCCACTAGATACGACTGCAATAAGCTATCCTGAAGCTTCCAACCTGGAACACTGATAACTATTGCCAAGTTATTTTTACATATATACTCTTCAGTATTTCCAGAACAGCTGCTTTATGGCAACTGAAGACCAAGAAGTACCCATTTTTGGGTATTCTTAAGAAGAACACAAGGAGAGATATAAAATGTGAAATCAACCATCCAGGCTTTGAAAATAAAATAAATACTTGTTGGCAAACCTGTGGTTGAGCGTACAGTATAGAACTACAGCCAGGGTTTTATCCAGTGTTAATTCTTCTCAGAGCAGACCAGTTGAAAATAATGGACATTACTAACTTAGTTCCCGTCAATCCAGTAGGTCTACTTTAAGTAGAACTTAGTTGGATGCAACCCATTGTGACAAACCCAAGTTTGCCTTTGCACAATCCTCAGTTATATCCACTAGTCATCTGTAAGGGAGTGTTGACTGCATTGGTTCTCTTTGCAGCCCAATCCATACCCTCCAACATTTTGGGAAGGCAATTCAGGGCATCCCCACCAGCACCCCCACCCCACTGACCCAACTGCTTGCCCCTTCCCTGCTGCTGACCCCTTCCATGTTTGGTTGTTGATACATAGATACCCTCTCCAGCTATTCATATAGAAGTTTAAAATGACACGAATTATCTTTCCTGGCAAAAAGAAACAAGAGGCAACAGCAACATGACTCCCATCTTCAACGTGACCCAACCACAACCCATTAAGATGAGGCATGTAATGTCTGATATGTAAGCATAGCTCTCCTTTCTTTCATGGGGTTAACACTTGCCCCAGGGGATGACTGTGCAATACTTTTGTTGAGTGATTACTGTTAAAAGGAAGATTCAGCAGCAAAAACCCACATATGCCTCTAATAATTTGCCTCTGCATAATTTAAATGTGTATTCTGTAATGTGACTACAGTAGTTAAAAGAGAGAGAAACATGGAGAACAAAAATCTAGTCATATTTTGTTATACATGGAACCTGCCTTCTGTTCCCACCATTCTGGAACTAGCTCAGAGAAGAGAGGTCTGCACAGCAGATTTGAGTGTCCATAAACAGCAGCAAGGACTCAAGAAAGCGGCCATATTGTAATTAACACATCATTAACCCACCATGAGCTCTGAAACTGAATAAATCACCAAATAAATAAATACCTATGATCCTGAAGCTCTTTACTACAAGTGCATGCCCAAGCTCTTTACTACAAGTGCATGCCCAAGCATTTAAGCATAAATGCCTCCTCCTCTATGCATCTCTACCTTCATTCATATGATGGGTAATCTTCACTAATTTGGGATAACTGCTTGCAAAGGATGAAACACTTTGGGATGGAAGTCATTTTGCAGGTAAATTCTGGCAACAATCCCAGAAAAAAACACGTACTGTATTTTTCTGTGTAAAGGTTTTTTCCCTAAAAAATAATGTTCAAAATTTAGGGTTGTCTTATACATGGGGGCCATCTCTCCCCCCCCCCATTTTCTTAAAGAAGAGTCCCCCAAAATAGGGGGTGTCTTATACATGGGGCATCTTATAGACGGAAAGATACGGTAACTCCTGTGTGAATAACACCTGTGAGCAACTTTGATTTGATGAACCAACACTAGTGACAAGAAACTCATTTGGATTTAATAGGGATAGTCCTGTAAGAATGAGTTCTTTGCTTCTCAGTTCCTATTCTGTTTCCATATACAGGTTCAAAAGTGCCAGGTGGAAAGATGAAGTAATAAAGAAAGCTCAGCAGAAACCTTATTCCAAAATTCAGCCACCTCTGTGCAATCCCACCACATGTGTCTATATGTACCAAACATGCTGTAGCCCCACCAACATAGTGAAGCTGTACCAGGGAAAACTGTTGCAGAATGAGGTGCATTTGAGCTGACAAAGACCTCTATGGAGGCTTGGCCTACAGACCATGCTGTTGATTGTCATCCGTCTACATGTCCCAATTAGATTCCCACCATGACTTTTGGCTCTGGGCCCCAAAGGAGGACATCGCTCAGAATTTTCTACAATATAGAGACCAGTCCCTTTACATAAGTGTGGTGTATCTTTAACCAATCATTCAAAAGCAGTTAATTCTCTAGTAGCATTTTGTTGTTGTTGAGGGACAGATAAAAATGGACCTCAGTTCACTGCCCAATATTCAGGGAAAGGGCTTATCCTCCATAGTCGTACCTTGTTTGGCGGCTGGGATCCGTTCCGGAGCCCTGGCCGCTAGCAGAAAAAGGACTCGGGGCAAAGCGGCGTGCACGTGCGTGGAGCAATTTGCGCTTCTGCGCACGTGGCAAACCCGGAAGTAACCTGTTCCAGTACTTCCGGGTTTGCTGCGGACGTTCGCCGGAATGGACGCTAGACGAGGCAGACATTCGCGGAGGTATTACTGTATACAGTACATGTTTTTATACCTGCTATAGACAATCCATCCATTTTCTGTATAACAATCCATCAGGTGGTATAGTGGACAGGATGTCCACAATGCTATGTTGTAATACCTCCCCTTTTTCTGAATGATTATGTAGTGACATAGGTTCTGAATGATTTAATGTACACAACAAGGATTTTTTACTCCCATTTGTTTACTAACAAAATGTTTGTGGGTGTCACACTTGTGGGAGGATTGCTAAGAAGTTGTTTTTTGAGTGAAAAGCATATGAGCTCAGTTCAGTTCTGGTACTCAAAACGAATTATTGTGCAGAATTCTTTAATTATAAGTGCATTTCTTTTATATCTGACTCCAGGGCATCTTGGGATTCTAGTAAAGATCAAATAATCCCATACACCTGAAGTCTGGCCTCCCCTGTTGCACACTTACTTCAAGCTGTGCTACTGCTGCGCTGATATATATTTTTTAAATAAAAAAAAAAACCAAACCAATCTGCTTAGTTTAACAAATACAAAACATTTTATTGTTTTTCGCTGATATGAAGAAATGTGTTCCTTGTTCAAACTATCTTTCTGGGGCTGCAAAGCTGCAGCTAGTCATAACCAGGCTTAATTTAGTAGTGAAACAATTTCTTCTGCCACTGTTGGCTGGAAGCATAAACCTATTTCCTGGGTCAAGGAGAAATGCGCACTATAGAAAGAGCAATTCCTCTATCCATTGAATCCCAGAGGGCCTCATTGCTATAAAGTACATGGCCTTTGTCAACCAGGTTACCTAGGAGTGAAAGTTATGTCACATAATCTGCAATTCTTTTCCATACTGTATACCATCTGGAGCCAAAGTCAAAAGCTAATCTGATTTTTCTGTTGGCTTTTTTTTTTTTAATAAAAAAAAAGAGTGCCTACTCAGGTTGGATATTGTATGCCATCTGGCAAGAGAAAGCATTTATTCACATCTACTGCTTGCCTGCCTATGAACTGTTCACAAAACCAACAGCATAACCCTTCGTTTTCTTAATTTAAGAAGGTTTTATAAATTTAGGAAGTGTGTTTTGTATGAAATCCACTTATGGAGTTATTCAGCCAAACGTCATGCACCTCAGCAAAGCTCTTTCTTGGAACTCAGTGTTTTGCATGGACAGGGAAATGAATATTATGACAGAGATAAGCACTGGAGAATCAATGCAGCCATATGCCCGGATAAAATAACCTTCAATCACGAATTACTTTATAAGGAAGAAAAGCTAGTTAAAAAGTTATTGTGAGGCGTACAGAGCAAACATTCCCAAACCATGTTTATACTGAGCTTGCCAAAATCAAAGTAAAAATTAACCTTTTATTTTATTCCATATTCATTCTGATTTTCAACCTATATCATGCCCCAAAGGACCAAAATGTTACATGTATGGGTCAGTATTTCTGCACTGGCGCCCCCTCCCATTTGGAAAGGGTTGTCACATTTCCCCCTACTGTTCCACGCAAGGTTTTTGCAAACTTCAAAAATCTGGAAGCCATTCATCATCGCACAAGATGCCCCACAGACGTAGCACTGTAACAAATGAGCAGAAACTAATCTCACAATTTACAATGAAATTCCTATTGCCCAGTTGATAGCTTCCAACGACAAAGCAGGAAAAGGAAACAGGAATGTTATCAAAGTCTATTAACAAACGATAAGGAAAGCAAACCTGTTATTCATGCTGGGCAAAGAAAACCATTCATTCACAATGAATCCTGCGAAACCAGGAGGTCAGGCAGTTATGTTTTCATCTGGTTTCCTTTTTTTTACTTATGGTGGAAGCATATGCTGTTTCACACATTACCTGAGGTTTCCACAATGTATATCACCAACGAGGAGCTACAGCCAATCTCTTTAGCACTAGTGTCATTGTAATAACTGCCCTGAGAAGTGAATTCTATCTAGTTAGGGATATGTATGATTCGCCTTAAGCATTCAGGTAAGCAGGAACCTCTTACTTCATGATTAAACTAGAAGCTTCTAATTAACCACAGTTTCCTGCTTAGCCCAAACCACCAAACTATGGTTATCAGCTTCAGAACAAGTCAAAACAAAGTTTAAGATAAATAATCCAAGTTTAAATTAAACTTAAAATTTGAAATCCTGGCTTGTTTCAAAGTTAGGAACAAGAGTTCCCTTGTTTAGATGAAAAACAGAACTCCTGATAATTAGTGGCTTCATAGTTTAAATGGCAAAAGGGAGGTGCGGGAGGAGTAGACAGGCCAAAGGCTCATCTGTATTTCAGTTATAACACAGATACAATCATTTAACAGCAAAAATATCCAGCAATTCTGTTAAGTTTTTAAGTACTGAAGGGAAAGGAGACCTATGCCCTACTTCAAGGGAACAAGTTGGTCAAGATATAATCTCCCTTCTCTCGTTTCTAAGATGTGCAGCAGAAAATTCTCAGCAAACTTTTAAAAGTTGGTACATCTCAGGCTTAAGATGATTGTCACAATCTTCTCATTTCTCCACAGTTTGAGGAATTTTCTCCCCTCAATTTTTTTTTACGGTGTCTTCCAAAAGGCACTCCATTACAGAGTTAGATATCAGGTGATTTGGTCTGATTTATAAGCACTCATTGTGACACAAAAATCAACCAAAGGAAATATCCCAAAAGGCGTTTGGAAGTATCTTTAATAATATATATATATATCCTGAGAGGTACAATGTATTTCAAGCCACATAAGATCTTTTCTCAAAATCTACAAAAATATACAAATCGGTTTATTATTAATAAATTATTATTAATAATAATTATAATTTGCATCCTGCTGCTCCTCATGTGTGAGCCCCAAGCAACAAATACCATATTTAAACACAATAAAAGCAGCAGGCATCATGTCACAGAAAAATAAATCAACAATCAAGCA
This sequence comes from Podarcis vaucheri, assembly GCF_965113315.1. Taxonomy (NCBI): domain Eukaryota; kingdom Metazoa; phylum Chordata; class Lepidosauria; order Squamata; family Lacertidae; genus Podarcis; species Podarcis vaucheri. The sequence continues at coordinate 69,523,362 of NC_138759.1, forward strand.
CAACGATACATGTAATCAGCAAGGTAACAAAATTTATATTCTAAGTTAAAGGAGCCACCTCAATAAACTGCAAAGTCCCTATAGAAAAGAGAGTTTTAAAAGTGAATTTGGAGGGAGGGGCATAACAGCGAACTGGGATTTTTTCCTAGGCAAATTAGAGTAATCTGAATCTTTTAAAATTGAGTTCTGTAACTGGGGAGCCACTGCTGAGAAGGCACTACTGAATGAAGTGAGACTTCACATAGTAAGAAATGTTAAGTCTAGTATATTCATTTTGCACCGCAATCATGTTTGTCGCAGCCAAACTAGTATTTCCCACAGTAAAAGCAAAAAGCATGAAAGAAGCTGCACACCTCAGGTCAGTGTGTATGTGGTGGAAGGAGGCAGAGTCAAACAGGGCTCCTGACTACACTTGCACGACATGTTTGCAGATTCACATCTGCCTTTCACACTCGGTGTGTTTACTTTGGGAAATAGCAGCATTGGCACAGTAAACATGATGGCTGCACAAAGTGTGAAGCAGATCCTAGTTAATCTTTTGGAGGAGTTTTTTCTTCAATGAACATGCTTCACAACCTAGGCAATCACATTTTAAAAGGAGTTGTCTGCCAGAGAAACGCATGGCTTCCGAAAACAAAGCAGTGAAGTCATCTTGGACAAGTGCCATCAGGCAGGCTTTTCTTATGTGTAGCACATCTGCACTCTGCCCGATGTATTCAATGCCCATAAGCTGAATTGTTATTAAAATGTAAATATACCAACAGGCTCTGATTTTAAGAAAAATAAACAAATGGTGTGGCCCAAATGCCAAGCAAAAGATTCGCCTAAAAATTACAATCTTTTTCTCTCCCCCCCAACCGAATCTTTAATTTGATTTTACACATTCTCAAAGAATAATATTATATTTATCACCCTTTTGTTATAATAGTTTAGATCTATCGGCACAATTTTCTCCTTAAAGGGAATGCAGGATCGGTTTCTAACAAACGTGCCTGACTTAAAGTGAATTGGCTGGCGCTCTTAACAGGAAAATTGAAGCGTGTCAGTTCTTTCGTTTCTCTTCGGGAGAAATGAGAAAAAGTTCAGATGCACAGATAAGAAAATGTATAGCAGTGTAAACACTTCTCTTCTGTGGAAAATCCAGTTCACCAGGCCGCAGAGTGAAGTTGAGTGTTTTGTGTTGTCAAGCTATCTATGCAGGAAAAACCTTCGCTTTACTTTCAGTGTCAATATACCATCAAATCTAAGATTTGCAAGCACAGATTAACACGCCCTCCTTCTTTTTTAAGTCATACTATGGTGGAACTCAAGATTTTTGTTACCTCTGCCCAGCCTGTACTATGATCCTTTGAAAACTTTCTGTCGCAGCCATTAAGATGATTTTGGAATGACATTTGTGAGCAAACTGTAATCCAGATTCCCAAATTCTTTGATTGGCAGGTACAATTGAGCAACAGACATTTAAACTTCTTTTATCAATAATTCCTGCCAACAGTTATCTAAAGATTCCAAACAATAATCAAGTTTGTAACTTAGTTTTGATTTCACTACCCAAATTGATTATCTATACCAATTTAGCTCAATTAAACAACGCATTTTAATATTTAGATTTTATGCTCTACGGAATATACTATCATCTGATTCAATATAATTCCATATACATATGAATATGTAATAAGATATCAATTTAAGCCCTAATGTCCTCTCTCCTAAATCTTTACTGGTCAGAACCCTACTCTTTTCTCCCCATCTCCCATCCTGTTCATTACTGTCCTGCATTTCTTGGAAACATCCTCAGTTTGAGGTGAGAGTCCTAACTCAACCATAGCTGAATAGCCAAAAATCACAATTTTATTACTAGTTCATGTTGCGCAAATATTTGCACAATTTTTAGATGGCTGAATAAGCAAACTTATGTATTTTAAACTTAGAAAACTTTTTAGACTGACTCTTACAAATAGTTATACGGCATGTATTTCTATTTATTTTTCAGCTAGTATATGCTAAAAAGGCAGCATGGAATTAAGGCTGTTAACTAAAATATAGATGATTACATGTAAATTGAAAAACATCCACTCTCTCACACTTACGTCTCCGAATCTTGTGTAGTTTTTAAAGATAAGATGCTGTGTTCTTAGAGCAGCTTCAGGCACTATATGGGGTTGGGGGGAAGAGAAGAAAGTTCCCTTTTCTTTTTTTATTTCCTGTACTGCAGCCAAGAGGAATTGCAGACATACCTCCACTGCGGTAAGATGGGTGCACTCTGCAAAGTACCCTTCTGCAAGAGAGATCTACAAATCCTCATTCTGCACTCACAGCAACCTCTGAGTGACTCTAACCTCCTCCACCCCATGTGACACCCAAAGATGCGCTGAATATAATAAGAATCACATTTACACCAAATTAGCAGAAGAGGAAGAGGTGGTGGTGACAGAGATATTGCTTTCTTTCGCTGAACCTGTGTCTGTTGCCTTCATTTCGGGCTTCCAACAATGATTACAACTCTGTCAAGTTTGAAACTTGCCCAGTGCCTTTTTTTTTTTTTTTACTGGGTGGCATAAATTCTTTAAGTAAATAAAATCTTGCCAAGTTACCGTTTGTCCGATCCACTGCCCAGCTACTCTTTCCCTCGCACCACTTGACTCCTGCATTTTCTCCTTCTTCACCACCACACCCTGACTTCATCTGTAACTTGGGAGAACCATCTGCCACGCTGTCACAGTGCCCATCACCTGGCAGGTTTCTCATTTCTGACTGCTTGCCACTCCCACCAACTCAGCTGAACCCTCGTGTCGTATTTAGAGAAGCCGATTCCTTCGTCAAGACCTTTTCATTTGCCCTGGAATTTTAAAGGGTTTCTGTTGCATCAGCCTGTTTTTTTAGTTTGTATTGTCTTTTATAGCCTCAGCTTGTAAATTACAGTGGTACCTCGGTTTAAGTACTTAATTCGTTCTGGAGGTCTGTTCTTAACCTGAAACTGTTCTTAACCTGAAGCACCACTTTAGCTAATGGGGCCTCCTGCTGCCCCTGCGCCGCTGCCGCACAATTTCTGTTCTCAACCTGAAGCAAAGTTCTTAACCCGAGGTAATATTTCTGCGTTAGCAGAGTCTGTAACCTGAAGCGTATGTAACCCGAGGTACCACTGTACAGTGAAGGATGTTAGTGCATTGTATCCGCGTGCTGTTTCGAGTAAATTTTCTCTATTGTTCACTTCTCTGGAATCCACGGGAAGAAGGATGGTTTAGAAATATTGTTTTAAGAAATAAACTGAATATTAAGCTCCATGTGAGCTGCCAGGAGTGTTCCCCTCAACTTATTTCTACAAATGCAAATTTCCTAGAGCAGGTAACTTCAGCCTTCACAGAACCAAAACTCCACCCAGGCATTTGGGGACCCATTTCTTAATCTTTTACCAGATACCTGGTAATAATGTTCCTCTCACAGCCCACCTTGCATCAGACCTTGACCCACTTGTAGCAACCATAGTTGTTGTTGTTGTTGTCCATTACATTTCTATACTGCCCTTCATGTGAAGATGACAAGTCAGTTTACAATATAAAAGGTGAAATAGAGACTGACAATTTATTAGATAAAGTGAGCCAGGTGCAGAATTTCCTTTCCAGATTTGAGGTAACCTGACTGCTTAAACATACACTCCCCGCATTGCCATCCATCCTACATTGTAGCATTCCAGCTGCAGGAAATAGGAGATGTAAACAGTTACACTTCCCGTGATGCAAGCATGTGCGTTGCAAGCCACCCCTTGAACCAGTGTTGTGATCCTTCTTAGAACCATGTCGAGTTCCTGCACCACATTTTACAAATTAGGATTTGTAACTCCCACAAATTCCCTCCTACACAGCCACATTGGCATTGCCATCCTATGTGTGTTCACACAGAAGTAAACCTCACTGAAGAGGACTTAGCTCTCAAGTAAATGTGAACTGGGTGAAAACCTAAGAGAAAATTCCATGCCTCTTGCTATAACCAGTTCACAGATTAATACGTCTGTTTCAATTTTCCCCTGGTTAGGTTTTTTTTTTGGGGGGGGGTCAGGTCAGGTTTAATGCAGCACAGCAAAACTGCAAATGAAAAGAGTCGGGTCTGTATTATGACTGTCTCATGTTATTACAGCATTTGTTTGCTTTTCAAAAAGCCTTCACCTCACAGGGCGCTATCTAGTTGTGGTGTCCTGAGTGTGCAACACAGACTTCTGATTGCGGAAGCAAACCTTTCCTCTCCTCCATCCTCCATCCTCCTCCATCCTGCATCTCTGAAACTTGTTCTGGGGGGCGGGGAACCCTCTTAAGCAGACTGGGGCATGAGGGCTGCAAAAAGAGGGGGGAGAAACCAACTCCCATCACATCTATCGACTCCGGATTGGATTTCACTCACAGCTTTTATTTATTTAAAAATAATACAACATCTGATAAATGGGAAATCTCAAGTGACTTTGCATCACGTAAAGGTAAAGGTAAAGGTAAAGGGACCGCTGACCATTAGGTCCAGTCGTGGCCGACTCTGGGGTTGTGGCACTCATCTCACTTTATTGGCCGAGGGAGCCGGCATACAGCTTCCAGGTCATGTGGCCAGCAGGACTAAGCCGCTTCTGGCAAACCAGAGTAGCGCACGGAAATGCCGCTTACCTTCCTGCTGGAGTGGTACCTATTTATCTACTTGCACTTTGATGTGCTTTCGAACTGCTAGGTTGGCAGGAGCAGGGACCGAGCAATGGGAGCTCACCCCGTCACGGGGATTTGAACCGCCGACCTTCTGATCAGCAAGCCCTAGGCTCTGTGGTTTAACCCACAGCACCACCCGCTTTTATTTATTTAACAATAATACAAAATCTGATAAATGGGAAATCTCAAGTGACTTTGCATCACATACTTTCCTTTAAAAAAGAAACCCTTCAATGACTCAAATTTACAACGTCCTCCATTTGTTAGTTTATTGTTATTTTGCTGATACAGTAGCTGCTAAATGCTTCTTTAGAAGCAAGTAGTGGGGATCTTTTCACGTAAGCAAAAAAAGATGCCCAAGCTCTGCCTGTACAATAAATATACAGGCCAATATGCCGCAGCAAAATGTTGCATTCATACAAATGCAAAAGCATTGCAACAAAACGCCTTTTCCTTGAATAGCCACGGCATAAAAATTCCAATGCAAAATTAAAACACTGGTTTACTCTTAATGCGTATTACTAAATTAGATGTTATGACAAGTGCAACATTAAATTTTTTTGTACAAGCATTATATTCTCCTACACTTTTCAAAGTAGCTCCTTAGCATAATTATTACATTTAACATGTAAGGCAGCAATTGCTGTTACACAGCACCTGCCACTGGTCCACCACATAATTACATACCACTGACCTTTATATAAAAGCATCATGGAAATGTTGTTACTAGAAAACTAAATTGCCTTTCATACAAACACTGAACTGTAACTACCGTGATTTCTCGCCCCCCCCCCTTTAAGAAATACGTGCTTATCCGAGGGAGGAGCTGAACTAATTGAACTAACAATAATTTTCCAAATCTCGCCATGCAAATAAAGTTTCCGCCATCTCAAAGTGTAGTTCAAGGTATACACACAGATGGATACAGAACTGAAAATATTCCCTGAAGTCTTAATGGTGGGGTTATGCAGGATGTCATTTAAAAGCTATTCACTAACAATGCCCTTTTCCCTTTTAGCCCCGAATCCTACTGTACAAATTCAACTGGGGGAGAAAAGTCAATTAATTGAAATTGTGTGTGTCGGTGGAGTAGCATTGGAAGCAGCTAACGTGGGGAGAAAAAGACTGTGTGCTATTTACTGGTAATAGTTGCAGCAGGATAACGGTTGAGCGACTGTACAGATCCAGCAGAGAGGATGCCCAGCCATAACCTGAACTGAGAACCAACCCCTGAACTCACTGGGTGGCCTAAGGCAAGGAATTTTTCCCTCAACCTTATTTATTACTCTGCAGGTGCCAGCAAGCACTTCAGCAGGCCAGTCTTCAACTGAAGAAGTGTTAGATTCAAATCCCAGCCCAGCTACAAACTCTCCAGGTGCCCTTGGCAAGTCAATCCTTCTCAGCCTCAGTCATCACTCTGTAAAATGGGTTTATCTTGCTCCTTAGCTTTTTTACCTGTGTGTTTAGTCTGTATGCTGAATTACTGACTTTCAACCTATCTCATAGAATCATAGAATGTTGGAAAGGACCCTGAGGATCATCTAGTCCAACCCCCTGCAAGGCAGGCATATTCAGCTATCTGAATTGATTGATGCATTTTGTAAACTTGCTTCTTTACCCCACCCTAACGCTTCTCATTTTGCAAAGTGAATGTTTGTTGTAAGGTAGTCTGAGCACAGCTTACTGTGGAAAGGCGATCCATAAAGAAATTAAATCAAATCAACAAATGTGAGGACTACAGGAACACTAATTCACAGTACGGTGGTACCTCTGGTTACGTACTTAATTCGTTCCAGAGTCTGTTCTTAACCTGAAACTGTTCTTAACCTGAAGCACCACTTTAGCTAATGGGGCCTCCTGCTGCCGCTGCGCCGCCAGAGCCTGATTTCTGTTCTCAACCTGAAGCAAAGTTCTTAACCCGAGGTACTATTTCTGGGTTAGCGGAGTCTGTAACCTGAAGCGTATGTAACCTGAGGTACCACTGTACAGAAGTTATAGGTAATTACAGCTATGTGTCTTAAATCTATATCCACCTTACGAACAGAACTTCCGCAAGGTATCTTACGAAATATCTGGATAGAAAAAGAAGGATTTGTACGAGAATGAGACTGCAAAGCATTTGTTCCCTACAAGGGAGCAGCACACAAGATAATAATAGTTTCTGCCAATCGCTTTCATTGAGGGCACGGTAATATCTCTGTTTAAGATTACTATTTCAAGTTGAGCGACAAAGTCCTACAGCTGTCGTGCACACATGCTATTTTTAAAGGTGCAAAAAAAGTGTTCCTGACATAAAGCGTCCACCCGCAGGCACTCCTACATTGACACAGGGCATGGAGCCCAAGAATCCAAGCCATGGGGTGCCGGCGTGGGGGGAGAGAATCTAAAAACTGGACTAGAGCACCCACTGTTACTCAGGCAGCGGGGTGGGGGGAGCCTCTGAAGCAAGGTGAAAGGAAGTTGGCATCTTCACAAGAAGAGCAGCTCTGCTTGTTCAGGACAAAAGGCCCAATGAGTTCAGAGTCCTGGTCTCTCAGTAGACAAGCAAGGCTGGAGTACAACAGCCGCACCTGCAATTCACAGCATCAGGTACTGAGGAGCATGCCACCTCCATCAGGGGAGGTAAAGCATAACCTCCCCTGTGATTGTGTGTGCCTCTTATAGTGGGATAACTCTGAACAGAGCACACCGGAAAGCAGCCTGATGAAGAACATTCAAAATGCATTGGGGTTCAATAAATTATATTTCTGCACACCTTAGAGGACCTCTGGTCTCCTGCTCCTGCACTGGTGACTTCCCTCCTTTTTTCCCTTTGCCCCAACCAGGTATAGATGCACACAGACACAGGGATGGGATTGCACTTGGCCCACGCCACATTGGAATGGATATTTGAGTGGACATGTGTACACTCAAATACCCACAGGTTCCTGGTACAGAGGTTGCAACAAAGAGGTGGCACCATCAGGCATCATCCCAACATCCCACCACAACTACTTGACTATGATAGAGCTCACTGGGTGACTTTGGGCCAGTCACGACCTCTCAGCCTAATCTACCTCGCAGGGTTGCTGTGAGGGTCAAATGGGGAAGAAGAGAACCGTGTGCACCACCTTGAGCTCCTCAGAGAAAAAGGGGGGCTAGAAATGCAATGGAATAATGTAATAGAATAAAATGCAGCTGAATGAGGAACAACCGTCTGCTCAGACATACACACACATTACAGTCGTACCTTGGAAGTCGAATGGAATCCGTTCCGGAAGTCCGTTCGACTTCCATAACGTTCAGAAACCAAGGCGCAGCTTCTGGTTGGCTGCAGAAAGCTCCTGCAGCCAATCGGAAGCTGCGGAAGCCCTGTTGGACGTTTGGCTTCCAAAGAACGTTCACAAACCGGAGCCAAATGTCCAAGTACCAAGGCATTCGGGATCCAAGGTACAACTGTATGTTTCTGGACATCTAGAGGTAGGGAACTTGCAATATAATGACAGACGTTTTGTGTATACGTATATAAATCAGAGTACTTGATTTTTGACTACTAGAAATAATGTGAACAACAGGAGGAAAGCTTTCTAAGCAACTGTGCACAAGTGGAAGGAGATAGCCTGGCAATATAGATCCTGAACATTGCTCTCTGCACCCATCGCCAGTTTGTGAACACACAGGGGCTAACTAGGGGCACCCAGACTGTGGAATCCCCTCATCTTGAAAGTGTGCTTATCCTCTTCGATTCTGATATTCAGGCAGCATTTGATCACCCACTCATTTGGAAGCGGAAGATTACTTCCACAAGCAGCATCGATAACAGAATTGTTAATTTCCTGAGGGTCTTAAAAAAAAAGAAGTTACTAATGTGTGTGTTTTTGAGGGTAGCTATCTATTGTTCTTTTTATTTTTGTCGTATACCACTCTGAACTTAATTTAGAGGAAGGACCATTTTTTAAAAATGCAGTGGATAAATAAATAACGAAATATGATAGCATCTGACCCATCTGTGACAATAGTGGTCATAGATAAATTCCTGCAAAGTACAGGAGAGGCAGTTTAAAGAACACAAGGACTGCCTGGATCTCTGTCTCTCTCACACACAAACACAAAATATTTTTGCCAGCAAAACAAAGTTACCCATGAAGTTTTTGTATTGGTGGCTCAAACACTGGAAACATTATTACTGAATACTGGTCATCTGCACTGAACAGACTCTTGGTGCCAGCTTTTGCAACAAGTGCGTCTAACTTCAATATATAAAAGTACTTCAGGGGAAGCTTATTATGCAAGGATTTTTAAAGTATCTGCTTCCAGACATCATCACCCACCCTCAAAAAAAGGTAGCCGTAAGGAGGGCAGTAGAAAGATAGATTTCCAGGATTATCAACCTTCATGCATGTTAGACTAGCCATATGCCTTATCTCTGACTCTGTTACTTAATCAAAGCTACATCCACAAAAACATAAAAATGAATGTAACAAAGTTCTTTAGCTGGGGTTATTCAGGAGGTTGTGCACTTCCCACCAGTCCTGTTAGCGTGTTTCAACAAAAGGCGCCTACAGGCAACAAAAGGTTGGATCTCAACTATTGCAACTTCCTATCTGTCTGTGAATCCTAGATGGGTTGTAAGCATCCTTTGATAAGAGGGGATTTTAATATCAGTTCCACTTGAGTCTAGCAGTATGTCAAGCCCTGTGAACTTTTAGCTAACTGTACGGCTCTAGTGAGTGAAATTTGCAGCGTTTGACCATAGCAGCGCTTTTTGCCTTCAACACAGATACCAAGAAATACACTGCTCCAAGTATCTGAGGTTCGTATATCAACCCATGAATTTGCACAGGTCTCTACAGCAGATTAATAGATATCATCTTCTTTTTTACAGATGGTGGGAGTTGAGGGAGCGGGACTTAAATTTATGTAGAGGCAAGGAGGGCGGTGGAGAGAAGAGAACCAACATTTAAAAGCCAGCTTCCAGGCTTTTTCAGCTCTATGCTAAAAAGCAAGCAATCTCCCGTCTCAGATTTCCCTATAACACCCCCAACTGCACCTGCTTGAGTCCAGCAGCTGCAGTTCTTCCCCAATGCCAGCTTCACTATGTCTAAATATGACTCATTAGGTATGCTTACTGTTTCAGTGGCTTGCGCCATGCCTATATAACTCTTACGAATATTCTTTTCTCCTCTCACACACAAACACATGGTTCCCTCCACCCAAAGCACTCTTACAAAGTCAAGAATTAGTAGTCAATAAAGACAGAAAATACGAACACTAGTTAAATTTTGCACTAGTTATACTGAATAAGTACATATATACACATACTATTTTCTACCACCAGACACACATCCCAAGATCAACTGAACTAACTCCACTGTAAGTATGTTTGCAGCCATATTTACTTATCAGACAAGACTGCATCTCCTGGTTTTCCAAGGGAAAAGATGCATAATAGGCATGGGGAATATTTGGCCCTTCAGATGTTGCTGAACTATTAACGTCCATCAGCCCCAGGAAGCCAATGACCATGGATGATGGGAGTTGTAGTCCGCAACGTCAAATTCTCTACACCCGATATATAGCATCAGTTTATAAGCAATTGTTGTATGAAATATTATAAAGATTTTTTTTCCTTAAATATGTTAATTTATCTATTCATTTTACTCATAAAATATATACACCACTTGATTGTAAATTAACGTCAAAGCGGTCTACAAAAGATAAAGAAGTAAAATCAAGAAAAAATCACAACCATACTTTAAAACATGCAGAAGTTAAAATATTAAACAGAATACAGTGGTACCTCAGGTTACAGATGCTTCAGGTTACAGACGCTTCAGATTACAGACTCCACTAACCCAGAAATGGTACCTCGGTTTTAAGAACTTTGCTTCAGGATGAGAACAGAAATCATGCTCCGGCGGCGCAGCAGCAGCAGGAGGCCCCATTAGCTAAAGTGGCACCTCAGGTTAAGAACAGTTTCAGGTTAAGAATGGACCTCCAGAAGGAATTAAGTTCTTAATCCAAGGTACCACTGTAAAATTACCTCAACTTTCTAATGTCAGTTAAAGTGTCGGCCAAAAGTCTGTATGGGCTACACCAGTCAAATCATAAAACAGCATGCAATGAGTCGGGTGGGAGGACAAGGGTACTGTGGTGTGATAATAGGAAATAAGGATGCAAAAGAGTTCTCTGCCACACCTTGAACAGCACAAGCCCCCCTATCTATCTTAAAAAAGCAAATTCTTATTACTTCATGCATTTACATATACTTTTTATGCAGTTCAAGAACATGTCAGATGTGGACTTACAGTGGAAATCAGCTCCAACCACAGACACAATTTCCTTTTTATCCACAGTACTGTTTGAAAGAGGGAAATGTGCATAATTCAGGCTGTTGCGCATGTGGATATCCATTATGCGCTTGGGGGAGCAGTGTGTGAAAGCCTGCTCCTCCAACACAGGAACTGAATCTTCAGCCAAGGTAAGCATCAGAATTGACCATAGTGAACAAGACTCTATTTTATTTAATTAGCTGATTCACATTTCTGATCTGCTGCATCCTGAGATAAACAACAATAAGGCCCAGTTCAAATGCTTACCTTGGCTGCTCATCTTGTTCTTGTGGTAAAGGAGCATCCTCGGGTTTTCAATGCCCTCCACTACTCTCATAACTTAATGTGTCGTGCAGACAGTCCATGTGGACATTCATCTCTGCATAAACCCAATTTGTGCAATTCTTTCCCCTCAGGGAAAGGTGAAAGAGTAAACAACCTAGTATTTCATGCATACAGGAAGAGAAAATGTCTGCCCATGCTTCAACCGTAGGAATTGGACAATAGTCTTGGGAAAGCATCTGAACGGAGCCTAAAGTAGCATCCTAAAACTGTGGGGTGGAATTCTTTAGTAACAGGGCAATTCTATTAAAATGTCAACCTGTAGACACATTTTAAATATATCATTTCCAGGTTCTATATCATTTAAAGATAATGTTCTAAATTTTATAGAACAAACACCCACATGGCATCTTACACATTAAAATAAACCCTGTAAACATGATATAAAAGATGAGTCATTATTTTTTTAAAGACTTTTCTGCAAGAAAATAGCCAATAGATTAACGGACCTTCATAGCATTGACTCCTCGTTTTCTGTTTTAGTTAAACAGAGAAGGAATTTAAAGCTAGGAACAAGGTCAAACAACCCTAGGCCAACTAAATGTATATATTAATAACTCAACATAGCATTAGAGTTTCAGATAAAATAATTTAGTAATAGCTAATTTTTTAGGTTGCAAAACAAAAAACAAATAGTAAAAAGAAGGCATCTAAACAAACTGTGGCATATTTCTTTGTCATTTTGGCTGAGATGATCAATCCAGCTCACACAAAAATGGTTTATTGTACACTGAAATTCAGAGAAAATTACTTGCATCCACTGGGACTTTGACTCTACTATTACCGCTGACGAATCTTGAGAGGTTCCCAGAGCATTGTCTAGTCCTGTTATGTTGGATGAGTTTCAGTTAGTAAGGCTCAAGGATGTACACAAGGTGCTTGGATTAGTGAAGGTGACCACCTGGGCACCGGACCCTTGCCCCTCCTGGCTGATGAAACTAGCAGGGAGGGGACAGCTGGTTGGGCCAGGGGGGTGATTAATGCCTCCCTGCAAGTGGGGATGGTCCCTGCCTGCTTGAAGGAGGCAGTAGTAAAACCACAGAGATCCAGTAAGGAGGGCTTGTCATTACAAACGCCATCTCCAACTTCTCAAAAGATTCCATCAACGGTGTCTCTGAAAAATTTTACACATCACTTGGGAAGACAGGCAAACTAATATCAGTGTACTGGATGAAGCAAAGATCACCAGTGTTGAAGTAATGATTTTTCAACATTAACTGGTCCTGTTGTGCTGATGCCTGATGATCGTCTTCCAAAGCCGAACTTAAAAATGAAAAGCGTAATGCTGGTGGTCAACAAAAGAGGTTTAAAGATTGTCTCAAGGCAAACCTTAAAAAATGTAGTATAAACACCGACAACTGGGAAATACTGGCCTGCAAGTGCTCCAGTTGGAGAACAGCCTTTACCAAAGGTGTCATGGGCTTTGAAGACACTTGAACTCAGAACGTAAGGGAGAAACATGCTAAGAGGAAGGCACGCTTGGCAAATCCACACTGTGATCAACTCCCGCCCAGGAACCAATGTCCTCACTGTGGAAGGATGTGTGGGTCCAGAATTGGCCTCCACAGTCACTTACGGACTCATTGCTAAAACCATGTTTATGGAAGACAGTCTTACTCGGCTAAGAGTGATCACCAAAGAAAGAAGAAAGAAGTAACACATCTCAGTTTCTACCTATCAAAAATCATAGAAGAGTCATTATAATCAATCTACTCCACTTTCAGTTTTTAATCTTTCCTCCTCCATTCATGGCTATTATTATGGGTATTTAATATTAAAGCTATAACCTATGTGCTCACTGAAGTTGATGTGCATCTAATTCTGTGATAGACAGTTTTTTCAATATATTTATTTAAGTAGCACTAAATGCCTGCATTTAAAATCCACTCGCTGCTATCACTGGGCCTTAGAGCTTATCTGGCTATTTACAGTAGCTACAGGTATGGCTATCCTAGGACATTACCACTTCAGAATTCAGGCTGGAGTAAGCTATTGTGAGTGCTTTGATCTCACAAAAAAACCAAGCATGTTAAGAAGAAAATATAGAATCCTTGTCATCACTATTCTCGTTTTCTGTGTTAAGAGTGTTTTGGAGAAGAGGAAACAATAGTAAAAAAATGAGAGCTACTCCCTACTTTGGAGCGGTACAGTCTAAACACTACTGTATAACTTCAATGAGGGTATACGTCAGCCCAACCCTACTGAGACCACCTTTCAAGAGAGTGCATGTAATTTTTGCCCAGGCAGGCGCCTTATGTGACCCATGAGAGCAGCAAATAACCAGACTGCACAACAGTGATGGGATAAAATCAGGCCAGCAGTAGGCATGGCAAGGGTTGGAATGACATTGGGTCCCAGGATCAGTTGAGTCTGGATCGCTCCAAACCTGTTCCATAGGAGTCGGCCAGTGTTGAACCTTGCTGTGGTGCAAAGCCAAGCAGACAAGGTCTCACAGGGAGACCAGGGTGCAGATTCCAACCAGGCAGATACCAAACCCATGCTTGGGTTTGCTGTGGTCAATTCTCCTCTCAGGCCCCTTATGGAGCCCACCATATGCTATGTTGATCCTGACCAGTGCCATTACGGCCCCCATACAATGTTCTTCCACATCACAAAGGAAAGCCATAATTTCACTGAGAGAAAGGCAGAAAAACCCCAACCAAGTGACAATCGGGTTGAGAGAGAGAAATTCCTTCCTGTCAACCAGCGAGCCAAAATTGCTCAGTGAAGGCTCTAACCTCTCAGAGCAAAATGGCTGTGAGCTCGGGCTCATGGGGCAGCTTTTTCCTGTGAGCCCATCACACAGAGAAGATATTAGGCAAAGCCTAATTTTGCTGTAATCTATGGTGCACAGTGGGGACGCGGGTGGCGCTGTGGGCTAAAGCCTCAACGCCTAGGGCTTGCCGATCGAAAGGTCGGCGGTTCGAATCCCCGCGGCGGGGTGCGCTCCCGCTGTTCGGTCCCAGCGCCTGCCCACCTAGCAGTTCGAAAGCACCCCCGGGTGCAAGTAGATAAATAGGTACCGCTTACCAGCGGGAAGGTAAACGGCGTTCCGTGTGCGGCTCTGGCTCGCCAGAGCAGCGATGTCACGCTGGCCACGTGACCCGGAAGTGTCCCCGGACAGCGCTGGCCCCCGGCCAATAAATGTGAGATGGGCGCACAAACCCCACAGTCTGTCAAGACTGGCCCGTTCGGGCAGGGGTACCTTTACCTTTACCTTATGGTGCACAGTGCCACCGGGAAAAGATGTCCCATGCTTATTGGGCTTAAAACTGGATTCCTGTAGGTTCAGAATATCTCAAAAAAATTCATGAGTGAAACACATGTATTCATACAGAAATTAAAGGACTATATTTGGTGGTGGGGGAGACTCACTAAAAATAAAATGTGTGTGCAACAGGAAGGATCTGCTTATGCAAATGTAAGTAAACAACTCTTATAGATTGGTTATATTTTGTTTAAGGTAACGTATTTGAACACCTTACTGCTTTGATGCTGTTAATAAGAAAAGCTGTTATAGGAGCCTTGCAAATCCATTTAAATTGATTCTAATTAATGAATCAATCACTAGCCACTGACTGGAGTGAATAATTTGCTGCTGCAGGCCTCTAATTCCTACCTGAAAATCCACATTATAGTGATAAGTTGCTTCTTGGTCTAACACTGAACTACGCTGCTTTTAAGTCAGATTTAGGATATTTTGTTCAAACAGCTAGGAAATCCAAGTCCCAGAATTATCAATTCAAAATTGCACAGGACTCAAATTACAGCAAGCAAAGAACTGGAGATAGGTTAGGTTCAACAACAATACAGTTCTGAATTTTTTAACTTTAAGTATCTTTCATTAAGCATCTTCAGGATAACATGATCCTTTATGGCACCTGAAATAGAGTTATTTGTATATAATTTGATTATACATTTTATTGTTCAACACAAGTCTCATTAGAACTGTGACAAAACAGGGGCTGCTCCTTCAAGTTCTAATGCAACATTTGACTTTGGGGCCTGCCTGTATGCCATAGGTTAGCATGGGTATTTTTCTCTGAATTAACGTTGGAAGAATGCTTCGCTCAAGTAGCTACAAAAACCACCACTCCCCCAAAGAAATAAGTCCACATCCACAGTGAGAGTTCCCATTTCAAAATTTGAAAGGTGGGGCATAACTTCTCCAATAAGGAAATAATTTTATTAAAAATAGCCTACTGCCTTTAGAACAGGAGTAGCCAGTGTGATGCCTTGCAGATGTATCTTACAGCTTTATCACCCACAGGTGGCCATATTTTGCCTCTACTTCCAGTCTTTGCTATTATTACCTCTTACCTGTTTCAGAGCACCTCTTTCCATCCTCCTCCATCACTGGACATGCTGACTGGGAGTGATGGAGATTGGGTCCAGAAGCATCTGGACAGCCACAGGTTAGCCACCTCTGCTTTAGAGCACCATAGATTTTCAGCAGTTTAACTATTTCCAAATCATTGCATTGTTTTAAGATTTCTCTATGGTAACTATCAGGCTGATACACAAAGCACGGTGCCAAAGTGTGGTCCCTAATCAATCTCTAAGCCATTATACTGCCATATTTGTTTTGGCACAGAAATGTTCAGGTTAGATAGGAATAGCAGCAAAAAGAATGGGAAAGCTAATTGCTTTTTTTGGTTGTTGTTTCTGTTTAAGTCAATACTATCAGAGAAGTACGTTTTGCAGACAGTGCAAGGGATTAAAATTAGGGCTAATTTTGACTTTACATAATGAACACAGCTGAATAACATCCATTTAAACAGTAAAAATTAAAACTGAACACTATATGCTACACTGTGGTTCACATTCAGAAATAGGTTATGCAGTCAGAATGGCCTTGGTTATGTAGAACCAACCAGCTTTCATTGCAAGAGACAAGCCAGGAAGGTTGTTGAGGAAGCAGAATATGACTTCTTTTGTTTTACTTCTTCCAAGGTTTCTCTCTTCTCTCCAGCCACTATTCTTGACTTCTGTATCTTTGCTGCCAATTTTTTTTAAATTAAAAGGCAAAACCAAAGGGGGGGGGGCTGAATGTAGCAGTTTTGGAAAAAGCTGCAAGTACGTTCATGAGTTCATGAATGTCACGTCACTCATTTTTACATCCTGAATGTTTACGGTTGAAAAATCCAGATAGCAGCTCTGATTCACTCTTGCATATGCCAAGGTATCCAGACATCCAAAATCAAGACCACAGATTATAAACAGCTTCAGCAAATTGAGTCAAGTGCCTTTGTTCCTCAGATGTACATCTTCCTATTGCTTACAAAAGCACCATACACTAACCACTAACGCTGTTATAGCCAGCACTAGGAAAGGAAGTTATTCAAGTCTGGATTTCCTGCTTATGGATGTAGCCAAGAACTGAGAAGCTTGTAGTGGTTTCAGGAACTGAGTCATCTAATGATTCATGGATAAGATACTGATTTTAATATGTGCCTAATCACAAGACTAAAAAAACTTGACAACCAGCCTAGATGAGGTTTAATTTCTGGCTTAAAGCAGAACAAATCTGTATTATGGCTGAGGGAGGAAGAGACCCCAAACATCACAACTCATCATCACTTTCAACTTCTTTTTAAAATGTTTTATTTCCCTTTGTATTCTAAAAGGCTTTTAAAGCATAAAAAGGAGAGGGGGGGGAAGCTTCTAAGACAAGACCTATCCTGACTTACAAGAAACAAATGACAGGTGGGATATGCTATTGTGGTTCTTAGAAACAGATATCCATATTTTAATCAACAAAATCCGCTAGTGTATTGCTCTTACCAATCCACAAGATTCATGTAACTAATGGGGGTTGAGCTAGTGGAAACCAACTAGGAGAAGTTCCATGTCCACGACTGATCAGCATGAAAGCAGAAGCTGGCACACACATTACCTGCCTGAGTACAGGAACCTGTACTCTTGAAAGCAGAGACGTTTCCAAGCGCAAATACGGAATTCATAACTAGCCACCACTTTGTAGGTCTGAAATGTTTTGGTTGTGGGGGAAGGGTATATATAGTAACCTAAACTGCAGGCTGCCTACCTAAGCTGACGTTTGAGAAGGAAAACTGAGTTTTCATCTGTGGAAAAATACTGGCTAGCTCCCCCCCCCCCCATTTCTGAAAAGGAGGCTCAGATGCCACAGTACAGTAACTCTGGAAAAGGAAAACCGTTGTGGGAGGCCTCGTGATTTTAGGATGCGTGTTTTACCAGCGTGTTTAAAAAGAAACAAAAAAAGTGTAGCATGCTTTTAAAAAAAAGTAAAACAGTTGACAAGAAAAGGCCAAAGTGCACTCTGTGGCTGGCAGTCATTTTATGGCTTTAGTCCTACAGCAGATTTACTTAGATGACGTCAGTGGCTCCAATCCAGCTTTTTCTTTGGTAGCATTTACCACTTGCCTCTTGAAGCCTCCACTGTGCTACAGAGCAGCAGACCATAATCAAAATTCCCTTTGTGAAATAGAGTTTACCTCAGGGCACACAGGCCTAGCTAGCTGAATTGAAGGCTCTTCACCCTGCACTTCATGCCTAGAAATAAATAGCCTACAATACTGTACTTTGCCTCAGTACAGAAGAACCATTAAAAGCAGGCTGATACCTTTTTTAAAGGTTTTTTTCCCCTTTTTCTTTTGGTCTGCTCCAAAAATCTCACAGGCTAGAGTATTACTTAATATTCCAGACCTATCACATATCATGATAATACTTTGCAGGCTATTAGGGCCTCATTTAGAATGGGAAATGCTTGTACTTTATGGAAGGTTTTCCATACATACCATTCTAAAACATCTGCCAAACAGTGGTAGATACTGTGGTAGTCAGTTCCTTTCAGTAGGAGGGCAGTTTGAGTTAGACCCTCTGCATGGCTGCTAGGATTTGCCAGCCCAAGGGCAAGATGGAATGCTGCTTTCCTACAAACCTTGTTCAAAAATTGATAGGCTTCCCCCAGAATATGTACTCCTTCATTCTCTTCCACAGTAGATATTACTATCCTCATTTATTGTTGACCATAATGATGATTAACTATGGTCATGCTAACTGATTACCTCTGAACCAGAGCTTCAGACCTACTTCAAATTTAAAGTTTCAAATTCAGAAGATGGAAGCCCCAGTTAGCAAGAAATGTGGTTGATAATACAATATCACCAGGCATCTGCCAAAGACCCACATCTCACTGGGGCAAACTGACAAGAGCCCCCTGGACCTTATGCAATGAGTAGATCAACTCTTTGAGGGAAAGGAGCCTGTGGAGGTTGTCTTGCCCAAGGATCTTCCAAAACCTGGAGGCACTGATGCAAATGGGGCTGTCTAAAATAACACTTTCATGAGCTCCATTAACGTGAGAGGCTACCACTGGATGGATCCCATTTCCCACTTCCCCTGAACACCGAATGCTCAACATTGAATTGCCACATGTTCAACAGAAGCATGTTCGGTCTTCTACATACACACAGATGTGTGTGTGTAAAGCCCCTACATACTTCTGCTGGGCACACCAGTATTTGGAGGTGTGGCTCACAAGCATCACATATTCTGCAGGGTCAAGGATGACAAGGAAGTGAAAAATTGCTCTGGAGAAGGAATGGTGACTGCAGGCTACCTCTTAATTGGGAAGCCAAGGTCTGCGAGATCCAGCGTTGCATTTCCCCCAGGCTATACAAAACCTCAATTCCGTTCTTTGCCTGCCACAATCTCTCAACTGGACAACCTGCACTCTTCCCAGCATGAAGCAACTGTGACACTCCCAATCTTTCTGACCAGGCACACCTCTATCCCCAGGTAAGGTCCTTTCAGTGCTAGATAGTATTAGTTATGTTTTTGCTATGCAGAAGACTGGGAAGTCTATATGCTACACACAGGCTAGGAAGGAAGGCTCGCTGAAATCAAAGAGACTAGGGCTGGACTGTTCCCATATATTCTGAAAGTATGAAAAGGATCAGTAGCTGAAGGAGGGGCAAAGTTACTGAAAATAATCCAAGTATGTTTAGGACTATAAGAAGTGTCCTGCTTTATGAGACCAAATGCTTAGGTTATTTTGCATGCTGTTTCCCAGGATGGGCAGATGATCATCAGAAGTTTAAAATCAGGACACAGGGATAAAAACCATCTTCCTCTGTTGCTTTCAGGTGACTTATCTTTGAGAATGTTGACTCGGCACATGGAGGTACTATACAATCATAACGACTAGTAGCCATTGGGATCCTTATCCTCTATGGATCTGTCTAATCCCCTTTTTAAAGTCATCCTGGTTGGCGGACATTGCTACATCAAGAAGCAATGTAGAGCAAATCTGAGTTCGATAAAGTTCTGTTTTGTCTATCCTCAATCTCTCACCCTTCGGCATCACTAGATGACCTTAGGTTCCAGTATGAGAAAATGAAAACAGTCTCTAGCCACTTTCTCCACATTACACATTATACATCTGCATCTCTCTCACGCACGTGCATGCACACACACACACACACACACACACACACACAACTCCAGCTAGTGTTCCCAGTTGAACTGTTCTGTCACCTTTTCGACAGTAAGTACCAGCAGCATGTTTCCATTTCTTGTTCAAGTGGAGCCTATCCCTTGTCCCAAAACATCCCTAGTACCTAAATCCAAACTCTTGCTCCTGATACCACCATCTAATCCATGCTGAAACCCCTTAGCTGCACCTGATCAAAAACAGCAAAGTAAGAGATGTCAATATACAAGTGGCACATAGAAATTATCCTTCCAATTACTTTCAGGATGGGAAAACAAAAGCAAAGAGCATTCCTAAAAGCGATCACGACCAAACAAAATATATTTCTCACCAACATTCTAAAATGCCTTCTAACATTATCAGTCCCAAATTATTCTCAGTTAAAATAACAGTCCAAAATTAGTTTTAAAATGCTTGTTGCTTTTTCGGGAAGATAAGACTCCTCCATGGCCACATGCACACACCATGCCTGCAGCTGACCCAGTTTCCTCCAATTCATTGAATACACAAGATATGCTAAAACTATTCAGAAAATGAGACCTAAGCTGGCAGAGACCTAGTGCATATCCTTAAACAAAAACACTGCCAATCTGCCCTGGTCATCATCAACACTGTGAAGCATACTGAAGAAATGTTGGGACTTGAAATCAGTGGTTAAGGTGGTCTGAAAAGAAAGAATATGGTGGCACTAAACAAGGGCACTGCTTAGAGAGATACCCTCAAGCATGTAGAATAAGACAAGCTAAGCAAAGAAAACAGAAGAGGGTATACAACTTTAAACAAGAATGGTGTTGGGATGAAGGGGCCAAGGGAAAGGCCCCCTGAGGCAATGAATGTTTCGCAGGGTCAGAGGGCGACATAGAAGGATTCTATCCCAAGGCCATTTAATGAATGTGAATGAAAGACTATTACAACTGATACTTTCTGCTACACGATACAGAATAGGCAATGATGGGGCTTCTACCACATTCTGGGTCTGCTGAGAATTTACTGTGTTCTTTGAAAGACCCAAATCAAATAAGATTAAGGTAAAATTAAGGATAAGATGTATTAGATTTTATTACAGTGCATTAATCATATTTGAACCCTGAATCAATAAATACGATGACGCAAATATTCTTTTTCCAGAATTTTTTGAAGATCACATTCATCCCATTGATTTGATTTAGCCTGTTTGTTTAGGCTGCAGACCTATGCAGTGGGCAACTTCCTTTGCCAGCCCTAAATAAATATTTTATTTACTGAGATATTTCTATACCACCTTTCATACACAACAAGGTGCTCTACAAAAAACAGAAGCACAACAACATAACCAATTCAGAATAAAATAATAGCTACTAGGGTCAACGGCAGATAGTTAAAAGAAACCAACTGGAAATAAAGGCCAGAAATGATGATGATGATGATCCTGCCCATCTGGCTGGGTTTCCCCAGCCACTCTGGGTGGCTTACAAAATATCTAAAAACACACAAAAAAACAACAATCCTTAAAAACTTCCCGAAACAGGACTGCCTTCTAATGTCTTCTAAAAATCAGATAGTTGTTTGTTTCCTTGACATCTGGAGGGAGGAGTTCCACAGGGAGGGCACCACTGCCAAAAAGGCCTCAGAGCCATGTATATTCAGCATACATAAATGTAGGAAGCTGCCTCAGTTCTGAGGGGAGACAGTGCCACTGAAAAGACGCTCCCCGCCTGGCCGCCTCTAAGCAAACCACTGGAGCTCATGCCACAACATGTCTCAGATGCAAACCTCTCTCAGCATCTTCATACTTTCAGGTGAAAGGGGCTTAAAAAATTATGCTTTCCACAGACGCAAAGTAAACTACAAATGCAAATCATGACCAAACATTTAGAAATTATGAAGCTGGACATAGGGAAAGCATCACAGGTTTTAAATCCGACTCCCAAGTTTGGTAGGTAGCCATATGACAGTTTAGCACCTAAGCTACACTCTAGAATAGTGGTATCCAAACTGTTTCTTTTTCCATGAACCACCTGAAAACTGCTAACAGTCTTGGCTGACCACTTTCGACTTTCCTACCTGTTGCAGGAACTGGAATATGCTATGCTAGAGGCTGCATGACATTTAATTGTATTTTATTGGTTCTTTTATTTCTTACATCTTGTATTTTATTGTACCCCATATAATTCAAATTGCAATACAATAAAAGAAATAAAAGAATCAATAAATATACAATTAAAAATCAATATGAATGTTGCCATTCATCACCCAACTTCAGCCACAAATCCACAGACATTTCGCAGGCTGCCTTAATGAAGCTGATGGACCATTGGTGTGAAACCCTGTTCTTTGATACATTGATGCACCCTTCAAAATGTTTCCTTCAGAATTGTTTTTGAAGAATACGATCCACTCACTAACGCCAGAAGGATGAAGGCTTGAGGCAAACCACATCACTGTCATGAGTCAAAAGAATTCAAGGACTGCAAAAAATGCAGAAAGAATTCCAGAATGCTTTGGACCATGCCCTGTGTTCTTTGAGCTTTACAACTAATCCACAGTTTCTATTTCTTATTTTCATGACCAGTTGCCTGTAGATGGGAGAGACCAGCGAGAATCTGCGATAAAAACGAAAGGACTAGAAAATTTGCAAACAGTTATGCTGCAAGATATTTGTAATTTGCAACATCACTGTTCACATGCAGGGATGAACCAAAAAAACAAAAAAGGGGGTTGGGAGAGAGAGATTCCACTGAAAGGATAACTGGCTAAAGGAATATTGGACACCTGAATGAGTGGAGCCTGTAGCTGCTGGTGATTCAAACACGAAGCATATCAAAATGCTCTCGATAAGCTAAACTAGCAGATAGCTTATCTGAAGCATATACTAGCCATATGGTGCCACAACTTCTGTTGCCTGTTGCTAGCATAACAATAGGCTACTGCAGACTTCTACTGGAAGCACTATTTGACAAACTGTCAACAGCATTCCCTCCCCCCAAGAGCTCTGGGGCAATGGCGTGCATGTCTATTTGCATTAATAAAAAAAAAGCAGGTGAACAAAGAGTAAACCAGATGTCAACTTTAGAAATCGAGCTGTCTGGTTTAGGAGAGTTAACAGAGGCAGACAAACTGCTAGAGCTCAAAGCTAGACAATGAGCTTCTCTCAAAACACTCTGGGCTAGGGGAGTGGCTATTTAAAACACTTGGCTTCTTTTATTTCAGCACTGTGGAAGTGAATTCTGCTCTTAAGTGCTGGCTCAAATGAAGTCATTTTGTTTCACTGGGGGTTTCTTTGCATTTCAGCAATGTGAGTGTGCACTGTAGCGAAGAATGAAAATGCATGATTTTTTTAAAAAAAATGACTTTTCACTTTTAAGCATGAAATCCAATACATTAACCAACTTAATGCTTTGATTCTGTACAATACAGACAAATCCTGTGAACAGTTCATTTAAGTTTAAACAAAATGGAAGTTATTATCCTCTTGTGCAAGAACTTTTGAACACTAGGCTGAATTGGAATTTATAACCCTGTCTAATGCCATAAAGGCAAGGTGTGAATAGTGATAGATAAGAATGATTTACAGTTGGGCTTTTATAAAACTGACAGATTCACATCTGGTTTACATTGCAGAATCATACAGATCTTTTTTCATGCTGCAATTATTTCTGTTCCCTCTTATGTTTTTCCTAAAAGCATCTCAAAAACATTGACAAAACACATATTAATATCCAGAATAGTGGCCCATGGTGTTTAACTGAATGTTAATATCTGGATTTTGTGTTATTTTTTCCACAATGAAATCTAATAAACTAAGTGCAATGTACCGGGGGGGGGTGTGTGAAAGAGAGAAGTACACCCCAACACAGTCAAATACAGATAAATTAATAGATCTCTCTGTAGCAATATGAAAAGTCAAAAACATAAAATCTGAAAATGTATTTTCCTATAGAACTGAATATATATATAACATTTTTGGGTTATCTTTTAGGATTCCTTTCATGTTAAGTTGAGAATGCACTTTGAACTCCTTCCAAAAAAACAGTACTGCACTGAATTATGATAATTAGAAGACTGTGTACATAAAAAGGTAGTGCAATTGATGCATACTTTGGAAGAAAAAAATCTTACTGCACAGAATATAAGTTCAATATGTTCTCACATAATTAACATTTCCCATAATTAGCAGCAGTTTTCAGTTTATGTCCCAATAAAAGTAATAGCATCCATTATCGTTTTAGATTCCCAAGCAATGGCATTGTAATTGCTTTAAAAACCATGTTTAACTTTTGCTCCCGATAGCACTTTTGAGATACCAGCTTTTTCCTCTCAAAAATTATGCATCAGTTTGGAAACACATCAGGCAGTTGTGTATCAATGGCTAGAACAAATCAAAGACATGGGGAAAGCTAGAACTCTATGGAGGCAACTTGGATCAGTAAAACAGGGCGTAGAAACAACACTCACATTGTCAAAAGAAGCAAAGAAGAAAAAGGCAAGGAATTAAAAGAATAGTAACAGATGTTACTGATTTTATTTGGCCGCCTTTAAGCAAATATTACCATCATTTTAAGGGAATGCTGAAGATTTGGTTTGTCACAAATTACTTCTCTTCCCTCCCCACTTGAAATTGTTCCTCAAACCCACCTTCTCCAAAAAGTTTTTTCCTTGCCACTTAGGCCC
Organism: Podarcis vaucheri; assembly: GCF_965113315.1. Lineage (NCBI taxonomy): Eukaryota > Metazoa > Chordata > Lepidosauria > Squamata > Lacertidae > Podarcis > Podarcis vaucheri. The sequence goes on from NC_138759.1 coordinate 69,547,820, forward strand.
TTTCTTCAGTTGATTTTTTAAAATACCTTAAGTACACACAGCTGCAGTTGACCATATTTATCCCTTGTTATTATTTTTGTCCTTCTCTCTGTGGTATCTCCCACTACTGTAAGTGCCTAGAAGCAGAGATCTGGATTTTTTTTACTTGTGCTAAACCGTGTAACACACCACGTGTTTAATGAAACTATTTAAACAAATAACTTTCTGCTCAATCATCTCAAGCTATAAAGTAGGGAAGTACCCTCTTACAATATGGAGGGTGCTTTTTTAAAAAAAAAATCCTCTCAGCCTGCAAAAATTTCCTAAGGAAAAGGTACAACAACAAATAAAATGCACCATAAAGTATGTCTGTGATCCTAAAGCCTTTTTTTTTTTTTTTGCCATTAAGCTTTGGGACAGTAAACCTTCAAAAGTAGACCTGTACTAACACCTAGGATTCTTATTTTTATATATAGAACTGAAATCTTAAATTCTCCCACCAAAATTAAGAGAATTTAATGACACCACTACGGCCAGATATTCCTCTCTTTTAAGTCTTCAGACTCCAAACAGCATTATAAAATTTTATTGAGAGATTTAATGTTTGGCTTGTTTTATATTTTAAATACTGTGTTTGCTTTCTGACCTTGGGTTCACCCGAAGTAGGTGAGATATAAGTTTAAAAATAAAAAAAGAGTTTCTAGTAGCCCTATCCTAAATCCTGCAGCATTTGCAAACCAGTGTCAGGATGAGGCTTCACAAATGGTTACATCAGTCCAGCATCACAAGCTATGGATGTTACACAATTCATGTAGGGATATTATACACAGCTAGAGAAACTCAAGTGCCTCAGAGTGCGTATGGGCCATGAAAACACAGGAAGTTGCACTCATTATAATCCCAGATTATGAACTCCACAATCATAAAAGCACAAGAATGAGACTACTCTGGAAACTGATGCCACTCTGTACGTCATACGACATGTTATACAACAATCTAATAATAATAATAGTAGTAGTAGTAGTAGTTGGTTGTTATTTTACTGCTCTTCCGCCTTGTCTGCCCCAAGCATTGGCAGGAGAAAACAGAAAAGAAAGACTCTCAAGGGAGCTTCATGAAAAAAGGTGCTGTTAAAAGTATTTCTTAATACTTTTGCCCACTATCAAATAGAGATTCCACATACAGAAGCACATTTCCTTAATACACATATACATCTGAATACATAACTCCATTTGAGTTGTGGTGCTCTCTGGACCACAGTGAACAGGCAAGATGAGACTTTTTATGTGGATGGGAGGACCTGCAGATCCAGAGCTGGACTGGGATCTTGATATCTAAAGATGACGATTCAGTGAGGACTAGCATCATTCATGCTTTTGTAGGTAGTGCAATTGTCACATTTCTAAACATAACACAGCTAGTGATTTACACAGTATACAGTGTTAGTTTAAACTGAAATCAACATACAAGGCACTGCTAATGCCTTTCCCTAGTTACCTCATGTACTGCACAATGCTAGCCATGTCTACTCACAAGTAAGCCCTATTGAATTTGATGGGGCTTACTCTCAGGTAAGTGGAGTTTGGAATGCAGCCTACTCCCAAGTATCAAGTCCAGTAAGAGTCTTCAAGTCTAGCAATACAAGACCCAAACTTTCAGATTTTCTCTCACATAGAAGGTTTCATTCCAAAATAGTAAATAGCAATAATTCAGTTTCAATGCAGTAACTGAGTACTGTATCTGTAACAACACACACATGCCAATAAAAGCCCAAGATACTTTATCTGCTGTGTGTGTCCCTTTAAGAAACATTTCCCCCCCCCCTTTGCTGTTCCTGTAACAGTGCCATAAATCTCTTTATAAATCAATGGACCTACAAAATCGAGGAACTAATTTCTGTTCAAATTTGTGCCCTGTAGTACTTTATGGACAGTGTAATATTTTCCAAGTTGCATAACCAGGTGATAATATATAATCATTGCTTATACTTCAATTACAAAATTAGGGAAATATTTTAGTTAAAACAGTGGTGTAAATGACGTTCTTCTGTTATATCATTTTCTGACAAACCACAGTATAAAACAATCTCATGTACATAAACATATTAAGTATTAAATCAGCAAAGTTTTGATCACATGACTACGCATGCACATACCATTTTAACACGAGCGCCCTGATGCAACAAATCTTTAAATCCTGAACTAATGAAGTAGCTTTAGGAAACTAGGCAGCAAGTTCTACTATTTCAAGTGCAATAAAAAATGCATTATTATATTAGAAAGATCACTGGTTTAAAGTGTGAGCGCATATGCTCCATCTTGTATGTGTTTTGGGGAGGGGGGGAAATACACAGTTTAAGAGATTATTCCTTACTGTCACACACAATCCAAGCAAAGCTCTGAATTATGGAAATGAGCCTCAAATCAGGTTTTTTCACAGTAAGTACAGACTACACAGCCATCTTACTGCTAAAGGGTATGGATTCACAACTACATTTTGCTACAAAACAAAAAGGGTACTTTTACCCTTCAAGTATCTCATCATAAGAGGTCTTTGCATTCTGGCCCTCCTATACACATAAGCAGTCACATTTAACACTTCATTGTTCTTGAATAACTGGGATATCGATTGTACCCTTTTGCTGTGTTGAAGCCTGAGAATTTTTAAAGTAGGGTTGCTGATCTCTGGAATTACATCTTCTACAGTTTGGGACTTTCTGCCTTCAAAATAGCTGAGCTTAACTTTCATTATCAAGGGAAAGCACCACAAAAAGCCTAGATTGCTTCCTAGACCTAGATCATCATCCAAGCAAGAGAGAGAGAGAAATCTACTTTCAAAGTATTAAAGTAGCTTTCCAGTCACACATACATTCTTCAAACACCAAAACCCTTCCAGCTGGAATTCACTAAGGACCCAGATCTCGCTTGTGCTAGGACTGTTCTTTTCCACTGTTTACTAAACTTCCCTAAAAGCAGATACGATTCAACTAAAAAGCCCACATAAAACCAACATTACACTCGAGTCTCCTCCTTGTGATAAGTTTAGTGGACGCATTCCAGGTTTTGGTACTGCATACAAAACGAAGGCATATCAAACATGTATCAAACATACTTTCCATATTTTCAGCAGCACTAGGCATCTAAAACTATTTGCGAACACTAGGCAAATTTAACAATGAGGTACACTACTGTCTCATTAATACTTTAATGTCATTCCGCATAAAGAAAAACATAAAAGCCATTACAATGGTCAAAATAGGGTGCTAATCAATACACCAGATATTTGATCTTCCTGGATGCATCTAAAATATTTAATGCAATTAGTGCCTCCAAGCTATAAATTATATTGTCAACAAATCAGCACAGAAAAAGAATTGTGAAAGCTTGTCTAACTGCCAACAGAATTTCCTTAAAATAAAAAAGATAATACCCTTGAATCAGCTCTAAAATTCAGATAGGCCTGAAGAGCTTTCTGTTCACCTTTTGAAGTGTTATGAATTCCCAACATTCCATTTGAAAAATATGTGGCGCATGCATATATAGAGGCAGCCTCTGGAATAAGGCAATGTAACATTGCCCTCTCAATTATCTGAAATCTCCTTAGCATGCACCATCAATACAGTCTAATGTCCTTGCAGTGGTATTTCCCAACTATTTATAGAGATGGCAAAACACTATGTACCCAAGGGCAGCCATTCCAAATTTAGGATTTATTAAAAAACAAAAAAAGTTGCATGATATAAGAGCATGTCTCCTGTTACTATTTGTGTTCCCATTGCATTGTACACAATTACCCTTCCCTTTAAGCAAATTCAAGCTGCCATAAGATTTACACATCAATATAAAATCTATATTAAATTCAGAAAATGCAGTCATTACTTTTTTTTTTAAAGAACCACACTTGATACTTATATGTATGTATCTCAGAAAACTACAGCTAAGGGTGCTATCTTTCCTTTTTTATCAGCAAAGGGAATAAAATGCTAAGTGCTCCTGATAAGGAGTTTTAGCAGAGCTACTTTTTTTTTATTGGCCACCTTAAATCAGAATTTACATGTATAATATTTTAAAGTCACCCCGTGCAAATGAAGTGTGATCTAGGAAATGTTTTAGAAGATTTCCATATTTTACATCACTAGCAGCCATTTACAATGAGAAAATAAAGAACATACCTGCTCGCTAACTTTTGAAACATTTATTGAGGTCACTTTTCATTTCCCCAAATCAAAAACAGATACTTGCTTCTAATCGTTTAACGACTCTCCTGAGAAACACAGGTGGCTGGTATTTCATTGTTTCATAAATATTTTTATACAGTGACACCAATGAGCATTAAATAAATCCATTAAATCAAGTCCAGGGTTGTGTGTGCTTCCTTCCACCCCACCACCCCTTCGAATCTGAGTTTTACTGTCGGAGTAACACAGTATCTTCCTCTCTCTGTGTGTGTGCCTTCTTGTGTTTTGCTTTGGATTGTGATAAACTAATTTCCCACCAAGACTAAGTGGACTTCCTTTCTTTGAAAGTGTGAATTCTGTGAACAAAGACTACTTTCTGCCCTCTGGGAAGCAGCTCCATTAATGTGTAAAGAGGGGATGTGCAAGATCCCTTTAAAAGGTTAAGGGGAAATAAATAATCCTAGGGTTCCTACCGAAAGGAAGTTTTCCAGGGACAATATCCGCGTTTTGTTGGAACTGCGACTTTGTCTTTTTTGGATACAATGTTTCTGCTGACTCCGGAAAATTTTCCACTTGAATGTGCAATTAACCAGCAGTGGCAGCAGCAGCAGCTCTGGAGAAAGCAAAGAAGCAGCAAAAGAGAACATTCCTTCTTTCATCTTTAAGAGGGAAAAGAAATTAAAAAGGGAAGAAGGGGCGAGAGAGAGAAAAGCAAAAAGCAAAAACTCAAAGCTCTTAAAAGCCAGCTAAATCTCAGATCCAGCCACTTTTCCAAAGCTCGGCACTAGGGAGAGAAACTCGAGGGATAGGATCAATTTACTTTGCAAGGCCTGATCTGCTCCCAACTTATTCCTTCTTGGCGAAAAATGTGAAAAATGCCAAAGATTTGTCTGTGTGTGCGCGCGCGAAAGAGTGAGTGTGTTGTGTTTGAGGGCGCGAGCGCGCGCGCGCGCGCCCCAGGCTGCAAAGCAGTGACTCAGGCAACTAAATGAAAGCAGCAACAGCAAGAAGGAGCAGAGCGAGAGAGGGAGAGAGGAACGGCCGCCTGTTGCAGCTCTGCCTGAAAACCCCCCAAAGCAGCCAAAACTCCACTCAGAAACAACTCCCTCCATCTCCCAAGGCGACTTTCCGGATTTCGTTTAATTTGCCCCCCCCCTCACGTTTCCCAGATCACCTGCAGAGATTGAGAAGAGAGGAGGAGGAGGAGGGGGTCGTGAAGGAACGAAAGAGGGACGATCGGCATGATTCTCCCAAGTAAATAACAGAGGACAAGCCCCCCCCCCCCGCTCCTCTTCTTGCCACACAAAGCAACGCGAAATCTGCAGGGAAGCAGCCAGCTCCCTCCAGCCCCCACGCGCCCCAACAAACAGCCAGACACAGACCCGCACAAAACTTACCTCCACTCCACTCCCCACCTTTGCAAACACCACCAGCCTTTTGCAATTCAATTGCAAACTTCTTCCAGCTTCCCCCTGGGGACTTAGCTTGCTTAATTTCCAAGCCTTGGTGTTGTTTGGTAATTTTGGTGGGGTAAATTTTTTAAAAATTTTTTTGCTTGTTTTTGCTATTATTATTGTGGTGGTTATTTGGAAAAAGAGAGAGAAATCTCTTAATGTGTGTGTGTGCGTGTGTGTGTGTGTTTGGGCTCTACAAGCTTGTTGGCTTGCGGGATTATTGCAAGCCCTTGCCAGTGCTTCGTGACTGCCCCCAGACCGGTGGCGGGCAGGGCGGGCTGGGCTTTCGAAACGGGCTTGTGCGGCGCGAGCGATGCTAAGAATGTTCGGAATGAGAAGAGGAATGAAATGAACGCGAGGAGCGGACTCTCGACAGCGGAGGCGGAGCCACGGGCCGCGACAGCCCGGGGAGGCGGAGGGGAGGAGCCACCGAGCAGCTGGTGACCTCATTGGAAAGTCCGGGGAGGAGGAAGCCTGAGAGGAGAGGGGAGGAGTTTCTGGGGGGGGAGGGAGGGGAGAGATCAGATCGCATGGGGAGGGGCGGGGGGAAGAGGTCACCGAGAGCCACCTGAGCATCAGCCGGAGGGCAAGAGCGCGGCGCTGAAATGGGATCCTCTGCTCACATGCCGAGGCACAATCGGGAAGGCGGAGCGTGGCTGGCTTTGCGCACCGAGAGAGAGGGAAGAGGATCGTTCCAGCTGCGACTCCCATCGGAGGATACAGGCAACAGGATTGCAGTGCCCTGGGGACGGACGAGGCTGATGCAAACTTTCTAGGGCTGGGTTGCGCGCGCTTTTGGAGAGTTGGTGCTTTCCTCGTGAAATGGAGGAAATAACGTCAGGTCGTCCTTTTTTATTTTATTTTTTGCACAAAGAAAGCAAAATTTAGAAATACTTGCACAAAGATGCACAAACAAGCCACGATTCAGAGACGCTCGGTCAGATGTAAAATCGAGACAGCAGCCTGGAAAAGAACTGCAGTTTGTGATCCGAGGGCTGAAGCGCAGGCAACTCTGGAGCTTTGCATCGCCCTGCTCGCGATAGTCCATATCGCGTGCCTTTCTTGTCCTTGTGACATCATCGCACCCTTGTGGAAATGCACTCCCGAGGGAGCTGTTGTAAGTCACTTGCAATTAACTGTTTGAGTTCCACGTGGAAATGAGAGACATTGAAATGTGCAACACACGGGGGGAATGTTTGCCACCGGGCACTTTCTTGGGGGCGTAGAACAAAGCATATAGTGCAATTCTAAAAATGTCTACTCATAAGTAAGCACCACTGCGTTCTGCGGGACTTAATCCCAAATTTATAGGATTATGCCCTCCACCAGGACCATTATATTCTGATGCCATAGAATATACATGTTTCCCCTCATATACAATGCACACCTTTGACATTATGTTCCATCAGGAGTTAAAACGTTTTTTATTCATGCGAGCATTTACTGGAAATTAATTATGGGCTAACTGTCCTCTGCTCATTGCTTTATTATGCAGCTTGCTGTAATTTTTTCTTGTATTTTTATTTCATTGTTGTACACCACTTTGGTACTTTTTAAGTGCAAAGTGGTGTTTATTAAAAGATTTATAAAAATCAGTATCATACCAAGAAAATCAGGACAGTTGTGTTATTGCAACTTTCAGTTGCCATCCTAAAAATATTTTTTTCTCCCTGTCCCATTGAGATTTTTCTCTGTTCCATATCTGGCACAGGCTTCTAAAGCAGAGTTTATTAGTATGGCTAGAACAGTTGCCATTAAAAAAAAAACCTTCTTAAATACCTAAAACTTAGGAATGTTGCATGTATTTATTTATTTATTTATTTTGTATTCTGCCCTTCATCCGAAGATCACATGGTGGTTCACAACATAAACATTCAAAATGAGAACACAAAATGCATAATAAAGCAAAAGCAAACCAATAACTCTTTCCCCAAACACATTTAAAAGGCCATAGAACTGTCAGTGTTAAATAGAATGGATATCCTTATACTTGTTACAGAATAGTGACAAGCCAAACATCCAGAGCAGCCTTTCTGCCAGGATAGATGTTTATGGGAGAAATGGAAAGGAAATAAGGAGGCAAGATAAGACATGCCTCTCCACCAAAACAATTAATATAGGAAGCATGCAGTCAGTACACGTGCCCAATGTCATCTTGGAAACGATTCCTTAAGAAGTCTCCCAGTATGGGAGGCTGCTAGGGTAGACGGTCAGTTTAATTCAAGATAGTTTCTTATAGAGAATTACTTAGGAAAGTTATTCTAACTTTCATTCCTCTGATCCAGTGTCCCCTTTCAACCTCCCTTCTGTTCCCCATCCATTGTGCTATCAACTTCTCACTTAGGCTGCATCCTGTAAATGATGTTGTCTCTTCCTCATCACTTTAGCCTGCCCCTTCTTGGATTTTTGTCCCTAGATCTGCTCTTCTTGGCTTCCCCTTGGTAGAGTACCTCCTGGCGCAGCTGGATTTGTCATGGCAGCTGTGAAAGAACATATAAGTTCAATGTTACAAGCACAATAGAAAAAGAAGCTCGCCACTCTGAAGTGTCAACAGCTATTTTCTTCTTCCAATAACCCCCAAATTCCAGACTTCTGTTTCCCCATCCACAAATACAATTCTCCTTCGGTGATGACAAAACCAGATCTTTGTTGTTTAACAAAAGTTCATGAGTTGTACAAGGAAAGTAGCAAACTCAGAACATGATTAAAACAAAACAGTTCAATGTTGCAACATCCAACATTCTACGCTGCAACCATAATAATAGAACTGTAGGGCACCACAGAAATGGTACCATTTATAATTCAACTCAAGCCTTTAACACAAAAGTAGCATCCCCCTCTCCACTTTCATTGTTCTGAATTGTACACCTTCAGTGACGTCCAGTATTTAACCACTTAATACTTACACTGGTGTGCTGCACCGCACACAGTGCCTTGTAATCTGCTTCCTAATTCTTTGCAAGAGCAGCAGATGCAGCCTAAAAGAAGTCGGGAGACAAGGGAAACATAAGAAGAAAACACAGAATAGAACCATTCCAAAATACACTAGATGGGAAATACTTTTGCTAGTGTTGTTCCCCCCTGTATGATGATCCTGTTGGTGATCCTTGATCTCTCAGCTTCTTTTGAAATAATCAACAAGTAGTCCTACTCGGATGGCTGTCTTGGGGGATGCTGATCTGCCCCATGGGTTCTCCAGTGTGGGGTGCCATAAGCATCTGTTTTATCCCATATTCAACATCTACATTAAACCACTGAGTGGAGCCGTTTGGAGATTGAGATTGTGTTTTCAGCAAATGTAATTCTATTTCTCCTTTACATTGGCAGGTGTGGTGGTAGAGGTGCTAGACCAGTGTCTGGATGGACTGATGGACTGGATGAGAGCCAATAAACTGAAGCTTAGTCCAGATAAGGCATTGTACATAGGTGCTTCCTTTGATCAGACAGCTGGGGTTCAACCTGTTCTGAATAGGGTCATACTCCCCCTAAAGGAGCAGGTCACATTGGGGGGGGGGGTACATTTTGATCCATTACTGTCACTGGAACCCTATGTGGACAGGTATAGCCTCGATTCTATTGTCTGCACTCTGGTAACTCTCAGGTTAGATTACTGCAATGCATGGGGCTATCTTTGAAATGGGTTTGGAAACTGCAGCTTTTGCAGTGGCCAGATTGTGGCAGGAAGTAGGTTTGATCATATAACACCAATTATGGCCCAACTGCATTGACTGCCAATTAAGTTTCCATGCTCAAATCAAAGTGCTGATTTCAACCTATAAAGGCTGATGTGGCTCAGGACCCCAATACCTTAGGCATTGCCTCTCCACACATGAACCCACCCAGACACTTCATTTATCATCTAAGGCCCTTTGTGTGCCCCCTCTGAGGGAGGTGGAGAGGGTGGCACTATGAGATAGGGCCTTTTCAGTTGTAGCTCCAAGACCTTAGAATGCTGTCCCCAGAGAGAGATGCACCTAGTCCCATTGCTATCAACCTTGAGGCACCAGGTGAAGATGTTCTTATTCACCTGGGCATTTTTGCTCTTAATTGGTATTCATCTTTTATGTGGTGTCATGAACTGGCAGGACAATGGGGAGGAGGAAGAGGATTCTGGGGGATGGAGTATAGCCAGGACTTGGACAAACCAGGACAAGCAGGGCATGGGGAAGGAAGTACTCACAGGGTGGTGGAGGATGGTGATGGGATGAGGGTCAGTGTACAAGAACCAGAGCATCAGGACCCATCACCAGAGCCAGAGGGGCCCCCATCTCCATGAACACGGTGGACTCTGAGGAGTGGGGAACAGTGGAAGGAGTGCTCTAGGAGGTTGAGGCAGGCAAGGGCTCACAGCTCAGTTACCTTGTCTAGGTAAGGCTTGCTAGCTTTGGGAGAAGGTATATGATACCTCAGTTGGAGTAGGTTTTGAACAGGTGAGGGTCACATGCCTCATCAAGCTCAGATGCTGCAATCAGCATGCAAATTCCAAAGGGAAGCAGAGCAGAGGTCCTGTGTCTGCTCATCTGCATGCAGAAGCCAGGCCCTGTGACCAATAGGATTTTTCAGGACTGGGGCCTTCCTAAGTTTGTTCTGAAGAGGCAAGGCATAGCCTCACAGGTGAGGCCGATTGGTAACTCACTGCACCTGGTGGCAAGAGCTGGGAAGGGATATAAGGTCAGCATTTCCCTTTGGCTCATTGCTACAGCAACACGCTTCCTGCCTTGGGTTTCTTGCTTCCTGATCCTTGAACCTCGGCTTTTTGACTACCTGCTTCTTGATCCTCGGACCCTTGACTTCTTTACTTCTTGCTTCCTGACCCTCGGACTCTTGGCTTGCTGACTCCTGGCTTCTGGACTCCCATTCCTGCTCCCACCCCACCATCTTGCCCCTGGGCCTGACGCCCCCTGCCAGGACTTCAATCGCCTGTGAACCAGACTGTGACACCAATGTTGATGGACCTAAGCTTGGAAGCTCTATGGGACAGTGCTTTGGGTTTGACTCTGGACTGTATCTTAGACTTCAGACTTAGCTACTTGGATTGACCCTGGACTGTGTTTCTTGTTTCCTTTGCTTGTGTGGACTGACCCTTAGGCTTTGAACTTTGGACTTGCTGGCAGGTAGGCCAGGGGTTCAGGATAGGGTGGGAGACTTTGTCTTTTTTGTATTTTTGCATGCTGAGCACTTTTAGTTAACTATGTTAACTGTATTTCAAATTCGTTACTGAATGCTTCTTTTAAAAAAGTTGCTTTGAGACTATTTTGTAGTAAACAATAAAGATAAATACAAAGAATGATTAAAACCAACTAAAATATTCAAGTGAGCACACTTTCAAGTTCTCCAGAGTTCTTCATCAGACTAGAATGTTTTTGAAAGCAGAAAGTTGACGAGGGATTGGGGGGGGCTCAAGCAAAGTTTGGCAACACAAGCCTCTGACTTATGGAAAGCCAAATTAGCCTTGGCTACAAAAGGAGGATTGATGTGAAAGGCAAGCCTGTCTTCATCAGAAGAAATGCAGTCCTTTCCCTACTAAGGCTCCTGTATCCCTTACCTTCTTGATGGAAGCATTCAATGAAGGAGGGTCCATGGCAGCTTTCAGGACTAAGGAAAAGTCCCAAGCGCAGCAGCATCAGTAAAGTGAATACATGTACAGTGGTACCTCAGGTTAAGTACTTAATTTGTTTCGGAGGTCCGTTCTTAACCTGAAACTGTTCTTAACATGAAGCCCCACTTTAGCTAATGGGGCCTCCAGCTGCCGCCGTGCCACCGGAACACAATTTCTGTTCTCATCCTGAAGCAAAGTTCTTAACCTCTGAAGCACTATTTCTGGGTTAGTGGAGTCTGTAACCTGAAGCGTATGTAACCCGAAGCATATGTAACCTGAGGTACCACTGTATTATTTCTATATTTATTTGGCATTTGCTCCTAATAAAATGTTTGATGTAAGGGTGATGGCGGGGGGATAAGAATAGTCTAATTTCAAACTGCCCCAAATGTAACTGAATAGCCTGAGAAGCAAGTGAACATGGAGTCTTCCATGTATTTCTGTAGCAGAGAACCTGCTGTGTCTGGGTCCCAACTAGAGAAAATCTCCCTTTCCTAGCTAGCTAAGAGTGGGTGGGTGATGGGGAACATCTTAAGGAAAAAGCGGTGGAGATTGAGAGCAGCAGAGAAGCCTTGCTTTTCTTGAAGGCAGAACCAGAGGTAGTGAACATGGATGGAGACTTCTCATAGGACTTTCTGTCCTTGCCTTCAGTGGGTGGCTGGGTGGGTTAACCCTTTACTGAATGCTCTCCCTCCAGGCATGTGACTGAGAATGTGTCTACTGTTCAAGGGGTGGGTCTTTCAGTCTTGGACTAACTGCACATTATGGAAAATATGTCTGGAAACCCCAAGCCATTTTTGAAGTCTCCAGAAGAGACTATGTAGCGCAGAGAAACAGCAAGGTGAAGAGGGTTTTTGCATACTTCACTTCTCCATTCTTTTCCCTGCTTCATCTTGCTCTCTGCTAAGCCCCTTCCCCTCCCTACGCAGGACTTCAACTTCACGTTTCTACATGTTTGGAAACCCACCAGGGGGAAAATATTCAAGGTGTGATTTGGATAGGAAAAGCAGCAAAGAATTAGAGGCCCCCTTGCCCACAGTACTTCTTTGCTTTCTAAGCTCCCTCCCACAGTGGCTTTTCTAAAATGAAAATGGTGTCGGGTCTTTGTACGCACTTGATGTGAAATAGGCTAAGGTATAGTTGCATGCATGCCATACATCAGGCATAGGCAAACTCGGCCCTCCAGATGTTTTAAGACTACAATTCCCATCATCCCTGACCACTGGTCCTGTTAGCTAGGGTGATGGGAGTTGTAGTCCCAAAAGATCTGGAGGGTCGAGTTTGCCTGTGCCTGCCATACATTTAAAGCATGTGATCTCCCACAAAGAATCCTGGGAATTGTAGTTTATTGAGTATGGGGAACCATAGCTCTTTGGGGTAAACTGCATTTCCCAGAATGATGGGTGTGGGGAGTCATGTGTTTCAAATGTATGTAAGTGGCATGCAAACAGATTAGATTGGAGGTATAGCTTATATTGGTCAGAGCTTTAGCCACCATCTGACAAGAAACTCATTTTTAAAATTTACTTGGAAGGAAGCCAAATTGATTGCAATAGCCTTACATCCAAGTAGGAATGTTTAGAATCACATCATCTCCTTCCGTGTCTGGAAAAGGGAAGAATCTGGTGGCTGTAAGCTATTTGAGATAGGTTCTGACTAACAGAGTTATTCCCTTACAGAGATTTCTGGCAATTGGTGTAGAGCTATTGTTAGCCCCCGCTAAGGACAAAATTGGCAGTGGTGCTTGGCACAGCAGAATTAACCACCCTCACCCAATATTGGTTGATGCTGGTCTCTGCTACTCATCCTGACATATGTTGTTCTCTGTGTGTAATTAAAGGGCACAGATAGTCATCCTGAGTAAGATTAGATTGTTAGCAGGACAATTTCCTTTGTATATAACCACTTCTGAATTAGATAACTTTTGTTGTTGTTTAAAAATGGCATTCTTAGGGCCAAGCTAGACAAAATAAGTAACCAGTCTCCAGTTTTAAACTGAAATGTACTATGGAGAGATGGCTATAAGTTTTATTGGAGCAGTGAGTGAGTGAGGGTGGGTTTCCAAATCATGCTTTCCAAATCGTGAGGGGAAAGATAAGGTGTTTCCCATATAGTTTTCCCTGAGGGCAAAACCTGTGAGGAAAAAATCAGACCTGCCTCGCACTCTGATCTCTCTCTCTCTCTCTCTCTCTCTCTCTCTCTCACTCACACACACACACACACACACACACACACACCACACACACTCTTCTTTAAAAAGAGGGTTGTGGAGAAAGCATACTATCCTTAAATTTCATCTAGTTTGGCCCTAAATTGTGTTTTATGTGACAGAATTGTATAAACACAAAGTTAAAATATTTATATACTATTTCCAGTTGCAGTTTGATTTATCCCAATATATCAAATTGTCCCCATGTTGGGGAGCACCAAATTGGCAGGAGAAAAACATCCAGATTGGTGTTGTTTGAGGGCAACATCATGTGGACTATGCAAATTTTATGAGAATACAAACAGCTGCAAACAATATGCTCTGGTGAGGACAAGCCCTTTCTACTTTGTACAACATCTAGCCTGATTCAGAGTCCTGGATACCTTGAAAGTACACACACTGTTTTGCAACATTGTGGTTGAGCCTAATAAAAATATTGTTCAGCTGTGTACTGATACAAAGTTTAACTTTTCTTGCATGTTCTTTTTTTCAGTGCTTGCTTGATCTTGCTTCTGAGCTTCAGAAAGTGAGCAACTCCACCAAGCCCACTTGCATTAAGTCAGAATAAACCTCAGACGGGGACAAAATCAGTGATACGATGCTAAAGCATCTCAGTAGAAATCAATTTGATTCACTTCCCGTCTGAATATGGCACTGTGAACATCGCCTCCCCTCTGCTAAATATATTCTGGACAACTGTATTACCGGATTAAGTGAGCAAAAAACTTCACTAATCAGGTAATTTTCTTTGTTCTTTTACTTTAACGTAAAGATGGCCAAGCCTAATAATTTAAATAACGGCAAGTGAACTTTTTATTGAAATCATCACAATTAAATGCTTGAGAGCAAAGGTGTTCCTTGCTGTGGGTTCCAAATAAATCTCATTTGCTATATACAGATAAATTGGGTTTGAAAAGTTGTCTTAGCAGGTAACCTAAGTTACTTATCAAGCACCATCCATTCGCATGGAATGATGATGACAATGGGAATATGTGTGTGTGTGCTTAAATGCTCTGCTAAGTATCTAGAGTTCCTTTTTGTGTAGTTGCCTGCTGTTAAACATGAGGTGTTCCTCCCATACAGAAGATTGAAACTACTACTGGTATATTGTATCAGTAGTGGCAGAACTTAATGTGTTAAGAAAACAGACCCAGAGTTAGGAGGGGATAACATTTGGGAACTGATTCAGCAGAAGAATAAGGACAAAGACACAGAGCAGGGGAGGATAAACAGACATGGCCAGTAAAAAACGGTGAGTTATATTCCTCCAGAGTGACCAATTGAAATAATTGGCTTTGACAGCATAACTCACCTGTTGGGGGAAGGAAGCACATGGACTTGATGCTACCTGAATACTGGAGGTGGTTCAGAAAATTAGTCTGCATGTAGAAGAGTGTTTCTGTGTTAGATTTAGGTGATGCTGTTCAGAAAGTTTGCAATATGTTTACCATTCTGCTCCATAAATTTGAGGAAGGATTAGGCAGTGAGTTAGTTTAGATTTGATCCTGACAAAAACTAACTGAACCGGACAAACTAGATACTTAGGATTTGTAAACGATTGTGCACTGCAAATCTGATATAGTAAGAAAATTAGTGACAATAGCACAGAGGGTTTATATTTCATTTAATCTAGGAGGTGGATTAGAAAACAGCAACCATGTTGGGGAAACTGGAAGGAAAACTGCTAACTGCCATTATGAAGACAGGTACCGCTGGAGCGATGAAGCCGAGGTAAACAAATAAAGGCTTTATCTAACTCAGAGTGTAAATACAGTTCAGCAGTGGCACAAAATGCCAAGGAAGTTGTGGGTTGTCCTTCCGTTTGGGTTTCTAAGAACTAATTGAGATAAGACAGAAGCCTCTGAAACTGATTCCATATACTGCCAGTCCCGAAATATTTATAATGTGACCACCATGCTTATAAATTGCTTGCCACACGGACTGGTCCAAGTATGTGGAGAGCCTCCATGTCAGTACACATACATCTGTGTTGACACCTTCCGTGCAGTCAGAGCTCTAAGGCAAGCAGCTTATAGATATTACAGCTCCTGCATGGGATCGTTTTGGGAAACGTCACCGAGAAAGCCTTAATGGGCCTAGAGTAGGCAGTGGGTGATCATCTGCCCTTTAAGTCTAACACATCCTACTATGGGAGGATTTTAAATCTAAGGCCTAGATCTGATTTTGTGTATAAAAAGTAGCCTCAACTTATCCCTAATTTTGTGGGTGTAATTTTTGTGCTCATAAATTATTGCATCCAGTGTAAACCACAGGTACTGCCAGTGGTTTCTGATGTCTAACTGCTTGTTAATTCACTCAGCAAATTACTGTTCAATTCATTGTGGTTACAGAATTACAGGCTCAATTTATTAGAGGTCACTGCTGAAAATCAGGTGCTAAATGAGCTTTGGATGGGAGCATTTTAATTTAATTAAATGTCCAGTGGAACGGAGCCATTTCAGAATCCTCATTGCTGATTACTGCTTTGCTCAGGTTATCCTGGGTGCCTGTGCACTTTGCTTCAATTCTAGCATTTCCTCTTCAGCTTCTACAGTCAGAAAAAGTTAGATTTATTAATAACCATGACTGTAGGTACATGGTCATACATAAATTTAGCAGAATTTGTTTGTTGAATTTTCATCCTGTCCTTCCTTCTAAGTGCTTGGTGTGGTATGCTTCAACTGATTCCATTTTATCCTTGGAAACAATGCTGTAACACAGTGAAGTTGAGACTTACTCGGTGGCCAGAGGTCAATCAGTGATTTTAATCGGCTTGACAGGGGAACTGAAGAACCCAGGTCTCCTGGTCTAATTACAACACTACCCACTGAACCATACTGACTCTGCTTACGAGTCACCTTTAAACCTAATATAAGTGCTAAACAAATATCATATTTGCTACTCTGAGTAAGCAGTCTGAGTAGTTCAAACTAAGCAAGAGCACAGGGCCAGCCCTGCTATTGGGCAGATTGAGGCAGCTGTCCCAGGCAGAATGTGCTGGGGAAACAGAGCACTGATGAGTTGCTGGAGGACAGAGCTGTGTGTACTACACAGCCTGTCCTGCACACATTAAGCTAGCCAGCTACCCTCAGGTGTAGTGGGTGATGCTCTCTCCTCACCAACACAATTAAGAAGGTTACGGTAAGTCCTACTCTACCTCACTAAATGATGAGTGCCACAGCAGAGGTTACCGTAAGTACCAAAGGCCTGTGTAAATACCGTAGTCGTGTCTTAGCCTGGTGTTTGAGTAAAATTCCGTTGCTAGCCTGGTTGACCTCATTATGAGCAATCTTGCAGCATACCATCTTTTGTCCTTTGCCTCAAACAACAAAGCATCTTAGGCCAACCCTGAATGAGCATATGACTGTATAATATAATAGGATTTTGTTATTATTTTGCTACTATCCCCCCCCCCCAATATTACCTTTCCCACTTCCTCTTTCAGCTCTATGTGCTTTTGAATGGTCAGGTTAATTTGACTGGGTCGACCTTTGCCCATTTCCCTTGGGAAAGTGGTGTGTGCCTCTTCATTTTCTGACTCTCTCTCTGCAGAGAGTGGCTAATTCAGAGGGTGGGGGACAGAAGTGATCAGAGGGGCAGCACCCAAAGCACTTGCTCAAAAGTCCCAATGGGTCCAAAGGCCTAAACAGTTAGCAGCTCCTGTAGTAGTAGATAGCAATTAACATGTTGCACACTTGCAGCCAAAATATGCATCAACAGTGCAGGAAGACCTACTAATTGTTTTCTTACAAAGATGCATTTGTGAAACATGACTTATTGCAATGTTTAATTGTATAGCAAATAACAATTAATATGTAATTTTCTAGGAATGGGTTTTAACTTGCTTGGTTTCCATAAAGGCTGCCCCATAAATTCAGGTTATAAATCCCTCCAAGGTAACAGATGTTTGTTAAATGTGCCAGCTTGATTTGTACAGTAAAAATGGCTTTTAGAAATGTTTGAGCAAGCTGCTTACTCACACTCTCATCTTTCTCTCCTCTGCTTTTGACACCCCCACCCCCGGTTTCCACCCTCTGCACTCCACTCAGCTCAGAAATCTCTGGTGACCTTATTGCAACATCGAAAGGTCTCAGTTTAGTCCTCATTCTTCTCCTTTAAACTTTATTTTATGCAACTGATTACTCTTTTCTGCTTGACTCCCTTTATAGCCTTTGTTATCCTTTGCTTAGCTGGTTCTACTACCTTTCCAATGTTTCCATTGGTGGAAGCTCTTCCCCTGCTTTCCCTCTCTCTTCTTGCTGGACTGATCTTCTCTCTTTCTAATCTTCACACTGTCTCTGGGTGTCCTTATTAAACCCCATGGCTTCTAGACTTTCAGTACCACCTCTATACAGATGACCCAGCTCTAGCTCTCTACCTTTGAATTGTTGCCTCCTGAATTGGAGATGTCATATTGCCTTCCCTCCAATATGATATCTCCATCTTCATCTCTGTTGTCTCTGCTCGGATACTGTTCTGTCATCTCAAACTCAATATGTCTGTGAATGAATTTCTCATGTTTTCTCCCAAGCCCTCTTATCCCTGTCCACTTTCCTTATCCATTGACAGTGATAATAACTAGGTTGTTGAGCAAGCATATTACCTTGGTTTTTATCATTTATCCCTTGTTCCTTTATTTTCCACATTCAATCTGTTGCAAATTTATGTTGTTTCTGCTACATTTCAAAATCTAAAACCCCTCCTTTCTGTCCTCTTAGCAAAACTTCATTCATCTGACCTGGTTATTTCTCACCTCTCCTGTAGCAATCTTCTCTCTCATCTTGCATTGTCTCACCTTGGTCCCACACATCCATCCAGCATTCTGCTACCAAAATCATTCACATCCCTCATCACTCTGATCATGTGGTATCACTCCAATAATACTTACACTGGCTTCCTGTCTGCTTCCAAATCCTGCACAAAGACTTAATCTTTACCTTCAAACCCCTCCCCCTAGTTTTGGCTCTGCCTTTCTTAGTATATAATAAAATTGCAAAGCTGTCGGCATGATGCAGTTCATACGGCTGCCAAGAGGTGCAACATAAGAACAGAACAGCAAGTAGGTGCTATGGACAAGCCTGACAGGCAGGTGGGTGACAGGGCAAAGCAAGTGGGTTGCATGGGTAGCAGGTGGCTCAGGTGAGCCACAAAGGAACAGGCAGGATAGGCCAGGGCAGCTACCCAAGAAATGTCCTGAGGCTCCCAACCTCTCACCTTAATTGAAAGGTATCATGTTTGGGTTGGCACTGCCTGATTTGAAAGTTCTGTCCATGATGAAGGCTTTAAAACATTTGAAAGGCTCCAGGTTGTGGAAGACTGATTAGGTTGGGGAAGGGATTCCCAAAGACCTACACAAGATTCTCCCTTATGGCACATGGTTTTTGATTCATTTACTGTAAGGAAGGGTTTTCTGACAGCACTGTGACCTCATGCTCATGCTCTGCTCCTTTCCCTGAGGACAGAGATGAGGAACTTGTGGCCTTCCAGCTGTTGTTGCATTGCTGGCTAGATGGGATTTAAAGTCCAGCAATACCTGGAGGGCCACAGGATCCCCACCCCTTACTTAGGAAGGGCTACAGAAAAAGATGAAATCAGAATCTGAGTGCATGCATAAAGAGAGCGGCAGCAAAAAGAGATAGTAGACCAAAGCCTCAAATATAGGGAGGAGAACAAGAGGGTCCTGAGATTGTCCTGAGCTCACAAAACAGACTGCAGCTGGAAAGACTTGGCATTCACAGCAATCCTGAATTTTCACGATGGGCCCTGTAGTGGCAATTAGTTTTCTGTTGTATAATATTATGGTTATTTTTATATTGAGAGGTACTTGAGGAAGGCTTGCTTCATGATCTGAAGTGAAATTGAAAATAGTTAAAGCAAAATTAAACAGCATGTTCACAATATCCTGTATGATGTTTGAATTGTTTATTTATATATATATTTAAAAAAAAAATTCCCCTGGCATGTTTTACTTCTAAAATCCCTAGAATAATGTTGGGGTAGAATGTTCCACCCTCACATGTTTCTTTTTTCCCAAATGCCTCTTCAAGCTGGTATTTGGTGACCTATTGCACCACCAGTGCCATCTGTTCGAGAGTGACATTTTCATAGATTTTGGCATGTGATAATCTAGAGCATAGACCTTGTTCAGTTGCTGCAACTGCTTAGTGACAGCAGGAACAGAGATTGCTCCCATGAAAGGGTGCAGGGAAATTAAAATTGTTTGGCAATTCCTTGTAGGGCACTCTCCCGCCTCTTGCTTACGCCTATCTGAATTTGATATAGGTGACACCTTGCAAGTCCATTTCAAAGTGATTACCAACCGTTGTGAGTCTGCTTTGATTAGGAGATGTGACTCAAGTTAGGGACACCTAGAGACAGAAAGCTGAAGCCTTATGACCCTATCCTGCTCTCCAGATTTTGCTCACCAGATTTTCTTTAGAAAGGGGTCTTGTTTATTGAGGGCCACGAGTCCCCAAAGCTGTAATTCTCCAGGACTTATTCAGTTTTATTTTGTCACTATAGTCAAGCTTTCAAAATGGGACAGGCTTAAATCTCCCTTTCTCTGTTTTAGCAGAAGGCTTTAAAAAAAAACAAAAAAACAAAAAAAACACAGCCACTTTGCTAACCTGCTGCAGGACTGAAAAACACATTTTAAAATAATAATGTTAAGTCCTCCCAGTCTAACCACCCATGGAGCAAAAATGGTTTCCTTAAAATACTACTACTACTACTACTAATAATAATAATAATAATAATAATAATAAATTTACAAACGAGAATACTTTGTGTCTGGTGCTGCTCACTCACACAAAACAGCAGTGAAAGTAAAAGAAGCAAGAAGCAAGGCTGCTCAAGGAACACACTCCTAAGGCTTGGCTGGGTAGACTGTTCATGAAGCAGTCCTGACTCCTCCGTAAGTTGCTGTGCTTGATTGTCTTCATAATAGCAGATGCGGTTGGAGCCTTCAATAGGGGATCCCTGACCATTAGGTCCAGACGTGGCCGACTCTCGGGTTACGGTGCTCATCTCGCTTTATTGGCCGAGGGAGCTGGCGTACAGCTTCCAGGTCATGTGGCCAGCATGACTAAACCGCTTCTGACAGAACCAGAGCAGTGCACAGAAACGCCGTTTACCTTCCCGCCGGAGCGGTACCTATTTATCTAGTTGCACTTCGTGCTTTCAAACTGCTAATTTCAGGCAGTCACATGGGAAGGACCTCTTTGCCATAGCTATACTTTTAGATTAGTATCTAAGAGAGCTGATTGGGTCAAGAACAGGAGATTGACAGAAATGGTTGCTTCTCTGAGTCCAAATAGAAGCATAAAAAGTGTTTGGGACAAAAAAGAGTGTATGGCTTGAGATTTTGAAGGGATTTTTTTTTATTTTAAACTGCCTGATGTTCTCAATAGGAGTCCTGTGCCCCAGTAGCCCAACTGGGCCACTGTTGATGGCTTGGCTTCCAGTACTATGAGTATTGTAGGAGACTGCCACCCCCATTGCAAGTTCTCTAGCACACCAGTCGCAGTCTCGTCTCCCTTGCTGTTTGTGGGTTCTGCCTTCTCCAGTTAAATCTTGGAGTGGGGAGCAGATGCCTCATCGGTAGCTTCAATGCACGAGCATGAACACAAAGGCACCATGCAGTGTGCTGCTTGCCAGTTTGCACACTGCACCTATTCAAGTAAATTTTGAGCTGTTGATAACATATTGGCATCTGTATTTTCTTGTATATCTTAAAAGAAGCTATTGAACTGTTTTCCAGGATAAATATGTATATACACACACATCTATACATAATGCAGCCATTAAGAAATAAGGAGGCAGAGCTTTGTAGTTGGAGCCTATGGTATGCAGCACCTCGGTTCTAGGGAAAAAGCAAAGAGGCCCTTACTGTCAGTTTCCCCCCAATATTAACCATTTAATGCATCCCTGAATCTGTATGAAAGTTGTATCTGATAAGGGTGTGCAATGACCACAATATTTACCTTCTATCTTTGGAAGCAGCTTAATCTTTTTCAGATATGCTCTGTGGCCTTTCTATTTGAGTTGTCATTTGGGTCTGAAATCTAACCTGTTAATTCCAAAGTTCTGTCCCCCCCCCAAAAAAAACCCTATAATGGGGAATCTGCAGCTTTTGTCTACCAAAAGTATACAAATTTTTCAGGCAAAAGAGAGTGGATTCTCCTTAATCCTCCAGAGTGGATTAAACTTGCCAAATTTCAAGCTGAGGAAGCTGAGCTTCGAAAGACCTCTGCCTGAAACTTTGGAATAGCCTCTGCCAATGAGAGTACTAGCTTATGTGAACTAGGACTCTGATGTTTAACCCATTGAAATCAGTGGGACTTAAAAATTGCCTAATTTGGCTCCTTTGTGCTCTCCATTTCCAACCATAATGCAGCCAGGAGAACTCTGAAAACACGAACCAATGAGCGTCATATTTTTTAATGTGTACTTTATCATGTTCCTTTACCACATGTCTAATGTAAATATTGCAGAGGTTCCTTGATACCTCAGGCCCAAAATGAAGCAAGTGACCTGAGGCTCAGCATTCGTACTCGGGAATTTTCTTGGACCACCCTGAGACCTGCAGGTATAGGGCGGTATATAAATTCAGTAAATGATAATGGTAATAAGGGGCTGGGCTGTGATTTCATGTAGAGTTATAATTGTTCAAACTAAAGTTGAGCCAAAGTATTCATTGTAAGCTGCCCATAAAATGTTATGTTATGGTATAACATAAATAATGCTGAAAAATCAGTCAAAAGGGTGGGTAAACATTTGTGGCACCTTTTTTACCCCACAAAGAGCATGCTCCTCATTTTGACAACTTTGGTCATCTTCAGGGAAAGGGCAATAATGTCCATGTGGGGCATTCAGTTGTCAAGGGAACCTGGTCACTCTCACGCCTCTGTTTTGCACTAAAACTACCAGGGCATGGAAAAATAGGGGGCACTGGTCTGGTTGCTTTGGCAATAATGAATCTTTCTTCCTCACGCACGGGACTACTTGGGTCATATTGTGTGAAAGAAATGGAAGAAAATGCACCAAGGTATGTAGAACGTGCCATGAAGAAAATTGAAATAGGTGTGTGCAAGTTTTTCAGAGGCCTATATTGCAATCTTTCCAAAATTTCTGTATTTGTGCTGAAGATGTTCATAACTTCACACACTGACACAATTCTGCTCCTACCACTTTTGGAGCTGTAATTCTTCGACTGCCGCTCAAAGCAGAGATCTCTCAGAATACTCCAGTTTTCCTTCTTTGAACACAAATGCCCTTCTTCCATTTCTCTTTTATTTCCCCACAATGATTGAATGAAAACCACTCAAGGCAGTCATAAATTGGAAGGATATGAAGGCAAAGATCAGTAGCCTGAGATGTGGCCTGGCCAGCTAGTTTTTCTACAAAACAGCAGTGGGGGTTCACACACAACACTGACTAAAAACATTTCTGATCCCTTCATTTCTGATCCCA
The DNA here is from genome assembly GCF_965113315.1 of Podarcis vaucheri. NCBI lineage: Eukaryota > Metazoa > Chordata > Lepidosauria > Squamata > Lacertidae > Podarcis > Podarcis vaucheri. The sequence continues at coordinate 69,570,709 of NC_138759.1, forward strand.
CCCAATGTTTGATGTCAGAAGAAGCCCTGTGCAAGGACTTCCGCTCATGCAGTGGGGCTTTCCCCCTGAAATTGGCTCTGGGATGGTCATGGAAGCCTCCAGAACATTGTGCCAGGGGGTGGAGGAGGGAATCATGCTAATCTGTCAAGCTGACATGCTTGCACTGATGGGACCCTCAGAAGATCAGGCATTGAATTCATCCCCAGGACTCCTCCAGATAAACCAGTCTAGAATGAGGCTAATATTACTTTGTATAACAATCATGAATAACGTGTTGCGTCAACTAATTAATGGTCTAACATGTGCTAAGAGGCCAAACATGTGAGAAAAGGGAAGGATATAGTTTAGCAGGACTTGCAGATCCATAGGTCCTCTTCCAGGAAGGGAAAGAATGAAGCTGAATTGTTATGCTTGAGGATATTTAGTGAAACTAATTTCCCTGTAGCCTATCATTCCCTCTAGCTAGGTACCTCATCCAATCAGAAGCAGTGCTAGAGTAGAACAAGTAACCTTCTGAACAGTAAAATGTTGGTCCAGGTGACTGTGTAGAAGAGAGTATATGGGCTGGTGCAGTTAAACCAGGTCTGTAACTTGAGGGGGAAAGAGGTCCCATGTGGCATGTTGTTGTTGTTTAGTTGTTTAGTCGTGTCCGACTCTTTGTGACCCCCATGGACCAGAGCACGCCAGGCACTCCTGTCTTCCACTGCCTCCAGCAGTTTGGTCTCCCATGTGACATAAAGAGCTACAACTCCCAGAGTTCTTGCACACAGGCAGGCAGAAGGGACAGCTGGTGCAAGGCACAACACTTCATAATAAGCAGGGGCTTATTATCCCAAGGACAATGGGAGCCAATGCTTCTGGTTGGATTTACAGACCCAAAATATGTGAGGAAATGTTTAGTTCACATACACACAACATACTGTCAGGTCTGGCTATAAGCACAACCATGGGTGTAGCCAAGGGAGGACAGGGCAGATAGCTGCCCCCCTTGATCAAGTAAAACAATAGAAATCTTTCACTAACTGACCAATCACATCGGTTCTGCCCCCTCCAACAAAAGTCCTCCCCCCCAAGTTCTGTCCATCCCCCAACTGAAATCCTGGCTACACCCATGAGCACAACACAGGCAGCTAGAAACTTGAGGGGATTAAAGAAAGGAAGCTAAAAGAAACCAATTAATGTTGTCACTTTTTCAAAACAAACGAAGGTCACATTCACAGCATGCATTTAAACCACTGTGATGAGACTTTAAACAGTCATGGCTTCCCCAAATAATTCCAAGAGCTGCAGTTCGTTCAGGGTGCTGAAAGTTGTTAGGAGACCCCTTTTTCCACCCCAGAGCTACAATTCTCAGAGTTCCTTGTGAAGAGATACGGACTGCTAAACTCTGGAGAATTGCAGAAATGGGCACAGTTGGTGCTCTAGCTTAAGCTGAGCGAAGACATTCCTGGTTATTGCCACTTGAAAATCTAGGACTGGCATCCAGACTGCAAACCAGTTATTTCAAGGGGGATGCCTGCTCCATCTAAAACAGACTAAACCCTTCTCCCTATCACTCAACTGACAAGGAGCAGTTACTGTCTAGAATGAATTTCAGTGTGCTTGTTCGCATCCAGTCCATCACAACTGCAGCCAATAGCTCAGGATCTGCTTCCCTGGTTTACCTTTTAAAGGAGTCAGCTCAGAAAGGGGTAAAGTAAAGGTAAAGGGACCGCTGACCATTAGGTCCAGTCGTGGCCGACTCTGGGGTTGCGGTGCTCATCTTGCTTTATTGGCCAAGGGAGCCAGCGTACAGCTTCCGGGTCATGTGGCCAGCATGACTAAGCCGCTTCTGGTGAAACCAGAACAGCACACGGAAATGCCGTTTACCTTCCCACAGGAGTGGTACCTATTTATCTACTTGCTTTTCATGCTTTCGAACTGCTAGGTTGGCAGGACAGAAAGGGGTGGGGAAGGACAAATAGCCAGTCTCTCCTCTTAAGGCAAATTGTCAAACCCGGTACTTTTTAAAAAAATAATATTTATTAATTTTAAAGGGTTACAAAAAGAAAAAATTTAAAAAAAACCCAGCATATTAAAAAGATACAAAACATCACATCGCAATAATAAAAAAGAAAAAAGTGAAAGAAGAAAAAACAAAAAATAAAATAAAAAAGAAATACAAAGAATCTTCCCATAACTTATCTTTCATTTGCTTATTTCCTTGACCTCCTCACACCTCCCTTTTTTGTATTCTAGTTCAGTTAACTATTTCAGCAAGTCCTTTCCATCTTTTCCAATTTTTGTCCTCTATTTTATCTTAATATAATGTAAATTTACTTTCCCTCCTTCACCATTTAGCAATCTATTTTTTCTTAATCCTTTATAGCATTTCTGCTAAAACCACATTATTTCATTCCAACATCCTTCTAACATTCCTTAATTTTACAGTGTTTCTGTAAATAAGCTTTAAATTTCTTCCAATCTTCTTCCACCAACTCTTCCAAACCCGGTACTTTCATACAGACTTACATAAACTGAGTAATTGAACAGCTTTACTTAGGAGCAAGCCGCAGTGATATGGAAGTCATGTTCTTTTGTTTTGGAATTACTGTTTTATTGTTTATGCAGAGTTAGGAGCATTTATGTAATTGTAATTGGTTAGTGCTGCTGTTGGAATCCATCTCTTCACAGGAGGAATGAGCTTTTGGGGATTAGGTCAAGCTGCTGGATAGTTGCAGCGCCTGCTGTGGCTGTAGAGACCAATGCGGGAGAGACATGTTTTGTTGCAGCTGGGGCAGAGGAAGGCATCCGGTTGTGCTGCTGCAGATGCACCATGGCTTTCTTCTCTGGCTGCTGCTGTGGATACATGACTTGACTGTCTGTCTCCAGGCACTGCAGTCATCTGCACGGGATTCCCACATGGCTTGGTTGGTGTTGCCAGTCTTCGTGCAATGCTTGCAGACATCTTTGTAACTCAGAGTTGGTCTGCCAACTGGCCTGGTGCTGGGAGCCAGATCCCCACAGAGCACGTCCTTGGGGATTGTGCCATCTTCCATTCTGTGAACATGGCCAAGCCAGTGTAGATGTCACAGAGTCAGGAGTGTGAAGATGCAGAAAGTAATTCTTTAATCAACTAAAATACATCCAATTTAGCAACTAAGAGTCCTTTATCCAGCTGACCATGATAATAATTGCTTTATGGGCTTAGCTGCTACAAGATGTGATGGTGGCTGCTGGTTTTAAAAGGAGGTTAGCTGATCTCCATCAGTGATTATTAGCTATAGGTGGAATCCAATTGATGTTGCTCCTTTGATGGAAAGCATCCACCAGGGGAATGTGGCATACGCAATTTTGGGCAATTTCTCCTTCCTGAAGTCTCCCATGTCCCATCCTGCTCAACAATGGAGCAAATTTTGCAGCTGCATGGACAGGACAAATTGCAAAAATATTACAAAAATATATATTATATTTGTAATATATTATTACAAAAATAACCCTTCATCGCTTCCATCAGTGGAGCAATACACACTGGATTTCACCCAATAATGCCCAAATGGACTCTTCATGTGAAGCTCAGAATACCAGTTGCTGGTGATGAACACAACAGGACAGGGGAGGCTTCTTGGGAACATCTGGCTGGCCATCATTGGAAGCCAGATACTCATCCGGAAAGATTTCATTCAGGAGTGTTCTTACACATTTCCTGCTCCATTCCCATTGGAAATTCATTCAGTTTAAGAAAGGAAACATACAGCATATGACATGTGGTTTCCCACTGCCTAACCACACAGTAATAGAAATACAAACATTTATACTAAGGTGTCTGTCACTCCTCAACAGTCACTCGGGTTTTATTTGCAGGTTACATTTTAAGGGTTTCCTTGAGTTTGTGACTTTCATGTGATCTGGAGTCTAGAATTGCATTTGGTGGCTTCCTTTATTTTCAGTGGAACTGACCTGGTTACATGTCCAGAGGCATCTTGCTGACCACCACTAGAAACAGAACAGTTAGATAGAACTTCGTCTGATCCAGCAAAACAATATTTATGTAAGCTGTTCATTAGATGCCAGGAAAGAAATAGAAAAAGAATTTAAAAGACTGCTTTCCCCAAACTTACATATTAAAAAGAAGGCATCACTCTATGAGTAGTCCTAATATACATTGAATAACAGTACTGAGAATCTGTGTCAGGCTGTTTCATTTATTCCCCCCCCCACCCCGCTGCATTAATATTATCCTTGTCAAATATCCATGACAATGAAAGCATCAGCTAAATCAGCTTCAGGAACACAGAATGTGATATTGAGAAAAAGGGCTTATTTGTCAGAACGTTACCTAGACGATTAAACATTTACAAAAATAAATAAGGAAATAATAGCTCTGGCAAGCCTTATTCAATTGAAACACAGCATGTGGATGGAGGCTTTTTGAAAACTATGCCAGGCTATGTAATTTTATCCAAAAGCGGGGAGTAGGCAAAGGAATCAAATCTTCCCTGACGGGAAAATGAAAAATGTTGTTAACAACATTGCAGGCACTCCCCACCCCCACCCCCCACAAACTCCAAGCCTAAATATCATTGGAAGAACTGGAACGAGCAGAAAATAATAATTTGCTGTCATCTTTTATTTCCTGTCGCATCATAGCTGTAAGTATATATAAAAACCTGATCCAGATAAGAAACTCTTGCCCACCCTCTCCAGGTCAAACTGATTCTGTTTGTTGTTGTTGTTGCTGCTGCTGCTTTTATCTTTTCTTCCCAGATAGAAGCAGCTGTAAATCACTCATCCTTCAGAGGCTGTCTCATCAGAGTAAGTGTGGAGTAACTTGCCCTGCGGATCTGGAGCATCTCACCTCCGACATGGCAAATAGTTATTTTTAGGCGCTTGCAGTAGCATGGTGAAAAATGCCCAGCCTGTGCTTATGTGATAACTGTCACAGGGGGGAGCAATTTACAGCAGCTCCCAAATGGCAGTGGTAATGTCTAGACTAGCCCTCCCCATAGAGGTTTAGGCAAACCAAACACCCTGTTTATAATCTAATCAGAGCACCTCTGAAAGGTCACTTTCCTGCATGCAAGTGCTTCTACAGTATGCCAGGGAGTAACTATTACATTAATTCTGACGTTCCAGGAGAAGAAAACATTATCTGGGCAATCAGATAGGCTTTATGTATTTAGGATTACAGGCCTATATAAGGCTATATGGTGGAACGCAGTCAGTTCACACATTGCACAGCAGCACCCCCAGATTTGCAACTGAGTTTGCACTCAGCGGGAAGCTGCAGCTTGTGCCAGCTGTCTGATGAACATACCTGTGTGATGTTGTTTGGTTGTTTAGTCGTGTCTGACTCTTTGTGACCCCATGGACCAGAGCATGCCAGGCACTCCTGTCTTCAACTGCCTCCCGCAGTTTGGTCAAACTCATGCTGGTAGCTTTGAGAACACCATCCAACCATCTCATCCTCTGTCATCCCCTTCTCCTTGTGCCCTCCATCTTTCCCAACACCAGGGTCTTTTCCAGGGAGTCTTCTCTTCTCATGAGGTGGCCAAAGTATTGGAGCCTCAGCTTTACGATCTGTCCTTCCAGTGAGCACTCAGGGCTGATTTCCTTCAGAATGGATAGGTTTGATCTTCTTGCAGTCAAGAGTCTCCTCCAGCACCATAATTCAAAAGCATCAATTCTTCGGTGATCAGCCTTCTTTATGGTCCAGCTCTCACTTCCATACATCACTACTAGGCAAACCATAGCTTTAACTATACGGACTTTTGTTGGCAAGGTGATGTCTCTGCTTTTTAAGATGCTGTCTAGGTTTGTTATTGCTTGCGTGATACCTGTGTGATACCAGTAGAATATACCAGTGTGTCAGTATAATAGATGTTTCCTAGATGCCTCTGTGACATTGACACTCAAGATATTTCAAGCATAGGCTTAAAAATGTGATGTGTAAAGCACACAAAACTAACTTAAGCTTCCCCCTTCTACAGGAAGGGAGGCATTCCTGTACACTGTGTTGCCACTCACCCTCCCTGCCCCTGGAGCAGAAATATGAGCACCAAGGCCTTGTGCAACACCCCTCTTCTTGCCAAGTTTGGAGGGGGTGGTGTTCTGGCACCTAGGTAGGAGAAGATGGAACCTCTTTGCAAAGTGTTTCTGGTACCCAGGCATCCTTGTGACATACACTGTCTATTCCCCTACTTGTCTAATCAGAGGTAAGTTCTGTTGAGCTCAGCTTCTTAGGAAGGGAGTACAGGGCTGTGTACATTCTCCCATGTATACCTCATCAGGTGAGCTCTCACCAGCAGTTGGGGAAGCAGTGTACACACAGAGTTGGCCACTTTCCATATCTATCCTGTATCTATCCTGTTGATTCTTCTGAAATACTAAATTTTGATATGTCGTCCCTCCCCCCAATCCAAATTGAGAAAAAGAATCATCTAGCAGCATTGTAAGCTGGTAATGTGTGCACAGCACAAGATTGCAGTCCTTATCTCGTTGCATCTATATACAAAGCGATAGAGGGCTGCTCTGCTAACCTTGAGACTTGAAAGGTCTTTAGATAATCATGCTACAAAACAACCCTGCTTTAGTGAACGCACTATGCTGCAGTGCTTATAGTAATAAAACTAACCTTGAGATGAGCACTTACTCAGAGGAGTGAGTCTATGCAGAATATGTCAATGCAACAAACAGATACAGATTATCCTTTGAATGAGGCCAGTCGGTACACAGTGCAGGCCAAGAAGTAGAAGTTTAGAGTGCTGTATTGTACTTTATGAGCTGAACCTCCTTGAGGACAATTTAGAGCTAGTTCACATGTTGAAAACTGAGCAGTCATGTGACTATATGAAGTGGGGCCATGAGCACATCTCCAAAGATACACACAAAACCACAGTTAATTTGTATATAAACCTGTATCTATAATGTCCTGGATTTCTGCTGCAATCCTTCCATTTATTTTTTAAAGTTGTAGGTTTGAGGGTGTAACACCACTACGTTGTTAGGTTGCAAATTCGTAAACAGACATTCTTCATTTGTATACGCGGGGGGTGGGGGGCAGAGTTATCATATTGGGCAACAATCTGCTCATCTAAGTCCTCCTCACCACTATTTAAATATTCTCTGGGTGTAGGAAGGTATTCAGCATAGCACTGTGGGAATCATTCTATCAGCAGAAGCTTTTGAGCTTGCCAGACTCTCGTCCCTGTGCAGGCTGTTCTGAGGGTTTCCCTCATTTCCTTCACCCCTCAAGCCAATTGCAGGGGTGTGTGGGGTGACAAGCCCCATGGTGCTAGTGGAAGCCTTTGTGCAGGCTTACTCCAGTGTGACTAGTTAGTTAAAACCTACCCATAGTTCATAATGAAATTTAGTTCTTTCTATTTAATACACAATGCTCTTGACTTGGCTTGTTCTGTTCCTTTCCTTGCAGGTTCTCTTAATGTGGAAAACCATTATCAAATTGCCACCAACTCAAGGTAACATTACTGCTTTCCCCTTCTCATTCCACAGCATACTGCTTTTTGGTGTGCTTTTTACATGTTGGCTCAAACTTATGGGAACAGATTTTAGCATTCAGGTTGTTGGTTTTTTTAAACTTATACTGGTAAACAATGTATCTACCCTTGACATTCCTGCTCCTGTTGTGTTTTAGCAAGCAAAAGCAAAACAAAACACCAAATTGAACATGAAAGCTTTGCTGATTTCAGTGGGACCTTCATGCTTAACTTTATCTGGATCATGTGCATTATCTATTGCATCTCAAAAAATACAATAGAAAAGTACAGGAGAACCAAAGCTGCCTCCTAAGTGAAGCTGCTGTTTGAGGGGATTACAGTCCACTCTATTAAAACAATTCATCTTCTGGAAAGAAAGAGAATGGGATTTCTTGTTGAAGACTGTTGAGGAGACAATTTCCCAATAGTTCTAGCCATGTCCAAATGCAGCATGATGTGTGAATTTGTGATAATACATCCCTCTTTACAGCTTGCCATGCTGAAATCAAAGCAGCTATATGTGCTATTGCCATCTAGTGGAAAGGTAAGTTAAGAATGCAAGTGTTTATTTAATTTTGATAGGAAGTTGATTCCTGACCATCACGAGTGATTGCATCCATTTTAACACTATCCAAAAACATAGAAACCATCATATTAACTTTTGCTCATTTCCCACCTTGTCTGTTGAAATGGTTGTTCTCTTTCTCAAAAGGTCTGCTGGGCTGGCAGGCAGGAAAAAAATGACTCCTTCTTGATAAAACATACTCTGTGCCATTTCTTAGGGCCAGTTCACATGTTATGTGGTAGTAGTGCTTTTTGACCCAGGCACACCACTGTTTTGAGCAGCAAATGCTATAAAAATAGAAACATATTTGGAAATTTCAGTGGCCTTCCACTAAACAGCCAACTGGTGTTCCGCTGCCCATTCCTCCTTTCAGGTAACTGTGTTTGCAAACACAGGTTCTTCCTTCACACCAACCCTGGTGTATATGCAGCAGACACAGGGTTCCTCATCACACAAGAGAGGAGAGCGGGGCTGTTCTGTTGGACCTGTCCTTTCTACCATATTCCTAGAAACTTCTTCTTGCAGCCCTCAAGCTTAAGACAATATACATGCCCTCCTGCCATTACACAAAGCAGCACTGAACCATTGGTCAGGGTCAGACCTACCATCAGGCAGGCTGAGGCAACTCCCTCAGGCGGCTGAGGGGAAGTGAATGGCAGCAAGATATTGGAAGGCAGAGCAGTGTGTGCTTCACAGCCTTTCTTGCACCCCAAAAGCCAGCCTTCTGTTCTGGAATACAGGACCCAGTCCTGTTGCCAACGTAGAAGTAAGAGTCCCCTGCCAGGCAGGTTGGCTTCTGTATGTGGAAATGGGGTGCGGGTGCCATCTTGTTCTTCAGCTCAGGCTGCAAAATGTCTCAGGCCAGCCTTCCCATTGGTTTACATTTAAACAAACAAAAGAAATGGATCACTGAATTTATTTATTTAAAATGGCACTCTCTCTGCCAATTCTTGCTTCTTCACTGCTTCTTGTGGAAGTGAATTCCATAGTTTAACTATGCGCTGTGTGAAAAAGCATTTTGTTTTGGCTGTCCTGAATCTTTCAGCAGGCAGCTTCATTGGATGTTCCTGAGTTCTAGCATTAGGTGAAAGGGAGAGAGAAAATTCTGCACACTAGGTATTATATACCTATATCCCAGCCACTCTTGTTTGTATGTTTTCCAAAAGAAAAAGTCCCAAATGTTATAACTCTTTCTCACAGAGGAGTTGCTCCAGCTCCCTGTTCATTTTAGCTACACTTTAAAAAAAAACTTTCTCCCATGTCTATTATATCCTTTTTGAGGTGAGGTAACCAGAACCGTACATGGCATTGGTTTTATTTTCCCCAGCACTGAATTTGTCTTTTTCACAACTGACACACATTGGGGTAACATCTTCATCTAGCTAAGGTCTTGTTCCTGGTCGGTCATGGCCAGTTCAGAAACCATATAAGAAATTAATATTTTTTCTCTCCAGTTCACTTGCTTACACTGAATTGTGTTTGACATTTTACTGCCCAGTTTGGAGAGATCCTTTTGGAGCCCTTTCTATTTCCCACTACCTTGATATCATCAGCAACTTGGCTACCTCAGTGCTCATCCCTCAACCTGATCATTAATTAAGGCATTAAAAAGCACAGGTCTCAATGCCATTCTAGAAAATTCCACTTTCTGCATCTCTACACTGAGAGAATTGTCCACTTATTCTTACTCTCTGCTTCCTGTTTTTCAACCACTTACTGTTCCATAGGGGTCTTCTCTTCTTATTCCTTGATTCCACCTCATGCCTGTAAAGTCAGAAAAGGATTGAGAAACAACTTTGTAAAACTTAGATTATATATTATTTTACTTTGCTGAAGGGGAAACGAAATCTGTACTGAACCTTTGGAATGGAGAGACAAATAATAAATGAGCTGCTTGGTGCTCAAGAGCGGCTGGAACTTGATAAAAGTGCTGTGGATGCCAGCACAAAATGGCTGCCATGGGCAACAAAAAAGAAAAGGGTCATGGTACTTTCTAATCATGAGTACCATCACAAAATAGGACTGTACACATAGGCAAGCACACCCACCACCACCTTGTGTGGAGAAAAAAGCCAAACTTCTGGTACTTTTGATAAACTTACCTTGACATCTATCACTCTGTAGATCTAGACTAGGTCAGGGGTGTAGCTAGCTGCTCCAGCACCCAGAGCAGCGGGGTGCGAGTCGCCCAGGGGGACGGCCCACAGAGTCTTCCTGGCGGACACAAACCCCACGCTGCCATTTCAGGCAGAGCGGGGCCCCGAGCCACTGCGTCACACCCATGAGAGACACGTGGCTCGGGCGCGCTGCAGGCCAGGCCCCGTGGTAAGTGTCCCCCCCCCCCGTGCGGTGTGCCATTTTGTCACCCCCTCGGGTATGACCGCATGCCCCTTCCTACACCCCTGTACTAGGTTACCCTTTCCATGACCCATTCTGCCCCAAGACTCTGTGAATTGGAGCAGCTTGAAATGCCAGATTTATGTTTTCAGGTAGGTGTAAATAATGTATCTTGAATCTGATGTGAGTTGAACAAAAGCCAGTCAATACTCTGCTGTGAGTCATACAGTGCCATTTAATCATTGATTTAAATTGGGATCGCTGTTTAAATATCAGTGACAATATGGCTATAAAAGTGTGCAACACAATATGGCTATTAAATTAAAAGGAGATGAGTTATGGTAACCTTAACATTTGTGTTTTCTAATGTTTAAATGTTTACAATAGCAACCTAAAAGGAATCCAATCTACCAGCACAGCTGGCATTTTTCAACTAGCATTCTGAATGTATTTGCTTCCATTGCTAGGATGAAGTATGCACTTTTTAAGTGCAGTCTGTATTTAATTTAGGACACATTTCAAGAATAGTGTAATAGTTTGTATCTCACTCTTGCTCTAGTTTCTTGCTTCATAAAACTATCTGGACTTCTGGTCACATATAGACAGTAAATTTGGGTTAGAATATGACATTTTGATCTAAAGCGGCTTGGACCAATGTTTCCCTAGGTTAAAAAGCTTTGAGCAAACCAAGGGCAAAACAAGAATTACTAAACAAAATTACTTATTGAGGAAAATGTAATTCCAGGCACATCAAAGGAAAGTTAATTTGTTCCAGCTAGTTCCATCTGTAATTTCTGTAGTATAGGAAGCATCCATATGCATTTATTAACCGTTCACAGATAAAGTGAGGGGAAGTGGTATTAACAACAAAAAATGGAACTGCTTGGGTGACTGACAAAAATCCTCTCTCCCCACTATTTCTGCAAGAGCTTTTCTTCCTGCCCAGCTCCAACATCAGCAGCTAGCCATGCCTGGAGAAAAATAGCTTGACGGAGCAGAGCACAAGAAGTGTCTCCTTGCAACCAAACATGCTATTTCATTTTTTTTATCTTTTTTAAAAGGGGATTCCATTTGCATGTGAATGCAGCAATGGATGCAATCTTGTATGTGACTAGTGACTACTCAAAAGTAAATCTCATTGGGATTGATGGGATTTACTTCCAGATGAGAGTATAGGATTGCATGTGGCTGTCCTGCCATGTCTTGTTTGTCTCACAGTTTTCATCTCACAGTAAAAAAAAATGTTGAAAAATAAACTCGTTTATTCCACTTTTTCAACTTCTGCTTCCTTCTTCACACATGTGAACAGAGAATGGTTTCAAGTGGCTTAGTTTACTGACTTGTTAAGGGAATCAACTGGTGAGACAAATGATTGTGGCTTTCCCCCTGGCCCTTTTAAATTCTTTCTTAGAATGTGTTTTTCCAACATGATCTCATAAAAAATTATGGTAAGCTAAAACTGATCTAATATCTCTTGCTTGTAAAAAGTGTTTGTGTGTTGGCCAAGTTAATTAACGCTTTATTGCTAGTGTGGTAGACACTGATTTGCTGTGTTCGTATGTAATGTAGGAGGCATAATTATATACAAATCAGAAGTTGTTAAGAAGAAAAGAATGTTCGACAGACTCTGTTACCAGACACATCATCTGTTAATCCCCCTCAACACCTTTTCTCCATGGCTTCCAAGACACAGTTCGAACACAGTGGGCTCTGAGGCGTAAGGAGCAGCTCAAAGGGGCTAAGGCAGGCACTAGCTGATCAGGTGGGGCTCGCTAGCTCTAGGAGGAGGGGTGTGATTCCTCAGCTGGAGTAGGCTGGGAGCAGGTGAGGGTCACATGCCTCATCAAGCACAGATGCTACAATCAGAATGCAAGGTATAAAAAGAAAGCAGAGCTGAGGTGCTGTGTCAGGTTGGTTGGACCACAGCTTGGTTGTTCCAGGGAGCTCTTCTCGACTGTGCTCATGTGGGACTGACCTCCAGGTGCCTTGACCTCTGGGTTGGCTGCAGAGGCAGGAACCTGGTCTGACTTTCGAGTTTGAACTTGTGGCCTCCATGCTAGCATCCGCTGTGGGATCATGCAGTCCAGCAGGACTTGCCGCCAGGTACCCAGGTGCCGGAGAGGGTTCCTCCGCCACTGCTGGGAGGAGGTGGTGTTGGAAGTGGAAGAGGGGGAACAGGGTTTAGTGAGCAGGAAGAGACTGTGATAGAGGGCAGTTCAGAAGCAGAGGCAGAAGCGGAGGCTGGAGAAGGGTCAGGGCAGGCTGCTGAAGAAGCCAGGGTGTCTCCCCCTCTTGCTGTGACTAGTTCCCCTCCTGGGGTCTCCCAGAGGATGAATAAAGAGGGTGGAGCAAAGAGAGACAATATGAAGGAGACTCAGGTTGCTTGGGAAAGACCCCTAGAGAGTGGTAGGAAGGCAGGGACCTTCATTACTTATAATTGCCTTATTGGGGCAAGATCTACTGCAGGCATAGGCAAACTCGGCCCTCCAGATGTTTTGGGACTACAACTCCCACCATCCCTAGCTAACAGGACCAGTGGTCAGGGATGATGGGCGTTGTAGTCCCAAAACATCTGGAGGGCTGAGTTTGCCTATGCCTGATCTGCCGGGAAGAGTTGCTATGATCACTAGGCCTGTGCTGTTTGGGTTTCCTTGACTAAAGAGTTAACTTCACTGACATCTGGTGTTTATTGCTGACCTGCTCCTGACTTTGGCTTCTGACAGGTGTTGTATGGAAGATGAAAATATGCGAGGTGTGGTGTTACTTATGTGGTTGTGTAAAGGAGGAAAGGTTATTCGGGTTGTGTGGTTAATGGCTGCACAATCATGTGCTTTGGGGAACAAAGTCAGGTGTTGGCATGCAAGTCCTGGATTGAGGTCCCTGCACCCAGGAATTGGGCAGATTACTTGTCCTAGACAGAGTTGCACTCTGTTTGAAATTGCAGCTATGTAATGTGGAAGATGCTCCTTGCCTTGAACTGTTATCATTGGAATCCTAGTGGCCACAGTGGCTTGGAGCACCTTTTAGCAGCTTTGGCTGGTGCACCAATGATGGGTGTTCCCTGGACAGGGATAGCCTTGCTACAGTGACATATGCAATGATAACCTCATGACTGGATTACAGGAATGTTTTGTATGCAGGGCTGCTTTTAACATTGGTGTGGAAACCTCAGCCTATGCAGAATGTGGCAGCTAGATAGCTGAATGAAGTGTCCCACCATGAGCATTTAATACCTTTTACAAGAGAACTGGCCCAGCTGCCTATTTGCTACAAGGCAAAATTAAGGTATTGACCTATAAGGGACCAGGTTTCCGAGGGAATGCCTCCTCCCCTATACCTTATTCACCTGGTCATGCAGATCTTTTGCTGAGACTTTCCTGCTGGTACCGCAGCCTGTAGAGGTTCATCTCAGTTACTGGAAGGGTTTTTGTCACTTGTGGCACCCCCTCTTGTGCAATTCCCCTCTCTGAAAAAAGGCAGGCACTAACAGTGAAGCCTTCCCAGATCATTAAAGTATGCCTGTTGTGATGTATGTTTTGAAGCAACTCTTGTCCTGACTTTAAAAATGCTGTTGGATTTCTTGCTTGAGTGCATTTTTAGTGCATTTTATTGTGAATTTTTTCATGACAGGTGGTATAAAAATATTTTAAATTAAGTAAGTAAATGACTACTATATTTGTGCTTGGGCTCCACCACCCCTCTAGAGCAGAGATTCCGAAATTGTGGCCCCTGGACCACCAATGGCCCATGACCTTCATTCATGTGGTCCATTACATGTCTGGGGATTTGATGTTGGCAATGGCACATCCATACATAGGATTTCTATATTTTTATTGCTTCTTTTATTTCTTATATTGTATTCTATTGTGTCACAATTTGAATTCTACGTGGCAGCTTTTTGAAGGAGAGGATCTAAAGTTCTTTAGTTGTGTGGTTCTTTGGATCTTTGCAAACGTTAGCAACTTTCTCAGAAATTATTAGACAGGGAAAGCATATGCTTTAAGTGCCAAGAAAAATAAATAAATCCCAGAAGAAAAACAAGATACCATGTACAATTTCACAGCATACATAACATTTATTTTCATAAATGCTATTGAATCTGCAATCTATTAGACAAAATACAATTAAAAGCAACCTTTTAAATGTGTAACAGTTGATACACTTGATTACAGACAATAACGTATGCACAGGACTGAACACCAATTAATGTTAAACGATAATCAGCATTCTTTGGATGATGGAATACCTGCAGTTCTGAAGTTATTAACTCACAGTATTTCCAATGCCAGATGAAAACAGAACAGCTTATCTTCCGACATAACATTAGATTGAAATATGCATTTCAATACAATTTTCTAATCTGAAGGATTTTGCTGATTTACAATTGATTTTATATGTGTATTGAATTAAGAACACACATACACACAACAGCAGTTACCGCATGGTGTTTGCTTGTTCAGTGCAGTGGGCTAATGCTCATTGATTATACCCCACCCAGTGCACAGGAGGGAATTCAAGTTCAAAGACTTAGACCCCAAACTTTTGATTTTATAAAATGGCTTGCAAAATTATGGAGGTTGAGTTTACTGAGTGTCTGTTTTGGCAACATGTTGCCACTTAACTGGTAAGGAAATTCCATTTTTAATATATATAAAGGACGTTGAGGTTTTATATTCTGTAGTGTATATTTAAAGGACATTTTCAGACAGAAAACTCAACTTTGTTTTTTAAAAAAGTTCAGTATGTAGCGAATTCAAAACCAATATAGATTTCTGACTACTGAAATAAAAACATCACTTTTAAAATAAACTATTTAGTTAGCTGTGCTAGTGTTGGCATGGAACATAACATTCATGAAAAGAATATAAGGAAGATTTATTTGGAAAGCAACAATATTAAAAGTAGGTGAATTACACTGATCAAGTGCCATTTATCTTAATATCCATGCAAGCTGTATTGATTAACAAATTTCTCCTGCTGCGAGCCTTCTATAAAAACCTCTTCTAAATGCAATCATCATACATAATCAAAGACATCATAGAATCTCTTGCACCTCCACCCATAGAATCAATAGAAGCACTTTCCAGGCCTAGATTTCTCATGAGAAATAGATTACACACATATAAGATAAGGAGGGGACTGGGAGTGGAAGGCAGAACATACGAGCTCTCGTTCCTGACTACGTAGCCTGGCCAGTTTTGTGCCTTTTTGAGAGCCTTCTAACAAAACTGGGTATTTTCCTCCAAAACCACAGAAGTTAAAAACTTTTGTTCTATCTTTGAAAAAGTAGGTTCTCTGGATTGTCCCTTTAGCCAGTCTTAATATCTAGCTGTACCTTGGTGCATGGAATTAACACCACACTTGACAGAATTGGATTCACCCCAATATGTTTCACGTACGTTACTTCTTAGATTAACTGACTGCAGGATCTGTCAAAAGAGGCAAGACCACAACACATTTTATACTGGTGGCAAACTGCTCACTTAGGTATAGGCTTTCCTCTAAAAGGCAGTCAGCAAAAAAGAACAGCACAATGGTCAAAGAACATAGAAAAAAGGGACCCTCCTAGAATTAATGGAGGAGAGAACGGTCCAGTCCAGATGCTTGGCACCTACCAAGCTAACTTGCCTGCAGGTTTGCTAGTGTTCAATGAGACCAGAATGGAGGAGGGGGAAGCGGAGTTGGAAACAGATAAAATTATGTTGCCCGTGGCAGTTTTATAGCACTCCAAGGCAGTAGTTTTTGCTTTGGTCTTGCTTATCTGGCCCATCAGACTACATGCTTTTAAGAATACTGGTCCAATAGAGGAATGAGGTAATTTCAATGCTGCCCTTACATTTTTATCATGTTCTATAAAATGCATTCTGACCCTAGTATTAAAAATATAGCCCCGTTCACCCTAAACACTCCTTATTTTAACAATAATCTAGGGAACAAACCCTATGTAGACTAGCAATTTATAACAACTAATGCCTCTATTTTGCCCAATTTTTAAAAAGTCTATATTTTATACAGAAATAAACCTGTTTATATATATTTCTCTATATTTTTCAGATGCAATAAATACTAGATATAATCTGTAGAATCTATAGGTGATAATTCTCTATTAGAAATATAAGACAGAATCCATTTTTATAGGACAAGTAGTGCTTGGTTATGGAAATAATTAAACTACCGTATTTTTCGCTCTATAAGACGCACCAGACCACAAGACGCACCTAGTTTTTGGAGGAGGAAAACAAGAAAAAAAATATTCTGAATCTCAGAAGCCAGAACAGCAAGAGGGATCGCTGTGCAGTGAAAGCAGCAATCCCTCTTGCTGTTCTGGCTTCTGGGATAGCTGCGCAGCCTGCATTCGCTCCATAAGACACACACACACATTTCCCCTTACGTTTTAGGAGGGAAAAAGTGAGTCTTATAGAACAAAAAATACGGTATTTTTCATGTTTATAGGTGTCCCTGTATAATTGTAGA
Source organism: Podarcis vaucheri (assembly GCF_965113315.1). NCBI lineage: Eukaryota > Metazoa > Chordata > Lepidosauria > Squamata > Lacertidae > Podarcis > Podarcis vaucheri. The sequence goes on from NC_138759.1 coordinate 69,587,560, forward strand.
AACTGCTCTTCAATTAAAACAAATACTTGCTACGAAACATACACGAGCTTACCAGTTTAGTTACTTTTGCAAAATCAAAGCAATGGCCTTCAGGACCCCAGGTGTCAATCACTTGTGTTTTTGAAGATGGAATCAGCTGTCATTTACCCCCAAGATACTTTGCTGGTTCCATTCTCAAATAAGCACTCTGGAATTTCAACAAAAGACACATCTAAGGAATAATTAATCTCGCTTCCTGAAAGGCTGAATTTATTCTACAAAGAAAGTGCTACCAGCAACATTATTATCGGTGGATTTTCCTTAAAAACTAGGCTAGGTATTCAAGCAGATTCTCCTGTTCCAAGTTATGAAAAGGGGAAGCCCTGTGATGTGACCATAAAGGTCAATTTGCCATGTGCATAGAGCTATACATCCACAGCCTGACAACCTGATCTAACTAGGGACCATATACAATTAGGAGGTTAAAAAGGAACCTCACATGCATATGGGTGCTGCATATATGGTTTCTTCACCAATCTAGCTGCCAGAGCTTTTTGGAAAGCGGCAATCATGTTTAGAAGGGGGAGTTAAGAGGGCTACATTTCACCAACGTTTGGTGTGACAGTTGTTTTTCTGACTGGGCTCCATGTGTATAGCTCTGGTTGCTGCTACACATGCGTAGCTGGATCAGGAATACAACTACCTTCCCATTTCTCAGTATGACATAAGCTTCTACACCTTCAAGAAGAAAGCTTGCAAAACATTGGTAAGATACGTAAATATAACCACTATTAGTACCTGCATGATTAACAATAAATAATCTAGCATTCCACAAATTACAGGGGATGTTTCAGTCCTTGCCAGAAAGCCGCTTTCCAATTAAATAATGGTTCTAACATGTAACATGTACATCACTGTAGAAAGGACTAGGTAGCTTTTTTTGCCAAAACATTTGGTCTTTATTTAGGTGAGGGGCTGTCTTCTTGGTTAAATATTCAACATTTTGTTCATTCATTCAATGGAAATGTTTATATTATACAGAGTCCAGCATTTTCTTCTTAGCATAAGTAACTATTAAGCTTCCTCTAAAAATGACAAGACATGCCTAATGTTTCACATTGCTTAAACTCATCAGTTACTCCCAGTGCTATTTTTCTAGAAAAAGAGGTGCTCACCACGAGCAACTCCTTCCTTCTCTTAGAATGGCAATGGTGCCCACCTGAGGTCCAGATGAAAAAAGCCCTGGTTACACCCCCTATTTATGGAATTCCATTTATTTTTTAACGCACAACTGAGTGAAACCCATTGTTTCTATTTATACAAATCTAACTGATGTGAAATGATAATATAACGATGTAGCAGCTAAAGACTATCTAGAAATTCAACAAAGCAAAATTAATATCAGAAGTCTAGGACTTTTTTGCATTTTGTTTCTTTGAAAGGGGTAATCTAGATATTTTTGCTTTGGTGTAATTTTTTCCTTTTGCTCAGCATAGCTATAAGGTAGATATCCAATGCCCACTTAATGACTTCAAGAGATGGGGAATTTTCTGTTTTCCTTGGCAGCCACTGACTTCAATAGTCCTTTGCTTTTGATTTTAACTTTGATTCTCTAACAGAAGCCACTAGGCACATGGCATTTTGCCTGGAACCTGTGCGCAAGATGAAACATGCTGCAGTTCAAGGGGACCAAACCAAACTGAACCAGAATCTATAGCCAAATACCCATTTAGAAAAAATATATTTCAGCATGCTGGAACAATACCTACAATCTCTTTGTTATCCTGAACTTTAAAAAGAAAACTAATAACTGGTTCAAAGGGCAATGAAGTTGGTAACTGGTAGTTGGTTAACCAAAAGCTGGAGGACACTAACCATGGAGAGGCATTTCCTAGGAAGGCACTGAAGAAGAAGAAAGGAGCGGGAGAAACAGGAGAGGGTTCTGGGTAAATTTAATAACTTTCTAGTCCATCCATTCTCCTCTCTCCCGAATTCACTTTGATCCCCTAATAGCAACTGGTGTCCCCCCCCCAAACAAGGACATAAAAAAACTAATACTGCTAAACAGAACTTTCATTTTAAAATATATGGCTCCCTTGAGCGTCAGCAGCCATGTTTCCTATGAATCAATTCCTTTTTTCAATTAATGTGCTGTTAAAAGCAAAGAAACAGGTTAATAAAAGTTGGTAACTTCAGTATTGGGCAGTTAGCCTATCACAACGTGAAGTGACAGTCTCAGGCTAGCTAGATAAACATGAAACTACAGAATTGTGTTGTCATTAAATAGGGGGAAAGGGGTTCTGTTCCTTTTAAAAATTAATTCTGCAGATAAAGAGTAGAATTTTGGCAGATACTGATTCTCTCTTGCTGCAGCAGCCCTATGCTGGGAGGTTAATCTGCTAAAATTATCCCTTCTATGAAAATACAACCCTGCCCCATATTTAATCCAGCGACGCAATGGAGGAGTTGCTTCGTGTTTATCCAGAGTCAAGTGCTTTCTGATATTACCAAATTAGCCCATAACAACTCTATTTTGAGTAAAAAGCTACTATTTTGAGTAAAAAGCTACTATTTTGAGTAAAAAGCGACAAAGAAAGGGCAATTATGTGATTGCAGAAGGCACCATATCCTGAAAACACTGTGCTGTTCACAAAGGAGCAGGTCCCTCTCCTTGGTTTTAATGAAAATTACAGTATTTTTTGCTCCATCGGGCGCACCGGACCATAGGGCGCACCTAGTTTTTAGGGGGGGAATAAAGGGGGGAATTATTCCCCCCCCCAGCCCCAAAGAACAAAGAAGCCAAGACTGCGGTCTTGTCTTCCTCTTTAGCCATGCGCAACCTCTCCAGGTGGCAGAAGCTGCGCGCGGCTTTGTTTTAAGCCGCGGGGCCGGGACGGGGGAAGCCTGAGCTTCCCCCGACCCCAGCCCCCAGAACAGGTTGCTTTCCACAAGCCTTCTGAGCCCAGCAGGAACTCCCGCTGGGCTCCGAAGGCTTGCAGATAGCTGCCTGAAGCCCGGGGAGCACAGCGGCAGTTGGTGCTGAGCTCCCCGGGCTTCAGGCTTCAGGCTGCTATCCACAAGCCTTCGGAGCGCTCCAAAGGCTTGCGGATAGCTGCCTGAAGCCTGAAGAGTGAGAGGGGTCGGTGCACACCAACCTCTCTTGCTCTCTAGGCTTCAGCGAAAGCCTGCCTTTGCTCCATAGGACGCACACACATTTCCCCTTCATTTTTGGAGAGGGAAAAGTATTTCCTATAGGGTGAAAAATACGGTACTTTCACGTAGCTACCTTTAGAGTTGCAGCCAGCAGATTAATGTTACAGTGGGAAAAGACACTGTTATCAATCATGTGAGGTGCATCATCTAATGCCTGTGGGATGGATCAAGAGTTCCCATGAACAGAACATTGCTTACAAGATGCTGTTGCTGGAAGAAGTGGGGAGAAAGGGCTATTTTGGTCAATTTTCTCTCCTCTCTCTTCTGGAGGGTTGCAGGACCCCCAGAAACAGAATGGCAGGTGGCATGGGAGGCTATAGCAAGAATAGCCGCCTTGCCTTTCTCTGGTAGCAGCTTCAGCTAGCTCTCACCTCCTTTTGCACAGTAAATCCTGATCCAGTGTATAATGCCTGCCAATATAATTAGAGAGTTAATATTCATGGTGGTTTTTTTATTAAAAAATGTAAAAATACTTAAGATGCAAAGGAAGGCGAGGTTCCTGGATAAGATCCTATATGTGAACCTAACTTCAAGTGGTGAAGCATCTCAACCAGAAGGGAGAAAAGTTGTACCTGCTGACCCTCTTTTACAGAACTCTTAGGTGCATAGGAGCCTTTGTATCTGGTTACCCTAAAAGCCACTATCAGATAATTCAGACGTGTCTATTTTTTGTGCAGTGATTACGCTGTTTGTATGCACCCTCATGTGGCGAAAAATGGTATGTAACCTATCATATACATATGCACATCTCAAATGAGTTTTACCTGGATACATTATGCCCCTCCCCAGCCCCCCACCCCATTCTCACCACACAAGGCAGAAGTGATGGTCAACCGACAAAACTGATGAGATGGTCACCTCGTGGCACCTTTACTAACATGAAGATGATGATTGGCCCCTGGGCTACTGAATCTCTAAAGGCAACCGATCAACATCAGGAAGGCAACAGGCATGTCCTTATACAATATTAACCCCTTTACTTGCATTACAAAAAAACAAATCAAATGTGAACTAACTAAAGGAGTCACACCACCTCTTCACTAAGCATAAGAAATATTTAAAATCAGAGCCATACGGTATAAGATAGGTACGGGATGTTATTTTACGTTTAGGTTTTATCATTTTGGTAGAGACGAATAAAAAATAAATAAAAGTAAGCTACTTTCCCCTCAATGTTCAGTACAAAGTAAGCATGGGACAAATTGCAGCACAAATTATTGGTGCTGATCCTAAAATTAAAGTGTTTGTATTTTAACAGGATTTGGCAAAGAATACATACAAAAAAAATCACAAGTTCTTCTGTATACAGTATATAGTTGTATTATCCTGTTAAAATCAAAAATCCAAAAAAGTTAATTTTAGCCTTAGTAATAATCATAATGCAAGAGAACCTGATTTTCATAAAATGTTCAACATTTCTCATTCATTTTAGATCTCCAAAGGCCAAGGTATGCAAAAATAATTCTTTCTTTGAACAACCTTTACCTTTGCTTCTGTCACCAAAGCTGCTTCTTACTTGTACCAATTACATCATTTTATGTTTCGTTTCAATTATGTAAACAAAGCTTATGTCAATATCCCGGCAGGGCTGATTCCACCTGGATTCTAGCCAAGAAGCCCACTGCATTGACTTTCTATGTGCTTTGTTGCAAAAGAGTTTCCATACTGAAACTATCTACATACTTCGTACCACAGCGTTTGCAACTAGGCAAGAGTATCACATTGTAAAAAATACTACATGTTGCAGGTTATTTTAAATGCACTGTAGTTAAAGGAAAGCTGCATGATCTGTGAGCTTCTAAGGAATGAAAGATGATGAGGAATGTATGCACAGGGAACACATACCTGGACCCTTATAAGCCACGTCAGTCAAATTATGAAGCTTAGTTTCATAGTTCAGTTTGCATCACACCACCTATGGTGTCTGTCTCTCTTACATTTTCCATGATCTTTGTAATAGTCCTCATACATCTCATTAGGAATACAATGGATCCTTTCTTTGAAATAAATATTCAATAAACACAGACAGAGAAAACATCCTGCAGCTCAATCCACAACTTAATTAAACTGAAGCATGTCGATCTGATTGATTCTATGGAACAACTGAGCATCTACTTCTTAAAAGCAGCAGTTTGCACCACAATCTAAAATGACACCCGGGGGACAGGGGAGAGTCCCTGGCTACCTTGATATATGGGAGCAACACAGCTCTGCTGCTAGTCCAGCTTGTCTTGATGAAGAGCTAAGCACATTGAGAAAGGACTATCCTCTTTCTGGGCTGATTATGTCCTTTGTGTAGCATAGCTGAGTAATGTATAGAAAGCAGCAGCAGCAGCTGCCAAAGCACCAGAGACAGCAGGCATACCTATTCTTTGGCTTAGAGAGGATCCCGCAGAAGAAGATAGCACATTCACCATGTAGTAGTGCACAGACCTATGTCATAGCTCATAGGAAGAGGCTGGCATTTCTATCAAAATCAGTTTGTTTCTCTTAACCTGGATGTGGGATCAGGCGTTCTTGCTTGCTCTCCAAGAAATCAAGAGCTAGTAAAAACAAAGGAATATGCATCTTCCAGCAGAGGTTCACTTCATAATATTTTGGACTGCAGACAAGATCTAATTTAAAACATTTTTTGTGCAAAACAAACATAGCAAAAATATGGAACATGTGAAGGAAGTATAGTACACAAGTAAAAGAACGATTGCAAAACAGGAGTGGCTGTTGGGTTGGTTGGTTCCTTACTTAGCCACCTGTGGGATCCCAAGGGACTTCTTCATTCCAAGTTTCTGTATTTGGTGAACAGATTGTACAGCACCCTCAGAGTTGACTTTAAGTCGCAGTTTACGATGTCTAGGGAAAAAGAGAAGAAATGCTGAGCTTTTAATGACCTTGGGGAACAAATAAAACAGCCCGTATTTGGAAGACGCATCATCATGCATCTGCCTCTATAGGCAAATACTGCAGTCATATATGAGCTGGGCTGCTTTGGTCAACTTTAATAGGATTTTAGCAACAGTATGCTCAAAACCAGCCACAAGTGCATTCATTTAAGAACAGGCCTGTACCAAAGTTTTGACCAACCAAACTGAATGTAGCCAACCCTCTATCTAGTTATAGCTCACAAGCAGCTGACAGAACGTTGTTTTTAGAGCCTACCTGGGCCTCCAAAAAGATGGGCTTGTGAAGCACCTGGCAGGTAACAAGAAAGGGTTGGTGAACTGTGCTTGGCTTGGTGGGTCACAAGTTGTGCAGTGCAGGCCTGAGTCAGACCTTCAGCTGTAACTGAACATTATGGGCTCTTTTTCAGTATTGTGACTGAGAAACGCAGTTCAGGTCTTTGTCCTTAGTAATAACTATCTGATTCGTGAGAATGGTAATTTTATCTCAAGGGAAATACGCAAAGCCTACTTTTGTTAAGTACTCCTCCAGATTGAACATACCATTCATTTTAATAAGTTTCAACAGAACATGAAATCCTAATTTTTTCTTGGAATTTTCTAAGACTCTAAAATATAAATGATTTATGTATTCCGAACAGCAATGTAAAATTTTCCCATTGCTCTTTAGTTGTACAAACTGTAAATGTCCACAGTGTAGCTTTTGGTTATACCATACGTTTGCATATTTATGAAAACTGCAGGCCTATTGCAAATTATTTGCATAATCAGAGTGATGGAGATAGCTAAATGACAAATAAATGAAATTACTAGCATCCGAAACCCATTATGCTACATAGGTCTTTATAGAATCCAGACTGGGGGACCATTTGGTAAGCTGGCAAGTCTAATTATACGATAACATTTTTATTACACAATTCAGTTGGTTTAGGGGCTATCGTGGAGCAATAAAGCCTCACAAATACCTTGGTGATTTGAATATTAAAATTCCATAGCAGGATCATATTGGGTGTATTTTTATTTGTTTATTTATGATTCACTATTTAGGCATGTGTTAAGGTGCTTTGCAAACGTATACGAGAAAACCAGCTAAAATAATTTTAAAATTATTACAAGAAATAAGTGAAAATAGATATTCATTTTGTATTGTTTTAAAACCTAAGTCTTGTTGGGGGGAGGGGAGAACATGTCTTCATTGCTTTTGGGAAATGGGTGCCTTTTTATATCTTAGCAGGAATGCTTCTCCACAGAGCAGGGGCAGCCAGTCTAAAGCCTCTTTTCCAAGACCCCCAAACAGATACTGGAAAATTCCCTGCTCTGAGCATTTCAGGCTTGCGAGTATGAAAAAGAAAAGCACTTCATTGTTCAGTGAAACCCAGTTGTTGCTTCAAGGGGGGGGGGACCTGTTGCCTCATTTCAGTTATTTTTCATCCTTAAATACTTTTATAACATCATGCCATTATTTTAAAAACCCATTTATCAAAGCAAGAATTAAATTAAAAAGCTATTTTCTATTCACAGTTAGATTAAGATTCTTTTCAGTCTTCTTATGCTCACTGCAATTTTTAAACATGGGCATTCTGCCCAATGCAGCAACATATAAAACAGATGTGTTTTTCCATCCACATTGAGCAGGAAGTTTCATATTAAGCTTTTCAATAATTGCACATGCAATGTCCTATATATATACACACACACATAAGCATGTAAATGAATGCTGAAACGTTTTTGTGGTTTGATTTACACCAAGGGGTGGAATCAGCCATCTCTTTGAGCAATAAATACCTGGGAAACCGAAGTGCTATAATGACATTAAATGTCCACAAGGGATGTGGGATCATAGCAATTCTCCATTTTCATTCTGGCTCTAGATTTCCCATGCTATCTCCCCTCACTTTGACTGAGGCCATGTGCTAAAAGTCACTATTAATCTACCTAAGCAATACAGCCTAGAACAACTGCCTCTAAAGTTAATGATCTGTGTTTCTAATATTGTATCATTACACCCACAATGTTTTCAATTTATGCGTCTAAACAACAATATCCTAAGCTACTGAAGTGAAAGAATAAGGTGGAAATGTACCAAAATAAAAATGACTTGGGGACTATGCATTAGAGGTGTGCATTCATTTCCTACAACTTAAAAAAGAAAAATGAGTCAAATTGAATGAGTTTCACAGGCATTATGAATTTGTTTCATTTGATTTCATTTACCCTAGCAGCAGCCAATACAGTTGTTTGGCTGAGAGAAGGGACAGGGAAACGGGGGGGAAATTGGTTATGCATCTGTCTAACGATAGACAGATCTTCTGTTGCCACTAATATTGGTACCTTCATTCCAGTCAACATGAGATTTTCAGGCCTGCTAATACTCCTTCAAGGGAACAGACACACTAAACATAAGACTGCTAGGTAATATGGTCCCCATAGCCTAAGCAAAGAGGTACACAGAGACACAGCTGAAGTGCTATTTGAAGCCTCACCTATTTTTAGCCTGAGGGTTATAGAACCAAATTAGTCATTTCTGTAACTTTCAGTGGTCTCCTCAAAGTAGAACTTACCTGAATCTTGCCCTGCAGCTTGCACTGAACACCTGAAGCATATGAGAAGTCATTTTATCCCCAAATTATCCCCAGATATTATTCCAAATGCCTCAAATGTTCAATGCAAAAATTGCAATTTGCCCTGAACACCCAACACAATAACTCGCCTACAGCACCTACAGCAGTGGTTCCCCATTAGCAAAGTACTGAAGACAACCCCCCCAGTTTTTCAAAAACCAAGCCATGGAACCTCTTTTTTAAAAAAAAATTTGATATCTTTATGGTAGTTTTTATGTGAATGGTGTTGCAGTCCCCCGGGGTCCATGAACCACCAACTGGGAACCACTGGCCTATGGAATACAGTGAGTAAAGGGATTCTAGAAGGGTTGGCACTAGTCTCCTCAAGATCTAAGGGAGAAGTAGCAAATGTGGTGAGCTCCCCATGTTGTTCAGCTCCAACTCCCATCAGTTTCTTCTAGCACAGGGAAATAGGAAGAAACAGTCAATCAAATTAATCATCAAATAAAAGGTGGAATTCCTTTCCCATGGTCTCTCTTGCTTTTAGTACTCAGCCATTCATCCTTATTTAAAGCTGTAAGTTTATAGTCTGTTCTCACTATTCAGAAATATACCTTCTGGCCTTGGTTTTGGTTTTTCAAGCCCTCCATCTTGCATCAGCTCAAACGCAAAGGACACATTGAGTACCTGGTGATTTAATTAAGAGACAGCAATCATTCATAATTCTAGGTTTCTGTGCACAGTACATAGCAAGGTTCAGTATAATACTTAAGAATATGGTTTGCAGGGAGTAATTTATATGTATAAATAATTTTAAAAGTTAGAAATTTATAAAAAAAACTGCATATAAAAATAATTACTGAAAGAACTTCCAGGATTAATGTTCAAATAATCTTCTGCATTATGCTTCCTGGAAAATCATAGCATTGGAAACATCAGTTCTTCTTTAAATGTAAATACAAATTTGAACAGGAGAATTACCTTTTGTTCAAAACTATCCGGAGTCAAAAAAAAGCTGTGAAGAGGCACAAAGTAACCTTCAAGAAGACCCATCAGGAGCACCAGGTACACTCCATCTGCAAACTTTAAGACGGCATATTCTTTTCAGCAACATTTCTCAAACAGTAATCTCACAGTTGTAATCAAGATAGAAACTGTCCAATTTTGAACAAACAACCAGAAGTTGCACAGAAGGAACCCCTATTAATAATGGCAGAAGTTGAGCATAGAGCAAGTGTTTAGAAGAATTAAGGTGCCAGAACAAAGACACCTAGTGGCATGATAAAGATCTGATCTACATGACTGCTTTGCATTTTTAGCAAGAGGAGGCTGTTTCATCTGTACATCTTACATATAATTTACTAGCCTGTATAGAAAATTCCTAGAGAAAGATGTAAACCATCAAATACCTGGAGACAAACCATCAAATACCTGGAGACAAATACCTGGGCAAGGTGCAAGATGAATTGATTATATTTTTATCTTGCCCTTTCTCTAAGGAGAATATACTTGTCATCCCTGCACCCTGATGAAGTCAGGAGTTGCTGGCTTATTGTGGTTTAACATAAAGAAACTGGATTACACCGCACCATTATCCCTCCTTTGCTCCTTCCATGGAGCTATAATTAAGCCTGTATCCTGTAATGTCTGAAGCTAGGAACCTAGTTTGGGCCTCCTTAACAAGCCAGGATCACTATCCAGCCTTAAACCATAACTTATTGTTGACTTGCAACTGCTGTATTGTTAATGAGAAACAAAGCAGGATCCTAGATTTGGATGTTGTGGGAGCCCAAGCTTAATTGTGGCTTCCTGCTTGCATCAAGGTAAAACTGAAGAAGGGAGGACCAGGAAGCGGGCAGCAGTGTGTTGTTCATTGATGAAAAAGCAGCAGCCTTGACTTACCATGGAACATGAATGCAGCTACTGTTAGCCCTGTCAGTATTGTTGGGGGAAACAATCTCCCCTCAGAGTTTTGTGTATGTGTCTGTGTGTCAGGCTCAACCCATAGCTAGATATTCTACAATGTATTATGTATTAAACAATGGATATGTTCAAAAGAAGTATTTTCTCTGAAAGTGAGAAGCAACTTCAGGGTTATAATAAAGCTCATGTGGTTTAGCACACAGATTTTTAAACAATACATATTTAGTTAGTTAGGAACTCCTCCCCACAAAGCAGGTATGCTGTTTAAAAGGACTAGAAGAATGTCAAGGATAACTTTCTTAGGGAGTTCTTTCTTCCACTTGCTTTAAAAATGAGAACCCATACTGCGCAAATCCTGAGGGGCTTTTGTTTTCTTTTTTGAAAGCTCAGCATTATTCCCTTCATTTTTTCATCCTAAATAAACAGATGAATAGATATTGTTCCTGAACCTGATCTAAGAGTAGACATGAGAGTCTTCCCTATGATTTAAAAGGAAATAGCTGTAGAAAAAAATGCATCTGCTTAGAATGAGCTGGTTTGGACATCGGGACAAATCATAGTTTATTGTGAAAGAAGCAAGCCACAGCAAACCTCAGGCTCATCCTGAGTTCTGTTTTGCAAATGACCACAGTTAAGTGTTAGGTCTGAATCTTAAACTGCTGTTGATTTTAACTATGATTTGACCTGGCAACGTGTGAATGGCAATGTTAATCTTAGCATCACATAACTGTTGCTAATGCCTACTGTCAACAGTAGATCTTCCTTCTCTCAAATCCTGATTATTTCTTTCCTCTGCAGCAGATAGTAGTTCATTTTAAACCCCAGTTATTTGAATCACTGCCTTTCATATGCTACTGACCCTTCTCTTAGCCTCTGGCAGTGCAATCAACCTCTCAATATGGTGAATGCCAGTTTCAACGGCATATTTTGGGGGATTTCCAACATATTCGGAGCCAGAGTTCTTCCGTCAAGAAAACAATGAGATATATAAACCACCAAAACAAAGACTACCCTTTAATGCCCCAGTGACATAATCCTTCTCAATATCTTACTATTCACTTCTTCCAAATTCATACAAATGACTTCATACTCAAGGAAAAGGCAACTCAATTCCTGCCAATGCTTTCCTTCTACTCCAGCAACAACCGGCTCTCCTGCAGATTATTTTGTGACATCATAGAGGGGCTCAGTAAACACAGGAAAAACTGTGATGGATGACATTCAACCTGTGGGCTTTCCACTGACTTCCCCAGTTATATTCAGGAGAAAGAGCAGTTCTACCTTCTCTTTCAGTGTGTATTCATGAATGCCTTCATTTGAGGTTTTCAAACAATGGCTGGATGGCCATCTGTCAGGGATTCTTTAGCTGTGGCTCCTTCATTGCAGGGGGTGAAGCAGGTAAAGCTCAACGTCCCTTCCAACTCTACAATTCTATTATTCCAGCTCTTTCTGACCTTGGAGGAACCGGCTACCTATGGCAATTAGCTCTCTGATGTGGCCCCATCCATGGTAGTCTATAAAATTGGGAGGCTTACAGACCAACTGCCTAGTAAGTACCTTTTGTGCAAAAATAAGTAGTTTCACAGCTGCTGTGGAAAATGGAAGGAGGTGTACAAACAAGCTGCTCTCCACCTCCAAGACCCTCCACTCCCATGAAAAACCATGCTCTTTTGCAAGCTACATTCCCGTGTGAAACATCTAATTTTAGAACTTGCAAAAAGAAAATAAAAGGCAGATTGCTCCTCAATGCCCAGCGACTGGTAGATGTTTTCTCAATGGGAGCTAATGATTAGGAAACAGCTGGAGAACTTTCTTAAGTGCCTTGAATGGGAGAGATTACTTTGGAATGTCTGGAATGTGAAAACTATGAGTGCTTGGGAGAGGCAATGCAACTCCCCACCCCCCACTCCAAAGGCATATGAAATATCTGTATATGAAGAAGCAGCATTTTTTAGACACACCGACACAGGAGCAAGGACAGAGCAGAGAGTAAGCCATGGAGGAGGAAACATATTCAGGTAAGGGGGCTGATGTGAGGGAGCAGACTGCTGCTTTGTAGGAATGTATGCTGCTGGCTTCCACCTGTACATGGGGAAGGAGCACAGCTTAGTGGTGGAGCTCATGCTCTGTATGCAATCCCCAGCAGCTCCAGGTAGGGCTAGGAATGTTCCTTGTCACTGCCTGTCAGTTTTGCTATTACTGAACTAGATGGGACACTGGTCTGGCTCAGTATCAGGGGCTCTCTATGGCCCCACTCTACTCCAATATTTGTAAATAAACAACATATTACAAAATGCCACATGCTTCCAGTGACCCTTCCTCTGAAGGAAACCGAAACCCAAGTTGCGTTGCCCCAGAACTATTCAGGGAAGCAGGGAGTGTAACACAATGCACATATTTTTCAGAGGGGTAGCTATACTTATCTGTTGTGGTGGGGGAAAACCACCACAAATAATATTGTGGAACCGTGAAGAATGACCAATGTGTTGTGACACAAGCAAGCTTTCCCCAACTGGTGCCCTTCTGCTGTTGGCCACGCTAGCTAGTGATGATGCAACTTGCAGTCCAAAACATGTAGCATTCCTCACTGGTGAATGCTAGCACAAGCTTCCATGCACCAGACCCCACTTCTTCAGATGCACGAAGTGTAATCTTCTGTGGCATGTACAGGGTTCGGAGAAATGAATTGTGAGTCTTGGTTTGGATATAACACTAAGCCAGCCACTTTGTGGTTTGTTTCCCTGTTCAACTAAACCTAGGTTTAGCATTATGTGTGAATGTACTCAGTGTGTGAACTTGCACACAAATGGAATGAGGGGGAGAGGCAAGATAAAATAATGTATTTTCTCCTTTCTAGAGTACTGGACCTGTACACAGAAATGGTTCCAGCTGACCCACTCAACCTAGTTAGTTGGATTCTTGTTTTCTCACAGCAAGCATATTACCGGTAACTTGCATTCTGGGTTACCCACAGCTTGTGCCTATCAGCACCCATAGTTACAACTGGCAAATACATTTCTCTGTGTTAACCTGCATATGTTAGCCAAGCAAAGTCTGTTTTTTAAAAAAACTAACTAAAACTCAAAACAACTTGGAAATAGCTTGACACAGCCTAAACAAAATAAACTGGGGATATACGAACAACACAGGAAACGACTTCTTGCTTCTAACACAATTATATAATCCTACCTGGGTTTCCAGTTCTGTAACTTCCAAATTCAGCTTATTCAGGTGTTTATTCACAAATGTTATGAGAGTCTGAAAATTAAGAGCATACGTGTCAGAGCTGCTTCCAGATCCTAGCTCACAGAGGATCACGCTAGCCAGCGTTCACTTTATAAAAGTCTTTATTGAGTTACAGTTTCCATTCTCCAGCTGCTGCGTGCAGCTCTACGTCTTATGGGTTAGACCGGCGAAGCTCTGTCTGGGTCCCTGCCTCCTGTACACCAACTTAATATCCTAGCCTTACTCCACCTTTTCCGCCTGACCGTTCTCCTCTGGGTCCCTCTGCCCCCCGTGGTCTCTTCCTTCCTGGACTCTTCTGACGCTGACCCCCCGGACCCTTCTGTCTCCTTGCGGCGGGCTTTAGGACCTGTCTCCCTTTCCGGGCTGCTTACTATGCCGCCTTCCTGTGCATTTGAACTTGGCGCGCGCCCCCAACCTTCCACTTTCCGCTTGACCGTTTCTTCGCTCCCCGATGGAGGTGTGGCCACTCCTGACTCATACCCTCCCCCCTGCGGCGAGCCGCCGGATCTCGATACCTGGCGCCCTTCCTCTCCACTGCGCTCTGTTGGGGACGCTGGCCCCGATTTCCAACTGCTGCTCTCTGAACCCCCTCTGGTCCCTTCTTCCTGGGGTGTCCCCCTAGGCTCCCCCCTTGCTCTGGCCACTGGCGCTCCTTTCTGTGAATCTTCCGATTCACTGGAAAGACTCGGAGATCTCGGGTCGTCGTCATCACTCATCTTTTCTTCGGACTCCTCCCCCTCGCTCTCTGTTTCCTCCCTTGCCCTCGCCTCTGCTCCTGAACCCCTGACAATACGTAGCTGCTTTTAGATCAGCAAAATTTAATTGTTTAAAAGTATGCTTAAGTTAACATGTAGAAATGCTAACCCAAAGTTCATAATTTTATAAAAGGTTTATTTAATTCCTTAACTTGTCAGTTTATAAGAGACAGGCTTTAAGTTTTAAATACTTTATGGTTTTATCCATTGGTCAAAAATCCAACTTTGTCAAGCCCCATCACAAACACCGAACAAATAATAAATACATACTGTTCATCACTTTAAAAGCTATATGAGTTATTGCTGCAGCGGTATGATGGAAGAGTAGAGAAAATAGCACTGGAGCCAAGAGGTAAGTTGATATAAAATGGCATGCCACTGTTCTTTTTCAAGGAAGCCCTGCTGATCTATATCAGCTGGAGATCATATTGCAAAATTCTATAAAATGGAAATTCCTCTATCTGACTTTTATAGTGCCAAGTCTGTAAAATGTTGAGAAAGTATATATAATGTTGAGAAAAACTTTCAGATATTCACACTGCCAAGGACAAAGATTTTCATTAAAGCAGAAAAATGGGTACACCATTCCAGGACTTAATAAAGGTTTTATATTTGCACCATTTTGCAATTGCTAATATTCGTAGAGCTCTATCAGATGTACTTGGGGCTGTATGGCATACTAAAATAGACAAGCTGGCTTATGACCCAAGGAGCTTGTATATCTGAACTTCTGCTCTGAACGTGTTCTAATAGTACTTCCTGAGGAAGGTGCTGTACATGGGCAGTGCATGAACTACAGAGGAAAACATATCTGAGACTGCTCTAAACCCTCCAAAATGGCAAGAGTGCTTCCTTGGGTCTTACGGTCTTACAACTGGGGAGTTCCTCTTATGCATCAAGATAGAGATATGAGAGGAAAACTACTCAGATTAAGCTAGCTTGCTCAGTATCTAAGTAGAAAAGAAAACTTCCAACCTTTTTCACAACATTGAGTTTGTCTGGAGCATGGTCAAACAGTGTGTCAAATGCATCCCTTTCTGAAACACACGTAATAACAACAAGCTATTAGATAATGCAGCATTGTAGGATGATAATTCCAGGGCTGGAAGGCCTCAAGTGCTATTGAGACTTTCTGTGTCTGAGATAGCTATACTGAAATCATCCTTTACCTTGATTTACCAAATTCACATTCAAGCTAACCTATTGTTACATGGGTTTATTTCTAAGTATAGAACACATGGAGCAGATTATCAGGAAGGAAAGTCTGTACTGGAAGATCACAACACCGTTAGCAGAATCTTAAGCAACCATTTAAGAAAAGTATTTCAGACACTCAAATAATGTGCTGTAAAAATATTGACATGCAAGAATGTGTTGTGTTAGTGTACTCAAAGAAACTACACTACTAGGTAAAATTATCTGCTTTCAAGGCAAACATCGACATGTCACAAAAAAATAGGATTTCCAATTTCATCAGTTTGGTGTCCTTTGGCAAGTAAAACTGCCTATGCATATACTAAGAGTAGATCTCCCAAAATTATGGGGCTTGTTCTGGATCGTGAGGAAGATACTGGAGATCACACCCAGGAGATCCACACGTGTGTCCGGTGCCTGATTATTGTCAATATTGAGGAAATAATTCTCCATAGCTTTTTCCAACATGAGGAGGAAATTGGCATTCAGAAGGCAACATAGACCACCTGTGTTTGGGACAGTGGAGCATATGTTTGGGGGGAAGAGGGAGCACAAACTAGTGTTGATTTAGGAAATATATACTATTCTCAATCTCCAACCCGCCCCCTCCTGCCCCACTTTGGAATACAGACTTCTTGGTTTACAGCACTAAGATTTACACACCAACCAAGACAACTATGAACAATGACAACTATGAACTATGTACAGCTGGTTTTGAACAAAACAAGCAGCTGCAGCAGAATTAAGTGAAGTACACTTTAGAAACCTTTCGAAAATGCTAGGAATCAAATGAGACTTACCATGCCGTCCTGACAATGCCCTGTAGAAAGCGAAATAATGCAATTATACGTGTACACACACTTACAGTAATTTAATATATTTCTTTCAGTGCAGAGAGAAAACTGTATATATGGAGTAAATATGCATCTGGTCATATGTATGACTTTGTATTCATAGCAACTGAGGAATAGCCCCACAGGCTTTTCAATAATACTGTACTCGAATTAAACTGAGCATTTCAGCAATATCACATACTTCCTGGGGTGAAGGCCATTTAAGGAAGGAGAACTGATGATTCAAACTTTTTTCTCTCTACCATTGAAATGTTGGGGAGGAAAGCAATCTATTTGTATGCTTCTTTTCTGAAGTGGAAATAATCAAACTCGGGATGTGGAAAAACAATTACCCTAAAATACATATAACCAGGAACATTTCTGTTAAGAAATAACTACTTGAGTATGCAAACGCTATATCGGCAGCATTTTTACATTTTCAGTTGCCACCCTTTCCACATTGTTTACATTATCTGTTGTGGAACCTTTCTTAACAGTTAAGTTATAAGCCATGTCCGAAGTAGTCATCTCTTAGAATCCCCAGGAATGAAGGTTAAACGTTAGCAAATTATTGAATTTCCAAAGCAGATCAAACAACAGAAATGCTGACATACTCAGTGTTACCAGTTATTTCCTCTTGGATCTGACGGGACTGGAGGATTCCTTCTCGTTTCTGGGGGGTGAGGGGAAATGATTGATCATTTAATATTTTCAACACCAATATTTATTGATTTTGTGTGTGTGTGTGTGTGTGTACACACAGAGATATATATATTCATACACACTTACATATATGCACACATACACACATGAACATACTCTGTGTAAAATAACTACAAAATATGAATGCCATTAAATAAACATAAATATAAAATAACTCCCCTCCAAAATTACATCATTTCTATTTGTGTACAATCTAAGAGACTTTCTTTGTTGCCTAAAAGGCACCTGTCCTGTGTGGAAACAAACAGGAAGGAATGCCTCCTGTGACAGAAAAATTATCTGGAAATCGCAGGTAAGATTACTGACAGCCATTCACCAACCTTATGAGGAAAGTGATTAAATTAGATTAGATTGGAATATCTTGAGATTTGCAGGGCACACAGTGGGCTGGAAGGGCAGAAGAAGAAGGAGACGCCCACTCATCTTATGCTGTATCTCAGCCGTTCACTTCAGAGATCAATGCATGATACCTGTACACTTACATTCTGAGCTAAAATCATATTTGACATGCTTCGCATATCAATGTTACAAGTGGTCTGTCGTGCCTTCAAAGAAGGACAATGCAATGCTTAGCTGTGCCTAAGGAAAAGCTTGTCCTTCTGACTATTTGTGTTGGCCAGAACTGATACATACCAGCACATACATGTTAAAAGTTACTGCGTTTCTTGAAATACTGTGTAAAAACAAAGATCTTTTAAAAATGCAATCATCCCTACCTGGACAACAACAACTTGAATAGACACATGATCTGGCAGTCTGATTGGGGCTCGAAAGTATTGTGATAACGCAACCAAAAGGTGCAGTATTGCAACAAGACTTTTAGCATGGACAGCTGAAATAGATTAAGAAGTCAAATTCTGTAAGACAAACTAAAACAAATATTTATTTTAACATGCAGTGCCCCCTTCCTTAACTATGTGGGATATTTTATCCTTTGGTGTTGCTGCCCGCCAGAGATTGCTGAAAGAGTATTTTCTTCTAACTCCTTCTCTTTCCTGTCATAAATCAACTGGTTCTATGAAAACAACTAAATCAAAAATACTCCTCAGGTAAGATTTTGTTGCGTGCCTGGATCCCACTGGCTTGAAGATGGAAATCTAAGCTTGATTCAAAACACAGATTTTATTATGCTGCTATATTAAGTGCTATCTATGCACTCCCAGCGCCGTGCCTTTATCTTCCCTATTCCTGTGTCGATTTATGAACTATCAGAAGAATATTTTTGTATTCATAACATGCACTTAATTCATTTTTAAGTGTCACAATGTCTGCAGGAAGATGAATGAGCCCATTTAGCTTGTACCCTTGAGCAATAACTTACTAAACTGGATGACTCAAACATTCTTCATGAACTTGTTAAGTGTTCTTGTTATTATAGTTTATTCACAGCAGGATTTGTATGCATAGTTAGCACTAACAAGACGGAAAGGTATCAAAAGGCTTACTGCAGGAAACTTTTAATCTGTGAACAAACCCCAAGCTTCAAAGGTAATGATTTACAACTGTATTATATTATTGTTTTCCTGGGTCTGCATTATCACCAAATTCTCAGGCAATGTCCTATAAACATAAGATTCTAGGTATCTTATTAACCACACACTTTTAGGTTGGCCACAGGTTTCTAAATAAAGCAGAAAAATAACTAGTGAGATCTTCTCCTGGATTTATCAGTTTTTGTGCAGAGGTTTCTCTGCAGGACTAAAACTCAGTGTATTCCAAGTGACAAACTTTGCAGGCTCCTTGCAGGGCAAAGATAAAAAGGATACAAGTTTAAAACAAACAACTCACCCAATGTCAAAATAATTATGTGTATATATATGTATTGGTTCTAGACAGAAAAAAGTCTGCATACACAGGCTGTAATCCAGCACATTTCAGTCCTGTTTCCTTCAAATATGTTTTAGCTGAATACCATCTCAATGTTCTTTAAAATCAAGTGTGGCATATTGCCTTAAGTATTGGGCTTGATCCGGGAAAATGTGGTTCCATTCCCAGCTAAGAAGCTTTATGGGAATGTGGTATTTCCACCTTACGTAGCTCCATGGGCTGCTGAAAGGCAAGATAAGGGATGTCCCAATGTACACGGTTCAAAGTTCTTTGGACGAACTGGGAAACCAATGGAATAAACGCAGGGATTTAGGAAGCTGCTGGCAAGATTCCAGTCACAGTGCTTCCCTTGCCCCCAGATGCTGCCATATGCAGGGCTGTTACTATTTCTGCTCCACTGCCCAGAGGCAACTGATGCTGCACTTCCTTGCTGCTAATCACTTGCCAAGAAACAGGAGAAACAGTTGCTCCTTGCAAGTGGCATCACTCATTCACTTGCCTTCTTGCGGGGCGGGGGTCATCAAGAAGTAGCAGAGAGCAGCAGCTGCTGCCTGGAGGGGACAGTGGGCAAGCAACTGCTGCTCTCTGCTGCCACCAGTGCAGACAGGCAAGGAGAAGGAAGAGCCACGCCCTAGCCCTCTCCTCCTGTGCTGTACAGAGAGAAGGAGGAGGTGGCATATGGAACAGGGGAGTGCTGAGGACTACGGGAGCTACTGGTTCCTCTTTAGCCAGGCCTTTGGCTGACTGACATCTAATGCCCTTTTATTAAATGTGTTGTGGAAGGGCAGGTTATTGGGTTGTCTTTGTTTTCATTCTTATTATGTACTTTGTTTTTTACATTGTAATTGTATGTTTTGACTATAACAGGTACAAGGCAGTATACAAACAATAATAATAATAATAATAATAATAATAATAATAATAATAGGCAGGTCAATTCTCACTGCTGTCCAGAGAAGGAGAGCGGGTGTCAGTCTTGGATATATCACAATGCCAAAATAATAAATAAAATGATTAAATTGTACAATGCCTGAATATTAAATAACTCTAGAAACTACGCTGCCAACTGCTTTGAGTCTCCTTATATGGAAAAGCGGGTTATAAATCCTTGGAAATAAAAAAATGAATAAAAAAAAATGCAAGTTCCATAAGGAGATTGTAACAGCAATAATTTTAAAAAAAGAACTCATTCCCTGCCATGTATGTACAGGGCCCATACTGTGCATGCAATAGGAACTCTGGAGTGTGTGTGGAATCAAATGTAATGTGTACAACTGTCAGTAGAGGTAAGTACATTACAGTGGTACCTCGCAAGACGAATGCCTCGCAAGACGAAAAACGCGCAAGACGAAAGAGTTTTCCGTTTTTTGAGTCGTTCCGCAAGACGAATTTCCCTATGGGCTTGCTTCGCAAGACGAAACGTCTTGCGAGTTCTTGCGAGTTTGTTTCCTTTTTCTTAAAGCCGCTAAGCCGTTAATAGCCGCTAAGCTGCTAAGTCGCTAAGCCGTTAATAGCCGCTAAGCCGCTAATAGCCGTGCTTCGCAAGACGAAAAAACCGCAAGACGAAGAGACTCGCGGAACGGATTAATTTCGTCTTGCGAGGCACCACTGTACTAATGAGGACATATATATTTATCTATACTTTTGCACACCTTACGCAATTCTAGATGTAAACTTGCTCAATCTGCCTTCTAGCTTCTGTCTAATTCAATAAGTTTTACAAAACACAGCAGAAAAACATAACTTTCAATACCACCAGTAACCAAGAATTCCACTGTAAAATGTGTAACTCACAGTCAACGTTCCACTTGATGCTCCTTGGAGGAAGTTTAAGGGTTTCATTGATCTTTTCAAGGACTGTCTGCAGCTTTTGTTTCTGAGCTATTTCAGACTGTGTGACTTCAGCAACGTTGAGTTTCTCACTCTCTAGCTTCTCTGAAGTGATAATGGAAGAAAAAGCTGTAAGTCTACACCTCAACTCCATGTACCAAGTGCAACGCAAAGACATTCCGTCCCACATATAACAAAGGATTTTCTGTAGATAACTGGTTTGAAGTCTCAAAATTTGGCAACTTCTCAAGCCTATCACACTTTGTCTTCTGTTGCATCTCTGTTCTCCTAAGAATTCCATCTGATTTTCCATTTATTTCCAATTATTAATACCCTGCCCATCTGGCTGGATTTCCCCAGCCACTCTGGGTGGCTCACAGCATATATCAGAATATACTAAAACATCAAATTAAAAACTTCCCGATTCAGGGCTGTCTTCCAGATGTCTTCTAAAAGTTATGTAGTTCTTTATCTCCTTGGCATCTGAAGAGAGGGCATTCCACAGGAAGGGCACCACTGCTGGGAAGGCCCTCTGCCTGGTTCCCTCTAACTTTGCTTCTTGCAGTGAGGGAACCGCCAGAAGACCCTTGGCGCTGGACCTCAGTGTCCAGGCAGAACGATGGGGGTGGAGACGCTCCTTCAGGTATACAGGACTGAGGCCGTTTAGGGCTTTAAAGGTCAGCACCACCACTTTGAACTGTGCTCGGAAACGTGCTGGGAGTATTCTACAGGTATGCATGCTGCTGCAGGGCCACCACTGCTCCAGAGCTCGCCCAACTTTGTCCCATCCCATCTTGATGACTACATAAGTTACTGATGCCTGAAGCAATATGAAATATAAAGGAATGGAAACCAGTGCCTATGTTACTCCTAACTACAAACAAGCACCTGAAAAATGTCTCCAGTGATATGCATAAAATTATTTCTCACCGAAGAGTTTCTGCAGTACTTGTCCATCGTACAGGTCTTCAGCCAGGTCTTTTACAATAATTCGTTCTCCTACTAAAACATCGTTAATCCAGTCAATTAGCACCTGTGCAAGAGACAAAGATTCAGAAATAGTTCATATGTGTGTACATCACAAACCAACTTTCTACTTTGTGCAACGTGGTCTCAGAAATGACAGAGGGTGCTTCCGAATAGTAGGTCTGATTAAATGTTAATTGTACAAAATTAGACAGAACAATTTCTTCTGATTTCAACTGTGCTGGGATTTTGTCCTCATGGACAGGAATCTTTTAATTTCACATTAAATAACCACCGGCTACCCTGAGGCCTTGGAATATGGCAGGTGTTAATGCATAAACAGGCAGAGTTATAGCAAAATAATAATAATAATGTTGTAATGCAAACACGGAAGAGGCAGTGGGAGTGAAATACACCTACACACACACACACACACCTCTCATTCTCTAGCATCCGTGGAAACTTAATCTTCCAAGCTTTTGGAGCAACGTTAAGCTCTGAAAAATGCAAATTTGCTTGCCCTTTTTGTCATTGGCAGGGCTTTTAGCTTCTACTGTAAATTTGAGATGTACCTTTTTTTTAAGATTATGTTTGTGTTTTTTTCATGTTAGACTATGTTTATTTTTTTATTGTGCATTGAAGACCCTGATAAGAGTCAAATTGGCAAGATAGAAATATTTGAGATTATTACCCAGGCCAATTGGGAACAAAGGTAGGTGAAAAGGAGATTAGGGATTGTTCAACACTGAAGATGTGAATTCAAACCATTTTCTCTTAAAGAAGCCAAGGATCCTCAGGCTGGTCGCTCCAGGAAACAGGGAACAAGCTTTTCAAGGTTGATGTTCTTGGTCCTTACACAGCCAGTAAAGAGGAAAACTGATGGAGTAGCATGAACCGCAACTTAAAAGTGCAATTCTATATCCTTATGTGGTTTTCCTTGCTCTCACAGTGGTTGGCCAACATGGTGTACTGGTTTGAGTATGAGACTAGAAGCTGGGATACCAGAGTTCAAATGCCCACTTGGCCATAAAGCTTTATGGGGGACCTTGGGCCAGCCATTGCTTCTCAACTTAACCTACCGCACAGGGTTGTTTTGTGCATTAAATAAGGAGGGAGAAAACCATGTATGACACCTTGAGCTCCTTGGAGAAAGGGTGGGATATACCATAAATGCAACAAATAAATACATATATTTCCTTTGCTTTGTATTTTTAGAAGAGTTTGAACGTGCTTACATATTTACCTTCATCAGCTCCTGTAGTTTTGGGTCACTTCTTGAATTTGGATCAATCATGGTTCGGACTTCATTTTCCTCTTTAGGGAGGTGGAAATGGGGAAATAGGAGATATCCATTACAAAGAAGCTAGGCTTGTGACATTTTGTTTCCATCCATTAGTTAGTTTAAGCAAAAATGTATTTTAACTTACCTAGCATAGTATCTTCAGGATCTAGTTCAAAAGGGATTGGGCTGAGTGGTAGGTTAATGGCATTTATTCCTTCCTCTTGTAGTTCAGACACTGAGGAGGAGAAGGAATAAAACAGTTCAGCGAAACTTGTCTTGTTTTTTCTTAGCATTTACATCTTACAGCTTTCCAGCAGCAGTAAGAACGTGAACTCAAAGCCTAATCTCCACATGTATTTAGCAGAAAAGTAATGGATCCAACAGTGAAAAATATTTAGCCAATCCAAATTGCAGCTCTCATGTGTAACTGACAATAAGCAACTTTGTGGGGAGCCAAGCACTTGGACCTGTATGCTTTCAAAGATTTTGAGAAAACTGGCATGCACATGCAGGGGCACACATAAACCCAGATCTTCCCCATTCTTTCTCAGTTTCATGATTTGTTCAAGCCTGCTAAAACGAAGAGGTTCTGGTTTGGCTCTTATTTTTTCATCTTAAATTCTCCAAATTCAAACAAGACTGTAGTCAACGTGCAAAAAAAATTACACATCCTTTCTGTCTACCACAAATCTAACTGTGTAATTTATCACAAAGGCACTCTGGTCACATTGCCAAGTTGCAAAACCATGAAGCATTTTGTTACACTGATGTCAGACACCGGTCCTATTAAAAACAAAAAGTTACATTGTGGAAATTCTTTTGTTTTGCGTCATGTTGGCATCTAAAATTTCAGCTCAGCTAGCTCACTGGAACTTTTCACATTTATTTTTTAATTAGCATTTGTTAATTGACCCACAACTGGGTTGTCTCAGCAATGTACAAACAAAAAAAAGAAGGTTAATTCAAAATGGGTAGCATAAAATACCAATGCATTTGGCAATCAAAATACCAGAACCACGCAAAGACGTCTCTAATATCTTATATTTGATGAAGCTAATCCAAAGAATGGAAATATTTTGTGTGTGTGTGCGCTCTCTCTCTCTCACACACACACACACCCCCACACACCCCCTAAAGCATCTATTTTTAGCCAAACAGACATCTTAATCAGAAGAACCATGAATACAAGTTCATAAATCTAAACTATGAAATTTGACCAAATGAGCCACATTCTGTCCTTTAATAATGCATATGTAACAGCCCCCTCGAAGTTAGTAGAAACTGATGAGCACAAATACTGCTGCCCACAAGGTTTAAATTAGCGTTATTCCCTTAGCATATGCAGACTAGTGCTCCACGCTTCATTGTATTAAGACTTCCTCATGTACTTTGATAACTATTTATATTTCCTTAGGTCAGTGATTTTCCAACTTTGTACTTTTAAAGAGCTTCTCTTACTTCATTTCCCATCATCACAAAGGAGAAAGGAGGGGAGCAGCTGTGAAAGTTTCACACCAACCTCCCTCTGGCAGTAACTAATCTTCCCTGCTGTGGGAAGACGCCAGATATCTTCCCTTAATTGTGTAAACATGGTTTGTATTGTTGATGCATTGGCTGCAATGTACTTGCTATCTCCTTATGACAGTTCCGTATCAATGCAGTTCTGTGGATTTCAGCTTCTTCTGTGGTCACTAGTATACAGTATGCCACCTTAGCGAGGACAGGTGCTAGGAGAAGAATTAACTGGGGAAGATAACATTGCCCACGTGTGTGGAACATGTGGCTGATTGAGGTAAGTCAGAGTCCAGTGTTGCAGGCCTTTAGAAGAGCTCTAAAAGAGTTATTAATTCCATCTGCTTAAATGTATTATGCAGGTTTTATTGGGCTGCTGAATTGAACTGATTGAAACTGTAATCATTTGAATAAATGAAAAAGTTAAGGTAAGATTTTAAGATTGTATCATTGAGTATTTACGCTGCCCAAACCAATGCAATGCTGTAGTGCTAGAGATGTCAAGCCTAGAATAAAATTTAAAATATTAACAGATGCAAAGGAAAGAGGTGGATTTGCCCTGCCAGACTTTAAACTTTACTATGAATCAGCAGCTTTTTGCTGGTTGAAAGAATGGTTGCTTCTTGAAAACACTGACATTTTGGATTTAGCAGGTTTTAACAATGTATTTGGATGGCATGCATATCTGTGGTATGATAAGGTCAAAGCACATAAAGCATTTAAAAATCACATTGTCAGGAAAGCATTGTTTAATGTCTGGATAAGATACAAGGACTTATTGGAAAATAAAACTCCAAGGTAGTTGTCACCGATGGAAGCAAAAGCTCTGAAAAAGCTCAATATGGAGGCCAAATGGCCGAAATATTGGGAAATTTTGGAACAAGACGGAGATAGATTGAAATTGCAGAGTTTTGAGAAATTAAAAAACGAAGTGCGAGACTGGCTTCATTATTATCAGATAATGGAGACATATAATTTAGATAAGAAAATTGGTTTCCAGGTGGAAAAATCAAAATTAGAAACAGAACTGTTAGAACCTAAAACTAAGATTTTGTCAAAAATGTATAACTTGCTGTTGAAATGGAATACTCAGGATGAAACGGTGAAATCTGCTATGATTAAATGGGCACAAGATGTTGGACATAACATTATGTTTGCTGACTGGGAACAGTTGTGGACCACAGGTATGAAGTTTACAGCATGTAATGCCTTGAGAGAGAATATTATGAAAATGATTTACAGGTGGTACATGACCCCAGTCAACCTTGCAAAAATCTATCATTTGCCCGATAATAAATGTTGGAAATGTAAAGAAACTGAAGGTACATTCTTTCACCTTTGGTGGATGTGCCCAAGGATTAAGGCTTTCTGGGAAATGATATATAATGAACTGAAAAAGGTATTTAAATATACCTTCTTGAAGAAACCAGAGGCCTTCCTCCTGGGCATAGTCGGCCAATTGGTGCCAAAGAAGGATAGAACTTTTTTTATGTATGCTACAACAGCAGCAAGAATACTCATTGCAAAGTACTGGAAGACACAAGATTTACCCACTCTGGAAGAATGGCAGATGAAGCTGATGGACTATATGGAACTGGCAGAAATGACTGGCAGATTCTGAGACCAGGGTGAAGAGTCGGTGGAAGAAGATTGGAAGAAATTTAAAGACTATCTACAGAAATATTGTAAAATTAATGAATGTTAGAATGATGTTGGATAGAAATTAAGTGGTTTCCAGCTGTAATGCTTTAAGGGAATATGAAAAATGGGTTGTTAATAGGGGAAAATCTAATGTTAATATTTTAAGACCAAAGATTAGGATAAACAAAGAAGGTAAGGATTTGCTGAGCCAACAAATTGAACTGGAATACAAAAAAGGGAGGTATGAGGAGGTCCGGGAAACAAGTTAAGGAAAATAAGTAATAGAAAAATGGAGTGGTTTTTTAATCATTTTTATTTTGTATTTTTTTTTCCTTTTTCATTTTGTATTGTAATATCTTTAAAAAATCTTAATAAATATCTTATTAAAAAAAAGAGATGTCAACACTCTCATGCGAGTCATTAGAAATGCTGTACATGAGGCTATTGCTGGTGGCTGTCTCATTAACATCATATTATCATATATATTTTTTAAAAAATGCTATTTATTGTTATCAAAGCCACAAGGCACTCTAGTTACAAGGTGATCATTTACTTGAATTTTACCCATATAATCATTTATGTTAAACAAAGTGAGATAACCCAGAATTTGACAATGACTGAAAACCTGGTATAATGCCCACAAAATTCCCACTTTAGTGTGCTCTCCATTATTCTGTGGTAAATGGGGCTCCCTCTCAGTGCCCATCAGTTGATTAGCACACAGAGGGAGACCAATGACACTGGGTGCACTAAGGTGCTCCCCATCAGGGACTCCCCAGCAGTGAGTTAGTTTTTTTAAAAAATGCCTAGGCATCAATAAGCTGATGAGTACTGACAGCCGCCCCTTTGAAGTTCATTTGCAAGCAATTGGCTCTAAGAGCCACCCCCTTAGAAAGCAAACACTCAGCACCAATCAGCAGACAGCTGGTCCCTTTAAAATTTGACAGGTGGGCAGCCCCACCCACCCATCATACTTGGAGTGAGGAAAGGAAGGATCCAGTCCACTGGCCAAATCCAGTTCCTTAAATATATAAAAACAAGAAAAGAAAAACACATACACCAAGCACTAGCATAGATTTAATGCAGCAGAGACACGTTCCGGAACAAAATGCAAGCAAAATATATTCTGTTTCTTTTCAGGAGGATCAAATAAAAACTCTGTAATGAACCTTCATGCTAAAATTTGAGAAATGTAAAAAAATGAAAGGTAGATCAAAGTCAGCAAGAAAAAGGAGATTTTGCACCTTTAGCTGTAGTGTAAATCCACATATGTGCATACTGAGTTTCATTTACCGTAATTTACTACAGATGAATTACTTCAGCTAGATGCACAGTTTTGTACATTTTGTACAAAGTGTTGCATGCAAATGAGGTAAAAGCCTCTGGGTTGGATCCAGCTTCCTGTGAGCAAGATTTCACTCATAGGACATTCCCACTGGAGGAAACCACGGTCGCCATTTTTGCCAATTTTCCCATACCTCTTCAGCCTCCTGTGAAAATCCGCACAGGGTGGGGTGGGGGGAGGGCAAGCAGAAGAGAAACCAGCACCCCTGCCTCCAGGGAAAGCCTCTCCAAAGAAGGAGGGCAGTTCTGGATTCAACCCACTGTTTTCAGGGCAGCGATGAAATGATAGAGCAGTTAAATGTGTGATTGAAAATTAATTATCAGAAAACACATAAACATAAATTCGCAACTATGCAGATGGCTTTTTATGAGGTGATCAGTTTGAAAAGTGTTTCCAGAACATAAACTGCACATTCTTAAGCAATTCGTTCTCAAAAACATAATTAATGAGGGAAGCCCCCCGAAATAGACACATGCATGTTTACAATCGAAAATCATTTTCAGGAAACCATCTGTAGCACAACACTGTCCCTAATCCATTAACTGCTGACTCCCAGCCAATCACTTGTAAAGGTGACTGTGCAAACAACATACATCAATCTGATGGTGATGCATTAGTACACATTTTCCAGAAAGGGCCTATTTTCTGTGGCTGTTTCATTTCTCTTTTAAATAAAACATAACAAAAATGGAAGGAAGTCAAACAACACAATCTAATTGGCTTGTGTATAATAGAAATTAAAGACCTAGTGCCTTGGACTTTTCTCATCTGCCCAATGCTGTGCAGTGCAGCAGTATTTTTTTGTCTAATCCATTATCTTTTTCCAGCTTTCCGTTAAATGGAACCAGCAAATATTACAAAGCTGTTGATCAAAGAGGAAAAGAACACCCAAAACAAATGATACTTACTCAACACACAGTAACTGAGCTTTTCAGCTTTCATTGTATTTTTCAGAACTATTTTGACTACACAATGTCTACCATCTATTCCAATTCCCATTCAGCAGGAAGGATGGATTTATTTTAATTTTTTTTTAAAGCATATTCTTGTCTTTACACAGGAATGATGCAACAGCAACCTTGCATTAACGCCTCTTCCAGCTGGATAAACACTTTGAAACTTAGTGACGGTAAAGGAGAATCTTACAAGGGGTCACAACAAAGTGCGCTGATCTGAGAGACTGGAAGAGAGAACCAGGGCGCCTCTGAAACATCACCAACCTACAACACACACACACACACACCACTGTGGTGATGACCTATGCCAATGTGCTGCTGTTCCCAACAAATCAAACCTTCAATGAGAGAACCTATAAGGAGGCAGCTTCAGCCAACAGGGTACTCAGTGCCTGCAGATAATGTGGGGCATGCCAAATGTGAGAAAAGGATTTGTGATGCCAAGAGCTTTCAAAACTAACAGTTTCTGCTCTATATTTAGCCATACCTACTTCTAACACACTTTCTTCACAAGCAGAGCAGTGCGGTTTTGCTTCTTAAACTGCATTCTTTCAGTTTAAGCTTTTAGGAAAAGATCATCCTAGCCCACGGTTGTGGTAGGCAAAAAAAGAAGAAAGCAAAAGAGAATCTATTTTTAAAAGGATCCTAGGGATTCCACAGATTCCTTTGGCTTTCTTCAATAACCGCATTGAAGAAATAACAAGACCCATCAGTTTGAGGGAACACTTTTAACCTTATGATTCCATTATTCCAAAGTATTATGTTCTATGAGGGCCTATTGAAGCAGTGGTAGTCAACCTGTAATCCAGATGCTGGAGTACAATACTCATCAACCCCAGTCAATGTGGGGCCAAAGGGCAAGGGAACTGTAGCCCAACAACATACGAAGGGTACCACATTGGCTACTCCTGTCTCAGAGGTGCCACAAGTCAGGGAGAATAGCTCAGTATCCACTAGGAGCAATGCCTTCTTGGCAGTGATCCCTGAGGGAATCCTGTCAGATCTACACTGTTAGCACTATAAAAGTATATTGTTTTAATTCTGCCACCACTTATGCTCCTTTGCTCCAGATAACTTTGTTCCTAATGCCAAAGCCACCCACAATTAGGTTATTGCAACGGATATTTTCTACATAACTTTTGCTTGTAATGTGAAGTTGAGCAATGAATGCAACTTGAATTACCATTCTACCGGTATTGACATTTCAGATAACACCACTTAGCACTTCTATACTGTACTGATTTAAAGCAGAGTCGGAAGGGGAGGATGCATTATCCCAGTGACCTACAAACTAGGTCAGTATTACTATCCACATATTGAAGGTGTGGGATGAGCTATAGCTGAGGCTAGTAGGTTGTCTGAGACCACCTAGTGTACGCAGCGCAAACTAGAAGGGGAAGAGGTGGCAACATAAGTCGTCTGCTGACTAGGTTCTGTGACATCTTATGGACTAATCCATTGAAGTCTAGAGCTTATTTCTTGAAAAAGTTGGATTGGGCTGTAAACCCACAGTCATACCCACACCTCATTTAGAACACACCTCACAGATACCAAATAAAAGCTTGGTGAAATGAATTGGATGCTCTTCTAAATAGGTTTGCAAAGGGCAGCAGATGAAATCATACTTCAGCTAACCATGTGGACTTTCCTCTTTCTTTAACCCAGGCTTAACTCTCTACATTAAGGAAAAAAGGAGTTGTTGGTTTTGGTATTGAAATATTCTGGGTTTGAGACTTGGCAGAAAAGCAACAGCCCCTCCTTCCACACACCCACACTTCTGGTTGCTGATCCAGGGCCACATACTGCTGGAGCAAGAGAATCGGAGACAACACAACACAGCAGCTGACTACACTTCTGCCATACCAGCTTCACTGGTTTCAGATAAGCAGGCATGAGCAAACAAATAGTCATGTAAAAAGATGCTGCATTTGATTGGTCCCTAACTTCCTGAGGTAGTTGCCAGGAGCAGACACAAAGCAACTGGTAGCTAACACAACAATGAATGTGAATGGTCTGTCTAATTAGCAAACATGAGGCTGTAAATGAGGCTGCCTGGGTTTGGGGTATGTCAAAATGTTCTCAGAACATTCATGATTTGAGCAACTCAACCAAACAGGAAGAGCTCTCCATGCTATATGCAGCATGCATTCACATATTCCCTTTCCCATCAACAATAAATTTATTTTAAAGCCCTAGCTACCCTTTTGCAGTACTGGTATTCTTGGGTATTAGTTTGACAACAGTGTCCACAACATTGGTGTAGCTCAAGACTGTCAAGGCATGTCAAGGCAACCTGGAGTGTTGGATAAAAAAAGCTTCAAAATTCTATTTGTTTCAAAAGAGCAAACACACACACACACGAATTGGTGCCTTGCCACCAGCTAGCGAAAGAGAGAGACACTGGATTGCTTTCAGCTACATAGAACATAAACTAGATTGCAATCCTGTACACATATATACAGTCCAGCTAGTTTCAATGAGTTTTAAACCTATATAATTGGATGCCAAATTAAAGCCGTAATTCTTTAAAAGTGCTTCATCCACATGCACATTACTTTTCAGCACTGTGATGAATAAATAATTCTGATTCAATTTCTACCCATATCTTTGTACCAGAGTAGCATGATTGCAGAAAACTTCAAATAAACCCTTTCCAACCAGGCAGCTGAGTGTTAAGATAATCAGTTCTGAATGCCATAAATATGAATTTACAAATGCCAGCTTATCCAATATAATTCCCCCATGTTTCTGGTGTTAAAGTGTGAATAACTCATGCAGCTGTTCACAATAAACGCTTTTGAATACAATCAAGTAGCCTCTCTGATACTCATGTTGGGAAATCTGATCAAACTTGTTCAGAACACAGTCAAATATAAAGCACATAGCAATACAACTGTGAGAGGTTATTAGCAACCAGCAGAATTTAGGAGACCTGAAATTAAAAGATACTTGGTTCCCAAAAAGTTTTGTTACAATAAAACACAAAACAATTTTGGCTAAGCATGTCTAAGTAGGTTTTGAATATACAGATTTTAATTTTTTGTTTTGTATTATTAAGCAGTTCAGATATTGCTAATCTGCGTTTACTAAAATTAACAACACACACTTCAGTGCAAAAGAACCAGTTTTTTAGCACAACATTTATTAGAAGATTATATATTTAGAAAACTACTGACCTCTGGTACTAAAGCACAATGTGATGCCTAGCTAATGCAACATAAAAACATTACCCTGCCAAAAAAATTAAAATACAGCAAAGCAAAGCTAACACCACAAACATCAATTCTGAAAACACCCTAAATGCTTAGCACAGATAATCATTCAGAGCCACACCAATCAACATGAAAAAGAAAATAGCAAGGGCTGTAGCATCCCTTACCTTTGGGGCAAAAAGCTCCACATCCCATTGTACACTATCCAAGCCCTCATTTTCTCAAACACGAGGACAACTAAAAAGTCCCCTACTTTTAAAGCACTCCCTTCTGCTGCTGCCCTGTGTAGCTAGCTGTATTATGCTTTTGAGTCTGTATCTCTACAGAATACTCAGTGCACATTGCAACTCGAAGCTCAATGCATCGTAGAACAACTGACTGACTGCCTATATAATTTAATATGATGCCACAGGAGACTCATAGACCATCTGCAAAACAAACTACATTTGCCATTCCCATCTCAGCAAATTTCATCTAGAAAGCTAAATGTTTTGACAAACAGGCAACCTCATTTATCCAAATGACTTACAGAATTCTTGGGCTATTACATTTTACAAAGCCCATCATAATTACAGCAGCAGAGAATCAGTGTATTAAGAAGGCCGTGATGGGCAGTGGCGAAACATTTCCTTCACTCCCCTCCCTCTCTTCACTGCCTCATCAACATCTACTCTGCAACAGCTCTGAACCCCACACCATAGCTGTCAAGTTATCCATTTCTTCATCGCCTCCTCTCCTGTTCTCCCCTCACCCTTGCTCCACACCTCTTCATTCACCCTTGCACTTCTTTACTCTGCCAATGCAAACATACATTGAACATATATTTGCTGTGCTCCAAGATGCCTTGAAAAGCAGCAGGTGTGTGTTGAAATAAGGTCCACCACACCCAAGATGTTTTATCTTGTTTTTATCCCCCTTCCCCTCTTTCTGATTAACTCTGGATGGCAGTGAAGAGACTCAGCTGCCCCAAAATGGGGAAGAGACCATAACAACAAATCCTACCCTAATCTCCTGGTGGTCCTCAAAAGGGCCTTCCTGATTCAAGAGCCAAAAAAATGGAATTGTGAACTGGGAATTCACATCCCTGGTTTATGTTCCTTCCTCTCCTTGTTGCTCTGTTGGCCTTTGGGCCAGGCAACAGTTCTCAGGTCTTCCGTGTAAGAGAAGTCATGGAATACTTGTGCAGCTCAGAGGAACCCAAGAGCTACCTGAAGTCCTGTTGTGCATACTGCTTTGGCATGGTCCTGTCTCCACATTTCAAAAGGGGCAATCGTGAAGGACGGGTGAGTTAAGTAGTTCAGAGCAGGCCATGGTTGGCGGCCAGTGCAAGTTGCCTCAACACGGATGAAATCTGTATGCGCCGAGGTGCTCCACTCAGCAACCCAGTGCAGCATTCCACACCAGCTGGAGATTCCAGGCCAATCCCAAGGGAGGTCTCATACAAAGCTCATTACGGTCGTCTAATTGTGAGGCTACCAATGCATGAATCTCACTGGTTAATATATTTAAGGAAGGTAAACCAGTCTGCATCGAAACGGTCAGATTCAGCATCTCTCCAGAACACCCATTAATTATTAAAGTGTTCAAGTGCAGTTAAACTCATCGCCAGACAGTCTCCCTAAACCACTGGATTCCTTCAAATGGCCAGCTTATACTCCAAGCCCCCACCCCAGGACTATCTGCATCACCTGGCCCTCACTCAGGTGACATGGTGGTCTGTTTACTCCCGTCTACTGGTCTCTACCCCAAGGGATTTATTTTCCTTATTCATTTCTCTCAATCTGGAACCAGGCCAGTCACTATTCATTTGTAAAGGAGCAGATATTAGAGATGGGGCAGAAATTCAATTCAGTTTGCATTTAAAGGCGAATCTATCAATTTTGCTCTTTCCAAAACAACATAAGAACAGAACGATGGCCCTCTTTCAGCATTTGCAATCTTGGCTGAATTTTGTGGTGAAGTTCTCCCACCAATGTTTACAAAAATGTGTGCATAAAATTAATACGTTAGTGAAAATAACATACAAGACTACATTACATCAAGGATGGCAGCTAGAAAAAATGCATACAAAAATGTGTTTAGTACAAAGAAATTTGTACAAAAATGCTGGTGAATTTTAATGAGGATTTTTTTAAAAAAAAAGAAATCTGGAGGACTGAATTTAAGATTGAAAAAAGCCCGAGAAACTCTGAGAACCCACACTGACAGATTCTTCCACCCCTAGTAGAGACTCTCTGAGCTTGCCAATACAGTGGTACCCCGCAAGACGAATGCCTTGCAAGACGGAAAACCCGCAAGACGAAAGGGTTTTCCGTTTGCGAGTTGCTTCGCAAGACGAATTTCCCTATGGGCTTGCTTCGCAAGAAGAAAGCCCATAGGGAAATCTCCGGGGACCTCTTTTAAATGCTGGCGGTGGGGAGCAAAGCCTCCCCTCCCCTCCGGCCTTCAGAAGAGGTCCAGGAAGGCTGGCGGGGGCCGAAAGGCTTTGCTCCCCACCGCCAGCATTTTAAAAGCAGTCCGGGATAGCAGGGAAGCGCTTCCCGCTATCCCGGACGGCTTTTGAAGGCAAGCGGGGGGGAGCAAAGACTTTTGCCCCCCGCCGGCCTTCAGAAGAGGTCCTGGACTTCAGAAGAGGACCTCTTCTGAAGGCCGGCGGGGGGCAAAAGTCTTTGCTCCCCCCTGCCTGCCTTCCCGGGAGAGCGGAGAAACGCGCTGCATTTCTCCGTTGTCCCGGACGGCTTTTGAAGGCAGGCAGGGGGGGGAGCAAAGCCTTTCGGCCCCCGCCAGCCTTCAGAAGAGGTCCTGGACCTCTTCTGAAGGCTGGCGGGGGGCAAAAGTCTTTGTCCCCCCTGCCTGCCTTCCCAGAAGCTTTTAAATTGCCCCGGACAGCGGAGAAGTCCTCTGCTGTCCCGGGGCGATTTTAAAATGCCGCCCGTCAGCATTTTAAGATCGCCCCGGACAGCGGAGAAGTCCTCCGCTGTCCCGGGGTTTTTTAAAATGCTGGGGGTGGGAAGAAAAGCCCTTGTCCCCCCCCCCAGCCTTCAGAAGAGGTCGGGGGACAGACTGTCCCCGGACCTGGTCTGAAGGCGGTTTCCATAGGAACACATTGATTGATTTTCAATGCATTCCTATGGGAAACCGTGCTTCACAAGACGAAAAACTCACAAGAAGAAAAAACTTGCGGAACGAATTAATTTCGTCTTGCGAGGCACCACTGTAATATCAACAGGGGTAGCCAGCCTCTCCTTCATTCAAAGTCTTAAGGGGGGGGCTGTTGTTAGCCTCTGATCACTCAGTGGTCCTCCTGTTGCTTTCGCCTCCAATAGACCAGCTCCACTGTTGGTGTCTCAAGGTCAGTAAAAGGAATACCACCCCAACAGCACAGCCAATCTCTTTCTGTAGGGGACACCTCACCTTTCCCAGGTATTTTATCTCCCAGGCCATTTTTGAGGGACTGTTTAGCAAACACACTAAATCCAGCATATAAGCGTTGGGATAGTACTGAAATACTGCTAAGCATTTCAGAGCTCTTCAAGGAGAACCATTTCACTGGGATATTCAGAATCCACAATCTTAACCTGTATAGGATGGCAAGGAAATTCTGTGAATACTTTTGAATCTGGCTGCTTCAGAAGTAACATTGCTTCCTGATATTTAGAAGGAATTCTTACTGTCCGGTGTTGCCTTCGTTTAGGGTAATAAGCTCCGGTGCTTCTCTTCTCCCAAGCATAAAATGTCCACAACATTACTGGAAGTCTGATCTTTCTGTCTTTCACAAAACAGTACTTTCTCAACCCCACAATTTTCAGCTTAGTGAAGACAGGAAGTTTATTGAAGAGAGGTGGGAACTCTCTCTCAGGTAGTTTTTCCCATCAGTTCAAGAAGCAATTCAGAGGCAACATAATACTAATAGCTTAATTTGTGAAAATGGATAAATACCATATCTGCCACATAACACATTTAGCCACATAACAAATAAATACAGAAATAGCACTGGAATGGCTGGTTAAAAGGTTTTGTGCACAGAGGAGGAAATTTAATTAAACCATGTAATGCCAATTACTGTCATTTCTAATTATATTATGCTTTCCTAGAAATAATGCAGATGCAGGATTCTAAAGTTACCTGTATGTTTGATGTTAATAGGATAAAATTATCTAGGCCATGAGAAAATCCAGATAGCAATGGGAAGAAAATGCATTTTTAACTAACGTTATATGTTGTCCAATTTAATTACTAATAGATCTTCAAAGTGCTGATTACTTCAAAAGTAGCATGCCTCCAATGTGTGTGTGTGTGTGTGTGTGTGTGTGTACGTACAGTGGAAGGAAGAGTGGAAAACAAATTTAACAAATAAATCAATTTTATTTATAGATCTCATGACTGATAGGCTGTTCCCTTACAACAGCAACTTTTGATTCATCAGACCATCTTTGCTTCAGTTATTCCACAAAACCTTTCTTGGAACAGCATTGGCTTTATGGACATCCTGAGCTTTCTCCACTTATCAGTTAAGCCACTCTATTATCTGGTAGTGTTTATCCAATTTATTCACCTTTGATACATCCATCTTAGATACCAACTCCTCAGCACGTATTTTTTTCCATATGATTCCACATTAAGAGTTTTGCTGCCACTCTTTTTGCAGCTGGTGGCTTAACTAACACAGGGGATTTGGGTGTGCATATATACCAAGACACACTTTTTTATTGTCAGCATGTCTACAATTATGCACCCACATCGTCTGAATGCTAAATTCAGGGATAGTTTGAAGAAAATGTCAACAGTGTAAAAATACAAATTTTAAAAACATGTCCATCTGACACTCTGGCCAGCACCCCTGCTGAAGAACCCTGCACATTTCATGAATGCATGGAATGGGGGCGGGAGGGGCAGGAAAAAGAGGGAGGGGGAGAAGAGAGACCAGCCGATACCTCCCACTTACCTAGACTGCCTCCCAACTGATCCTCCTCTCATTTTCATCAAGATTATTTACCTCAATGGTTTCCTTGAGAGTCAACCCCTGATGCACAGTCAGTTATTTATGGGCATGCTTCTGTTTTGACGCAGTTTTGTGAATTAGAGTTTGGATGTTACAGCAGCCATGGAGGAAATAAAAATTGTAACTGCACAGTGATTTTGTTTTTTGTTTTCTATACCTATAAGTAAATAGAATAGACTCCTTTATGTGAGTTATATTAATAATTATCTTTCAGAGTCTTTTTTATATATAATCTATAATCAAATACTTCACCCACCCCCCTCCACACACATACATTATATGGTCATTATCTCAATAATGAAAATATATATTTTTTGTTTTTTCTTTCTTTCTGCTCTGTACATTAGCCCAAACCTTTCATCTTTGTAACAATCTTGGGCTGATTACAGCCAATGTGTGGGTTATTCCTGAAATACTAGCTGGGAGATGTTGTCATCGTAGTTCCTGCCATATAAGCAGACTATCACCAAGTGTGTGGTTTGAAAATTCCATAGTGTGTGGGGATTTTCTTGCTTGGGGGGTTTGTGGAGAGCCAGAGCGGAATTTATATAAAACATGCAACCTTCCAATTTCAAGTAATGACGTATGAAGCAGCTCTAAGCCAATCTCCATGCTTTTAGTGTGGGGAAGAGTTAGGTTTCCCTGTTTTCAAGCTGAATTGTTTTACCCTGCTCTTAGTTTTCAATATATGAAATTGATTTTAGTCAGTGCTTTTTCCCCCCCTAAAAAAACATTTAGGGGTACTCTCATTTTGACTCAAGAAAATCACCATTTTATAGTTAAATCGGGGAAAAATAAATACAGTAAATGGACCAAAGTACAAAGATTCACATAATGTTTAGGGGTATGCATAACCCTGCGTACCCCCAGAAGAAAAGCCCTGATTTTAGTGATCTGAACTGGTTTTATTGTGTCTTATGTATCTTGTGACTTTCTAAAGCTACTTTGAATTTATGTCATAAAGAAAGATGGGGCATATTTATTTTTAAGAAAATAAATGCTGTATAGAGATACAAAATCCAATAATGAAACCATTTGCTCCTTCATGAGAATTCTCACTACAAAAACTACATATGCTGAGTCTCTGGCACTTTCTGGGAGAGAGAGAGAAAAATGGAAGTTGGGAAAACTATCTGCCCATGGTTATTTGGCTATAGTGATTATTATTGCTGTTGTTACGTGTGGGGGCTATAACCACCTTGTTTTAGTGCACCCTTTCAACTGTAACGTGTAGCTGGCAGTTCCAAATGATATATAAATGGTTGCTAAATCATTGTCATTTACTGCTCTTGTTGGCCACTTTTCTACTAAAAGTGCTGTTGCGTTTTGCAAAATAAGAGATAAACCATTAGCTAAATTTTTAAAAGAATGAAAATATTATAACTTTTATTTATTTTTTAAAAAATTCTGTACCACCCATCATCCAAGGAGCACAGGGCAG
Source organism: Podarcis vaucheri (assembly GCF_965113315.1). NCBI lineage: Eukaryota > Metazoa > Chordata > Lepidosauria > Squamata > Lacertidae > Podarcis > Podarcis vaucheri. The sequence continues at coordinate 69,625,898 of NC_138759.1, forward strand.
TTTACAATATAAGAACACAATAATGCACAACATAGTAACAAACCAAAACAAGAGCCCCCCAACAATTTAAAAGTCCATAGATTAAATTAGATAAAGGTCTGGGGGAAGAGGAATGTTTTTGCCTAGTGACTAAAAATATGTAACAAAAGCACCAGGCAAGCCTCTCTGGAGAGAGCATTCCACAAATGAGGAGCCACCACAGAAAAGGACCATTGCTGTGTTGCCGCCCTCCAGACCACTTGCCTCAGATGATGACTGCAGGGTCCAGGTCAGTTCATATGGGGAAAGGCAGTCCTTGAGGTACTGCAGTCCTGAGGCATTTAAGGCTTTATATGTCAAAACCAGCACTTTGAATTGGGCCCAGAAACTAACTGACAACCAGTGCAGTTGGGCCAGGATCGACGTTATATGCTCATCCCCCATGCTGTTTAACATCTACATGATCGTCCAGAGTTTTGGAATACATTGTCAGCAATATGCTGGTGACACACAGCTCTACTTTACCTTTGCAGGTGGGGCAATGGATGTGCTGGACCATTGTTTTGCCTCGGTAATGGACTGGTTCTCATCCAGTCCCATTGACCGCTTGGCAAATTGGTGTCTGGTAGTAGGCCTTGGTAGCGGCAGAAGTGGTCAGTAGCAACAAGCTGAAGCAGTGCCAAGTGATGCCATTTACACCGCCAATAGTGTCTTAAACACTGTAGATCCGCAGAGCATTGTGGGAAATTAAACTGTGACACCTGGTGCCTGGCATTGATTGCTGGCTGCTGTTGAGGGGAGGGATAGAAGTAGGGTCCTGGCAGAGTGCTGGGACCACAGCAGCTGCCCAAGGGTGACATCAACACAATACAAACTTTGTCACATACTTTCCAAATATAAAGGTGGCATATTTTACCAAAATTACTAATGGAAAAAATATATACTCTATAACCATCTTTTTCCAGTTGGACTCATAACACATTCCATCTAGTCCTCCCCCCCCCAATGGCAAAAGCAAAACATTAGTTTATCTACAAATGCCAGAATAAGCAGGCTAGATAAAGACCACCATCCATGCTCCAAGTAGCTATCTATGGTCTCGTAACAGAATGCCAGTCTGGATGTGGCAGAAAAGACCAACTCAGTTCCACTTCTATACTTTATCAGAAATCTGGCAAAGCAGGCAGCGATTAGGAGACATGCTTTGTGTATAAACGGTCCCAGGCATCTGCTGGTAGGGTTGGGAAAGACTGTCTGAAATCACAGAGAGTTACTGCCAGTCAGTACAGTATAGAAAATAAACTGTGCAGAGTAGACACACCAATGGTCTGACTCAGTATAAGGCAGCTTCCTATGTTTCTTTTAAAGCTCTACATCCATAATAGACAGTCTGAATCTGGGCTTGCAGCCCGTGGTTTAATGTATTACCAACTTATCTATCATGTAAACAAGTATGTTCCAGGTGTGCAGACAGTCCATCAGGCTGTCTCCTTATTAGCCAAAAGGCACGTGAGCCAAGGCATTCCATTTATCAAAACTAACTTGGGATTTTCGTCTTTGGTAGCTTCAGACACCAAGCGGGTTTATGAATTTGGCTCGCCCTTCTCCCAGGGGTTATGAAAGCTGGAGCAGCTGGGGTCTGTGGCAGGAGCACCTGCATGCAAATGCTGTCATGTCAGCACTGAAACTCCAATTAGGAACCCACTTGCCAGAAGTAAATGCAGTTTGACATCAGCCATCAGTAAGAGGAAGGAAATGAGGGGCAGAAAGGAAAGTGATAAGAAACAAAAGGACTTTACAGAACAGAGTACGTAGCTTTTCATTTGCAATTCTCATTTGCGCCATTTTATATTCAAAATCAAGATCTGACTCAACCCGAGAAGAAGTGCATTTCTATTCAGATATGCCTTTGAAGTTACAGTGCAAATTCAACACATGGCTGAAAGTAAGCGAAGGTTTAGCTAATTAATTTGGCACAAGCTTGGCTTCCGATAGTAATCAAAGCTATATTAATAGTGCATGTATGCTCTCTGTTATACAGGACAAAAACAGCCACCATCTCCTTTCTTTTTAATTAGGAACTGTGTTTGAAGTCTATATACGTCAAGGTTTCTCCCCTACCTGCTTATAAATGTTTGTGTATGTGTTGGGAGGGGGGTGGTAATTTATAGAAGATGTGTATAAATCTTGTGCTGCTTAGTACTTGGTTAAATATCTGTGCCAAAGCTGCTTAAATGTAATAGTATACAAGGGAAACAAATGACATTTGGTTTTTAAGGAAATGAGAGCTTTAGCAGCTCGGAGATCTAAAGTAAACACTTAAATAGGTAATGCTAGAGAATTCTCATGCTGCCTCCTCACATTTCTGTATTTATTTTTTATCTGTGGGATCAAGCGCATTAGAGAGGGAGGCCTGGAAAGCCTTGCCTCAGCCATCATTCCAAGCTGCGTACATCTGTGGTCAATTTTCCACACTTTCTTCCATAAAAGGTAAACGAGGCACTGTACTTGCAACAGGATAATCTAAACAATATGAACAATGTTACTGTTAAAGACCATCTGGCTCATCCAGCACAGCTCTGGATTTTTAACTCCTTGAAGTAAATCATGAAAATCAGGCAGCTGGCTTTTAGCTACCTGAAATCTACTTTAAAGAGTTCGCACAACATCAGGGACTGGACTTTTAGAAATCTTCTCCCATTTCGATACAGCTTGCATCCTGAGCTTTCTGCAAATCAGGGCTGGTGGAAATTGTCACATAGAATTTTCTGTAAATGGTCTCTAGGGTCTTTTATAAGAAGCCTCTACCATTGTGGTTTCCTACAATTAGATCATTATGGGAGTATTTACGAGCCTTAACATGCTTACTCAGAAGCAAGTCCAGCTGAATTCAAATGATTCTTCCTTCCCTGTAAATGTCCAAAGTCTGTTTTTTTGGGGGGCTAATCTGGCCTGTTGGTCAGTTGAATCTGGCCCCTGTGGCAGTTAATTTCCCAGGGTAAAATCCTGAAAAAAGCTCAGCAACTTCAATCTTAAAAAAAGTTCCACAACTTCAAAGCTCAACGACTTCAATCCTAATAACTTCATCAAATCTGGCCCTCTTTGAAAAAAGTTTGGACACCCCTGCCTTAGGAGAACTGTTGTCTTACGTTCTTGACTTTATCTTGATAAGCTTGTTATAAGAATTCAGAGGTCCCAAATATAAAATAAACGTTCATAAATGGACGAGACAAACACATACATAAGTATATAAACCATGCGTCTGAAATAGTACAGGAGAACAATCCTGAAACCATTTTGACTTTCTCAGTGACCTCAAATACTTCTCTGCAAGGAGGAAGGAAATGGTAAAGCCTCTCTGTTGTCTTTTGCTTACCTATCTTAATGGCATGTGTGTATGAATAGGGTGAGCCTGTGACCTGGATTCAGGAATTAAAGCATTTACCATCACAAAAGAATGCCCAGGCTGCCCAGGCAGACCAATCACTGGCCATTACCAGGTATCCTGACAAAGAGGATCTTTGTTGGAGACAGCCTCCTTCTGTGATGTATGTATGATGGTTGTGTTTTTTTTTTGGGGGGGGCGTCTCTGGCTACAGGGTGGACAATTTCAAAAGTCTATATAAGGGCTTGCACACCCTTGTTCTGGGTCGCTCCTGCCGCCTCCTGCATGTGGTAGTGAGCACCCTGTTGCAACAGTTAAAAAAGATCAGGCTTACTGGCTGCCTTCCTTCTCAATATTCTGTGGTTGGCCTCTGTTATTTTCTCCTTCCGATAGGGGACCTACTTAAGGACTCTATACGGGCCCTTGGATACCCCATAAGGGAAAAGGAGCAGTTTTGTCCTTATAACAAGCACAATCCAGCTAAAGTTAAGGGGGGGGGGATACAGCTCCCTTCCATCCAAACAATGAGCTGCCAATCAAACAAAAACCCTTTAGACATTTTGGGTCGTTTTGTTATTTATGGTTTATCATTTTAATTGTAGAGTTGTAAGATTTAACAGCTATATAAAAATGAGGAGCAAAGAAAAGAAATTCTGAGTTGTATCCAGTGATGTCCCTAGCCCTCAGCCACAGTCTTTCCCACTATGATGAGTTGCATCCAATGCTAAACCAGCAAGGTTTCACTGGTGACATGGGACTTCCTCTCCCCCCACCACATGCACCTCAAAATCTGATTCAGGTGGTGACCCAACTGTTGGTATTGATAGGCCAGCTGGCTGGGCCCCAGCTGGATCATCTCCCTCTCAGCCTTCGCGCTGTGGAGATTCATCAACCGCTGGCTCAGACGTAAATCAGCGACTCAAGCTTGCTGACTTGAGCACACTTTACTTAGAGCAAACTGCACAACAGAAGAGGCTTGAGGCTGTGGATACATACTAAAACTACAGATTTATTATACATAAATCAGGACAAAGAAACATGTCATCTCTCCTTGCCATCTTCTCGGAGAGAGACTCAAAACAAAAAGCAATACATTGAGCGGAAGGTCCGCTCACGGGACCCAGCAATCTGTGCTGGACTGTAAACAGACATGTGACCATGTAGCAATCCTACATATCTGCAACAAAAGGTGGAATGGAATCTCCCAACCCCAACCGCCCTGGAGCTAATTTTCTTGGGGAGGGAGATACATGTGGGAGGGGGTAGAAGAGAAATTTCAGTTGCACACACAAAGATCCTTGGGCCAGCAGACCTGCAGCATTAGATATAGCCCATAGCACCTGTTTTTAAATCATTTCTAATGTCTTATCTGTGTACATAGGTTATAAAATACTTTATGTAAAAGTGTGTCCTTTTTTCGGTGATTCATTTCCTCTTTTTTTGATGAGATGTAAGTGGCCACCCAGCTAGAAAAAGGAAGGAGAGAATTGTTCTGGAGAAGGAACTATTTTATACAGCAGCTGCTGGCCTTTGAGTAGGACACAGGTTGCTTCTGAAAACAGACAAACTATATTTAAGCAATATACTTAAGGCTAATATTGCAAGAAAAGGGTTAAAGTTATCTTCCCCTTTGCAGCTGTGCAAACTTTGGCTGCCTAGGTTAACAAAACAGCAGAACTTGGCTTCAAAGAGTCTCCTCCCCATTTTGAATTACTTCGTTAAATAAAATTACAAAGCATACTTGGACACGTCTATAGCTTTTCCATTATCGATCAAAAAGTGACTTTCATTTTGGTGGAAACAAAAAGGGTTAAATTAAGAACTTGCACTTTTTCCCTGAATGTAAATGTCAGGGAACTGACATCAGAGGAAAGGGAGTTGGTAGGGCTCCCAGAGACTGGGAGAGAGTCAGCAGCTAAAGCAGGGACAAGGAGGGGGAGCGAGGGGTCTCTGGAGGAGGATCTCAGTAATGCTGAGAGAGACGCAGCAGCCCAGGCAGGAAACAGCAGGGGAGAGAAAGGGGTGAGAGACACATCCAGCGAAAATAGCGGGGAGGTGTCAGAAGCAACTGCAGGGAGACCCATGCTTCGCCGGAAGCTGCCACGTCGTGAGTCCAGGAGACGCGTTTCCGTTAAGGAACTTCTTTGCTGGAAGCGCTTCCGCAGGCAGCCACTGTCAGACTCTACTAGTGACTAGAGCAGACATGTCTGAGGAGCTCTGTCACACACAGAGGTTTGTGGGGCCGCACAAACTCTGAAGGGGCACAATTTTAAGCACAAGCAGCTAATCATCCCCTGACAGCAGTCTGACAGTCTTTGTACGCTGCCTGTGCAGGAGAAAGCATCATGAGCAACCCAGCCGGAACCGGAGAGGCAGGGGTTGGAGCTGGTCCAAGCTTGGAAGAAAGGTATCAAGCTCTGGAGGTCCAACTTGCGCTGCAGACGGCGAGGCTCGAGGAGAGAAGGGCTCAGGATGCTGACAAAAAGGGGAGAACCACTCAGTTCCCCAGAAAGGTACCAGGATTGGTGCAGAAGTTTGGGGGGGACCCCAAGGATTACCATGCCTTTAGGACCGAGATGCAATATGCCCTGAATGTGCAGTTTGATGAGTTCCCTGATGAGGAATCGCGAGTTGCTTTCGTAATTGGGCATCTTGAGAAGGGGGCGCGGGACTGGGTTCGACCCCTGATGGCAACGCACAACGATATCCTAAAGGACACTATGAAATTCTTTCGTGCAATGGATATCATGTTTTCCAGCGATATTGAGGAAGGGGTGGTGCGCAGACAGCTAATGGCTTGCAAGCAGGGAAGCAGATCTGTCCGTGAGTACTGGACTGAATTTACCATGCTGATTCACAGATTGGGGTGGGATTTATCGGCAGCACCCATTCAGATGCTATTTGAAGAAGGTCTTTCTTCGGCTGTGAAAGACGAGCTGTCCAGGAGCCCCAGGGCGGTGTCTATGGATCAGCTGACCAAATCTGCGCTGACCATTGGAGCGCGCCAGGAGGCAAGAGCCTTGGAGAGGCGGGAAGGGAGAGGGGAACGTTGGAAGGAGTTACGCATTCCAGACATTCCTGAGCCAGCTTTCCCGCCGGCAGAGCCGCTGGAAATCGGAACAGCCCGCGCGCGCGCAGTTTCAAAGCCCAGTGAGGGGGCGAAGAAGGAGGGAAAGGGAGCCCGGAAATGCTATCTCTGCCAACAGCCAGGCCACTTTGCCAGAGTCTGCCCCCAGAGGAAGGAATGGCAAGGGATGGTGGGAGCAGTTGAGGGGGGAGAGCAGGGAGAAACGGAGCAGGTAAAAGCCAACGCCTGGTTGCCAACGTCAGGGCACTGCAGCCAGGCCAAAGAGCAGTGAAAGTGCCCGTGCCAGAAGCTCCTCGACCTGCTCTAGTGATTGAAGTGTCGCTAGAGCTGCAAAATGGACACCCCCTAAAAATAAAGGCGCTGTTGGACTCAGGCAGCTCCTGCAATTTTATGAGCAAGGAGTTTGCTGCTGAACATCAGATACAGACTATCCCTTTAAGCAACCCCCTGCAGGTGACCACGATCGATGGCAGGGAACTGTTGGGAGGAGGAGTTAGCTTGCAGACCGTCCCAATGATAATGAGGGTGGCAAGGCACCCAGAACTGATAGCGTTTAATGTGGCCACCTTGGGAGGCGCTCCCATTATTTTGGGAATGAGCTGGCTAGCCTTACATGATCCGCTGGTGGGCTGGCATCAAAGAGTGGTTTCCTTCGGTTCAGCACATTGCTTAGAACACTGCAGGGGGGAAAAGGGGTCAGCAGGGGCCCAAGCCACCCTGGCAGGGACTGAAGTAATGGGGAAGGGGAAGGTGCCACCACAGTATGCTGATCTCAGCGACGTGTTCAGCGAGAAGGAAGCTGACCAACTACCCCCGCATAGGCCCTTTGATTGCCAGATCAATTTACTCCCTGGAGCACAGCTTCCTGTAGGCAAGTTGTATGCCATGTCAGACAGGGAAATGCAGGAGTTGCGAGCGTTCATTGACAAGAACCTGAAGAGAGGCTTCATCAGAGAGTCCAAGGCAGCGGGGGGTAGCCCAGTGCTTTTTGTGGATAAAAAAAACACGGACAAGCCGAGGCTGGTATGTGACTTTCGGCGGTTAAATGCAGTGACAGAGCCGGCGGCTTTTCCTATGCCCAGGATTGATGATATTTTGACCAGGGTGCGAAAAGGAAAGATTTTTACAAAGCTGGACCTAAGGGGGGCGTACAACCTGATACGTATAAGGAAAGGGGATGAATGGAAGACCACCATGTTCACCCCTTTGGGGGCATTTGAATACCTCGTTATGCCTTTTGGATTACAAACAGGCTCCGCGTGTTTTCAAGCCTTCATGAACCACGTACTGGGGCCTTTGCTCTACAAGAATTGCGTGGCCTTCTTAGATGACGTGTTGGTGTATTCGGAGAATGAGGAGCAACATGTGAGAGACGTCAGAGAAGTGTTGAGCAGGCTGCAAGCCAACAGACTGTGGGTGAAACTGGAGAAGTGTCAGTTTCATACCAAGGAGGTGGAATTCCTGGGGTACCGCTTGTCAGACAAGGGGTTGGCCATGGACCCCGGCAAGGTTCAAGCGGTGCTGGAATGGAAAACACCCAAGACCAAGAAGGATGTGCAGAGGTTCCTAGGGTTTGGAAACTTTTATCGTAAGTTCATCCGAAACTTCGCCCACCTGACGGCGCCCATCACGGACTGTCTCAGCAGTAAAAAGAAGTTTGTTTGGACGGGGGAGGCGGAGCGAGCGTTTGAGGAACTGAAAAGGGCCTTCGCCTCTGATGAACAACTTCTACATGTGGATTTACAAAAAAAAGCTGAGGGTCGAAACAGACGCTTCTGACAGAGCCATAGGGGCGGTGCTTCTTCTGCAGCCGGGGAAGGAGGGGTCAGAGTGGCGACCGTGTGCCTTCTTTTCGCGAAAGCTGAACAAATCTGAGAGGAACTACACGGTGTACGACCGGGAACTTCTTGCGATTCATGAGGCCTTCCGGAGATGGAGGCACCTGCTAATTGGTGCACAACAGAAGGTGCAAGTGTGCACGGACCATAAGAATCTAGAGTATTGGAGAACTGCGCGAGTGCTCAACCAACGGCAGTTGAGATGGGCCCAGGAGTTCTCCAAATTTAACTTTGAGATTTGTTACGTACCAGGCCCGGAGAACGTTAGGGCGGACGCTCTCTCACGCAAACCTGAATATTTGGAGGGAGAGGGTGCACCCGAAGAGACCCATGTCATTCCCGAGGACCGCTGGGTGTGTGGGGCGGCATTGGTGGGGCAAAGGGAACTGGTAGAGGGAACGGTGCAGGATGAATACGCCCAGGACAAACTCAGGGGTCTCAGGAGGGAGGGAGACAAACCCGGGGGTTTTGAGGAGAGAAACGGGGCGTTGTACTACAAGGGAGCGTTATACATACCTGAAGGGGAATTGAGGGAAAAGGTACTCAAGCAACTGCACGATAGCCCCACAGCAGGGCATTTTGGGCAACACAAAACCATGTGGCTGGTTACCAGGGAATTCTGGTGGCCCAAGGTCAGGGAAGATGTGCGGGAATATGTGAGAGGGTGTGACCAATGCCAACGAGCCAAGGGGGAGAGGCGGGCACCGGCAGGTTTATTAGAACCACTACCCACGCCGGAAAGGCCATGGGAGGCAGTGGCAATAGATTTCATGACTGATCTGCCCAGGTCCAAAGGGAAAACAGCCATCATGGTTGTGGTAGACCTGTTAACCAAGATGGCCCACTTTATAGCCTGCTCACATGCGGTCACAGCGGAAGAAACCGCTAAATTGTTTGTGGAAAATGTGTTTAGGCTGCATGGCGCCCCCTTGAGGGTGGTTTCTGACCGAGGGAAACAATTTACTTCCAGGTTCTGGAGGAAGCTCATGAGCTTATTGCATGTAGAGGTGAATTTCTCTACTGCCCGTCATCCAGAAACCAACGGGCAGGCGGAAAGAGCTAATGGTGTCCTCCAGCAATATTTGAGGTGTTATGTGAATGACAGAGAGAATGATTGGGTGGAGAAGCTGGCGTTGGCAGAATTTGCCTACAACAATGCAGAGAACGTGTCCACGGGGATGAGCCCTTTTTTGGCTAATCACGGGTGTCATCCCCGAGCCTTCCCAGGGGGGGAAGGGGAGAACTGGAGCGTTCCAGCCGCAGAACAGTTCGTTGAAGAAATGGAAGCGATCCATCGCCAGCTCCAACTTAATTTAAACAGGGCGAAGGAGGAATATAAGAGGCAGGCAGACAAAACCAGAAGGGAAGGGGAAAGCATTAGGGTGGGGGACCAGGTGTGGCTGTCCACCCAAGGGTTACCATTCAAAGGAGGTTGTAAGAAGTTAAGACCCAAAAGGCTGGGCCCATTTGAAGTCACGCAACAGGTCAACCCAGTGGCTTTCAGACTCCGGTTACCGAACCACATGAAGTTGCACCCAGTGTTCCACAGGTCGTTGCTGTCACCGTATATAGGGGACAGAGAGGGGAGGGTCAATAGGGGACCAGCTATGGAGGAAAAAGAACACAGCTACCATGTAGCGGAGATTCTCGATTCCAGGTGGAAGGGAGAGCAAGTAGAGTATTTGGTAATGTGGGAAGGGGAGCCGGAGTCGGAAAACACCTGGGTCAGGGCAGAGGATGTAGATGACGAGGTTTTGATTGAAACTTTTCATCAGAGATTCCCTCGTAAACCCCAGCCAGTGGCGAGGTTCCGGAGGGAATACTTCGCCACCACCGACGAAGAAGAAGAGTTGGAGGGGTTCTCTGATTCCGAGGTGGAGGAGGATTCAGCGAGTCGGAACGAAGACCGATGGAGGGAAATGTTCGAGACGTCTGAAGATGAAGAGGATTCTTTTCGGGGTTTCAGCTCCTCACCGCCCAGAGGAGAGAGTAGGGGCGGGGGAGAAGGGGGCCCTGGAGGGGAGGTGGATGTCAGGGAACTGACATCAGAGGAAAGGGAGTTGGTAGGGCTCCCAGAGACTGGGAGAGAGTCAGCAGCTAAAGCAGGGACAAGGAGGGGGAGCGAGGGGTCTCTGGAGGAGGATCTCAGTAATGCTGAGAGAGACGCAGCAGCCCAGGCAGGAAACAGCAGGGGAGAGAAAGGGGTGAGAGACACATCCAGCGAAAATAGCGGGGAGGTGTCAGAAGCAACTGCAGGGAGACCCATGCTTCGCCGGAAGCTGCCACGTCGTGAGTCCAGGAGACGCGTTTCCGTTAAGGAACTTCTTTGCTGGAAGCGCTTCCGCAGGCAGCCACTGTCAGACTCTACTAGTGACTAGAGCAGACATGTCTGAGGAGCTCTGTCACACACAGAGGTTTGTGGGGCCGCACAAACTCTGAAGGGGCACAATTTTAAGCACAAGCAGCTAATCATCCCCTGACAGTAAACAAGAACAAAAGAAGGAGGATTTTCATATTCATTGGGCTTCTGGCTCTAGTTCCCTGTTGCCACATTAAACAGAAACATTGCCATATCTGATTTCTAGGTAGAATGCACACATTGCTAAGCCCTCGTACACTCCACCATGGGTTTTTTTACATCTACTTCCTGATATCTGCAGAGCTAACATCTTTCCCTCCCCTCTACTTGGAAAAAAAGGTTATTAAACATGGATTTTAGTTACACCTGACTAAGTGAAATGAGCTCTTTCCTTCGTGTTCTCCAGGTGCTTTCAGATGACATTGTAGCGCTTTCTGGAATTCTTTTTTCCAGTTTTGTATCTCAGGGGTAAAATCTGTTTTGCTTTTTCGCATCACTAATTCAGCACTTATTATCCAGATGAAACTTCTTGCAGTTCCGCCCTCCGCTTACCACCTCTGTGACATTTGCGGTGGGTGTGGACGGCCAGAATACAGGAGTTCCAGACTACCCAGATTCTTCCTCAGTCTCTAGTCTAATATTGTTCCCCTGGCTTCATAAAAACCCATGTTATTATTGGGGAGATTGGGGAGCTGTCATTGCAAGAAGCGAAGGGAGAGGTGGGTGGAAAGTTATTCAAAAGTGGGAAAGACAAAAGTGGGCGAGATCCGGGTGCCAGGCAGTACCCCTGTCTTTCAAGTTTTTATTTCATGGCTGGAAAGAAAGTTTTAGGTTATTATTCCAGGACTGGCGGGACACAGGACATGTAAGTGGCTTTTCCACCTCCTGTCGGATCTTCTCCACTTTTGCAGTAAGGTAAAAGGAAGATTTCACCACCACCACCACCCAGTTTATAAAAATGTATTTGGGGGGGGGGTTGTGAAGAGGGGATGGGAAAGGCCACAGCTGAAGGCTGCAATCCTAACTTCACATGCCTATGAGTATATTCCACTGAATTCTGGAAGGCTCACTTCAGAGTGGACATAATTAGGACTACACTACAAGTACCCTTTACTCATCTGTGGAAATCTACATGCATGTGCTTGTAGTGTGACCAAGGTGGAGGAGAAAACAGTACAGTGGTACATCGGAAGTTGAACGGAATCCATTCCGGAAGTCCATTTGACTTCCAAAATTTTCGGAAACCAAGGCGCAGCTTCCGACTGGCTGCAGAAAGCTCCCGCAGCCAATTGGAAGCTGTGGAAGTTGCATCGGACGTTTGGGTTCCAAAGAACGATTGCAAACCGGAACACTCACTTTGCAGTTTGGGAGCCAAAACGTTCGACTCGCAAGGCGTTCGGGGTCCAATGTACAACTGTACTCAGATACGTAACTGTCAAGCCACGCCCAATGGTATGATTGCCCTGAAACATTATTTTTGCAGGACATTGGAGTGGAAAATCCTGGCAGTGGAATATGTTGTCAAAACATGCTAAGAAGCAAAGCTAGAAACCTTGAACAAAAAGGTTTGTGTCTGAATTCACCTATTAAATAAATAACTGGTGAAAAATAAAATCTGAATCTTTTATTAATAGTCATCAGATTACTTAATTAATCCTGTTCTTTTGTGGAGACATGTCTTTAAAAGGTGGGGGGATTAAATTCCCAAAAGTGGAAGTTATAAATTTTAGCATGCTCTTCATGATAACTGGTACTGAAATAATACACTGGATTATTCCATCCTACTTTTGAAAGCACACACTAATCTGTGTTGAAATACGCTATTATCCAGTGTAGTAAAGAGGAAGAAAGAGACCTCTAATTAGAGGGTGAGTGGAAAAAACATATTGCAAAGAAAACGTTGCAACTTACTGGCTGACTCTAGATTTTGGCATTCATTATTTAAGTTAAATGCATATTATGAAACCTTGAAGTGCACTACTTACTCATCCTCTTTAATTTTCAGTTTCCGGTAAAAGGATCCATTAGTTTTTGGCACGACTCAAGCTACACAGTACTGCATCAAAAGGGCAATACTTAAACGTGATTTTTGTAATTTCGTCTGTGCTACAACTTTAATCAGAGCTGTATTTGTAGATACAGGCATTTACATTACAATGCTATGCATGCTCCCTGTAAATAACTGTGCCAAGTTCAATGGGGCTTACTACCAGCTAACTGAGTACAGGACTGAACACCAAGTTTGTTCTCTTAGCTACTTGTACACAAACTGTCTAATGCCCCATAGGCACAGAAATTAGCCTCTTTCCGGCATTATCCTTTGCGGGATCATAATCACATGTAGAGGGAGAACAGGACCCCATCCCCAGGCTCTGCCTTTATACCACTGCCAACATCCATACAGGAAATGTCTGAAGAGGAAAACCTGCTCTACTGCATACACTCCCTTGGTGATTTAGAACCCTGATCCTGCACGTTTCTGATTTCCAAGGTGGATGCAAATGCAGAGCAGGTTTCCCTCTTCAGAATTCAGGCCCAACACATGGATGGCAAGGGGGAGGTGTGGTTCCTCGTTATGGCTGCATGGAGAATAATGCTTGAAGGACACTCCTGTCTCTGGATTCTTGGAATGTTACTTTCACTTTACAGTTTAAAGGGGGGGCAATATATGCAAATCCACTAAAACTGCACAAGTATAACAGGGAATAGCAAGTGTTTCTTAAAGTAGAACTATTAACTTTCTCTACAGTTTTACTTGATGAAGACATCAAGAAGAGATGGCAAGAACACACAGAGGAACTATACTAGAAAGAAAGGGATGTCTCGTATACCCCAGGTAGTGTGGTTGCTGACCTTGAGCCTGACATCCTGGAGAGTGAAGTCAAATGGGCCTTAGAAAGCATTGCTAATAACAAGGCCAGAGGAAGTGATGATATTCCAGCTGAACTATTTAAAATTTTAAAAGATGATGCTGTTAAGGTGCTACACTCAATATGCCAGCAAATTTGGAAAACTCAGCAGTGGCCAGAGAATTGGAGAAGATCAGTCTACATTCCAATCCCAAAGAAAGGCAGTGCCAAAGAATGCTCCAACTACCGCACAATTGCACTCATTTCACATGCTAGCAAGGTTATGCTTAAAATTCTACAAGGAAGGCTCAAGCAGTATGTGGACCGAGAACTCCCAGAAGTGCAAGCTGGATTTAGAAGAGGCAGAGGAACCAGAGACCAAATTGCAAACATGCGCTGGATTATGGAGAAAGCTAGAGAGTTCCAGAAAGACATCTACTTCTGCTTCATTGACTATGCAAAAGCCTTTGGCTGTGTCAACCACAGCAAACTATGGCAAGTTCTTAAAGAAATGGGAGTGCCTGATCACCTCATCTGTCTCCTGAGAAATCTCTATGTGGGACAAGAAGCTACAGTTAGAACTGGATATGGAACAACTGATTGGTTCAAAATTGGGAAAGGAGTACGGCAAGGCTGTATATTGTCCCCCTGCTTATTTAACTTATATGCAGAATTCATCATGCAAAAGGCTGGGCTGGATGAATCCCAAGCCGGAATTAAGATTGCCGGAAGAAATATCAACAATCTCAGATATGCAGATGACACAACATTGATGGCAGAAAGTGAGGAGGAATTATTAATGAGGGTGAAACAGGAGAGCGCAAAATATGGTTTGAAGCTCAACATCAAAAAAACGAAGATCATGGCCACTGGTCCCATCACCTCCTGGCAAATAGAAGGGGAAGAAATGGAAGCAGTGAGAGATTTTACTTTCTTGGGCTCCATGATCACTGCAGATGGTGACAGCAGTCACAAAATTAAAAGACGTCTGCTCCTTGGGAGAAAGGCGATGGCAAACCTAGACAGCATCTTAAAAAGTAGAGACATCACCTTACCAACAAAAGTCCGTATAGTTAAAGCCATGGTTTTCCCAGTAGTGATGTATGGAAGTGAGAGCTGGACCATAAAGAAGGCTGATCGCCGAAGAATTTATGTTTTTGAACTATGGTGCTGGAGGAGACTCTTGAGAGTCCCATGGACTGCAAGAAGATCAAACGTATCCATTCTTAAGGAAATCAGCCCTGAGTGTTCACTGGAAGGACAGATCGTGAAGCTGAGGCTCCAATACTTTGGCCACCTCATGGGAAGAGAAGACTCCCTGGAAAAGACCCTGATGTTGGGAAAGATGGAGGGCACAAGGAGAGGGGGACGACAGAAAACGAGATGGTTGGACAGTGTTCTCGAAGCTACAAACATGAGTCTGACCAAACTGCGGGAGGCAGTGGAAGACAGGAGTGCCTGGCGTGCTCTGGTCCATGGCGTCACGAAGAGTCAGACACGACTAAACAACTAAACAACAACAACAACAACAACAACAGTTTTACTTTATTTTCGGAACTATCACCTATTAGCCAGTCAGGATTGGCTTCTATGTCTCAAAAGGAACTCTGAGCCATATATGGGAAAGTATTGGCTTTGTGAGGATGACTGCAGTAATTCCCCTTATCTGAAAGATCAAGTTATAAAATGCAGCCCAGGACAGGTTTCACTGCAATGTTTTGACAAGAATGTCTGCAAAAATGTTGTATCGAAACACAAAAGCCACATGTATTTTGCAACATAGATAAAGTTAACAGGAATCTAAACCCCAGTCCATGTTTCATACCAAAGCAAAGGTTTTTGATGGATATTCTTCCACAGAACACACATACAAAAAATAAAAAAGCTGCATTCTACTCAGCACTCATAAGCATGACAGGTTTTTACATGTGCACGTTCAAGTATGTCTTATATTAGTTTTCCAAAGTGCTGTTGAGACCTCAACAGCAGATGCATCTCTTTTTTAATATCAGCTGTACCACTCAAAAAACAATATCCTCTTTCTAGTGAATGTTTTGCTCTTCACAATATGTCAAGAAAGATGAAGCCTTAAAAATAGCTTAACCATTCAGCAGCAGTTGCAAAGGTAGCTCAGAACAAGGCTACATTGTGTGTGTGTGTGTATGTAAATTTTAGGCTACAAAGACAAGCAATAAAAACACAAACAATAGGAACATAAGAAACTGCCTTATACTGAGTAAGCCACTTCATCTAGTTCAATACTATTAAAACTGACTGCCAGTTTCCAGGGTTTCAAACTGGGTCCATCCGAGATGCAAAGAATTGAATTTGGGACCAAGGCAGATGTTCTACCACTGCACTACAGAACTGGCTACTGGTCTGCAGTTTATTGGATATGTAAATAAGAATTAGCCATGTTATGTTATAAGCGATACGTCTGAAGGATGCCACTTCAGAAAGAGGCATATGCTGCTGAAGGTGCAGTCTGCAAACTTCCCTTACTGATACAAGTGAAGAATAGAAGCCAAGTTTCAAATATATTGTCGTGCGTAACCATATCCCTCTCACAAATCTGTTTTGAAGCGTAAACTGTTCTGCCAGATCTAGCTGCCAGATTGTGTGCCCATTCTTCCTTTTTCTTTTTTACAGCATCAAGCTACTGTGACTGCTCTACAGTTCTGTAGCTTCTCATACCAAGATAACCAATTTGCACGTGGCAGTTTTGAGGATCTTGGATTATAGACTAGCACTAGTTCTGGACTAACTAGGTCAATATCTGAACAAATGTACCTAGAAACCCATTACAAAAGTACAGGGTCATCACATATTATAGAGAAATCACCCAGAAGGGCTACAGTTTTCAGTTCTCTCACAATATTATACATGGAAGCACATTTTCAAATATATAGGGGAAATGTCAAAAACAAAACTGCTAGGGCTATAACATACAAACCCCACTTTCACAGTGTGCAAAGTTCTGGTCACCCATCTCAAATGCTAAAAAATGTACAGAGAAGGTCAACAAATATAACCAGGTTTTTTTTTGTTGTAAAAGGAAGTATATATTGGGCTTTTCAGACTGGGAAAAAGGGCAACTAATGGGTGATATGTTAGATTTATAAAATTGTATGTGCTGTGTGGGACACGGATAAGGACACGGGTTTTTCCTCCTTCTCTGAGAATACTAAAACTTAAGATAATCCAATACACAACTGAAAGGAAACTCAAGTAAGATGAAAGGAAACATTTCATCAGGCAATTCATAATTAATTTATAGGGATGCCTGCCCAGAAGATGTGTTCAATTCCATTAGCCAAATTCATGGAGAATTAGTCGATAGCCCCGTTTGCCTTCATCCTTGGTTATAGGGTCATAGTGTCTGGACTGAGACAAACTACAATCCCAGGTTTAAGGAGATTCTAAGCCAAAGCATCTTCAAGTAGCGCAGCAGTGGCAGCAGGACCAGAACAGGGGGGCTGCAGCCACAAGCCTAGATCCAAGAACCTGCACATTTTGCTCCTTTCTTGGTGAGCCAAGATTTGTCTTAATGAACTGGACCTATTTATTATTGGCTATAGAGGGACGCGGGTGGCGCTGTGGGTTAAACCACTGAGCCTCTTGGGCTTGCCGATCAGAGGTCGGCGGTTCGAATCCCTGCGACGGGGTGAGCTCCTGTTGCTCGGTCCCTGCTCCTGCCAACCTAGCAGTTCGAAAGCACGTCAAAGTGCAAGTAGATAAATAGGTACCGCTCCAGTGGGAAGGTATATGGCGTTTCCGTGTGCTGCTCTGGTTTGCCAGAAGCGGCCTAGTCATGCTGTCCACATGACCCGGAAGCTGTATGCCGGCTCCCTCGGCCAATAAAGCGAGATGAGCGTCGCAACCCCAGAGTTGGCCACAATTGGACCTAATGGTCAGGGGGCCCTTTACCTTTACCTTTACTAGAACTTGTGGCTATTTGGAATGCCAAGATTCATTGGTGATATGCCACAATATTGGTTGCTGGAGTGCAATACGGGGACAGGGCTACTTGTGGGATTTCCAGACATATATTGGTCACCATAGATACTGGAATAGGTGGGCCTTTGGTCTGATGCAACAGGATTCTTCTCATCTTCACTGAGAATGAGCTCATGGGGTGGGGGGAAATGGGGTAGGGCAGCAGCAAGTTTAAGGTGGTGTGGACACACTAAAGAGAGTGTACCTGCCAGTACACCTGCATTGCCCCAACTGGTGCAGGTGGCGCTGTGGTCTAAACCACTGAGCCTTTCGGGCTTGCCGATCGCAAGGTTGGCGGTCTGAATCCCTGTGATGGGGTGAGCTCCTGTTGCTCTGTCCCAGCTCCTGCCAACCTAGCAGTTCAAAAGCATGCCAGTGCAAGTAGATAGATACCGCTGCGGTGGTAAGGTGAACAGCGCTTCCATGTGCTCTGGTTTCCGTCATGGTGTTCAATTGCGCCAAAAACAGTTTAGTCATGCTGGCCACATGACCCGGAAAGATGTCTGTGGACAAACGCTGGCTCCCTCGGCCTGAAAGCGAGATGAGCGCCGCAATCCCATAGTCGCCTTTGACTGGACTTAACCGTCCAGGGGTCCTTTACCTTTTTACCTTATTGCCCCAACCTCATACCATCCTGGTTCACAAAAAAGTATTACTACTACTACTACTACTACTACTATTACTACTACTACTACAAAAGTTTCATCACAACCTGGAGGCTGTGACCACAATGCTGCTGCTCCTTGCTGGCCTTTCCTAAATTAAGCAATTATTCTGCCTGATGTGGCCAGTAAAAATCAGAATTTGTCACACTAACATTGCAATCCTGTAAATGTTTGTTCAAAAGTAAGATCTACTGTGTTCAATGACGCTTACTTGTATGCCTGTCTAAGCCCGGAACCTTAAAAATGAACTGTGAAGGGAGGACACTTCCTCATGTTTTTCCCAGTCTCAGTAACACAACATTCATCTACACCATCAGATTAATTTAAATGCTTTGGATTTATTATTTAAGCAAAAGACTGAGAGGAAAGCTGAAGTTTAGCCTGCATTCCAGTCATCTAGGGGTTAGTCAATTTGCCAGTGCCCTTGCTGTGCCTTGCCTTCAGATGTTATGCACCTAAATTCTGAAAAGAACATTGATCTTTAATCTGCAGTATTAATTCCTTTGACAAAATGGCAGATTATGTATTATCCTCCATAAGGCTTCATTCAAAGCTTAGACAGTCCAGATGGAAGCCAGCTTTATTAAAATAAAGTTAATATTAAGAACCCTCTTCAACCCAGATTTCTCATGCTGTACTTCCAGATTTAGAAAAATACCAGCCCATATTTGATTAATTGTATTTTCTTCATTTTTCATGAAAACATAAAAATGTTTTTGAAGACATATTATGTTTTCATTTCTCAACCACAAATGCTAATAAATACTGAGAAGACAGATGTAAGAACTTGCCAGAATCTTTTCAAATCTCACAACATTACATATCATGTAAAGTTCTCTCTCTCTCTCTCTCTCTCTCTCTGTATCTTCCTATAATAACTACCCAATATAGTCCCATTATTAAACATTTAATACCATACAGTAGACATTACTAGGCTTTTATATTTATAATGAAATGCAAGAATCTTACAAAGCTATAAACGTGGCAATGCAATTTTGCTCTATGATAATCCAAATCACTTATCGGGGTTTTTTATTTACCACCCTTCCTTGTGACAGAACTCAGGATGATGAACATGAGAACAAATACAGCAAATGTACACAATAATTAAAACCTTTTATAAAAGCAGCAACATAATAACGGTATCCAACAGTAACAAGACCCAGGGCAAAAATCATGACACAAAACCCCTGAGAAACAACACAGATATCCACTAATTGATATATGAAACTAAATACCAGAGGTGACAATCACATCTCCCCAGAGAAGAAATACCACAGTCCTGGTGCTACTACCAGGGAGGCCCTTTCTCAAGTCACTGCACATGCCCATTGGTAGAATCATGCACAGAACATCCCTGTTCTCAAAGCACAGGCTTGTGGGAAAGCTGCTCTTTTAAGTACTTGGGTCTTGAAACGTTTAGGACTTTGTACAGTGGTGCCTCGCAAGACGAAAATAATCCGTTCCGCGAGTCTCTTCGTCTAGCAGTTTTTTCGTCTTGTGAAGCAACCCTATTAGCAGCTTAGCGGATTAGTGCTATTAGCGGTTTAGCGGCTATTAAAGGCTTAGCGGCTAAAAGGCTATTAGCGGCTTAGCGGCTTAGAAAAAGGGGGGGAGCGAAAAAAATCGCAAGACTCGCAAGACGTCAGCCAGCCCATAGGGAAATTCATCTTGCAAAGCGCATCAAAAAACGGAAAACCCTTTCGTCTAGCAGGTTTTTCGTCTTGCGAGGCGCTCTTGAGTGGTTTGAGATTCTGATGAACAAAGGCCCATAAGAAGTACTGTCGACAGTCTACAGGGAAAAGTATGAAAAAACCAGTAAATTTCCTTTTAAACGATTTTGGAAGGAAATTTCGTCTAAAAGGCGGTTCGAAGAACTGTGTTAACCAGCTTGTTATGTTTGTTTTCATTTTTACAAACTTAAAACTAATTGAGTTAACAAAATCTATAAACCCTTTAGAAGGCTCTCCACTGTTCTTTTTCTTTTCTTTTTTTTAAGATCATCTTCCCATTTGTGTAGCATTTCAGTCCAGATCAATGCAGCGTTCTGTGTTCAATACTGAACAATTGAAAGACAGAAAGCAGAGTTAGGACAGTTGTTAGATAGAACAGTTGTTAGGAAACTGCCATTTGTTTTTCCATTTGGTCAAGCAAATGTTTAAAACTGCAAGAACGAAGTGGTGCATCCCTGATTTTCAAATAGATAATAAGTCAGGTCATACTTGAGGGAAGATACTGAAAGCAAGTTTCCTTCATATTTGTTACCGTATTTTTCGCCCTATAGGACGCACCGGCCCATAGGACACACCTAGATTTGGGGGGGGGGAATAAAGGAAAAAAAATTATTCCCCCCCCCAGGCGCAGGGCTGGGGAAGCTCGGGCATTGGCAGCTTTGGCATCACTCTGGGAGCTTGCGGGGCTGGCGACGGGGAGGAGCAGGCTTCTCCCCCCGCCAGCCTTCTAGCCAAGTCGGGGGACAGTGCGAAAGGCGCGCTGCGCCTCTCCCGCTGTCCCACGAGTTTGCAGGGCTGGTGACGGGGAGGAGCAGGCTTCTCCCCCCGCCAGCCTTCTAGCCAAGTCGGGGGACAGTGGGAAAAGCGCGCTACGCCTCTCCCGCTGTCCCCCGAGTTTGCAGGGCTGGTGACGGGGAGGAGCAGGCTTCTCCCCCCGCCAGGCTTCTAGCCAAGTCAGGGGACAGTGGGAAAAGCACGCTACGCCTCTCCTGCTGTCCCCCGAGTTTGCGGGGCTGGCGACAGGGAGGAGCAGGCTCCTCCCCCCCGCCAGCCTTCTAGCCAAGTCGGGGGACAGTGGGAAAGGCGCACTGCGCCTCTCCCGCTGTCCCCCGAGTTTGCGGGGCTGGCGACAGGGCTCTCCTGAAGCCTGGAGAGCAAGAGGGGTCGGTGCGCAACGACCCCTCTCGCTCTCCAGGCTTCAGCGAAAGCCTGCATTCGCCCCATAGGACGCACACACATTTCCCCTTCATTTTTGGAGGGGAAAAAGTGCGTCCTAAGGGGCGAAAAATACGGTATATCTCCTCATTAACTGATTTTTTAGAAAATAAATACCTATTATATAAAGGAAAAGATATATTCTCTTATTTTTAATTCAATTTTGGTTGTGCTTTAGTTGTATTAATGTGTTCGTAAAGAACGAACTTTTGAAAATATATTAACAGAAACACAAATTTTAAAATCACATTGATATCCATTAATATACAGTATTTTGGTCCAAAGGGAGTTGTAATCCAAAACGTCTGGAGGACACCACATTGGAGAAGGCTGGTGTGGGTAATATTGCCAGCCATGAGTTGTGATGCAATTGCTATGTCTAGAACAGCAGTTGTCAGAATTGTGTGTTCTCAACACCTTCCTCCTGAGGCAAGAGTTTTTTAGCATCCCAAAAGCCAAAGCAGAGAAGAGTCTGGTACTGTTCAAGTTCAAGCAAGCACATGCTTAATTAAGCTAATACAATGATTTGACTTACATTTCCTTTTCTAGGATCAAATTACCTTTAGCTTTACTTATTTATTTACAGGATTTATGGTGGCTGCCCAGTTTTCTGGGCAGCTGATAAAGATAAAATAGTAAAATACGGAAAAGGTCATTAAAAACAATTGCAGTATAAACATTACAAGTGGAGACTTAAAAATAAATTCACACATAACAAAAACGTGAAGTATATTATCGGTGGGATGACATTCAGTTTTTATATTAACACAGATTTTTAAAACCTGAGAAAATAAAAACGTCTTCATGTGGCACATGAAGCCTATAAATAAGGTGTGTGGAGTGATTCTGGGGAGGATATTCTATAGCTAGAGTGCCACTGTGAATTAGCCACCTGATTAAATAAAAGATTTAAGGCCCTTTCCAGCATGACACTGTAAATTAAGACTCCTGCCTTCACCTATATACCATATAAGCAGAGGTTCTACTGACTGCTTTCTGGTCATGCTTACAACTTAGTAATAATAGTTGTTGTTGTTGTTGTTGTTGTTGTTGTTGTTGTTTACGTATACCCTGCCCATCTGGCTGGGTTTCCCCAGCCATTCCCAAAAGAATATTAAAAACACGAGAAAACATCAAACATTAAAAACTTCCCAATACAGGGCTGCCTTCAGATGTCTTCTAAAAGTCAGATAGTTGTTTATTTCCTTGACATCTGATGGGGGGCGTTCCACAGGGTGGGCGCCATTAACGAGAAGGCCCTTTGCCTGGTCTCCTGTAACTTTGCTTCTTGCAGCAAGGGAACTGCTAGAAGGCCCTCAGCGCTGGACCTCAGTGTCCGGGCAGAATGATGGGGGTGGAGATGCTCCTTCACGTATACTGGGCTGAGGCCGTTTAGGACTTAAAGGTCAGCACCAACACTTTGAATTATGCTCGGAAACATACTGGGAGCCAATGTAGGTCTTTCAGGACCAGTGTTATATGGTCTTAGGCTCCATATGCCCATACTTTGCTTTTTGGTGCATACTTTGCTCAAGGTTACACCTTGAGAATCGAAAGGCACACAGTAAGTTAGACGGAAGAATCTTTCCCGCCTTCATTTGCCTGTCATGTAACAGCAGTCTTAGTTTACAACATCTGTTCTTTTCAGAGCATGAGTTGGATTGGTAACAGCCCCAACTCTTCCCTTGAACTAATTCTTGAATATGTCTCAATTGTAAAACAGATGCTTATTGTAAATTCATATTGACAGCGTAACTATATCAATGTATATTCACTATAAGCCCCACTGAATTCTGTGGGATTTACTCTCAGGAACGCTTGACTTAGTACTGAGCCTTAGAATACAAACACTTATCTGAGAAAAGTTCTAGTAAACATAGTGGGGAATCTTACTAAGCATCCATAGGCCTTTGCATCCTTATTAACTTAAGTCTCCCTACCAAGTTACTTGTAAGAACCTTACAAGTAGAGTTGCATGGGCTACATATGAGTAAGAATGGAGGTGATAAGAGACTTAGAAGCCTCAAATGAAGTCATTGAAATATTCTGGAAATCTGTTCAGGCTAATCTCTCTCATATATCAGGATATCATATGCCCTTGGGACTTAAAGTATTTCTGCTTGGTTATCTAAAAGATGTTAGTTCGGAAAACGATCAAGAAATAATGTTCAACTTGATAACTGCTACTAATATCAGGTAGGTGGCCGTGTTGGTCTGACGCAGTCGGGGGAAAATTAAAAATTGGGGGGTTTTGGTATCTGAAGAAGTGTGCATGCGCACGAAAGCTTATACTCAGAACAAACTTAGTTG
Organism: Podarcis vaucheri; assembly: GCF_965113315.1. Lineage (NCBI taxonomy): Eukaryota > Metazoa > Chordata > Lepidosauria > Squamata > Lacertidae > Podarcis > Podarcis vaucheri. Next base: position 69,649,315 of record NC_138759.1, read on the forward strand.
GTCTCTAAGGTGCTTCTGGACAATTTTTTAATTTGCTAATATAATAGCTAAAAATTGGGGGTGAGGAGCATTTCTCCTACTATATACAAATGGATTGAGAAAATTTGGACCATAGTAACACAAATCAGCCTAACATGTTTGTGGGGAAATGGGTATTTTTTAAAATAATGTTTTTAAACAACAATTTCCATGATAATGTCCAACCTTAGTGCTGCTTTCAACCTGCTGTAACAGAACTACTTCATGTTCTTTATTTTTGGCTTATTTTGTTTAACAACAACAAATAATGGAGGCAAGGAACCTACCTTCCCCAAAACACACTGGATTGCCAAAGATGCTAACAATTAAATTTAAAATACCAACCAGCTAAAAGCAATGCAGCCTAAAAACTCAAGCGCAAAGTGCAGATAAGCAATTATATAGCAAACTACAGAAATATGTAAAACTGAAAGGAAAAAAATCTTGTTCCCATTTAAGTCATCATATGTATTACATTTCCAAAGAAACCAAATGAACGTTGTAAAAACAACAACAACAACAACAACCCTACTCATTCCATGACGACACACGGTATCTAATCATTTCCTATGAAATCTGTTCCCCCTACCACTCCAATCCACCAAGACGCTCCTTGTGCTCTGGTTACTGGAGCCACCTTGTGCTCTGCAGAGCACCTGCAGCTTATAAATCTTCAACTAGAAAATCCATCTCAGAACAGGATACGTCAGCAAACAAGGTTAAACAAATTGTTACTGGCACTTAGCAAACCGAACAGTAGTTTCAAGACTGGAGTTTTAAAAGGTAATTTATGTATTTACAAAGACTTAGAAAAATTGTTAAAGGTGGGAAATGATTATGTGAAAACTGTTTCCATTCAATAACACATTTGATTTACAACCATATCAAAGTGATTTATTATTATTATTATTATTATTATTATTATTATTATTATTATTATTTAGACCCCGTCCATCTGGCTTGGTTTGCCCAGCCACTCTGGGTGGCTTCCAACAGAACACTAAAATGCAATCCCCTATTAAACACCAGTGGTAATAAAGAAAATTAACATTTTTGAAAATGAAGACACACAGTGCACCCATCTGTATGAACTCAGTGGGGCTTACTTCTGAGTAAACATCCATAAGATTGCACCAATGGCATGAACCCTTCCGTGCAATAAAAACTTTTCAAAAATTGCAAACACTCTTGGAGGTAGATTAAAATAAAATATGACCTTGCAGCATCAGAATAGATCTATAACAGGCATAGGCAAGCTCAGCCCTCCAGATGTTTTGAGACTACAATTCCCATCATCCCTGACCACTGGTCCTGTTAGCTGGGGATGATGGGAGTTGTAGTCCCAAAACATCTGGAGGGCCGAGTTTGTCTATGCCTGATCTATAAGAACTGAAATCTGGTAGCATGCCAGTCAAGAACATTGTCTAACTGTGGCTGGGAAGCAACCTTCATTTTTAAACAAAAACAAAACCCCTTTATGGCAACACTGCTCCCTGGAAGTGAATTATTGTGAAAATTATCGTAAGGTTTTTAGAATAAGAACTATAAGTGCAAGTAGTGCTTGCCCAACTGCACTGCTCCCCTTTGTCATGGACTTTTTATTGTCTGCCATACCACCAGGCTCCTAATCTTATGCTGAAGTTAATTATTGTTGTTGTTTTTTAAATCATAATAATTCTGGATATGGTCTCTAACGTTGCTTATATGTTACTGTTACTGAACCTTAACTGGTTGAGTATTTTGGCCAGTGACTATTTTAATGCCTTCGGCCAGGTAATTGGTAGAGCATCCATATAGAAATGGGGAATAGGCATTAAGATCTATCAATGCCTAACTCGTTCAATATATTCCAATCACAGAAGAGAAAGTGAGTCTGGCAACCCTTCTAAGTGCACTAGATTTTACTAGAAGAACCTTCTTGAAATTGGGGTCCACTCATTCCTAGAAGAAAATTTAAAAAAATACAGTGACAGTCCTACATTCTCTCTCGTAGCTCCCTGTGGGATTTCTCTAGTTCCTATTTTGATTCCTGCCCAGTGTACAAGATGACTGGGGGAGATGGTGTAGAAATTCAGGACAAATCCTCTTTCTCCTTTTTTTTGGCCAATGTAATGTGCTGCAGCTTTAATGCTTATTTATTTTCTGGTCATGGAGTGATAAGATGGAAGGCAGCTGAACAGAGGCACACAACAGAAGTAGGGTTCAGGTAAACTTTAGTAAAGATTGCAGACATGCAAGGAGAAGAATGCTCAGGAAAGGACTCATTGGAGACTAGTTACTGTTACTCGTTACTGTTCATGTTACAATCCAGCTGCCAGGAGAGATTTGACCAGTTTTTTATGGGCTGTAGCCCTTGGTCTCCAGTTTGGCCCAAGAGCTATAAAAACAAATGCTCTCTATTATTGGCTGTCATTGCTAAGGCCTCAAAGGCTGCTGGGCAATATACCCTGTAGAATAGGATGCAAGGCAGTCTTCTGATCTCTTCCTAGCCTTCATGCCTATGTATTTGCATAAAAAAGATATTTACCGTTTGAATTTGACGATTTAAAAAAATATTTCCAATTATACTGCAGCTCAAATTGTACTTTTGCCTAGCAGCTATTACAATTCTTGTACATATTATTCTCATTATGAATAATCTGAATTATTTAGCATTTATCCATTTCCAGCATTAGAGCTTTTTATGCCAATATTTCGCTAATCCTACTGGCTGCTTCAGAACCATCTTGGGTTTAGATAAACCATTATGCTTTATGAAAATCTTGAACTGATTAGAGAAAAATATTAAAATCAAAGATACTCTCAGTATTTTAATACTTCCTAGATATCAATGAATGGTTTATGTCCACAACAGGCTTTTTAATCCTTTGCTCAGATGCTTGGTTTAGTTTCTTCCAAAGTAGCTAATAAGAGGTGATGGCGGGGGTGGGGGTGGAATTAAATGTTTATTTATAGTTGTTGTATTGACCATCCTAGTCATAACAACCACAGAAATAATAGTAATATATACACTAATACAATGTTGTGTATTGTGTCAACCAAAATATGTATTTGCATTAAAATATACCAAATTACTACTACTAATATACAAAAGGTTAAAAAAGAATAAAACAAAATATTTATTAAAATACAAATTGTTGAGATAACTAATAATTTAAAAGCATCCAAATATACTTTTTTAATTTAATCACCAATTAAATCTATATAATTTACCATATTAACCTCAATAAAAAATTTCCTCAGCTTTTGGGCACCCAATACAAATGAGAGAATTAAAACAGTTTGAAATCTACCTTTGAAATCTCATTGTACCTTTTCAACACTCATCAGTTTTCTGCCCAGCTGAAGCAATCCATTCTCAATATTGCATTAATTTCATCTACTACTAACCAAGCCTACAGCCGAATTAGCCACAACGCAGATATATATACATTAATATCCAAGACAGCTCGACATTAACTCTTTTAACACTTGACAAACTTGAATCGTCTTTTAAGGTGCTCATTCGTTTTCCTAGCTTGTTTATCTTTCTGGCAATAGCAGTACTTCCTAAGGGCATATATTCTAAACAAACTAAAGAAAAGCACTTTGTGTTTTTTAATGTCAAGTATCCACTAAGTCTCTGGTTTTTTCAAAAATTACTGGACATAATTAGACATATTTGACATTTTCAAATGCACAGCAATAATGAAACCTGAGCACATTTATGAGCCCCACTGATTTCAACTGAACTGGATACAGAATAGTAGCCTAATGGCACACGAAACTGTTTAAAGATTTTAGGAATTCAAATGTCTAAAGGGAGTTGATTCAGACAAAATAGAATCCACATTATTATATACACCATGTATATCCAAAGTGTGGTTCTCTTGCCAGTTTGGAACATGATGAAATACTGTTTGGGACAACTTAAGGAACTGCATGGACCATGACATGGAAAACAACAAGTGCCCACTTCCCTCTGTCCCCAGGAAATGCAGTGAGCAGTCTATATTTTGCTTATCTGTATTAGCACAATCATATTTTTATTTTTAGTACTGATAATCACTGAAATAACAAACCAAGATCTCAGTGAAAACTCTAAGATAATGTAAATGTGTTGAAATAAATTATAAAAATCTGTAAATGGGGGGGCGGGGCAGGGCGGGGAGGAACCTGCATACAGGAGATGAGTAGCCAAAGTGGTGCTCTTCAGTTGAACCGTGGACTACAACTCTCATCAGCACCAGCTACCATGGCTAATGTACAGGGATAATAAGGGGAGCTGGAGTTCCACAACACTGTTGCTAGCTCTGTTACAAAGGAACACAGAAACCTGCCTCATACCAGGTCAGACCCATTAGTCCAGCAGTTCTCAACCTGTGAGTCCCCAGATGTTGTTGGACTACAACTCCCACCATCCCTAGCTAGCAAGGCAAGAGCTCAGGGATGATGGGAGTTGTAGTCCAACAACATCTGGGGACCCACAGGTTGAGAACCGCTGCATTAGTCCATCCATCACAGTACTGTCTGCTCCAACTGGCAATGAGTCTTTAGCGTTTCAGACATGAGTCTTTCCGAAGCCTGCTTGGGTGCTATAAATTAGACCTGGTGTGGGTGCTTGTAAAGCTTGTGAATTTCAAGTGAGCTAGATGCATGTTGGGGAATGCATGTCACATCTGCAAAGCAATTCAGCCGAGCTAGATCAAACTAAGTTAGTTTTCTATCTGCTAGCAAGAGGCCACAGTCATGTTTCTCTCTCTCTCTCTCTCTCTCTCTCTCTTTCTTTCTTTCTTTCTTTCTTTCTATTTATGAAAAGACATCATCTCACCTTTCTGTCTAATGAACTGCAAGGTGATTTAGAACAAAATTTAAAACAACTATTATCATTAAAAAGCAGATCAAACTTCAATCCAAAAAAGGTGGTATTCAGGGAGTCAGTGGCAAACAACCACTTTGACGTGCCAAGTTGAAACAAAGGGTCTTTAAAAACCCATCATGGAGCAGGCATCTAAAGCCATGGGGCAACCCCAGAAATGGTCATCTCACTGGCCTCAACCAACTGCAATTTGGACATGCAAAAATGCCTCCCCTATTGATTTTAATAGACAGCCAAGCCTTTTGGTGGAATATATGGGCCTTAAGGTGTCCTCTTTTAAATTAGAGCTTTAAAAGTAACTGTGCTTTAAAACATGCCCCAAAATAGACCAGAAATCAGTAAAGCTTTTGAAAAAGAGGAGACAAATGCTCTAGAAAACCAGCTCCAGTCAGACTGTTAGCTGCTGCATTCCAAACCAACTGAAGTTTCTAAACATTTTTCGAAAGCAATCCTAGGTATCACATTATTCAGGAATTCAATCCTGATGTAAGTAAGGTACGTAAGGCATGCACCACTAGTAGCCAGATTCACACTTTCTAGAAATGAACACAGCTGATATATGCACTTAACCTGGGCAGAAGGGCTCCTGTCACAGCCGCGATATGAACAGCCAACAACAAAGCAGAGCCCAGACTGCAGCGCAATGCTATTCAAATGGCCAGAATCATTATATCCACTGGCAGCTCTACTTATCAGGAACACCCCTGTCTTATCTGGATTAAATCTCAATTTGTCTAGTAATTTCCTCACATTCAGTCAAGTAGCAATCACAGCCATTGATTCAGCAGTCTGAGAGAATAGTGTGTCATCACCCTATGGGCAACATGTCCCAGCAACATTCTTTAAGCATGGCGCTCAAGTGTGTGGTGGTGACTCAGCTCAGGAATTTCTGGAAGCTATCTATTATCTGGATCCAATTCAGTCTGGCTTCAGGCCTGGTTATGGTGCTGAGGTGGTCTTGGCCACAATCTCTAAAGCAAATTCCCTTTTCCTTCAACACACAAGGAGCTTGGCAGTTTTATTTATTTGTAAAATTTAAGGGTTAGCCTAAACAGCATTGCCTTTAGGTTTGAATGTTTTTCATAAGTGACGAGTTTTACCTAAATCTATACACAAGAAACTATGGCTGTAATCCACAATGGGAATCTACTTCTGAGTAAACATTCGCATGCACACTGTTTGACAAAATCTTAATAGATGAAATAGTTTTTAAAAATCCCACCAGGATCTTCTTGTTGCTTTTCATGTTCTTTTCTTTTTATTTATTACATATTAGTTGCTTGCTAATTAAATTTCTCCAAGCAACTTACAATAAAAAATACACATAAAAGAATTCAAAACAAACATCAAAAGGAACAGAATAATATTATTTACTAAAGTGTATATTATTCTTCAGCGGGAAGGTAAACGGCGTTCCGTGTGCGGCTCTGGCTCGCCAGAGCAGCGATGTCACGCTGGCCACGTGACCCGGAAGTGTCCCCGGACAGCGCTGGCCCCCGGCCAATAAATGTGAGATGGGCGCACAAACCCCACAGTCTGTCAAGACTGGCCCGTTCGGGCAGGGGTACCTTTACCTTTACCTTTACCTTTATATTATTCTTACAATAGCTTAATTATTTCTGGGTGTATTTTTTTAAAGTAAATTTGTTTTGTTTTATTTAATAATTAAAATATTTATGGACCACACTTTCATAAAAAAAACACAACAAGGCAGTATATAACATAAAGAAATTATAATAGTTAAAAGCTCTTCTGAAAATTTCTAATACAGGTTGGGAGGTAGTTAAGATGGAGGGACCATCACAATGGACTATCATCAGACATTGAATCAGATATTTAATCAGACTTAACAGAGAGCACCTGTTGAAGGGCTACAGCAAAGCACTCTTCAACACAGCCACTCCAAATGGTCCAGCAGTGTGCAAGGACTGGTCTCTTAGTGGATTATCCTCTTCCAATTATTTTTACTTTCTGGCACTTTAGGAACATAACAGAATGTATTTGTAAGCAGATATCATTTTCACATATTTAAGGAGCAATATAATTTCTCTTCCATAATCAGGGAGATTACTCCCAGACCTCCAGATAGCCTATAAAACAAATCCTTGGGAGAATGCTATTTTAATTTGTTGACCTGAATATATCTAACAGAGATGAATTAACAAAAGGAGCTAATTAGTCTAACTAATGCTATACAGTAATTATTTCTTGAATAGGCCAAGAAGCTTTGATTTGACCTTAAAAAGTTAGTCCACAAAAGTTAATAGCCCCCCAAACATTTTCTTTCTATCCCATTTGCCAACAGAGGCCCAATGTAGCGGAGAGAATGTCTGAATAAGATGGGGAAGACTTAAAATCCAGTTCAGCCATGAAGCACATTGTATAGCCTTACTTTGGGCAAATCACCCATACCTTCTAAGGCAAATCAGGTGGCAATGGGAGACAGGGCCTTCTCCAGATATTTTTCTGACTGATGCAAAGCCCAAATATTAAACACTTCAAAAAGCCTTCCTGAGCTATTCGAGCAACAATTCTGGTCTTCATCTATTTTTCCCTTGCTTCTTCTCTAAGGCTTCAATCCTATGCACACTTATCTGGGAACAAGTCCCATTGAACTAAGTGGGTATTACTTATGTGTAGACCTACTTGCAATCATTATACATATCCCCTCACCCACACCACAGCTATAGTACTCCCTGTAACCAGACTGATATCAGACTATTCCTGCTTTGAATAGGGAAGAACCCCTTAGCAGTAGAGGCTGGTCCGAACCTCCCAAAAGTAGAGCCCAGTCCCTTCTCTGTTCCTTACATTCATATTCAATACAGCATTGCATATGTAGAGACACTCTGCACTTGTTTCTGTCCATCTCCTGTGATGCCCAAGCATCTTTGGATAGCACAGCCAATCACATTCACCCCTATTGCCCCAACCCTTTCTCCGGAGGTAAAAAAAAAGTTTTAAAATAATAAATTTCAGTAGAAGAGGCTTAGGAAGGGAAGGGGACTCCTCAAGACCCAAATTTTGATTTTATTTCCTTTTAAATAAGCTCTACTTACTCTGAGGAGTACCTCAGAAATGCTTTGCAACTTCCAGAGCATTAGGTCAGGACTATGAAGAACCTCCCCAACCAATCAGATGCATCTATTTCAATGCCAGCTAGGGTGGGTGAAAGGTAGGGTGACAGGGATTTCATCCACCCCCACCCCTCGTCCTGTTAATCTTTGGCCAGATCTTTAAAAAGAAAGGCTCCTGCATTGGCAGAATACAGGAGAACTCTGGGTTGTGCTGATCCCAAGGTCTTCCATGATCTATTATCGAGCCCTTTCCTTGTCTTAGCTCCAGGGTACAGTACTGAGATGTGGAGGTGTCAGAAATCTCCACCATCATCAAGGAAGTCAGCAGCAAACCTCAGAGAGGGACATCTGCAATATTATATGGCCCTCCCAATGATCACAAATTTGCACCCTAATTTTCTCAGCCATTCCTATAATGAGCTTTAGCATGACATTTTTAAAATATTTAATTTGTAATGAAGCAATTTCTATCCATTTGCGTACTCAGCATCTTATTTTTTCTGCATAAGATATTTCCAACTTCTTGAGTATGTTCTGTGCCATTATATTCTGGTTTTAAATCAATGACCGTGAAAGAAGACAAAATCATTTCTACATTTACCAAAAAAAAACCAACCCATACTTTTCCACACAAGGCAGCTTGCCCATTTAATTCATGACTAATTTAGTAAGCTCCATTCCAAGGAATTTACTTACGCTAATCCTAAAGCCTCTTATGCAGATTTATGGAAAATATGAACAGAATGGCTCAAGCAACTGTCTCCCACAAATAAGTCTTAGTGAAACCTCAAGAGGGATTAAACAGGTCCTCATTCAAAAATGGATCAGCCAATGCCAAAGAATGAAAATCAAAAGCCAGCAGAATTACACATACAGCTATTTTTAAAAATCACATTCTGTCTGAAAAGGCAGCTCATGCATCTCACCAGCGTCTTAATCATGAGATAGCTCTATCTGCATCTGTCAAATTCAATTTGTCCGCCTTTCAAATGAAACCTATACCTGTGCCTTGCGACTATAATTCAACCGCCAGTGTTGACAGGAAAGGCAAGGACAAAGAGAGAAGTTTCTTAGGATGCTATTTAAGGCACTTGGAAGGAAGGTGGGATTTCACGGGCATTTTACTACAACCATTAGACAACTGTGTTTAATATTCAGTGGAGGTAGGTAAAGGTAAAGGGACCCCTGACCATTAGGTCCAGTCGTGACCGACTCTGGGGTTGTGGCGCTCATCTTGCTTTACTGGCCAAGAGAGCCGGCATACAGCTTCTGGGTCATGTGGCCAGCATGACTAAGCCACTTCTGGCGAACCAGAGCAGCGCACGGAAACGCCATTCACCTTCCCGCTGGAGCGGTACCTATTTATCTGCTTGCACTTTGACGTGCTTTCAAATTGCTAGGTTGGCAGGAGCAGGGACCGAGCAACGGGAGCTCACCCCATGGCGAGGATTCGAACCGCCGACCTTCTGATCGGCAAGTTCTAGGCTCTGTTGTTTAACCCACAGTGCCACCTATGTCCCTATTCAGTGGAGAGTCATATTGAATCAGACCTTCTGACAGATTGCAGTGAGCACCATATGTATAGATATTCATAGAATATCATTTCACAATGACCAGACCGAAAGGAGAATGTGGGAATCCAACTTTAGTCCACTCTCTCCAGACATCATCACATTCAGAACAAAAGGGTTTGACACTTCCTTGGAATGGGAAATTAGAAATTTGTAGCGTCTAGTGATAGGAACACAGATTTAACACTACCCTCTCCCTCACTAGGGCCAGTTAGGGTTGCTAAGGCAGCAACACTCCCCCATCATCAGATACTACGGGCTGTATCCAATGTTCTCTGTCTGCTAGGGCAAGAGCCCACACGCAAGTGGATGCCAGAATCTAAAGGTTGCGCAACGAAAGGAATCCAATGCAACAGTTGCCCTAGTGGATATTTTTCCACAACAGATTATTGTTGTTGCACAATCTGTTGTACAACAATCTTTGCTAATGTAGGTGGGTTTTTCCTTGCACCAGTGCAACAAGTATACTGCTACAGTATGTGACTTTAATTTAGTGCTACCTTGGATACAACCCAGTATTTAAAAAAAATAAAAAATCAGGCCATTTAAAGAGAAAGAGAGAGAGAGAGAGAGAGAGAGAGAGAGAGAGAGAGAGGTATATGAGGGGAGGAAAGAAAACATTCCTCATGACTGCCTCCAAATGACAAAAAAAGTAGCAGATGTGAAAATGTAAGCCTCATTTCTGCCAAATACACAATGCAAGTCAAATTCTACTACTGTCATTTATACTGAATACTGTTTAACTAATTCAAAGGTCCATTACCTGAAATGGTCTGGTTTCTGCAAGTGCTATTACCCTTATATAAGTTGCCAGAGCAAACAGTAAGCAAGCATAAGCTACTAATTCCACCCTCCCCCTTCAAAAAAAAGTGCCACCCATTGTTGCAATGTTAAGAAAATAAGAGACCCAAGTTATTCTGCCTTCTGAATATTCGGTATTTTTCATAACCTACAGACCAGGACCAGATCCTATCAAGCAACCCCAGGTTTACGTCTTGGATAGGTCAAAACGCAAGCTTTTTCAACTGCAGCAGCAAGACAACAACAAGGCCAAAGATAGAGAAAAAGAATGTTACAAAGCTGGAGCAAGATTAGTTTTTCTTGCACCATCAAAACCAAATAAGCCAAAGAGAAGAGTGGGCAAATTACTTCAATTGAAGTCATATCAATTGGGAAGCTGACTCAGACCATACACTGTACCATAATTGCCCTCCATCAAATTCATGGGCCCAAACTGTCTGTTTTCCATCTGCTCCTACACCAATTTAAGCAATTTTGAACTTTGCTCTCCCTTGGTGAATGTATCACAGATTTATTAGAATGTCAGGGTCCAATTGTTAAGATTCTCTAAGGCAGGTTATTACAAGGTGCGGATTTTTGATGTCCGCCAGTCAAGCCCAGGAAAACTGAAGGAGCACAATCAATGCAGCTTTACTCACCCTGGAAACCCATAATATAAGATAATGAAATACGCCAAGAAAAGGGGGAAAGGAGGGTGTTTATTCACTCTTACCATTACCTCAAAGACTTCTCTGCTAATGGTTCTAGCACCAAAAAGAGGTTTTTAGACTACTGTATTTCTAGCTGCCAGAAACCATCACTGCTAATATCATGGGCTTTATAATTTCATGCCCTCTTGTTGCATGAATGGAACCTGTGTTAATCTAATGTCGTGAATGAGTTCCTATGCCTTTTCATACGCATTAGTCTACTCACATAGTAACTCCATTACCTAAGTTCACTAATACCTTTATTACAAAATTACCCAGAGATGACCAGTGGAGTTTGGCCTATATTTACATGCATATTACACATACATACTCAGGGGATCTGATACTGTGCTTAGTCTGCTGCCATTGTTTTTTGACAGATGACTGGTTGATAGCACAGGGCAACTTTGAGGCTATACAAAACAGACAGCACTTTTGGAAAAACAAATAAAACAATAGCCATCAACTGATTTTGCTGACAAATAATATTGGGTGCTAAATATTGAACCTGAATGTCTTCGCAGCCACTGAAACCACCTTTTATGTGAAACCCTGTCCATTGTACACTGTGACTCATTGTCACACAGTGCAAGCAAGGCCTCTCCAGAAGCAGTTGGATTGGGAGGAGGGAAAACGTGTCACACAAATGGCAGACAAAGCAACTTACAAACTTCGAGCTGAGCCATTTTTGAGAGCTGAAAAATATTATTTGTGTTGGATACATTTCTGCATGAAGGCCAATATATATGTGTTAAAGCAAACAAGAAAACACTTATTGAATAACAATGAAAACTAATTACAGGTAAGATCTGTATTGATTGATGTGATGCATGTGATCTAACTGCCATTTTTAAGTAATTCAATTAATTCAATTGCACAGGTTTCTGGGGAATGTTCTAAGATGTGTACACAAGTTTATTCAGAGCACTAGCCAGGTGTGTTAAGCCACAGTTACCTGTTTTAGTTAGGACATTTCCTTAAAACTTCAATACTCCCTTCTAAGCCTCTTGCCACCAATATCTCTTTTCCTTGCTTTTCTTCATAACCCTCTTTAATTGTTTAACTCCAATTGTTCAGTCCGGCTCTTAACACCTCATTTCCCCTAAACATTCCAAAATGGGTTACTCCACTTGCTTAGTGTAGGGCCAACCCCCAGTCAGTTACCTCTAGCAACATTACAACAGTTTACAATAAATCATGCAACAATTATAAAACCCCACACCATTCATCTGTATCAACTATTTAACAATACTCACTCCAAAATACACGTTTAAAATACAATCAGTTCATTTTGCCACATATGAACCAAGACTGAATCCTAGTACATGCAAAACACTCCTCTGCAGCTGCATATTGTAGAGGGAGATTGCTTGGGTGAGCAACCTATTTTTCAGGTGCTAATACTAATCTTCCCATTAACGGGTTTTTGAAAAGTTTCTAAGGCATCCATAGCTTTCTTAAAGCAGTTTGAAATAAAAGAAACAAATAACAACCACAATTCAATTATACACATTCAAGGATTTACAAAGGATAAATGCTATCATAATTATCTAAAAAGCATCTAAATATCAAACCTGTTAAGTGCATTTGCTGTTAGATTACTATTCTTTTGAGACATCTTTACAATAATTTGGAAAAAGCGGCATACAAACTTGATGATGCCTCCTATAATTAAATCACAACTGATTTAAGTCCAACAAAGTATGTTACAAGCAAGTTTTGTATTTTTCTCAAACCAGAGAATTTGATGACTGAATTCTAAACTGAGTGGATAGGAGGTTGCCTGCTTTTGATGGGGTTACACTCTCTCTGAAGGAGCAGGTATGTAGGCTTGGGGGCACTCCTTTGCTGTCGCTTAAGGCTCAGGTGGCCCAGGTGTACCCCTCTCTGGACAGGGATAGGTTAACTGCTGTTTTCTATTCTCTGGTAATTTCTGGGTTAGATTATCGCAACATGTTATAAGTAGGGCTTCCTCTGAAGACTGTTTGGAAACATCAGATGGTAAAGAATTTGGTGAGCAGTTGCTCACCGAGGCAAGATGGTTTAAGCATCATACACCAATCCTGGCTCAACTTGTGCTGCTTGCCAATTAGTTTCTGGGCCAAATTCAAAGTGCTGGTTTTGACTTATAGAACTTTAAGCAGCTCAGGACCACAATACCTGAAGGTCCACCTCTCTCCATATGAACCTATCTGGAACCTGAGTTCATCACCTGTGGCCCTTCTTCGTGTTCCTCCTCCACAAGAGTTCCAGGGGGTGGCAACACAAGAACATGTATTTTCTGTGGTGGCTCCCCACTTGTGGAATGCTCTCCCCAGCGAGATTCTGCTGGCTTCTTCAGGCACCAGGCAGAAATGTTTCTCTTCAACCTGGCTTTTAGCTGACTAACATCCTATATCCTTCTAAATGTGTTTGGGGGTTGTTTTGTTTTTTACTTCTCTTGTTTTTGTTATGTGTTTTGTGTTTTCATCTTGTATTTTTATGCTGTGAAGTGCCCTGAGATCGATGGGTGAAGGCTAGTGTACAAATGTAATAATAGGAGCAACAAGAAGGACCCCCCAAAAAATTTTTTTTGGGTGCCTAGTGGAAATGTTCTCCTGCCAATTTCATTGAGTTCAAGGGACTCAGGTGTGCCTAATTATGCACAGGTCAGGTTTCCATGTGACAGCATTCAATTAACACTACTGCAGAGCTTACACGGGGAACTTGTGCAGCAGGAAGTGGTGCAGGGGTAGATGGAGGCACCAAAAATATAGCATCCCACAGCCATAGGAGATCAGAAACTGCATCAGGAGGGACACTGTGCCTCCGGTCCCAAGGCAGAAGCCAAGGCAGTGGATCTTGAAATTGAAGCATGCCCTGCATACTGTATGGAGTTGTGTGCAGCCTCTGTGTGTAGTTTTTTTTGGGGGGGGTATTAAGAGGGCTTACAGCTCCCCTTGGGTGAACCTTGCCTATAAATAAATGGACGAGCTTAAGATGTACCTCCTTCAGGTGTGAGCACCTGTCCAGAGAACTACTTGTATCTCAGAGCTTGACAACAAAGCACTGCATGTGTGCACCAGAAAGTGTGCCTAATTCATACTACACTTCCTCCAGCTCTAGCAGCCTCCCTGCGCTCCCAGCGAGAGCGGTGGGTGCCCCGCTGTTGCCAGGAGCGCCTCCCTCCCCTCTTCACTTTGGGCAACTTGTAAAGATACTTAAAGCCTTGAATTCCCACTCTGGGAAGAAACTCCTTCCCAGCAGGCAGCGCAGCGCACAGAGCGCTTACAATAAGGCCTCAGAGCTCCAAGGCGTGCGAAAACAAGGCTCTGACTGGGAACCTCGCCAGCCCGCGCTGCTGACCCTGCGGGGTCTGCGAAGCCCCAGCTAGGAGCCCGTCGAGGGAGGCGGAGAGGCCGAAAACTGGCGTGGGAGGCGGAGGGAGATTTCTCAACTGTGGGAGGACAACTTCCTGACTGAAACAAGGCTAGATAAACAGCTGAAGGAGCCCAGCCCGGCAGCGGCTGCTCCAGGCTACATTTTTCAAGCATGACGCTTTCCCCGAGGCGGCACACCCAGCCCGGCCACCCCCGTCCCTCCCTAGCCCGGTTCGGGCGCTTCTGGCGGAGGGCAAGCGCGGGGAGCCTTTGACTTTTTCCTCTCCCCCCCCCCCGTCTCGCCTCCCTCTCTCCTCCATGCCCCTCCCTCTGCCTCATTAAAGGCGCCGCGCAGAAAAAGTGGGAGACCTTTGGCACACCAACGCACACACTCCTCTCTCTGCCCCCCCCTTTTTTTACCTTCTTTCGCTTTTTTCCTCCTGGCCAAAGTGCCTCCGAGCTTGCCCAAAAAGGAGTCGTCTTTCTTCCGGGATGGGGGCGACTTGGGAGTGGGCGACTTGGGGGACGAGGGCGACTTCTGAGGGGAGGTGGCCATGGCGGAGGTGCTGCTGGGGGTCCCAGGGAAAGCGCGCCGGAGCCTCGCCGAGGAAGAGGAGAGTCGCCGCTGGAGTCGCTCACAAGCGGCTGGTCCCTATTCCCAACGGAAGCGGAATTATTCCAAACATTTGAGGCTGTTCTTGCTCTCTCTTTCTCCCTCCCTCCCTCCCTCCTTCCTCCTTCCCTCCCTCTCTGCCTCTCTCCCTCCCGCGCGCACCCAGAGAAGGGTTTTCTCTGCCTCGCTCGCTCGCTCCTACCCACATGGGCTCAGAGCAGCGACTGGGCAGCTAGGACTCGCCAGGCCAACGCCGCCCCACCTCAGGCCCTACCATACTGTAATAACCTCTCTGGGACACAAGTTGCTCCTTCTATTAGCCTTGCACGCAAAACGTGGAAATTGGAGCCGTGCGCCTTTGGCATCCTAAGCAGGTTTCCACTGCGAAACAGCCCCCCCCCCCCCGCCGCCGCCTCTCGCGTTCTTATAATAGGGCTTCTCCGTTAATGGAAGGGTCTTGCATTCCAGGATTGCAGCCCCAATATTTCCTAGGGTGTAAAGGGCAGACCTTCCAAGTGTCCCTGTATTCCAGGGACGCCCCTGATTTAGAGACACCGTCTTGGTTTCTGATTTGATCCCGAAATGTTCCACTTTTCCTTAGGATGTCCATATTTTCATTGGAGAAATGTTGGAGGGTATGGAGTTATCTGACCCCTGAGACATCTGAAGGAAATCCTGTATAGGGAATGTTTTTTGAAATGTTTTAATATATGCCCAGAATGCTGGGGTAACAATGTGTGGGGTATAAATAGTAAATTTATCATTGTGGAATGGGACGGTCCTATTTTCATTGGATAAATGTTGGAGGGTATGAAAGGGATGGTTTTGGTCTGGACCTTCAAGTAAACAGGCATACGAAGAGAGGCTTGTAGTGTAACTATATAGAATTAAAGGGATTCTAATGCAAAAGTCCTTCAACCTCATCAGAGCCAGGATCCCTTCTACCACAGTATTTCCCCAGCTTTTAGTCACGATTTTTATGTGATTTTAATGTGCATAGCAAAATCCTTGTTCTCCTTTGCTCTGCTTGAGCTGCTTTTCTGCAGTTGTCCCTGCAGATGTGTGCTTCCAGACTGGGCTTTATATTGCCCATAAGACGCACCTAGGTTTTGGAGGGGGAAAACAAGAAAAAAAATATTCTGAATCTCAGAAGCCAGAACAACAAGAGGGATCGCTGTGCAGAGGAAGCAGCGATCCCTCTTGCTGTTCTAGCTTCTGGGATAGGTGCGCAGCCTGCATTCGCTCCATAATACGCACACACATTTCCCCTTACTTTTTAGGTGGGGAAAAGTGAGTCTTATACAGCAAAAAATACAGAACCTGCTAAAATCTTTTATAACTTCTTTTTTCCCTGTTTTACCTTTATGTTTTCAACTTTCATAGAATCATAGAGTTGGAAGAGACCACAAGGGCCATCGAGTCCAACCCCCTGCCAAGCAGGAAACTTTGTACAAGGACAAACTTTTACAAAGTTTTACTCAAACCTTTACTCAAAAAAGTTGAGTTCTCGATTAAGTCATGCTCAGAGTAGAGCCTTTGAAATAATGTCCATTGGTTGCAGTGCTTAGTATCCAATAAATTGTGTTGCTCACCTGATGGTAAGAGCTCCATCAGTGGAACAGGATGGGAGGGAATTTTAGCATGTTTTCCCCTCCCCTGTCTTTCGAATCTGAGAAAGACATCTTTTGAATCCGAGGGCAATTTCAAAAACAGTTTTTTGGTATGGTATGAGTCCACTGTTCAAAGGGAAAATGGATAGGCCTTAGTTGAGTTAAAGTAGCTTTTTGATATTGGTCACTGGGCTTGGTAATTAATAACTTTCCCATAACTTCCCTTAAACCACACTGTAAACTGTGGTTTTGTGAAGGTGAAAATTCTGAATTAGAAGTCCTTGTAGAAACATATTCCCAGGATACCTTGGAAAAAAGTCTCAGTGACCTGATTTAAATATATAGGGTGCTATCCAACTAACTGGTTCCATCAGGACAAGGATTTCTGCTTGCACAGCAGAACTCCCCCCCCCCCGCCTCTACCCTCCCATAAGTATTCTGGGAGTTTCCAGAATATATATATGCAGACCAATAATGTTTAGAATGGTGTCAGAATAGTGTTATCACATGTGATTTTTGACAGGAGCATATATAGAAAATTTTTAATGGGACTTGAAGAACTAATTAGCTGTAATTCTTGAAAAAAAAAGTTTCATACATTTTGTTTTACAGTAAACAAAAATTACATTTCAGATTGTAGCGCTTCACACCTCAATAATAGTACAAAGTAGAACAACAGATCCCTGATGGATATAGAAAGTCCATTTAAAGGACTGGGACATGGACAGTGTGTTTAAAACATACTTATTCATCATATCTGAACATCAGAATGGCTAAATAGGCACACTGGGGGAGACAAAATTCCTTTTACTTCCAACCTCATGGTTCTAATTAAAATGTTCACCAGATAATTACTCAAATTGCTTTCTTTCTATGATGAGTCCTGAAAACTTTGAGCACAGTGATTGGTCTGGATGTTCCTATTAGACAAACAGCATCTACACAGGTTGAGCATACAAATCTTGCTAATTGGAGGGCTTTGTCCTTTTTGCACAGGTATAATAAACCCAAATTCCAGGCTGAGGAAAGTATTTCCATTTGGCAGCTGCATTAAAGAATATTCTGAATTTGTTAACTCGGGGACTAACTAAATCAGTGTTTCCCAACCTTTTTTGGGCAAAGGCACACTTGTTTCATGAAAAAAATCTTGAGGCACACCACCATGCCAGATGGGGAAAGGTCACTTTTTACTTATGTAAAAAAAATTAAAAAAATAGTAACAGCATAGAAGGTAATGGTTATCTCTTTGATGTCTGATGGGAGGGCATTCCACAGGGCGGGCGCCACTACCGAGAAGGCCCTCTGCCTGGTTCCCTGTAACCTCACTTTTCACAGTGAGGGAATTGCCAGAAGGCCCTTGGCACTGGATCTCAGTGTCTGGGCTGAACGATGGTGGCGGCGGAGACGCTACTTCAGGTATACTGGACCGAAACCACTTAGGGCTTTAAAGGTCAGCACCAACACTTTGAATTGTGCTCGGAAAGGTACTGGGAGCCAATGTAGGTCTTTCAAGACTGTCGTTACGTGGTCTCGGCGGCAGGTAGCAGCGCTCACAGCTTACGGACTGCACCGTGTAACAGGTGTCTGGCCCAGCAGCCTAAGGCGGACAAGCCACTGAAACAGGCATTCAGAATCCATTCATTTCATAAAACCTGCAGGGCTCAATCTCTGTGTTTGTGTATGTGTGTGTTTCTGTTTTGCCCAAGGGTCTGGGGGTGGGAGAGAGCTCTTTAGCATGATGCTTTTAAAACAATTAAATTATCAACAAACAAACCTGATGATACGAATAGCAACGTCAGGTGCTACGGGGGGGGGGGAGAAGGGGGCCTACTCGGAAGTAAATACTGCGTCCAGGCGCAATTAGCGCTGATTTAAGGTGCACCAAGACTGCCTAAAAACCTCACCAAAGATATGCAACAAAGCGCTTCGTTGCAGAGGGGAGAGTTGGGGGGGGCGAGGAAAATGTGCTCCGTGGGGGGGCGGGGAAGGCAAGAAAAGGAGCTGAGCTCTAACTATAGGCTCCCACGCTTGAGCAGGCCCGACTCGGTGGGGCGGACCACCCTCTCTCCTGGAGGAGGAGGAGGAAGAGGAGGAGGAGATTCCCATCCACGGCGTGGCCTCCCGCGCTCCTGAACGGGAAATCTCTGCAGCCCAAGACTCTCCGCGAGGCAGCTCCTCCCTTCCTGCCTTGAGCCGCCGCCAGCCGCGCCCCCCTCCCCAGTTATCTGCTGCCTGCCAAGCCCCGCCCCTCTTCATTGTCCTCCCCTTCTGTTTATACACAAAGACCCCCCCATCTTCTTCCCCCTTCCCCTTCCTCCATCCCTCGCTTTTTTCCCTCTCTTTCCTTTTTTTAAAAAAATATTTTCTCTTCCCCTTCTTTTTTTCCACCCTTTCTTTTTTCTCTTTCTCCCCCCCCCTCCCCGCCCTCCTGCCTTCCTGGGTTAAAGGATTTGAGCAATGGGTCTGGAGGTGGAGCTCGTCGGAGGATTAGCCCGACTCGCCCGCCTCCCTCCCACGGCACACCAGGCAACTTCCGGCGGCACACTAATGTGCCGCGGAACACCGGTTGGGAAACACTGAACTAAATTATAGAAATGTTTGTGGGCCCTGACATTTAAAAGAAAAACTGTTGGAAAACAATGTGGAGTAGAGAAGTTTCACGCTGCTTCTCTCTAAATTACTTTCTAATGTCAATTTCCCTCAGGTTTGGTTCCCAATGTTTGCTCTTTTAGGGGCAAAAGTGGAGTGAAATTATGAAATTGAATTTGAGAAGCAGTAGGCAGGGAAATGATGACTGTGTCATTGAACCTGCTCCAATTCTCCCACCCCATATTTAGGGCTCTGTGTCAGGTTTGCCTCCTCCAGTAAAAAAGGGTTTTGCACAAACAAACCAGGTGTGTGAAACAACTCAGTAATTCTGGTGTTCATGTGCAGGGTTTTCTGCTTGGCAGGGGGTTGGACTCGATGGCCCTTGTGGTCTATTCCAGTTCTATGATTCTATGATTCTATGATTCTATGGTTTTGTTTTTGTTTTTTAATTTAGGAGCCAGGCCTTTGTGCAACTGAACAGTCACCTGTAATTCCATTAAATATTTCCAATAATTCAACATTCTGTGACAGAAAAGTTTATGGTTCAGAAGCTTTAAGCAGCTTTGGTTAAAAATGAATCTGGCTTGTACTTATAGCATTTTGTCATGTCACCAGTAAGTTTTTTAATAATCCAAATAAGACATTTAAGTACGTTTGAACACTAAACAGAGAGTAGCTTATATTACAATGATGATGTGCAACTCACAGTACACATACGTGCAAATGAGAAATTCAGATACTGTACATCTCTTTTTTAAAAAGGAACTGGTATTGTTCCGCCTTATACAGTAAAAGCGGCTTTGACAAAACATTATTCATGATTTGAATTTCAGTTACTGACCAAAGCAGAAGAGTAAACCCCAAACGATAATATGTTTACAAGTTACAATTTTATGTAAACACCACACAATGCAATAAATACATAAATACTGAAGAGACCCCATCCTTTTTTCCTACCACCTTCCAAGACATTTCTATATTCTGTATTTTTCGTAATAGTTCTCTTTCTATCATCTCCTCTTGCAGCTGTGAGAAGAATAAAAGCTTTCACTTTAGAAGAAAAGGCAGTTCTAACATTGGATGTGAACTTAGAAGACTGTCTTTGGTTCTACTGAAAAATAAATCTGGATCAAACCATGGTTTGATACTCTGGTTTGTTAACTATATTTGGTCATGACAAATCACAGTTCCCCGAGTTCATATGTAATGGGAAACCACAGTTTGTTCTAAAGTAAAATAAATGTTAATTCTTGCCCTTTTGCGCTGAAGGGAGAGTGCTTATAGCAGGGCTCACACCATGGGCCTTAAATAAGCTATATTTTATAAATTTAAGTTATGCATTGTAACAGAATCCATTTTATTCTTTATCTTTATTCTTTATCTTTCAACCAGGTTCTGGAGTTTCACTCACTTCACACTTTTATGTGTATGCTGTGTGTAAACTATTGTCCAGTCAAATGCAGCAGCAGTAGTATTAAGCACCTCTTACAAAGCTAAGTCATAGTTTAGTCTTTCCAGTTAGAATTAAAAAAATAATTCAGAAATAATCCCTGAGTTCTGGACACATCTTTGTGTTGAGGCCCATTCTGAATTTTTCTACAAGTTTTAAAAATCAGCTATGACAAACAGTATTCAAATAAAGCGATAACCGTAATGCAAGGCATCGTTTTTTCCAGCTGGGCTGCAATCCTCTGAACAGTTCAGTGTGCAGAACCTTCCACTGATTTTACTGGTCAAAGCATTCATTTGGAATATATCATCTTGATATATCTTCAGCAGCAACAAAAACATCCCCCCCCAATTTTCTAGTGAATACAGTCATTACAAGAAGGTGACCCATCTTTGTGTTGAGATTGACTTTTACACAAAACTAAAGATCACAAAGTGGTACAAGTCATGGTGTGAAAGCACCATGTAAAATCCACTGCAATACTGTATATTTCTGCCAGTGTATTCCATCACCATCTTTGGTTAGAAGCTGTAGAAGTTTCACTTGATCCCTCTACATTTTGTTTGGGATGATCCCTTTGATAACTCAGCAGCACAAATTGCAAATATTTGCCACTGTGCAGTATTAAATCTTATTTAGTAGACACAGTCCCTTCTATTCTGTACACACATATTGTGAATTGTATTGCTTAAAAAATGCACTAACACTTTTTCTGCTGCTTACAATGTACACATATAATCTGTAATTTAAAGAATATCTTCTTCCACTACAAGAAATGCTGCTTAACGTTAATGTGTTGCTATATGGGTGATGCTTGTTTTAAAAATTGTAACACTTTGCTTTGTGACATATTCATGAAGTAAAGCATGCAGAAGGAACAATCATAAATACAGAGAGGTGAATGAAAAATGATACAATCTTAGTTTTGCTTTCAACTAAATCAATACTATAGTTCTGTGACTTTCAAGAGCACTCAGAATTTAAATTCCAGGAAGTGAAAAACAAACCCTTTGAGCATCAATTTCTGCAATGGATGCGTATCAGACAAGACAGGCATAGAACTCATTTATTCGTTTTGCATATGTTGATGTGAATGAAGAGCTATTTTTAGAACTTGTAAGGAGAACACCAATCTTCTCATGGCGGTCATAGCATGCAGGGCTTTCCTCTTCAACAACATTTTAAACATGATCTCGCAGTGCTGGTGGTCACTATGCTGGAAAGGAAAATATTTGCCTGGTGCCAGTGTGTACAATATTCAGAATTTGTATTCCCTTTCTAAAACTCCCCAAGTGCTGCTTTTCATCTTTTTCTTCCACTGGTCACAACTCCTAAATCCATCTCTGTCAGGTGGGGTGTGGCTGCAGCTGGATGGTTGCATGGGCTGGCAAGGTGGGCGATGAATTTGGCCACTCCCAGCGTTCTGTCCTGGAACCTTAGGGTGAGGAATATGTAATAAATCAGTAGGTAAATAAAGAAAAATCACCTGAGGCAATTGCTTCATTTTGCTAAAGGATAGAGGTGGCCCTGCTGGGATTCAAATAGCAGCATTCAACATACTCAAGGCCTTGGTCAGGAGATGTGTTTTTTATTTTATTTTAGGGTAATCTTTTCTATTCAGAGTCTCCAATGATATATCATAAACTGCTTTAGGGAGTTGCTTTGGACTCAAAAGAAATTTTCTTTGTATGGGGTGGTGGAATGTGTTCAGCTAATTTTACAGTTCTTTGAAGCTGGCAAGAAGATATGTCAGTCTGTTAAGAATAAATAAAATTTTAACTACAGGGAATGAATCTTATATTCATTTATAACTCCAGCTTCATATTGTATATGCAAATTAGCATTCAAATCCCCAAAACCTTGCACATAATGTAATGTGAGAATGACCAAATGGGGCCTTTCCTCCAGTGCACAGATCACTGGGTATCTGAAATTCAGTTCTTCTGAGTAGAAATTTCAGATATATTCAGTCTTTTCTAGTCTATCCCCTTTTTAGTAAACAAAACAACGTAAGTATCGGAAGCTTCATCTTTTGATTATTCAGAAAAAATCATAATTGACACAGAAACCTTGAATTATGTCTGTGTACACAACATCCATTTTAAAGCCCTCCCTCCCAGATTCTTGGGAGCTATAGTTTGTTAAGAGTGCTGGTGGTTTCTTCAATGTGAGAAATGGAGTTAGAGGGAACCAGGCAGAGGGTCTGTGCTCCCATCAGTTGTCAAGGAGATGAACAACTTTACAACTTTTAGAAGACATTTGAAGGCAGCCCTGTATAGGGAAGTTTTTAATGTTTAATGTTTGCTTATGTTGTCATATCTGTTGGAAACTGCTCAGTGGCTGAGGCTACCTAGTCAGATGGGCAGGATCCAAGTACAGTGGTACCTCTGGTTATGAACTTAATTCATTCCAGAGGTCCGTTCTTAACCTGAAACCGTTCTTAACCTGAGGTACTACTTTAGGTAATGAGGCCTCCCGCTGCCGCACAATTTCTGTTCTCATCCTGAGGTAAAGTTCTCTTAACCTGAGGTACTTCCAGGTTAGCAGAGTCTGTAACCTGAGGTACCACTGTAATAAAATTCTTCATCATCTCCTCTGTGAGAGTTCTTAGGTGTGTGTGGATGTATTTTAAATGTATGGGGTGTGCGCAGAGTTTGACTCTGCAGCATTCATTTAAGATTGTGCCTGTAAACCAGAGGTGACTGTATCCTCCAAACCTCTATTGGAATTATTTGGTGGCAGAAGAGACCCTCCTTTCTGCTGGTCACTTGCCCTTCTCTGCTCTTAAATCCATCCGCTTATTTTATTTTTTAAATCATAGTTCAGTAGTTGCACTCTTGTGGTCTGTTTATTTTTCAGCAGGACCCGAATACAACTTTCAAACTGCTTTCTAAATTTAGGGGAATTTAGAAAAAGAAATCCCCTTCCTGGGCTTCAATAGTGAGTGAGAAATAAATAAAATAACTCTGGCTATCGTAGGGATTGTACATGGCATGTCTCTCTAACATGCCCAAACATTCTTAAGGGACATGTGCATCTAAAACTCAATTGACTCAGTAGGCAACAATATCTTGCAACTTTCTCTTGCAATGCAGTTAGCTTCAGTACTTTGCTTACCATCAAGGTCATTTCTCCCTCTCTCTTCTCCAGTTAGTTCTGATGATCCTCGAATTCCAGCTCTTTGGCTCTGGGCATGAGATTAACAGAGGCTCAGCTATCAGTCTTTAACATTAATATTATCGAACAGGTGGTATCAAAGCATTTGCCCTTTTCAGCACGATTAAGAGCTGGGCTAACTAGGTCCATGTGGCCAAGTGCCTTCCATTCTCTTCTGAATCACTACCACCACCGAAATATAAATATCAGACCAATGGCAGGAAATCTACGACTGAAAGTAAAAGGCTGCTCCACGCATTATGTAGGGGAGCACAGGAAATCACCCTACTCTGAGTCAGGCCAATTGATCTATCCAGCTCAGTATTGTATGCACTGACCGGCAGTGGCTTTCCAGGGTTTTAGGCAGGAGACATTCCGAGCCCTACCTGGAAATGCCAAAGATTGAATCAGCGACCATTCGCATACATAGCAGCTGAGCTAAGGCCCTTCCCTAGGGTCAGTGCAGTGCAGTGTTTGAAGTTGTTAATCAGCCCAGAAGCTTACTGATTAACTTTGGGCCAGTCTCCACCTCTCAGCCTAATTGTGGGATTGTTGTGAAGAGAAAATGAGATGGTCCTATATATCCTGAAAGAAGGGTGGGATAAAAATGTAAAATAAATATGTACAAATGTATTGTCCACTGTTCTAGGGAGAGGTTTGTGTCATTGTCCCACCACATTGGGTGCTGACACAAGCTAGGGCCTTCTCTGTGGTGGCACCTGGAATTCAAATGCCTTTTTCCAAGAGGTGTGCATGGCACCAAAACTTATTAGAATTGCAGCTCCAGTATAGGAGCCACCTATTTTGCTCAGGCATGTATGCATAGCCATAGTCAGGGGGTCAGCTGCCCCCTCCTAAATCAAGTAAATAATAAAAAAAATCTTTACTAAAAGTAGAAATTGTAGAAAGATTTTTGACAGGTGTTTCTGAGCACTTGGGGTCAAAAGAAGGTAATTTAAAACAACTGTTGTTGAAACATTTCATTCCAAATCTGCTAGACTGAGCCAGACAGAGGATGATGACAGGTGAGTGTCCTGCCCCCCCAACTTAAATCCTAGCTAGGTTAAATATAGTTAATATTTAATGGTTATAATTGAATTTACTGCTGATTATCTCTTATTGCTGTTGGCTGTTTTATTAGATGCTTATTTCTTTTACTATATTTTATTTTGGGGTGTTTTAATATCATTGTTACCCGCCCTGAGTATCCTATGAAGCGTTGGACATAAAGAAATGGTTACTGAGCAGTGAAACTGTTTTCCCCGTGCTCAAAATGATACATCTGCACATCCTCAAGTTGTGACAAATTGTGCGCAGGTGGGAGTCTTTTTCTTCCAAGGCGGTAATCTGGCACTTTTACCAATTTCCAGAGGATGAAGTGCCTAAAGGCCCATAAGGATTCATCACAGGAAAACATATTCTCCATTGCTAACAGTTCTTTAGCTCAACAGTAAATATATGTTTAAAACCAATAGTAGCTTTTGCGCTCATTTATTGTAAAACACTTCCACCTGCAAATGCCAATAATGTAAGAAGGAGCAGTACTCTATCTCTGTACTTTAATGGCGATATGCTATGCAAGGCGTAATGCAGCAATTTAGTTCAATAATGGGCATCTGCATGCATCAGGAAGAATATCCTCTGCCTCGAACAAGCGAATATTCTCCCCATCTCTGATATTTCCGCTACTAATGGCAAACAGTGAGTTCTTACTTACATGATCAGCAGTTCAGATTCATAGCGCATTAATTTATTCTTCTCCAATACCAGCTCAAACCATTCATGTAACAGCTGAGTTTCATCTTGTGTGCTTGAATCTGTTTAAGATATTAAAAAAACAAATTTGCAATATCTGGTTTTCCTCCCCGTGATAACACTGCCATGTCCCCCCAAAAATCACATTCTGTAGAGACCGATTAAAAAATAAAAAATAAAATGGGTTACACAAGCACCAAACACTACAATAAAAAATTGCTAAACTGTCAGCTAAAATATGTACCGGTAACAAAAAAATGGTTAATGCAGTAGGGAGTGGACCCACAGACTGGGAAATCCCACCAAGGGTCAGGAGCAGTCTTGGAGCAGTTGATACAATAGCACTTCTGAAGCTCAGTGGGCATGCCCCTAAACCACTGCCCAGATGTTTGGAAGGCAAACAGAATAATGATAAATAAAATAAAAATGAAACAAGCTTAGGTACAGATCACCCTCAACCTGGTCTGTTTTCCAGTAAGAGTCCCCATTAGTCATAGGACTGAGATTATTTCTGAATCTTCTAATGCATGAATTGTTGCTGCCCTAATTGTGAGATCCTCAAAGCTTCATTTTGCTCATCAGCCTTTGGAGCACTTTGTTTCGCCCCGACACATGTTCTCTTCTTATTCAGTCCAGTAGCTAATGAATAAACTCCCACCAACAAAAGAGCCTTTCATTCCACACTCTCGCAATTATTAGAGGGGAGATGCATTAATGTCACGGAAGACTAGTGTTTGCAGGCCTGTCTCTAAATTCAGTTATTCAGAACCTTTTGCAGCTCAATAGTATTGCTTAACTGTGATGATTTTCTAATTACCGTAATAATGCCTATTAAATCGCCTGAACTCCATAAGCACAGCCCTGCTTAAATACAGCTTAACCTAATAAGGGCTGGTCATTCATTAAAGCAATAATGCACATTATTTTTAAAAGAGTGAGTGAATGGCAATGTAACAGCTGGAACTGCCCATTTGACAACATAAATATAAATAAGCAACCCCACAAAATTAATAGGGTTCCTGAGTGGTTTGCAGAACCTATGAAAAAATTGTGCACGGGAGACTTACAGATGAGGAATAATCACAAACTGCCCCAAAACAGCTCCCTCTGTAGTTGTCTACCAATCAATATAAATAGGAGGGGGCCCAACCTTAATAAAAGGAATTAAATTACAACGGATCGGGAAAGGAAACGGGAGCTTCAGTTTCTCCAGACACACCAAGTAGGTGAGAGCATGACATTTCTGAAGCAAAGTAATTAATTGTCTACTATTGAGCTCCAGTGGACATTGAGATATTTAATGTTGATTTGAATGTGATGCTATCTGCATACAGTTACTCCATCCCTTACCACATGGCCCCTCTGTGTGGCAAGCAGTTTCTTTCCCCCCTGCCCACACACACTGGTCATGGCTGGTGTCCATTGGGGCTGGTAGGGCTGAAGGCAGGAAGCTCAGCAGTAGAGGAGCAAGACCCAGTGAAGGGCAGAGTTCATCCTCTTCCCTGCTGAGTACTACAAGGGCAATACTGAAATACAGGAGGACGAGGATGACAGCCAGTGTGACTCAACTGGCTGTAAAATCCAGGCAAGTGGATCCAGGCTGAGGTTAGTGGGGTAGTGCCCCATTTGCCCTAGTGAACACACACACAAAGTGCATGGCAATGACATTTGGTGGACCAGGAGTCTTCAGGTGCCATCTTGAATAAAATATTGGGGAGGGGGCAGGTAAGTCCCACCGTGCATAATCGATCACATGATGTGGTGCACGCACAGCATTTGAATGGCAATGGCCTGTCAAGCATTTTATTGGGGAGTTTCCAAAGGGACCTCGGCCTCTAGGAGTTGGCTCCTATGTCAGGTGCCAATAGACCAGTGCTTTGTTTTTCTGTTGCCATTATGTGTAAGGAGTGCTTGTTGCCATTGATTCTCAGGTGGGGAGATGTGGGGGGCTGGGCGGAATT
This sequence comes from Podarcis vaucheri, assembly GCF_965113315.1. NCBI lineage: Eukaryota > Metazoa > Chordata > Lepidosauria > Squamata > Lacertidae > Podarcis > Podarcis vaucheri. The sequence continues at coordinate 69,676,822 of NC_138759.1, forward strand.
GCTCCCTTAAGTGTTATTTTGAAGACTGCATTGAAATGAGAGAACACCAGCACAACATAAATGTTAACAATGGAACAAAGAGGGTCTGCCTGAACAATAACAAGACAACAAGCAAGCAGAAGCAGTAGAAGAAGAAAGGGGGAAAATGAAGATTCTGTTTCCAGATTAAATAAAACACTGTAACCAAAATCTGTGCTCTTATACATTTGTTATCATAGATAATGCATGAGTTTTATACTAAGGGCTAACTCACAAAAGAAAATCTGAGCTGAGCAAACTGAAATCAAAAAAATTGTCTGAGGATCTCCCTCTTGTGGCCAGGCTGCTCTTGAATGTTAAACATTTCACCTCACTGCAGGCTGAAAATTCAACTGTGATCAGGGTCAGCTTGCAGTCACATGCATCAGACTATAGCTTCCAGGGAAATGTTTTAACAACAGTTTCCTCAACCCCAGCTCCATACTTTGCCCATCAGATCTATACCAGAAGTTGCAAACTGAATAGAAAGCTAAATTCCATGAAATTTTCAAAACCAGATGTACAATCACCAGGAAAGCTAGCATATTCTTCGGATAGCCTCAGATTTACTGCTCTGTTTACCTGATTCTCCTCGTAGTTCCCTCTCGAGCTGAACACCATACACCTCCAGAGCTCGCTGCTTCTCCTCCACTTCTTCCAGTAGTCGCTGGATAGCCTGGACAGATTCATACATATGTTTCAAGCAACAAATTTGCCAAAGGAGTACTTAGGAATATATGATGGGAAGCAATTTATAATGAACTTAAAAAAGTTTTTAAATATACTTTTCCCAAAAGACCTGAGGCCTTTTTGCTGGGAATTATGGGTAAGGAAATAAAAAATGAAGATAAAAAAATATTTCTCTATGCCACCACAGCCGCAAGAATTATGCTGGCACAAAACTGGAAAACAGAAAATATACCTAACGTAAGTGACTGGCAGGTCAAAATGATTAACTATGCCGAGCTAGATAGACTAACAGGCAGAATACGAGACCAAGACGACCAGAAATTTCAAAAAAATTGGAGTAAATTTTGGAAATATATTGGAACGGATATATAGGAGGAACTGGCGGTATTAGAAAAACTTTATCAGCTAATAAGTATAAACTTTAATAAACTAATTACGCAATCCGGGATTTATTTGATACTTACCAAAAGGGTGAAGGGAAGTCAAAGGCTAAGTAGAGCCTAATGCTTATATTATTTTTTTTGTATGATTGTATGCTTACTTTTTGTATAGCATGAAAATAGGATGAAAAATTTATGTTAAAATGTCTATTTTTGTATCTGTTTGTCTTTTTTTTTTCCTTTCACAAATTCTGAATAAAAATTTACTTGCAAAAAAAAAAAGGAATATATGAAGCTACCATATTGGTCTGTCTGAGTCAGTGTTTTCTACTCTGATTGGGCATATGAAAGTCACAGGCAGGGACTGACTGTCCCATCCAAGAAATGGTAAACTGGAAGTATTGGGGGCTTTGCTTTGGAGCTTCAGCATTATTATTATTATTATTATTATTTATTAAATTTGTATACTGCCCTTCATCTGGCGATCACAGGGTAGTTCACAACATACAGTATCCAACACATGTCGGTCACTGAGCTCTAGGCATCACTGCCGTTTCCCCAACATCATCTTAATCACCTAACAAATATTCCTTTTAAATACAGGCAAGTGAATTTATCTGAATGGCTCTGGCATATGAAAACAAACAAACAAAATAATATTTGTTTGTTTGTTTATACCCCACCCATCTGATGCCAGGGAGAAAAAGGAATGGCAGGAAAGGATTTGGGATCTTATAAATACACCTGCATTGTCCCAGACTGGCAGTATTACCAGATTCCACCCTGCGTAAGTGTTTTGGGGGCACTATATATGTAGCTATGATAGCTGGTAAACTTCTACTCAATCTGGGAAATACAACATGCTCATTCGCCACACCAGCTCAAGAGAGACAGGGGCTGCATATTAGAAAATCACAGTTTCCAATAGTTAAAAGTATATGTGGCTGTAACCACCATGAGTTATACGGGTGAAAACAAAGAACATAGATGACTGTATGGAGGCACATCAAGGGGAATGGGAGTCAGAGAGGACTGTGGGCTGTGTATCCGCCTCAGGCAATGCTATTTTGGTTTCACAAGTTCTTAAATTTACCAATCAGCCACCACGAAATGCATTTGGTTTGGCTGCCAGTTTTATGCAGTGCTTCTTTTTTGTAAAATAAAAATGAGGTGCCAGTACTCATATGTTGATAAAAATGCCACAGGTGCCAAAACAAAATGAGTGCAATGAGCAGTAAATACACTATACCAGTGAGTACCATCACAAAAAATGGTTCTATCGAAAGGAACTCCTAATGACCTGTGCTTTATGGAGCCTCTTTAGTTCCTCTTGTTTAACCAGTTGCTTTGTTTCCTTTTCCAACTTTCTGTTTCTTCTCAGAGTTCTTTTTGTCTACAAAAAAGAGAGAGGTAATCAATACTTTGTACTTAGCCGCAGCTTTTCATAGACTTTTCTTTTAATGTGGATGTTAAGTAGTTTTTGACTGTGTTGGCCAGGCACATTCCGAGCCATTTGTCCTCATCAATAGGGACCTTACTGCAATCTTAGCTAGGCATTAGCATTTTCTGTCAATAATGTTCCATCAATGAAGATGAAACTGCACATCTGTAAGACCAAGACAAATTATCTTGGTGACTAAAAAGTAACTCTAGGGAGTGCAAAGTTGCCACTCAAATCTTGACCTACTTGCTATATCTGCAAAATGCTAATAAGTCAGTCCATTGCGGAAGAAGAGGAGCATATATTTTGATGAGAAAAGCAGCCAGGATTCAGATGACAGTTTGGCCTACTAGGTTTATGAGATGATAGTTTGCCATGCATGGAGACGCTCACCAAGAACGAGATGTAGATAGAGCAATACCTATTTTGAAAGTGGGATAATTGTGGGGAAAACCATGTGAAACAGTAAATAGAGCATGAAGAGCTTTCAAACTGAAGGTCAAAGACTATTTGCAATTTAATAACCAGACTGCTTATAACTTTATAGAGTTTTCCAAAACACACAGAGGCATGATTGTGCCAAACATGTTTCTTTTCATGTATCTATCCCTTTACATATTGTTGCACACTATCTCTATATCTGAGTGTTGTGAGATTCCAGGGGTCCTGGCACTTACCCAGGGTTTGTGTGTCCTTCAGGAATTAGGCACAGCAGAGACTGTGGTGTCTTTATGATATATTTATATACAACCCACATCTAGATGGAGGGATTGCAGAACATTCACATCCTGTGAGCGTCTGGCTTCTTCCTTAAGGATAGCATTGGATTCAAAGGACAGCAATAAGCCATCTTCTGTGTCTCTTAGTTCTAACCCGTTATCCTCAGCTCATATGGAGTTCTGCCTCACTTTCTCCTTCTTGCTGCTAATTGACTCCAAGGACCTCCCACAACCTACATCATTCAAAGCTGAAACCATAAACCTAGCCCAGGCATAGGCAAACTCGGCCCTCCAGATGTTTTGAGACATCATCTCTGTCCACTGGTCCTGTTAGCTAGGGATGATGGGAGTTGTAGTCCCAAAACATCTAGAGGGCCGAGTTTGCCTATGCCTGACCTAGCCTTTGTATCTGCCCATTAGCACCCAGCAAAGAAGCACACAGACTGGCAGTCTTGCCCTCTGATGGTTTCCTTGATAGGCCATGACTGGTCTTTGTCCCCGGCTAATAGCCTATCCAGCTAGCTCTGTGAGCTGGCTTGGCTCATTAGCATATCTAAATTTGGCAATGTTTAATCAACACTTGATTAATTCTAACTTCTACTAAATCCAGGAATTATGGGGAGAATCTGGCCCTCAGGAATTTAGGGGAATCTGGCCTCCCACAAGCCCATAACAATATATAAAGCAAAGTTCACTCTCCTGGCTGCTTTTCCCCTTCAGGGTTCCAAAATTGTCTCTTGGCATTTGTTAAGTGTAAGGCAATCCTGCTGGATCAGGCCAATGGCCTATCCAGTCCAGCATCCTGTTCCCGCAGTTGCCGACCAGATGCCTGTGGGAAGCCTGCAAGCTGGACAGGAGTGCACACTGCCCACCTGCAGCTCCCAGCATATGCCACTGACAGTGGAGGTAGAGCACAGCCGTTATACACATATTTGTGTAGGAGATGCTTGGAAATGGAGTGGAAAAGGTGGGAGACAAACCAGCTGGTAAAAGATTGCCGTAGATAGAACACCACTGCAAATATCAGCAAGAACAAAAAGTGCATGCCTGGCTCCAAACTCAGCCCAGTTAGCATCACCAGCAAAGAACTTGTTCTCAAGGCACTGTTCTCCAATGGCACAGTTGAAACCCTGTGCCGTCAGGGCCTGTCTTGAATCTTGGCAGAAATGCATCCTTTTATACTTCTTGCACTAGTATCAGTTACAGTACGTGTAGCATACTCATCACTTTGGCATCATTTTCATTTATTTTCTAGTAAAATATATCCAAAAAAGAAAAATACAACAGTATCTACGAAATCACACAGAAGCAATCCTCTTTACATCACTTGATTTATACTACTTTTTGACTTGATTATAACCTCAATTCCAGCTGGGGGACCATGCATTTTTATTTGGCTTAATTATTTTCCAGCCTACAGCAATAAGGAAGATAACTGGTTTTAACTCTTCCAATCTACGTTTGGTTAATTTTATTCTGCTTGTTACTCCAATAAACATGTCATTGCCACATGGACCAATATACACGTTAAAGCCATATTACTGAAACTATTAGTTTATTAAGTTTGTAACAGCTTGGGACCAGTTTGCTTGAAGGATTGCCTTGCCTCATACGTACCTCCTCAATCACGACAATCTGCAAAATATTCGCGTTTGCAAGTGCCACGTAATGTTCATTTCTCATTTACAAGAATCTAGTTTTTTAGTGTGGCAGTAACCATGCTCTGAACTCCTGGCTATATTATCACCAGACAGGCACCCTCACTGTACTGTTTTAGATGCCCACTGAAAACTTACTTCATTTCGGCAAGCCTACCCAGACAAGCAATGTGGTTTGGTGGGATACAACTAAAGAGATCTTTCAGTAGAAGCCTTGCACAAAGACTTCCCACTTGCACAGTGGGGGTTTCTCTCCTCTCCTGCCCCATGCACTCCTAAAATCGGCTCAGGTGGGGCTGGGGGGGGGTCAAGAGAACCCCCAGAACAGCACAAGAAGGGAAGAGGGGGGAATTGTGAATTGTTCCATCTGCCAAGTTGAAATGTTTGCGCAGACAAAAGCATTGAAAGAGGGGAACAGTGAAATCCACCCACTCTGCATAATTGGTTTCTAATTTTATCTGTATATTTAAGTAAGTATTTTACATTTATTTACACTATGTTATGTAAAACACACACACACATATATACATATACATATACATATACATATACATATACATGTATATATATTTGAGGCAGCATGCCTTTGAGTACCGGTTTGCAGGGAACCAGAATTGGGAAAAGCATTGTTGCTCTCATATTCCACTTGTGGGCTCAGAGGCATTCGGCTGGCTGTTGTGGGAAACACATCCCTAGACTAGATAGGCCTTCCGCCTGACCCAGAAGTGCTTTTTATTATGTTCTTTTGACGATGGTGTTGTTGTTATTACATATGTTAAGTATAATTATTTAATTGGCACAGAAATGGAAAATGCCTAAATGTGTATTGCTAACTCTGGGGACATTTCACTGCACTCTGTGGAAGTAAAAAAGGCAAAGGACCCCTGACAGTTAAGTCCAGTCACGAACGACTCTGGGGTTGCGGCGCTCATCTCGCTTTACTGGCCGAGGGAGCCGATGATTGTCTGCAGACACTTTTTCTGGGTCATGCGGCTAGCATGACTAAGCCGCTTCTGGCGAAACCAGAGCAGTGCACAGAAACGCCGTTTACCTTCCCACTGGAGTGGTACCTATTTATCTGCTTGCACTTTGACGTGCATTTGAACTGCTAGGCTGGCAGGAGCTGGGACCAAGCAATGGGAGCTCACCCCGTCATGGGGATTCGAACCGCCGACCTTCTAATTGGTAAGCCCTAGGCTCAGTGGTTTAGACCACAGCGCCACCTGCTATGGAAGTAGGGGCGTGTAAATGGAGAGCCAGTGTGGTGTAGTGGTTAAGAGCGGTAGTCTCGTAATCTGGGGAACCGGGTTTGCGTCTCCGCTCCTCCACATGCAGCTGCTGGGTGACCTTGGGCCAGTCACACTTCTTTGAAGTCTCTCAGCCCCACTCACCTCACAGAGTGTTTGTTGTGGGGGAGGAAGGGAAAGGAGAATGTTAGCCGCCTTGAGACTCCTGAAGGGGAGTGAAAGGCGGGATATCAAATCCAAACTCCTCTTCTTCTTCTTCTAAATGAAGCTCTCCAGGAGCACGTGGCCTCAGGCTATAATGGAGGCTGTAATGGAATCCTGGGTAAAGTTATTTTTAAGATATTGAGCCTGTGCTGGACAACACAAGATATTATATAGAATTATTTGGATGTATCTTTGCTGTTTTTGTTCTGTTTTGGAAGAAGTTCTGCAGGTAAAGTTTTGAATAATATCTAATGGGTCTGGACAATGTTTCATTCCAAAAAGAGTCAGTTTTTATGCATCCAGTCGCTTCAAACTCTGCAGTATTAATATTTGCAATAATATATTTATTTATGCCCCACCTTTCCCCCTAATGGCACATGAGGCAGCTTACTGATAAAAACAAGAGCCACTAAAAACATCTGAAAAAATCAACACCACAAAGAAGTTGGCAACCCGGCAGTGTCATTGGCGGAGGCTGGAAGTCTTATTTGGGCATTAAGTGGTTTGTAAATTAATAAATAATAAGAACAACAATTGCTGCTGTGATTTCTTCACTGTGGCTGCCAGCACTTGTTCATTTATTACATTGTCCTTCCAGACTCTCTCTCCCTCCCTTTGTCATTTTGGCTAGCTGTGATTATTCCCTGGGGACCCCATTGTCTGAAGTGGGGCTCCAGGCAAATACCTGACCTCTTGTGCCAGTTCTGTGGATGAGAGGAACTATTGTAATGCCCTTTGGTTCTTGACACTCAGTAGTAAATCACAGAGTTCATTTTATGCTTCCAATATGGGGAGGGAAGCATTGAAAACGTTACCTTGCGTGGCAGTGAAGACCTGCCTTCTAATTCGCTGTCAGTGGATGAAGAGTAATAGTCAACGACTTGTTTTCTGGCAGGTAAATGTTCAGAACCTGAAAGAGGAACAGAAAGCTCAGTGGCGCAGGCAGTATTCTCAACCTGGGCTTTAAGTGGATTTTCCCCCCATAGCTTCTGAGACTGCACCTGCCTGCGGCTTTGCAAGGCTATACCTAGCAGCAATTTGGAACACTGGCTAATTACATTAATTAAGCTTTTGGCAACTGTTCAAGGCCTTCACTGCTTGGCAAGTCCTTGGCCACAGCTACCCTTGCAAACATATCAAGTTTTATGTACGAATCAGTTAACTCCTACTTCCATTGTACGACGGCTCAGGCTTCCATTCAAAAAATCAGATCTGTTATTAAAATGCATATCTGAAGTTAGCCGTGTTATCTAAATGATTGTCTAAGGCTCACCATGTGGGCTAATTGAATGCACCAAGTCTGAGCCAGCTCTTAAACAAATTACCCTTATGTGGTTTGTAGCATCTGGCACCCATTTTTACTCTGTGACATCTGCTCAGTGTAAAAGAGCTGGCGTCAGAATGTCTGGTCATATAAAAAAAGTCACAAATATAATCAGAAGCAAATGGGCTTCACCGAGGAGGTTTTATCACACGGCCTCATGCAACATAAATATTTCATTAATTAGGCCTAAACAAATGTCACATATATATTTTCTCTCCCTCGCTCAAGATTATCACACTGTGTGTGGAACAGTAAATGCTGTACATAATGAATACACACACCACAATTATGCATTCTTCCACAGATTTCACTCAAACTGAAAGTTCAGGCTGAGACCTGTGTTCTGAGATTCAAATTGCTTTCAATTTTGGGCCACAAAATTATATTTTTTCTCTTTTCATCAGCATAGTGTTTTAACAGGCCTGTAAATTTCCACATGATTTTTTTTTAAAAAATGGCTAATTCATTTCTTCCTCCTCTCTAAGAAAACAGAAAAGGTACAGGGAACATCTGGTGATGCACTTAACTTGCTGCAGGATTAATGATTAACACCTGGATTAGACTCTGGTCAGACAGTGAGTGGCAAGCATATGCATCCTAAAATGACTGAGGGCTTCTTGGCACAAGCAAGAGAACTGTAGGATGTAACTAAGGAAGTGTGAGGCTTAGTGGTAGAGCATCTGCACTGCATGGCAGAAGGTCTTGGGTTTGATTCCTGGCAACTCCAGGTAGGGCTGGGAGAGACTCCTGTCTGTAACCCTAGAAAGCCACTGTCTGTCAGTGTAGGGAATACTGAGTTACACGGACAAGTGATCTGACCCAATTTTGAATAAACATTCACAAACTTTTTATTGACAATAATTAGTTAAACAAATTAAGGATTTATACATTTTTGTAACATGCAGAGAACAGTATTCACAAATAAACCAAAGACTAGAACTGAGGGAAGTCGTGGAGGGGGTGTTGTGGGGGAGGGTGGGGGGAGGGAGGAAAATGGGGGGGGGGAATTAAGGATGACATGTTTTGTTTAAATCTATACACACATACACACACACAGTGATCCTCCCCAATATGGCTATGTATGTTCATATTTACTATAATCCATTGCATGAATGCAACATTTGTTAGGAAGGACAATGTGGTTGGTAGAGAAGGTTATAGATTTTGGGGATAACTAGAACTAAAATGAGTCTATCCCCTGCTGCCCCGAGGGCCGAAACATTTCTTTTCAAGTGTCCTTTGACACACACAGGTTACTTACTAGGTGATGATTGCAAGGTTACAGTGGTACCTCAGGTTAAGTACTTAATTCGCTCCGGAGGTCCGTTCTTAACCTGAAACTGTTCTTAACCTGAAGCACCACTTTAGCTAATGGGGCTTCCTGCTGCCTCTGCACTGCCAGAGCACGATTTCTGTTCTCATCCTGAAGCAAAGTTCTTAACCTGAAGCACTATTTCTGGGTTAGCAGAGTCTGTAACCTGATGCATATGTAACCTGCAGCGTATGTAACCTGAGGTACCACTGTACTTGTGTTTTGCAAGAGTGGGCACATACCCATGGCTCACTGTGCCTTTTCACCTTCCTGGCTACATTTTACACCAAAAGGAGTTTAAAAACTAAGTGCTGGAGTAGGCAAGGAGCTGCAGGAAGAAAACATTAACTGAGAAGCCATGTTGCTCACTGATCAGAAAAGATGTAAAGAGGGGGAAGGCTCTTTTGTTAAAGGACCTGGAACACTCCTGTTTGGAAGGATGACGCACTGCAACCCCCAGTCCATGATGGGCAAATTTAGGGCTGTGTGAGTGGTATGCCCACACCGGGCACTGAGCAGAGGGGGCACTGTCTCAAAGCCCAGTAAGCAAGGCGTTGGGCCTTGGGAAGGAGATGTGAGGGCTCTGGGACCCTGCCAGAGCCTTGTGCCTACTTCCCAAAGCCAGGCACCTCCTTACCCTTTTTTGGGAAGGCAGCATGGGGGGGGGATTTTGACCTTTGTGCAAAGCCCACCATTGTCCATAAGCAGTCTCAGGCAAATGGTGGGCAGTTGGGCAAAAGGAAAATGGCACCAAGGGTCTTATTGTGTCTCAATAAAACCTGATGTAACCTTTAAGTTGTTGGAGCCCCTGCAGGACTCTTCATAACATGGGTCCATGATGTAGCCACAGCACTGTTATGTGCTGAAGTGGTACCCACATCCTAAAAGTAACTTTGGCAGGATCCCTTCAGTATTCCAACTATACCTCTTTCCACCTCCCTCACAGATGTGGACTTAAACAACCCAGCACACTCCAAGCTCAGTGAGCCTATGAGATTACATTCTGGGATTGGCTAGGCATGTGAAGTTATGTGTGCCAAGACGCACTCATAGTGCTCGTGAATTTGAGTTATGGGCTGAATATCCAAGGCTATTCCATTCCTTTGCCATCTTTGGAATCAAGGGAAAACAACGAACTGAAACAACCCCTTGAAGATGCTCTGCTGATCCAGGACAGCTACAAATCCCCCGTGTCCCCAGGGTGGTGGAGCTAGACCAGATGATGGAAAGCCAAGTGTGCAGCTGAAGGCGGTGACTCAATTCTCATTGGATGGCTTTGAAGGCCAGCTGGCTCTATTAAGCCAGCATTGCACTACTGGAATTATGAGCAAGTGAACAATGAGGGCAAAGACATGCTGTTAACGGGAGCATCCCCTTGTTAACAACTGCAGCAAAATAGGCTTGACAAATGGAGTGTGTGTTATATAAAAAACGGTTGCATTCATGTATCATTACCCTGCTTAATTATCAGCTTCTTTTACTCTGAAAAGCACTGAATTTGATGGGCCTACATGGGCATTTCTCCAAACACCCTTGTGCTCAAAGCTGCTGAAGCATATTTAAAGAAATAAGCTATAATCCTCAAGATACCCTGATATGCCTTTGGAACAGAATCAAGATCCCCTTTTCCCTCTCTAGAAGTGGAGATCTCCAGAACCTTCTCCTTCCCTCCCTTCCCTTTCATATATCCAATAATTAAAATGCTTTACAAGGATAGGAAGCATGGGCATAGCCGGGGGGGCAGGGAGGGGCAGCTCCCCCCCATCAAGAAAAATAAATAGCTAACTAAGGTTCTGCACCCCCAACAAAAGACTAACAAAAATCCTTGCTACACCCATGATAGGAAGTGTTTTGTAGGACCATAGCACCTCCTGATGTACCAGGATTCATATTCTAGAGACCACGCTTAAGCATGAAGAGTAAAACAGCCAACTGCAGCAGTATATTCCATTATACTTTGTGTCCTCCAAGATGTTTTGGACAGCACTTACAGTATTGACCCCAGCCAGTGCTGGCTGGCACTGATCTGGGCACCAGATTGGCAAAGACCAGTGCTATTTTTCTAGAAAAAGAGGTGCTGGAACTCACAATGAGCACCTCTCTTGTTCTCTTAGAATAACAATGGCACCCACCTGAGAGGTGCCAGAACTTAGTTTTGACAAGTAGTGGCTGGGGGGGGGGAGCCCTGGTAAAGACTGTACAATTGCCATGAGAGAAAAGACAAAGCAGTAGAGAGTAGCATCCTAATATTCCTATCAGTTATTATTTATATTATATATAGTGATCATCTGCTAGTTTTACTGTAGTTGTCTGCAAACTACAGATATACGAAGGACTGTAATTAGCAACTTTATTTGCTCATTTAGTGATTGTTTTGTACTGTTAAGGTGTCAATAATGTGAGTGTTTATTGATGGAGTTTTATTTTATTTATTTCATTTCAAAATAAAACTATATGATATAAAAAGGCCACCTGCTCCCTGCCTCTCCCCTCCCCTTCTCCTCCTCCTTTAAAAAAAGTGGCATTGAATGTATCTGGTAGAAGCACACATACTATAGCAGAAGACCAGATCACACTACAGTTGCCATGGGGATGTCATTGACTCTGAGCCGTAATATATATGAACTACTTAACTGCATGGGCCCCTGCCATGTGTCAAGAGTCTTCACCTTTCCACCAGCAACAAGGAGCGGGGGCATGGAGATAGCAGAAATGCATGCATTTGTTCTATATATCGCAAACAGCTGGAAAATCATTGTCAAAGGCATTGCCATGGCAACTGGGATTTGTTTTCTTCTGGACCATATTGCTCTTATAGGTTACATTTTAAAAATGAAACACTTCCCATCCTACAATGTGAAATATTTCTAGGATGGTATACAACAAGGTAGTAAGGGAAAAGCTAAACATAAGAAGGCTAAAACCCAGCACCCTTGATCTGCCATGCTGGGAGGGTTGCAGGGGGCAGAGGTTTCATTTTCCCAAGCCCAAAACCACTCAGCCAGGCTCTGCCTACAGAGCAATGCTGGTGTCACTTCTCTGCCACAAAACTCCCAGCTCCACCTGCCAAAGGTCCTGGTGGGCAGGGGGACCTATTGGCATTAGCCCACAGAAAATCCCAAGATGGGATTTTACACTATTTTATGCAAATTGTTTAAAGATTTAATCTTGCATTAAAGCACTATACATACTTTGTTTAAAACAACAACTGGAAATAAAAATCTTAAAGGAGGGAGTTTGCTTACCCAAGTATTCTCCTTTGGAAGAACTATTTAGTACTTCATCAACATCAAAGATGGTACAAGGTGACACAGGGCTTTTAACTTTGACATCTCCTTTATTCCTAAAGCTGCTGAATAGGTTCCACACATTGTTCCTCTGTTCAGGACCATCCAAAACGGCATCAGCGTTTTTCTTCCTGTGCCTTAGAGATGAATAGCGGGTGTTCTTTTGATTGTGAGCACACCACTCATCCCTGGCAGACTTCCAGAGGTTCTCTTTAAGGGTAAACCTTTCTAGAAGTGTTGGCACATCATCAGCATTGGTAGAAGAGGAATGTTCGGGTTTATGAAGACTCTGGGAAGGGCTGCTATGCACACTGTAAACAGGAAAAGACGTGCCTTTGTCAACACATGAATATTCCTCTCTCGGACTGCTGGAAAAATGAGACCCATTTGAACTCCTTGTTCCAAGTCTTTTTTCTGCATCATCCAACACACTGAGCTCCTGTATTTGTACATTATAGTCTCCATGATTCTTGCTGCATCTGAGACTAGCAGAGCGAACCAGGGCCTGTGGGAAATTGAAAAATGTGCTTTCCAAAGGAAATTTGGCAGGTGTGTCCTGGGCCTTTTTCAAACCTGCTGGAGGAGAAGTAAGAGGTTCTATGATGGATTTCTTTATAGCTTTGGCAATTAGCCTCAGTGGCGATTTTGGCTGGGTGGCAGTGTGTTCTTTGGGACAGTCACCAACATTCTTTGAAAGTGTCTGTCCAGGAGACAAAACTGGAGAATGGTTATCTGAGAACTTCTGAGATTGACCACAACTGGATTGTTTCGGTATGTTCTCATATCTGTTAAAATAAGCATTCTTCTGGTCTGGAATTCCTTGGCAGTCATGTTCCGTTCTTGTAATATCTAGCTCAGCATCATCCAGAACAGGTCTTCTGGGCTTCTGCTCCATTGAAAGTGTCAACCTCCTCATTATCTTGTTTTTAGCTTTGTTCAAATGTTTGTCATGCTGTTCTTTGGCATTCTTATCTCCGTCATCAGGGTCTGCAGAGGACAACCCTGAATTCTTTGTATACAGCTGAGAGATCAGTGGCTCACTATTCATCACCCAGTTTCCTAAATGTGCATCTTCAGTTCTGTAATCCTTGCCTTCAAGCTGAGGGTAACTGAGAGGTGAAGTCAGATCGACGTGACAAGTGGATTTGTTATGTGCCAATGGAAAGCTATCAGGGCAGTTGTGGAGTGAATAGTGAGGAACATAGGATGCAATTTCACTGGATTTATCTCTGGCTTTTCCTTTCCTTTGAAATGCTGGGCTGCGTAGCTTGAAATGTCCTCTTGTAATTTCTGGACTCTTGTCAGGAGATGTCAGCTGTATGGAATGCATAAAATGATTATTTTTAGAGGAAAATGCTGCCAGGTCACCCTTGCTTCTATTTAGAGAGTGTTTTCAAACAATTACATGAGAAAATACACTCCCCCCATAAAAATGCCAGAAAGCCTCACAAAAACATTCCAATAAAATGGAAAAGGAATACACCATAACTGCAGGGTCTTGCTTTTATCCAAATATCCCTGGGAGACAGTCAAGATATTTAGATATTCAGATGTCTGTAGGGGTTCACTGCAAAATATATATAGACCCAGCAGACAAACAGTTAGTGTAGGTTAAAAAAAGTTTTCCATTTTTAAAAAACAACAACAAGATGGTGCCGTTGTACAGTCATACCTTGGAAGTCTGACAGAATTCATTCCGGAAGTCCGTTTGACTTCCAAAACGTTCGGAAACCAAAGAACAGCTTCTGATTGGCTGCAGGAAGCTCCTTCAGCCAATCAGAAGCCATGGAATCCTCGCTGGACATTTGGCTTCCAAAACTAGTTTGCAAACCAGAACACTCACTTCCGGGTTTGCAGTGTTCGGGAGCCAAAACGTTCGAGAACTAAGCTGTTCGAAAATCAAGGTACGACTGTATTGCATTATGCTTGTGTAACTACTATTCACCACTAGGAGGCAAGTTCTGTCTGATCTGGACAGTGACCCTCCCATCCATGGTTGCACTAACCCACTGAAGAAAGCATAAGCTACAAATAATTTATAATCTAAAGATCTTGTTTATTTGTTTGCAAACCACACTTCATCCATACATCTCATTGTAAAAATACAACAAAAAACAAAAAACGCTATACATACATACATACATATTTACAGCAATACCCTGTAGTATTTATACTGTAGTATTATATTGCACTTCTTCAACAAAGCATACTGTTAAAAATGTGTTGCTTCATACCTCTGTCTGAAAGACCTCATCCTTAAAGTCACTTTGAACACAGGCAGAGGTATCCTTTGAAGACGACCCGTTTTTCTTGTTGTACAGTAGAGGAAAATCTACAAAGGGAAAAGTGGACCCATAAAAGTGAGTTCATTGGAATAGATCCATGGAGTCCATGCTACTGAAACTACCCTTCCACATTACAGGTACCCAGTGCTTCCCCCGCCCTAAAAAAATGTTTAGGAGTACTCTCATTTTCCCACTCATATTGAAATACTGCCCCTCAATGAGGCCAAACTTAGATCCACAAAATGTTTAGGGGTATGCATACCCCTGTGCCCCCCCCCGAAAAAAGCACTGCAGGTACCCAACTGGCAAGCAATGCCGCCCATATAGACCATGTGGGACCTTGAAGGCCGCAATCCAGCTCCCTGCCACAGTATAGCATTGTGTTTTGTTTTGTTTTTTAAAAATCATTTTAATCAATTAGGTGGCACAGAAAAACAGCAGCAGCAACAACAACAACAATAACAGTGACATAGCAAAATGATGATGATGATATTCTCCTGTATCCACCATTCCGTTCTGCTCCCCAGCCAGGCTACAAGCCATGATGGCTATAATGGTGTTTTGCAACTTTGACCTGTTGCAGGACCTTAGCAGAGCATACGCAGAGTTCCAGAAAGCAATCAGTTGCAGGCAGGATGGACGAAGCAGGAACAAGACGCTGCTACCAGTAACTTGGTTACTTAGAGGTGTTTATTATTTACAGCAGACTCTACAAGTCACTATATACAAGAACAGATATGGATCTTAACTAGCTCTCTCTTAACAAACGACTCTCAGAACTCAGAACACCACACTGACCAACAAAACTATCCAGTCAGTAAGGCCATAAGTCATCATGCCTGTGTGAGACCTCAACCAATGGGAGAGCTGTATCCAAGGTCTCATATCTCCAGGCAGGATAACTCCTCTCTGCTCAGTCATCTTGGCTTTCGGCCAATGCTTAGCTGAGTCTGTGTGAAGCTGCACAGAATGTCATGTAGTCAAAAATCCCAAGAGGCTATGCTCTGCCTCCACTGTTAGAGGCAGCAAGGCATCTGAATACCAGTTGTTGGGAACCAGGGGGATGGAGAAGGCTCTTGGGCTCATCTTCTGCTTGCTGGTTTCCTCCAGGCATCTAGTTGGCCGCTGTGAGAAGGGGATGCTGGACGAGATGGGACATTGGCCTGATCAAGAAAGCTCTTCTTACGTTCTTATGTTTGGAGTGCTATGCCCAATAGTAAACATGTTTTTAAATGCCCAGTTAATTGAAGAAGAAAAATTGCCCTGGGCCTAAAAAATAGGAAAGGTGACTGAGTGAACAGTGCTGTAGATATGGGGGGGACTAGCTGGGTTTTTTTGCCCTTGGTGAAGCCTCCAGAGAGGCACCATTGAGGCTCCCAGACACGTGTATGGGCGGTGCCAAAAGGAGTCTTTGACCCAGGTGAAATAAAGCTTCGTTTTGGACCTGCAGGGGAAGGGGCTTTCCATAGCTGCATTGCCACTACTTGTTGCCACAATCCTCAAGTCTGCAGGGGGTGGTTTCTAGAGAAAGGCATCAGCTTGATGACCTCAGCATGCATGCAGGTTGGTGGGTATGGGAGGAGGTGGCTGCACATTGCTCCAGTCATATATTGGCATCCCTATTTTATTTAGAGATGTGCAATTAATCCCCTTTTCAGTTTTCATCAGTTCCCAAAGTGTAAAGGAGCCATAAAATAGGCAATTAAACTAAACATGAAAGAGTTAAAATCAACAATACAGCCTGTGCCACTGAGTGAAAAAAGAAATCTAATTATTCTGGTGCAATTAATATTATAGAAAACTACCCACACTCAGAGAAGCTTGTAGGATGCTGTTTCTATGTAACTGCTTTAGGGCTTTAAAAACAACACCACCAAATTGGATGTTCAATACTATCGAGTTCTACCATGGCTTTGCAAATTGGCTGCCACATTTGGATTCCCTGACTGCAGTCTTCTGGCCCTGTCAGGTTCTCCTCTCACCCCTGCAACAGAAAGTCTCGCTGGCTAACAATATTGCCATATAAACCATCGCCAGCTTGCCATCGAGTAATTTCCTAGCCCCACCTTAAGAATTGTGTGGCAGAGTTTCCGCTGTTCCATCATTTCCCCACCAAATGGCAACTTTTCCACAATGGAATTCAAGCCCCCCCCCCCCGCCCCATCCCTTCATTGACTGAATGGCTGAGCTCTGCTCCTGGTGGTGCCAATTAAGCACAGCAGGAGACAAGAGCAGCAGCTGTCAAAGATCTTTTATTTCAGACGCAATGGAGGAAATGTTTTTGTTCTCTGCAATGTAGGAGACAATATTTATTCCAATATGGATTCTTGGATCACATAACTTAATATCGAATGTGTATTTCTCTCTCTCTCTCTCTCTCTCAACAAAATAGTAAATGCAGGAAATATTTGCACAGCTTTGGATAAATCAACACATTTATTAATATAAGTGTTAGTACAGTTCATTGTCCTGGAAGGCAAGTAAAATGACTCCAGCTGATGCCTGCAAATTTAAAACAAGCAAGGGGTGTCCTGGATAATAATAAATAATAAGAATAATTTTATTATTTATACCCCAGCCACTCTGGGAGGCCTACAGTGCATATAAAAACATAGCAAAATGTCAAACATTTAAAACTTCCCAATACAGGACAGCTTTCAGGTGTTTTCTAAAAGTTGTGCAATTCTTTATCTCTGGATTTTATTGACTATAGTTTATTTATTATTTTATTTCATAAAATGTGTAAGTCACTTGATTTTTTAAAAAAACAAACAAACCTCCAAGCAGTTTGCAAAAAAGATAAAACAATAAAATTATCAATAAGAAAAATGATCAACAATGATCTGATACTTTCAAAAAGTTGAAATAACAATAGACTAATAACAGATTGAAGCCTGCATCAACTTGCTAAACATCTGGGTAAAAGGTAAAGGTAAAGGGACCCCTGACCATTAGGTCCAGTCGTGGCCGACTCTGGGGTTGGGGCGCTCATCTCGCTTTATTGGCCGAGGGAGCCGGAGTACAGCTTCCGGGTCATGTGGCCAGCATGACTAAACCGCTTCTGGTGAACCAGAGCAGCGCACGGAAATGCCATTTACCTTCCTGCCGGAGCGGTACCTATTTATCTACTTGCACTTTGATGTGCTTTTGAACTGCTAGGTGGGAGGAGCAGGGACCGAGCAACAGGAGCTCACCCCGTCGCGGGTATTCGAACATTTGGGTAGGCTTGTCTAAATAACAATGTTTAGGAGAGCAAGGTGGCAGACAGTTTTCTCCACTGAGCTGTAGTTGTTCAATAGGTCAGGGCTAGGTAGGGCTTCTTGAGGATAAGCACACCAACACCTCCTTCAGAGTTCCCACCCCTTCCTACAAAGAAGCATTAGCTACCCCTTCTATCTGCTTGACCAATTGCCTTCAGCTAACTTTCATAGGCAAGGATACCCAGAGAGCAGGACTCTCCTAGTGTTTCGTTCACCTCAGCTTCAGCAACTGAAACTAAACCAATACCATTGGAACACACAGTGTTCTCGACCCTTTCATGCATACTCTAACCCCAGTGATGCTATCCCAGTGATTGCCAGCAGTTTCCTTGTAATGTGCTTCTTCCCCACATTTCTTAGTATCACCTTCAGATCCTAGGATTCAAGGAATGGAGGTAAGAGCAGCTCTGTTGATTCAGACCAAAGAGCCACCATAGTCCAATGTCTGGCTTACAAAAGTGGTCAACTACATGCTTCTTGGAAAGCCAACTGTCTGGGCTTGAAAGGAGCCTTGTAGCCACAGGTTCCCTAGCCAGCATCACCATACTTTATATTTAGTTTTACTTTGCAAGCTACAAGGCTGCATGAAGGCAACATCCTCTCCCTTTGCTTGCTCTATAGCAGCTGCTATTCAGAATAGCACCTCTGAACCTTGAGGATTAGTTAGCTAAGTAAGAGTGGTCTTTCATAACTATGCCTAAGCTCAGGTTGAAGCTGTGAAGCCAGATGTGGGCAGGCTTCAGTTTTCCAGAACCCCAAAATCCACCAGTCAGAGCCAGATGCACAATAGCAGCTTGTGAAACAACCTTAGAATTAAGAAACAAGGTGTATTTGAGAACATGCTCAGCCCAATTGTTTGTTCTTACTAGTGAATGAAGTTAGCAGTCATTCCATATAAAAATCCATCCCTGGATCCCCCCCCCAAATGCTTTCTTCATTAGAGCAGCCGTATTTAGAAAGAAAAAGCCTTTTGTTGTTGCTGCGACAATTAGGAGAACTATTGGCCATTGTCTTATCAATCTGCCAGTAAATCCTGTTCTATCTTCTGCCCATCTGATCTAAGTCAGTGGCTACCAGCACATCTTGTGGCAACTCTTTCCATGCATTTATTATGTACTGTGTGAAAACAGGATTTTGTTTGTCCTGAATCTCCCATCGATTTCACAGGTTCTAGCATAATGTGGGGGAGGAGAATTCCCTACCATGCTCTTTGCATCCCATCATCATCCTTCCCCAACCACCCTTTCTTCTAAGCATAAAACATCCCAAACATGTTAAGCCCCATCTCCTTAAACACTTGTCACCCTTTTCTTTCTTTCTTTCTTTCTTTCTTTCTTTCTTTCTTTCTTTCTTTCTTTCTTTCTTTCTTTCTTGGGGTGAGCAGCTCATGACTGAGAGTAAAGCAACAATGCTTGCAATACATAACCCGAACCAGTGTGGGGCAGTAGACAAAAAAGCTATCTATTCTTCCCTCGCTGATTCCTTCTTGAGTATCTACCTGCAAATTGTTCTTCTCTCATATCTGAAATTCCTGCTTCTTCTTCTTCAGTGTTAGACTTTCCTTTTGTTAACTTCATGACTCCATGAAAGCCATGCATAAGCTTGTTTTGCTATGTTAGCAGCACTGAAGTGACCTGGGCAGTGTGTGGAGGTCTTGGGCTGCGCAGACAAGAATATCAGCCTCACGGATGTGGTCCAAAGGAAAGCAGAGCAACATGTTTGGCACCAGCTTGGCTGCAGGAGTTGCTGGAAGGAGGTATACAAGATGCCATCCAACCGTCTTAGGGACTCCACTCTCAATTTGTGTAGAGTTTACTCCTTAGCCTTTGCTTCTCCCAAAGAAGTTCCACAAGGCAATGGATACAGATTGTTCCTCAGGGTTTATTCCTGAAGCCTTTCTCATGAAGGAGCATAATTGCAAGGCAGTGGAGGTTTAGGATTAGGGCAGTGATGGACAAACTTGGCCCTCCAGCCATTTTGGGACTACAATTCCCATCATCCCTGACCACTGGTCCTGTTAGCTAGGGATGATGGGAGTTGTAGTCTGGAGGGCCAAGTTTGGCCATCACTGGATTAGGGTTTTCTTTCTCTTAGATTGACTACCTTGCAGGTTAATGAGCCCCATCTGTTCCTGTATAAGCTTGTATGTACTCTGAATAGATTTGCTTATCAGGTGTAGCCAACCTTAAGTTTCTTTATTCTTTCAACCAGCCGTCTTAACAGACTATTTCTGCAATCTGCTGCAATAGATATGCCAAGCTTCAACACTTGCACCACCTTGCTATTCTAGCAGAAACATGTGATTTTCTTCAGCTACACCCCTCCTCTCCCTTCATTAGTTCATTAGATCATGGCACCCAAATTAGTGCCAAAAGCAGGAAACCCAGACAAAAGCACTGAAGCACACCTGCATCAGATTAGCTTTTGCAAATGGCTGCTTGTGGAGGTGGGGAAGCCATGGAATTGTTTAGCCGAGAGAAAGGTGAATTTTGCATGAACAGGTGCAAATGAATTCAGATGACACACACACCTGAACCTTAGGAACTCTGCTTCACCACAAGCCAACAGAAAAACTGTTCCTGTTCGTTTGTTTGTTTGATTGACTGACCCAGTTTAAAGGCTTATTTGAATATTATGTGACTGCACTTCTAACCTGATTCTGGAAGAGATTACAACTCCCCTTATTTTTACATTGACATCATGAAATGCGCTCACTTAAGGGGGGGGGGAGTGAACTGAACTTACGCACGCACACACTGGCCTGGGTGACAAGTCCATGTTGAAGATTCTGGTTTCTAGACACAGTGAATTTTACAAAGATATTAAAACCACAGCTTTTCAGACAATGGCGGGTGGAGGTGGTGAATCAAAATACTGTGGTTGGGACAGGAGCTGGTTTCTGTCAGTAGATGGGTTTTGCTATTTTCTTAAAATTCACTCATCTCCTTCTGGTGGGCTGTTAGCTCCCTCTGGAGATTCATCACCAGACCCACATGGGAGGTTTACACACATAAATAGGCAAAGCTTTAAACAAATGTGTAAATGAGCAAGCTGCAAAAGGAGCTGGCAGTAGGCTTGCTCCCCACCTACCCTTAAAAGATTGTTAAAGTGTTGCCTCTTGTTGGTTTTTAACCAGTAGGCTAAGGCACAGCTATACAAAAACTGGTCTTACAAACTTCAGTAGAAGAGGAAGAAACTACAGAAAAGGAGAAGAAAATAGAAACTATTTGTGGAAGCTGCAGTCAGGATTATTACTCTTAATGCTATTATTATTACTATTACTACTACTACTACTACTACTAACAACAGCATTATTATAGGAAGTGGGCTCTGGCAAGTTCTCACAATTATTGTGCCTAATAATAATAATAATAATAATAATAATAATAATTTATACCCCAGCCACTCTGGGCAGCTCCCAACAGAATATTAAAAACACAATAAAACATCACACATTAAAAACTTCCCTAAACAGGGCTGCCTTCAGATGTCTTCTAAAAGTCAGATAGTTGTTTATTTCCTTGACATCTGATGGGAGGGTGTTCCACAGGGCGGGCGCCACTACTGAGAAGGCCCTCTGCCTGGTTCCCTCTAACCTCACTTCTCGCAGTGAGGGAACTGCCAGAAGGCCCTCGGCGCTGGATCTCAGTGTCTGGGCAGAATGATGGGGGTGGAGACACTCCTTCAGGTATACAGGACTAAGGCCGTTTAGGGCTTTAAAGGTCAGCACCAACACTTTGAATTGTGCTCGCAAATGTATTGTGAGCCAATGCAGATCTCTCAGGACTGGTGTTATATGGTCCCAGTGGCCACTCCCAGTCACCAGTCTAGCTGCCGCATTCTGGATTAGTTGTAGTTTCCAGGTCACCTTCAAAGGTAGCCCCATGTAGAATGCATTGCAGAAGCCGAATAACAGCTTCAGAGATTGTATGTAGCTGTGCCAACCAAATGGGCATGCCACTGCGACAGCAACTTGCTCAGAGATGCAAGTGTGTTCCCGGATGCTGAGAGGTCCACATGTACATAGTAGAAGACAGACCACAGGCAAGAGATACCTGAGAAGTATCACAAGAACACAGGAATCTGTATTACACCAAATCAGATCATTGGCCCATCTAGGGGAGCAGCTTTCTGGGGTTTCAAACTGGAGACCTTCCCAACCTGACTTGGAGATATCAGGGATTGAATCTGGGACCTTCTGTTGTAAGAGTATAAGAAGAGTCTTGCAGGATCAGGCCAGTAGGCCCATCTAGCACAGGATGCGGTTGTCACAGACACCAACCGGATGCCTCTGGGAAGCCCAAAAGCAGGACCCAAGCACAGCAACACTCTCCCCTCCAGCACCTGGCATTCAGAAGCTAGTGGAAGCAGAACATAGGCATCAGGGTTAGGGGCCATGGGTAGCCTTCTGCAAGCAAGCCAGATGCTCTTCCACTGATGCTGTTGGACTCCAACTTCTAACACATGTATGTTTTGCAGATGCAGGATGGGCCAGAAGGGAAAACCAATCATGTGACTATCATTCATTTGAAACCCCAGCAGGGGAAAACCTCATGAGGAAAGGGATTTGGAGCAGGGAACCAGTGGAAAGGAAAACAGTTAAGACCCATTCTAAATCTTACTTGACTGAATTTTCTTCTTCCAGTTTTGGTACTTTTTTGAGGCAGAAGGTTCTCGAAGACTCTGGGCTCGTTGAAGAGCTAAAGAGATGGAAAAGGACACTTTAAAACGGTCCATTTGAAAAAAATGTAAAACAATATATTGAATGAATAGAGGTTTCACTAAAGGGTCAAGCAACTGCATGTCCTTTTGTGCTTCCATTCCCTGCCCTGGAAGTGAAATTCCATGGTCCCAAGAATAGCATATCCCCCCCCCCTGCCCTGAGCTACTGTAACACATTTGCAATTCCAAATCAAACACCCAACAATCTCTAGATCTGCACTATCTAGATCAGACATTTCCCATTAGTAACTTATATACATGCAAAAAAACAGCAGGGTTAAAGCACTTTTCAGTTGCAATCCAGTATACACACTGGGAGTAAGTCTTCCAGGATGTAACAGGATTTACTTCTGAATATATATATATACAGTGGAACCATGGTTCCCAAATGTCTTAGTTGCCGAACAAATTGGCTCCTAAATGCCGCAAACCCAGAAGTAAGTGTTCCAGTTTGCGAACGTTTTTCAGAAGCAGAACATCCGACGCAGCTTCTGCTTGGGTGCCGGAAGCTCCTGCAGCCAATTGGAAGCCATGCCTTGGTTTTCGAATGGACTCCCAGAACGGATTAAGTTTGAGAACCAAGGTACCACTGTATAGGGTTGCATCCAGAGGTTTTTTTTCAGCCGGAACTCAGTTCCGGCACCTCTCAGGTGGGCACCATTCCCATTCTAAGAGAGCAAGAGTGAGTTCTGGCACACCTTTCCCCAGAAAAACAGCACTGGTTGCATCTTTAGTGTCATCTGAAAAGGCCTTCAATTTAAGCAGTAGAGCAGAGGCAGGAAATCCTCTTGCCTCTGGATATTGTTTGGACTACTAGCTCCCACCATCCCCTGACCATTGGGTGATGCTGGGTGATGCTGATGGAATCTGGAGTCCAGCACCATCTAGAGAGGGACAGCTTCTGCTCCTCATCCCTGCCAGCAGAGTATACAGTTAAGATTTCTGTTTTTCAAGCATAGGTTTACAGTCAGCAACTTGCAAGACCGAGCAGGCATGCAGATCAATATGAAAGTGCCTATTAACCACTAGAGGGCAACGTTCACCAACCAGTGTTTCCTCAGAAAGTGCCACTTCTCAACTCCTTGGAATTGCTGTTCAACTTTTAAATGATTAACTTTCACAGAATCCTGCGTCACAAGAGCTTGTTTTGTGCACTGCAGATTCTATGGCTCTTATTGTTTCTCTTCCTTGTGGGCTTTCATATAACTATGGGAGAAAATGTAACATTTGTCTTTCTCTGCAGAAGTTATTTATCACCATGACCATTCCCATGGGAATATGCAGAGCACAATAAACAGAACTCTTCCAATATGCTTCAGGAAAAAGCTAGTTGCGCTGCACAGGCAAACAAACAATGCAAGTAAGAAAGCATATGCAACAGAGCCGCCGGGGTGGAACAGAGATATAAAAGGCAACTAAGGAGCAAAAAAGGGAGAAAATACATGATGTACCATGTGACCCTGTCAATGACAAGGAAGAGTTTGGAGGTAAGATAGCAGCAAGCTAAGGGGAACATTTGTAACATAGATTGATCTTGAGAAAAAAAGTTGAGCTTTATTTGGCCAAAACAAAGCAAGGGGAAGAGAAAGGCTTTTGCTGTTATTACACATGGTCCTCTTCAGCTGGACACCTCTTCAGTTCCCTGTTGCATTTCCAAAGATAATCGTTATTCAAACAGCAATTTAATTCATACAAGGCTCTTTGCCTGGGGTGCTTGGATTAAAATATTGCCTTTTTATCAAGTTATTGTTCTGCAAATTTATGTTTGCAATGTGCTGTCAGAGCAAAAAACCGAATTAACCTCCACTTGATATTTCTCTGAACAATTACACATCAAAGGCAACTGGAGAAGCCTGTGGTTGCAGAGCGGTTACAGGTCACAATGAGAAACCTTGGTCTTTTGAAACGAAACAAGGATAAAAATAAAATAATGGAAAAATACAAGAATGAAACCCATTCAGGATTCTATCAGTATTATTGTGTTTAATGACACTTACCTTGCAACCATGAAAATTCAGGCCTATGCATTTTTGCGGTGTAGTGTTCAGTTGTTTTGATGTATTGTTCAATGTTTTTCTTTTTAATTCTACAATCCCCTCCCCACTCTCTAGAGCAGGTGTGGGGAGCCATTGGCCCTCCAGATGTTGCTGAACTACACCTCCCATCGGCACCAGCAAGCACAGCCAATGACCTGTGATGTTGTGAGTTGCAGTTCATCAACATTTGAAGGGCCACAGGTTTCCTACCTCTGCTCTTGAGTATTGGTGGGCATTCTATGATCACCAAGATGTTACTGGACCACAATTCCCATTATACCTGACCTTTGGCCATATTGGCTGGGACTGACGGGAGCTGTAGTTCAGAAGTACCTGGAGGGCCAAGGGTTCCCCAGCAGTGCTTTAGAGTAACAGTCCCTCTGGCCGCCATTGGCTGTGTCACAGTGGAATCTGGTTAGAGTGGTCGGTTACCAAAGATGACAGGCTCATGAACTGTTAATAGTTCTGGAGCTAGGCATTTCAGAAGATCTAACTTACTCTAAGGTGCTGGAGCTCCACCCTCTTCTCCTCCTGACTACCGTAGGTGTGGGCAAGCTAAGGCCAAGCTCCTGAAAGCTAAAAAGCTTTGGGAAATTTGGAATCCCAACACTCACAAGTTGCACAGTTAAATCCAATCACTCTCTGGACAATAAGAGCTTTTGAATGACCCCTTGATGGCATGAATGGATTGAGTTGTTACAGAACTTGCCATTTGCAGCCTTCGACTTTTCATGGCCTTCTTCCTTCTTCCCCAAGCTTGTGTTCCGCAACAGAGGCTTTCGTAGGGATGGGCCACTGGTCCTTGGCTCAGGCAATGGGAACAGCCCTTCATCACTTTCAGAGATAGATGCGTCCCCATCAAAATCAGGCTCTAGATCTGAGCTAAGAAGCAAAAAAGAGAAAGACCTGTCACAATAATAGCATATGGCCAGCAAGTGGAACAAAACTGCCCGTCAAATATTTCACAGCTGCCCTTCTGTCTTCATAAGCATGGGTCACTGGAAAGTGCTGAGCAGTTGCAACTTAAATATTCACAGTAGCTTAGCACTGATTGCAAAGGCACTAGCTTCTTCAATTACTTTTAGCATTTTCCAGGAATTTGAGGCAGTCTGAATTTAATACAGAAATCTGTTTCACACCATAGATATTTTTACTAAGCTTGATGGGAACCCATGAGTTTCTTCATCGGAACTGGTGGGCTTTTCTTATGCCACAGGATACATTCTCTTAGAGATGCATGGATCTGTCAGCCTCTGTTTCTCTCAGCTTCTCTCTCCCCCCCCCATTTTTTTTTGGGGGGTGTGTGTGTTAAAAGAACTCGAGAAAATCGATCAGCGTTTTAGTTTAATTTACATGCTTTTGTGTGCAATTTTGCCTAATACACACATTTTTGCAAGTCAATTTCCCTTAATGTGTTTTCTACGTTATTTCCTATGCTATTTTAATTAGTATATGCACCCCCCTTACTCAAATACATGCATTTTTGTACACATTACTTTGCTGGAGAAATGTGAATTTTGAAGGATGGCTGTGTTTTAATTCACTGTTGTTTCAGAAAGTACAAATCAGGTCTCATGGTGGGAGACACCAGCTGGGGAACCCTTAAGGGAAGATGGTTCAGAGCCTGAGAATTGGTGGTGGGATGATGATGAGTGGTCAGAGGAAGAAGAGGGAGCAGACTGAGAGGAGGAGGTGTTGGAAATGGAAGAGGCAACAAAGCTTAGTGAGCAGGAAGAAGCTGTGGCAGACAGCAGTCCAGACTCAGAGGCAGAAGCAGAGGCTGGAGAGCAGGGTTGGGGGGCAGCAAGACAGATATGAGACAGGCTGCTAAAGATGCCAGGGCGTGTCCCCATTCTGCTTTGACCTGCTCTCATCCCCCTGGTCTCCCAGAAACTAACGAGGCATGAAGAGTGCAGAGCATAGACAGGCAAGACAATGGAGCCTCAGATTGCTTGGGAAGGAGCCAAAGGAGGTGACTTAGGGAGCTATGGGAAGGTGGAAACCATCAGTCTCACAACTGCCTCTTTGGGGCAAGACTTACTGGGAAGAGTTGCTGTGCTCATTAGGCCTGAGCTGTTTCTTTGAGTAAAGCGTTAACTTCCCTGACACCTTGTGAGTTACTGCTGACCTGTTCCTGACACCCGCCCTGACATCAGGTAGGTTCACTTTTAAATGCAAACTGAATTGAATCTCTCTCCTTTCCTTACATCGTCTAAGCTTCCCAGTTGCTCTCCACTTCAACAAGCTGGACAGTTTTCATGTCATGGCACCTTCAGAGCACTCTGAGATTCCCCTCCTCCCTACAAAATGTTCCCTTGTTGTATCAATTTGCAGTGCCTCAGGAAGCTTTTGCAAAGTTTTTACGTCAATGTTTTTATGCTTCAAGTTTTACAGTTCTCATGTCTTGACACTTTCAGAGCACTCCAAGATCCCCTTGCCTACAGAATGGTCAATTTGCAATGCAATGCAATGCAATGCCTCACCAGTTCCAATAACTGCTCCTCCCATTTGCCTCTATATTTTCATCACACCCCCCCCCCCTGAAAAGAATTATGAAGACACAAACATGCATTTATTTCATTTTAGAAATGAATACAGAATGCAATAATTTGGAATAGAAGCAAAGGCACACTCTTAATCGCTGTACCACTAGCATTCTCTATTTGCTTATGTATAAGGTGTATAGAACTTTTGCATGTTTGATGTTTTATTGTGCTTTTAATTCTGTTGGGAGCCACCCAGAGTGGCTGGAGAAACCCAGCCAGATGGGCGGGGTATAAATAAAGTATTATTATTATTATTTATGAAAACTGTGTACACAAGTTTTGCTTGTTCTCAGGGGCTAAAAAAAATCTTATTTCCCCCCATTTTTTTGCTCCTAGTCATATTTTCTGCATTTTAACCAATGTCCAATCCCTTTTTTCATAAAACTTTGCTATCTTTGGGTTTTGGATGGTTCTTCAAACCAGGAGAGCTGCAATAAAGGGACCTAGTGTGCTCCCCTCCAGATGTTGTTGGGCTCTGTGTCCCATCAGTCCCAGCCAGCAAGGCCAGTGACGATGGATGATGTGAGTTTTGGTCCACTTTAATTACTTTCGCTCAAAGGTAGCCAAAGTGAAAAACAGGGCAGGACTTCTTCATATTTAGGCGATGAAAATCGTGGCCTAGAATGTGTTGCTTCCCCGAAAACTCTAATAGTCCTCAAATACTGTAATTTTTATAAGAGGCAGAACCAGTCTTGATTCAATTAAATCCCTCTCCCCAAAGCACTGACTCAGAACTTTGTGTAGGATGTAAATATTTCCTGCAAGTTAATCATATGCCCACAAGAGGTTCAAGGCAGCTGTAAAAAATAATGTTCCTGGTGCATCATCCTTCCTTCCCTCATTCCACCTCCTGTGTTTATTTTAACAAACAGACTTTACAATGCCTGGGTTCTCCTAAACCACGTTTTCTCCTTCCTGCTGGGAAATAGGCTGGTTTCAGTTCCCAAATCCAAGCATCCCAAAATACCTGCTTCCATCACTGGTCACCATAACCCGGACAGCCAGAAGGTTGTTTTCCGTCATCTCTTCCTCTGGGATAACTCTTACCAAGGCCCACTCAGAGGACACAGAGGAGCACCTGCCTCTGAAGTCAAGCTCAGGGACGTTCTTGAACTTCTTTGGAGATGCTGGTCCGTCTTTTGGATAGTTAAAGCCATCTACAGGAAAGATAATAGAAATGAAAATATGCCACATTGTATTAATGTATTTAGCGACACTGAGTCATTTCTTCAGATATGGTATTGCTACAGTAAAGACTGGGCAATGTTTCAAATGCTGCCATTTTGGAATAAATCAACTCTGGGAAGCCGGGCAGTTTTGTAGAATACCAACCGTTCTCAGTTCAAAGAGAGTCCTAGGGACAGTCAGTGCATGGAAAATCTCATTGAGTGATGGAATTGGCCCACAATAGATGTGAACGGTGCTATTTATGTGACTGCAATAGCCTAGAATATGTTGCTTGTGCAGAAAGTTGGTATATGGTCCACTGAAATAACTGGTAGTTTGTTGGGCTTCTTTACAGAAAAAAATGGAGAGGCAAAGGTTGCTAAATCAGATAAATTTAGCCCCACTAGAATTAACTTTCTTTCTTTCTTTCTTTCTTTCTTTCTTTCTTTCTTTCTTTCTTTCTTTCTCTTAGTCACTTCTGACTCTCTCTCCTCTCTCTCTTGCAAAAGCAACTCAGACTGACTTACAACAACAAAGCCATGCAACAAAATGACTTTGGTTCAGATGGGTATTCGGAAGCATGCTGTCTTTGAGAATGGAGGTAGAACATAGCCATCAGGACAGGGGTGCAAACTTGAATAAAATATTTGGGGGGGGCAGGTAAGCCCCACCCTGCATAATCAGCTACATGACACAGTGAATGCACACCATTTGAATGGCAATGCCCACCAACTTTGGAGGGACCTGGCCCCCTCTAATATTTTATGGGGGGGGATGAAGCCCCCTCAGCCCCTAGGAGTTGGCTCCTATGCACCAGGGTTAGCAGCCACTGCTAGCCTTCACCTCCATGAATTTGTGCTTTTAGAGCCATCTAAAGTGGTGGCCTCACTGCCTTTTGTGAGAACAAACTCTGTAATTCAACAATGCACCTTTGTGAAGTGCTTCCTAATTTTTGGCCCAAAGCCTCCAACATTCCGCACCATCACATGTCCATGACTTTAGTATTCTGGAGAAAAACTTCTCTATGCCTGCTTTCTCCATGCCATGTATAATTTTATACACTCCTGTCATGTCTCTTCTTACTCATATGGGGGCCTGCAGACTATTTTGGGGTGGGGATTCTGTTCGCCATTGCCTACTGGCAAATTCAGGTTTCACAGCTCCAATTCATCTAGCACTCTCGTGTGACAAAACCCAATCCCTGCCCCCACACCAGACTTCTGGAGACAAGGCAAGAGATGGGGAATGAACTAGAAAATGAGGGGAAACAGTTGCTTGACACAACATCCTATAACCTCTCTGTGCACAGAACAAATGCTCAATAAACAGGTTGTCTGGAAGCTTCCCATATATAGACTCTGACGCCTGGGGGCTGAGGCAGTTTTGCCCCCCCCCAATATTTTCATTTTGAGGGCGCAAGGTCCCCTCGATGTTCAGAGGACATTGCCTGAAGTTGCATCGTCTGAAGAAGCTGATGCCTCTGTCCCCGTGTTGATGGTTTCTCAAAGACCAACAGAGGAGGTCAGAACTCTTTGGAAATGTCAAGATGCTCAAAAGGGGACTTGGAGAACAAGTCCTCAGGAACAGCGTGAGTTCATATTAGAACACGCACTGTGAACTAATTGCACATTTGCACACGGAAGACAGGCTAAAGCCAAATAGCAGAAAACAGAAGCGTAACAGGCAGGGAGGAGGGTTGTGCACAAGGGATTATGACGCAAGCGCAAATGTTTGCCTGTGGGACTGTTTTGAGCAGCTGTTCCATGCCTATAATTATCACAGCACTCTCCTTGCATTCTCAAACTGCCACCCTACATATCTTTTGGCCCGTACACAAAAGGCAAGCTCTTGAAAAGCTCTGCAACTGACAATGGAAACATATTGCAAAGCTGCCTATCTATAAGCAGAGCCATCATCTGGGACCGAACTGCAACTGTGACACTGACTTGCCCTTCAGATCGTTCATCCTTCCTCTCGCTACCAGTTTCTATTGAAATAAAGGTCATGATCGCAACAGGCTGTGGTATGGCTACTCTGGTCCTTCTGTTCACTGACCTCATGCAGCCAGACTCCTTGTTACAAGTACAGAAAATCTCAGCAGGTCACAGACAAACCCCCTCCCCATCGCTGGTTATTTTGATGCCTTCCTGCTGGCCTCTCCCTCCAAAAGAGAGACATAAAAGGGCTCAGTTTATAAAAACAGGTGAAAGAAGAAGAAGAAGAAAAGGGGGGGGGAATCAATTCTCAGTGGCAGATGTGATTTTCAAGAAAAGTATAACCTACTGTTCCAACACAATTAAGGAGCCTCACTCACCAATGTTGAGCATGAACTTGATTCAGGCTGGAAAGAGTTTAGGAGGGTCTTTGAGAGACATTCATTGTCAGAAGGTGGGATAAAAACATAGCCAAGAAACTAAATATACCTGCACACTTCAGTTCCATTAAGTTCAATGTGCTCAATGTGTCCTACACTTTGTTTAGATTGCATGGATGGAATACTCTATAAAACCATGATAGTCATCTGCCTTTCTTCCATCATAGAACCCAAGGTGGTCCCCTCGCATGTGAATCCCAGGAGGTCAACCATCCAGGAACTGACTAGTATTGTTTTGTGGGTAGAGTGAATGAGTGTATAAGTGATTTCATAAAATAGCAAGGTGAGGCCTCATGTGCTCTCACATCACACCATGGGACACGTCACTACCTATGTCCTGGTAGTATAAACCTCGTTGAATTCAGTGAGTCTGCTGCTAGCAGAGCATTTGCAGTAGAGAGATCCAGATTAGGAAATAAACGGCCAAGTACTCCTTAAAGAACCCAAGTATCTCTTTAATTGATTAAACTCTATAGAGTAGAACTTCAAGGATGGTAAATTCAGTTATTCAGACTTCATGCATTCATTTTATGGGCATATCATAACACTCATATAAATCTGCGCTGCAGTGGAACACTGTACAGGTCTGGTTGAAAAGAATATTGTAGTGCTGCAAAATATAAAGGTAAAGGGACCCCTGACCATTAGGTCCAGTCGTGACCGACTCTGGGGTTGCAGCGCTCATCTTGCTTTACTGGCTGAGGGAGCCAGCGTACAGCTTCCAGGTCATGTGGCCAGCATGACTAAGCCACTTCTGGCGAACCAGAGCAGCGCACGGAAATGCCGTTTACCTTCCCGCCGGAGCGGTACCTATTTATCTACTTGCACTTTGACGTGCTTTCAAACTGCTAGGTTGGCAGGAGCAGGGACCGAGCAACGGGAGCTCACCCCCTCACGGGGATTCAAACCCCTGACCTTCTGATCGGCAAGTCCTAGGCTCTGTGGTTTAACCCACAGCGCCACCCGTGTCCCTGCAAAAGATACAGACAGCCAAAATAATCAGAGGCCTGGAGCACATTCCCAACAAGAAAAGTCCATGTTTCTTTCTGAGATTTTGTGTCAGTAAATAAGGAAATTAAAGTTATATGAGCGTAGAGAACAGGAGTCAGAGTGAGAACCAAGTATTTCAGAAGTAGGAATTTCAAACTGTGCTGCAATTCTACAAAATTAGGCAAACTTGCACACCCCTGCACATGTGTGCACATACTGATTTTGTCGAATTTTTGTTGTTTTTGAGAGCACAAGACACAAAGAAGCAGAAGCCTGTCTGTCCATAAAATTACTAGCTACAGTATTACTGTTTCTGCCCACTAAAAGTGACACTAGAAATTTGAAATGAGATCTTTATTGCCTCCTGCCATAAAGCCTTTCAGGACCATGGTAAACATGGTGAATAAATGAGAGATGACATCTCTCTGCAGGGAGGGAATCCACAAAGCTGTAAATATCTTGGTCCCAGCAGGACAGACAGAAGCTGGGGTGCTAAGGAGATATTGTTAATTACTTTACAAAGACAGGGTGATTACCAAGAGAGCTGTGCAAATTGCACATAACATTCCTTGGCCGAAGGTTCCATTAAATCACAGACTGACTGTGAATTTTTGCATTACACTCATATGTAGAACAGATATGGAAGAATGCAGAATATACTAATTGTATGCATGGCCAGTGGTAAAATGCATAGAAGACGACTTCTTCTTCTTTGGCAATCACTTGTAGCCGAGTAAGATTGTCTTCCATAAACACAGTTTTAACAATGAGTCCATAAGTGACTGTGGAGGCCAATTCTGGACCCACACCTCCTTCCACAGTGGGGACATTGGTTCCCAGGTGGGAGTTGATCACAGTGTGGATTTGCCAAGCGTGCCTTCCTCTTAGCATGTTTCTCCCTTGCATTTTGAGTTCGAGTGTCTTCAAAGTCTATGACACCTTTGGTGTCTTAAACTAACTTTCAAGTTACAGCAAAAATATGTTACTCTGGGATTGGTCTGAATGCACTCACTGGGCAGTGATTCTTCATTCTCACTTTCTTTACCTGGGACCTGTAAATAGTCTTGGCAAAGCATTCCTGCTCAGTACCCTACTTTTGTTAAGAACATGAGTTGGCTTCTACAGTGACCAGAGGGTATCTCTTTCTGCTCCCAACTCCTCTCCTTTCCTCATATGTAAATGTGTGTATAGAGTCCAGCATTCAAACAGAGGCACACTGAAGTTCAGAGAACAAAGTTGAATTCCTTGAAGATTTGGGGGGGGGGTTCCAGAGATTTCTCAATGGTAAAGTTGTGGACATCTATGCTCAATTTCTTTACTGGCAAATAAATACAAATACTACAAAATGGTAAAAAGCCTCCAGTAACTTTC
Organism: Podarcis vaucheri; assembly: GCF_965113315.1. Taxonomy (NCBI): domain Eukaryota; kingdom Metazoa; phylum Chordata; class Lepidosauria; order Squamata; family Lacertidae; genus Podarcis; species Podarcis vaucheri. The sequence goes on from NC_138759.1 coordinate 69,709,853, forward strand.
ATCTACCCGCAATGTGAAAGAGATTCAGTGCAATCATGTGTGGGTTGAATTGGTTTGTTTGTTGCTTGTATAGGATATTTGTTTTTTAATGTTTGACGTTTTGTTGTGTTTTTATTTCTGTTGTAAGCCACCCAGAGTGGCTGGGAAACCCAGCCTGATGGGCGGGATATATTAAAAAAGTAAAGGGACCCCTGACCATTAGGTCCAGTTGTGACCGACTCTGGGGTTGCGGCACTCATCTCGCTTTATTGGCCGAGGGAGCCGGCGTACAGCTCATGTGGCCAGCATGACTAAGCCACTTCTGGCGAACCAGAGCAGCACACAGAAACGCTGTATACCTTCCCGCCGGAGTGGTACCTATTTATCTACTTGCACTTTGACATGCTTTCAAACTGCTAGGTTGGCAGGAGCAGCCATATTTATTTTATTATTCCAAAATAAATATGTTGGTCTTCAGGGCAGCCCAAGATTTTTTTAATGATTCTCGTTCAAAAGGAGACCAAAGCCCATCTAGTTTGCACTGCGAATTGTCTACGCTGACTGGCAGTGGTGCTCCAGGACTTCAGACAGAGGATATTTCCAGTTCCACCTGGAGATGCCAAGGGCTGAACCTGGGACCTTTTGCATGCAAGACAGATGCTCCCTAACTTTCTCTCTTTCTCTCTCTCACAGGCAGGTTCATGCTTCAATTCTACACTCGCAGGGGGAAAACAGTTCTGTGTAAGGATGCAGCTGGGAATGGAGTGTTGGGAAGGGAAGAGGAAATAAATCAAGCAGCTGAATGGAGGAAGCCCAACTGAAGGCAGGAAAATCTAGATGGGAAAGGAAGCAATATGGTGCAAGAGTGATGCACAGAGATCTGTGCTGCACATGGATTGTCTTTCCTGCCAGACTTCCAGCTTTCTTCTTTCTAGGTTTGTGGAGAAGAAACGTTTCCTTTGTGCTCCTTGTATGCATTATATTGACTGCTAATGTCACTTCTCCATTAACATTGGAAAGCAGGAAAGGAAGGAATCCTCATACATGTAACCTAAAGTGAATGAGCCCCATTCCATTGGAGGCAAAACTGTATATCAGGAGACTTGCAACAGAGACTTGTATAAGTCAGAAAGGATGTATCTGTATAAGCAGGCTTCCTCAACCTGGCGCCCTCCAGCTTTTCTAGACTACAACTCCCCTCAACCAAAGTCAGTATAGATTCCTATGTTACAGGTGTGTTGGCTGGGGCTGATGTGAGTTGTAGTTCAAAACAGCTGGAAGGTGCCAGGCTGTGGAAGAATGGCAGTATTCATAGGATTTTTATTCTTCTTTGCGCATGTGATTCAGTTTGAAACTGAAAAGTACATTCTGTCTGCTTTGAACATCAACTCAACTGGTTTCTAAGGCACTTGTTCATCCCCTGGGTTGAGGTCTCCACTGTTTTCCTGTTGCTAACACACAAGCTTTGCTTACTTTACACTGAAAAGGCTGAAAAGAAGCCAAGCACACCCAACAACAACGAATCACAGCGCAAAATGTTCCCTTGTACAGAACAAGCTGGAGCAGGATAGGGGACTGAAAGAGGCACCATATTTTGTTCCCATCAGAAGGAGAGTTGCAAAGCAATGTTTTGCTGCACTGGAAAAAATGCAGTTTGTGACTCTTCTGTGGCAGCATGAAATATGGAAGCAGATCACTCTGAGCACTTTGCAGAACCGCCAGAACACTGAGTGAAGAGGCTGCAACAGGGCTGGGATAAAATGCTGCTATTGCCCCCCCCCCCGTCATTTGCTATCTCACTATGAAGGCAAGGATGGAGGAGGATACAGTGGTACCTCAGGTTACAGACACTTCAGGTTACAGACGACTCTGCTAACCCGGAAGTAGTAACTCGGGTTAAGAACTTTACCTCAGGATGAGAACAGAAATCGCACGGCAGCAGTGGGAGGCCCCATTAGCTAAAGTGGTACCTCAGGTTAAGAACAGTTTCAGGTTAAAAACAGACCTCCAGAACGAGGTACCACTGTATTTTGACACTATTTCACGGGTGGGGGAGATGCCTCTTGTTACTGACAACCTTGCTGCTCTTGGAAAAAAAAGTTGTTGCTGTTGTTGTTATAGCACAACTCATGTTCCTGAATATCCTGAACACAAGAGCACTCTGTTCACCTGCGATTCACAGCAACTGGTATTCAGAAGCATATTGCCTCTTTTCAGTGATGGATGACTGGGCACCCTTTTCTTTTCTGCACCTAAAACACTCCTGGAATGATGCTACACCATAACAGAGCATTATTATTATGAAGGGGCTTCGGGGGTGGGGGGAAGGGTCTACTCAACCGGGAGGTTTTGTTTGGTGATTCCTTTCCACCATTGTCACACCGTCAGGCCACAATATAGGAGTTTTTGTTCAAAGAGAAGAAGGTATGTTTTGCTACCCAGGTGTTCTAACCAAAGCAAAGTTCTGTTAGCTGCGTCAAGAGATCACGACACAACCTCCTCCTTTTAGGAAAAATACAGAGCCTCAATATTCTATGCAGGCCCAATCAAAGATGGACAATACAGCTGACAGTGGAAACACAGAAGCAGGAAAAGAACGGAGTGAACTAATAATTAACCTGACTTTTTTCATGTTTTCCTTCATAAGTAAGTTTCATTGGAGGCAGATAGGCCTATAGAAATACCAGCACAACTATGGAACTTTGTTTCCTGAGGAGTTATTTCAAATTCAGTTGGGTATGTGGGGGTAAGGATTGCAGCCTAAGTCCCAAGAACATCTGAAGAGGTTCCAGATATATGTCCCTTTCATGTCGAGAAAACAACCTACTTTTTCAAATCTTTAGTCCAACCTTATTCCATTAAGAATTTCACCCTCAAGGCATTGCTCTGGGAGAGCCAGGAGATTCAAGCTAAACACTTGCGGAATACACCAAGCAAGGGGAACTGCAGTTCTCATGGAACAGATGCTGGGTTCCTGTAAACATTGCAACTTAGCCAACTTAAACAAAGGGTTGGATCCTGCAAAGATCTGAAATCCTTATCTACATGCAACACAGCAACAACAATAAATCAAATTAGCTATTAATCTGGATGACAGCCAGTTGCCCTTAGGTCCAGCTGTTGAAAGGAAAAGGAATATTTAAAATAAAAAATACATATATTGAGGTAAAAACAAAATCAAAATAAACTCAGGAATGTTGTTCTCTTCTACACAAGTAGTCCCAGAAATTTATTAATTCAATTCCTAGAAACTAGGGACGGGGGGGAATCAATTCAGTTCTATTCACATTTTAATCTAAACCTAGATAATTGGTACTTCATGAACTAATATGTCAACTGAAAACACAGATATCCTTCAAAATTCACACCTGTCTAAATTTTGCGATGGAGTTCTCCAAACAACTAAAGGGTAGAATTCAACACCACCCAAAGAAGATCATTTCTGCTTGCCCGATGAAACAATTTCTCCTCTCTACTCTCCTCATGCTGTTCTGGAGTGTGTCTCTGTGTCTCCTAATCCTTTTAAGCCAATTTGGGGAGGGCACAGGGGTATGTGGGGAGAGGAGAAGCAGGGAGTCCCATTGCATGAGTACGGCTTATTGCGCTGGCTTCCGCTAGCACAACTTAGTTGAATCTGGCCCAGCTGAATCTACAAAAATGCATTGCATAAGAGGTATTTGCTTGCAAAAGCATGTATAGGTAGGAGAAAAGTGCACTAAACTACTGAACAATTTTCATGGAGTCTTGGGGAGGGGAAGAGAAATGCAAAACTGGTGTTGAAAGTGGCAAATAGAAATTGAGATTAGAAATAACAGAAACTGAGAGAAACCAACATTGACATTTGCCCATCCCTACTGGAGACTTCAACACAGCATCTCACAGCCAGTCCCTTCCTATCACGTGGCTGTACATCAAATCCCACAAAAAGGCCAGCGCAGATTACACTACCCAGAGTGCTTGAGAGACTGCCTTGAGAGACTTTTGCCACTATTTGTGGAATTTTCTGCTTTGCACTAAAATCGCAAAACTTGGCCAGATGGTTGCTTAAGATCAATGTAAGGGGGAAAGCCTTCCTAAGGGCCTAACTACACTACATGTTAACAATGTGAGTAAATCACATGCACTGTGATTGGTAAATTAAATGTCAGGCACAATTTCTATCAAGATCATAGCAGATGGGGAGGGGAGGTTTAACACTTCCCTCCCCAACCACAATGTGTGCGCAATTTGTCTATTCCACACACTCCACCCCATGCAGAAATTAGCACTAGGGGGAGAAACTCCCTTTCCTGTCAGTGAAAAGACTTGGTGCAACTTTTCAGGGAATGGAGAGACGGGCTGAAAGCAAATTTTATTGTTTTGGCTGGAATAAAATCTTCATTCAAATGGCCAGCTGCTTACAGATAAGAGGACTTAAAACTGCAGATTTATCTACCAGTATAAATTGACAATAAGAGGCGAAAAGAAAAGAAGGCATTCGCTCCACCGTATCCAAAATATCGAGCCACTTTTGTGTCCAATGGGACACCTGTTCACACACACGCACAGTAAAAATTAGGAATTGCCTTTCATTTTCCAGTTCTCTCAGCTAAAGATCTCTAGGATAGGCTGCAGGATGAATAGCGGTTCATATTCATCTCTTGCCAGAAATGCTGCTTACCATACCCTGGAGGCTACAGGCATGCTGCGAAGATAGAAGGCGTTAATCCTTGAGTGGAACTTTGCAAGCCAAACCGGTCGCTTAATCGTGGTCAGGGTGTTTGCCAGTTTGCCAGATGGCATATTCCAAGAATATCTGCTCCTAGAGTGCCAGCCAACTGGAAGTAGAAAAGCCAAACATACAAGCCCACTCACCACCTCCTTAGCTTGTGTTACTCCACAGTAATTTAGCACTGACAAGAAAAAGACAACCACCCCTAAATGACTCTTTAATATTCCTTTCTTGTAATCTAATGTTTTAACTAGCACTGGAAGATAGGAAAGGCTGGGAATAAAATCAAAGCATCCTATTTTTCTATTGATAGAGGGAGGAAAATATCCCCATGACAGCACATTTCTCACCAGAATCTCTGGATTCTTATTTACAGGTTTGGTTGTAGAAGTAGAATTTCTTCTTCTTCTAAGAGCTGTTGAACAGATGGCCAATGTTTACCTTCCTAATTCATTTGTCACATTCTCTTCCCCCCAGGTTCTGATCTTTCTGGAAACCTTGTAATGGTAATTAAGTGATAACTCAGAAAACAGCTGTACAGCATTGCCTAGGACTCTAACAGAAGCGAAGTAAGTACATTACACAACGATGAGCAATACCAGTACAGGGGGTTGTTAATGTGCTTGCGGGCACACAGGTGCCCCCATGGGCATAGCCAGGATGGGGGGGGCAGCCCTTTTGTTAGGAGTGCAAAACCTCAGTTAGCTATGTATTTTTATTGATTTAGTGGGGGCAGCTGCCCTTCCTTGCTCCCCCTTGGCTACACCCATGGCACCCGCAGAGACATTCCCTGGCGCCCATTGGGGAATGTCCCCCCTCTGTTTGATGAAAGAGGCTTGAAAGCAACAGTTTTTGGTACCCAACACAGTTGTAGTATGTACTTTGTTGCTGTGTGTGTGTGTGTGTGTGTGTGTGTGTGTGTGTGTGTGTTGCTCATGTAATTTTATCCAATTTCAAAATGAGCCCCTGGGCCCAAACAGCTTGGCGGTCTCTGAACCAGCATATTGCCATAAAAGTTAATTTCATCGCATGCCACAATGAGGGAAAAGTAGCTTTTTAGCTGTATTTTTAATGTCAGACAAGGGTCGGGAATCAAGACTCCACAGAGACCTGCCGAATGTTACTTCCTATTTGGCTGATTCTGTTTACAAAAAAGAAGAGTGGGGGGAAAGAATTGGAAACTCGAGAAGTGTTATGCTGGCCCCAAGTGTACACATCTAACGAGGCTGACATTATCCTCCCCATTTCAAAGCACTGGCTTCCCATAGATGTTTTCAAAGCAGTTTCTCGACATCAAGGAGTTGGACACTGCCCAACCTTGAGAGAAGCCCACAGTCGGGCGGAGGACCAAACCACCATTCTTTTAGGGCTAAACTGCATGTGATGGCAGCAGAGCTGTGCGCAGGATCAGGCCAGCTGCCCAGATCCCTATCAAGTGACAGGACAAGGAGAAAGATCAAGCCCAGCAGAGGTGGGCACCACTGAAATCGTGTCCCCTCCTCCCTTCAAATATCTGAAGCAGCTCCGCTAGAAGAAGAATGATTGGGAAAGAATGACTGTGGGTTGGCTGAGCTCCCCCTTGCCCCATTTTTAGGAATGCTTCCATCCTTGGCTAGCCCCTGCTGGCCCACTGCCCAGGGGTACCTCGATTTGGATGTAAAACTTCGCCCAGCTTGTTTACAATGGGAGGGAAGCATCTACTTACCTTATTGCAATTTGAAGGAACACTTGTGGTTTGTAACTCTAGATATGTTTATGCAGGTGAGAATGCAGAGAATCAGGGGCGAAAAGATACTCTAAAAACCTTCACCGCTGTGCAATTAGTTCACTCAAAGTCTAACCCATAAAAATTGGCAGGCCCAATCTGCGAACTATTGACTCTCCCCCTCCCATTTCTTTCTCTCTTTTTTTGGGTGCTGCCCCCAACTCTTAGGTGAAGATTTAGGGGGCACAAGAGGCTGGAGTGGGGAATTCCCTTAGATGAGGGTCCTTTCCTCGTGAATACATAGTAGACACCAGCCACTCTACTTACCCTAAAACAGAAGAAGCGTTCACCGCAGAAAATTTAAACATTTCCTAAACAGCAGCCATGTATCAAAGTGTTATTAGAAGCCGGAGTGAAGGAGGAGAAATAATCACACACTTAACGTGCTGCTTTCATTCAGACACAACCATTATACATAATCATCAGAGCAATCTATGCTAGTCTGGGACGTTAATAGCTGCTGTCACAGCCTAACAAGCATAGAACTGCAGCGTCCAAGGCCGTTACAGCCAGTGCATGATAAGAAGCCAATGAAGAGCCATCAATCATTACTGGACCGAGAAATGTCAGTTTAGCCACATCACTCAACACTATAGGAACACCAAAACTCATTGACAATGTAACACGCAAGGGGTCTCTAACTTGGGACTCTGCAGCATGAGCCAAGGGTCTTGCTCTGGCTTGTGGGCCCTGGGTGGAAGTGATTTTTTCATGTGGCAGAGGGACTTCTCGGTAGTGGTGGCCGCCCTGTGGAGCGCCCTCCCATCAGATGTCAAGGAAATAAACAACTACAGTGGTACCTCGGGTTACATACGCTTCAGGTTACAGACTCTGCTAACAAAGAAATAGGGCTTCAGGTTAAGAACTTTGCTTCAGGATGAGAACAGAAATTGTGCTCCGGCGGTGCGGCAACAGCAGGAGGCCCCAGTAGCTAAAGTGGTGTTTCAGGTTAAGAACAGTTTCAGGTTAAGTACGGGCCTCCGGAACGAATTAAGTACTTAACGCGAGGTACCACTGTATCTGACTTTCAAAAGACATCTGAAGGCAACCCTGTTTAGGGAAGTTTTTAATGTCTGATCTTTTATCGTGTTTATAATATTCTGTTGGGAGCCGCCCAGAGTGGCTGGGGAAACCCAGCTAGATGAGTGGGGCATAAAAATATTACTATTATTATTACTATTATTATTATTATATAGTATAGCAAGCACCACTATAGAAGGCAAGTTTTAGAGGACCACATAGGTAGTAGGCACACATGCAAGAACCAACAGATGTGTTGAACTTATAACAATACTACTTTGTAGATAATTAACTGAACATGGCTTCTGTCTCAAAGCATCACTGAGGAAACTTTTGTTTAAGTCACTATTCTTGCTCTCTGTACAATGCTGCTGTAAGAGCTTGGATCTTTTTCTTCTCTAACACAGAGAATTCTTTTTAAAAAACAACAAATTGCTTTTTGGTGATCTGGGAAGGCTTTTACTTTAGAGAAATACATGAACAACAAATAGCAAAATTAAGTGAAGAGGAATAGATTTGGAGCAGAACTTGCGCAGAAAATTAGTTGTGGGTGAATTAATTGAAGATTAACTGATCTGGGCGAGATATTAATTTGTAATTTAATTTGATACCATTCATGGATGAATCAAAGTATATTTATTAGAGGATTAATTTGGATGGGAAATGAACTGGCTCGCCTTCTGTTAGGCAGGTAGAATTAAATGAGTGTTTTAGTGTTTTGAGGCTCCGACACTCTGCCTCTGCCATACTCAGAAGGCAAGCTGGTGTGAGTAAGCTTCCTTCCAAGAAACTGAGACAATGCTGTTTTGTTGCAATAGCAAATCTGGGGCCAAATGGGTGGTTCACTACTGGGGCACCAGATTCAGCTTCTGCCTTGCACTCTGCTTGTGGTCTTAGGCAGCAGCTGTCTAGTCCAGTACACTCGGTGTGTAGTTGTGATCAGCCAAATGCCTTAGAAATCTCAAAAGCAGTGGGGCATGACAACATACTATGGTGAAGTATATTGCATTTCTGCTTAATTATAGTAATTACTTATAGTGATTATCTTAAAATTTGAATCCATGCATATACATATATCAGCATATGCAAATTTTATGCATAATTCATGTGGCCCTTTGGCAGGAAGGAAATGGATCAGTAAAAAAAAGAAAGAAAAGAGGACTAAAGTGGCCACCCAGACCTCAGAGGGCACCAAAGATATTAACAGGAAGAGCACCAGAAATTTATGGAGAACTGAAATACAGTGGTACCTCGCAAGATGAATGCCTCGCAAGACAAAAAACTCGCTAGACGAAAGGGTTTTTGGTTTTTTGAGTTGCTTCGCAAGACGATTTTCCCTATGGGCTTGCTTCGCAAGACGGAAACGTCTTGCAAGTTTGTTTCCTTTTTCTTAACACTGTTAATACAGTTGCGACTTGACTTCGAGGAGCAACTCATAGAACGTGGTGTGGTAGCCTTTTTTGAGGTTTTTAAAGACTTTGGTGATTTTTGAAGCTTTTCCAAAACTTTCCCGACACTATGCTTCGCAAGACGAAAAAAAACGCAAGACGACAAAACTCGCGGAATGAATTAATTTCGTCTTGCGAGGCACCACTGTAAAGGCCCTTAAAAGCTGCTCCATGCGATTTGTGATTAAATTAAAAGAAACTCTGGGAAATCTTGTATTAAAAACACATGAAATATGAGAACCAAGCATAAAACGCTTGGGCACTCAAAGTTCTGTTTGGAAAGCAATTTAAGAGACAAGAGGGAGATGGCAAGTTTTTCAAGTAATACTGAGCAGATAGCCTGTGTGAAAGAATAAGATACGGTACTTAACTTCAATACCAAGGCACACATAGCTATAGTTTATTATTGTGCGCCGAGAAGTGGTGGTGTATTAATTCTCAATACAACTTTATTGTTACTTCTGAACTCTTAAAGTCACCTTGGGGCTCCTTGGGATCAAAAGACAGGAAAAGGAATGTAATAATAAAGAAGACATTGAGGCATTTGAAGGCGGAACAGTAATAAGGCTGGTTCCTGCTGAAAGTGCTTGTGGTTATTTATAAAGGCAAAATGCATATACCTCCCAAATTCTCCAAGTTCACTTCCAACTGTCCAAGAGCTTCTATGTTTATGTAAGCAAAGGTTTAGGGTGGAGTGTTTCACGGACAAGGGAAAGGGGGAGAAAATAGTTATGGAAAGAAATCCAATGTATACAAGAGTTATCTACAGTGTGGTCTAGTCAGGGCTTATGAATTATAACTTTGATAAAGTCATCCAGATGTTCAATTGCTTCTTGCTCTAGCACAGCTGATTTCAATAAGTGGTTTGGGAGCGAGTAGACTGTCAGTAGGGATTGATTGGGGAACTACACAAAAAGATAATAGGGTATGAATCATTTGCATATCAGGGATTGGAACGAACAAGGAGAGCCCTGAGGAAAGGGTGGGATTTATTACTGACACCTTTGCAGCAGTGGAGAACCTTGGGTTATCTAGATCAGGCATAGGCAAACTTGGCCCTTCAGATGTTTTGGGACTACAACTCCTGTCATCCCTGACCACTGGTCCTGTTAGCTAGGGATGATGGGACTTGTAGTCCCAAAACATCTGGAGGGCCAAGTTTGCCTATGCCTGATCTAGATGCTGCTAGAGTACAGCTGTCTCTTCTTTTTTAAAGTGATCCATAAGCCATCCTGGAAGCCTGTTTGACTGAAGACCAGGATCCAACTTCCTTAGATTAGAAACCAAATAACAAAACTCCCTTTATATCTGACCATTGACCATGTTGCCTGGGTTTAATGGGAACTGGAGTCCAGCAGCATCTGGAGTCATGGGTTGTCTGCCACTGCCTTATAGCAGAAATACTTGGCAAAACCCTGCTTTTAAAAGAGTAGACTAATCCGAAAGGGAGAACCCAAAAGGAATTTGCTCCCCTTCCTCCCGCTGAAATTAACCAACTGCTTGAGAGGGGAACAGCCTCAGAGAAAAGTGCAGCTCCTTCCAGCATGATTTCTCTGCCCCTCCCAAGTATCACTTCAGAGATTTATTCATTCGTTTCATAAAATTTATACACCGCTTCTTTGTAAAAAATCCTCAAAGCAGTTTTTACAAAAGATAAAGCAGTAAAACCAAGAAAAGTTTACAACCCTGCTCTAAAACATACAAAAAGTTAAAATACTACAGCGGTTTAAAATAAGCTCAACTTTCTAAATATCTGGGTAGCCTTGTCTAAACAGGAATGCTTTAGCAGTAAAGTTAAGGTGTTGCCTGATCTCAAAAGGGCAGCTGAGGCGGCTCAGTTCCATTTGCCCCCCGCCCCATGGTAACTGGTGTAGTTGTGGAGAAACTGGCCCACAGAAACCAGCATGGTGTAGTATCTCTGAGCCTCTGAACTGGGACTCGAGTTAGGCCAAGAGGAAGCAAACTTGGAGCAAGATTTCCAGCACAATTCAGACCAGTGAACAGTACCTTTGCATCCACCATCTGCAGGCAAATATATTCCCTCCGTAGCACCAAGGCAATTCACAATTTAGGAATGTTGACACCTTCATTTCTCTGTAAAGGTAGGCACATCTCCAGGGGATATTCCCAGCAGCACATAGCAATGTCCAGGTGCTAAGGCATTGGTCTGCTAGGGTGGAGGTTTTGTGGTCAGATGAAAGGGAGATGGGCCTTGTTTCTTCTTGGCAGAGTACAAACACTCCCTGGTGTTCCTAGTGATCTACCAACAGTAGAGACTGGACTATGTCCACAGGGTACACTTTTCAAGTGCTCCCTTCTGGAGCCTGTATTTCATTCCACTACACATATTTTCTCCCACTGTCCATAACCACAGTTTAGTATTACATCAGTACTCACCGTAACCACGGCTAAGACTAATCAAGTTCTTTCTATCTTGGGTTCACAATGAGCACTAGAGGCTTGTTTCCAAACAGATTAAAATGGTGTCATTTGAAACAATATTTCACCCCGATTAGAGAGAGAAAGATGTGCTTCCACAAAACAAAATGAAAATGCAGCAATAAAGATGTTCTCAAGACCCAGAGGATGAACTGCAAAAGGCAAGTGAGCATGTTTCGTGCTTAATGAAGGTTTGCAGTTTCTAGGTTTTTGAGCCGCATTCTAAAATGTTACCATTCAGCAACATTTTTAATGCCTTTGAGCTACAGCATGGATGTTGAACTCCAACTCCCATCAACCACAATCGCTTGTCTTGCTGGCGGGGGCTGATGGGAGTTTTGAGTCCAAAAACATCTAGAGGGCACCAAGTGCCTCAAACCCCTGAACCATGAAGTAGGAAAATACAAAGTAGAGCATGATTTCCATCATATGAGAACCCAAACAGCGGCAGAGTTTGAAACGATACCTCGTCAGAGCAGAGTGTGTTTTCAAAGGAAGAAAGGAAACAATCATGTTTATAGAGAACTACATTTATTTGTTTACAGCCAGTCTAAAAAGTTAAACATTCACCGTGTGCAAAATACAAATTTCCATGTGATAGTTTTACTTATTTTAGAAAAAAAGAAAGAAAACACCCTAATAAAAATGTTCAGTTAAGTTTCAGAGGCAAAAAAATTAAATAAATCAAAGGTCTGAAATGAGTAGAAGAGGGACAGAATCCTCATTGGCATTGTTTAAGAAATGAAGGCTCTGCAACAGAAAAAAAGAATAAAGTATAGCAAGAAACAGAGATAGAGACTTTGCCATCAGAAATCCCATTGATGAAACATGCAAGGAGTTTAAGTTAGTCACAGCAAACAAGAATCATGCTGTTAAGAAACGTAGATACTCTTTCATAACCTTTAATTTGGGTGGTGGTGAGAAATGAAATTTAGAAAACAAGATCCATCAGTTCTCTAAGTGAATCCCCCCCCCCAGTGCTTTGGATTGTTTAAGAGCAGAATCTACTTCTTAAGTACTAGATATATCATTTTTTTCTGAACAGGAGAAGCATCTCCCTTAGTCTTACTGTACAAGTAGTTGCTTTCCTGCAATAGTAAAGTGATTATGCAAGAGAAAGCTTTCCTATGGGGGGGGGAATGCCCTTTCTAAGAACGACTCAAAAGAATTGTATGGTCCAGCATAGGACAGAGGAAGAACGTAGTATTTTGAGAAAAATATTGGAGTATCAGCACATTATTGTCAGAAATGGCAAACCCTGCATTTTTTCCAATCTTTAAAGTGTCTAAATAGTCACCCTTTCTCATAGGGTGTTGGGGCTCTGAGAATGATGTTGCAGGCATTGTCCCATAGGTGCTAATGACAACACAACATCAAGTTTATCATGTGTAGATCTGGAATTGGGTGGAGCTTCTCTGACAGAACTATCTCACCTCAAGACACTGGTGGCTGGGCACTGCCTTTGCTATAAGCAAGTCGGTGAGGTCAGTGAAGAGTGAAAGTTCTCCTCCATCTCCTTTCTTGACACAGGTGTTTTAGCAGCCATTATCTTGCTTGGCCAAATTCTTAGCATGTCTAAGACATGGCTGGTAAGTTCTTGCTATTTGCAAAGCTACACTTGGCTAATCATAGAAGTTTAACCAGGCAGCAAAGTCAATGGCATGGGTGCACCCTAAGAAAAATACATACACATGATGGCCATTTCAGGCACATCCAAATGACGCCCAACACGTGAGTCCTTTTGGACCTGGAAGAGGGAAGAACGGGGGCAGAAGGGGGGCATGGCAAAATGGGCCGGGGCGCATTTATATCTGCTCCACTGACATGTGTGGGGGCCAGGGATAGAACCCTCACACTAAATGGTCATTGCCTGTACTGCATTAGCATGGAAGTGCTTTGAATGGTATATTTCAACAGATGAATCAGCATAACACATATAGTAACATTATCCTGGTGATACAGCAACAATCTTCTTACTTTTAAGATTTATTTATAGCCTGCCTTCTTCTATGACAGGACTCAAGGTGGCTTACAGATATTACAGGTAACCTTGCATTTGCAGTTTGATGTTAGAAACAATTAAGGATTCACATTTTAAGGTTTTGTTTCGAAACACTTAGGACTCTGAAATGTCTTACTTGCTTATCAAATGAATACATTTAATACCTACGCACATCTAAATTACTTTTGGTTCTGAGCCTTTAAAAGTAGTCTGTACAGCTAGAACAGTGTTTCCCAACCGGTGTTCCGCGGCACACGAGTGTGCCGTGAGACATCGGCTGGTGTGCCGCGAGATACCTGGAGGGAGGCGGGCGAGTCGGGCGGCGAGAGGCGGGGCGGCGGCGGCGAGGAGAGGTCGCGCCTCCTGCTGCTGCCTGGCGCTCCTCCTCGCAGCCGGCAGCGCTGCCTGGGCGCCTCCGCGCGACTCTGCCTCGCTGGGTTTGGTCTCCCAGCAGAGACGGGTCACACGCGCCCCTCCCTCCCTCCCTCAGCCTGCGCGGAGGGAGAGCCAGAGAGAGGCATCGCTCCTGCGCTCCGAGGCGGATTGAGCGCAGATGAGAGGAGCTGCCGAGGGAAAAAACTTTCACTTTTGTGCGTCCCTCCCGGCGTGACGCTGCGCGCTGACGTCACGGGGCGGGGCTTTAATGGTGGTGTGCCACGAGATTTTTTTTCAGTAAACAGGTGTGCCGTTGCCCAAAAACGTTTGGGAAACACTGAGCTAGAATATAATTCACTATTCTCTTCTAGTATTTACTATAGTTAGAACTATAGTTTAGTGACAGCCAAGCAGACTCAAACCCTTCCTTGCACACTTAATCTTTTTCTACTGCAAATAGAAAATAGCTTTAATAAAACCTATTTATGAGTCAATTTATGAAACGTAAAAAAAATATATCCACCCAGCATACATGCAGATAGATGAGAGAAATTATGGGGAAAGGGATAAAAATAAACCAAATGGTTTTTTACCAAATTGTCAACTACAAGGCAGGTTAAATGATAACGCAGAAACTTCTCTTTTAGTTAGAACACAAACTACTTCAAATGGCCTTTGTAACATTGGCAGAAAATATTAGGGATTAGTCACAACACTCGAAAAATGATAGCAAAACAGTACAATCATCTTACAGCAGAAATGGTTCAGCCAATGAGAGGATGTAGCACTGGAATGTTGAAATGAACTAAAGACAAGGTAAGAGATTGGGAAAGAAGATAGTCAAAACTAGCTAACAATAAAGCCTTTGAAAGAAAAGATTGCTAGACACAATCTAACATTGCAAAGTAGAGAAAAGTATGCCGAAATGAAATTGCCTGCCTTCATTGATAAAAAGAAGAATATTTAACAACCATTATCAGCTACATTTCAAGTATCAAATATATAGCAGTTACAGAAGACCCTCTGTTGTTTCAAATCTCTTTTTGAAAATGAGTGTGACTCTGAACCATCACCTTGACATAAAGTAAACATGACTCAATTTATCTGAGCAAGACTTTGGACACACATTGACCACATATGGAGCCCCCTTTGTTTTCCAAACACATCTTCAAAGCTGCATTGCTTCTAGGTTAATATGCAGCTGACTCAGAAGCACCAAAGTGATCAAACACCACATGGGTTTGGGTGGACATGTGATCATCACGATGCCAAACACTGCACCAAGAAAACTGTGGCCTCCTGTAGTGGTGAAGTGCATGACACAGAAATTTTGATTATCCAAGTTTTTTATGACCAAAAGTGAATGGATAACGAGGCAAAATTGTCTACCAGCAATGTGAGACCCCTTCCAAGTTCACTGATAGTTTTAAAATACTAGTGCAAGTTACTGTACGTATAACTAAGCAGTTATATGGTACACTCTTGTCAAAATCTGATTTGCTTGAGATGTTGCTAATCTTAGGTTTAATTCTCAACCCTTTCTGTTCTTCACAGCAACCCATTATGCTGAAAATCATGAAAATCATATATTATATTAATATATGCTGAAAATCATATATCACAGTTCCTACTACAACACTATTCTCAGGGTGCATGCTTTAAAAAACACAACACCATTAATTTTCATTAACTGCATAGAGTTGCATTTGGGTAGATTATGTGGTACCCTCCAGATAATAATAATAATTTTATTATTTCTACCCTGTGCACCTGACTGGGTTGCCCCAGCCACTCTGGGAGGCTTCCAACAAATATAAAAGCATAATAAAACATCAAACATTAAAAACTTCAGATGTCTTATAGCTATTTATCTCCTTGACATCTCATGGGAGGGCATTCCACAGGGTGAGCGCCACTACCGAGAAGGCTCTCTGCCTGGTTCCCTGTGACTTCCCTGTTCCTGTTGTGAACTACAACTCCCATACCTCCCTCCCCAGCCAGCATGGCCAATGGTTGGATATGGCAAATGTAATCCACAACATCTGGAGGGCACCATATACTCAAGACACACTTCTTTGCACTGGCCTTTGACACCAGAGATCTGTGTTTTCAGGATTCACCCTAGTCTCATGAACGTAATATTTTAACGGGGGTTTTTACTTCTGAATTTTAACATTCTTGTAACCCAGTCTGGGACCTGTAGGTGAAGGGTGGGTAATAAATTTAAGAGTAAGAGTAAGAATCCTGCCTTACATGAACAGTTGTCAAGGGGTCTTAAAGGTTGATCTACACTTTAATCAACATTAAGGATATTAATGACCTCACAACTGAACAGGTAGCGTTGTCTTTTTCAAAAAGTATTACGATTTGCAGATTGAAGCAATCCCACCCCCTTATTTTCTTTTAGCTCAGAGACTGCTCAGACACTTGAGATGTAATGAAACCAGGAAGTGCTAGGTACTTGGGCTTCCAATTACTTCTGCATCTTGTTGTTGCTGTAAAGGTGATTGACAAATGTTTGGGTGCATAGGAAACAACTGAAAATCATGACGTTTTCTCTCCCTGAGTGTTTGTGATGACACACAAAATGCCGAGTGCTGCACACAGCAGTGAATGAATTGGAATGGCTGGCCTCAAGCAGGAAAACAGCATGTGCATGAGTTTTAAAGAGACTTTCTGTGGCTACTCTGTGTGCCAAATAGCTCACTTTTTAACTAAAAGGAGCAAGTGACAAAACTAAATGCAACCATTTCCTTCCAAACCCAACAGGCCTACACAAATTCTTGCCCGTAAACAAATCCTTAATGGCAGTGCAGTAAGAATCAAAGGCTAAGTGCGCAATCCTATAACCACTTACCTGGGAGAAAAGCCCCATTGAATTCAGCGAGGCTTACTTCAAAAGAGACATGTAAAGGACTGCACTATAAATAAGAATGACTGCAGCCCGAAACTTCTTTACTTCCCAATTCATTTTAAACTGAGCTTACATACTTGCAAGTTAAGTGTGCTTTGTATTAAATCTTAAAAGTTTCACTCCACAAATGGGACCTTCTTCCATGTTAGTCTGATTAAGATTGAGGTGTAAAATGGAATGGAAGATTAGGGGGGAGTAACCCATCAATACAATGTACCAAGTGGCTCTTTTAAGAAAGCATGAAATTTAAAGTCATGCATGGTTCTATGCAAGTATAAAATCAGGGTTTTTCATGAAGGCAAATGTATATATTTAATGGCAAGTAGGTATCCATCCATTTTTGTCATTCCCCAAAGTGAATAAAACTCAGGCAATTGATAATCCACAGAAAGACAATCTATCTTTCTGTCAACGAAAACCAAAATGGTTGCTGTTTTTTAAAAAACTAGCAGCTGTTATATCCGCAGGATGTCAAGCACCTACAAGGCCTTGCAATCATGCAGTGAAACTTTATTTCTTTTTTACAGCCATTTCCCGCATTGCATCAAACTGCATTAGAAAGTAATGAGCTCATCAAAATATTGTCAAGTGGTAAACAAGAGTGTCAAAAACCTCATTGTATACACTTGCCATGCTAAACTCTACTTAGAAATAAATGTTGCAAAGTGTTTATAATACTAATTTCTTAGCATACCCTGTCTCTGAAGTAGCAGAAATGTAAGATCGCAACACAGCGGGTACACAGAGAAAGGTCAACCATAGGAAGTTGTTTATTGCCAAGTTAGATCATTGACCTATCTGGTTCAGTATTGCCTACATAATCTCTCTCTAGTGGTTCAGGAAGAATTCTGTCTTAGCCAGCTGTAGATGCCAGAGGACTGAACCAGGACATTCTGTATGCAAAACATGAATTCTACCACTCTGCTACAATGACCTCAGAGTGGCAAGTTGTAATAAACCCTGGCAAAAAGATATTGTTCTTGGATCGTAAGTACCAAGTAGTTATGTGCTTAAGTGTATATACCACATATATCTTCTGTAAACTGTCATAATGGCAAAACAGATTCAAAATCTTGTTTTAGTCAAGTATGGCTTTAAAAGTATGTGACTATTTGAACCGACGGGGATAACTCTGAGTGCATGTTGGCACCCAGTCCTCATTCAAATCTCCCAGAGTTGCATCCTAAGTTCTTTGGGTTTTGCTAAAGCTTGAAAACATTTTGTAAGTGTATCATGAAGTGGATACCAGAATCTCTCAAATGTGTGTTAATTTCACATATTAATAATTCTAACATATCTAAAATTGTCAGGGGCATGGGGGGGAAGGGGGCTTATAAACACAAAAGATATGCCTCATCAATAACAGCTATAAGTCATCTCTCATGGTATATACTATGACATACCTCACAATTTGGAGAAATAAATATAGGCAAGTGTTATACTTTTCTCTGAACTAATTGTAATTAACTAATGTCTAACATTTGCTCTTTGAATTTATTCATAAAAATAACAGGAAATGCCCAGTGTTTACAAAGCATACCAAAGAGAAGTCAATGAAAATATATGGGCTAGTAATACATATTTTTTCACTTAAAAAAAAAATCTACACATGTGAACAAATTCGCAGCCCCATAGCAGAGTTAAAGCAAGAGGGGCAAGGGAGGAAATGAAGTATGTGCCATATTCAGTTTTCAAAAAGACAGACAGCTTTTGCTGTTGGCCTAGAAATGTCTGAAAGGACCGTCTTTCACAGTCTTTAAAATAAGGATAATAAAATGTAAACTCAGAGGAATATCTGGTCATAACTGGAAATAGAACCAGTTTTTTTTTTAACCTATAAAAAATCCTTCATATATTTTCCATGGTTTGGAAATGTGTCTGGACACTGACCTTCGTGATCCAAAAGAAGTTTGAAATGATCTAAAGAATTGCACCATGGTTATCAAGTAGAGCTTTGGGCTCATTTAAAGCACATACTAAATTGAAATATCTTTGCTTGTGCGTACACATGTAATCAGAGAAGGCTGTTAGTTTTGGAAATCTGAAAGGCACGACCAAAAAAAAAAAAAAAAAAAGATTCAGAAGAACTTTAAACCCTGAAGAATTTTTTCACCAGTTCAAGCATGTTCTCATAGGACAGCTCCGCTTCCCGGTAAATATGGCCAAGTAACTCCTGAAGCGCAAAAAGGAATGGCATATTGAAGCTTAGGAGTTCATACAAGTAGGTATAGTTGTATGCATTGTCCCTGAAATGAAGTCTGGCAGCGTGCAGGAAACCATGCATCCAGTTAGAGAGGCGTCTTGGAAGGTCAAGCAGATCCCTTGTCACCTTAAGAGGCCAGCTTAGCGTTTTCCTAAAGAATGAAGGCAGGATACCTGGGGACCGGTCTTCTGAGCTGCCGCCTGCAGCAAAAGCATTTTCTGGGCTGGTTTCTGAAGACATGGGCTCTTCTTGCCGCCACGGTTTTGCTTCCTCCTTTAAAGAGACACTCAGCTTAACATTGTGCCATCATCATCTCCCCAAACGTAAGAAAGTTTCTTTCAAGGAACAGCTAGAAAATAAATGGAAACCTAGCAGGTAGCTAACATTGCTGCAAACTTAAGGAGGACATTGTCCCATAGTAGTAATGACTTTCCAATGGAAGTCGGTAACAGCAATTTCCACTTGGATTATATGGAAGACATGGTTTGGAATGGGAAAAAAAAGTTGAGCAGACATCATGCGCAGGTTGACACAAGTCTACAGAAGCCAGTTTCCAAAATGACCACTGGCCATCCTCCTGCGGCAGCTCCCACATGAACCATGGCATCTACACCCATAAAATGTGTGCCAAACTGTAAGTTTGGGCATGCTTCAATATACCATAACTATATAACAATTCCAGCAGTAGCCAGAATATCTAGAAGCAAATAAATTAAAATATGAAGCAACAAGCTTTGGACTACCACAAATCATATACCCACACCTCCAGAACAGTGTCCTCTACAAAGTGACTGCCTGGTACATAAAAGGATCAGATCACTTGGGTTCCACAAGACACTTGAACTGCATGACTTATGCTTATCACTTTCATTGAGATGGAATTTATAATTCTTAGCATGCCTTGTCCACTCACTGCCAGGCTTTGGCAGATCAGTGGAACTACACAAACTCTGGACCATCACACATACCTTTTCATGATTCTTTACCATAACTCTTCTTTTTCTGTGCTTGTTATTTGTTTTACACTGTGCAAAATGAAGCTTGCAGTAAAATTTACCTGGAAAACACAAGGACAGGAGGAATGACATTGTTTGCTTTCTCTCTCTACTAATCACTTAATTCCATTTGGAAATGAACAGTGACAGAAGCCACAGGTGCTGTGCATACACTGATTCTTTCTTGATTTGGGCTTCAGGGAGAATGTCTTTATATCCTCTGAAGAAAAGTGTGCTTTCTATCTTGTACCTGCTTAATTTCTATTAACGTTATTTCTTTAACTCCCCTGTCAGTTTTATCTCACACAATAAACAGATGACCAAGCAAGCTTCTGCAGCTTAACCTGTTTATCTGTAGAACAGGGCACATTCATGCTATATAAGGCATTCTGGCTGAATTTTTGCTTCAATCGAAATTTAAGCCTTAGTGCTTTCTTTATGCACCGCAGCAAAGTTTTCATAGTGAAGTGTTGTGGTTTATGTGATCGCTCCCCACCTATTTCTAGGGTGGCAGGGTGGGGGGTGGGGAGAGAAATCATGTGAACCAGATCTCTGTCATACTGGCATAGGTCAAGGATGTCATTTACACTAGACGTCATCTGCAAGAATAAGGCAGCAAAAAACCCCCACAATTTGGACAATATTGGATTTTTGACACCTCTCAATTCCAGGTGAGAACCGCCTTCACTATCTGGTTGATTCTAGCATTTGTGAGCAAGAAGAGGCTGAAATATGCCAGTTGCATATTGCACAGCAGAAATCCTAACTATCGTATTCCACTTTCTAATTACCTTCTTCTGCATCAAAGGCAT
The DNA here is from genome assembly GCF_965113315.1 of Podarcis vaucheri. Taxonomy (NCBI): domain Eukaryota; kingdom Metazoa; phylum Chordata; class Lepidosauria; order Squamata; family Lacertidae; genus Podarcis; species Podarcis vaucheri. Next base: position 69,730,516 of record NC_138759.1, read on the forward strand.
ACGTTGCTAGGCGGAGAGTTGTAGCACATATGGCACATCTGAAGCATTCTCGGTGGAAAAAGCGGCCTTCTGCACTCAGGCGCTCCATGACATACACCCTTTTTTGACAGAAACAGCAAATGTCGCTCCCACCTACTGACTGCGGAAATACTTTCTTCAAAGAACCCTGCAAATAATATTAACAAGCGTTTGTAAGATTTGTACGGTACAGAATAAATGTAACAGCTTGATTAAATACCCTACTAGATTATAAAAAGAGAGCAGAGGAGATACACCTGCAGCAGCCCAAAGTCAGTTGGATAACAGGTCTTTTGTGGATATATATGGCTCATCAAGGCATGGTAAGTTTAGTTTTTATTACATCCTTATTGCAAAAACAAGAGGGGTAGAAAGCACCTAGCAAGTCTCAATACACGGTTGGTTGGTTGGTCTTTGCTTCACTTGACAGCCAACAAGTTGTGCATGCCTCCCTCAACATGCAAGGAAAACTCCAAACGCCGTGTGGAACACCTAAAGGAAATAGTGCTAACATGGCAGACACATTCCAGGATCCATGGAGAATGCTTTTGGGGTGCTGCACTATATAGAGCATGGGAAAGCCAATCTAATGTATTCGTTCCTAATCTTTGAAACTTCTTTGTAAGTATGGGCGTGACTCACAGGAATTTTCTAATGACTTCAACACAGAATGGGTGTAATCCAACAGCAAAACCTCCATTGATCTTAGCGGGGCTGAACTGCAGCCAATGTGAGGAGCTGATCTTATAGAAGGGATAGGGAACATGTACCCAGACACAGCTGAACTTCAACACCTATCACCTCTGACTATTGGCCTTACTTGCTGAGTTCATCAACATTGGGAGGGTCACAAGTTCTCCATCCCTGTCTTACACTGGTCTTCACAATTTTATTATAACCCATGCTAAATGTGAACATTGTTATCCACACCCAACTACACACTTAGCTTCTCTGTAAATGTACGCATAACATTTGGTTCCACCCATTCGTGTATATTTAAGTGAATAAACACATTCATGTTTTAGAATGCTCAATGGCTTCCGTCTCCTAATAAAACAGCACCTGTGATCTATTACAGGAACACTTAAGAAAACAGAAAGACGGGGGAAAGGGAGAAAAGAAAAAGCACACCAAAATATGGACAGATGGAAGTCACTGAATTTCCAAGTAGCTCTATGTCCTATGATTAAGCAGTGAAAATAATGTTGAAAATTGCCTTTTTATAAATATTAAGGTTTACTGCAGAAATTACATGTTTTGGGACACTGTTTATCTTTATCTGAATTTTGTTTGATGTGTATATTGAAGCAAGTTAAATACCAGCAACATACAAGAGAAATCTTAAAAATAAATAAACTCAGAATCCATCTGATTGATAGCTTAAAAAGTCTTCAAAAACAAAAAGACTATGGACAGAATACATTTCAAGGCCAACACACACAGGAAATCCTACTTGTGCAGTTGACCCCTGTTTGCACAAATGAGGGGTTCCCCTTTCTCTCCTCCCCTTGCACCCCCCGTGCCTCCTAAATCTGCTACAGAAGGTTGGGAACCATCCAGAACCGATGTGGGTGCAAGGATGTGGGGAGAAGAGGAAGGCGGAACCCCAGTACAACAGGGGATCTCACCCACCCACCCCCCACAATAGCTTTTCTTGTTATTCTGAGGACACACCACGTGCACCAGTACTTTTCTGTGGTACCTGACAGGTTTGAGCAGTAGAAGGCAAAGCTTGAGAGGTAGGAGAAGAAGGGAAAGCAGCAGCTGCACCTCCATCGAAAGATTCACTCTGAATGCAACAAAACACTCTAATAAGTCTGATTCAACAATTTAAGAAGAAAAAAAATGCATAAGCTTCAACAGCAGCATTTATGAATACTAGCTAGCATCTAGTGAGTGAGTCCCTGGATGTGTGCACATGGACTTATAACACAACCAGTGGGACTGGTTCTTTTTTGTTCCGAGCAGCAGTCTCCCTCCCCAGACATGGAAAACTGATGTTTAAACACCCCCCCATGCCCAGGCACCTTCGGGCCCCAGACTTTGCTTGAAAAGCCACTCCAGATTAATCATGGCCCCTTATAAACTGCATAGCTATTATTACACTTCACCAAAGCCTATGCTGTGCGTTAGCTACAAGCAATAAATGCATGAACGGGTGTATCTTCACCGTAACACATCCTCAGTGTGACAAAGTGTGGGTGTACACACACACACACCCCTGAAAAGGTATAAGGACATGCCCAGAAATGTGGCTCTTAAAATGCACTGCAGGTAAAGTAAGAAATAAACTTGGCACAAATTCAAGTATTTGTGGGTTTAAACCTTACCGGTTGCAAAGCGTTGGACAATGGACTGGGCCTGTGATCATTCATGTACAGATTGACAAGAACTTCCGCCACGGCCCCTATTCCACGTGACACTTTCCCTACAGTCATCTACCATCCAGCAACGAAGCGGAGGAAAAAGGGGGAGAGAAAAGATGGGAGGCACAGAATGAACATGAGAATACAGTTTAAGGGGGGGAAAGAAACAAGACGACAGACAAGACACATAACAAAGCAGTGATAAGCGAGCTTGAAGTTTTGAAAGGCACACAGGCAGCTAGAAGAGCTGTGAGCAATTTCATGCACTATAAAGCACAATTCTCCCCACTTCTGCCACACCGCCTATGCTTTTCGTTTAGCAATGCAAAAATTCTGTTCTAAAGTTGTTAGCATACGATAATGTCTTCAATTAGTTCTCCACAAATACTTATGGAAATCGATCAAAGCTTGTAGAAACAGATCCAGGCTTGTATGAATGAGCAGGCATGGAGCAGGGAACAGCAAAATCTTGTTTGATTACTTTCTCATCCACAGATGATCGTTTTCCTTTGCAATAATTACAGCGCAAAACATACTATGTTGTTGACAGAAATAAATACTAACAAAAGAAGGTTTTTTTGAGAACAGACAATAGTATGCTAATTACTGCTGTGTTTGGATTTTTATTGTATCATCTGAACTCTTGTTAATTTCTCTTGTGAATAAGATATAAGTAAAGTTTCTAATTGCACCTGACTTCTGAATGCCACATGCCCATGTACAAAATGGGATTTTCTCAGATTTCGGCAGCACCAAACCAATGTTGTAATTATGCTGGAGGTATCTGTAGACTACCTCAGACTTGCCTTATTCTTTCTATAAACAAAATGAAGCAAACATTTCTTTCTTTCACAGTGACATCCTTGTAGAACCAGGGCCATGATATGAAAATCATGGCCAGGACCTTGTTAGCTTGTTCAACAATCTGACCTCAAACTCCATAGATATAAAATTTTATTTAGGTATAAGGCCAAGTACACATGAATTCCTCACTGTTGTGTGGACCACATGAATGGACTTCACAGATCACTAGTGATTTGCAGAACACAGCTTATGAATCTGATCCATAGCACAAACATTTGCATGGATATTACTTTTGTGTAAGCTGCTGCAAGAGCCCATATTTGGACTGACTAAACCAGGATAGATGTGTATGAAGTAATATTACATAATTATGTATTTCACACAAATGCATGCATGTGCACGCATACAGACATTTCTTGCCACAGATAGCAAGACCAGCGCTGCCATTGGTGCATGTAAATACCAGCCAATTTGCTTGATATTGTTTTGACACAATTATGTTCTGCATGCCTTATTTTACCTTCTGCACATTAAACTAAGTCATAAAAACAATAATGTCCATCTCCGATTGAAGTTAGTATTCTCAAAAATGCCTTATACATTTTTAAATTTGCTAGATGTTTCCATACTTTAAAAAAGAAGCTTGAATGAAATCTGCAAGGAAAGTCATATAAGGCAAGATCTTTCTGAATATGCTTAAGCAAGTATTTAAAAGACATGCACGATTAAACAAGGATGGGCAACACAAGTCGATTTCTACCCTTTGATGTCAATTAGCTGCCCCACCCATGAAATGTCATCAATCATGATGGCAGCTGGTAGAGCAACATGACCTCATTTGCTGCCTGTGAAAACTAAAACTTGGTTTTTAGTCTGTGTAGCAGCAGTCTTTACAAAGGCTAGATAAACCTGAGCGGATAAGCCAAGAGAAATAAATGGCAAGAAACAAATCGGCAAACTGGCTTTCCACAAAAATAATATGCTGACTTTCCTAGTTAACAAATACTCTGTATGTATGCATTATTATTATTTTTTAAAAGGAACATGGTGCTCCCTGTGGTAGAGGCTGCCAGAGGGAAGAGGAGGCAGGGAAGCCAACTTTTAGGAGTCTCATTCCGCATGCTTCTCTTTTCTCTGGATTCAACCCAATACAAATTAGGTACAAGATACTGTGTTTCTGGTCTGTTTAAAACAGGCAAAGTTCCCGTGAGATTATGTCAAGTGTGAAGATTGGACTGGGCAAGATAAGATGGGGGGAAAGGCAATGGGAAAAATGAAGCCAAGGAAGCTGGTTGTTACGTTTCCAGGAAACGAGCAAAACAAAAGTAGTAAGCAAACACGAATAAAGGAAAGGCAATTGGTTATCATGGAAGGTTTTTCATCCGGCTCTCCAAAATTCTCACATCAGGTACTACCCAAAGGGAAACTTGACTGGCCAAAACAGCATGGAAATACTTTGCTTATTCATAAAACTGCTAAGAATTAATCTTGTGTAATAAGGTAAAAAGTTTAGGGTTAGATTAAATGGGGTTTGGGGGGCATCACTGTGACTCTGCTAAAGAGGGCAAACAGGGTGGACAAGCACTGACTGACATACTCTATTTGTTGAGAGAATAAGCCTTTGCATAAGTAAAAAGATGGCCAAGTAGAGGTGATGTGTTGCCACAGACACAAAATAGCTAGAGCTCCTTCTGGAAGGGCGAATGTCTGGAGGAGATGCCATCAAGGTTGCCTGTGTTTAAGAGATAACAGACTGGAAGTTTCTGAAAGAGGCAGAGGGAGACAGAAACCCGACTTGCTCTCTAGACGAATGCGAAACTATGTGGAGCTGGCTCTGTTGGATGGGCAACTTTGTCAACTTTCCATCTTATGCTCAGCCAATACAAACGTGTTAATAAAACATTATGTCACAGAAACACTAAGTCTCCAGTCACCTTCATTCCAAGGAAACTTAAGCCAAGATATATGATGGGAAAACTGGCACATCTCACTGCTCAGAGATTGAAGTTGGGACACCGAGTAGGATTTATCAGTGGAAGACCTCGTGCTCAGAGGTGGTTTTCTACACAGATCCTTGCCTTTCTAGTAATAGCAACTACAAGCCATTTTTTAAATAGATTAATAAAATCTAAGTCATCTTGGAGCAGAATTTGGTTACTTTCAACTCTTGGTGCATAGCTAATCAAGGTGACAGATGGATTACTTTAAAAGTGACCAATTTATCCTTCTGTTCATTTGTGGATGCTTTGGGTTTTAGGACAACATGAACAGCATTTCAAACCTAAACTGCATGGGTTCTTTCCGCCTGCCTACTTTTGAATGCAAAACAAAAATGCCGCATTTGACAGAAGCAACAGACCAAAAATAAAATAGGGCCCCTTCTCAAGAGTGGCAAGACCATACTAATGATTCAGTCTACAAGCCTAAGGATATTTCAGCTTTACTTCAGATAAAGCCTCAGAAAATTCCTAGTTTAAGTGAAAGATCTCATAAGCCCAAAGTCTTGGTTTAGCATTAATGCATGGTTTTTACAGGACTGTTCCAAAGGAACCAGCAAATACACAAAAGGATTCAGGTACTTTGCCACAATAAACAAATCAAACTAGGATTTAAAGGCAAGGCTCTGGAACATGTTGGAGACAGCACCTCTGAGAATGTGCAAAGTTTAATTCCTTCAAACACCTTGGAATAAGGAGCAGGCATTCCAAACTAGCTTAGTTCCCACAAACATTTGATAAACCAACTGCTACAGCACCTCACACTCTGCAAAGTACAAAGCAGCTCCTTTAATTTCTTACTTGGTTCTTAAGCCATTCTTGCCTGTTTCATGAAGCAGTATTGGAGGTTTGCTTGGAAAATTAAAATAAAACTGTGTGGGAGTCTTGGTGATAGCCTGAGCATGTGGCAGGAGCATGTGGCAGGAGGCAGGCCTTTGGAGGACATGCCATTAGCCACCAATAGCAAATCGTGTTTGAATGTAGGGGCTGGGAACAAATACTACTTGTCAGCCCTACAGTTCAGGACCTAGTTCCACATTTTTAAAGTTTCCATTTTAATTTTTTTAAATTTCTAAAAATTAAAAATCATATTGAACAAGAGAAGCAGCCTTACTTCTGATATTTCAAAAGAAAGAGTGAAACTGGAATTGGGGTAATTCCCTGTCGGCCATGAATTACTGTCACTTATTTATTTTGGCTACCATGCAAATTAACAAGCTCAGACCTTATTCAAGTGAAATGCAGCGTGAACACACAGAGACAGAATCGCAGCCTCTGAGCAAAGCTAGGTCTCTTGAGTCAAAGCCAGCCTTGCGTAGTTTTTAGTGCCAACATGAATCTGACATGGAAACCTGTTAAGGAATACCTTTTTAGAATGAACAGCAGGGGAAGCGGAGTCAGTGGATGATGGAGAAGAAGCAGCTGAATCATGAGATGAAAGGCAAGAGGGAGATGGGAGTTGAGAATGGGAGAGACCTTTAGTAGGAGGAAGTTTATTCTGTACAGAGCAGAAAGAGGAAAGTTATCCCAGATGGTTTTCATATTAACGAGTGCTAAAATTATGGCACTGCCACCACCATGCACTAAAATTACTGAAGAAAAAACTACAGTCTGAGACTACAGTTAGATTTAAACAGAACTAACAATGTTAGAATGTGGACTAATGTCTCATTTGCTCCTCAGTTTTCTATTTCTGTTTGGTGAAATAAAAGATAAGGGTTATTGGCCATGAACGAGCCTTTTTTTCCTTAAATAGGATGAAAACCAGCGTGTTCGTTCTCTCTCTCTCTCTCTCTCTCTCTCTCTCTCACACACACACACACACAATCTATTTTTTCTGCACCTGCAACAGTAAACACAAGTATTCACCTTTGGGATGTCGACATAGCCAAACATTGAGGCAAGATGAGAGGCTTTTTCTTTAATGCTCTTTTTATGAAATTCTCTATTTGCTATGGACTGAGCTCTCTTCTGCAGCCATAAGGGAGAGAAAGGAAACAGAAGAAAGAATTTGGTTACATAGAAAAGGAAGAAATAGCGCTAATCAGAAAAATGGTTAGTTGTGGGGGAGGGTGTGAACGAAAAGGCAGGACAGAAAACAGAATGCTAGCAGTGAGAAGAAAAAAAGGGGACAGACTTCAGTGTTTGAGTGTGTATATAATTAAGATCATCATGATTTTAATAAATTTGTATATCACCCTTCATCTGACAAAAACAGGGAAGTTCACAATATAAAAATACAAAATGAGAACAAAAAATATATAAGAAAACAAAAACAAACAAACAAACAAACCAATAACCCACCTCCCACAAACACATTAAAAATATCATAGAATGTTAATCATCCAAAGGCTTGGTTATACAGAAACATTTTTGTCTGGTGACTAAAGATATGGAATGAGGGTGCCAGGTGAGTCTCCCTGGGGAGAGCATTTCACGAACGGGAAGCCACCTCAGAAAAGGCCCGTTCTCATGTTGCCAGCTTCCAGACTTTTTGTGGAGAAGGCAGATGAAGAAGGGCCTCAGCTGATGATTGCAAGGTCTGAGTCAGTTCATATGGGAAGAGGTGGTCCTTAAGGCATTGTTGTCCTGAGACATTTAAAGCTTTCTAGGACAAAACCTGAATTGGGCCTGGAAGCTAACTGGCAGCCAGTGCAGTTGGGTCAGAGTTGGTAGAATATTCTCAAACCGTCTTGCCCCAGTGAGCAACCAGGTCATTGAATTCTGCACCAGCTGACGTTTCTGAACCATCTTCAGAAGCAGTGTTTCCCAGCTTGTTTCCTTGTCCTAAGCTCTGGGATATACCAGGGAGACAAGCGGGTTTCACGAAGTCGGAGAGGGCACTCAGGGGCAATCGTGTCAACAGCCCAAGCAATTTAGATGTTCCAGAAGTCAGCCAGGGCTTTGAGAGGAATGCCAGTCATATCAGCCACAAAATCCATCAGCCTCCCAGGGTGGACCATCCTAATAGGTCCCCACACCTCTATAGGCAAAGGTGCAGAAAGCCTAAATCTCAACAGGAAGTCATCTGACCTTGAGAAGGGACTGATGTCAATATCCCCCACTTTCAGATCACCTTCTTCCTACTCAGTTGAAAAAACAAGGTACAGAGTGTAGCCTGCCGCATGCATTGGGCTGGGGACATGTTGCACATTCCGTCAGGTTGAGAACCAGGTCAGCTACCAGCTTTGCCCTCCCTCCAACCCAGTCGCTTGGGCAGGCTGCCCACACGTCTGTAATCTGTAAAGTGGTGCAATCACGCTTATTCATTTATATGTCCATTTTTCCCACCCAGCCCCTTTATTTTAAGACAGGGGGAACTTTTTTTTGTTTTTTAGTTGCAAAACTGTTCTGGGGATTGGTGATATTATGTGTCTACTCCCACTTTTTGTTGTAAGATGCCTTTGCCATCTGACAAAAATGTGGAATTTAAAAATAATTCAATACATAAAATGAGCAAATAAATATACCTGCAGCACTTACAAAATTGCCAGTGACTTTCATCAACAGTTTTGGCTGGACACTTGCAAAACTCCCCTTACCCCAGAGCTCAACTCTAGAATGAGAAGGGCATGTTTGTACTGAACACTGTAAGGAGGCTTTCAACAAGGCCTCAGTACCCGGCAAATATTACCCAGCAAATAAATGTGGTGAGTATGCTTGAAAGATTTATATGGTAGGAACCAAAACAATATTGCCCACATTTTCACTGCTCAGAATTGTCCTGGAGATGATCAGCGGTTCTGCTAAAAGAGCAGGAAGGAAACAGGGAAGGGAGAGAAAGTGGGAAAGGGGAAAGAGAGGAAGAAAGTGCCATCACCTGTTTATATTTTTCCTCCACATGCTGAAGGCGTTGAAGCACACCAGACAGGGCAAATGCAGCAGGACAGGAAGACGCAAGGGATTCAGAAAGCCTGGACTCCAGCTCTGCCCGTTCTATGTGTCTCAAATGCCTGGCCATTGGATGAGGACCAGGCAAGGATTGTACAGGCTCTCTGGCCATGTGTTCAGACCTAGCTACTGCCTGAAACTGGGAAATACTTGAAATGAAAAAAGGGATCTTTCTTCCATCAAAGCACATTCTGCAATTAAAACTGCCTAAGTAATGCATGTGCCAAAGTCAGAGTGCAGCAATACAAACAGGCATCTCATGCATAGGAATATTCCTTTTATGAAGCAGTGGTGCATAAAACTCAAGCAGTTATCAGTGGACTGTAGCTTATAAAGTGGACAGAGTAGACTCAAGTCTTAACAGCTTGGAAGTTCAGTGGCCCTTTGAGTTCCACACATTATTATTATTTTTATTACAGATTATAAACCAGGAGTCCCTAAGTCCCTGATTAAAACCTCATTTCAGCCATTAACTTAACGGGTGGCCCTGAGCAGGCCCCCCTCTCTCAGCCACATCAGGGAAATAATACTGGCACTCACATAGAGTTGTTGCAAGGATCATTGAAAAAATGTTTATGGAAATGCTTTAAGCATCCCCAGTACTCAATAAATACCAAATATTATTGGAAGCCTCAGTGAAGTCTCATAAGAATCTGAATATTATATTTTGATTTTTATCCTGTTAGGAGGCTGTGTCAGAAAACTGCATTGAGTTCACTAGGTGAACAAGGCAGGATAACTCAATATATTATTTCAGAAAAGACAAACCACTGTATAATCAACTAATTTATACTGCAACCAACAGGCAACAAACTACCAATTATTTAAATGCAGAAGTCCATCTCCAGCTGGAGAATTACAAGAAAAAGTACTCTTATATGCCACAGGGTATTCTGTATTTGGGGAGGGGAATGTGACAGGGAACTAGGGGTTGTCTTCCAGTTATAAGACTTGCAAAAATTTCCAGTACAGAGAATAAAATGATAGTTGCCAACAGGTCTTCCTATACTAGTATTGCCATAGAGTCTCCTCTGTTCAGTGAATATGCCAGGGAAGAGATAAGAACATAAAACTTTCAGCAACAGTAGCTCACAGCACAGCTACCCATGCTTAAGTTTATAAGCCTGCCTCTAGAGAGTGTACATGTGCATAGGTGGGGGAGTGGAATGAATCTAAAATTCACAACTGATTATAATCAGCTCAAAATGCCCATGTTGGCCTAGCTGAACTTGTCCTTCTTCCTCAGAAGTGGAGAATTTGGAAACCAAGCTCTCATTCTCTAGCAAGCCATATTGGTTTGTGGCATATGCCAAGCCCAGTATGCAATTCAAAAGCAGAAGGCTCAGAGGCAGGTCAAAATGCATGGGAAACTCTTCAGACAGCTGTAACAGCAAGACTCTCTTTCAGGGGATTTGGGAAACTAGGCTAACTGTGTTTATTTCTAAACATTTCCCAAAGGTGTGCTCTAGATCTTTTATTGGCTTCTGAGTCAACGAGCCATACCAAAGACATCCCTTGGAACAAAACCTTTAATTGCCTAAGTATTATAACATACAGCATGCTTCGAAATATGCCACACTAAACTTTGCTTTGCCCAAGCTTTAGAAACCAACACATGCTATAATTTACAATTAATATTACCCATGGGTTGGGCTCTGCCTTGTTAGGAGCTATGGGGTTTTGCTATTGTATTATTTGTTATAGTATTGCTACAACCGGAGCATATCATCTCCTGCCTTTGTCCAATGGTAAAACTGCCACACATCTTCTACTTTAACAAGGCAAGGTAAACTATGATCCAGTGTGAAGTGCAGTGCAGCACAGCAACAGTGGAAACCATATCAACCAATCCACCAACATGCTATGGTGGTTGTGTGAACCAGGCCTTTCATTAAAGTCTAAAGATGGCAGCAAAGCCCCATGCAATCTCACCTCCTTTCATTCTTCACATTCTCCTATCAAATAGCAAACTTAAAAAGGCAGCTAAGCATCTCTATGCTCCTGATGTTTCTCACTGATGTTACCCACCATGCTTTGCAGCCTTAATGTTAGAAAGAACTGACAGTCACTCCCTAGTGAATTCCTACCTGACTTTTTGGTGGAGGTGGCAGGTTACAGGTTGGCTCCTTGGGTTTAGCAAAGCGAGGATTTACAGGAGGGTCAGAAGAAAGGTGCAAAGCTGGCTTATCTACTAGATCCTTAAATGTAAAAAGCAGAACAGTTCAAGGAGATTAAGGAATATTTTAGGAAGACTGGGAACAGGACTGAAAGACAGTATGAGGCAGAAGAAATAAGAAAATACATTTGAAGGCTAATAAAGGTGCTTTGTTAGGGTTTCTGCAAGACACATTTGGAATTTATTACCATACCGCAGTCTGTACTTTTGACACCCACAGATGTAATGGTATGTGAAATGCACCATTTAATGCAACTATTTAAAGAGCAAGCTACAGGCAAAGTAGATGTTGCACACATGAGTGCAAATAGGACATGATCTCATGATTTTCAAGTCATCTTTGTGCCACAAATTACTTATGTTATATGTGGTGTGTGGTGGTTACTAAACATGTCCTTTGGCTTGTATGCTCTGTGGACTTACTAGGAAGGCAGACCTGAAGTACAAACATTACCTGAACAATAACTAACTAACTAAATAAATAAATAATAACCCCACAAGGTTCGTGTATGTGGCCCACATCGATTTTGTATAGCTATCACACCGAAATCTAGCAAGGGTCTAAATAGATTCAGGATCTGATCTGCTGAATGATCAGCTTGAGTTGGAGCCAATTCAAAAGCTCGGATCTGAGCCCTGGGAGACCAATACAAGAGGGTTCTTTAAAGTTTGCTAACTGTCTACCATGTGAATTTACTTGGTTGTGCCATTTTTTTTCATGTCAATGGCCAAGAAGTGCAATTGTGATACTATAACGCACCATGTGATCAAGATGATCTAAGTGTTAAGCAGCTTACGAATGTGTTACAGCTCCAGAATGCTTTATCCATAAGCACCATCCTCATTCTATGTGGAGGAATAGCCAGCACCATTCCCATTGCTAGAAGCATAACATTTTCCCTAAGCATAACATCCACAAGTCCTATGTACAGTGAACAACTCCAGCTCAGAATAAGGGAGGCAGCTTTTAAGTTAGCATAACTATTTACCATACTTTTCTGTGTATAAGACTAGGGGTTTTTTTTTACTAAAAAATAATGTTAAAGGGGGTAATCTTATTCATGGGGGCAATCAACCCCCATTTTCTTAATTTTGAGCCCCCCAAAATAGGGGGCGTTTTATACACGGGGGCTTGTTATACAGTGGTACCCCGAGTTACAAACGCCTCAGGTTACAAATGCTTCAGGTTACAAACTCCGCTAATCTGGAAGAGTTACCTCAAGCTGAGAACTTTGCCCCAGGATGAGAACGGAAATCGTGTGCCGGCGGCGTAGCAGCAAGAGGCCCCATTAGCAAAAGCATGCCTCTAGTTAAGAACAGTTTCAGGTTAAGAACGAACCTCCAGAACGAATTAAGTTCATAACTAGAGGTACCACTGTACATGGAAAAATACGGTATGTCCCAGCAAATAGCCTGACACACGTACATAGGTTTCTGTCAAATTTTAAACGTTTTTCAAGCTAGCTCATTTTGGTGCAGTGTAAAATTTCAGAGTGCTCACTAGGGCTACTAATTTTGTTTAACCATCAGCACTCTTTGAAAGTCTTGAGTCCCAAAGCAGTTTGCTAACCAGTGCATGGGTTGTTCAGTGAAATATATATCAAAGCCATCTAGGTCTGTGGAATACCCAGTTATCTGGATTGTGGCCTTCACATCACTGTAGAGGTATACATACCTTTGAAAGCAATACATAAAAAACCTTTAAAAGCCATTTCCACATGTAATTCAGAGGGTCTACTCAATGTTAGTTGGATACTACCTGCAATTGAACTTTTATTGACTTATAATGAACACAAGTTGTTAACTATTCAAGGCAGCATGACAGCAACAATCTGTTACAATATCCCAGTATTATTACATAATTTTACCCTAACATGCAGTTATCAGACAGTGACTTGGACATTACCAATAATATCAGATTTTCTAGTGTCTAAAGTGACTCCATATGCATTTCACCCTAACAGAGCTACTCATTTTGGCCCTTTGGTCATTCCACCCAAATACAGTGGTCCCTCGGGTTAAGAACTTAATTTGTTCTGGAGGTCCGTTCTTAACCTGAAACTGTTCTTAACTTGGGGTACCACCTTAGCTAATGGGGCCTCCCGCTGTCACCGCGCCGCCGCTGCACGATTTCTGTTCTCATCCTGAAGCAAAGTTCTTAATCCGAGTTACTATTTCTGCGTTAGCAGAGTCTGTAACCTGAAGCGTCTGTAACCCGAGGTACCACTGTACGGGAAATGCAAAATTGATGTTTTTTCCCCCTCCCACATCTTGCAATTACCATAACTACCTGTATGCAGCCTTCCCTGTCTGCGCTGCCTATGATCATTCTAGCCATTTCCTATGCATGCGGACACTCTGAAGCTTAAATGGAACTCCACTGCCCAGAAGAACTGTTCTTGTACAAACCCAGGAAAAGTTTCCTCAAAACTACTGACTAGAAATGGGTGTGAATTATCTCCTTATACTCAAACAACTGTGTGGATATGACATGTGTGAAGTATCCAAAGAGCTCCAACTACCAGTTTTCATTTTAAGTATTTTAGGCTTTGGGCTCTAGGCATATTGCTCATAACAGCTGTTTACTCATGAGAAAGAACTCACCACCATTTTCAAAGAAGAATTTTACAATTATTATTTACTTACCTGCCTCCGTAGAGAAGGACCGGGAGCATTTTCTTCAAATTTGGCTAAGAGCTGAGTTGCCATAGACTTCACTTTGTTTTGATTCATTCCTTCTTTCAAGTCCCCCAGCTGGTTACCAGAATTCGTACCTCGATTCAAAGAACTTGAAGACTGCAAAGGAACAATTGAAGGAAAATGTATATACTCCACTTCAGAGAGAAGGTTAGGGACAGTCTAATATGGCATCTTGACCAGTACACAGGCCACAGAAGTGTCACTGAATGCATGAAAAGTAAAACCAACTTTAAAATTTAAATAATCTTCAACATTATATTTGAAATGCGGTGACCCAATAGATTTTAAATTCAGATAAAATGAATGTGGGCCTATGACTGTGTTCAAATCCTTACTCAGCCATGACCCTCACTGGGTGACCTAGGGCCAGTCGCTGCCTCTCAGCTTAACCTAGCTCACAGTGTTGCTGTAGGGATTAAATGAGGAGAGGGAGAACCATGTATGCCAACTTGAGCTCTTTGGATAAAAAGGTGGGATAGAAATGCCATTAATCAATCACTCAATCAATCAATCAATCAATGGCATGCATTGAGACACACATGCAAGTAATGGAAGAAAACAGAAAGCCTATGAAAAATGGAAGGTTGCTTTACTTTCCCCATGTTCAGCCTATAAAGTCTGTGGAAACATACTTTCTCTCTCTCTCTCTCTCTCTCTCTATATATATATATATATTCGTTCATAAGTCAGGCTTCAAAAGAAGGTAGACTGGGGATAATAAGGTGCTAGGCATGGCATCTGGTCCCGTCTCCCACTTTAAAATGTGGGGCCTAGCACGGTTGGTTGGTTTTTACTTTTGATGAAGAAGGTAACTTCACACCCACCCACCCACACATACACCCTTGTCTCTGTATGGATCAGAACTTTTCTGCCATGTTTATAATCTATAATGTAGATTCTATTTTTAGAGAATAGTGGAGAGAAATTAAAGCAATGACTGTCAGACATTGCGTCTGTGGGTCGACATCTTCAACAGAAGCCAGGCTGCGAATCTAGCTGCAGCTTCTTCTACCAAAATCGTTTAAACAAACAGAAGTCAAATTAATATGGATGCCCGCAAATATGAAAGGAAATATGAAAGGAAGACCATTTTGTTTTTGTTTTTTTACAATTGTTATACATTAAAGACTTAAGGATAATAGATAAAGACACTTGATTTGCCTAAAACTGTTGATCAGTTAAAACCATATACCAACAGCAAATTTAACCATGACAATTAGTACTAACCTCTTCAAAATTAATGAGACTTTTACGTCGCCTTTTACTGGTTTCATTTTCTTCTGCCTAAAAACAATTGGAGGAAGCAAAACATATTCACAATGGCATACACACTCAGAATCTATCAACTTAATAGAGAACGGCAGCTAAAATGAAGACATCCCACAAAACTAAATTCACTGGTCAGTGACAAAATGAATGGGTTGATCAGACCGAGGAATTGAGGTTAGGCACTAGCTTTAATTTAATTACTAAATAAGCTTGTAAATGTTTCCACTGACATATGTCTACAGAACTCATTCCAGGCCACTTTCAGTCATCATAAAAATTAGCTGAGGCTTGTTCTGCTATTTCCATAAGCATCTCCCTATCCTCAGCAAAATGTTATCTAGGAGAAACCAAGCTAGACTTGATGAGGCAGCGATGCTTATTACACGTTGCTTATTCCTGTCTCCCCATTCACATAAAAAGTGGGGTGGATGGGGTCAGATCCAAATCCTCCCCGTCCCTTGCCTAACTATTCTGTCAGCACAGGCACTTTCCCCCCAGCCAGCCTAAATACCTAAAGTAAACTGAACTGATAACAGTTGCCTGAAGCCATGGGAAGGCCAGATATTGCAAATGCTTTCATCCATGTGCCCCTTTTAGTATACACGAATGGTGAGACATTAAAACAAACATGGATGCCCAGTCACATTTAATTTTGCCCAAACATATTTGCTCCTTGTGAAACAGGCCTCATTAATAGCTTTAGGCTATCAACTTCCAGAATGGCTACCTAGGGCCAGCACAGCAGCCATAAAAAAATTTATCAGTGAAAATTAGATCATCATTTTCAGGTATCATGAAAGTCAAATTTGAGCAACAGCACATTCCATCGGGGACAGCTGGAATCTGAGATTTCTCAAGTAGCATTAGGCATGTGTGCAACAAATTCATTGAACTGGTCCTTCAATTCCTCCTTGTAACTTTAACATAGGCTGATCCTATATACTTGGTGCCTCATTATGAATTAATGCCAAGATAACTCTTATTCATAAACTAATTTTAAACCATTTGCATTCTAGTCTTCAGCAGATTTTAGCTTTGCAAACACCTGGAAAGGATGGTTTTGTTGGGCAAACAAGGTCACCAACTGAACTGCCTAAGTCAATATTTCAGTATGGATTCCCAAAAACCAAGGCCAGCACTAGCCACTATACCAGTCTGATGAACTAAGAACTTGGCATTCAGTTTGCTGACAATGGCTAGATATGCCTTCAGGAGGCTTATGGTATCACAGCAATCCTGGAAGTGTTTCTGTACCACTGAAATAAATGGGGGCATGTGCTGTATTCAGGGTTGCAGCTCAAATGTGCAAAGTGGTTTGCAGTCATTATGTGATCAGCTCCATAAGGCCCTGAAATCACATAACTCCCATAACAATTCCCATTTTACAAATGGAGGAAATAAAAGCTGGGAGAAATACTTTGTCCGAGGCTCGTCAGTGGATTAAAGGCTACGCCAGAGGCCTCAGACACATTAGTTCAGACCAAAGCCAAGAGTTCTTTCAAACGAGTCAGAATTACATAACAAATGCTTTCATAATAACCAACGCTTATAGAAGTCTAGACTCCTCAGCTTTCTAATGCTACAAAGCATCTGAGTGTGTTGCTTTAGGCAGGACTTCGGAGGCAAAATGTACTGTGGCAGTGAAGCACACATAACTTTTAAGCTCATCATTCAGTTGTGGTAACTGAGCTCAGAGGATTAGAACTCTAGTGCTGCCTGATTCAGGCCCTGCATGGATCTACAGATTTAATCGCAGACATGAGAAATTATCTGCTATACGAACTGGTGAGCAAAACGTTACAGCACCCAACAAACATGTTATAGGCTCTGGCTTGACTGGTATTGTGTTTCGATTTTCTTTTCTTAAAACACACCAAACATTTTTGCTGGAAAAAAATATGCAACGTGTCTGTGTTCCTGCAAATGTCAAGACCAACCACAGGCTGCAGCCTTGTAATCTGCACTGCTGGCATTGAGCAGGGGTGGAGGGAGAGAGCAAGATCAAAGAAACAAGGGCTTCCTTTTTACATTTCCACTGCTTATAATAAATCATGGTGTAAGGAATCAAGAATGATCTCAACCCTAACTTTTGGGCTGATCCCAAAGAAAGAGAAACGGATGACAGTATGTTAAGTACTACGTCTTCCAAGTACCGGCTCTCACTAACAAAGCATCGTGTTCGGTGTAAGCATTAGTCAGCCTAACAAGACTAAACACTGCGGTGGCACAATTTGTTCTGCTGGAGTTCGTATGTTCCCTCTCACGGGACAATAGAACATTTCTTATCTGGAGTCTTGAACAGGAGTCTTTGGTGAATGGATTTCTGTCTCTCCTTACTGCTGAATATGACTGACATAGGAATTAGAAAATTCAGATCTTTATGCAGTACAGAAAAGATCTGCTGCTAACAAATGAATAAAAACAAAGAGATAAGCTGCAGGTGGAACATGTAGAAACATTTCCCCCTACATATAACAAATGCTGTAAAATTGTGCCATTAGTTGAATAACTTCTCCCCACAGATGCCAGTCTACATTTTTAACAAGTGGTGCTTGTGATAGCCATTTCAATAACAATGGTTAATTAAAAATTGGTGATACTGACAAAATTAAACAATTACTAGGTAGTATTCCAGATGATATGCTTCGTTTGAACTATTCTACAGTCATGCTTTTTATCAACTTATTGACAGTGGGTGCTATTCAACTAAGTCATCCTCTTAATAAGGTAAAGGTAAAGGAATCCTGGACAGCTAGGTCCAGTCAAAGGCCACTATGGGGTGCAGCGCTCATCTTGCTTCAGGCCAAGGGAGCCAGCATTTGTCTGCAGACAGCTTTCCGGGTCATGTGGCCAACATGACTAAATGCAATGGAACACTGTGACGGAAGCCAGAGCGCAAGGAAACACCCTTTACCTTCCCACCGCAGTGGTACCTATTTATCTACTCACACTGGTATGCTTTCGAACTGCTAGGTTGGCAGAAGCTGGGACAGAACAACGGGAGCTCATCCCGTTGCGGGGATTCAAACGGCCGACCTTCTGATTGGCAGGCTCCAGGTGCTCAGTGGTTTAGGCCACAGCACCAAATCCATGGGTTTAAGTTGCTACTCTGAGTACGACTTAGGCCCCCTTAACACCATACATTCAAAGCACGACAATACCACTTTTAGCAGTCATGGCTCTCCCCCCCCACCAAAGAATTCTAGGAGCTGTAGTTTGTTAAGGTTGTTGAGAGTTGTTAGGAGACCCCAGTACCTGCCCAGGCCTATAATTCCTGGAGTGGTTTAACAATAAATCTCTTCCTAGGTAACTATAAGAATTGTAGCTCTGTGAGGCTGATGGGGGGGGGTCTCCTAACAGCTCTTTTTGCATCCCTAAACTACAGCAACCAGAATTATTTGGTGGAAACCATGGCTGTTTAAAAAGCAGTATCAGGGTGCTTTAAAGGCATTGTGCAAAGGTGGGCATAGTTAGACACCACCCCATGCCATTATTTTTTCTTTCTACTTAATGCCCCTGAGATTGCAGAGATCCAAAAAAGACTTCCTTAAAAATGAAGGTTCTCATTTTCCTAGAACCATATTAGATTTTGTTGGGATCAAAATGATTATTGGTAGATACATGGATTAGGATACAAAGTGCTCTCTAATCCAGCAAAAGCTCTTGTTGTTGGAAGGAAAGGGGAGATCTTCACGAATTCTCCTTCCCCCCTACAAGCTCCATCCATTTCCAATACACAACCCACCAAATAATATTTTCAGGGGGTGCAAGTGGCTGTAGGGGGGAAAGAAACTGACAAAACCCACCTCCAAACTTTCCATTAGTGGGATTGTTTTGTGAGTAAGCATTCTACCCAAAGGATTTCTGGATCCAACAACCCTTAGGTGATAAAGTTAGATTTAAATTGTAAGGCTCTGAGAAGGATTTTGCTTAATTCTAATCTTGTACAGTGGTGCCCCGCAAGACGAAATTAATTCGTTCCGCAAGTTTTGTCGTCTAGCGAATTTTTCGTCTTGCGAATCACGAAATCCCATAGGAATGCATTGAAAATCAATTAATGCATTCCTATGGTCAAAAAAAGTCCAAACAAAGCCAAATTTGGTACAAACAACAGTTTATTAACTGCTCTTTAAAGTCACACATACTGTAAAGAGCAGTTCAAAAATTGAAGGGAAAATAAATTAACTTTATAAACAAAACATGTCTTTGTTTTTAGACAAAGGAAACAAAGTCACGAGACGTTTTCGTCTTGCGAAAAAAGGCCATAGGGAAATTCGTCTTGCGAGGCAAATCGAAAACGGAAAAACCTTTCGTCTAGCGAGTTTTTTGTCTTGCGAGGCATTCGTCTTGCGAGGTACCACTGTACATGAAATTAGTTCTGTTGGGCCCTCTTAATTAATAAATACAATATTATTTACATTTTTATTGTCCAGTTAAGAACAAGAAAACTGGGGGGGGGGTAATGAATATGGGTTAAATATGAATTTTTAATTCAGGTTATTATTAATGTCCAGCACTAATATAAACAGGACAGAAGTGTGCAGTGTTGTAACGACTGAATTGTCCATGAACAAAAAAGTTGTTAAGTGACACCTTGAAAAATACCATATCAAGTTTTTAGCAAAACAATCTGCTGGAAGCTTGCTTTAAGAGGGTGTGGTATTCTTTCTCTCCTGGAAAATTTGATTTTTGTCAGTTAGGCTTCTGTTGAGTAAATGTGCCAGCTCTGTTTGCATGGCTGAGCGAAGAAATGCTGTTTCCTAAAAAGGGCATGAGGTAACTGCTTGGTAGCTAAGTGTTCATATGATTTGAGGATGTTATTTATAGAATGGGCAACATAAGAATGATCTTATACTTAGTTCTGAGTAAATTCTTCCTAGAACAATTTAGCGTGTTTCAAAAGACCCAGCTGAGGTAATTTTAAATGCAGACAAGGATTTTATAAGTTGGCAAAATAATATTTCCTAACCTTTTCCTGCTTCATCCATGACCCTCTTAAAACAACAGACATTTTACCCATTTCTCTTCCAGCATTAAGGTTAAGTCTCAGTTTTGCATTCTGAGATTGCCACGAAAACAGAAAATAATAAAATCCTAACCCCCTAAAAGTGGAAATTAAAGCAAAGGAAAGTGTGCATTTGATTTGACACAATCAAAAATAATACCCTCACACAAAGACGAAAACAAATTTACTGAATCAGAACATTTTGTTGCATGCTGAAGAAACTTCATATTTGGAATATAAACAATGAAGTTTATCTTACTTGGCCCAGTAAATAACCAAGATAATCTCACCTAACTAGATGGACAAATGATCTGGCTCAATATAAGGAAGCTCTCTGTGGCCTCACAGTCCAATGGGGCAATGTGTGGGGTTAAGTACCAACAGAAAACCAAAGAGGAACTCTGCTGCTACAGAAGCTTTTAGCAAAGGCCACTTCGGCAAAGACATAGCCAGTAACGACTGCCCCTAATAAGTAAGATCTCTAAAATTTCAAATAACTCCCCTGCCAATTGACCATAATCCCTCCCCCAATTCACCACCCACAAATGCTGCAGTGAATTTCTAGAGGAAAGTATTCTGCAAACAAGCCTGGGAACTGCTTTGCTGGATCAAACCAAAGGCCAGCTGAGTACTGTACTGTACATAATGTCTCCGAATACAAAATTCTGTTTTGGCTATCATAACTAATATCTCTTTGATAAACACAAGCATCTATTAATTTGGTTTATAATTGCTTTTTTTAAAAGGACAGAGCTACTGAAGTTATAGGATGCTTACTTTAGGTATTCTCTTCCTTGGAAAAGTTAAATTCATGTAGTTATTGAAGTTGGATGATTTTGCTGAACAAAGATCCTTTCTTTCTCCATTTCGCTTATCCGTAGCACCTGTTCAAACATGGATAAATAAATAAATAAATATAAAGTATGCTGTCCAGCAACTGGAACATTCTTATTAGGCTAAGGAAATACTCCTCTTAATAAAGCATGTTTTGAAATTTAACCCTGAAATGCAAAAAGCTCTCTTTTACTCAACTGTGTTTTAAAATAACATTCCTGTCTGAGCCAAATAGCACAATCTTATTCCTATTTATCAAATTTTTAATATCACTATATTAAATGGGTCTTATTCAAGCTAAGTGTGCCTGAGATTGCACTCATTTGCCTATAAGCCAATCTAAGATTTCCCCATTGTATCTTCTTCACTAGCAAGTATCACTGAAATTTGTATTACCTGGCCTGTAAATAGAAGTTTCAGCAGCTTGTAATCTAAGAGATCAAATACTGTTGCCCTAGCTCTTCTCTAGTTCAGTTGTTAATCAATATGGAAGATGTCTTCCAGCCTACCACTCCCATCACCACTTCCCTTCCCTTAACTGGTGGAATGGAGGAAGATCTTTCTAATCCTGGTGGCTGTGAACCATGTGGAAGATTGACTGGAATATGTCTCTCTCTTTTTGGTATGGTACTGACAGATACCACTGTACTGAGAAACCTCATGTCCCAGCACCCCTGGTGCCTGGTACATAAGTCAGATTTGTTTACTTGTTAGGATGGAGTGAACGAGTGCAAAACCAACAACTTTGTGTGAAACATTACAGCGACACTAAGTACAGATGAATGGCAATGACCATGTCATCCAGCTCTAGATAAAATGTTTAAGGCAGCATAAGCCATTCACAATATTAGACATTACACCCCCGTTTCCTTTTAAAGCCTGGGATAACTACAGAACACAGCTATTACAGTTGGACATTCCAGAGCAAGTTATATTGGAGCTGCAAGGCAAACTTTGGCCTCGGCTTCAGGGTCAATCAGGCAAGCTGTACAACAGTGAAAGGCTGGCTTCTCTTAAGACTTAAGAGCAACCTAGATTGACTTACCCACAGCTCTCAGAGGTGTCCCCCTAAATAGCTCATAGAATTTCGAGAGGTACATGACCATACTGAGTTTATCAGGCTCTCCAGAAGCCACCATCTCTTTCCCCGTAGTGACGGGGGGAATTCCAAACTCTCGCTCAGCAATGTCAAACGCCAGCTGGTTGTTTCCAACGGCATCTTCTTCATTCAGGGAGTCAAAGTCACTTGGGGATTCAAAAAGAGGGGCACATCAGTCTGCAGAAGTGTTGATATTTTAGTTCCCCTGCCCTGCCCTTCAATCATATCTTCTATTTCGGAAACATTTTATAAGTAACCATTTCAGAAGTCTGCTGCAATCCTCCATGGAGAAATTTTGTTTAGGAAAATTGGCACCCCCACCAAACAACACATGAAAGTAACCAAGCTCTTCGATTTAGTTAAATCTAAATACTTCCATTCGGTTGAAAAAGTTGCCTCCTTGAGCAAAACTGAACATGTGTGGTCTAGGAATCAGCCAAGTGCTACCCTTGGTGCAAATCACACTTCAGCCTTCAACTCACTGGGTGGGCCTTGAAAGGTTGCCATCTCATCTTCAATCCTCACTTATGCAAAAGAAACAACCTTGAATTGTGGCTTAGTCCCATCCACAATAGGCATTCAAATCAGGATCATACCACTTTAAACAACCATGCCTTCTCCCAAAGACTCCTGGGAACTACAGCTTGTAAAGGGTGCTGAGAGTTGCTAGGAGAAACTGATTATCCTCACAGCGCTGCAATTTTCAGAGCCCCTGGGAAGAGGGATTGCCTGTTAAACCAACTCTGGAAACTGTAGTGCTGTGAGCGGAACAGGGGTCACCTCTCTGCTGACAACGACAACCAATTCACAATTCAAAAAACCTATATGAAACAACATGTGCCAAACTCTAATATGTTGAAACTCCTATCACAGGAATTGAGGTGAGGGATACCTGCAAGTATTTCTGTCCCTGGTACAAACATGGCAAATACTAGCAGGGAAGGTTGATGCTTGCAACATGGCAACAGCATGTCTGGACACAATGCTCTGCCCCTCCCCCAAAAAACATCTGATGAACTTTTTCAGTCATATTTTTTTGGGGGGGGTGGGGGTGGGGGCAGGGAAGGCTATATTCTTCCTTTCAAAAGAATACCAATCCCTGTTCCCACCAGCATAGATCCTGAAAAGGTGCTATCTTGTGATGCCGCATCCTTCCACACAGGTATGGAATCAGAAATGGTCCTGAAGCACACTAGGAGTGCATGTTTGCCACAGTGGTGCAAAGTCTTTAAAAGGCAGCCAGGGTTGGAGCATCCACTACTGTCAAATCAAAGTGTAAATCTTCCGCCCCTAAAGATTTTTAACCATTTCTCCAGCTCACTTCCCAAAACTGCAGCAAATATTTCTCCACTTTTACAGCCAGAGAATTAAGCTCTGAAAACAAGGAAATGCCATTGGCTGAGCTCTATTACACATGGATGAATTCCCCTCACCTTTCAAAGGATTTAGTCATTATACTTATGATTTCCTTTCAGGAAAGGGACACAGCTGGTGATATTCAACATGTAACTTGATAAATCAATAAACCATGCCAGATTGAAGAAGATCCCTAAGAGGTGAACCTGATATTTGAGAGAGGATGCAATGCTATCCAAAAGCAGATGAGTTCCACATCCCTGGTTGCTTAAACCACCAACCAACAGTCCTCCTCTCTTATCTGGATTCACCTTCAGTATACTAAGACCCATCCATCTCACTATGGATAATTCAGAGTCAGACATCCTCATCTAACCTTTAACCACATTAGATGAAAAAGGCAGAGTGAGACTTCAGAAGCATGCCCATGCTACCTAAATCCCAACTTCCAGAAAACCTCTCCTAGCGGTTTAATGTTGATGTTAAATAGTATGGTGGGTAGAACAGAAGTTTGCAGAGCACCATAACAAATGCAATGGATTTATGAAGAAGAAAACTCCATCCCACTTTCAACTCCTCAAACAGAAATGGAAATCCTTGAGCACAGCATCTCCCGCGTTCAACAGGACAGGCCACCCAAAAAGTATACCATGGTCCAATGAGATAGGCAATGAGAAGTCCAGATCAATTAGCAAGAGCTAGACTCCACCCTCTCTCAACAAATGTCATCAACCAAGGCAGTTCCAGTTCGCAAGCCATGCCAAATAATGACTGAAATGGGTCTAGGTAATCTCTGTCATCCAGGAATAATTACATGCTTGAGCACCTTAACCTGAACAGGTTGCAGACAGACAGATCAATTCATGTCAAAGGAGGCTTCCCCCTTCACCACTTCCACTTCGCTACTGCCCCCTTCAAGGCAACTAGCAGCACCATACCTTATCTCCTAAAGAGATGCATTTACCATTTGCTGGCTCCAACCATTCCCTCTCACACTGGTGATAAAAGCCATGGGAAATGGTAAGCCAGACCTTTCTAAGTGCCTTGTCAGCACTATAAGAAAGCAAGAACAGAAAGAGATTCAACAAACTGTCAGAAGGCCCTCAGAATTAAGGAGTATTCCTATCCAGTCCAAGAGCAGAGCAATTTAGAAAGCCCCTGGCTGCTCCTGCCCCAAGCAACAGCAACGATAAAGACAAGAGGGGGAGGGGGACAACAGTGGAGCACAAGCCCTCCTCCAGTTAGTTCTCAGGTGTTTGTGGCTACTTACTGAAGCAGCCATTTTAACTCTAAGGTGTACTTTCATATGAGTAAGACAAAAAAACAACAACACAAAACCACCTCCATCCAATCATGTACAGCAGGCATGGCCAAACTTTTGGGACTACAATTCCCATCATCCCTGACCACTAGTCCTGTTAGCTAGGGATGATGGGAGTTGTAGTCCCAAAACAGCTGGAGGGCCAAGTTTGGCCATGCCTGATGTACAGTGTTTAAATCTGCTAGTAAGGACTATTTCTCTAGTAGTGGCATGACCAGATATTTGTGACACTGTCTGCACCTCAAAACAAATCCATGGAGAGGAACGGCTTTAAGGTGTAGGGCCACCCTGACTTCTTTTCCACTGCCCCCTAATCTGGGCAGAAGGTTACTTAGGCAGATCACATTCTTTGGCTTGGGTAACAATACAAAACAGAGCTTGAGGCTTAACATACACATTCTAAAGCATCCTTTGTTCAGGCTATCCAAAAAAATCCCCATATGGCACTAACTGCGTGGTTTCTGCATCACTCCCAACTTGGGAGCTGATCCAGTCACGGCAGGAATACAAAGACAGCTTCCAGAAAGGGTTTAAAATCCAAGGTTCTACATTTGTAACAATGCTTCCAAGTCCCTGGCAAATTAACCTTGCCAAATCATCAGTAGAAGAATGAACACTCATTCTTGAAGGGCCTGGTGAAGGTGAAGGTGTAGCACACTACTCTGTGCGTAACTGGCAAGGAAACACCCATAGAACCAACTGTCGGATGTCTCCCCAGGATTCAGATCCTTAACATCATAACAAGTCATATCAAGTTGGTCATCCAACACCAATTCAAGAATTGGTAGTGTATATTTCCTGAATGTTTTGTGTTGCAGTAAGCCCTTTTGGCACAGACCTAGTTAAGCTATGGATTCTTTTTTTCCACAAATATCATCTTCCCATGTATATTTGCAAAGCATTATAGCAGTTTCTTGCTTAAAAAAAAAAAGCAATTCTGACTCTGACAAAAGTAAGCAAAAACGATACAGTTAAAATCTCAAGTAGCAGTTCTTGGAAACTGTATACCTTGCATTTTTACTTTTTTTAGTACTGAGCCAAAGACATTCACGAAGGAAAAAATGAGCAAATACATGCTTAGTTGCAAAAAAAAGATGTTAAAAAGGGAAACAAAGTCTCCTCACTGTTTTGATTGGCTTTACCCAAGTCTATACTTTTGTAGGTGGCAGAACCTGCAATTAGCTAGCATTACACATATAAAAGACATAAGAACTTACATGAGGTCAGGTCTGAAGCGATGCATAATTGCACATAAGGCAAGGCCACTCCTCCATGAAGTAGTGAGGTCCATGACACTAACATTCCTGTATCCTTCTGTTTGTTTTTGACACCAGGTTAAAAGCTTGTTTGGCCTTATATCAGATTCTGAAATAGCAGATTTAAAAAAAATAAATGTATAGTCACTTGTCCAAAGCTACAAATCTCCCCTCCCCTCACCATTTATAGGATGTAAAAAGCATAATAACAAAACATGCATTTCATACCATGTCTTGAAAGTCCAATTGATCTTCTAATGGAGTCTGCTCTTTCTAGAGGGAATGGCTGAAGCTCATTTGTAATGTAAAGATGCTTCACCTAAGAAAAGACACACCCCATAAAATACAATACTTGCTATAACAACCCTGAATTCTCAATCTGCTAATTATTCAGACTCAAAATAGGCCTGTCATACCAACGTTTTCCCATCAAGTAACATGAAAGGTTATCAAAATTTCTGACTCAAACCTGGAATATAAACCAGGAACACCATGATTTATAAATAATAAATTAGTCTGATGTGATCATCCTAATTGGCTCTGTATCTCCAAATCTCTCAAATGTTTCGCTTATACAAACATTACTTTATCTAGGGAATTGGAGGTTGAGTGACTTGACCTTTCTACAAAAGTCAGTCATTCACAGAGCATAGGTAAGCATTCACACTACTTTCTAGAGCTTGTGGGTTGTATTCAATGTTAGTCATATTCAGAGTAAACCCTCTGAAATTAGCAGATGTAACTAAGCTTCATTAATTTTAATTGGCCTGCTCTTGAGTAGAACTTAGCTGGAGACAGGCGTTTCTCATGTACCCCAGCTTACCTGATGAGGTCGAACACAACTTGAATTCAAGTTTGGATAACGTGTTGCAGGATCAATGGTGTACTGGTCAAAGTTCTTAGTAATATTTTCAGGTGTTGTCTGAGGTAAGAGCCTATAAATGCTTTCTCTGGAAGGTAAAAACAAAAGGTTGCAAGTGTGTGCTTTCTATCTTACAGTGTTTTCTTTACCTTGCGTGCTCCCTGCCTATATTTAGAATGTTGAACACAATACTTGAACACATTGTCTAAACATGATAAACGACTGGGGTGGGAACAACTGAGACAGACGTTAAGTATGTCTTCCTCAAGCAGGAAAATAGCTAGGAAGAAATAAGATGACATCACCCAAGATCATATGGCTTTGATTTTTCCCCCTTCACACAAAGAAGCAGCTCCTTCAACCACAAATCAGCATCGGGTATAGATTCACCCAATCATTATTAGTCAGTGAGGATTCCAAGTACGAACATCCACAAACATGCTTTCTCAGCCCTTATATGCCCTTTCTCTAAGTCCAGACTCTTGCCTTCATTACCCAACACACAAAATGCCATCCTCTAATAAATACTCAGCAGCTCTTTGATTCTTACTTACTTATTTAGTATTCTGCCCTTCAACCAAAGACCTCAGGGCTCTTCACAACAGAAAAACACAAAGCCTGCTGAAGACATTCTTCTTTAGACATGCCTACCCAGATGTTCATAATGTTTGTGAGAGTTTTTATTTGCCTTAGTCTGGTCTATTTTGGTTCTGACTTTCTGTGTGTTTTAAATTATGGTTATAATTTTTTTAGTAACAATTTTACTGTTTCACTTTTTTTTTGTAAACCACTTGGAGGCTGTTCTACAATGAAGCAGTACATAAATTTAAATAAATAAATAAAATGGATCAACCCAGGCCCCAGGAAAATCAAAGCTTGCTTGGTTTCACTGTAATACATGGGAAGAACAAACAAGAGATGCCAACCTTTCTGCAAGGATATCAAGTGGATGCTTTCCTTGGGCCCAACTTTTCACCATCCACGCTGTGTCAAACGCAGCCAGGAACCCTCTTGCACAACCAGTGCCCATGGGCCAGAACGGCTGTGAAATAACATCAACATATTAGATGAAATCTAACATCATGATCATTCTGAAATGACCACACAGCTATTACTGTGCTCTTCAGAATGGTATAAAACTGCTCTTAGATACTTCAAATCAGCAACTCCACCATATTGGCATAGAACATTTAATCAATATGTCCCCTAATGTGGTGACTGGTTAAAGTATCCACTTACAAGACACATATGATGTCATCCTGCCAAATGGAAAAGACAAAAGCCAATCGAATGCAGTGGAGTTAGTAAAAAACTATAGATCCACAGGGCCTATATCCATTTGCTGGGAGAATGTAAGGGATTCCACTGACATGAGCTAACATGTCTAAATCAAACCTATTGTTTTTCATTGTAGCCTGAACAGGCAAAATTCAAAGCCTACTTCTATTCTCTTGGGAACAATGGACCCTCTCCAATGTTGCAGCTCTGCTGGCAAAACAAACTTCCATGTGCATGATGGAGCCTCCTTCTCCTCTCTTTTCCCCTCCAGCTCCCCACCCCACTCCCCCAATCAATCAGCTCTGGAGAGCTGGGGGAACGTCCAGAGCAGATTTGGGGGCACATGGAGATAAGGAGAGGAAACTGAAGCCCCACTGGGTCAGCAGAACTATGTGGGTGGAGCACTGGATACAACCCAATGAAGATCTTTGTATTCCATATTATTTAAAATTAACAAACTCACTATGATTTGGTGCAAGCCATGGTATTTACATAAGATCCTGGAACTCCAGCTTGTAAATAAAAAATAAGTTTCAAGCTCTCATGGCTGCACAGCTTTGGATATGTAATTGCTAAAATCTCCAAGGTGTTCCATGGTATCAAAGAAGCCACCTGCCTAAACTTTTTTTAAAAAAAGGGTGACAACGACACACTACCTCTAGTAAACTGTCTCCAACAAGAGCAACCAACAGCTGGTGTCTGTGTCTCTCTCGTATTAATGCAGCATTTTCAGAGGCATACATGGAAGTAAAATCAAACATGGCTACATCTGGTTGACCGTAGTGATTAATTGCAAAATCCAAGGCAGGCAGTTGGTAATCAGTTGCAAAATCGGCAGCTTCTCTTGCATAGGACAGCAGATTGTCTTGGTCTACGTTTTCCCCACAGAGTAGCATTTCAGTATCAATATAATCCTACATTGGAAGACAAAACTATATCATTAGAGATCTTTGGATGTTCGCACGACTGCTACACAAAAAAGATTATGATATTCCACATGGGAAGAACTGAAGGTTTGATAAGATTCAGGTTATATTCTGACTTCTTTCTTTTAAAAATGTATTGATGTATTTATCTTATGTATATTTAAGTCAAGTTTAGAGACTATGATCTGGCTTTCACGCAGTACTAGATTAAACCATGGATCATTTTGCTGTCATGCTACCTAGGGATAAAACATGGTTGGGCTTAGTTATGTCTGAACCTGACCCCATTGTGTGTCTCATGCCAAATGAACCATGAGCCTGGAGCCAAGGTTTGATCTTGGCTTACCACTCATGATTTGTCTGGGGAAAGCAGAATACAAGGCTTGGATTGGATGTAATGCTAAGCCAAACCATGGTTTAACCCTGTGGAGCTCAGCAGCAGCAGAACGGGGGGAGGAGTGCTGTGGTCATAAACACCCCCCTGGAAACCTGCATGTTTGTTTATTCACACTAAATCCAGGTGAAGGGATTGAAGGTAAGATCAGATTCACCCATCAGCTGATGAGAGAATGGAAGTGTGCTTTCGAATGATCTCTCCAATAATAATAATAATAATAATAATAATAATAATAATAATAATAATAATAAATAATTTATTATTTATACCCCGCCCATCTGGCTGGGCCTCCCCAGCCACTCTGGGCAGCTTCCAAAAGAATATTAAAATACTATAATACATCAAACATTAAAAGCTTCCCGAAACAGGGCTGCCTTCAGGTGTCTATGCTCCTCCTTCAAATCATTGTGGTTTGAAGGAGGAAATTCAGGGTACCCAATAGAGTGCTGCAATCCACCCATCAGCTGATGGACTGGTGGGAACTCACCTTGCTGGATCCAAGGAACAACTGGGAGCTTTGAGCTTGTTTTTTTGAAGTCCTACCCCTACACACTCACATACAGTGTCAGGATAGGGCAGGTGGGTGGGGCTTCCTGAAAATGGCCTGGTGGACCACATTTGGTCTGCAGGATGTAAGTTCAACACTCCTGGGGTAATACAAAGTGTGAGTGATACGTATATATTTAAAGGCTTATTTGATTGGGATTATTACATGGTTTATTGGGTTGGATACTAGCCAAGTGCATGCTCCCTCCTCACCTCTCCTCTTGTGCCCCTGGGGTAAGTGAAGCTACCTTTCTTAAACCACAGCTTCCTGTGACATCTGAAGAAGGAAACTGTGGTTTATAGGCTCCCTCCAAACTAGCATATGATAGAAAGGCCTTAACCCACACTTGAATACCTACATCAATTATGACGCCCTTCTCCAGAAGGCTCTGCTTTTTTGCAGTCATCACAAAATAGTGGGTGCTATCTTTATAGTAAACAATATTCTCCAGGTCAATTCCTAGGGAAGAAAGATATTTCACACACAAAGCACCAGAAACACAATACATTCAACAAATGACAGTTTAAACCATAATTAAAATCAGCAGTGGTTAAGAGCTTGCGAACAATTGTCATGCTATTACAAACGTACAATCTGCACAAGCATATCAGCTTGCCAGAGGAAACAATTCTTTTTCCTCTCCTCATGCTCTGCTGTGTGTGGGGTGTGTGTGTGTTCTCCTGATCCCTTCGGAGCCAATTTTGTGGGAGTGCAGAAAGAGGAGATGAGGAAAAGTCCCACGGTGCAAGCCCTTGCACATTGCTTCTGCTCACAATATTTGTTAGGTGACTCCCACCTTATACGACTCCCACCTTATACATTCTCTTAGAAAACAGTAATTACAAAGCCATAGATACCTCCCTAGGAAGGGAGTTCTCAATATGTGGGGCCACCACCAAAAAGGCTCTGCCCCTGGCATCTGTTGATCCAACAGATCTTAATTGCATACCAAACAGAAGGTTCTCAGGTGCCAATTCTGAATTTCAGGCAGGCTTATAGCTGTGCAAATTTCTCCTTTATCTACTCGACATTTGGCACAAACTTGTTCCCTTATTTTAGGAGCACAGAACAGTTGTAATGATTTGTTTACTTGAAAACTCCAATGCAGCTGGATCACAGCCAAATTGTATCCATCTCATGTTTATTTCAAAGTATACTGCGAATTAGCTCCTGTGCAGCTAATCAGCATGGTTTTCCAGTTGTGTATTTTAATAGCTTTTATAAAGGTCATCAAAACAAGTCTACACTTCTACTTAGCTCTAACTAGTTTGAATTTGCTCACATCTACTAGGCTCCTAATTTAATAAATGTCTACAGTGATGCCAAAAATGAGTATGAGTAACTGAGATATATTTACAACAGCAGCCACAGCAACAACAAGAGACTTCCTCTTGGTTCCTAAACTGCATTTTCACAGGAAGTTGATACTGCGAAGGTACATTGGGCGGAAAGATGGCCAGACCCAGTTCAAAACCGGTCAGTCATGGATCATGTTTCTTCAATTTTCAGAGTTAACAGAGTCAAGCAGCATATAGCTAATCATATAGCAAGAAAAACAACAACAAGCCATAAAACATTGGCTAAATTCCATGTGCACCACACAGGCCTTAGGTACTCGGGGGGGGGGGGATCTGTGCTATGGAAATTTTTGTGTACACTTTAAGAATTTTTTTTACAAAACTTCATGTAAGAGACGCAACTGGGGAAGGATAAGGATAAATATATCTGCTTTCAGTAGTCTGAAATCAAGTAATCGCCATCACTCAATTCAGTAACTGGTACAGAACTACTAGTGAGTTAGGTTCACTTATTATTCTTTATTTTCCTTTGCCATGGAGGGGAAAAAAGATCAGATAACCCACCTGTGTCTTCTTTCAGATCTTGGAAGAATTTTTGATTGAAGATGAAAGCAACACCACTGATCTCCTCCACCTTAGCTTCTGCTGTTGTATTTCTGTTTATAAAGTTGGCAGTGATTGCAATCGCCAGCTTTCCACGAAATTCCTTCCTCCTAAAGCCTAGTACAGAAAAGCAACCGAACCATCATTCGTCTGCTGCTCATCTCTGACCAAAGTATTTTCATAAGTTTAAGATGTAAAGCAAAAAGCATCCTCTCTCACAGTGCATTTTTTAAATTAGCCATTTGTTCAACTGTTAGCTAATAACTGTAAAAAGACAAACTTCTGGCAGTAGCTGGTTGATGGTTCTCAGTCCAAGATTATGTCTTTCTGGTACCTGTCTGGAAGAAAGCTCATCCCCCACCACAAATATTGTTTTTGAGGATCGTAAATTAACATCAACTCCTACGGTGTTGCTACTGTGCGCACTTTCCTCATTCAATTATCCCAGCCAAATTCTGATTCATTGTATAATAATATCCTGCTTCAACTATTTCAAGTTCCTCCTTTCTGCTTCCCTATTACCTGTTTATTAGTTGAAACCACACCTGCTACAAGGTAGTTGCCTTATCACCCAAGGCAGATTCCTCATGTTAGTCATCTTGCCAAACCTCAATTCCTCTCCTTTTCCACCGCAGGCATATTTTCATCTTTCGAAGCCTTTGTAAACGTTGTACTTACAACCCACTTAACAGCCAGGATGGGGATCCTGTGGCCCTCGAGACATTGCTTGACTACAATTCCCATCATTCCATTGGTCATGGTGGCTGGGAGTGATGGGAACTGGAGTCCAACAACACCTACAGGTCCTCAGGTTCCCCTTTCCTGCTTAACACTTTGTGCTTCCATTTCTGCCTATTTTCTTCCATCCTACACCTTGAAATCAGCCCTGTCTATCTTCCTTTGCTTTGCATAACCCCATGCAGCATGGGTGCTGATGGGAGGTTTTTTTCCTTAAAAGTAAGAGCCACATGGAGAGTGATCTTCATGCGGGGAGACAGGGAATAAACCTCTTCTCCATGTTACAGTCCTAATGTCCACATTCACTGTTAATATTAAAAACCACTGATGCTGTGGACTAGATATGCAATGTAATGTGCATTGGCCCCCATAAAGGGAGTCATGTTTCCCATGACACAGGGACCCAAACTTCTCATGATGTTCACCTGCATGATTCTTCCCCCTGTCCCGAGTGTTTTTTGTTTTTGGAATGAAGAACAACAACTCAACAGAGTTGCCTGACTCCCTTACTGGTTGCCCACACAAAATGCCCCCCCCCAATCTGGTTTCTCACCAGTGGGGAGGGAAGTTACATGGAATACAACTGAGCCTCATGAGTCACTTGGGCTTAAGAACCCCCTCAACAGGTTCAGTGCACCAATGTTTCCTAAGTGTATAAAGGGCAGAGAGGAGATACACTTGTGTTCACAAAATGAAACAGGCATGCACCAGGGTCCTACAATTCCCCATGCCATCTACTTCCATTGCCTTTGGTGTTTCACTGGCATTTGCTACAGAAAATTGTTCCTCCTGATTCTTATCTTTTGACCCACCCTATTGCTCAGTATAAGTATCAATGTTCCTCCTTAGTTGGGCTGCACATGTAGCTGTATTGTGCCTGAGTGCATACCATCTCCGAGCAGGAGAATCATTCGGTTAACTGCAAACATGCAGTCTAGTATTACTTGATAAGGCAAAATTTTAAAAAACCACCTAATTAATTCCAATGGGAGTACACACTTAACTAGGTTGGTTCATGTGATATGGCTAGCAAGAACTGCTCAACTAATGTCTCATTGAGAGAAGACGACTCAGAGGGTTGGAATTTTCCCTAATTATTATTTTGCAGCTATTGCAACAGAATATTCCTTTCCTTCAGCTGTTTCTTCTTCCTCAAATCCTTGCCCTAAGTGACTGTTCTTAAAATCATATCTTCCTAATTATTCCTTCAGACATCTTCATCAGATCCCCAGCAGGCACTGTAGGTGATGATTATTTTGAATACACATGGCCTACAACACAAAATGTAGGCCATTGTTGACTTGCTTGTGCTGTTCCTGATAAAACCATGAAACCTTTTTGTCAGGTATTATTCCACAATGTAAAAAAAAGAAAATAAAAAATCCACAAGCACAATGTGATACACAGCTGTTAATGTATTTTACGATGAATTGTGTTTTAACTTGGTTTTTAATGCCACATTTTATAAACATTGTTAGCTGCTCTGGTTCTGTTCGAAGGCAAGTAGAATAAAAGCAATATATATGACAATAAAACGACTTTTAAAAGCAAGAATGTAACTTTTCTGTAAAAAACTAAAAAAACAGTAATTTAAAACCAGTCATTATCCCACTCTACAGCCATTCCTGTAGTAAGAAAACAAGTAGGCATTTTGCTACAACTTTTACAACATACCTTCCAAGCTGTTTCTGCGGCCGTCGGCACCAATAACAACATCAAATTCATATTCTGACAAAGGATGATCCATTGGGAGAAATTCAGCACGCCAACCTATTTCTGAAAGGAGTAAGTCAGTCAGCCACACAAGTGGTCAAACAGTAGGTAATTCAAACTGCATTGTCAACACCTGTGGGCTTCATGTATCAGCTCCAAGCAACACGAGAGAAGTCCATGTAAAGACCAGCCCTACCATGAGGTAAACTGAGAAATTTACCTCAGGTAGCGAGAGGGCAGCATATTTAAACCCCAGCTCACATCCCTATTGTCACTGCCTGTTGCTCTGAGGAAAGGGGCCCTTCCACAGAGTGAGGTTAGGTGGTCCATGGAAGCGAAACATTTTTTTTTTAAGTTAAAAGTTGCTAAAATAAAATTAAGCTTTCAACTAATTTTGAAGGAGAATTTCTAGCCATGGAAGCAAAACCAATGCAGTGCAATCACCCTTTTGCCCAGAAAGCCTTGCTCCAGGCATCCTTGAACTTATTGGAGAAAACATTCAAACTCCATCCAAGCAAAGTGAACTGAAGTTTATTTGGCACAAGGTATAGCCAAAATGCCAATAGAAAGAGACCAAACAGATTTCAATTAAATGTGCTCACTCACACCAAGCAGAATACCCAATTCCTTAAGGTTTAAACTGATCGCCTTATTTCTGTGCAATACTTTTTTCTTAATGAAAGTCATGCCGTACTTTGATTTTCTTGATCTTCAGGAGGTTCCAAAACTTTCACAAATTCTAAATTCACGTGGATTTCGACTCCCAACATAAGTGCAACCTTGAAGAGGATGAGCTGAAGCTGCCTAATACCTGCAAAAGAGAAACAATATGGTTATTTTAGGATGTGCATTAGTCAACATTTGAACGTATGTTTCATTGCAGTGGTAGATATACTTGTTGAGAGCCAGTGTGGTGTAGTGGTTAAGAGCGGTGGTCTCGTAATCTGGGGAACTGGGTTCGTGTCTCCGCTCCTACACATACAGCTGCTGGGTGACCTTGGGCTAGTCACACTTCTTTGAAGTCTCTCAGCCTCACTCACCTCACAGAGTGTTTGTTGTGGGGGAGGAAGGGGAAGGAGAATGTTAGCCGCTTTGAGACTCCTTAAAGGGAGTGAAAGGCGGGATATCAAATCCAAACTCTTCTTCTTCTTCTTTCCTAATACAGTGAAAGCCTTCAGAAGGAAAAGCACTCCAATGTTGCTATTTTCAGTTTAGCCAACTGATTTGCTAATTCATGGTTTTCTTTCTCTTTTTTTAAGTATCCTGGATAACTTTACCAGCAGTGTAAAAGGATACAAGGAATCCATTATATACAAATCTAAGCAACTGCAATACACAGAGAGAAAGAGATTTAACTAGACTAATTATATGTTTTTTAAAAAATTAATTGGGTGGTACCTTAATCCATGCTGAATCACAACTCACTAGCTCTCTCAGCTTATTTCAGTGTCTGTGTGTGTGTGTGTGTGTGCGTGTGTGTGTGCGTGCGCTTAAGAAATAGAAAAAAGGTAGCTAACTTTTTTCAGTCCAACAGCCACAAACCAGCAGTCACCACGGCAAAAGTGAGCATGAACACTCCACACCAACTCTCTCTCACATACAGCTATCTGATTTATCCTTTTTTTTGTGAGCTGCCTTGAGCTGACGTTCTTGAGGAAAGATGGGATATAAATAAATAAATAATAAAACATAAATTTGAAAAATGAGGGCTGTCAACTTAACCTTCTTGAAAATTTGAAGAAATGTGTTGGCATTCAATTTATACAAAACTTGCTAAAAATATGGGTAGGGGACACCTGCTAAAAGGAGTGGGATGCCATGTTCCGTTCTCTATATACTGAAACATTTCTTTCATCTTCTTCCAAAAATACCCGGCATGGGCTGTTTCCTACAGTGGATACAGGCTTCATCGGTTAAATCTGTTGTGATATACTGGTATACCATATCAGGAGAAGAGCTACAACCCTGCACAAGTTCAAATGAATTCAACAGAAGGTGTCTGCACACAGCTGTGTAGTGACCTACAGCCAATATTCCTGCCGTGTAGCTAGAGAAGTATTCACACTGAACTTTCGTGCAATATCCATTCTTAGTTAACGATACTTACTAATGTGATCAATGGATCCTCCACAGAATTTTCCATAGAATTTCTTTGCTCCTAGGCTTCGAAGATCATGAATAGTAAAAGGCCAGAGGTGAAGCACATTGTTTCTTGAAAAAGTGTCTCGTTTCTCCACCACGACGACTTTGGCTCCTAGAAAGGCAAGTTCTATGGCAGTCCGCAAACCACAGGGTCCACCTCCAACAATCAAACACTGCAGGGGGAAACAGAGAAGCTTAATATATTACGATATGCGAAAATATTTTATAGATGTTTTGATACGATTTTATTTCATGATGCTCCACAATCAGGAGATGATTTTGAGAAATCTTCTCATACATTCAGTCCAAAACAAACTTAATCAGAAATTGGTCAATCAATTCAGAGTTGTGTTCTCGGACTCAGCCTTTCCACTGAGTTCCATGATGAAAGGAAAGTGGGATAGAAATGTCCCAAACAAAGAAAAACAAGACAAAGGGTCAAAATATTCTTACACTGGTTAACTAGTCCATTTAAGGATGATTGTTCTCCTGTAACCTTCCTTGGGACCTTAATGAGAAGGGCAGGGCAAGGAATCTTACACAAATAATTAAAATGCAAAGCAGGCTTGGCTTAATTCTAGAGAACTTTCTAGGCTCTTCTTTTCAGAGCAAGGGTGTCAGCTTCTATCGTAAGAAAAGGTAGCAAACGACTCAATTATTCGGATGGACAAGACTGAGTCCAGGATGCTATCAAGACTGGGAAAAGCAGGACAGTTGGCAGGAGTTTAGGAAGTTTTTGCAGTAAACTCTTTCTGATTAACATGAGAACTCCGAGTTAATGCATTTGCAGCTTAACAGTGGTACACAGTATTTTGTTGTACTCAACAAATGCATACCATAAATGGTTTCATCCACTTTGAGTCCCCAAGCAAACAAAGATCTATGTATACAAACAATGGCAGTTACCAAAAGCGATGCATTCAAACATAGGCCTTCCAGTGAATAATGTCTTCATCCCTCCAGACAAGAGGAAAA
This sequence comes from Podarcis vaucheri, assembly GCF_965113315.1. Lineage (NCBI taxonomy): Eukaryota > Metazoa > Chordata > Lepidosauria > Squamata > Lacertidae > Podarcis > Podarcis vaucheri. The sequence goes on from NC_138759.1 coordinate 69,768,087, forward strand.
ACCCCACCTATTTGCTCCAAAGCACTTCAGGCAGCAAACCTTTTAAAGCCATAATCTGGGGTTACCATCTAGCAACGTATTTATCTTTGCTTCAAATGTATTTGCTCTTTGATTTATTTGTGAAGATCTCCTATTGAAGCACAGTTTACACATGGCAATGTACCGCTGATATTTAAATATTCTGGAGACAAAGCAGCAGGGCTCTTGACAACACTGAATTCAGTAGTGTTTAGACTTTTACCTATATTCAATTATGAAAAGGACAGAACAAGAATTGCGAAAGAAGGAAGGAAGCCAAGCCACTTAGAACTCAGGTTACATAAGGAAATAAATGCAACCACTGAGCTGTGCTTTTTAGAAACTTCTGGACTAGGCTAAAAATGCCAGACTTCCTCTTTTAATCCCAGCTGAGTCCATCTCACAAGTAGTGGTAGGGCAAAGATAAAATGCTAAAGCAACCTGCAAAAAGCAGAACAGCTGGACAAAGGATCCCCTCCAGCACCATTCCTAGGATCTGTGCATGCAGCCTTCTGGTTCCTAGTGGCCTCAACCAGCAGCTTGGGGTAGGAATGAATTTTGGCTTCAGCGCTTCTGGCTGAAGAGTTTGCCTCCCACCAGTTCACTCACTTCTGCTTGCTGGGTTGGAATTCAGAGAAGAGAAAGGCATTTTAAGAATGGCTTTGAAAACTACCTGCTGGCTTTTAAATTATGGTTATATTTATGCTATTGGTATACCCAAACCAGCTGGAGGGCGCTAGGTTTCCATCTCTGGTCTACAAAGACCATCCACATGTTGATCACAACTAGACACAAGTCCAGTTCAAGTGTTGCCATGTGTGGCTCAGCAACTGCATGAAGGGGGCAGTGGGAGAAAACAACCGAGCTCCGCACTCCTCCACTCTATGTTCATCATTGTTTCCATCATCCTTCAACTCACTGAGGAGAACTGTGTGGTATGGGAAGACTTGAGAAGACTCCCTACCCCCATTTCAGGATTCTGGAAAAGCAGGGTTCTAAAATGCTTAGATTTCACGTGTACAGAAGGATCCCTGCTTCAGAAGGTCACCTTTCATGAGTTGGACCGTGAGGTGACAGCATACTCATCCCCACTGCTTCCCCCACCTACATGTTTGCTGAGCACAACAAAGGTAATACTCAAATACTGAAGAGGCAATACGGAATCCAATTTGTTACTCATTTGTAGTGACTGCTATGTATTCGGCTATTAAGTTTCTTTCTCTGATGTGGTTATAAATGGTATACTGCTGCTTTTCATGTGTATTTTAAGTCTATATTGTTCAACAGTTCGATATTATTTGAGTAAGATTAGAAATAATCCAAAATAAAATAAGTAATTCATTTCAATTCAATGTATTTCTTAACGCAGGTTAGTAAAAGTAATGCAAAAACAGAGGATCTAATTTTTTTATTTGAAGTCAGGGACAACAAAAAGAAACAGAATTCACTTCCTGATTTCAGCTGAACTTAGTACAGTACTCACAAGCCCTAACTATTTCTACCCACTTACAATCTTTATTGGATAATCGCTCAGACAATCCCCCCATACTTACTCTATGAACCCCCAAATTGTCAATTTCCTATGATACTAGGGTTGCCCAAGTGAAAAGTTGTTGAGCTCCCCCCCCCCCCAATAAGCAAACAAATTAGTTCCTATAGGGCTTTTTGCATATATGATGTTCAAAACCCATTATACGATTCCCAAGGGACGCTGGGAGATGAGAGATGACCTGCAAAAGTTGTGATCACCATGGCTCCCCCTCGCTCAAGTCCTCTGCATGTGCCAGAGAACTGAAGAGGTGTCCCCATCTTGCTGGATTTTAAAAATATATAAATTGCTCAACCCTCCAGAGATTTAGAGGGTGCAGAGAACGAGAGGAGAGGAGAGCAGGCATTATTTCTCTACATTGGCCCTCTTTATAGGAGAGAACTACAGATGTCAAGCACGTCAGAGGCTGCACCTCAAAAGAATAAGAGCTGGGTCTGAGTGGAAGCTGTTACCCATTTGCCACCCAGAGTGGTCTAGACATGATAGTTTCCTACTCCCCTGCAGGTATGTGAATATTCCAGTTTCATATAAATCCATAATTTGATATTCAGCAGAAAGCTAAGCATCCTGAAAATCTCATACTTCATTTTGGAATACAGGTTTCTAATCCTCATAGACTGCAAAGGTAAGTTTGGAACTATGTTGATTAATATTTTTCTAATTAACATTTGCATTGCTGAACCTCCTTTTTATTTCCCTCAGGGAAAATCCTGCATTTTGCTGTTAATTTAGAAACCACTACCCAGAATGAAACATGCATGTACAATCAAGCCTATTGTGAGCTTTCACACAATTGTGTCCCTTCGCCCACAGAAGGCTTTTAGCTCTAGTGGAGTTTTCAGAGAATGGACGGGAAAGTGTGGCATTCTCACAAGTTGCCATCATTTGATACAACTTTTATTGCATGATGGTAGAATACAGAAACTTGGGCAAACACTTTCTGGAGAGACTTCCAGCCTAAGTACTCAGTACCATCACGATAAAAGGCAATTACTTCACAGGATAAATTGAGACTTCCATGGAATTAATCCAATTTGTTTCCAATGAACAGCAGCTGCTACAGCAACTAAAAAGGAGGCAGTTAAGCAATGCTTCAGTGAGAAGTCTCTAACCTCTGCCCTACAAGAGAGCTTTTCATACTTTAACCCTATATGTAGAAATTGAAGAATTTTTGGCAAAAGTCTCTTCCAAAAGATTCATAAGACTTACTGCTCCTTCAGCTGATGCTTCTATTTTAGAACCTAAGCCATTCAGTGGCAGACTGTGAATTATCCTGAATGAGCTAAAATCCAATATAATTAATATAATGTGAGAGATAATTCAAGAATCTATTTTTACTTTTAAATATTACTAATACCAGCTGCACATGAATTTTTCTTTGAAACACAACTAAACAAAAACAAATCTAACTAGATTCATCAACACATAACAGTGTTTGAATACTATTTAGGGTATCAGACAACAAATCATTTACGTTAATAATCCTACTGAAAAGAAATCAATTAATCTGTTTTACGCATTTACAACTTGTTTGATACTTTATGAAAGCTTTCCTGCCTGGACTGCCACCTTGTTGCTTGGCGATAAATGCAAGCAACTACTACACAGGCCAAAAACACTAGCAGGCATACCTCTTTATGACTGTCATTTGTAGGTACAGGTATGTCATGGGCACTGGGTGGAATTTAACATCACACTACTGAAAATGTTCTATCTGCACAAGTGTATCAGTTTGCCAGGCCCAATAACACCCCCCTTGCATGCTGTTCTGGGGGAGTTCTCCTGAACAACAACCCCCTCCCAGCCAATTTCAGGAGGTGCAAGTGAACGGGAGAAGGAGAGGAGGGAATCCCCACAAGGGCTTCTGCTGACAGGGTTCATTAGGTGAATCCCACCCACAGAATTTTAAACATTATCCTCTCACACAAGGAAACAAATGTGATAATCTGAGCCACCGGAGGGGGGAATCAGAATTCCACAATACTACCTTTAATTTACTCTAACAATATGTCCAGGCTATAAAGGTTTACACAGTTTACAATCAGTAGAATTTGTATATGCATTTCAAAATGGGAAGTATAAAAGAGTGACATGGCCAATCCCGAGAACTAAAGTAACATGAAGGGAAAGCTTTGGCTGAGCAAGTAGCAGCATCTATGTGACAAGAACGCTAGCAAGGATAGGTTTCTGTTACAGTTGTTCAACAGAATCAGTGATCTGGACCTTGTGTGAATTCTCTCCACCACAAGAATAAGTTTTCAAAGCTCTACTGCAAGACCGTCCGAAATGCTAGTTACAATAAGTTAAACGTTACAAAATAACAAAGCAACACATTGCAAACAAGCAATGTGGTTCGGTCCTCTATGCAGTTCAGTAAACTTTCCTCTCTCTGGTCCCTGAGAGAGACCCTAAACTTATTCAGAACCTTTAAGCAACTGCTGCTGCAGCAGCTGCTGCTAATACATCTCCAACAAGCATACACAGCTTCTTAACTTTCAGCTTCCTGCTGAGCAAGCTCTGCACTTCCTGTTTCCGAGTCATCAGGTAGCTTAAATCATTGTAATGGAAAAATCCCAGCCTTCTCTGACGCATTGGGCAGAGTGAAACTTTTTTGCTTAAGGTAATCCTCTCTTTCTAGCATTCCAAATAGAATGAATTAAAGCACGCATTTTAGGTACGTTTAAACTTACAACTTTTAAGAGTTTCCTCCAACTGTGTTAACATACAAACAATGGAGGAACCATTCGGATCAGACCAAAGGCCTATCTAGCCCAGCATCCTGTTTTCCACAGTGTCCAACTATATCCCACACCTAGGATAGGAGCACTTTCTGCAGTCATACTGCCATCATGACTACCAGCCACTGATAGCCTCATTTTCCATATTAATAATCCAGAAGCATTAGCCTTCAATTGGGGCTCCAGGGAAAGGTTCTGCAGCAACCCTTCAGGGATGTAGGCTCTAATTATCCATATGCTGTAAGGCTTGAGCATACCTTTTCCCTCCCAAAGGATAATTTTTGTAAGGCAAAGGGCATTTTGATATGTGGTTATTCAAAGAGTTCCAGTAGGTTACAATTAAACAACTGCAAAAAGAGAAAAAGTAGACCTGTACAAGGATCACAACATATGTAGTAGCACTGAAACTCTTATATCAGCTAGGTGTGCAGAAGCAAAGTCCCTTTTTTGTCACAAGACTACTTAAAGTGGCATAAGAAATGCTGAGGCAGGTCAGACAGGTTTAAATCAAAGACTGGCACTCCTAGTTATTACAACATCCTTTGCCTTCAAGAAAATGACTGGACACAGAGAGGGAAAGCCTGTCAAAAGGGTTAAGGAGAACAGAGCAGTAATAGCTTCACTAGTGAATCGCTTTTCAGCCTTTGAGCTAAGGTCAAGTGCAGTGAATTCTCATACTTGACATGGATGCTACTGATTGAGAACATACTTTGAACATGAAAAGAAGTAGACTTTTTACAGAAGTAACAGCTCTGCTTCATTGAAACCCTTCTCTAACTTTCTATTTCTATCCAAAACAACTCCACCTGATTTCTAAGCACATTTATTTTTGAAAAATCACTTTCTGCCATAAATATAATGTGGTCCATTCTTTTGAAGGGAAACACTTACCATACAAGAGATTTCAGCATGTTGCCATAGGAAGAAACACAACTCAGATCTTAATCATGGTTTATATATGATAATGAGTGAGCCTGAGTTCTACTCTATGCACTAGGAGAGAAAGTTTCTGCTTTTACATTGGTACAAACCACAGTTACTTATTTTCAGTGGACTCAAGGAACAATTGTTTGTTCTAACCACACTTTTTAAACCTTGTTTTAACTATTGGTCCAGCAAGAAACTTCCCTCATCATTTACTCATTACAATCAAGACAAACTGCATTTATCCTACCTCCCCAGTCTCAAAGTTTTACCCCTCATGATACATTGCTGTCCCATCTCCACTACTGACTTCTCATTCATCACCTGACCTTGCTGTGTCTCCCTTCTAGAAGGAATGTGTTTTCTATGTAACACCTGGTAGATGGTGTTTTGATGTTCAAAAATCAACCTCACTTATTCTATTTTTAAAAAACCCTGAAAAAAGGTTAGCTGAACTGTCTGAAACCATAGCCAACTGCCTCACAGAATCAGAGTTGGTAGGATATAAATTATATACTTACAAAGCATCTGTGCTATGCATGATCTGCAGTGGTCTCATTATGCAATAATCAAATGCCAGAAAAAACTGCTCTCACTGATGTAATTTAACCTAATGCTTTAAAACAATATGTACCAAGAGTCTAATACATCACTCCATTTTCAGAAAACTGAGTCTCCTATGTATCCTTTCATCACCGATACTTGTCAAAACAAGAACGAGATCCTTAAAAAAAACACCCTAATGCATGAAAACTAAGCCACAAGCCAATCTAAACACAAAAAATGAAATGTGGTGTGATTTTGTCCTTCTGCAAACATTTTTGTTCAAATGACTTAACAGCCTTTCTATCTACCAACCGCCAGAAAATAAAATATATAGAGATACAGAACAAAAGGTGTGCTTAGATAATCTCAGTTATAAAAGCCAGTCATACCAACATCTCAGTTATAAACCACCAACTGTAAAGTCCAATCATACCAACATCTCTCAAACAAGTTTCTTTTTAACAGTGTGCTGCTAGATTTGAATCATGACCTAAAAGGTTACCAAGACATTATCCTACCAAGCCCAGAAATCCTTCAATTTTTATTTTCACTTGGTTGTAGGAATGAATCTCAAACTTGAGTCATATCATTGTTGAGACAGGTCATTCTCTAGTGGCTAGGAAAGTGGTTCATGGTACCAGTGTGTCGTGGCACCCTGGGGTGCCTTGAATGATGGTCAGGGGTGCCATAGGCAATACTGGCCACTGTCCCTTTCCTTCCCTCCCTCCTCTGATGCCCTCTCACGTCTCCGCCTCCCAATGGCTTGCAAAGTTGTCTATTGCAGCAGCCCTGGCTATAATCTCCACAGGTGAATGGTGCCTCTCTGAGGCACCTCTCTTGGGGGGAGGGGCAGCTTAGAGGTCAGGGACAGAAACAGTAGCTGCCTGGAGGACTCCCAAGCAGAGGGGAGATGAAAGGATGCTAAGGGAACACACCACAAGGGAAGGTGTTCGAAAAAGGGTGAGAGGCTGCCAGCTCTGCAGGCAATGGGTGACGTAACTGGGCTCCCGAGCCCCACAGGGGTGCTGCAGAAAGAATGTAGTTGGTCAAGGGAGCCGTGGACTCAAACAGGTTGAAAACCTCTGAGTTCTAAGTTCTGAGTTTCCTACCACATCACATCCATCTAAAATAGGCTGTTTTCCAGCCTACTTATTGGCCATTACATTCTGCTCCACTATTGAGCATCATGGCATCTCCTGCCTGAAATTAACCCTTGATGATATACAATGCTTCCTGTTGCTTGAGCTCCTTCACTAAACATCTTGCTTTACTCCTTACTAAGCACTTCATAGCTTGCTGTCAGCAATATATAGTGCGGATAGTTTCAACTTCACTCTTGAGATACCAACCCCCTTTATTTTCTGCTGAGTGAAATAGGTTTCTTCCTAAAATAATTTTATCAAAAACTGTTTGTTGCTTTACAAAAACCTTTAATAAAAGCATAAAGAAAACATGGATTGTAGCCTTGTTAGTCACACCACACTTCAGCACCATACTGTTGTTGTTGTTTAGTCGTTTAGTCGTGTCCGACTCTTCGTGACCCCATGGACCAGAGCACGCCAGGCACTTCTGTCCTCCACTGCCTCCCGCAGTTTGATCAAACGCATGCTAGTAGCTTCAAGAACACCATCCAACCATCTCATTCTCTGTCGTCCCCTTCTCCTTGTGCCCTCCATCTTTCCCAACATCAGGGTCTTTTCCAGGGAGTCCTCTCTTCTCATGAGGTGGCCAAAGTATTGGAGCCTCAGCTTCACGATCTGTCCTTCCAGTGAGCACTCAGGGCTGATTTCCTTCAGAATGGAGAGGTGTGATCTTCTTGCAGTCCATGGGACTCTCAAGAGTCTCCTCCAGCACCATAATTCAAAAGCATCAATTCTTCGGCGATCAGCCTTCTTTATGGTCCAGCTCTCACTTCCATACATCACTACTGGGAAAACCATGGCTTTTACTATACGGACCTTTGTTGGCAAGGTGATGTCTCTGCTTTTTAAGATGTTGTCTAGGTTTGCCATCGCCTTTCTCCCAAGGAGCAGGCGTCTTTTAATTTCGTGACTGCTGTCACCATCTGCACTGATCATGGAGCCCAAGAAAGTAAAATCTCTCACTGCCTCCATTTCTTCCCCATCTATTTGCCAGGAGGTGATGGGCCCAGTGGCCATGATCTTCGTTTTTTTGATGTTGAGCTTCAGACCATATTTTGCGCTCTCCTCTTTCACCCTCATTAAAAGGTTCTTTAATTCCTCTTCACTTTCTGCCATCAAGGTTGTGTCATCTGCATATCTGAGGTTGTTGATATTTCTTCCGGCAATCTTAATTCCGGCTTGGGATTCATCCAGCCCAGCCTTTCGCATGATGAATTCTGCATATAAGTTAAATAAGCAGGGAGACAATATACAGCCTTGCCGTACTCCTTTCCCAATTTGGAACCAATCAGTTGTTCCATATCCAGTTCTAACTGTAGCTTCTTGTCCCACATAGAGATTTCGCAGGAGACAGATGAGGTGATCAGGCACTCCCATTTCTTTAAGAACTTGCCATAGTTTGCTGTGGTCAACACAGTCAAAGGCTTTTGCATAGTCAATGAAGCAGAAGTAGATGTCTTTCTGGAACTCTCTGGCTTTCTCCATAATCCAGCGCATGTTTGCAATTTGGTCTCTGGTTCCTCTGCCTCTTCTAAATCCAGCTTGCACTTCTGGGAGTTCTCGGTCCACATACTGCTTGAGCCTTCCTTGTAGAATTTTAAGCATAACCTTGCTAGCATGTGAAATGAGTGAAATTGTGCGGTAGTTGGAGCATTCTTTGGCACTGCCTTTCTTTGGGATTGGAATGTAGACTGATCTTCTCCAATCCTCTGGCCACTGCTGAGTTTTCCAAATTTGCTGGCATATTGAGTGTAGCACCTTAACAGCATCATCTTTTAAAATTTTAAACAGTTCAGCTGGAATACCATCACTTCCACTGGCCTTGTTATTTGCAGTGCTTTCTAAGGCCCATTTGACTTCACTCTCCAGGATGTCTGGCTCAAGGTCAGCAACCACACTATCTGGGGTGTATGAGACATCCATATCTTTCTGGTATAATTCCTCTGTGTATTCTTGCCACCTCTTCTTGATGTCTTCTGCTTCAGTTAGATCTTTACCACTTTTGTCCTTTATTATGGTAATCTTTGTACGAAATGTTCCTTTCATATTTCCAATTTTCTTGAACAGATCTCTGGTTCTTCCCATTCTGTTGCTTTCCTCTATTTCTTTGCATTGCTCGTTTAAGAAGGCCTTCTTGTCTCTCCTTGCTGTTCTTTGGAAATCTGCATTCAATTTCCTGTATCTTTCACTATCTCCCTCGCATTTTGCTTGCCTTCTCTCCTCCGCTATTTGTAAGGCCTCGTTGGACAGCCACTTTGCTTTCTTGCATTTCTTTTTCATTGGGATGGTTTTAGTTGCTGCCTCCTGTATAATGTTGCGAGCCTCCATCCATAGTTCTTCAGGCACTCTGTCCAGCAAATCTAAATCCTTAAACCTGTTCCTCACTTCCACTGTGTATTCATAAGGGATTTGGTTTAGATTGTATCTTACCTGTCCAGTGGTTTTTCCTACTTTCTTCAGTTTAAGCTTGAATTTTGCTATAAGGAGCTGATGATCTGAGCCACAGTCAGCTCCAGGTCTTGTTTTTGCTGACTGTATAGAGCTTCTCCATCTTTGGCTGCAGAGAATATAATCAATCTGATTTCGATGTTGCCCATCTGGGGATGTCCATGTGTAGAGTCGTCTCTTGTGTTGTTGGAAAAGCGTGTTTGTGATGACCAGCTTGTTCTCTTGACAGAACTCTATTAGCCTTTGCCCTGCTTCGTTTTGATCTCCAAGGCCAAACTTGCCAGTTGTTCCTTTTATCTCTTGATTCCCTACTTTAGCATTCCAATCCCCTATAATGAGCAGAACATCCTTCTTTGGTGTCACTTCGATAAGGTTTTGTAAGTCTTCATAGAACTGGTCAATTTCAGTTTCTTCAGCACCAGTAGTTGGTGCATAAACTTGGATTACTGTGATGTTAAAAGGTCTGCCTTGGATTCGTATCGAGATCATTCTATCATTTTTGAGACTGCATCCCAGTACAGCTTTCGCCACTCTTTTGTTGACTATGAGGGCCACTCCATTTCTCTTACGGGTTTCTTGCCCACAGTAGTAGATATGGTAGTCATCTGAACTGAATTCGCCCATTCCCGTCCATTTTAGCTCACTGATGCCCAGGATGTCAATATTTATTCTTGCCATCTCATTTTTGACCACATCCAACTTACCCAGGTTCATGGTTCTTACATTCCAGGTTCCTATGCAATATTTTTCTTTACAGCATTGGACTTTCCTTTCGCTTCCATGCATATCCACAACTGAGCGTCCTTTCGGCTTTGGCCCAGCCGCTTCATCAGCTCTGGATCTACTTGTACTTGTCCTCCGCTCTTCCCCAGTAGCATGTTGGACACCTTCCGACCTGAGGGGCTCATCTTCCAGTGTCATAACTTTTATATGCCTGTTGTCTTTGTCCATGGAGTTTTCTTGGCAGGGATACTGGAGTGGCTTGCCGATTCCTACTCCAGGTGGATCACGTTTGGTCAAAACTCTCCACTATGACCTGTTCATCTTGTGTGCCCTGCTCGGCGTAGTTCATAGCTTCCCTGAGTTCTTCAAGCCCCTTCGCCACGGCAAGGCAGTGATCCATGAAGGGGTCAGCACCATACTACTCTAGCCAATATAGGGAGTATATTGTTCTGAGACTAGTTCAACAGCATCAGTTTTTCATATAAGCAACAAGCTAATGCCACTGTTATTCTCAGAACATCTTACTTTGCTTTATCATTCTGGATGATGTTCGGCCTGGACAAACGGACTTTTTCCGTTCCACTGCAAAGCATGTTCGTCAATGTTGTTGTTATTTTTAAAGTCACCCGCCTTCACATTTCCTGTGAAGTTAAGCCAGGGCTTTGCCCTAGTCATTTTCACAGAACTGAAGGGTCACCTCTATACAGTCACAGATCACAATGGCCTGAGACAGCACAGCAGAAGTTAAAACTAGCATACCAACTCCAGACATCTGGAATTACCTCAGTAGCACAGCATGCTTGTTACATGTCTCACCCCACCACTATTGGAAGGGAGATGGAATGAAATTGCCAGCACTAATCAGGACAACACTTATAAGAAGTCCCCTCACTTCTTTCCACTCTTCATCTGGCAGGATCGACAACAGCCTGCCTAGACTTTGTCAGCAAAGATCAGCTCCAACCAGAATCACATAATCAAAAAAAGTCTTCTTTTATAGACACACCTCAGCTAACCTTCTTGAAAAGTAATTAATTAATTCATTAACACAATGAAATAACTGAGGACAGCTTACTTTTCCCCTAGCACAGCAGTTCTAATTGTTCAGCATGACAAAACAGCCTGAGTAATAATCAGGTGGATGGAAGAAATGTTACAAGATCAGCATAGAATTAATTGTACTAGCAGACAGACATGAGTAAGCTCTGCTTGACATCTAGTTTGGTTTGGAAAGTAATCTACATGCTCTTCCTACATACTCTTCCTTACTCAGGATATGAGTAATTCAGTGAAGCATCGTCTCATAAAAGCCATGATAAAATTGAAGTGCTCTGTGGGACCATCCAGATAGTACCTACCTCCCCTGTACCCCACACATAGTCTTCCTGAATCAAGAAATGTAATGGGCCTGAGTATGATATGAAGACACATGAGGCCATCAACTTGAAGAAGAAGAAGAAGAGTTTGGATTTGATACCCCGCCTTTCACTCCCCTTCAGGAGTCTCAAAGCGGCTAACATTCTCCTTTCCCTTCTTCCCCCACAACAAACACTCTGTGAGGTGAGTGGGGCTGAGAGACTTCAGAGAAGTGTGACTGGCCCAAGGTCACCCAGCAGCTGCACGTGGAGGAGCGGAGACGCGAACCCGGTTCCCCAGATCACGAGTCTACCGCTCTTAACCACTACACCACACTGGCTCTCACTTGCTGAAGCTAAGCAGGCTCATGCATGCTGCATGAAGAGGAGAGGAAGGGCAAGTCTCTTTAGGCAAATGGAAGTCTACTGCACAAATGTGATGACCCAGGGGTAGGCAACCTAAGGCCTGGGGGCCGGATGCAGCCCAATTACCTTCTCAATCTGGTCTGCAAATGGTCTGGGAATCAACGTGTTTTTACATGAGTAGAATGTGTCCTTTTATTTAAAATGCATCTCTGGATTTATTTGTGGGGCATAGGAATTGGTTCATTATTATTTTTCAAACTATAGTCCGGCCCACCACATGGTATGAGGGATGGTGGACCGGCCCACGGCTGAAAAAGGTTACTGACCCCTGTAGATGACCCATAGTCAAGTTAGTAAACTATGAAACCTTCAGGAAGCTATCGACTAAACCATCCACAAACTGTAATGCTGTAGCTAAGTGAGAAGAGCATTTGCGTTCAATGCAGAAAACCCAGCTTCAATTCTACGTAGGGCTGAGAATGTCCCCAGTGTGAAACCCTGGAAAACCACTGCAAGTCAGTGTAGACAATACTGAGCAGTTAGCTCAGCTGGTTAGAGTGTGGTGCTGATAATGACAATGTCACAGGTCTGATACCATATGGGCCACCTGCATATTTCTGCATTGCAGGGGGTTGGACTAGATGACCCTTGGGGTCCCTTCCAACTCTAAAAGTCTATGATTCTATGAGCTAGAAGGACCAAGGGGTTTGACTCAGTTTAATGCAGCTTTCTATGTTCCTGAGAACTCCTCCTGGTTTTGGCATTGCTTGGACAGAAAGCTGACAAGTTATCAGTTTTCAAGAGACTTTTCAGATGTGAGGCTTAAAGCTATCATTGCTGCTTCGGCTTGCAATGCCAGGGGAAAATGCCTCAGTAGTTAATACAAGTGAGCGCTCTGTTTCCATTTCTACTTTTTCCTCTGTGTTGACACAAACATGCAGCTTTGAGCTCCTCTTTATGTTTTATGTTTTCTCTCTAGCACAAAGCCTGAAGTGTAATTTTTATAGTATAATTTTATTGCCATAATGTTAATACTTGGAAGATGCTTAACATACATTGGATAGTATCATAGTATCAAATGGTAGGTTAGACTAAGACTTGACTTTGCACAAGACCACACCGATCTTCATGGCACTGCAAGGATTTGAACTGGGCTTTTCCGCACTGGACCAGTCACTGGCCTGGGTTCAGTTCCCTGACTCTTGAATCCACAGTGAGACTCATTCCCTGTTCAATATGCAAATATATTCCATCCCATTTCTGAAAGTCCACCAGCTTCCCTGAAATTACTCCTAAGCTGGCAAGTCATTTTACCATGATGGATCTATTAAGGTGCTAGTTCACAGGCTGGTACATTTAACCTCCCAAGAACAGCATGACGTCAAAGTAATCACTGGGGAGTTGCTCTTGTCTGGATGCGCTTCCTATCATTCATGTACCATAGATATATTTTCACAGCAGACTATGAATCATAAGCAAGGAATGCTTGCTAGATAGCCACAGTAAGCCTGCAGTCCATAGCCAGTGTTTTCATTTGCATTCCCCAGATTAAGCATTTTCATATATTCAGGCTGCTTACACCGATAAGCAGTAAAAACAAATCTGGGTCATTTATGAGCTAGTTTAAGTGACAGATACAGCTAATATATTAACCAACATTGTGCTTGTTTCATTTATTCATATTCTGTCCACTGCTCTCATTCTCCACCCCTGCCCCTAGTATCATGGAGAGCCATTCCTCAGGGGGAAATGGGACAATCCCATATTCACCGCTCAGAGCTCGAAGACATATATTATACAAATACAATAATAAACAAATCCTGCAAATTGCAGAAGGATGCTGAATGAAATATCAAAGCTTAACAGACTGAAAGGCCTACCCAATCCCCCAGAGGCTCAGCCTTTTGACAAGATGCTTCCTTTAGGCTATGATATAAACTCACTGACAACTTCCTGTTAGGGCAACTAGCAGAAACTGCAGGGATGCTGTGGGTTATCAGCCAGATGAGTTTCCCACACTCCTTCCTCTCCTGGCTTTGATTTGAATGAAGTAACACATGCAGATAAGCCTCTTCGAAAGAGAAATAGATGAGGCAACCATAGACAGGCACATTAGATTTTAATTCATCACAAACTTAAGTGTTAAATTGTCACATTCTTGTGGTTGCATTTTGCTTCACCATTGTAAAGATTAAAGTAATTAGAAACACACACACACACACACACACACACACATATATATATATATATATATATATATATATATATATATACATACATATATATACAGGTTTTGGTGTCTTCGGGTGTCTTCCCGTGTAAGAGTCGGGGTGTCTGTGCGACGTTTCGACGAGGTCTCACTCGTCATCTTCAGGCTGGTGCTTTCGGCTTCTTGTTACTGGAACAGAGCAGAGTCTGGTGTTTGAGTTCCTATAAATACTGTTGAGGGGTGTGGTGTATAGCCTCCAACGTTCTGGGCAGAGAGGAAGTTCCTAGATTAGTGTGCCTTTTCTTCTTTTGTTCCTTAATTACTTGAGGGATATCTTGGGTGATTTCATGAGTGATATTCTGAATACCACTGGGTGGGTCATTAAGTGTAGATTAGTTGCTAAAGCTTTCGTGTCTTGACCTCTTGAGCTTGTGAAGAGTTTTTCTGAGAAGATGGCTGTGCTGCATTTAGTTGTGCTCTGGCTTGGCTTCGTGTATAGGGGCGAGCTGTGGTTTTGTGCCTTGTGCCAGCCAGATCTGTGTAGGGATTGCAGGGGGGTGCAGCATCCGGAGGTGCCACTATAGTTTGGCTACTGGATGGAGTCTGTAATATGTCTGTGGAGAGGGTCTGGGTTTGGGTCTGGTGTGGTTGATTGGTGACGGCATTCTGTGTGCCTCTGGTTCTGGTGTCGGTTTTTGTGGGGAGGGCTAATTTCCAGATGTCTGGCAGGCGGGACGTGTCGTCACGCTTGTTCATGTTGTGAGGGTGTTTCTCTATCTCGATGGCTTCCATGATTATTCTCTTGTGGTGATGTTCCATGTTAAAGAGCAATTTGGAATCTGCAAAATTAATTTCGTGTCCTGTTTCTTTCATGTGTTGGAAAAGAGAGGAAGTTTTTTCTTCTTTTTTGACGGCATTCTTGTGTTCTGCGATACGTGCATTTATTCGTCTGTTTGTTTGTCCAATGTACGTGGCTGGGCAGACTTTGCAGGGTATTTCATAGACCCCTTGGTTTTCCAGCTGGATTTTGTCTTTTGGGTTTCTGAGGATATTGGCTATTTTTTGGTTGGTGCAGAAGGCTGTTTTGATATTGTGTTTATGGAGGATTTTGCTGATTTTGTCTGTAGTGCCCTTGATATAAGGAAGGAGGGCCATGCCATTGTTTTCTTCTGTGTCTTGGTTTTTGGGGGGTGTTTCTTTTTGGATTAGCTTCGTAACCCTGTTTTTCTGGTATCCATTGGCGATTAACACATTTGAGAGATTCTGTAACTCAGTTGTCAAGTGGTCTTTGTCAGCCAGGCGTTTGGTTCTGGAGATGAGAGTCTTGGCTACGGAGTTTATTTGTGCAGGGTGGTGGTGTGATTGTGCATGTAAGTAGCGGTTGGTGTGTGTTTTTTTCCGGTAGATAGTGTGTCCTAGGGAGCCATCAGGTTTTTTGTAGATTAGGACGTCAAGAAAGGGGAGTTGGTTGTTGTTTTCTATTTCCATAGTGAATTGTATTTTGGGGTGTAGGCTGTTGAGATGTGTGAGGAAGCTATCTAGTTTTTCTTTCCCGTGTGGCCAAATTACAAAGGTGTCGTCAACATATCTGAGCCAAAGTTTGGGTTTGTGTTCTGACTTGTCTAAAGCATTGGTTTCAAAGTGTTCCATGTACAAATTTGCGATGACCGGTGAGAGGGGTGATCCCATAGGTGCTCCTTCTATCTGTTTGTATCTTTGTCCACCCAAGATATCCCTCAAGTAATTCACCCAAGATATCCCTCAAGATATCACCAAAGATATCCCTCAAGTAATTAAGGAACAAAAGAAGAAAAGGCACACTAATCTAGGAACTTCCTCTCTGCCCAGAACGTTGGAGGCTATACACCACACCCCTCAACAGTATTTATAGGAACTCAAACACCAGACTCTGCTCTGTTCCAGTAACAAGAAGCCGAAAGCACCAGCCTGAAGATGACGAGTGAGACCTCGTCGAAACGTCGCACAGACACCCCGACTCTTACACGGGAAGACACCCGAAGACACCAAAACCTGCATTCCTGTACCCGTGAAAATCTACGAAAGCAAATACATATATATACATATATATATATATATATATATATATCTCCGATGATGAAAGCCAAATGCACACAACCTGTGGATTATGGCATACTATGGATATGAATTGGCAGTGAAGTGAACCAAGGGGACTTCTCATAGACTACCTGCAAGGGGAGATAAGCCAATGAACGTTCCAAAAACATACGAAGATGAGGGAAGTGATCCAAAAATAGACCATAAAAAGCATGAACTATATACTGGTCATCAAGGGGGGGGGGGGAGTAATTAAAGCAGTTAACAGATGCAGTGACAGTTGCACACTTCCAAATTGTGGCTACCAGGCACAATTTGCAACTTGAACAGCACAGCATTGACATGCAGAAGAAGCAAGAATCCAACTTTCAAAACAGAGCATCAGAATTAAAGTCTGTGATCTTACCTTGGTGTTCACACAAGATTTTCCACGCTTATATTCCTTATGGCTTGCTCTTTTATCTAGCTTGTTCCACAAGGCTTTGGCTTTCCAACTGGTCACCTTTGATTTAAGTTTGGTATAAAAGTTCCTGTTGTCCAAAGGATCTAGTTCAAGTTGACGAGTGAGGATATTAAAGGCCTGGATTGTACCTTTGCATGTTGAGGCTTGGACAAAGTTTTCAAATATTTGGCCAGCTTGGCTATATTTCTCATCATCCTTTTCCCCCATGTTCCAAGTAGTAAAAGAAGAATATCCTAATGGCATGCTCTTAGGCTGGGGTTCAGCTGAAATATGCAATCAGGTTTTCGCAAGCATGTAACACCTAGGAAGAGACAGATATAGGTCAAGTTAGTGCCACCTTAGGACAAGATTCAATTCCTTACAAACTACAGATTAAGAAGCCTGCGGGATACAAAGCACATTGTGGGAATAAGCTACGGACCTTGAGAGACAAACACTTCTGAATAAATGAACACAATAGTTTTCAGCAAATTGTGTATCCTATGTAAAGCAGAATTCCCAAATACAGTGGTGCCTCGCAAGACGAAATTAATTCGTTCCGCGAGTTTTTTCGTCTAGCGAATTTTTCGTCTTGTGAAGCACGGTGTCGGAAAAGTTTTGGAAAAGCTTCAAAAATCGTCAAAAACCTCAAAAAGGCTACCACACCGCGTTCTATGAGTTGCTCCTCGAAGTCAAGTCACAACTGTATTAACGGTGTTAAGAAAAAGGAAACAAACTTGCAAAAAACAAGCAAGCCCATAGGGAAATTTGTCTTGCGAAGCAGCTCAAAAACCGCAAAACTTCTAGCGAGTTTTTTGTCTTGCGAGGCATTCGTCTTGCGGGGCACCACTGTAAGATGCTTCTGCTCTGTTTTATATATAACTAGCTACTTTTGCAAACGGGTTGAGCTCCTGTTGCTCGGTCCCAGCTCCTGCCAACCTAGCAGTTCAAAAGCACGTCAAAGTGTAAGTAGAGAAATAGGTACTGCTCCAGCGGGAAGGTAAACGGCGTTTCTGTGCACTGCTCTGGTTCACCAGAAGTGGCTTAATCATGCTGGCCACATGACCCGGAAGCTGTATGCCGGCTCCCTTGGCCAGTAAAGCAAGATGAGCGCCGCAACCCCAGAGTCATCTGCGACTGCACCTAATTGTCAGGGCTTTACCTTTACTTTTGCAAAACTGCAATAGAAAGGATGGCAGATTTACCTTCTTCAGTGACAACCTACTGCTTCTTTCCCACTTTCCTAGAGCGCGGTTTTCAAAATGTCCTTAGCATTTGTTACTATCAGATCACCCAGTATTTTTCTTACTTTAAGGGTTGTAAGCATACTGACCCTTCAAACTGTGAAAATTGAGATTCTCAGGATTTCATCAAGCAGTATCCGAGCAATATGTTTAATTTAACAACAATTAACTGATGCTCAGCATACACTTGTTGATCAGCTGTATAGTTTCTTGTAAGACAGCAGGAACAGCAACAAGCAAAGGTGCTGCTTGACTTTCCCCTTCCTACCATTTGTGTCTTCAAAATTACCCCCAAAATTATTTCACACAAAACCAAAATCTTCCAAGTTCCCAAACAAGCTATGCTGTTGCCAAAATACACATCCTTGGGAAACATCACATTAAAAGCAGGGAACAATCTTTATAGGCTCTCTTCACAAGGTGGCAATCGCAATGGTTTCCCTCACCTTCTCATTCTGTACTGAATCGGCTGTCCTGTTTTAGAAGTACATGTAAGGTTACAACTTAATAGGGCAAAGTACAGTCTAGTTAAGGTTAAGTGTTTCAAAGGTCAAGAACTTGTGTTTCACTAACCATTTGTAACATCCAACCTGTTAGAGGATTTGGGTTACTATAGGATTATTCGTCCAACACCCACCCACACCCTGATGTATTATGCACAATGCATTCTTGAGGCATCCTTTTTTGCACAATTTATTTGGATAGACAACAGTGTTTATGAAGGATACTCACTCTGCACTATGACAGAATAAATTCCTGTTCCCTTTCCACCATGCTGTTTATTCTAGTACATGATTTTCCTTTGCATTGATACCCTACATCTGTAAAGCTGTCTGAGCCTAAGGCATGAATAAAATTCCTGCCCAGAACAGGTCACAAAAGTGAAGCTCCTCAGTATTTTTAAGTATTTTTAGGGAATTGTTTCTTTCAAGCTCAGATGATTAACACAACTTTTTTAAAGGTCTGGTGTGACATGTATATTTCTGCAGAATATTTATTACTCAATTTATTTATTAATTTTTAATGAAAATATATCTTTTTTGTGGCTGAGCATACCAATGAGATAATCCTCATTGCACACATTGCAACTGCTTCAATTATAAACATAATTTCATCTTTTAGCAACATTGTCCAACAGTACCATAATGTTTATTGGCAATGCTGCCCAGGAGGAACACAGAGGACTTCTACCGTATTTTTCGCTCTATAAGATGCACGCACCAGACCACAAGACACACCTAGTTTTTGGAGGAGGAAAACAAGAAAAAAAATATTCTGAATCCCAGAAGCCAGAACAGCAAGAGGGATCGCTGCGCAGCGAAAGCAGCGATCCCTCTTGCTGTTCTGGCTTCTGAGATAGCTGCGCAGCCTGCATTTGCTCCATAAGACGCACACACATTTCCCCTTACTTTTTAGGAGGGAAAAAGTGAGTCTTATAGAGCAAAAAATACGGTATTTTGGAACACAGAATTTCATCTGTCACAGGGCAAATTATTCTGCCTGATCAATCCTTGGTGCTTCTAAAGATCCAATCTTCTTAGAAGCAAAAGTTGATTCATTGGGAGTTGGTCACATTACCTCACTGCAACTCATTTAGCAGTTGCTGGTAATTTGAAAATGTGGATTTTCTATCAAAGATTGGCTTGGAAATTTTTTAGAGCATGGCCTTATTGAAGAGACTTGCTTATCAAAGCCATGTTGTGAGAGTGATAATCAGAAGAGATAAATTTCAGCTTATCTGGGGGGCTTTCATATCCTATCTGAAAAAGGATGGGATCCTGTTGCAACCTCTAGCGACTCAAGTCATGAAGTGGAAGGGGTTTATAAGGTGCTATTTGGTAATTCTATACTTGACATTCTCATGAACGGTACTTTATTCTGCTTGGTCAGATTTTTTTTATGTTGTACATTCATAAATATAAAACTTCAATTAAAATCAACTTTTAAAAAAAAGAATTAAGAAGAAGTGGATAAAAGGCATTGCCAAATAATTGCAGTGAAACAGAGCAGTCAAAGTATAAAATCTCTCTCCCTACACTGGTAATATTGCTAGACATTTCTTACCTCACTACAGTCAACGTGATGCCTTCCAAATGTTGTTGGACTCCCCCAACTCCCATCAGCAACAGCAAGCACGGTCACTGGCCAAGAATGATGGAAGATAAAGTCCAGCAACATCTGGAGGGCATCAAATTGGTGCCTGCAGCTTACTTGTGCAAGATTGTTCTTCATTCATTACAGAACATGAGCTCCACCGAACAACCTCCCCTCTTCCTAGAGTCTCCGCAGCCCCCTATTATTTTATCTGTACTAACCAGAAAATTCTAATCCATCACTCTCCCAGCTCATAATGTTAACTATACTTTATTCAGCAATGCAAAAGAAAATGCACAAGATTGCTGCCCCATTACTATAATGGATTCTATTTTCAAAATCACAAAAAATGCCTGATATTGTGCTTGGATTTGAAGTTGAGAGAAGGAGAGGCAAATGGTCTTATATGATTGCAATACTTTACAAAAATGAAGGGGATACGTACACATGACACATTCGCTACCAAAACATAAACTGGATGTTGTACTACGTGACGGAAAGCTTTCAGTCTCCATCAAGCCATTCAGTGTGACAAGAACATCAGTGTGCATCCAATAATCATGGTTTTGGTAAGTCTCAATTTCATCCTATTTCAGAACAGTGCTTCTGCACGGACAAATTATGAGTGGCCATAACAAGTATCTCTTCCCACCCAGCTCTGCTCTGTGGGGTACGCACAACTGCATTCAGCATGTCACACCGTTATGATTCTTCATGAGCTCCTGCGCAGCCCACTTCTCTAGCACTCCTTAACTACCCAAATGAAGAAAAGCTGGAGAGGCTTATGGAAGGTGCAAACAGGTTATCCTCACAATAGCCTGCTGCATTGACCACTTGTATGCACACACTGTGGAAAAAGAGGAAAACAGGAACAGGGATTTGTTTATGCCTGCTGGAGAGCCTTCTGTGCATAGGTACTTCCAAAAGGATTGGATTGAAACTTCTTTTTTTCCAAGGCTTTGAGTTAGTATTATCAGGAGCAACAACAGAACCTCTGTAGAAACTGTTGCTTTGGCCTTTCTCCATCACCTCTTTCTTTCAAAATGATGAGCTGCTATTTTTCTTCTTAACACAGTGTTTATAATACAGTAAGCAAAGCTTTGCAAGCAAGTCAGCAACCCTTCTGAAAAGATCATTTCTCTTGCTCGGCACTTTGCACAGCCATGCGCTGCAAGCTAGTGCTTATATTCTGCAATACTATGGGAATTTGCCTTGCATTTCTTACAGCACATATGTTTCAGGCCATCTATTTCCTTTTATTTTTGAGGCTAACTCTTTGGGGTGCAGGGACCTGTCTATGTTATGGTTGAACAAAACCTAGCAGGCAAACCCTTGGAATACTTGGGAAGGAAACACTGAGGAGGGACAATAGCTCAGTGCCTGATTTGCATGCAAAAGGATTCCTGTTCAATCCATGGCATTCCCAGTTAACAGGATCAGGTAGTGGAGGGGGAGAGACCCTGGAGAGTTGCTTCCTGAGAGCAGAAGATACTGGGCTAGATGGACCAATGGTCTGACCAGGCATAGTAAGGCAGTTTCCCAGTGGATCTTAAGCATTTTGCCATTTCCCCTGCACTGCTCTAGTTGTGCAGGAACTCATTAGTCCATACAGAGCACCTTGAGCAGTGGTGGCCAACTGGGTACTCTCCCAACTCCCATCAGCCCCAACCAGCATAGCCAATGGCTAGGGATGCTGGGAGTTGTAGGCTGATGCTAAACAGTCTGCCAATGTCTAAAGCTAGAAAGTCACATGGGTTCAGCTGTTTCAAGGAAAGACACCTCCCAGGTTTAGCTGGCGCCACTTCAGATCCTCTAAGGAAAAATGTCTCATTCTATCAAGCCTCAAGATGGTGGCCACCAGATGCATGAGGTCCTGTGCCATAGTTTCTAAATGTTTTTGTCTTCCTAAATTCCACCACTAGTTCTCAGCACGAAAAGCTCCATCCCTGCTACACCACCAATGCTGTCTGACTGAAAGAGAACCAAACAAGCAGAAGTCTCATGGGCTGTTGCTCTCCCATATTTTTTTGTGTATTTAGGGAAGCTCACCATGCACTTTTGAAGATGGTGACAGCAGGTCTTGGAACACAAATCACCATGTATTGATGATTTTAATTCTCAGCAAAATTAAAATGGTTTATTTTAAAATAATTTAAAATTATGAGGTCACAAAGGATGACTTAACCCACAGCCCAAAACTGAAATCCAAAATAGCATGAAGGTCACCACCAGTAGGAGGAACTGCTGCCTGGAAAGTGACTGGCAAAGGAAAAGCAACCCTTTGGAGTGATCCTTTAGTGGAACCAAGTCAGAACCCCAGAGACTCTGCTCTGCTGGAAACAGCAAAAGGAACAGCAACCGGGAGAAATTCTGATTCCCAACACTGTTTTTATATTATATATGCAACTTTAGTGTTCTGATGTTTCATTTTGCTACGTTGTGTTTTGTTCTCCATTATAAGCAACTTTGCGTATTATTTTAACAGAAAAGCAGGACATAAATATTAAATTTAATCTCTTCATATATAAGGGCTGTATGTACAAACCCTACTAGTGCACACTGCCTATTCAGCCAAGTCAGAGAATACAGGAAGGGCTACAAATATCACAGCAATCCCAAGTTTCAAATATTCATGGAATGTTGAAAGTCAGGCTTGGGATCTCGTAGGATCCATTGGCGGCTGAAAGTTAGCTGTTACCTAGCTGCATAAGCCTTAAAGAAACAGCTATCAACTGAATATAGTATTTACATTATTTTACCTTTACAGTGAATAAGAAATAACCATTTGTTATACTGTTTGCTAAGCAGCATAGTCTCAACGCCTGGTGGCAGTGGTTAGGAGGTTTTGAAATGCAAGAGTGGTTGGCAGTGGGAGCAAAACAGGAATCCCGCCAGACACCTGGAAAATCAGCGGTGGTAAATCAAATATGGTTCTCCACATACAGAGAGGTAAATTCACCACAGTCCTCTTGTCTGAGATAGAACCCACCAACCTTACCTTGAGTATCCCCTAGGGCAGTGTTTCCCAACCTTGGGTCTCCAGCTGTTTTTGGACTACAACTCCCATCATCCCTTGCTAGCAAGACCAATGGTCAGGGATGATGGGAATTGTAGTCCAACAGCAGCTGGAGACCCAAGGTTGGGAAACACTGCCCTAGGGTATTGAGCCCTACTCTGTGTGCTGAAAGAGGGGGTGATGTGTACCTCAGAAAATTAAACCACTATACTGCCCAGACTGCAGTTAAGAACCAGGGAAATACTAGGAGAGACAACAGGGGTTGATGGATAGCTCAGGTCCTGCTTGCCAGGTTTCCTTCAGACATCTGGTTGACCACTGTGAGAACAGGATGTTGGACTAGATGGGCCAGCATGCTCCTGTGATCTATGGCCAATGACTAAGGGAGCAGCACAGCTCATGTTGCAACTAACAGGCTGAATCCCCACCTTGCCCAGCAATCCTGCCTCAACCCTGAGTCTTCATTATGCTAACCTGTACAGTATTTCTAAGGAAGATGCTTGTCTATTGATCTAGGAAAGCAGATACATGTTTTTTTCCATGAGAGTACAGTGGATTGAGCCTCCAACTTTAATGGGGGAGGGGGAGGGACTATATCCCAGGACGAGAAGTCTGGAAAATACTGCCCTAAAGCATTTATACACCATAATTCAGTGGTTAACACATATTCTCTCCTAAACAGTATTTATGGGTCACTGTATATTTTTTATCACTGTGCTGCTTCATTTACAGTAATCTTAACTTTTAGCTCGATTCCTGGACATAATGTTTTTTCCATGTTATATTCCTGGGATATTGTCAGCACTACTAAAGCAAGTCCCTATGTGGTGCTCCAATTTCTTTTTATTACAAAGGCTAAGCATTCACTCTTGCCTTTATTTCCTGCCTTTGCTTTAAATCGCATCCAAGACACACAGCAAGGCTAACTAAAGTTAGCTTTAAAGCTATCTGGCAACCTTTAATTTTAAAAAGTTTTAAAATAGCCTCCATGTTTTATAGAAAAGCTACCCACAACCATTTTATATTGAACTAAATTAGCCTGATATTATGATCCTCATGGGAAGCGCTTTCCAAGATGTGAAGCAAATTCATGTTAATTGATTGCAAAGTTCAATCTGAAAACCTTCTAGCTATAGTTGTAAATTGCTGCAGTCAAACAGTGTTGGAGCATTGAAGAGGAGAATGTGTGCTGGTTGTTGTTTTTTAACCATTTTCTTTCTTTTTTTTAAAAAGGTTTGCCAGTATTTGCTCTGGTGCTCAGTAAGGAAAATCTCAAATACCTAAGCACTCGAGCCTTAGTCACATGTTACTCACATGTGGCCATAAGTGTGTAGAGTAAGGCACTTTTAGAGCCACCCCTGTTGTGTCATCCTTTCACTGTGTGTGGCTGTGCCAGAAGCAAGCCCAGCATACAAGCACCTGCTTGCAGGCACGGTGGTACTTCGGGTTACATACGCTACAGGTTACAGACTCCGCTAACCCAGAAATAGTGCTTCAGGTTAAGAACTTTGCTTCAGGTTAAGAACTTTGCTTCAGGATGAGAACAGAAATTGTGGTCCGGTGGCACGGCAGCAGCAGCAGGCCCCATTAGCTAAAGTGGTGCTTCAGGTTAAGAACAGTTTCAGGTTAAGAACGGACCTCCGGAACGAGTTAAGTTCTTAACCCGAGGTACCACTGTAGAGGCTCCTCACAATTGGGATACCACATGGTCAGGTGCCCTGGTCCTCCAAAGCCCCTACTCAAAGGCAGGTGTTCACATGCTGAACACTCTTCTCAAAAAATGAGGCAGGGCTAAAAGCACGGCCTGACTTTATACACTTATGCCCTACACATGAGTAATACATTGACAGGGTTAGTGCGTGCTTGCGTGTGTGTCTTTCATAATATGTATGTTTTACAGACCAGGGAAAAGAAGAGCCATGCAATAATCACTTTCTTCTGGAAAGTGGAAATATTGAAAGCTGTTTACTAAATTTTGGATTCCGCTCATTGTTAGAAGGGCCATCTTCAATTTATTTTGTCGTTGCATATTGCAGCAATACTTTTTTAAAAAGACACAAGCCATATGCATGTGATTAACTAACAGCCCCATCATTTTTAGTCACCCGCCAGCCAATTTTAATCAACCACCAAAGCTTTGTTGGCCCTTTAAAACTTGAAGCTGAAGTAATAAAGTGAATGCTTTGCATATCACTAAGTAGCAATGACTGAAGTCTGAGATAAAAGCCACAAGTAACCACATCCCTTAAAGAGGAACTAAGTCCATCTGGATGAGTCCCTTTCATCATCATCTTGCTAAAAAGAGGAAGAGGACAAAGGAGTAGTTTCTTTCTCTCTAATCTTGAAGGCAAAGAGATAGCCTAAATCAACAATGATGTATTTATAACAAATCAGTAAATGGAATTAAAACTAAGAATTTAACACAACCTGCCTTAGCACCGAAATACAAGTTGGTAGTTCACAAGGGGAAAGATCCAGAAGTAGTCCACACCCAAAACTCTTTTCCTTCATTGTCAGGAATATCATGGCTTGAAGGTTCAAGAGTAATTTAATCAAGTTATGCATTATTCTCCCTTCCACTTCATCAGATTTTTAATTAACTATATTCGAGATTAAGTTCATTATCTCCCAGTGCATTGTTAATGGCAACACAGTATATTCTGATCACCTACCAGTAAATAAAAAAAGGGGGTGGTGGAAATTAGAATCTTCTCACCGATATGCTTTACATACTATTTACTATTATCAGGCATGGTTGGAGTACTTTTGAGCTGGGTTTTTTTAATTTAAGTAAAGTTCTGCTCTAATTTTAAAAGCATGCAATATTCAGTGTACAATCTTTCAACTCAAGCAATATTTTACATTTAATTTCCTAGATTTCCTCTGGATTCTTTTTTTTAATTTAATGGTGTTATATTTGGCCACTCCAATCCTCAGACGAAGAGGCCAATCTTAGGGACAAATTATGAATTTTTATAGGATCAAAATGTGACATTTCTGAACTCTTGGGTGGGTACTAATTGAACCTGGAAAGGTATCTGCAATGAATAAGTCTACAACTTCTCCTCTTGTCACCATTATTGTCATAACTTCTCTGACTCCCTTCCTGAAAATATCACTACATTCATAGGTATCCACCATGCATCTTTCACAGTGTAGACAGACACAAAGAATTCAGCTCCTTTTATAACAGCAACCTCCTGATATAGCATCAATCTATAATGTGTACTGAAAATATCAACATTAACGTTAGCCAACCAACCTTATCAAGATCTTATCAGCTGTAGTATTGCTAAACAACTGCCAGAAACAAGTTTGGCATAAGCACAGGGATGACAGGCCCAAACCTGCCAGCCATTCCAGCTATTTGTTTCGCCTACAAGCAAAGCTTGTTTCTCTAGGTTCCCCAACATCCACCCAGAGGCAGAGAAGATCAACTGGGATGAGAAATCCTCAACATACAGAAAGGTTTGACAGGAGCCAATTACATTCACATTGCTTCTAAATAACATGAAAGGAGCAAACCCTGTCCATGGAATCCTATCTAGTTCCCTTCCCAACATTTCTGCAAAGCCAAGGAAGTAAGGAGCAGCAATTAGAAATATGGATGAGGGACAATAGATTTTCAGTTTATGGCAGGGGGTCTGTTTAGTTTCCCAAGAATCAGCAGACCTTCTAAGCTGCTTATCTCATTGAGCCCCATTTGCTTACCACTTGGCCAAAAATGGAACGAACTCAGTCTACACCACTGCATATAGATGAAGGCACATGACTGAAGGCTAAGCTATGACCATAGGTGTAAACACTGTGATGGGAGTGTGGAGGGAGGTGTAATTTGTGGTTAAAAGTTGGATTAATTTAGGGAGCAGGTGACAACAAACCTTAAATTCCTCTTCAGACTTTCCCAGAATTCTCCGTCACTTAATGAGCACATGGCATGCATGATAGCAAAACTAGGTCAAGGAACAAACTACACTCAGAAATCCAAGTCAGTGTCAACAGTATGAAGGGGCACTATCTAGTTTTGTTACCCTTTCTAGATTCCAAGAGAGCTTCTAATTTGACCAATACCTCACAGTGATATTTAATTTTTAAAAAGTAACAAGCTTGGCTCTAGTTATGCTCTTACCAAATGTGAATAACAAAGGCTCATTGCAATAAAACTGCTAGCACATTTGCAAAGCTAAGCAGGGTCTCGTATGGTTTCAAATGGGATGGGGAATCTGGTTTCAAATGGGATGGATGATACCAGTATTGGACTAGATGCCCCTTGTAGTCTGTTCCAACTCTACAATTCTATGATTCTATCATGTAAGAAGCTATATTTCAACTCCCATCAAATGCAACCTTATTTTTTTAACAAAAATTAAAAGGAAAACATATCTTGGTTGAAAGCCAACAGTTTTAAATAGATGGTTTTTAATGCAAGAGTGCCAATAGCAGTACTCAGACAGCCAATTAAAAGAAAGCTTTATAGTGACTGAATAAAGTACAAAAGATTCTGCTTATTGGCTTTGTATCCAATAACTATTAAGGCCTGGTTTGGGCATCACGGTAAGTCATAGATGCAAACTATGGCCTACACTGAACATGGAGCATGCTAATGCATGCTGTTGAAATCTCTCATTCCCCCACTCTCCCTTTTGGCAACCAGGAAAGAAACAAATCACAGTGCTAACTAAGCATTATCTGCAAAGCAGCACCTGTGGTTTGTTTCCCTCCAAACAACTCACAAAAGGAAGCCAAGGTTTGTAATGTAACATTAAGCCAGGACTGTAATCTGCTTTCTCCCCGGCTGGCAAAGGGCAGTGGGGATTGGGCATGATTTGAGCAGTGTGCACTATCACACTGCTCACTCGGCAGTAAAGCATAATTGTTTGTGGTTATAGCTTACTATACATGTGCAAGCAAAGCTGTATCAAAATCAGGGGGCAACCTTCGACATACGTTTATCATACTGAATCCCATTGATGCATGGGTAGCACACAAACAGGAATCCAAACCCCCAAAGCAATAGTATCCTATCAAAGGCCCACCCAATGAGCTGAGCAGAGTGGAGATTTTAATTTGGACCTCCCACTCTCAAACCACCATGGTCATCAAGTCACAGCATCAATAGCTCTAAGAAAAGTCTCAGCCCAGCCTACTATCACATTGCTGTTGAAGGAACAACTGTGGATTTTGTATTTATAAAGGGAGTAATATTTTCCCACACATATGATAGATAACCTACCTTGAGGCCTTTTGATAGAGCAGGGAGAGCATTTAAAAAGCAATGCTACTTTTGAATGAAGTGATTGATGCGGTCATGCCAATGTGTGCCACATGCATAAAAACGTCTTTCAGTACAGCATATTACTTTCACAAAGACTTGTGTATGGAGGCACTCTGTCTTAAGCATCATGCAGTTTTGACTTTGGAAGGCTCCACGGATACCCATTTTCTTGACTGTGCTCTATTTTTCTAGGTTGTTCTCATATTATGCACACTTAGTCTTTGTTTCTTACTGATGTAAATATTTTACACCACTTCATTTCCATTTGTATAGGTTTTTTCCTTCAAGCATACAAACTCTTATGCTGCTCTGCTGTTTCAACAAATATGTCCTGTAAGATCGAGTTTATACGTAAGAAATAACATAACAAAAACTGGCAACAAAGTCCAGGCACTTCATGCATGCTAAGAGGTGCTTCTCCATGATATGTTTCCACTGTAGCATGCAAGATTGGGGCAGGGTCATGAATTCCCCACCCCATCCCAGGATGCACCGCCTTCTAGATATGAGAACAGCCAGTGACTCTCCTTCTTCCCTTCCTAATACATTATGGGCGAAGGAGGAAGCACAACTCACTCCCACTTCCTGTTTCTTGTAATGTCTAAAGCATCTCAGCAAGCATTCAAACACCTACGACAAATCACAAGTTGTCTGTTTCAACATCCACCTCCATATTCCACCTTTAAAGCACGTGAGGTTCTTGCACCTGCAGGTACTGTGAACATTCCTGCTTAATACGATGATAATGATCAGAAGTTAAGAGCAAATGACAAATTTGCTACAGACAAGCCAAGTTATTTTGCAACAATTATTCAATGTGCTAGCACCAATTTTGGATCTCAGATTTCTAAAAGGAAAAAAAAAGAAGAGCCTTAAAAGAAAACCCTGCAAATATTAATTTTAAATAGGGAGTTACTTTACATTTTTACATTTCTATTCCACAATTCATTCCAAGGCAGTGTATATGTGGCTCCCTGGCAGTCACCCATTCAGACACTGGTCAGATCCAGACCTGCTTAGCTTCAGCTCATGCGCCTTCAGACCATGCAAATAGTTTCCTCTTTAAACATATTACAATATTGTACTGGGGGAAGGCATACCTCTTAGCTTCTGAAGGATACTCAAGAGAAAAAGTTAATACCTATTTTCTGTGCCTAAGTTATAGACTGAACAACTGCATGTCGTGCTCTATATATCGTGGCCTGGCAAGAATGTTGGAACCATCAGCTGATTTGTGGAGTGGCACGGCAGCTACTATGGCTAGAGGGAAAGAGTAATCCTCCCATGAGATCTTGGGCCCTCTGCACAGCCAAAAGAGATCTCGGGGATGGGTAGACCGGTGGCCCTTCATCTAAAAGGACTGGCTGCCATTCTGCCCAGCCTTCTTCCTCCCCACCACAAGTAGGGCAAACTTTCCCAGTCCTCCCTCCTTCAGTTTAAAGGCTCCCTCCTAAGACTTCCAGTGGTCACTGGTTTACAAAGTCAGAAAGGAATTTTACTCTCAACTGCAACTAGGCTCTAGGTTGGGAGAATTTTGCCTTTCTCCCAGTGAAGAGCACATGTTTGTTAGGCATCTTGTCTTCATTGTCAGAATTCGGGCAGAAGCGGCATTGGGTAGAGTATATGTAAAAAGGGCCCCCCCTTAAGGGGCCTGGAGGGCGAACAACCCCAGGAGGCCTTAGCAGCCAACTGGTCAGTAGCCATCTAAAGCTATTAGCAGTACTGTTTTGTGCCATGCTGAGTCCTTAATGCTGGATAACTACCCATAAGATACCCCAGCAGTCCTGTGCAGATCAAGAGCAGACTTCAGATCAGATGTTCCTCAGTCAACAGATTCTGTCCTAATGCCAGGCCAGGTCCACCTATTTCTGTTAGTCAATAAAGCTGTGGCCAATTTTCACCCACATACAGATCCTGGTCTATTATTTGGCATGTACCCTCACCTGGCCTTGAAGGGGGCTGCCAGTACAAATGCCCCAGAAGTGGTTTTGCACAACAGGATGCTGCAGAGGATTGTTCTATTTGCCAGGTACCTGCTACAAGTACTAGTACCAAGATCATGAAAACAAATTGTTTCTGCTTTTCTACAATTAACCGAAGTTTACAATGAGTTCACTGTTTCCTGCTGCAGCAAAAGATGCCAAGTATAAAGCTTTGAATAAGAGTGTGGTGAGAGAAATCAGACCATAAGCCACAGTCACATGATGCCCTACTACAATTGCTTCATTTGTTGCCCAGTACAGAATTAGTGTCAAGCCATCAGTTGTGGCAGCCTTGAGCATATACAATATAAAAGGTACAAGTCAGCAACAGATGAAATAAAATTTAGTTTCAAATGCATGGGACAATTCAGATTACTTTTATAACCCTAGATGGGTCGCTATGGTCCTGGGGAAACATTATTGCCCTATACATAGCTGTTGTGTAGGGCAATAACGTTTTCTCAGCACAGGGCCAGTTCAGTCATTTACTCAGTTTACTAAAGCGTACTGCTCACTCTCAGCTTACAAAACTGGCCCTATTTTTTGGAGGGGTGTGTGTGTGTGTGTGTGTGTGTGTGTGTGCACTCAGAGGTTAGTCACAGACCACGTTCACATCAATCTTCATATCAAATCCTTAACCTGCTTAGACATGTCATTGAGTGGAATCGTAAAAAGCAAGCAAACAAACAAACAAAACCTAAAGAAAATGTCAAAGCTGGTAACACCAGTAAGTTCATTTACACACCCAAATGAGACAGCATAGCCACTGATAAGCTATTCTGGCAACGTGGAAACCAAGCCAAGCCAAAAAAAATATCAAACCAGCTTCATGCACACACAAAAAAGAATGATCATGATCTATCAAAGTTAAAACAGCATCAGTGTGAATCTGCAGAAAGGGAAACTACCATGGCTGAAGGCATTTCTTTCTCTTAAGAGAACTTTAGAAACCACAAAAAGTTTCAAAAGCAGAAGAAAGTGGGAAGGGGTAGAGATCCCATTCTCTCAGTGTGTCATGTAGAGAATATCTACTTCTGTTTTACTGCAGGAGAACAGAGGATAGCTGCAAGATGCCTTCACAGTAACTGAACACGATCCTTTTGAGTAGATGTGATGAATAAATCTTATCAGAAGTATGAGAGGCACTGGCTAATTCCTATGGAATTCCCAGTGCTGTTCACCTTTGTCCATGTGTACACTCACTGCTGCATGCTGGATATTAGTCATCTGCAGGTTAAAAGGTTGGATCTGAGCATGCCTGCAAGGCAAGGCAGGTATCCAAACCAGGTCATCATCTAATTAGGACTCTGGTTAAGCCTCTCTCTTTTTTTTCAAGAGTTGTTTTGACAAGCCAAAGAAGTTCAGTGTGTCAACATTTTCAGCCCTTGGAAATAGAGCAGATTGGTGCGATCACATGTTCTGTTGGGCAAAATCTGATGATCTGCTGTACACACGGAGCAAGCATAAGAGGGCAAAATGCCAAGCAAGCATAACTGACAGATCATGTTTACATTTCCCAAATGTAAGACTTGGATTCTTAGTGTTAATCATTCATTGCCTTGCAATAGGACAGCAGTTTCACTCTCACAGGACAGTCTCTCCAACTCCAGTTATTCCTCACCCCAAATTCTCTGAATTGTGCCCATGAGCATTGCTGCTTATCATCACACAGGGCTGATATTCTCACTCTCGGAAGCTAATCCACTGCTTTGAGTGTCTTAATAGGATCATGACAGACTGTGTCAGCTGGAAAGAGCATATATGAAAACCACAGAAGGGAAGTCGTATTTTTATGCATGGAAAGACTAATTAGGAGGTAATTTACAAAACAAGCAGTTTGTATACTAAAGCACTACAAAACGCCTCTGCTGTAATTTAGTAAAAAATGTGGCGCACAGGCCAAGTCATAAAACAAACTCAACTGTCAGGAGTTTGCAGTATGATGAAGCACTGAACTGCAGGTGGCAGCCTTCTTAGTGAAGAACCTTCTAGACTGACACTACCCACTTAGGCTGACTGCTGGATCTTACTGTGCAGGAAGAGTAGAAAGGCCTTTACTGTATCAAGCAAAAAATAAAATACAGCCTTCCTGAGTTATTGACTATTCCTGTATACTTGTGCATTCCTTGAACCTGCCTCTAGTTTTTCCCCTTCAGTCCTGATTTGCTCATTTATTCCCAACGACCAGCCCATCTTGCAGCTCCAGGCTCCTGATTCTCCAACTTCCTTGTATTTAGTCCAACATCATCTTAACAACATAGGGAAGGGCCATAGCTCAGTAGTAAAGCATCTGCCAAACTTGCAGGTGGTCCCAAGTTCAATCCACAACATCTCCAGGTAGGGCTGGGGGAGAACTCTGTCTGAAAATCCTGGACAGCAGCTGCCAGCCAGTGTTGACAACACTGAGCTAGATAGACCAATCATCCAAGTTGGTATAAGGCAACTTTCTATGTTCTTGCATTTTGTATCACTCAAAAAATAAATCACACACATCCCAGAAGTTAGAAAAGCTTTTAACATGAACTGAATACAGTGGTACCTCGGGTTACATACGCTTCAGGTTACATACGCTTCAGGTTACAGACTCCGCTAACCCAAAAATATTACCTCGGGTTAAGAACTTTACCTCAGGATGAGAACAGAAATCGTGCTCTGGCGGCGCGGCGGCAACAGGAGGCCCCATTAGCTAAAGTGGTGCTTCAGGTTAAGAACAGTTTCAGGTTAAGTACAGACCTTGGGAACGAATTAAGTACTTAACCCAAGGTACCACTGTAGTCTGAAAAGGGGATGTAGTGTACTAAAGTGAAGTAAGATAGTATTAAGCCAATCAGAAATTGGTGAAAAAGCCTACAACCTGTTATGACTCTACCACCTTGTTGTATATAAATTTTATTAAATAAATAAGGTAAATAAATATTTTCTTGTGCTGAAAAGATAACAGGTATTTGTAGATTGACATTATGTTGCTGAAGTACTGCTTTCTTTTTTAAAAAATTACAGTAGGAGCAAGGTTTATAAGCTTCTGCAATTATATGCCTAAATAAAGGAAGCTCCCTCTTCTGGAAGTTATTTGAACAAATCAGCTCCATTAAGTATGCTGAAATATTCTGACTAAAAGGTTATATCGCTATATAAGACACCAAAGGAATGAAATAATCTCCCTGATTAAAAAAGAGAGAAATAAATATACATAACTTTTGTATAGAAAAAGACATTTCAATACTATCAGCTAGTATGCACAGTTACTTAAATAATGGCACACTATACATCTTGCATTTATTATCAGTCTTAACAGGTGAGGAAGAGTATTAGTTTGCCTTCCACCCTCCCAACCTCTTAGCATGTACAGTGGTGCCTCGCAAGACGAAATTAATTTGTTCCGCAAGTTTTTTCTTCTTGCGAGTTTTTCGTCTTGCGAAGCACGGTTTCCCATAGGAATGCATTGAAAATCAATTAATGCGTCCCTATGGAAACCACCTTCAGACCAGGTCCGGGGACAGTCTGTCCCCCGACCTCTTCTGAAGGCTGGGGGGGGACAAGGGCTTTTCTTCCCACCGCCAGCCTTCAGAAGGCTGTTCTGAAGGCTGGCGGTGAGAAGAAAAGCCCTTATCCCCACCTCCCGCCCCGCAAGCTCCGGGGACAGGAGGGCTTTGCTGCCGACCGCCAGCATTTTAAAAGCCCCCGCTGTCCCGGGGCGATTTAAAAATGCTGGTGGGTGGCAGCGAAAGCTTCGCTGCCGCCCCCCAGCATTTTAAGATCACCCGGGACAGCAGAGAAGTCTCCGCTGCCCCGGGAAGGCAGGCGGGGGGAGCAAAGACTTTTAAAAGCAAAGGCTTTTAAAATGCTGGGGGTCGGCAGTGAAGGCTTCGCTGCCACCTGCTAGCATTTTAAGATCGCCCGGGACAGCAGAGAAGTCTCCGCTGCCCCGGGAAGGCAGGCAGGGGGAGCAAAGACTTTTGCCCCCCGCCGGCCTTCAGAAGAGGTCCAGGACCTCTTCTGAAGGCCGGCGGTGGGTGAAAGTCTTT
Source organism: Podarcis vaucheri (assembly GCF_965113315.1). Lineage (NCBI taxonomy): Eukaryota > Metazoa > Chordata > Lepidosauria > Squamata > Lacertidae > Podarcis > Podarcis vaucheri. The sequence goes on from NC_138759.1 coordinate 69,802,259, forward strand.
GCTCCCGACCGCCAGCATTTTAAAAGAGGTCCCCGGAGATTTCCCTATGGGCTTTCTTCTTGCGAAGCAAGCCCATAGAGAAATTCGTCTTGCTGAACGACTCAAAGACGGAAAACTCTTTCGTCTTGCGAGTTTTTCGTTTTGCGAGGCGTTCGTCTTGCGAGGTACCACTGTATACCCAACGTCAAACTTGTAGTATGTGACTGTACAAATATATCTGCAACAATTAATGGTACCTCTAAACATCCAGGCTATTATCTATAGTATTAGAATTAATGTCTATGTTAAAATTTGGTGGCTTGTACAGAGCTGTGGATTTTACCTTATCTTTCATTGCATTTGATAATAAAGTTTGTGATCAGATAAGGCAATGCAGATTGTGCCACAGGAGGAGAGGGGACTTACTTCCTGAAATCTGTGACCTTGACTGCACCAATACCCACTTCAAATATTTTATCCAGTTCTCTCTTCTACTTCAGAAAGCAGTGACCTAGATCTGGCCTGTACGAACAATGCTGCTCAAGACAAGGGCTAATAAGGAAGTGTAATTAACAGGAGTTTACACAAGGAAACTCTACACATGGACATCACCAGATGGGCAGAATCGAAATCAGACTGATTATATTCTCTGCAGCCAAAGATGGAGAAGCTATATACAGTCAGCAAAAACAAGACCTAGAGCTGAATGTGGCTCAGATCATCAGCTTCTTATAGCAAAATTCAAGCTTAAACTGAAGAAAGTAGGAAAAACCACTGGGCCGGTAAGATACAATCTAAGTCAAATCCCTTATGAATACACAGTGGAAGTGAGCAACAGGTTTAAGGATTTAGATTTGGTGGACAGAGTGCCTGAAGAACTATGGATGGAGGCTCGTAACATTATACAGGAGCGTCTCCACCCCCATCGTTCTGCCCGGACACTGAGGTCCAGCGCCGAGGGCCTTCTGGCGGTTCCCTCATTGCGAGAAGCGAAGCTACAGGGAACCAGGCAGAGGGCCTTTTCGGTGGTGGCGCCCGCCCTGTGGAATGCCCTCCCATCGGATGTCAAGGTGATGGAAAACTACCTGACATTCAGAAAACATCTTAAGGCGGCCCTATTCAGGGAAGCTTTTAATGTATGATATTTTAATGTTTTTTTGGTTTCTGTGGAAGCCGCCCAGAGTGGCTGGGGAAACCCAGCCAGATGGGCGGGGTACAAATAATAAATTATTATTATTATTATTATTACAGGAGGCAGCAACTAAAACCATCCCAATGAAAAAGTAATGCAAGAAAGCAAAGTGGCTGTCCAACGAGGCCTTACAAATAGCAGGGGAGAGAAGGCAAGCAAAATGCGAGGGATATAGTGAAAGATACAGGAAATTGAATGCAGATTTCCAAAAAATAGCAAGGAGAGACAAGAAGGCCTTCTTAAATGAGCAATGCAAAGAAATAGAGGAAAACAATAGAATGGGGAAAACCAGAGATCTGTTCAAGAAAATTGGAGATATGAAAGGAACATTTTGTACAAAGATTACCATAATAAAGGACAAAAGTGGTAAAGATCTAATTGAAGCAGAAGACATCAAGAAGAGGTGGCAAGAATACACAGAGGAACTATACTAGAAAGAAATGGATGTCTCGTATACCCCAGGTAGTGTGGTTGCTGACCTTGAGCCAGACATCCTGGAGAGTGAAGTCAAATGGGCCTTAGAAAGCACTGCAAACAACAAGGCCAGTGGAAGTGATGGTATTCCAGCTGAACTATTTAAAATTTTAAACGATGATGCTGTTAAGGTGCTACACTCAATATGCCAGCAATATGCTTAAAATTCTACAAGGCAGGCTTAAGCAGTATGTGGACCTAGAACTCCCAGAAGTGCAAGCTGCATTTCGAAGGGGCAGAGGAACCAGAGACCAAATTGCAAACATGCGCTGGATTATGGAGAAAGCTAGAGAGTTCCAGAAAGACATCTACTTCTGCTTCATTGACTATGCCAAATCCTTTGACTGTGTCGAACACAGCAAACTATGGCAAGTTCTTAAAGAAATGGGAGTGCCTGATCACCTCATCTGTCTCCTGCGAAATCTCTATGTGGAACAAGAAGCTACAGTTAGAACTGGATATGGAACAACTGATTGGTTCAAAATTGGGAAAGGAGTACGGCAAGGCTGTATATTGTCCCCCTGCTTATTTAACTTATATGCAGAAAGGTTGGGCTGGATGAATCCCAAGCCGGAATTAAGATTGCTGGAAGAAATATCAACAACCTCAGATATGCAGATGACACAACATTGATGGCAGAAAGTGAGGAGGAATTAAAGAACCTTTTAATGAGGGTGAAAGAGGAGAGCGCAAAATATGGTCTGAAGCTCAACATCAAAAAAAAACGAAGATCATGGCCACTGGGCCCATCACCTCCTGGCAAATAGAAGGGGAAGAAATGGAGGCAGTGAGAGATTTTACTTTCTTGGGCTCCATGATCACTGCAGATGGTGACAGCAGTCATGAAATTAAAAGACGCCTGCTCCTTAGGAGAAAGGCAATGGCAAACCTAGACAACATCTTAAAAAGCAGAGACATCACCTTGCCAACAAAGGTCCGTATAGTAAAAGCCATGGTTTTCCCAGTAGTGATGTATGGAAGTGAGAGCTGGACCATAAAGAAGGCTGATCGCTGAAAAATTGAGTGCTCACTGGAAGGACAGATTGTGAAGCTGAGGCTCCAATACTTTGGCCACCTCTTGAGAAGAGAAGACTCCCTGGAAAAGACCCTGATGTTGGGAAAGATGGAGGGCACAAGAAGAAGGGGACGACAGAGGATGAGATGGTTATACAGTGTTCTCGAAGCTACAAACATGAGTCTGACCAAACTGCGGGAGGCAGTGGAAGACAGGAGTGCCTGGCTTGCTCTGGTCCATGGGGTCACGAAGAGTCAGACACAACTAAACGATTAAACAACAACAACACACAAGGAAAATGCTACCAGAATGCATGCTCTCCCCATCCACTTGGATAAGTGGATCTTCACCTATCTTCACCAGGATTTAACTCATGATAAAAATAAAACCATTACCCACACTGACTAAAAATGAGCTTGGAGACACACACTGAACCCAGTTTTGAAAAACATTTTCATTCTGCTCTTCAGGCACACAAAGTGGCTTGCAGATGAATAAAAAATATCTTCCCTGTCCTCAGAACACAAAAGGTAAGTGGGGTGGAGGGGGAGCAAGCTCACACAACATCCTTAAAAGGACCTGCAAGGATGTAAACCATGGGTAGGCAAACTAAGGCCCAGGGGCCAGATCCGGCCCAATCGCCTTCTCAATCCGGCCCACGGACGGTCCGGGAATCAGAGCGTTTTTACATGAGTAGAATGTGTCCTTTTATTTGAAATGCATCTCTGGGTTATTTGTGGGGCATAGGAATTCGTTCATATTTTTTTCCAAAATATAGTCCAGCCCCCCACAAGGTCTGAGGGACAGTGGACCCCCTGCTGAAAAAGGTTGCTGACCCTGCTGTATACTGTTCAGGGATGAGGAGGTGCCAAAAGGAGATGGCGTCTCAGCAGAACTGATGGCGTGGACCCTGCTTCCCATCTTTCCACTGCTGCAGCCAGATGGAATAGCTACTGCTTGGAGACAGCTGAGGAAGAGCAAGGCAGCTGGTCTCTTAGGTACGCCTATGCTTCCCATCTCTGCTACTGTCTGATGGACAGTCAAAAAGGGAGGCAGGGAAACACACTCCCGGGTGATATCTATGCTTTTTCAGCTAACATTATGCTCCAGAATTAGCATTCTGTACTCGTTAGCAACTGATTATCTACTTCTGGCTGTCCAGAAATAGGTTGTATTTAATGTTTTTGAATTTCATATATGCTGCGCAGTGCATAGAAATCTGAAGTCTGTCTATGGTCAGTCTTCTACAGATTACAGTGGTACCTTGGTTTGCATACTTCTTGGTTTGCATACGCTTTGGATTATAAACACGTCAAACCCAGAAGTGTGTGTCCTGGTTTGCAACCTTTTTTTGGATCACAACCCAATTTTTTTGGATTATGAACAATATTTTTTTTGAGGCCCCATTGACAAAAGCACGCCTTGGGTTACAACCCGTTTTGGTTTACAAATGGACCGCCAGAACAGATTATGGTTGTAAACCAAGGTACCACTGTACATGAACAACTCTGGATAGCAGGCTTGTTTTGGGAAAGCAAGAATAAAGTTGTTTTCCAAGCAAAGATTAAGACATTGGTTGGTGATTCCCATCATGGCCCTATAAATTTATTTTTCTTTTTTTAAGCAGGAACCTGAATACAGTGCTACATGAAACACGCAAAATAGCAGACAGCAACCTATTGACTGCTTTACAGAATCTTCAGTTTTATTTTAAATGTGCATATAAATTACTCTATTACAAAGAGGTGCTAGAAAAATATCCTGTCAAACTGAGGGCAGGACCCATGTGAGTTATGCTGGCTCATATCGAGATACACCTTGATCCCAGCTTTGAAATGATAATGCACTCTGAGTAAACAGATGAAATAGCTAAGCAATTCCTGTTGTTCAAGTTAAGGAGGTGGTTTCACATTAACAATACAAATTCAGACACCAAAGACATTGGAGATCAAGCTGAAATTATTAACATGGTAAGAGCACATGGACTGGAATTAAGCCTTCACCACATTACATGCCAACACTTAAGAATTAAGGTTGGGGGTGGGGGATAGGCAGCATGGTAGGATTATTTCATAGTTCTTATATTTATACTTTTCCAAATGTCAAGAAACTACAGTATGAAGAAGAATGGTGAGATTACTGTATTTTTGGAAGTTTTCCAATCTCTTTTTGTCCTCCTTTAAGTGTAAGCCAAAACTCTGCTGTCCTTTCACAACCTGAATAGGATACACTGGTCTTGCTGTTAGGGATCACTCCCTCTTACTAGAAATCCACATGTGGCCTCTAATGTGGTCAGCCTTAACCCAAGTTTCAGAACCAGCAGACCCATCTGACCAACAAAGCAATTGCATCCAGTCTCAGGAATTAACAGGTAGGGTTCAGATACATTTCACCAGTTTCTTTAATATGGAAAATAAACAGTTTAAGAGTGGAAAGAGAGATTTGGGTATTCTAACCTTATATCCATGTTCTGCATGTAATTCCCAGTTGATAGCTGCTTAGAGACTTTATAAGAGAGCTAGCCTGTGGAACATGTCACTGCTTGGAGAGTAGAATGGACAGAGAAGCTGCCCATTCCTGTTATGTTCAGACACGGACACACTAAGGTGTAAAAAGAACACCTGCTTTGTTCTTTGAATGTACCAAGACTACTAACCCTAATGTTCTAATACTGTAGCTCAGTCAGGTTTCTCTATTGGCTACCCTTGCCAGAACATCCTCAAAGCCCATTCCAGGAGTCGAAGGGATCCCCTCATTCTACAAGACAGAGATGTTTTGCCACAGGCCTGGAACCATCATTTCTCAACACACTTTCTTATGCAGGCCCACTCTCCTTTACACTAGGAAGGGACTTTATCAGATCCATCAAATTGCTGTTAAGGCTACTGCAGTTACTAATCAAGCAAATACACTCCCTTCCCTATTATTGCATGTAATAGACCCTAGTTAAAGAAATCTTCAAGGCACAGAAATCTTTTTTTAATTATGCTTGTGGCCTCAACAACTGTGCATAACAAAGAAAACATAGGGAGGAATGTTTACCTATTTAAGGTAATTATTTAAGTAATGCGGACAAGTACCTTTCACTTGGTCGGAATGGTACATACATAAGCCCACTCTGTGCCCACATGGTATAAGGGTTTTCCTGCTTCAAGGATCTAAGAAAACAGCCACTTTCCCCATATATAGAAATCGCTTGCACTCTCATCTTATTTCTACTACAACCATTATCCATTTTGCAGCATGAATACCTTGAAGTCTTAAGCATTCCAGAAATCAGCCATGAAAGGCAAGAGTAGGGTGGCAAATCTTGCTACAAAATCCACGTTCCACTGGACTCAATGTCCATAGGATAAAGAGGTGCCAAATTCAATTTCAAAATTACAGTATGAAGAAGTAGCTCATTCTTGCTCCACACATACAACAACATCACGTGCCCCACTGTAAGAAAGCTGAACTGCAAACTCATCTCCTATCCTACCCCTTTCTATCTATCCTAAAACCTGGACCTTGTGTAGCCGCTCCACCCATACAATTTTTAAACTAGATAATAACAAACCTCCTCCCTTCTTCCAGAGCACCCACCCTTAATATTACAGAAGTTTAACATTAATTGAACCTCACTTACTTTGGATATGCACTTTCGGTAGCGAAGATTCACACCTTCAGTGCCTTTTGAACCACCCATTAATAAAGAACGCTCTTAGATGGACAGTCAGATACTTAAAATGCTGTTTCAAAGCACACCCAATGAAATATGAATGGTGCTTTAGCCTCTGTAGCACACAGAGGCTGGGCGGATACAGGAAAATAGCACATTCAGGTTTCTGAACATCCTACACAGGATGGAAGACTGTAGGCACTTACTCAAGCGCTCCAAAAATAATGTTTAGCATTGTTATGACTTTGTGGGTGCCAGACTTTCAAATCCCTGGATCTAACAAGTACAAGAAGCTAATCAAGCCAGGCTAGCTTCCTGAACTCCTGGGTCCAGCAAGTGTTGAAATACAAGCCAGGTTAGCTTCCTGCTGTGGTAATCACCAGGGGTGATGGGCCATTAAGAGAACAAAGGAAAGGGGGCTTTGTGTCAGATGGGTGAGCTTCAACTCAAGGATAGAGGGGGGAAAGTCTGAACTATGTGAGTTGAGTTATGTGAGCCAGAAGCTGGGAGAAAAGCTCCAGGCTGAAGAGGCCTCAGAGCAATGGTTGATTTCTATTTGAATCCAAGGCTGTAGCTATGGGAAAGGCAAGACATTTTTGGGGTGTTAATGTTTCTGCTATGCCTCATTCCAAAAGGAAACACAGACCCTGGGTAAACTCCTGGAATTTTGCACTGCTCAGAGATTGGGATGGCAAGCAACAGTATATTTCTGGCATTTATTCAGCTCAAGTGCAGCATTTATTCAGCTCAGGCTCCTACTTACTTGGTAGCATGCACAACTGAAGTCAATGGGATTTCTTCTGAGTGAACATGCATAGGATTGCACTGCAAATACAGTCAAATGCTTCAGGTTGGGCATCTTCAGGTTGCGCACCGCGCCAAACCCGGAAGTACCGGAACAGGTTACTTTCTGGTTTAGGCGCTCACGCTTTGCACATGCGCAGAAGGGCCGAATCACAACCCATGCGTGCGCAGACACGGCGCTGTGGGTTGTGAATGCTGCGGCTTGCGAACGTGCCTCCCGCATGGATCATGTTCACAACCCAAGCATCCACTGTAGTGTGTTCCCACTTAACTTGTAAAAGAATAAACTCTTTGGCTTCTTGACAGATTTTTATAAGTTTAAGAATGGTATTTTATGAGCCATCAAATATTTTGGAGTCCCTTCCCCACTCCCACTCCCCCCCCCCCCAGTCACAATAGGAAATGTCGACTCTAGATGCAAGAAAGCAGACAATGAGGGTATGTATATTAAGATTACTCTTGGGAAGAATAAGAGGATTTTTCAGAGAGAGAGAGAGAGAGAGAGAGAGAGAGAGAGCCCTTCAGATAGTTGATGGTTGGGTTGAAGAGAGTTTTGCATCTTAATGTTAAAAAATCAACTTCAAGATGCCAGCAAATCTGTAGGCGGACTTGTTCCCTCCCTCTAGTTTCAGCTTGAATGTTGTTTCCAAACTTCAGCAGCAAACCTAGCTTAGAGACCTAATTATACTCATACCTGATATCAGCCACTGTACTGGCTTATGTGCTTGTTCCTCTGCATACAGCTCTTATTGGCCAGAGAAAACAAAGCATTGTTCCTTTTTTAAAACTGGTCCCAATCCTCACTGTACTTTGTCCCTAAATGACTCCCACAGACACACCTGTGGAGTCCAAGCTTTATTCCTCTGTAATGAACTTCAGCAGAAAGTAGTTGCAAGTAGCAGCTGGGTTAACAAATCCATGGAAGAGTCACTGTGAGGAGGATATTGTAGGGTAAAGCTGAGTGAGGGAGCTTCAGCAGCCAATCAAAACTATTTAATCAATTGGCATTGTTATATTTTATTCATATTCTGCAACTTTTTATCTCTATTCTTCCTAACACATCTGTTGTCCTATCCTCTTTGTGTGCAGACTGAGATCATGGCATTGGGAAGGGAGGGTATACCGTATTTTTCGCTCTATAACACGCAGATTTTTTCTCCTAAAAAGGAAGGGGAAATGTCTGTGCGTGTTATGGAGCGAATGTGTGGTCCCTGGAGCCGAAAAATGAGGCAAAAATCAAACCGCGCTTCAGGGAGAAGGGAAGCCTGAAGAGAGGAAGTGGCAGCTTTCCTGCATTCTGCCTCAGGGTCTTACTGCCCGCCCTCTCTGTTTCGTTGCTGTGTTTGCTCAAACGGAACAAAGAGCAGGGGAAGCCCCTCCCCTCCAGGCAATTAGAGGGGAAAGCAGAGCGTCCGTCCTTCTATCCTCTCCCTGCTCCGGAGGAACAATGTTTGTGAAGGGAAGAGAGATTACAGGTTCGGCTTAAAATTCTGATTTGACTTCCTGCTTTTTGTTTTTGGAGACACACAGCATTCAAATATGCTTTCTTCCATTTAAAGAGGGAGAGAGAGAGAGAGAGAGAGAGAGAGCACACGCTGGCTGGCTTGTGTGGGTGGATGGGTGGGGGGAAACTTTTGCCTTCCTTTCCTCACGTTATAGCCCTCTCCTGCATTCTTAGCCTTCTGTGTTTTTCCTTCCCTCCCCACTTAAAATGTGGTTACAAAGCATGGATCCACATGGATCCTCAGGATCTTTGCATTGGGTCACCCCAAATTCACCATCACAGCACATAGCATGTCCATGGCTACAGCCTGCCCCCCCCAAAAAAAAATCACGCACCCACTGTTGCCTGGGGCTGCAATGGTGCAAAAACGTGGTTACAAAGCATGGATCCACAGGGATTCTCAGGATTTTTGCATTGGGTCACCCCAAATTCACCATCAGATCACATGTCTGTGGCCACAGCATGAAGCACAAAAATGATACGTCCACTGTTTCATTCAGAATATTTTTTCCCTTGTTTTTCTCCTCTAAAAACGATGTGCGTGTTATGGTCAGGTGCGTGTTATAGAGCGAAAAATACGGTAACTCTCTTTAACAGATGGACTCACCCAGTCATTAATCAGGATTATCGAGATCTTCCTGCTAGTTATATGTAAATGAAGATTTTTAACCACTCTACCTGGACATCTTCAAAGGCTTAAGAGAATGCTTTTCACTTCTTTGCTAGTAAGCACTAAACTACAATGATGCCAAAATACTGGGTCTATGAATGATGCTGGTTTAACCCTTTACCTCCAGCTACATTTTCTGCAAGTTACTTTTGCCCCACAAAGAAAAGCTTTACACACCTACAATACTATTCCAAACTAACAATTACAAGGTCTTATTTCAAAAGGCTGTGTTAAATTCAATCTGCTTGCTAAAAGGATTTAGAGTGACACAAAACTGTAGGTGTAGAAGTTTTTAAGTTTTCAGAGCATACAATGCATGCAATGACCCACAAATGCCTTATTATATGTGTTAATCGGTTAAGAAAATGAAGGCTTAAATTATCAATTGACAGTTATGTACCAACTTTAAATTTCAAAATGGGTTCATGGTGTTTCAATATGATCAGATAGACAAACATACTGCAAGTGTGCTAAATGAATGCTGAGAGACAACTAGAAAAGCTCCTTTAAGTGTTATACCAGTGCAGCCAAGCAATAATCTGCAGGTTTAAGAAGTCTGAGAAGGGTTTATCTTCAATTAACAAAACCAAAGAATTTACTTGTTTCTCACACACACACACATTTATCTCTCTGCAGAATCAGGCGATTTCAACCTCTCGTTTCCAAGTTGACTTCAGTCCCATAATTCAGCTATTTCTCAGGCCAACTATAAAGTTCCATTCATGTTCTTTAGTACTCTGTAATTTAGTCATGTATGTTCCTGAAGCTGCACAAAATTAGCATTATCTGTGAAGAAAATCATTTAAGAGAAAGCAGCATATCCACAGGTATGTACAAAAACTAGCATCAGGGCTGGCCTGAGCTACTTCACTCAAGGCAGTTCCTACACAGCTAAAACGACGACAACACAGAAGTGTTAAGTGAACCCATGTTCACCATTATTTGTGAAAAATATGACAAAATTGAGATGATAAAGACTTTTTTTGCATTTCCCCCTAAATAGAGATTTATTATTCAAGACTGGATTGATGCAATGCAATCCCTTGAGCATGAGCCAGAAACTGCAGTTAACAACCATGTTGATAAATATGGCATAAAAAAGGTAAAGGGACCCCTGACCATTAGATCCAGTCGTGGCCGACTCTGGGGTTGTGGTGCTCATCTTGCTTTATTGGCCAAGGGAGCCGGCATACAGCATATTCTACTTCTAATCCTGCATCACAACGGAAAGGAACAACATCAAGTGACCTTGTCTTGTCATTGATATTTGTACCAGCATTCTGCATCAGTTGGTAGAAGTAGGTTTTGTCTAGCCCTAACTGGTACATTCTTCTGCTTACTGGTACATTCTTCTGGTACTACTTCTGCTTCATTGACTATGCAAAAGCCTTTGACTGTGTTGACCACAGCAAACTATGGCAAGTTCTTAAAGAAATGGGAGTGCCTGATCACCTCATCTGTCTCCTGGGAAATCTCTATGTGGGACAAGAAGCTACAGTTAGAACTGGATATGGAACAACTGATTGGTTCAAAATTGGGAAAGGAGTACGGCAAGGTTGTATATTGTCTCCCTGCTTATTTAACTTATATGCAGAATTCATCATGCGAAAGGCTGGGCTGGATGAATCCCTAGCCGGAATTAAGATTGCTGGAAGAAATATCAACAACCTCAGATATGCAGATGACACAACCTTGATGGCAGAAAATGAGGAGGAATTAAAAAACCTTTTATTGAAGGTGAAAGAGGAGAGCGCAAAATATGGTCTGAAGCTCAACATCAAAAAAACGAAGATCATGGCCACTGGGCCCATCACCTCCTGGCAAATAGAAGGGGAAGAAATGGAGGCAGTGAGAGATTTCACTTTCTTGGGCTCCATGATCACTGCAGATGGTGACAGCAGCCACGAAAAGATGCCTGCTTCTTGGGAGGAAAGCAATGACAAACCTAGACAGCATCTTAAAAAGTAGAGACATCACCTTGCCAACAAAGGTCCGTATAGTAAAAGCCATGGTTTTCCAAGTAGTGATGTATGGAAGTGAGAGCTGGACCATAAAGAAGGCTGATTGCCAAAAAATTGATGCTTTTGAATTATGGTGCTGGAGGAGACTCTTGAGAGTCCCATGGACTGCAAGAAGATCAAACGTATCCATTCTTAAGGAAATCAGCCCTGAGTGCTCACTGGAAGGACAGATCCTGAAGCTGAGGCTCCAATACTTTGGCCACCTCATGAGAAGAGAAGACTCCCTGGAAAAGACCCTGATGTTGGGAAAGATGGAGGGCACAAGGAGAAGGGGACGACAGAGGACAAGATGGTTGGACAGTGTTCTCGAAGCTACCAGCATGAGTTTGACCAAACTGCGGGAGGCAGTGGAAGACAGAAGTGCCTGGCGTGCTCTGGTCCATGGGGTCACGAAGAGTCGGACACGACTAAACAACAACAACTGGTACATTATATTTTAACAGTGTCCTTTGTGAACATACCATTTATGAAAGAATGCAGCATGATCAGAAAATAAGGTAAGGCAAGCCCTGCTGGTTCAGACCCAAAGGCCCGTCTAGTCCAAAATCTCGTTCTTACAGTGGTCAATCAAATGCCTATGGGAAGCCCACAAGCAGAACCCGAGTGCCATAGAGCTCTCACCACTTGCAATCCCAGCAGATGGTACTCAGAATCATATGGTTCTGGTTGGGGGGGGAGCCCTGGTTGGGGGGGGAGGGCTATCACTTGACCTCTGCTTGGTCATGTTGCTGCTACTTACTGGGCGGTAGAGGAAGAAGGGTGAGACAGCACCATGACTGGTACAGCACACAAGCGCACCAGCAGAATAAATCCAGCACTCCCACTCCACTGATCTCACTGCTGACACCCCCACACCCCCACACTTCCTGGTAACCAGGGGGTCAGGTGAGTGCTGCTGCTACCTCCCCTCAAATTATCTGCTGCTGTATAAAGTAGTGGTTTAATTTGCCTGTTCTGAATCTTCCAACATTCAGCATAAAACAATCTATTCTCCCTGGCCACTTTCTCCAAACATGAACAATACACACACATACACCTTACTTTACGCTAAAAAGCCCCAAATGTTGCCACCTTTCTTCAGGGTGGTGATGCGCCAATTTCAGTTCTCACAAATAGAAAGGATTGAAAAAAAGACTACCAAACAGCAGTGGCGTAGCGTGGGGGGTGCAGGGGGGGCCGGCCGCACCGGGCGCAACATCTGGGGTTAGGGGGCGCAAATTCACGGGTTAGGCGGCGCAAATCCACGGGTTAGGGGGTGCAAATTACTTGTCTTGCCCCGGGTGCTGACAACCCACGCTACGCCACTGCCAAACAGAAGTCCTAATGTGCATCTGAAGGACACTATGGCAGTAAAACATTATTCATGTCCCCATGCCTATAGCCAGAGTCAGGGATTCCATCCCACTGAAACACCATTCTCTCTGCTTAAGAATGGCAACACCGAAGTCGAGTGGGGAGATAAGGAACCAGGGGGCAGAAGATCAAGCAAACAGGCTGCTTAAACGAAGCTTTCAGCTTTACTCCATTAGATAAAGTAGTTGTAGATTAAGAGAACAATTTTATTATAAACAGATTTACTCCAAGAGTTGAAAAGGCCATGCCCCATGTATCTGGCTTTAACTCTCTCATTTGTTTCTTACAGGAAAGTTCGCTTTGATAAGATTACACTAGAAATGGTGTGGGAGGGGTGAGAGGTGTAGTCCTATTTGCCAGAACACACAACTATCTGATTGTGGCCTGAATCAGTACTTGCAGCAGAACGTCCCACCTGCTTCCATTGCATTCCATGAAACATAACTGGTTATATATAGGAAGCGGGGAACCTCAGGTGTGGGGCCAGAATGTGGCCTTCCCGATCGCTCCCCCTTTCCCTAGACCACACCAGCACCTGCTCCAGACCACTCTTCAGAGCCTTAGCCTTAAGGCTTGAATGAGTCCTTGAACTCCGACAATGCCTTCTTGTGCTTCTCCAGATGGAGAGGGGTGTGTGCAGAGGTATAAGTAGAAGCCACTGGTGTTTACATGGCTAAAGTGCAACCTGCTGCACAAAAGCAGAAGCTATATCTGTTGCTCTGCCCTGCCCGCTTTGGTCTCTGGCACAAACTGCCACCCTGGCACAAACCCCATGTTCTATAGGGTTGCTGCCTAAAGGTGGTTTCTGCACCACCACCAGCAAGAACGGCACATGTTTTCTTTGTCATAAACTTTATTCACAAAAAAGCATATTCATTTTCAAAAACCGCTATCAGTTAAAGCTGACTTTAGATACATGCGTGGATGGTGTTTTACCTGTAAATGATAATTTAAAGAACATGTGCTATGTTTAAAGAAAACAGTATTTCTGCATTGTTTATCAAATTTGTCTCCTCAAAAGTTTGTTTGTTATAACTCTTTAACAACATGAGGCTTGCAATGACAGGCATACAGCATACAGAAACAAGCAACAGCACAATCCATCTCCATCATAGCTTTCTTGTATTTGTTTCATAGCTTCTGTGAGAATCCAGATACTAACAATTTCCACAATTATCAGTGAATTAAGTTTTGCTAATGTACCGTAGTTTTCCATGTATAAGACAAGAGGTTTTTTTTACTAAAAAAGGATTAAAAACTGGGGGCATCTTATATATGGGTTGTGGGTAGGGGTGACTGGTGATTGGTTGCAGCTGAGAGCTGCAGATTGTCATTGGCGATTGTAATGTGATTGGTTGCTGCGGCAAGGGCTGCTGAGGATTGCTATGTGGCTGCAATTGTGGTTGCTATGTACTTCCACTATTGGCGCTTGAGTAGACGCTTGTAGCAGACACGAGTGATCGTTAGCGAGCGGTGCAATTGATTGCAACTGTCGGGTTAGCGATTTACTGTATCCTCCCCCCCCCCAAAAAAAGCTCAAAAACAACTTTGGGCCATTTTCTAAAATTGGAGTCCCCCAAAATAGGGGGCATCTTATACAAGGGGGCGTGTTATACACGGAAAAGTAAGGTATGTTCTCTAAATAGTAACTGAAACTATGTTGACATTTCAACACTAATCCCATCTGAGTCGACCCACTGAAATCGGTGCACTTCGATATGTTGATTTCAGCGGATCTGCGCAGAGTATGCTTGAGTTGGATGCTACCCACTGTAGACCCTATGTTTCTTGTTATGATCCCAGCTGCATGCGCACAGAGAGACTGCAGTGGAGCCCCAAAGAGCCTTCTTTTTCCTCCTCAAACTCAAGTGCATTCCCATTTGCAGCCCTGGATTGAAAAGGAAGTGCTGGACAGGGAGGCAGGAAGTGTACCAGGAAGTGCATCCAGCATGCATACTCCAGGCAAGGAGGAAGATAGGCCCCAATTTATTGATGCCTTCTCATGTACTTCCTTCATGGTGAGAGATATGCATCCTGCAATTGCATAAGTTAAAGATTTCTTAGTATTTTTAACTCAGTATTTGCCATGGATGGAACATTACTTCAGTAAAGTTACTATTCAAAAACAAATGCAAGAAAGAAGACCTGTACGTCTGGGCTTTGCAATGAATGCCTATAGCTATGCTTTTATAAATTTGAATAAGTATTGTTTGTAATTTGTTTCTTCATACAAGACACTTTTCCAGCGCAATTACCAAGTGACTCAGCCTGTAAGGGCAATAGGACACTTACATAGCCTCTCTCATCGAGAGAACAATACTTTGCATTGTTAATTAGGGTTTAGCATCCCAGGCAAGCAAGCCTTGCAAGTCTTATTTTCATATATAAAAAAACAGGAATCAGATCAAACAGGTTAAGAAGCTTGCCCCTAGTGAGCTAGTAGAAAACAAGGAGAGAGAAGAGAAAGACACCTTTTCCCTCCACTGTGTTATTTCTTACCACACCAATTCCTTAATATATAAAACCCTGGAATAAATAGCCAACAAGTACTCATAATTGGAACAAGACGTTTTCTGCTCCCATGACTCTCTCTTAACTCTGACCTGAAGTGGCCATCTCTAATGGTGAGAACGTCATTCAAATTCCACTCTCAAATTGCTTCTTGGCTGCGATTATTGGCCTGGATGCCAATTGTAAAGATAGTTTACGTACTTTGCTGCACTAGCATGCAATGCAAGTATTCCGTATGTGGCTCTTGAGCACACTGACAGCTATGGCCCATGTGTTTCTGCTAGTACAAAGCACCTAAATAGGGTTAAAGTTAGAACTTAAAACCATTTTACCAGTCACACACACACACACACACACACAGTGAATCCTGTGAATTGTAGTCTTGTACAATTGTAACCTAAATTAACTGGGTGGTGGATCAGACTGTTAGTTACCAATGGTAAATTAAAGTTGGAATCTAAAGATAAGATTCCAACCTACCTGTGTCACTCAGGAGAGATATCCAGGATCCTTTGTTTTGCATTTTTCAAAACAATCTCTGTTTAAATACACACAATACATATAACAACATAATAAAGAACACTTCAAACACTGGCACTCCAAAGCCAGGGTAGATAGCAATGGGGTAGCATATCTAATTAAGCCCAACATGAGAGAACGAATTGAAGAGCCAATGAATTCAGAGAGACCCATTCGCACTGAATTTCACAAGTCAGTGATAGCATCACATTCTTGCAAAATATTTACAAGCCTGATGTTGAGCAAGCATTGTGACAGATTAAGTACTGCTGCAGATTATTGAGCAAACCTTCCTGCCATTAGTGCCAAGAGGAAAGATTGGTACAAAATACCATCAAATATCATCATTCATTCAAACAAACAAAACAAAACAAAACAAAACGGCCTCTCTTTAGGATTATCTCCACTTTACTATGAATCTTTCAAGGAGCCATGGAAGGAGGTGTGTTTGCCTGTTTAAAAAGTCACCTACTCAAGCAGCTGTTGTTAACCTTATTCAGTAGGGAAAAAAGGCTGTCAGCAGATCTTATTTAAGTAACTGGCAGGCATAAAGGAAATACCACCTGCTGCAGATTTTGTTAAGGATCTTAATCTGTGCTTTTTTCACAGCATATGGAATGAATAATATTGGTAGGTATAGTCTGATAGTATTAACGTGACACAAAATACTAACAATATTTTTTAAATGATGCAGCACTAGAACAATCAAGGGTTGCCATATTTCAAAAAGTAAAAAGTAATTTTTAACACGATTTCTGCTCAGCCTTCCACTATCCACCAAAAGACTCATTCAAAGGTATATTTGCAGTGGAGATATCTACACAAACTTTGAAGTCAGGAGAACAGGAGTAGAGTCCAAAGTGCAAATTCTTAAGCAACTCAACCTGTGTGAGCTCCTGTAAGAAATTACCGTACCTGATCCACACTGCATAGATCAGGGGTCTGCAACCCGCAGCTCCGGAGCCGCATGTGGCTCTTTTACACCTTTGCCACGGCTCCGGGGCGGATACTAGCGAGGGGAGGAGGCGCATTGTGCGCCCCGACACTCGCCACTGTGGCGGGCGCTGTACTAGCTGTGACGTCGCATGGGGGCAGTGCGTGTGTTAGTCACACACCGTCCCGACGTCACCTTCCCGCCTGCTGTCAGATCGCGGCTCCGGAGATATATTTGTTTTAAATGTCACAATGGTTTTGCGGCTCCCAGTTTTTTCCCCCTTCAGAAACGGGTCCAAGTGGCTCTTTTTGTCTTAAAGGTTGCAGACCCCTGGCATAGATGAAGGTGCAGACCAGAACTTAACTATCCACCAACTTTTGTACTTACAGGAACATTGTGGGGGTTTATTGGCAACTTAACGATAAGGAAAATGCGAATTTAAATACACATTTTAAAATACTACTTTAAGAGGGGGTTTTTAAAGTACAGATTAATTGAGAAACAAATGAATTGTGGGTAAAATGTGAATGCGACAAACCAGAAAATAGGTGAAAAAACAAAACAATATGTGGCTGGAGTATGTACACCTCTTAAAGGGGCAGAAAGCCATCCACAAATCCCCACACTCGTAGTGCAGTGAAGACAAATCCAAGAGGAACTCAGATGGACTTGAAGAATCAATCTACACGCGCTCCCCGCCCCCAACTGCATATGCACACACCTCCTTAAATAGACACACAATTTCACACTATGCAGGGCACACACATGGTCAAGTAGCATGCTGATAGGAAGACTAGCACACAAATGCATCAACAAGTGCCATCAGAAATGCTGATCACATTCCTTTAAAGTTCAGTTTCTCGAAGCTTGCAAGCCACTATTCCATCTTCAATGTATTATTAATTGATGGTGATTATATGGACTTTGCAGCATGTATTAACACAAGCCATTCTCCTTGGAGCAGCAGAAGAGTTACACTGCCCATTCTCCTTGCCATGTTTTGCTTACATTTTTATTATAGGGATGTCCCACTTCTGTGGCTTAGTATACTATTAAAGCTCTCCTTCTTCACCCATAACAGGGAACAGCATGCTTGCAACTGTCTGTAAACAATCTCCGACTTCCCGTCCACACCCAGCCAGCTTCTATCTACATTCCTCATCTACCGCACCTCATTTTTCCCTTTAGGTTCTAAAACCTCTCTTCGGATGACCTGTCACTTTTAGGACACTAAGAAATGTGCCACTAACACTTCAGGACGTCTTCGGTCACATAAGGATTTGGGACTTGCATAACACAACTTAATTGCCACATGACCCCCAAGTTTAGCATTTTTTCCTCCATGTATATGATTCACATAAACACACACACACCCTGCCAATCAAAAACACTTCCACCACCTGACACAGTGGCCTGCAGTCTTCCAAAACTTATGCCAAAACAGATCTGGTGGGTTGCAATGCTACACCCAGTTACCTGGGAGTAAGTACTACTGAGCTCAATAGGGTTTACTTCTGAGAAAACAATGTACACAGGCTCTCCCAACCCACCCAAACCTTTACTACAAATATGGGGAACCATCGGTTTTGCGACACTGCCTGCTCTCTTTATACTCTAACCAGCCTCATCAGTAACTGAAAGGAAGAAAAACTCTACAATTAAATGCTCTGATCAACTTATAAAAACTTGTCTTTTTAATATATATCGAAAAAGCTCGGGATCTCCCCCTAGTTTTAAAAGCAAGTCCAAGCAGCGCAGGCTATAAGCAGAGCGTGTGTCTCGAAAGCCACCTGTTCTTAAGCCCCAAGAGCGGAATTGAAAGAGACCCTAAAAGGTGCCGGAGTGCAAAATAGTTCACATCTGAGTAACACAGCGAGAAAGAACGAACACCCACACAAGCAGGATTGTCGTTTATTTCCGCCTCTGCCAGGGATGTGGCTTTGGGGTTGCCTATACCACGTCCTGTTTCTTCCTTTCTTTCAACGTGCCACATTTTTATCTGTTTGACGAGCGGTTCTCTGTCTCCCCCCTCTCCCGCCCTTTCTTTTTAAAGAAACAAGTACTGTACGCCCAGATCCCTTTCTCCCCAGCCGGAGGCTTCCCGGGGTTCCTCGAGGCAACGGCGTTGAGATCAGATCCGCACTCCGGGTGAATTATTTAGCGCCTGAGTCCTGAACCAAACGCCACCTGCTCCGCCGCGGCCAAGGGCAGGCGAGATAGAATTGCCCAGGGAAGCCAGGGCTGAGCCGGCGGCTCCGGGCAGGGCGCAGCCGCGGGAACCGGGACGCCTCCGGTCGGGAAGCGCGCCCGGACCTCCTTACGCAAGAACCCAAGCGCCAAACACGCGCGCGCGCGCCCTCCGGTGACTTACCGAGAGCCCCCGCTCAGCATGTTCCCCTCAGAGACAGGAGAAGCCGTCGGCGCTCCGGCTTCTTTCCCGGGGGGCTCCGCTGGGAGCCACGCACATGCCTTCCCCTCCTTGCGCGCGCGCGCGACTTTGCGCGAGGCTATACGCGCGGCACTGGCTGCCGGGACTGTCTTGCTCGCCAGAGCCCAGAGCGCTGGGGCTGGGCGTGGCTCCAGGCGAGCGAGCTCTCTCTCCCTCGGCCAATCCGAAGGCGGCCTGAGGGAGTCCTGTCAGCGCCAGCTCGCACGTGGGAGCAAAGCAGGGAGAGCTGAGGCGGCTTCCTTTTTTATTGCGCTCTCTCTCTCTCTCTCTCTCTCTCTCTCTCTCTCTCTCTGAAGGGCTTGAGAGAAAGGCTTCGCAGGAAGGAGGGTTTGAACTGGTGGAAGAGCGCAACCCTAAGCCTGTGAAAGGCAGAAAATAGAAGAGGCTCCCTTACACCGAGTTAGGCCATTGGGCCATCTGGCCCAGGTAACTTTTTCGGGCCAGCGCCGCCTTCTCGGTTCCATGAACTCATCCCCAGTGCCCCCCTTACTCTGCTGCACTCGATCCAAAGCATTATTTAGAACAGCGGTTTGCACGACCCACTAAGTCTTCATTAATTGCGCTCGTAGTCAAAATCCAACTGATGAACTTGATCCAGCGATACCAGCTTTACAGAGTCTGGTAGCATTCATTTACACCAGTGTTTCCCAACCACTGTTCCGCGGCACACTAGTGTGCCGCGAGATGTTGCCTGGTGTGCCGCGGGAAAAATTAAAAAATTCGAAAGATTATTTATTTTTTTTAAAGTCAAATTTTCGATTGGGGCGCCGTCACTAGATGACCCCTGGGGTTCCCTCCCTCCCTCCTGCTCTGCGCCTCCCTCCTCCTCCTCCGGGGAGGCCCTTCCTGGCTCTCGGCCAAGGCTTGGCGGCTGCCACTCACTCGCTCGCCCACCCGTCCCTCCATCCCTCCATCCCTGCACCCGGCCTCTCCCCCTCCGTCCCCGGCGCGGGGGCTGCCGGGATCCATAGTCCCCTCGCCCTTGGGCTCCGCGCCCGCGCGGGGTGCACGTACTACGTTTCCCAGCGTGGCCTGGCGGGCCGGGCGTTTTGTTTGAAGCGCTCTTCTCCCAGCCATGGAATGAGCGCAGCGGCGGTGGCCGGGCGGGCAGGGGCTCTTCCGCGCAGACCCCGCGCAGCCTGCCTGCGCCCCCTTGGAGATTGGGCGGCAGGATGGAGCCCGGGGATCCCCGCGGAGGCGGAGCGGCGGAGGCTGCCCCCCAGGTAGGGCTGCGTCGGGGTGTGTGTGTTTATTTTTGCAATGCTGCATCCGCGCCGGAGGGGACACAACGGACCGCGGGGAGACCCCTTGGTGGGTGTGCAAGGCAATGCATGCATGCAGGCGTTGCATGGAGTGCAGTGCAATGCAATGGCAACGTGGCGCCCTGCATGCATGCAACTTCCACCGGCGCTCCGGACTTGGCAGGTGAGGGGGGTCCCCAGTGGGCGGCAGAGAGAGGCGGGAGGGTGAAGGGGAGCCGGGGGGGAGCAGCGCTGCTCCCCGAGCCGAGCCCGGGGGGAAACTTCGGCGTCGTTGCGCCGGGTGTTGGAAGCGGAGGCTGGCGGGGGCCCCTCACCTGCAAAACCTGGTCGCCTCTCATATATTTCGTGCATTGCATTCATCGCCCGCTTTCTCCTCCAAGGAGCTCCCGGGGGCGCGCGTGGTTCTCCCCGTGTTATCCTCGCAACAACAGCCCTGCGAGGTGGGTCAGGCGAGTGGCCCAAGGAAGCACCCAGGGATTGTCCTGGCCAGGTGGGGTGATTTGAACCCTGCTCTCTGCCCGGTCTTTGTCCTCATTTAGCCCCCACATGTGCATGACTGTGCATGACTGAGGTTTTCCCCCCTCGTCTTGGCTATGGTGTGAGTCTGTCCTGTTAATTAATGGGGTTCTGCCTTCGGAAAAGATGAGCCAGCCCTCAAGGAGGTGATTATGTAATTTGCTAGCAATTCATGCCCCTCCCGGCGTGACGCTGCGCGCTGACGTCACGGGGCTGTAATGGTGGTGTGCCTCGAGATTTTTTTCATGAAACAAGTGTGCCTTTGCCCAAAAAAGGTTGGGAAACACTGATTTACACCCACCCTGCTGCCTTCTTGCATCTTACCGCCCTCCAGGGGGCGCTACTGTCCACTTTGGGAACCAGGGATCTGGTTTGTCTTCCCGGTTCCAGGCAAGGATCTTTCCCAGGAGAACCTGGAGATGCCATGGATTGCACCTGAGTCGTTCTGTATCAGGGACGCGGACTTATAAAAAATATTGGGGGGGCCCGGGAAAGCTCGTGAAATGTAAATAAGCTCATGAATATGCAAATAAGCTCATGAATATGCAAATAAAGTGGCGCCGCCCCCTCGTGACGGAAATGGGGGAGAGCATGCTGCTGCCTATTAATCAGCTCCGGAACAGCTGATAGGCGGGAAACCTGGGGCTAGAGGCAGGAGCCCCCGCCCCCGGGGATTCCCTAATCTCGCGGGGGACGGCCGGGGCTCTCCGGCTAGGGCGCGCGGCTGGCTGGCTGGCTGGCGAGGGAGCAGGTGGGGAGGAGGCGGGGGACGGCGGCGGCGCCCGAGATTATTGGGGGGGCTGAGCCCCCCCAAAATTTTTTTTGAGGGGGCTCAAGCCCCCTCAAGCCCCATGGAGTCGGCGCCTATGTTCTGTATGCAAGATACTGTGTAAGTGTTGTGTCACTGAACTATGTGGTCCCTCTCTTAGGCATTCAGTGTATTGGGGCCACTTTATGCCATAGCTGTCAACCTTTCCTTTTAAAGGAAATTCCCTTATTCCAAGTAGGATTCCTCGCAAGAAAAGGGAAAAGTTGACAGCTATGCTTTATGCATCCAGAAAATGCACTTCAGCCTACAGATCAGTGATTGAATTTTTCAGCTTCTCCATAAATTAACATGTCAGGGGCCAAACTCCTGACAAGCTAGTTTTCTATACAAACCCACCTCAAGGTTCAGACCAGGCATGCCATCTTGAATAAAATATTGTGGGGGGCCAGGTAAGCCCCACCCTGCATAATTGATCACATGATACAGTGTGCACACACTATCTGAATGGGAATGCCTATCAACTTTGTGGAGGCCTGGCCCCTTCAAATATTTTATTGTGGGGGCCGAAACCCCCATGGCCCCTAGTAGTTTGCTCTTATGTTTTAGACATAATCTCCCACCTGTAGCCTGAAGTGGTACAGTCCAGGAAAAGCTTTGTTACTTGATTCTGCTAAATGTATAAACTGGCTCAGCTGCATCCACACCATGCATTTAAAAGCATATTGAAAGCATATGACTTTGTTAAGGATGCTGAGAATTGCAGTGTACCCTTTGGGGGGTAAATCACGGTGCCCAGGATTCTTGTGGGGAAGTGGTGTGCTTTAAATGTAAAGAGTGCATAGAGCCCTGCTCTCTAATAAATGTGGTTAGGAGCTGCAATTGTGCAGCCTAACTCAATGCATTTTTATTCTAGAGGAAGCTTCACTGAATGCAGTGGGTTTGTTCCCAAGGAGGTGTGCATACGACCATAGTCTTAAATGGGAATCATTTATCTGTAACCATATCTGGGCACTAGCACTTTAGGTTTGGATCAAAGATGATATACATGTCCCACTGTATGCCATTATTAAATAGACCTTCTGGAAGATGGGCTTTCGCCGGAAGTAACTCAGGAAGTAAGCCCAAACAGGAACTCTCTGGGAATTCTAAGGAGGCATGTACACAATTATGGTGCAAGTCTAATTCCACAGATGTTCCATCAAAGTCTAAAGGGGTACTTAGGGAGTAGAAGGTCTATCGCTCATATATAAATTCATTTAAATATATGTGTATTTACAATTGCAGCTTGAAAAACATTAAGGCGAAGCTAGCTTGCTTGCCACATGGCAAATAATCATAAGTGTAATCCATCATAACTAACTTCCACTAACATTAGCTTTGCTGGGACATGGATAGTAGAGTTGAAATGAAAGTGGAGAAGGGAGGAATCTATTCAAATTTGAAATAGCATTACTTGAATGGCTCAAAAAACTTTGTGACAGAAATCAATCCAACTTATATAATCATACTGAGAAAACAAGGGTCACAACAAACCTTTGTTCAGAATTAGTGCTGTTCTTGTGTTGCAGTAAAATGTATTTATTAGGTGTACCCTGCACTAGTTACAATGACATCTCCAATCTCTATGTTCTGGATTTGGAGTTCTTCCTTTTTGTAAGTCACGTGAAATTTAAGGACATTGTTTCGCTTAGTAATGTTAACTAGTCTCTGAAACAAAGTTGTTTACTGTGATCATCCATATCTTGCTTTCATTGTGGACAATGCTGAGAAACAGGTGATAAAATTATCCAGCTATTTGTGGAATGTTTCATATTATCTCTTCCTAGAAATAGATTAGAAGCATTCGTATTCAATATCACTTCCAGACAGAAATAACCAATTGTGAGCACAGGAATCAAGGTCACTTTTGCAAGATAAGTTGTATTTAACAAATCACCAGCTCTTATATTCATTTTATTCTGAAATATTACAAAGTTGAATCAAAAACATGATAGAGGCACATAGGTTCCCCGCAAACTAGAAAATCAAACCAATGCAACTTTATTAGTTTGTACCACTCTTAGTGTGCTGTTGGTTTTAAATGTTGCATTCTGAGGAAGGAATGGAAAGAAGGAAGTTGTTTTTGGGATGGCAGCAAGGAAAAATGGTGAAGGGGGCAGGAGACTTAAGTAAGGTTACAAGAAGGAGAGCTGGAGGCACAAAGGTCCAACGTAGGAGCATGATGAGAAATAATAGCAGAGAGATAAGGTGGGGCAAGGCCATTGAACCCTTCAAAGCTGGACAGGGCAAATAAGCTGGACAGAAAAGAGGGGTGTGGCCATTTGAGAAGTGGTATTGTGTCACATGGTCCAATTGGCAGTAGATGAATTATTGTAACAGCCGAGTTTTGGACAGAGGTGAGAGGCTTGAGGGAAGGGGAGGCAGAAGAAAGTTGCAGAAACCAAGGCATCCAGAACTATACTGTTGCTTTAGCCAAGGAACTGGAGAGAAGGTCGCACAGTTTAGAAATCTTATACAGTGGTGCCCCGCAAGACGAATGCCTCGCAATACAAAAAACTCGCTAGACGAAAGTTTTTTCCGTTCGCGATTTGCCTCGCAAGACGAATTTCCCCTATGGGCTTGCTTCGCAAGACGAAAACGTCTCGCGACTTTTTTTCTTTGACTAAAAACAAAGACATGTTTTGTTTATAAAGTTAATTTATTTTCCCTTAAATTTTTGAACTGCTCTTTACAGTATGTGTGACTTTAAAGAGCAGTTAATAAACTGTTGTTGTACCAAATTTGGCTTTGTTTGGACTTTTTTTGACCATAGGAACGCATTAATTGATTTTCAATGCATTCCTATGGGATTTCGTGCTTCGCAAGACGAAAAATTCGCTAGACGACAAAAATTGCGGAACGAATTAATTTCGTCTTGCGGGGCACCACTGTACAGTCATACCTCATGTTACATTCTTTCAGGTTACATCTCACGGTGACCCGGAAGTACCGGAAAGGGTTACTTCCAGGTTTCGCCACTCGCGCATGTGCAGTAGCGCAAAATGACGTCGCGTGCATGAGCAGAAGTGGCGAATCGCAACCCGCACATGCGCAGACACGCCGCTGCGGTTTGCACTCTTTTCATGTTGCGAACGGGCCTCCGGAACGGATCCCATTTGCAACCAGAGGTACCACTGTACAGGGAAAAGTGAAATGACTTGTTAGGAGGATGAAAATGAGGGGCAAAGGATAGGGCTAAATAAAAACATAGAGCCAACATATTGTGCCTGGTGAACAGGGTTGGGTGGATGGTGACCCTGTCAGTGGATATGAGTGATTGGGATGACTTTGCAGGAAATAGTAGTTCAGCCTTTGCCATGTTCGAGTATGACTGAGCTGCTGGAACAGAAATAATAGAACGGAACAGCTTGATACCATCTGAAATCCACAGGAGTTGATGAGGTCACCCATGACAGTATATACTGTACAGTAAGAATTGCACAGGGTCCAGAGGAGAACTTTGAACTGAACCAACTGGGAGGGAGAAGTTTGTGGAGGTTGGGGTGTGTGGTTTTCTGTATTTGAATGACTACGCTGCTAAATAACAAGACAGTGTGTTGAGATAAGAGCCCTAGAAGCCTAAGGGATAGATGGGATCAAGGAGGAAAGGGTAACTGTAAGAAAGGTACCAGAAAGGTGGATGAGAATGAAGTGAGATCAAGAAGCAATTTAGTAAGGGCAGTTTCAGTGGAACAGCAGACCAATGGCAGTCAGGACTCAGCAGAGGAGTTAGGAATGAGTAAATCAAGGCAATGTAAGTAAACAGCACATTTCAGAAGCTCATTTTCCCAGTTTACTGGTAGTATTTGAATCTATGTGCAGTTCCTCTACCCACCCAATCTTGCTATTGAGGCCTTCCAGTTGCTGTTACACTTTGGCTGATAGACATGGTCTTCCCAAGTTTGTGTGTGTTCCTATAGCTAGAGATAGCCAATGTGCTGCTCTCCAGATGTTGGAGTGCAACTCCCACCATCCCTCCCATTGTCTATACTGGCCAGGTTACCTCTGCTGGTTGCCTCTGCTGTAGCTTTTGGTTCTGATATGCTCTGTTATCCTACCTCCTGATTTGCTTTTGGGTTCTGACTTTAATTCTGTCCTTCAGCTCTGACCCCCTTATGTTACAGTAGGCTCCTGTTTCATATCAGATTATTAACTTGAGCTCAGCCCTGATAGACAACATGATGGTTATTTCTTCAAGAGATACAGAAAAGGAAATAAAGATTTAAACCAAAAATAATAAATTTCCTGAACAAGTCTGATTTATAAGGATTTGGGTCCATGGGAAGTTTCTGCTGACTTCCCTATAAACTTCTGTCCCAGCTCCAAAAGAACTCAGCGTTTGGACTGTGAAACTATCCCAGCTAGATAAGTAGCCTGTCTAAAAACAATGACTTTCAACGAGACTCTTGAGGGCCTCCTGCAACACCTACCCACAAAGATTGTACTGCAAAATAGGGGAGGGAGCAGCAAGACAAGAAAGAGCTTACAGAGCCTGAAGTACTTCTTTAATGGCCTGGTTAAGCCTCTGTTAGAGAAGTGATAGCTTCCCAGTTTCCCACATCAACCAGGAAATAGCTGGACATTCCTTTGGAAAGTGAGAACCATTTTGGCTAAAGTATATGCCTCCTCCCACCACCAGGGGGTGCTGCTACCTAGGTGTCTGTGAAAGAAACAAAAGGGGAAACTGCCATTTTGCATCAAAGACAGGTGAGAGCGAGAGAGAGTGCACTAAGACTGGGTTCTGTAAGTATCTTAAGGCACTGAACATCTCCAAGGAGATCTGGTGTGGGGGCAGTGGACTTGGCTCTAGACAGGGCCAGCAGGTTCCTTTTCACCACTCGAGGCAAAATGGGAATGTACTTTCCTGCCCTGCTGCTGCAGCACCACCCACCCCACCACCTCTGGTGAAGAAGAAGCACTGGCATTAGCTGATTTCCAACCAGACCTCGTGCACTCTGTGAGATTGCATAAGATTTTGGTAAGATCTCGATCTCACCAGAAACTGGCACCAATGCCAGCACTGTTTCTCTGCCAGAAGCACAGGCAGTAGGGTGGGCAGGGTGTCCTCGGGGGTGCTGCCTTGGGGTCTTCTACCGCCCGGGGCCACTGCTTCACCCTGCCTCATGGGTGGGCCAGGCCAAGCTGTTGGCCCAATTAATCTGTGCTTCTACTTATGCTCAACCTATATATTTGAAATTCATTCAACTATAGTATTACCCACAATCAGTGATACCCTTCAAAAGAAAAACCTGGTTAAGGGCTGCTGTAGCCCTGGAATTTCTCACCTGCCTGGCAAAAGTAAGGTGAATATGACAATTTACATAACAATTTAAAAGTAGATGGGATCAGAAAATCAGCTAACAGCAAGTGACTTATGGGCCTGGGCGATATATAAATATCACTTGATGAGTGGTAAAAACTTTCCACGTGACCAGGTTCCCCCAGGCTGCATATTCTCTGAGAGGAAATGACAAGTAAGTAACATCAATTTAGCATCCTAAAGTAATCCTTCTCTTTCTTACCTGTCTATAAAAGAACTTGAAATACAGGCTGTTGCTTGCAAGAATAAACATTTTTAAAACTGCCCTATGTTCTACCTTAGATCTTTCACAGAGTTTGTAATAGTTGAGCTTACGATTATCTGATTGTTTTGTGAGAACAGCGGAAACAATGTTACGTATATCATGTAGCTGTTAATAGGCTAAGATAGCTGAACATTGGTCTCCGCAGAGGCAAGCTGCATTGCAAGACTCTGAAAATTTGTCAACAAAGTGCCTCACATCTCTCTATAATTCTTGTGCTTACTGTCTCAGATTTCAGTAACCAATGAACTAGGACCCCATTCCATAAGAGTTGTCCAGCAAAAGGGGAACCCAAGATACTCCGAGCTTGCCAGAATGGTCATAACAGTGGGCTGTGTGGAAAACCCAAAAGTGCAACAAGTGAGTTTGGGTTTGGGTTTGTTTTTGCAACAGCTGAAAATTAAGCTGTCAGGCAACTGCTGCATTCCCAGATGAAACCCTAGAGTAGGAACTTAGTATATTAGTTGGCTGAATTATCACTGTATTATTTACACTCCTGGAATCTATTAAAAGTGCCCTTCAGGGTTATTTCAAACTTAGCTCGAAGCCTGACCTGTTAAACTTCATACTCTTAATGACCTGAACTTAACTCCTTACCTCATGTGTAGCTTATCCCATACTTAGGATAATATTTTAGTCTATTATGACAATATTATAGCTGAAACAGTTGCAAACAGAACATTGCTCAAACCATGTTTTCAGTCTGAAGTTCTTTAAAGCGTTCTTGAAAGTTCTTGAAAACTTGGAAGTGAGTCTTATTGAAATCAATCCAAGTAAATACCATTAGGATTGGGCAGTTAGCCTTCTTTGAGGCTGAAAAGGGCACAGCATTATGTGGAAAGCAGGTGGATCCATCCTCCTCAGTCTCCAGTGCTGACTGCTAGGGATGAGAGAGAAACTGAAATTAGTTTGCATTTAATTCACACGTCCCTAAAATAAAATAAATTATACAAACTGAAACACAGCCGTCCTTCAAAAGTTGAAGTCTGCTGAATTTTCAGTGTAGTTCTCCAATCACGTTATGCATATATTACTGAAAATAACATAAAGGACACATTCCAGCCAGGCAAAAACACTCAGGGTGGGAAACAGAGTCAGTGAGGGGTGTGGCCTGAGGAGAGTTCTGAGGGTCAGATACAGAGGCCTGACAGGCTGGGCCTGAGGTTCCCTGCCCCTGCCATCAAGGGATGAGGCTGAATTCGGCCAACAAGTCCCGCTCAGAGAAAGTCCTGCCCTGCTGGCATAACAGGGTTTCACCTCTCTCCTCTCCCTCCCCCTGAATTGGCTCTGGGGAGAGTCAGGAGAACCTCCAGAACTGCCCCACGGGGGGGGGGGAGAGGGGAGTCTGTCCCATCTAGCAAGCCAAAATGCTTGTGCTGACGAAACGATTGCCATAGCACTATGCTGAATTCCTTCCATGGAGTTTCTTCCTCAGCTAATAAATAGCAGCCAAGTTGTAAGTTAGGTATGCTGCCTGCATCAACTGTGCCCCATCCCCCCAACTTGCAGCTACATGAATAAGATTAGATTAATCATTGAGACTGATCTACATGAATAATCTTAGATTAATCACTGAGACTGCC
The DNA here is from genome assembly GCF_965113315.1 of Podarcis vaucheri. Lineage (NCBI taxonomy): Eukaryota > Metazoa > Chordata > Lepidosauria > Squamata > Lacertidae > Podarcis > Podarcis vaucheri. Next base: position 69,831,096 of record NC_138759.1, read on the forward strand.
AGTGAGTCACAGAAAGATTGCAAAGGGGGATGGGAATACAAAATGATGAAAATTCATCCACACTCATGCCTTATCAGCATGGCCCAATCCCATGTCACAGCAGTAAATGGGATACCTGGGACAGTTAAGTTGTCCTTTCCCAGGTAATCAGATCCAACACCTTCCTTCCAGTGGGATACAGTGTCTCTGATAAACACTGCCTATGTGATAAGCAAATGACCTCAATATACAGGGTATTTTTTTCTGGAGTGTCACCATAGACCTGAAAGAGAGAGAAAACCCCTTCTTTTAATGTTTTAAGTGTAACTGCTGCCAGTGTTTGTATTTTTGATTATTGCTTCTGGTAGTTTGATATTTGTTCTCTTACTTTTTTATTTGTATTGTTTTTCTTATACTGTGAAGCTGTGCTGAGTGTCCTATGGGTAGAGACCTAGGGCAGAAATTGTTTTACATGTGGTCATGGCTATATCATAAAGATACCCCACAAGCCTAGAGCACACTGATCATGTTGCAAGGTGTGCATGTAAAGGAGGACTCAGGATCTCTGCAAAAAAGTAAGTCCCACAGTGAACTCAGTGGGACTTGCTTGTGAGTGACATGTATAGGATTCCTTTTAATCAACCCCTTTCAGTATTTCTAACCAAGGTTGTTTTATCTTACATTTTTTTCTTTTCATTTCAACTTCCTTATTTAATCCATTATTAAACAGGGGTGAGCTTCTGCTTCATGATTTCTAGCGCTACTAAGATACTAAAAGAGTTGGAATTCATCCAGTTTATAGTAATAACATGAGCCAACATGTACGTTTCATTGTGAACCTAAACAGATAATGTTTAAGTAGATGCATAAACCCAGCCATTTGGAAAGGACATTTCTGTTTATTCGATAGCCACAACAATCAGCATATTGTGAGGGGGTTTTTGCGTGCTGGGGGCAGGGGAATTGCTGAAATAGCTAGGCCAGCTTCTTGGTGAGGTAAAAGGTAAAGGTACCCCTGCCCGTACGGGCCAGTCTTGCCATACATACTCTAGGGTTGTGCGCTCATCTCACTCTATAGGCCGGGAGCCAGCATTGTCCGCAGACACTTCCGGGTCACGTGGCCAGCGTGACGAAGCTGCATCTGGCAAGCCAGCGCAGCACACAGAACACCGTTTACCTTCCCGCTGGTAAGCGGTCCCTATTTATCTACTTGCACCCGGGGGTGCTTTCGAACTGCTAGGTTGGCAGGCGCTGGGTCCGAACGACGGGAGCGCACCCTGCCGCGGGGATTCGAACCGCCGACCATGCGATCGGCAAGTCCTAGGCGCTGAGGTTTTACCCACAGCACCACCCGCATCCCTTCTTGGTGAGGTAGTGCTCCCCTAAAGTATGGGTAGTGAAGGTAACAAAGGAAATGGTTCCATGTCAGACGGCAAATGGGTGGGCCCCTGCTCTCTCAACTAGCTGTTAGTTAGAAGGACAAAGGCCAGAGTTGGGTGTGTTAATGCTTGAGTCTCTCCATTGTAGGCTCAGGTTGCAGGAAACTGAACCCTGGGTAAGCGCCTGAAACCCCTGGCATCTTACAACGATATTTATTTTTTAAAAATGGCCTGATTTACACGTAACACCGAGACAGACTATGGCTTGGCATGAGTCCTCATGGAGTGGCCAGCCGCTTCTACCCCTTGTGCTTGAATTGCAAAAGGGATGGTACTGGATTTATCCATAATATAAATATATAGGGGTCAGCAACCTTTTCCAGCTGTGGGCCTGTCCACCATCCCTCAGACAATGTGGTGGGCCAGACTATATTTTGAAAAAAAAAAAATGAATGAATTCCTATGCCCCACAAATAACCCAGAGGTGCATTTTAAATTAAAGGACACATTCTACTCATGTAAAAACACGCTGATTCCTGGATCGTCCGTGGGCCTGGTTGAGAAGGCGATTGGGCCGCATCCGGCCCCCAGGCCTTAGGTTGCCTACCCCTGATCTATATAGATAAATTCCCCAACATTCAACAAATAATCCTCAAACAAAGGAACTAATCCTTTCAAGCTCCAATGAATAAAAACAATCGTGAGTTTTGAGAACTGCAATTTCAATTTCAAAGCTAAAATTGTTTTTCTAAGTGTTACAAAAATATCCATTTAGATTTGAAGCACTCTTTTAAATCCATGTGTATTAATGCCTCAGGCTGCCAGATTACATTAGGGACAACATGGGCTGGGGAACTGTGGTGCCTTTCCAATTGTGACTTGCATTTTGTACAGTGGTGGTGTGAGGAAACAAGACAAAAGATATTTCCAAATATGGGATATCTGGCCATCCAAGCTGTCCTCAGCAAGTGATGTTATATCACCATGGAAATGTGTCAAGTCTTTGTGTGCTTTGGAAGAAAAAGAACAAAAAATAAATTTGGCATACCTTTTTGGGTGGAGTATGCCGTCTACTCCAATATTGTTAATTTTTTTGAGGGGAGGGCATACTTAAACAAGGTTACAGATTGAGTTACCAAAAAAACCCCATCCCGTCTTATTTATTTAGGACTATTGCCAGTCCCATCCAAACTTTTTTGATTACATTTTATTACAGATTCACATATACAGAAGATGAGTCAATGAGTCAAATGTTTGCCACAGGCTAGTCCCCCCCCCCCGTTACTTTTGAAGAAATATAAATAGAATTTTCTTTTCTGCTGGTTACCTGCTGTGTTTTTTATTTTGTTGTTTTTAGTTCATTGTATGATGGTTGTTTTTTAAATTAAGTTGTGGCCAGACACATCAATCAACTCAACAATTGAGTTCCAGGGCCTTCTCCAACTGGCCCAGGGGGCGTGGCCCAGGCCCTTTCTCCCGGCTATAAGGGGACTCCTGCTGCAGGGAAGCCTTGGACCATCGGCTGGGTGAGGACTGCACGGCCTGCTCCCTTCCAGGGCCTTCTCCAACTGGCCCAGGGGGCGTGGCCCAGGCCCTTATTGGGAACAAACTTTTGGGGAAGCTGGGAAGTGTTCTGCAATTGCTTCCCTGTTCCAATGTGTTTTAAAATGTCCTCAAGCAGTCGGTGGCAATTTAAATTTGTATTTCTTTTTTCCCTTTTTTCTCTTGTTGGGGGTGGGTGGGTGTAATGGATATTTGGTTGGGGATTAATTTTAGTATAATTGTTATGTTTTTGTTTTCTTTTGTTTTATTGGTTCTGTATAGTTTGTGTTTTGTTTTTAAGGGGCGGGATCGGGGCTGCCTGGGAGTGAGGCCCCAGCCAACACGATGGCTGGGACAAGCTCCACAGGGGGGGAAGCACTGGGATATCCGATCTCAGTGATCATGGGCAGGAGGCGGAGTTACGCTAAGACCAGACCATGTCATTACCGAGGAGGCAGGTTTAGTCGTTGTTTGAAGACTATCCCTGCCTCCGGGTCTGGCCTTGACCAGATGGATACTGGAATCAACAGGGGAAACCCACATAACCTGAAGGTGTTGCTGTGTAATGCCAGGTCAATGATGAATAAAACCACTGCCATCCACGACCTGATTGTGGATGGAGGATTTGACCTGGCTTGTGTGACAGAGACCTGGTTAAATGAGGCAGATGGGCCTGTCCTTGCTGCCGCTTGCCCACCAGGTTTCTCTTATGCACAGCAACCCAGGTCATGTGGGCGGGGAGGGGGGGTTGCAGTGATTTTTAGGAAGTCATTAGTTTGCACCAGGCGTCCTACTGGGAAGACCCAGTTTTCTGAGTGCATGTTCTGGAAGTTGGGCAATAGGGGCAGTACAGGATTCCTTTTGGTGTACCGACCTCCCCGCTGCACCAAGGATTCCCTGTCCGAGCTGCTTCAGGTCGTGGCGGATGTTCTCCTGGAGACACCTAGTTTGGTTGTCCTAGGGGATTTTAACATCCACGCCGACACGACCTTACAAGGGGCCACTCGGGACTTCGTGGAAAGCATGGCCTCCATGGGGCTGTCCCTGAATAAGTTGGGCCCAACTCATAGTCATGGACATGCCTTAGACCTGGTATTCACCTCTAGTGACGTGGGTGATCTGACACTAAGTAAAAGTGAAACCAAAGAAGTGCCATGGTCAGATCACTTCCTGGTGCAACTGGACTTCTCCGCGACCCTTCCCCTCTGCAGGGAGGTGGGACCAATTCGGATGGTCCGCCCCCGCCACTTAATGGATCCAAATGGTTTCCAGAGAGTGGTAGGGGATGCTTTATCCCATGTTGATGGCCTTTCACCTGATTCCCTGTTGGCCCGCTGGAATGCGGAGTTAACCAGGGCTATCGACTGTCTGGCTCCGAAGCGCCCTCTCCGATTGCATGGAGCCCGGACAGCCCCGTGGTTTTCTTCGGAGCTGAGGGCGATGAAACAATCGCTGAGACGGCTAGAGCGTCGGTGGCAGAAAACTCACTCCGAATCTGACCGGACACAGGTTAGAGCTCAACGTCGAGCCTACCAAGTGGCGATAGCGACGGCGAAGAAGACTTTCTTCGCCGCCTCTATTGCATCTGCAGAAAATAGTAGCAGGAGACTCTTTCAGGTGGCCCGCAATTTAACGGAACCACCTTTACCACCGGGGCCTTGTAAAGACCCCAAGATCTCCTGCAACGATTTTGCAAAGTTTTTTGCAGATAAAATCACTCATATTCGGAAGGAGCTAGACACCACCGTGGGAGCAGGGCCGGGGCGGGAGAGTGCTAGAGCCCTGTCTGGTCAAGTTGCATGGAATCAATTTCAATCCGTTACCCCCGAGGATGTGGACAGGCTGCTTGGACGCGTGAAACCAACCACCTGTCTCCTTGATCCTTGCCCATCCTGGCTAATAAAAGCAAGCCGGGAAGGGCTGGGCGATGGGCTCTGCGGGGTGGTGAATGCTTCCCTCTGTGAGGGAACATTCCCAAATCCGCTGAAAGAGGCGGTCATTAAACCGCTTCTTAAAAAACCATCTTTAGACCCGGCCAGTATGGCCAACTATCGCCCAGTCTCAAATCTGCCATTCTTGGGCAAGGTGATTGAGCGTGTGGTTGCTGAACAACTCCAGGCACACCTGGAGGATGCGGACCATTTGGATCCCTTCCAATCAGGGTTCAGGCCTCATCATGGGACTGAAACTGCCTTGGTCGCACTGGTTGATGATCTCCGGCGAGCTAGGGACAAAGGTGAGAGTTGTTTCCTAGTTCTGCTGGATCTCTCAGCGGCCTTTGATACAATCGACCATAACATCCTTCTGGACCGTCTAGAGGGGTTGGGAGCTGGGGGCACTGTTATACAGTGGTTTCGCTCCTTCCTCCTGGGCCGTGTTCAGAAAGTGGTGGTGGGGGATGAGTGTTCAGACCCTTGGGCCCTCACTTGTGGGGTGCCTCAGGGTTCCGTCCTTTCCCCCATGCTTTTTAACATCTATATGAAGCCGCTGGGAGAGATCATCAGGGGGTTTGGACTGGGTGTCCATCAATATGCAGATGATACCCAGCTCTACCTTTCTTTCAAATCAGAACCAGTGAAGGCGGTGAAGGTCCTGTGTGAGTGCCTGGAGGCGGTTGGAGGATGGATGGCGGCTAATGGATTGAAGTTGAATCCTGACAAGACAGAAGTACTGTTTTTGGGGGACAGGAGGCGGGCTGGTGTGGAGGACTCCCTGGTCCTGAATAGGGTAACTGTGCCCCTGAAGGACCAGGTGCGTAGCCTGGGAGTCATTTTGGACTCACAGCTGTCCATGGAGGCGCAGGTCAATTCTGTATCCAGGGCAGCTGTCTACCAACTCCACCTGGTACGCAGGCTGAGACCCTACCTGCCCGCGGACTGTCTGGCCAGAGTGGTGCATGCTCTAGTTATCTCCCGCTTGGACTACTGCAATGCGCTCTACGTGGGGCTACCTTTGAAGGTGACTCGGAAACTACAGCTAATCCAGAATGCGGCAGCTAGACTGGTGACTGGGGGCGGCCGCCGAGACCACATAACACCGGTCTTGAAAGACCTACATTGGCTCCCAGTACGTTTCCGAGCACAATTCAAAGTGCTGGTGTTGACCTTTAAAGCCCTAAACGGCTTCGGCCCAGTATACCTGAAGGAGCGTCTCCACCCCCATCGTTCTGCCCGGACACTGAGGTCCAGCGCCGAGGGCCTTCTGGCGGTTCCCTCATTACGAGAAGCGAAGCTACAGGGAACCAGGCAGAGGGCCTTTTCGGTGGTGGCGCCCGCCCTGTGGAATGCCCTCCCATTGGATGTCAAGGTGATGGACAACTACCTGACATTCAGAAGACATCTTAAGGCGGCCCTATTCAGGGAAGCTTTTAATGTATGATATTTTAGTGTTTTTTGGTTTCTGTGGAAGCCGCCCAGAGTGGCTGGGGAAACCCAGCCAGATGGGCGGGGTACAAATAATAAATTATTATTATTATTATTATTATTATTATTATTATAAGGCAGTCTATAAATGTTTCTAATTCCACATTACCTGTGAGCAATAGAGGTAAGATTTGGGGGCAGAAGAAACACTCAGCATATCCTCAGACTCATCTTTTTTTTAATGGTACATTTAATAGTATATTGTGGCTCAGCTCTTACACCTAAGATAGATTTCAGAACTATGCTGAAATATTCAAGGATGGAGCCCTGGCTCAAAGGAAGCCTTTCCACATTTGCAGGAGACTTTTGCTTTAGCAGTAGGTAAGTGGAGGGCTAACTGCGTCTCCATTTTCTCACAGCCCCATAAGAGTGTGCCACTTGCAGGGAACAAAAGGCATTGGCAAATATTCGTAATCTACAAAGACCAAGGCATGCCTGTCAGCCTGTTGCCAGTGCCTTACCTGGACCAGTTGGTTGCCTGATCACTAGCAATGAAGGTGAGAACTCATGTACCTTAAATCATTTTCTAGAAGAGAGGATTTTCACAAGTGCAGCTTTCCTCGTTGCTCTGAATGTGCTGAAACTCTTTCTGTCAAATGTCTTCCTTTGTACAATTGTCTCACCCTATCAGTGGTCAGCAGGAAGAAGTAATGCTTGCTTATATAATGGAATTAAATAGCACCAGATAATATTATAATTCTGAAGGGTCCTGGTAGGAGTGATACTGCCCATGTACATGGCAAACAAAAATTAGCATCTGTGAACCAATTTATAATACATTGCATATTACTTCAAGAGGATCTTGGGTAACCCAAAAAAGGATGGGCTTCAAAAATATCTTCCTGGAATTCTTTAACAGAAGCTCAGGGGGCAGGGGAAGAGATCAGCTGCCAAAATAAATTTCTCTTAAAATCAGGCATTTATTACTGTGTTCCCGGAAGTTAATATGGCTATCTTAATGAGCTGAAAGGAAAGCTTCCTTCTATTTTCTTCTCAGAGAAATTCTGGTCTCTCTTTCTCAGTCATGACCTATTTTTTTGCAAGAGTTCTTGCCAATAGGCTGTAAAATGTGTTGTCCCGAAAGAAAACCATTATCAAAACATGCACTATTTATAGTCCCCATGCCTTAAGCTTCTTGCAATATGTTTCCTGTTCAGACAGACCACTAGTCACCAGAAAGCGTCTCAAGCAGTATAACTAGTCACTTCCTGATCTCTGTGACAAGAAGGATCCCAAGCTAATTGGACTCAGATGATTGGCCACTTAAGTGGCTTTGTCCCACATGCCTCTGCGTACGGTGGTAGGAGGCAGTTAGAGAAGTTAAGCTTCAAACTGAAAGGGTGGGGCTGCAGCAGAACAAGGAAAACATGCTTCCTTCTACAGATCTGGAAACCAGCTTAAAACAGTATACACAGTACAGCAGGACTGGGGAAGCTCAGGCCAAGGAAATGAATGTGCCTCCCCCATCAAGTCATCTCTATCTTGCCCTCAATGATATCCTCAAACAAGGCCCCCATCCCCAGGCTACAGCCCTCACTTTCACCTGCTTAGTGCTTTCTTGAGTGTTTTAGCCTGGCTGGAATGTGTCCTTCAACTTTGGTCCTACCTCTTGCTGGCTTTTCTGGATGGAGGATGAAGAGTGTTAACCTCTGGCTTTTACATGATTGGAAGGTGGCCTACTTTACAAAGGGAGGGGTCATACCAGTTTGCCTCCGGTCCAACCCACAAGGAAACATGGAACTCAGACTGAAAAGGGTTCACCATATATAGCATTTTCCTACTCGTGTTTGTTGTAGCCCTCATAGATGGTTCTAGTTCAGGGTTGGCTAACCTGCAAACTGAATCCAACCTCCCAGGCCCCCCCACCCCATCTTTTAAAAAATACAAAAAACCACAACATTTTACTGCTCCTGTGGGTCTCCCACTATGATGCCACTCCATTTTCCATTAATTTTTCCCTACTATATATAATCTAATCTAAACTAAACTAAATCATCTATCTATCTATCTATCTATCTATCTATCTATCTGATGCTTCCATAGGTTCCCTTTGTAACATCAAAATATTTTTCCGATTAACCTATACAGTCCAACTTGTGAGCATAAAATTTTTCTTTTGGAACTAATTCCTCTGTGTAAACAACATGTATTGTGGTTATGGACTGTAGAATTTCACACAGGAGGTGAGCATGTGACGGCCTTCTTGTTTTTATTGGCCTAGTTTGCACTTTGCTCACAGCAAACAATTGTGGGAAGATTCCACCACAGGCACAGATCATGACTGGATGTAACAGAAAGGCACTTCAGAAGGATACCATTACTGTTGTGTTGAAGGCCACTGAGATGCACTTCCTCTGTCCACAACAACGAGCAGAGCTGTCACAGTCCCAAAACATGTGCAGAAACTAGAAAAAAACAGATCCAATCAGTAAGGAGAAAATAGATGGTTCACAAAAGTGTTCATTCCGGCTTAACTATGAATATATTTCAAACCTTCTGAAGTCCAATTCTAATCTGAGGTTCTGACTGTCAGTTCTGCATCTTGCCTCAGAAGTACCTTCCTCCATAATCAGATGCAGATTATGAGGTGAAAGGAATTATGTGAAATATTATCTTATTTAGCTTTCTTTGCAGATATGCAATTTCTGCTCCATAAGCAGGAAGGAGCAAGGCATAAATGCTATAATCATTTGCAGTTTGCAGACTAAGGGCCTGCTCAGCAGAGAATATTTTAGTGATGCAGCATTTAGATCAGATTCTATCTATTTATGTTTCCAGTATATTTCCTGTTAAGTTGTGGGTGAACATATTAGACGACACAGCGATTCTTCAAACAGCTCTTGTTTATTCACAGGCCAGAAGAGAACTGAAGGGTTCAGCCAGCCTGCTTATATAGAGCTCTACTGCAACACAACAGTAACAACTTTCTGTAACTATCCAATCATTGAACGTCACTTTCAAATCCTTATTTGCATATGTGGACCTGAGTGGAAACTATCTACAGTATCCCCCTGCTGGCCCAGGGTGAGAACTTCAGTATATAACATTTCCCTTGTAGAACACACAAGGATTGTTCTCTCAACCATATACTGAGGACTTTCATTTGAGCCAGTGGGGGAAAAGACTTGAACTCTGACTTCAAAACTATGAGCCATACCTTCAAATCAATTCACATGCTACAAGTTAAACTTGGTTAAATCTGGTTTGAGGCTCTCAGGATCAGACTTACCTTGGCATCATACATACCAAGGCAACAGCCACATCACGACAGCCTCCTCAGCATGAATATTCTGAAGCTTTTTAGTTCAGTAAGCCAGTGCTCAATGCTTCATCACACTTTAGCATAAACAAGAAATGAACATGGAGCAACTGGGTTTCAATTTGGGACATAACCTCTACCCTTCATCTCAGACACTCTGTAGTGTTACTAAGTGGTTTAGTCACTAGGTGGCATTGGACTTAGATGGATTTGGATGGAGTCAGGCATTTCCACTTACTAGTTTTTTCCTAACTCACCTCCTGACTGGTGTGCCCTCTAAGGGTCAAATAAGGCATTACACTCAATGTGTAATGTACAGTGGTACCTTGGGTTACATACGCTTCAGGTTACACACTCCGCTAAGCCAGAAATAGTGCTTCGGATTAAGAACTCTGTTTCAGGATGAGAACAGAAATCATGCTCCAGCGGCACGGCAGCAGCAGGAGGCCCCATTAGCTAAAGTGGTGCTTCAGGTTAAGAACAGATTCAGGTTAAGGACGGACCTCCGGAATGAATTAAGTACGTAACCAGAGGTACCACTATACAGCTAAGTCTTCTTTTACTCCCACTTCATTTTAGCCTCAAGATCCTCCAGTGTCAGTGCACCATGAAGGAAGCTTATCCTTCCATTCCCTAGCTCTTTTGGGGCAAGGTCTCACTGGACAGCTTACTAAAGAAAATTCTAAGCACAAATTATTATTATCAGTATCCTCATTATACTAATATCCTGCATTTTTCCCTGATGGGACTCAAGGTAGCTGACAGATAAAACAAAAATTGCTAAAAACATAGAAAAAATCAATAATTAAAAAACAATTAAGCATTAACAGAATCAGAACTTTATGCACTTATAAAATCTATTTAAAACATACAAATAACTACAAAAAAAACAGCACAACACCAGCCCTTTCATTAAAAGCAATCAGTTCCCCAAAGCCTGTTGCAACAAGGTTTTCATCTGGCAGCAGAAGGACAACGAGGAGTGGGACTAGTCTAGTTTCTCAACAGAGGCAGTTCCAGGGTCTGGGAGCAGATTTTTCAAAAGAAAAATCAATTGAACAAACATATAGACATACTGTATAAATAAACCAACATATAAAAAGCCTGTAACCAGATTAATGTATGTAGGGTGGCTGTAATCTAGAATATGGTTTCTGGAGGCACAGGCTTGGGTTTAGCACTGGAATTATAAAGCCTAAAGCTAAACTAGATGGGAAGCAATCGGCTACATCTGTTTAGCCCCAGGGCATGGTCTGAAGGCTCATGATACAGTGAACGTGCTGAAGCCATGCAGGTCTGAGTTTGAGCAATGCCTGGGAGACTGCTTGGCAATCCTTAGTATACTGCCTTGAATTACAACATGGTAGAAGGGCAGAATATAAAGCAGTACTGTGCTGGAAAAAAATCTGTGATTTTTTTTGTCCTTTTTCTTTTTTTAAAAAAATATTTTTGCATTTTCTATTTTATATATACAAGCAAAATCAAAACATAAACATATAATCCCCTTTGACTTCCTCCCCCACCCCATTGTGGATCTTAATATAATGATTTTCCCCTCTGTGTCTCTTTCATAACTCATAAATCCTTTATCATTCCATAGTTCAAATTTTTACAAGTTTTCTGTCAATCCTACCAATGTGTATAATTGTTTACAATACAGTGGTTCCCCGCAAGACGAATGCCTCGCAAGACGGAAAACCCACTAGACGAAAGGGTTTTCCGTTTTTGAGCTGCTTCGCAAGACGAATTTCCCTATGGGGTTGCTTCGCAAGACGAAAACGTCTTGCGAGTGTTCCGATTTTTTTCCGCTCCCCCCTTTTTCTAAGCCGCTAAGCCGCTAATAGCCTTTTAGCCGCTAAGCCTTTAATAGCTGCTAATCCGCTAAACCGCTAATAGCGCTAAGCCGCTAATAGGGTTGCTTCGCAAGACGAAAAAACCGCTAGACGAAGAGACTCGTGGAACGGATTATTTTCGTCTTGCGAGGCACCACTGTAGTTTTTCAAATAGATTATAAACTTCCCCCAGTTTCATAAACCAGTTTCCTTATAACATGATTTAAACTTTATGAACTTTAACCTTGCCATACCACAAATGGGCGTGCCAACCAAATCTGTTATCAAGTCCTTCAAGATCTAATATGAAAGCGTTTTCCAACGATATCCATTCCTTTAACCAGCAAAGACCAGACACCTCAAAATATAATGTCAAATCTGGTAAGGAAAATCTTTCTTTGGCATCTTCCAATAATTTATACTTTATTATTAGTTTCTTTCCCTGCCAGATAACTCTAGGGATATCTTTCTGCCATTCTTTAAAGTATATTGTATTGCTGATCGCTGGTATTGTTTGAAACAGAAATAACATTTTTGGTAGCACATTCATTTTTATCCTCCCCATAAGCGACAAGTTCATCCTTCCCCAAATTTCTGGGCTCTTCTTAACCCCTCTACAAGCTTTCATATAATTGTCTTTTAAAATGTTTATATTCCTTGGAGTTAACCATACTCCCAAATATTTAATTTTATTTTCAATCATTAACCCTATTGATAATTGTAGATCATTTTTATGTTGTCATTCATATTTTCCACCATAATTTTTATCTGCTACCTCTCCAAATTCCGAAATTTGTTCTAAAACCCTTGGTACTCTGACCATGGGTTCCTCTACCGATATCACTACATCATCTGCAAATGCCTTAAGTTTATATGCTCTCTGCCCCCATTGCCGAAAAGAGGTTGCATTGAAAAGTTATGAAGGGGGGGGGGTGTTGTGAGATCTTAGGGGTTTTTCTTTTTCGCTTTCAAGTTGGGGAGGAGGCATATGTGTTTGTCCTTTCTTCCATTGTACACATAATCTTTCTGATGATCTGCATTCTGCAGCCTTCCCGGGTGCCACATGGGGAGGGGGAGGTGTCAGAAGCTGGTAACAGGGTTTACTGAGCAGGAAGAGTTTGTGGCAGAGAGCAGGCCAGAATCAGAGGCAGAAGAGGAGGCTGAAGAGAAGGGGGCCAAGAGACAGAAGATCAGGCAGGCTGCTGAAGAATGGGACAAATTCACAAGAACTACAAAATCCTGTTCTCTAAGCCAAAAACTGTTTGATAAATCAAAGTGGCCACATTCCTCCTGAAGTCACTTATTACCCAACAACAGCTAAGTGGATTCCAAACTGCAGTCAGTATTGTCTAGATGATGCCGACAGACTGATAAACGTTCACCCTGGAGCACAAATGGACTGACCTTTTACCCACAATAGCAGCTCTCAGTCACTTACTCCTCAGAACCTATCTTCTTCCGTGTAGCCTTTGTTTTAATCCCCTCAGTCTCCACTGAAACCAAGTTTTAAGTATGTGTAAGCTGTACTTAAGTGCACACTGATTTTCTCACATCTGCCTCTGTTTCCCCATTCCTTGTCCTGGATAATGCCCTGTGAATATGGATTAAGAACCCAGCACTGGAAACGCAGTGAGGTCACAGCAGACGGGAGTGTGAACACAACCTTAGTTTCAGTATCGGCTGTGGAAAATATGAAGTAATAAATGAAGAACAAGCATGAGCAGACTACATTTTTTCTGACCACTGAGTAACTACAAGCTGCCTCCCACCCCCCACTCTGCCACACACACATTTAGTACAAAGGGGAAGAATTTCCAGGTCGGAAGGAATGACTCCCAGACAGGGACCTGTCATTTTTAAAATTAAACACTGCCTACGACTTATGACTGTATCACTAAGCTTGCCAGCCCCTGACTCAAGGAGACAACGCTTGTTACTTTAACAGCTTCAAGGCAGCAAGATATTATTAAGGAGCGATGACTCCCACTCTGGTGCGGCAACAACCCCTTCTATTGCCTTTTCTTCATACCACCCATGACAACTTTCTGCTTTGCTAACACTTTTTAGAATCCTACTCTAGTCATAGGCATGCAATGAAAGAAACAGAAATACAACAATAACAACTTTTATTATATGGCTCGATAAAAAGAGCAATACTGCCTTGACTGTGGGATCACTTGTTCAGATTTAATGGCAAACCATGATTTGACACTATCAATCAGTAAGTTTATTGTACTATCCAAAGGCCACGACAGTCTCATTATAATTTGTCAGACTACAAACCATAATGTGAAACAAATACCAACAATAATATAAAGAAAGAGAAATCATAAATATTATCAGCTAGATCACACCTAGCTCAGATTAAACCACCAAGGCTCCACTATGTAAATCTGCACTCGCTCACACTTAATTAGTTACTTCCATAGTTGTAGAAAACCATGGTTTGCTGTTACATCTGAACCAACAAGTTACAGTTTGTGTCCTCAGCTCCCTTGTAAGTAAGGGTGGGATATATAAATTTAATAAATAATATAAATAATACATTGTGCAAGCCAGAATTGCAAATCAGGGTTTGATCCTGGTGTGCAAGGCAAGTGCAAACCATAGTCTGCTGTTCCACATGCAATCGCAAAGGATTGCTTGATGCTAAAGGTCTTACATCAGAAGGTGGGTGTGAGCAGAAGATTCCTTCCCATAGCACCAAACAGGAGCTTGACATTATTTGTGAACTGACCACGTGAAGTGATCATGTTCTCGTTCCTCCTCAGACTGCAGGTCTTGTATTCACATAGTCAGTAGGGTGGCTAGATTGCAATGGAAGTATTGCATTCCTGTATCTTTAATAATTGCACAGAAGAGATTTTGGCAAGTCTGGAGGTTTCATCATCTCTTCATTACAAAACACACCTTCCAAGCACTACTGCTTCCTACACAGTCACCAGAGGCTTAGGAGCTCTCGCCTCTTTTGCATTTGGGTCATCCTCATAGTCAATGGAATCTGGCTCAAATACTGCCTGCATGCCACTGATTCAATTCATGTACACAAGGGGATGTTGAGAGGCAGCAAACAGCACAGTAGAGAAGAGCAATTTCTTCCTGGCCATCAGTGTATGCATAGCAAATGCCATTGGGATAGACTCTCCTCCAAGAAGGAAAGAAGAGTACATTGCAGGTGCCGTTCCACCCTGGAGTCCTCTTGCAAAAACAAAGTCTTATAACTGTCCTTATGTGAGTCTTCTGTGGAAGGAGAAATCTTTTGCAATCACAAACACTCCAATAACATTATCATGTGGATATTAGACAAACAGTGACCATAACCCAAGTAGCTCAAGACATTATTTTACTTTAAATATTCTCTTTTATTGGATTTGGGTAAATGCCAAAGTGTAAGTGCCCCGGGCCTCACTCTGGAAACCAAAAGGAGGGAGGTTCGCCTTTTACTTCTTTGTTAAAAGCCCTAATAATAAACAAGGTGGAATAATTGAAAGAGCTATACAAACGTTAGCTTTTTTTTAACTGTGTTAGAAAATAAGGATTTGGGTAGGTATGTGAGCTAATCACATTGTAATTAAACCATTCAACAATGCACCTTTTTGTTCAGCGTGCAGGCTCAAAGCCAGGCATGGAGGAGTACACACAGAGAGAGAATGCAAGAAGGAGGGAAATGTTCAGAGAGCTTAATGTAGGTTGCTTCAGCTTTAAGGACCAGCTCCATCAGTCTGCACTCTGGAGAAGGAGTTGGCAGAAGGTAGATTTGGAGAGCTGCTGAGAGATATCTGGGCGATTTCAAACAGTTTGCCAGGGAATTCTAACTCAACGTGATGCCAATCCAGCATATCTCTGAATGCTGGGTGTGGGTTTTTTACCTCCATACAATATCATTTAATTTTATTTTTCATGTGGATGACCCTTTCAGGATAGAGTTGAATGCCTTATTATGCAACACATTTATCTTTATCTCAGCCACAAGGTCATGTGCTAATATTTACAGATGTGGCAATACTGTAATAAACTTTGTGTGGGTAACCATTTAATAAGGCACTGCAATGAACCAGCTTCCTGGAAATAATGGTCATGCCTTATGCAAAAAAATGTCTGAAATGAAAAGGGCAGATTCCAGTATTATTCCACAAATGGCAAAAAATAAATAAATACTAATGTTTGAAATATGGTGCTCAGATTAGTAAGATCTCAAATAATGTTCAGAATGAGACAGGACATAAGTAGCTGCGGCAAATATTCCAAATAAAGGAAGATAAAAAAATCACTAAATTTAGCAAGATTATATTTAGCAGTCTTGAGTGCCGTAAATATTTCAGCCCCTCCATAATAGCAATAAAATCTCTTCTAGCCAGAGACACACAGAGCATCAAAATAAACTGTTGGTTGCTAATAAAAAAACAATCACAAGCACAATTGCCCTCTTTCCATAAAGGAATATGCAGTTATGAAGGTTTACATGGCATTTTCACCAGCATATTTGAATAGCCAGGGAACTGAAATTGGTTCCTCTGTAACTACAACATGGACTACATTCAGTAATTCTACTGCTAGAGTCCTAGTGATGCACATTGGCAGGAAATCGGCACACATTCATTCTAACGATGCAGAAGGCAATAAAGACAAACACATTTGAAAAACACACATGGCTCTCGCTCTCCTTTCCGAAAGCTCCTAACAATACTGTTCTCCACTTTTGATGCTTCCTTTCCCCCCAAACATTCACTGCTTTCTGTAGTTCAAATTTGTACAAACCCCTGAAATACTTTTCCTCTCATAGTCCTGGTGTGGGCTTCCACCTATGGACAGCTGTTAGGTTGGTTGGTTCAAAGAGCAGTGACACCACTATTATTGATACAGTGATTAGTATGATCAGTAGCAGCTACCCAGTGAGGACATCCTGGCCTGTGGGGGACTGATGCTTAGCTCCTTCAACAGCCAGGAGATTCAGCTGCAGAAAGGAATTTGTTTGGAAACTGTAAAAGAAAAGGAGTGGGGACTTCCATACATTGTTAGTCTGCTGTAGTGACTATTGTATTGCCATCTATTTTGATGGTTGTTTGAATATATACTGTAAGCCACCTCAAGAACTTGGTGGGGTATAAATGCTCCTAAATAAATAAATCTATAATTACATTTCTTTCCTGCCCTTCGCCTCAAGAAGGAATTCTCTCTCCAAGAAGGTATGCAGGATGTGTAATGATTCAGCAAGCAGGTGGATTTGGTTAGTGGGTTTTTAATCATGCTATGGATGTTACTGTGAGATCTCTCTGTTCCAGCTATTTTTTGTTATGCTATATTATCACCTGAGGGCTAATACCATTTTATCTGTTGTTTTTAGTGACACTGTTGTTTTAAAATGTGTTTATATATTCTAAGATGCCTTGAAGGCTCTTCTGGACCATGTTGACAAGGTAAAAATATTTAAAGCATCCATGAAATAAATATTGTTATTTACAACTGAAGGGAAAACCCTCAGAAGGAATTTCAGTTTCCTCGTCTACAAGTAATCTATTTGGGTAGCTTTATTTGAACTGAGGGATTAGGTGTACTGACTAGGAAAATCACTTACATAAAACAAGAGAAGGTATACCAGCAGACATTTCACAGGACCAGGCCTTCAGGGAATGTGTAGGCACTGATGGTACTGTATTTTCACAGCTAGTCTCATTCATGGCAGGTGGATTAAGCACAGTATGTGAAGTTAGTGAGTCAGTCAAAGGGAGAAAACCACTAAGCCTTTGGAGTAAGGATTACTGGCAGCTGTGCCTGGGGTTTTGCTGTGTAAAAATAATGAATTAAAACAAAGGGAAGGCGCCTACAGCATTATTGGTGTAGGTTGGCACCACTCAGTTGACTTATGAAATGTACAAGCAACTGCGCTAATCTAACAGAATCTGAATCGATGAGCCATCTTAGATTAATTGTAGAAATTGTTGGTGCTAGCTGAGAAGTGCTAGTGACTACTCTGTCCTTTCTCCTTTAGCTGGGGTCTGGAGTCGGACTTTGCATAGCAATGCAGCAAGAAGAAAGTGATAACACACTGGATCTTTAAAAGAGGATATAGAAACAATGGTCTTTCCAAATATATGCTTTAAAAATCCCCACAAATTGTGTCTTCTTCTACATCTTTGTTTGATAGCCTACCCTAAACTATACTGTTTTTTAGGAGAGGGGAGTCCTGGTATCTGGGAGCCAAAGGAATCAGTGTAGACATAGTGAGTTGTAAAGGCATAAACTGATGTCATCAGATGCTGGCTTGCTAGAGACTTCAATAAAGTGCTACACTGACAATTGACATAGAAGCATCTGTACCAAGTGTGGGGTAACCAGCCTCATATAACCACCATGGTTAAGTCTAATTAATGCATGAAGGGGTTAAAGCCATAAAGTAAGCTGTCCTGCCAGGCTTAGCTCACCTTGGGAGGGATTAGGTAATCAAGCCTTTGTTCCCCATCTGTCTACCTGATGAACTCAGTGTGTGAAGAGGCTAAGGACTCAGCTATACAGCTGCAATTAAAATGTTTTAAATGCATTATACAAATGTGACACTAGATGGTGATTGTGAGCTATGGCAAATTCAATATCCTCTTCAAAACTTTTTTTTTAAAAAAGCATTTTTAGAACACTTTTAATATGTGTCTAGATTCCACCTAAGATGCTTACTCCAGCTTAGCCGCATGCCTCTCACAAGCCACTCTTTAATTCCTATATCAATAAGTTAAGAATTTTCACTTCTGTAGCTAAGTGATGTTTTGCTGCCTGTGAAACTTTTTCTGAATGTTGTATGGAAAAGCACGTGAATCTGACTTTTGGAAAGTTTGTAAGTGAACAATTTTTAGCTTACCGAATTTGTGGTCTCTTTCTACGCTAGGAAAAGAAGGGAACTTTAGAAGTAAGTTAGAAGGGCATATTTTAAAGGTCCAGCAGTCTATATTTCCATGCTTTACTTTGCTGCATATTTTGTGATTTTGTGTGTGTGATTAAATCCTCTTCTGGGGTTCTCTCACCAAAGAGTACTTGCCCCAAACCTGGATTTTGGCATCCAGGAAGTCTCTTTTCCATATACCTATTTTGCCCTTGCAATTAACACCACATGGATCAAAACTGCTGTCCATCCACTCACCCATCCCCACCCACCCACCCACCACTAACATCTAGGTAGTAGTGGCTTGAATGTGCATGGAGTAACCGCCCTCCCTCCCTGGCCATAGCTCAGCAGTAGTGGTAG
Source organism: Podarcis vaucheri (assembly GCF_965113315.1). Taxonomy (NCBI): domain Eukaryota; kingdom Metazoa; phylum Chordata; class Lepidosauria; order Squamata; family Lacertidae; genus Podarcis; species Podarcis vaucheri. The sequence goes on from NC_138759.1 coordinate 69,849,743, forward strand.
CCAAGAACAAAAGCAAACACTGAAGGAAAAGGAATGGCAACCTATTATTAGTTTGGGTGTGACCCACCAGTTGAAGACCAATAAAATAAGGACCATAATACCAAATCCAGGATAGTCTGCCTCTTTTACATCTACACCAGCACTGTGTGCAGAAATTGTTTGTGTGGGTGTTGCTGTGTATATGTGCTGCCAAGGGCGTTGGGGCGAGGGCAAAAATCTGGCTAAATTTGTGCATGCCTCTCTGTCATGACGTGGATCCCCAATAACTCCACTTCTTACAATATTGTCATTTGAAGCAGAAGCTAATAAAAAAATATTTACAGGGTCCCACACTCCACAGCATTGTGCAATGGCTGAAACAGAATGACTGTGCCTCTCCCTGCCCCAAGTACATTATTAACGTATAAACACAGTGGCAGCTACCGGAGCCATTATAAACCACCAGAGTGATGTTTGTGCAAAGAGTAGGTAAGTAATAACACATGCTGCCCCACTTGCTTCGGTTGCTTAAGAAACACTGCGTGCTTTGAAGAAATAGTTTATTTAAGTCGCTTATAAAACAGCAACTTCCTTTACTATTAAAGGCTTACCCAATAATTCATCTGACTTAAAGAGATTTCAGATCAAGCCTTGATAGAACCTTGAAGCTTGTACTCACAGCGACGTACTCTGCCTCTCCTAATCCCTAACATTATTCAACTGTGTTTTTCTGTCCACACGTCACATGTGTTTGATCAAAGAGGAAGTCAGTATCTCTTTTTAAAAATGCAGACCAACAATTCGCAAATTGTATATTGCAGAAGAACTGCTACTGTGGCATAATGTTTCCAAGCTCACACCTCTTCCTATTCATACATTTTATGCTAGCCTACATGCCACATGGGGACGTGGGTGGCGCTGTGGGTTAAACCACAGAGCCTAGTACTTGCCGATCAGAAGGTCGGCAGTTCGAATCCCCGCGATGGGGTGAGCTCCCGTTGTTCAGTCCCAGCTCCTGCCAACCTAGCAGTTTGAAAGCACATCAAAGTGCAAGTAGATAAAGATGGACCGCTCCAGCGGGAAGGTAAACGGTGTTTCCGTGCGCTGCTCTGGTTCGCCAGAAGCGGCTTAGTCATGCTGGCCACATGACGCGGAAGCTGTCTGCGGACAAATGCCGGCTCCCTTGGCCTATAGAGCAAGATGAGCGTGCAACCCCAGAGTCGGTCACAACTGGACCTAATGGTCAGGGGTCCCTTTACCTTTTTACATGCCACATGTCACTGTGAAAGTGTGTTATTTCAAGATCTTGGGCCCAGAGTTGTGGTGCACCAGTTGTGGGAATGTTTCACTGAATAGCAGGGGGAATTAGCAAAGGATCACAGATTCCCAATTTGGGTGAAACAGAATTCTGTTTTAGTATTACAAAGCACCAACATGACGATAGAGGATAAAATGGCTTTGTGGGGTCAAGCTGCTAAAATGGTAAGCACAGATTTCATAAATGTCAGGGCTGCTACCCAGTCCCAGCTCACATAGGACCACGTTAGCCAGCGTTCACGTTAAAAGAGTCTTTATTGGGTTACAGGTTCCATTTCCAAACTGCAATGTGCAGCCCCACGTCTTCTATGTCAGACCGGCGAAGACCCGTCTGAGTCTCCGCCTCTAGCACACCAGCTTAATACCCTAGCCTTGCTCCACCTCCTGCGCCTTTCCTTCCGTCTCTGGGTCCTTCTGCCCCCCGTGGTCTCTTCTCTCCTACTCTCTTCTGACGCGGACCCCCCTGACCCTTCCGCCTCCTTGCGGCGGGCTTTGGGATCTGGCTCACTCTCCGGGCTGCTTACTGCGCCAGCTTCCGCTGCATTTGAACTTGGCGCGCGCGCCCAACTCTCTACCTTCCTCTTGATCGTTTCGTCGCTCCCCGAGGTGGGCGTGACTACTCCTGACTCATGCCCTCCCTCCTGCTGAAAGCCTCCGAAACCCGATGTCTGGTCCCCTTTCTCCCCGCTGCTCCCGGCTGGGCACGTGGGTCCCGATCTCCAACTGCTGCTCTCTGATCCCTCTCTGGACCCTTCTTCCTGGGGTGTCCCCCTGCTTTCCCCCCTTGCTCTGACCGCTGGCGCTCCCTTCTGGGAATCCTCGGACTCACTGGACAGGCTCGGTGATCTCGGGTCGTCATCCCCACTCATCCTTCCTTCGTATTCCTCCCCCTCGCTCTCTGTCTCCTCCCTTCTCTGCGTCTCTGCTCCTGAACCCCTGACATCCACCTCCTGCGCCTTTCCTTCTGTCTCTGGGTCCTTCTGCCCCCCATGGTCTCTTCTCTCCTACTCTCTTCTGACGCGGACCCCCCTGACCCTTCCGCCTCCTTGCGGCGGGCTTTGGGACCTGGCTCACTCTCCGGGCTGCTTACTGCGCCAGCTTCCGCTGCATTTGAACTTGGCGCGCGCGCCCAACTCTCTACCTTCCTCTTGATCGTTTCGTCGCTCCCCGAGGTGGGCGTGACTACTCCTGACTCATGCCCTCCCTCCTGCTGAAAGCCTCCGGAACCCGATGTCTGGTCCCCTTTCTCCCCGCTGCTCCCGGCTGGGCACGTGGGTCCCGATCTCCAACTGCTGCTCTCTGATCCCTCTCTGGACCCTTCTTCCTGGGGTGTCCCCCTGCTTTCCCCCCTTGCTCTGACCGCTGGCGCTCCCTTCTGGGAATCCTCGGACTCACTGGACAGGCTCGGTGATCTCGGGTCATCATCCCCACTCATCCTTCCTTCGTATTCCTCCCCCTCGCTCTCTGTCTCCTCCCTTCTCTGCGTCTCTGCTCCTGAACCCCTGACAATAAACATCACCCTTCCTAGTCCAACAGCCTATATTTCCTTAAGTCTGTGTATGTAAAGACAGGCAGAGGTGGTTAAAATTTTCTCAACTTTCACTCAGATATGTTTCTGCAGTACAAAAGAAAATGCTGTATTGTTTATAGGATGTTTCCAGGATACAAGGATCCTAAACTGGAGAAGGTTGCTGCCAGTTCTTGCTTGCAAAGAGGATCCTGTGCCTGGCAGGAAGTCTGGATGAAAGCAAATGGCTTCCTTTGATTAAAAAAGAGGGGGGAAAGCAGCAACAGTGGACCTAATGGAAAATGAACTGGTAGCAAAACCAGAGGAAAGATCACACCTGTCATCCAGCAAAGGCTTTGCAGAATAGGTGTCTGTTGAAGGATTTTTAGAGGATGAGACTGTGGAGTTGGCTTGGGAAATAAAAGAGGGAAAGGATATTCAAGGTAAAGGAAACAGACTGTCAGGAAGCTCAAAAATGGAGCTGGCAGGGTGGGGAAGCAGGATGGGGTGGGGGAGACTTATGGCACACACACTTCCATGAAATGGACAGGATGAGACAGGAGGAAATAGATTCACATAGTAATTCCCACCCCTGTTTTTGTCATCCCACCATGCTGGGATTGTAGGCTAATGCAAATCAAGCATATTTACCATGCCTACATTTTCTGAATGTATGGAGGGGTGAACTTGTGTGGCTTCTACTGGTATGAGTGGGGTCAGTGCCATAACACATGGGCACAGGTGTTATTAAACATGCAATCTGTGGGAACTAGGTGTTTTCTTTAAAGGTTGGGGGATTTCAAATCCACTTTTCCAGAAACGTCTGTTTTATTTCCTTCAATCTTATAATGCTGTCAGAAGCATTGGGCAGTAAATTAGTGTAAATAACCAGAGGGGGCAAAACTAATAGAAATGAAATGTTAAGCAACTATAAAAGAAATATAAATATATAAATACTAAGATTTCTGAGCAAATCAGCAGCGGGTCAAATAGCTGGGCTTCAGAAATGGACATCTTAGGTTGCACACTTGTGTTCTTGTACGCATTAACACGCAAACAGAAGAGCTTGTCTGATACATAGCATCCCAAACCTTGAATGCACAGCTGTGGTTTTATAGTGGAGGATGTGTTGAGTCTGACTCATGCCAAATCAGCAGTCTAACATGAGTCAGTAGAAGTCAATTGAGTTCATTGTTCTCTGACCAAAGAAGGACTAAAGCTAGAAACTCTCCAAAAAAGTAGAACATGGCATGTCAACTGCTCTTGGTTTGGGGTTAAAAACGGGGATTTTTGCTGACCTGACAGGTTTTCTAGTATGACTTCACTTTTTAACACAGAATGCAAGGACACAGGAAGCTGTCTTATACCGAGTCCCTCTTGCTCAGGTCTTCTGGACACTGAATGATGGGAACAAGGTAAATGGCTGGAAGGGAATTTCAGATGGGGTCCTTTCCAGCCCTCTTCCTCAAGATGCCAAGGATTGAATGTGGGACTTCTAGCATACAAAGATGAACTGTGGTCCTTCTCCAGTCTACAGCTTCTTAGTGGTTCTTTATTCTGGCAAGGCATCCCCAAATTTCAACCATAAACTCCATATTTTGGGATTAGATAGCACCTTTTATTTTGAAGTCTTTAATTTTGTCTGTGGTTTAAACATTTCTTTAAAAACTTTGAGTAGCGAGGTTGGAGGGTAGTGGAGATACTACAAATGGATTATTTTGTAATATAGAATCGAATAGCATTATATTCATGTCATTATATTCAAGGCAAAAATGCAAAACTAGATCTTGTTTGTTCTTTTAAAAAAGCTTGTTTCTCTGTCTTGCCAATTTACATGCTTGATTACAATATACAGAACAGACCTAAAAGGCACCAACAATTTAAGCAAAATCCCCTTTACTGCATCTTGTTTTTTCTCTTTCTGGTCTAGATTTGTGATTTTTATTCTAATAATCTTTTGTAACCTGCTTTGAGCGCTTCTTGGGGCTACAAAGCATTATAACAAACAAACAAATCTTAAAAGTTACATCGAAGATACACATGTTTGCTTATCTTATTCCAAGAACCACCAACTCTATCGACTGCAAAGATAGCTCACTCTCTTTGCATAAGAGATTAAAACCTTTTTATAGGTTGCGGTGCTGTGGGGCTAGTAAATCTGAGGTTATGAAACACAAACTATTTCACAGCAACATGTGCCTGCTATCCTAAAGTCGCTTCAGCAGCAAATTCACATCTAAAAATGTCTTCTGCATGTGTATATATTGATTTCACAGCTGCTTCACAAGCAAACCCCTTTTGCTCCTTGCAGAGTAGGTGAAAGGGTTTAAGCAGAACTTGGCTTCATACTGTTTCTTGTGGAAACAGAATAGCATGATAAACCAACATTGAGCTATGCTGTGCGTTTTCCCAAACCAAACACAAGCGAAGTATTAGTATTCTGTTATAATTTTAAAAAGAAAAGATTTTATGAAAGAAAGAAAGCAAGAAAGCAAGAAAGAAAGAAAGAAAGAAAGAAAGAAGAGTAGAGAACTGTAACAGGAATATCATTTAACTGCTTGGCAGGGGGTTGGACTCGATGGCCCTTGTGGTCTCTTCCAACTCTATGATTCTATGATTCTATTATGCGTGTTTATGTATCTCAGATTTCTGATCCAGTCAAGTGTAGTACAATTCATTTATTTTATACATAAGAACAGCTGCTTAGACAAAATAAGAAATAATAAACCATTTGCCACAGGTGTCAGGGACAGAAAAGTGACTGTGTATGATTTTGCTTGATAAGTTATGGGGCATACACTTTATCCACCATATTTTATACACATCTTTGATGTGAAATCTTGCATTAAAGCTGCGTTTATGATGTTTGGCTACCGCATTCTGGCTCAAAATATAATATTTCTTTGGCTCATTTTTTAAACCCACATACTGATATCAGATTCTACACAGCTAGCATCCTATTTAAACCAGACCAAACAGTGGCGTAGTGTGGGGGTGCAGGGGGGGCCGGCCGCACCGGGCGCAACATCTGGGGGTTAGGGTTAGGGGGCGCAAATCCATGGCTTAGGGGGCGCAAATCCACGGGTTAGGGGGCGCAAATTCCTTGCCTTGCCCCGGGTGCTGACAACCCACGCTATGCCACTGAGACCAAAAGTTTGTATACGTACTGTACAGTGCTGGCCCGTCACAATGATATGCTTCCAATCCAACACTCTTGGTGCCTGGTGCTGCAGAAGGAGAAACACATAACCCAGTTTGAATTTAACACCATCCCCATGTCATCCTGCACCGTATACATTTATTTAATGTACCCTCTGTTTAGTGAATCCTAACTTCAAACCCATAATTGGGGGGGGGGTGTTACTGTAGACATGTCACCAACATGATATTTTACCAACCTACATTTTCCTGCTTGTTCTTTGCTGGAAAGGGAGAATGGCAGAGGCTAGTTGAGGAGCTGCAACACGGAGGCCTGCAGAGGGTTGCATATTCCCTTTTGCTGTAGCTTCAGTGCTTCATCCTGCTTGCAGAACTCTTCAGTTCACATAGGGTAAACTGACATAGCCATGCCAGAACCCAGGTGTGAGGATGGGCTTCTCACTGCCATGTCCTTTGCCCCCAGGGTCCCAGTGTGATCTGAGGAGGGCTCTGCTTCAGGTGGTGCATCTGTCACTCAGCAAAACTTTCTGCACTCTTCCATCATCCTCCAAGTGTGAGGGTGGTTTTCCTGCGACCTCTCCAGCCGCACCACCATGCAGGAGCATATGACTGCAGAATAGGTTTCCCAGAAGGGTGAAGCCACTAGATGGTCGAGTCCTAACCATAAGCATTTGCTGATACATCACCCCAAGCACAACTGTGAAGGCCAACTGGGAGCCGCCTGTCTTGGAGTGGAAGAGGTTCATTAATACTTTCCCAACATAACAGGGTACCAGGAACGGGAAAAGTTTGTGCAGTTGCCCCAGTTCTATCCAAGGTGGACAGCTGCATGTGCAGGCCATATTTGGATTGCATTGAAATGCCTATAAAATAACTATTGGAGGCAGTGAGCAGGATTTTGAAGAACCTGAGCACCCATAGAAGTTGAAGGCAGCCATTTACCGTGTGCTAACACACTGTGGTAAATCATAGACTCATACAGTTGGAAGGGACTCCAACAGTCATCTAGCCCCAACCCCTGCAATGCAGGAATCTCAACGCTTGGTCCCCCATTCAGTTTGATACCAGACCAGACCCTGCTTAGCTTTGCAAATATGCTAACGGTTTTATTGCTGCACCACCAGGAGGTATATTGGGTAGTCTGCAAAGTGATGATGACAATTTTATCTCACTTCTACAACTTATCAGAAATCTAGAGTAGAGGAAGTGGCAGGACAAAACAGGTGAATATACCAAGTGGCAGTGTGAGCACCATGACAAGTTACCACTTGTTAAGTTTATATTCGCCTTACTGGTGGCAAGAATGTGTAGAGAAGTATAATATTTGATGCTGAGATTTGTTTCTGTTTAATATTTTCTGCATTTTTGTCACTCACATTGCTGTCAGCAGCACTGCAATGAAAAATCAGGCTGGCAATATATAGCTGGAAAGATAAAACAGCATGAAGAGAGCTTCGGAAGGAACCTGATCAGGTGACACTTTTATTGACAAAAATTACTCTGAACGCAAGTCACTTGGCATCTCTCAAGCGATCTAAATAAGCAGGCTTCATCAGTCACCAAGCATCCTGCCACCAGTGAATGTTCCACTGCTCCCCCACTAGCTGGGCATAGGAAGTTGGCAAAAGAAACATGCCCATCTTAGGTCACTGAAATAATATAGTAGGTCTACCCAAGTAAATCACCTTCAGTTGGGTGGTCTTGTGGCGGTGGCACCCTTCAACCTGTTCCATAGGTTTGTTCTCCAGCTGTACTGAACATAGGTACAAGCTGTCTCTGCACACGTACAAGTGTGAAAGAGTGTATCTATATTGATTCATACATCTCAACTGCTTGCATACAAAGGTGTGCACAGATTGTACATGCTTTGGATGTAATGTGTGAACACCTCTGGTAAGTTGTCTCCATGAAAACAGACCACTGAGGGCCAGCCAAGATGAGTCTTGCAGCAAATGTCAGCTCAGGGGTCAGCACACTTTTTCAGCAGGGGGCCGGGCCACTGTCCCTCAGACCTTGTGGGGGGCCAGACTATATTTTTTGGGGGGGATGAATGAATTCCTATGCCCCACAAATAACCCAGAGATGCATTTTAAATAAAAGCACACATTCTACTCTTGTAAAAACACACTGATTCCCAGACCGTCCACGGGTCGGATTTAGAAGGCAATTGGGCTGGATCCAGCCCCCGGGTCTTAGTTTGCCTACTCATGTGCTAGCTCTTCTGCCGATTGCTTAGATGGAATGGGGCTGTGCCTGTCTGGAGAAAGAAGGAAGGTAGGAGAAAGCAAAAAGAGGAGTCCCCTCCTTTATCCTTCTGTCCCATCCTCTTTGCCCCCTTTGATATGTCACGGGTTTTTACTTTAAATTTGCTGGATGTCTATAGTGACGCATCTCTGAAGAAACACTTAATGTGCAAGGTTTGTGAAAGGAACCCACCCATTATTAAATTCCATGATTGCCAAACCTGTGATCAAAGCTGCTTTTTTTACAAACACAAATGAATTTCAGTGAAGCATAATCCCTGTGGCTGTCTACTGTTTACAGTTCAGGCTCTACTTGATATTTGCTTGTTTAGCCTGCTCAGTCAGTGACATACCCTATAATGTGCTTGGATACTACTGAAGAAAGTGTCAGTGTGCACCAGTGTGATTTCATTAATCCTTGCATATCACTATGGTCCAAGTTGCAAAGTCAGCAGAAACCACCAGGCCCATTGACATCCCACCCTGGCTTCTTGTGTTTGCCTTCTGCTTTGCCTATCCTGAAAGCAGGTAATCTAGATGTTCCATCTGACCTGTTTTTATCACAGCAAAGGGCAGGGATTGCGCAATATATAATGTGATATAACCACCCTGTGGAAAACATTAAGTCAGTGGCAGGCTGCTCACCGGGAGGTGGGGCTGAAATGACCTTTATAAAAATTATCACACCTGTGATCCAGCACCATATGAAAGACAGAATGCCCTCATGGAGCCACAGTTGATCTCTGATGCAGACAGACAGTCCTTGTCGCTAGCAAGGAGCTCATCCACTCCAAATCACAAATAGCTTTGCTGGAAGCAAGCCTGAAAAGGAAAGGAAAGGCTAGTTCCCTTGCTTTAACCTTTATAAGCAAGTACCAGGAAAATAATTAAAAACTAAAAGCAGAGGCAGTCAGGCTACAAACACTGGCACATGGGACGCAAATGGCAGAAAACACATAATTTCTCCTTCCTTTTCAACACTGGAAAAACGGAGGTGTCTTTTTTGCAACTAGCAGAACTTAGCAGAAAAAAATGGGCCCCTGGCTTGTTTCAGCAAGCTATTCTTACGTTCTCATGTTCTGAACATGCAGATGACTAACTTTTCTCATCTCACAGTCAAAAGTTCTAGGCGGAACATCAGATAACGGAGTATCTGATACAGCAAAAGAAATGCCCAAGAATGCAAAGTATGTATGTGCACTTTTTTAAAAAAAACAGTCCCTTAAAAACATAGCCAACAAACAATAACAACTTAAGAATGTAAGTAACTGTCTTACTGGAATGAACAGGAGTGTTTCTAACATCACCTAGCCAGACACTTCAAAGCACTCACTAGCAGCCAACAAGGCCCAGTTTCCCATTTTATTCATCTCCAGTACCTGGTATTCAGAGACATACCATACTGCTTGGACAAATTCATAGAGGGTGAGGCCATCAATAGCAACTAGCCATGACGGCTATGCTCTGTATCTACAATATGAGGCAGTAATGTTTCTGAATACCAGTTGTTGACAATCACAGCAAGGGAAGGGGCTTTTGTGCTCAGGTCCTGTTTGAGGGTCCTGTTTTTCACAGTCATCTGGTAGGAGGTTGAACAAGATGGGCCATTGGCTGCTCTTGTGTTCTCTGAACAAGAAGGTTCTATTGGTAGACTTGCCCCCTATTAATCTGTCTAAGCGTTGCAGTCACCACGTATTTAATGGCAGTGGTATGGATGGTATGAATAAATACATTATTTGCCTGCTTTGGCAACTTCCTTGAATTTCTGCAATGTTCATAAAGGTAAGGGGGACCACTCTCAACTCTCTGTTCACACATATTTAAAATTTTGTCATGTCCCCCATTTTGTTGTGTCCCCCCCCCCAAACTATAAAGAGAGAAGAGAGAGAGAGAGAGCCTCAAGGTCCATAAATAACAACACCCTAGTGGTCCCAGGCCCTAAGGAAGTTAGATTGGCTTCAAACAGAGCCAGGGCCTTTTCAGCACTGGCCCCAACTTGGTGGAACGCTCTGTCTCATGAGACCAGGGCCCTGCAGGATCTGATTTCTTTCCGCAGGGCCTGTAAGACAGAGTTGTTCCGCCTGGCCTTTGGCTTGGAGCCAATTTGATTCCCTCCCCCCCATTTTCTTTTTTCTTTTCCTTCTCCTGCAATGAGGCTACTTTTTAATATTTTAATGTTCCATTATTTTAATGTTGTATTTTATTTTTGTTTTTAAGTTGTAATCATTCATCTTGTTTTTATTATTGCTTGTAAGCCGCTCTGAGCCCGGCCTTGGCTGGGGAGGGCGGGGTATAAATAAAAAATTATTATTATTATTATTATTATTATTATTATTATTAAGCTCCCAAATGTGACCTCTTTGTCAGTCTATGTGTAAAATAGAGATAATATTAATCACACACACACACACACACACACACACACACACTCTTCTAGAGGAGAAGGTTCCAAGGCAGTGTACAAAAGTGAATAAAACTAATCACACATTGTATAAGCAGAATGGAAAAAAAACAACAGCAGACATGCATATAAAATGAACAAGGAAAGAGGCATACTAAACATAACACTGAATAGCAGAGTATGGCAGATCAGCGCCATATAATATATACTGATATTATATCATCAATATATAAATGAATATAAATAATGTTATTTCTTAATGTATGTGGTGTGCAAAACCCAACCAGGATTTTGCTGCTCTTAGTATAAAGGCAAAAAAACAACAACAACCCATACATGGCACAAAAGGCCATGAAGCAAAAATTGCAAAATGATTGTGGCTTTTGGAAGGGGGAGATGGAGAGATAAATGGTATAGAAATGGTTGAAAATAGAATGCAAAAGTTCAGATTTGACCACATTTTAGAGAGACAAAAATGTAGCTTTCCAGTTGCTATTTGGCACCACCCACTGGATGCTCTGCAGAACTAATATTTTTAGAATTTTACTATTTGAAACTTGGAATGCGACAGCAGAATGTGTTTTACAGAGCAGCATGTTGGTGCTGAAGTGTAAACACCAACAGAACACTGTCTAACTTGGCCACACGTCAGTCATTATGCTGAATTCTATAGTTGATTAACATCTTAAGAGATCTCTAAGAGCATTTCTGTAGCGGTGTCTTCTGCATGCCGGGTGGGATCTCAGGTTTCACTGTTATGATCCATAGACACCAGGATTATTTTCTCTATATCTTGGCCTTAATGTGAGCATGGTCAGTGGCATCGCAGAAGGTGATGGCAGGTCACAGGAGGCTACAAACTCAACCGCCTATGTCAGTTGACCTCTTTTCCTTTAAGTTTTTGTGTGATGGGTTTGTTCCATAAATTACTTGGGGCTTTTGCAGTTCCTGTTTCTGCAGCCTGATTTCTGGCCTGCATGCTTGCTGATAGCAAGCACCTGCTGCTGAAGGACATTCACTAATTTAAGCTTCCATGTTTTTTCAGTAGCTAAAAGTATTATTGGAATGCAGCTGGCCTTGTTTATTGGGTTTCCATGGCCAAAGTTGTTCATGTTGCTACCAACGTGTAGAAGAATGGCAGCAAGAGGAAGCACAGAAAGTTAAGGAGGCTTCACCACTGGTGGTGGTAATGTCTCTGCATTATTATTTTTTAACAGGCTGCTAGTTTTGTCAGAAATGGATGGATTAACTTCCTTCCATAACATGGAAGTGGCCGGAGCCATAGCTATAAAGCACTATCAAGCTGCAGCTTTGCAACATGGAAGAACACCTACCCAGAAACTGCCTTGATAAATGTGGAACTCTTGATCAAGGGTAGTTGTCTGTAAGTATACCTTGGACCAGCCTTTCCCAAATTGTGCCCTCCATCTGTTGGCAATCATCCTTGACTACAACTCCAATCATCCCTCTCAAAGTCACTCCTAGGCAGGAACAGTTATGCAAAATTGAAATTGCCACCCTGGGTTTCAATTTGTTTCTGCCACTCTCCAAACATCAGTTGTTGTAAATCACAGCCTAGTGCCATCCATCTCTGAGCCATAACGCAGTTTAGAGTCAGATCCGCATGAATTTCACATTGTCTAGGTGCTTGTCTACCATTTAGGGTGGAAGCCCTCCAGCCGGCACTCCCACACGGCGCCCTGCCTGCCCCACTGCCTCTGCCAGTGGTAGAGAAGCACCGCCACCATTGGTGCTGATTGTGGGAAAGATAATGTCCGTTTGGGGTGATATCTCACCCCAAATGGTCCTGGTCTTGTAAGAAATGGGTGCTGTCTGGCAGGTCACACAGCAATTGGTGGCAGCGGAAGCAGCAAAAGCAGCAATTCCAGATGCACCTAGACAATGTGAAATTCATGCGGATCTGACTCTAAACTGCGTTATGGCTCAGAGATGGCACTAGGCTGTGATTTACAACAACTGATGTTTGGAGAGTGGCAGAAACAAATTGAAACCCGTTGATCTTATTACACCTTATCAGCTGAATTTGATACAGTTTGATCACGAGGTGTTGATGATAACTTTGGAGCCCTGCATGTGTTTGTGGAACTGCTAAGGAAAGATTCTGAACCTATCTGGAAGATGATTCTAAAACACAGCAATGGGTGCAGAGTGAGTTGTTGCCCATTGTCCCCCTACAGCTCTTGCACAAGAATCCCTCTATTCCTCTTCCTGTTACTCATGTGTATGTAGACAGTGGGTGGGAATTGACAAATGATATCTCACAGTAGACTGGCAGTAATCAAGTCATTTTCCTCTGCACCCAACCTCAGCCCTGCATCCTTATGCTTACAGAGCATCCTTTGCTTTTGAGGAAGTACTCAGATCAGAATATCCATACTTTTTCAGGAAGAGGATGTTTCTTTCTTTTGGTGCTACACTTACACTGGCCACATAAAACAATCTCCTCCTTTAGACACACACACCATTCCCACTCCTACGGCCATGGGGCTCTAGGATTGCAGGGTGATGGTACCCTTGCCTCATTTTTGTTTTAATATTACTATACACTAAGCTCACAACTTATGTGCATTTAACTTGTGCACATTCAGCTTTACACACTTGGCAAAAAATAAAAAGGGGGTGGGTGCCTAGGAAATGAGACATTGGGAATCCCACTCGCCATTGCACCCAATGTGTTTTCACTATATGCAATTTTGACTTTAGGCCCCATCCCTGAAATGCAATCCCCACGTAAGTTGTAGGTTTACTGTACACTCAGGCAGGACAGAAGAGAAATATGCAGCCACTGCAGGAGAAAAAGAGAAAATAAGGAATCTATTAATTTATTTATTTATTTAAAAAGTTTCTGGGAAGTGATTTATAATGAATTGAAAAAAATGTTTAAAATAACCTTTATTTTAAAAAAAAACCAGAAGCATTTTTAATAGGTATTACAGGAATGGATATACCGAAAGAATACAAGAATCTGTTTATGTATGGAACAATGGCCACATGGATATTGTTACCCAACACTGGAAAGAAGAACAAATCTCCACTAAAGAAGATTGGCAGCTCAAATTAATGGAATATGCCAAAATGGCTAAATTAACTGGAAGACTTAGAAATCAAGACGATAACAAATATAAAAAAGAATGTAAAATGTTTATTGCATATGTACAAAAGCATTGTAGGGAAGTTAGTACAGTAGCAGGCTTTTAAAAAACACTTGTAACATTAAGGAGAATGTTTAAATTTGGAGAGAATTAAAGATAAGGAAATTATTGATATGTGTAAATTAAGATAATATAAAAGAACTGGGGAGGGAATGGAGGGAAGTCGAGGGCTCTGAGTAATCCCAAATTGTGGATTTAATGTTGTGTGAAAATTGTTGTTTTTTTCTAGTTTATTCTTTTATACTTATGTGAAGATAATGTTTAATTGTGAAAATTAATAAAAAAATTTTTAAAGCAAATAAAAGAAGGAATCATAGGATTGTAGAGTTGTCAAGTTGGAAGGGACCACGGGGCTCCAACCCCCTACAATGCAGGAAACATTTGCCCAATGTGGGGCTCAAACCCACAACCTTGAGATCAAGCATCTCATGCTCTACCAACTGCTCCAAGTGAATATTCCAGTAATTGAACTTGGGACTTTCTGCATGTTCTCTGAGCCACAGGCCTTCCTATGTCTCTACTGTCTTTCACTGTGACTACATGCCACCCACATTCTTTAAAGCGATCCAGACTTTTGTCACTGATTATGGAAAGTCCCATTTGCTCAGGCTCCAGAATTCATGGCACTTGAGAGATAGAACAGGCAACGAACGAATGCATAACGGTCACAAAGGTTCATTGCATTGGTTATATTTATCATGGTGATGCCACTGAAACAACTTATCTACTGTGAATGAGCCACACTGTCATCTGTAATGTTTTGAAGCATTTATCATGGGATTGTCATCTTCCTATTGATCTTCCTGAAATGTCCAGAGGGACATTTCAATTTGTATATACAGTGGTACCTCGGGTTAAGTACTTAATTCGTTCCGAAGGTCTGTTCTTAACCTGAAACTGTTCTTAACCTGAAGCACCACTTTAGCTAATGGGGCCTCCTGCTGCTGCCGCGCTGCCGGAGCACGATTTCTGTTCTCATCCTGAAGCAAAGTTCTTAACCTGAAGCACTATTTCTGGGTTAGCGGAGTGTGTAACCTGAAGCGTATGTAACCTGAAGCGTATGTAACCCGAGGTACCACTGTATTTATGGCTGCTATGTAGGGAGATCCTGGTTCAAATCCCCATTCACCCCTTAAACTCACTAGGTGTACTTGAGCAGTTATTATCACTTAACCTTTTCAACTCCATTCAAAAGTTCCAAAGATGTGCATCCATCATAAATGGGAGCCCTTCCTTGCATATCAACACACAATTTTCAGATATCGGTAGGCTTTGCAGCAAGCCGCTGCCGATGGTGCTATTCAAGCAAACATGTGCAAAGCACAGGCAGTCACAGTTATTTCTGATCTGACAGCAGCGTTTGTGAACTTTGGAAGAAACACCATTTGGCACAGGATAGCTGTGGGGACGCATAGCAGGGATGCCACAGATCAAGGGGTGTGTGCTTTGGCAGAACTAAGGGAATAAACTTGTGAAGCACCTGTCTATCTACTGAATGTGAACGTGTCACTTTTATCCCCACTAAATTTGCACGTAAAATTCCACAGCAGCAACCCAAAGACGACATCTAAACCATTACAAGTAAACCTTTGGCTGGGAAGCTTCTCTCGCGCTTGCATCTTACACTCAGTCAAATACAGCAGACCATTGATAACACTTCTTCACCCCATAGACCAGTTTTAAGACAAGGCAAATGCTGACTTCCAAGAGATATTCCAGCCCAACTGCTGGTATGTGATATATTTTGTAAGGGTTTCAGTATATGCACATTGTTGCACCAGCTATTAAAATGAACAGATTTCTCTGTAGATGCCTTTATTTCTCAGTATCAGAAACCATTCAAAAACTGGAGTTGCAGAATGGCTTAACATAGTGGGTTTTCAAAAAAGAAATCTCCCTCATATCACTGCAGCCACAGCAACTCCGATACTGCAGTTATCAAAGCAGGTTATTTTTTATTATTACTTAGACTTTAAGGAAACATTTTTATTTGGGGGAAATTTAACTTCAAATTGATTCTGAGCAATGATGCAGTTTCTAACTGACTCCTGCTCCTGTTCTGGCTTTATTCTGATCTTGTTTTAAAGTTTCATATTGAATTTGCACATTTTATGGCTTTGAAAAAATTGATGTGCACTGCCACAAGAACTTAGCATTAATGAGTGGTTTTTAAAAATGCTATTTTTAAAAAATAAAAAACCCTGCAGATTGGTCTAAAAGCATGAATACATTTCCATGTCCAAAGGAAGACTTTGCAAGGTAAGGAGACAGCAATAGGCTTCAGGGAGGGAATGACTTTAGAGGCATATATAATATTGACCATTTATCAGACAGTGACACATCACTGGTACAATAATCACATAGCCAAGTGCCCATACTTATATTTTTAAAATACAAATGTATATTGTTTAGTGTCAAATCAAAGCTGCTGATACATACAAAGCATATTGGATATTCACTGCTGAGTAAGGAACCTGGTATGATTCTTCTCAGTTCTCCAGGAAACCTGCACCAGAGCATTTAACTGTGCGAACTCCGCACAACAACTTTCAAAATGTGATGGGCAAGCTGGAGCAGAGTTGCTAACCTTCCCATGAATTGGTATTTGTAAGCATGTCTAAACAAGCAGCTGCGACTCTTCATTGCTACAATCTGGGCTGCCCTCTTCTTATCTGTCTGGCTGAAATTCCAGAGCTAGCCCTTCAAGGGTCGTCTTCAATGTAAACCTCTTATAACAATTATTGCTGCGGTGGTATGCAAATTTTGTATCTGCCAGCATCTATCTTTAGTCACTTGGCAAGTACACCCTGTCATATAAATGGCAATGTCAGTAACATGTTTGCAACCTCTGTCCATACTTATGGACTTGCAAGGGCCAGTGCTTTGGGAAGTCACATTAATGATTATTTGTACTGTTTATAATGGGGTTTATGTTTCGTCCTTTTACACCACCCTGATATTTTATGATCTACTATTATATAATTTCTATAACTAAAACTATGTATACACACTTTAGGGGAACTGTTTTGCTCTCTCAGTCCTCATTGTTCTGTGCAAGTGGTTATCTTCTACTCATTTATGGATTTCTGAAATCCAATAAAATATATTAAAATGTGGATATTGAAGCATTGCTCTTCTTTCCAATTGCATAGTACATATCTGTAGCTTTAATTTCATGCTGAACAAGCCACACGTATACAATGAAGATATGGGGGTTTATGTATGTGAATGTGTAGTTCTGGGGGGATTACCTTACCATTTGACCTCATTGTCTGTCAAATGGCCAAGATTCCAAATATACCAAGCCCTCATAAAAACAGTTCCGCATATGAAAACAATGGGAACATTTAAAACAATTCCACATATAAAAACAGTTTAAAATGGTTCTAATGCAAATGCAGACTGGGATAAAGATCTCCACTTTGAAAGCTTATTAAAAGAGAAAGGTCTTCAGTAGGTGTTGAAAAGGCAATAGAGATGGCATCTGTCTAAAATGTAACAGGAGAGAATTCAGAAGGCTAGCTGTCGCCACACTAAATACCTGGTTCCTGTATTGTGTTGGACAGATACCTCAGTGTAAACCTCAGTGTAAACCAAAGAGGTATAAAGACTGTCTCAAGGCAAATCTTTAAAAAGTAGTATAAACACCGACAAGTGGGAAACACTGGCCTGCAAGTGCTCCAGTTGGAGAACAGCCTTTACCAAAGGTGTCATGGGATTTGAAGACACTCAAACTCTGGACACAAGGGACGCAAGGGAGAAACGTGCTAAGAGGAAGGCACACTTGGCAAATCCACACCATGGTCAACTCCCGCCCAGAAGCCAATGTCCCCACTGTTGAAGGACGTGTGGGTCCAGAATTGGCCTCCACAGTCACTTACAGACTCATTGTTAAAACCATGTTTATGGAAGACAATCTTACTCAGCTACTAGTGATTGCCAAAGAAGAAGAAGAAGAGGAGGAGGAGGAGGAGGAGGAGGAGGAGGAGGAGGAGGAGGAGGAGGAGGAGACAGATAGTACCTGCTGGAGTCCCTCTCCTGCAAAGTGCAGTGATCAGTTTGGTATGTAAAAGACGAGACTATCTTTTAGGTATCTTGGTCCCAAGCTGTCTAGGGCTTTGCACACCAGTGCTTGCACCTTGAACTTAGTCCTGTAGCTTAATTGGCAGCCAGTGCAATTCTTTCAGCAGCAGCTTAATACGATGGTGATGGTCTAGCCCAGTGAGCAATCACACTGCAACACTTCTTGATGAACCTCAAAGGCAGTCCCAAATAGAGCACATTGCAGTAATCCAGTCTGGAGGTTACCAGCCCACAGATGACAATAGTCACCCCATCCTTTTTCTAGAAGTGGCTATGCTGTTTTACCATGTTAAGCTGGTAAAAGGCACTCTGACCCACTGAGGTCACCTGGGCCTCTCTGCGAAAGTTGACATTTAAACCTGTTACACACAGAATCCACCAGATGGCACTGAAGTAATAATGCAATCCTTAAAGAAATAAAAAAGCCCAGCATATTTCAAAGTTATTCTGCAAGTTATCTTTATGTTACCATAGAGTTTCTACGTATTTCAGAAGATGAGTGGTAGCACTTGTGGTAGTGTGAAAGGTGGGAATTAGTAACTTCTTTTTGCGTTTTCATTTAATCTTGATCAATGTTTTCCTTTTTTTCCAGGGTAGGAAAATGGAAGCTCAACTGTTCTTTGAGTTGTAGAACTTGCATGTTGCTCAAAACAAAAGCAACCCCCCTCACACACTGTTTACTGACTTTTGCAGCAGGTGGACACATGCCTTATCTATTATGCCACTATCGTATTTCTTCTTCAGTCAAAATCAGTCAATATTTAGCTCTCTTTTCTCTGAGATTTGTTTACTGTGGTGATATGAGAACATTTATTCATATTGTTTAATTTCTCTAAAATTGACTTCTTTGTATGTTAACCTGCAATAAAAGAAATAAAGAAAATAATTGAAAATTACGGGTACTCCACCCCCAGTAGCTGTGGATATATGTTTGGCCAGTGCTGCAACAACAACAACATGCTAAAGTCTTGCATCCCTCAAAAAATCTGCCTTGGGCCTTCTGATACAATCATACTATTCTGTTTTCTGTTCACACCCTTCTCAGGAATCAAGAGCTTCAGGACAGCTTCAGAGATGGGACTTTTGCCAGGCCCATTCCAAGGAAAGGTTTAAAGTTCCCATTCCCTCATAGTCTCAGGGCTTCCCAGGCTTCCTATTTTCTTAACAATAATGGTGCACATTAATTACATTCATACAATTAACATGACTGCTAGTTTGGCCCATAATCATAAGGGTGAAGCAGTGCCAATGCTACACATATTAAGTTAGATGAATTGACTTTTAACGGAATGACATTAATTTGCACAGCCAACCTATTGTTTATGAACTATTTTTCTTGCTGTCAGTTTCTGGTGCTTCGGAATTTTTATGTTTTTCACAGAATTTGTGGTGGTAGGAAACTAGACCTGAGGCATCGGGAAGAGAAGGAAAGCAGCAAAAAGAATATTGATAGAATGGTGGTGGGTTTTTTTTAAAACTTTAATCAAAACTGTGAAACTGCTCTTCACTAGATCTACCACATGCAAACCTTAGGAATCGTGACAAGTTCTTATGTAGCATCTAGCACAGCATGTTACGATTGTAGCATCTAGCACAGAATGTTACAATTGCTACAACAGGCAGAAAAATCATTTTAAGTGGTTCGCCAGGACCCTCAGCAATTTTCAAGTAGACTGTTTGGGGAAAAGTTTGGGAGCCACTGTAACCTATGTGGTCAGATGCAAACTTTAAAAACTCCTTTAAAAATACCTTACCTTTTTAAACTTCGACACTGAATGCTTTTTCTTTAAAGTCATAAAGGCAAATTCCATTTAAAAATATTTTTATTTAAAAATAAATAAATTGTAATGATTGTTTCAAGTTTCTTCAATTGCTTCCCCACTAAAAAGTTTGGGATCACTAACTAGTGAAATTTACCAGACTGGCTGTTCATTATCTGATTTAGTAAATTGGATTCTATCAACCTGGGAGACAGCAAGTGGAATTAAAGCATAAACAAGCTTGCAGCTGCATCAGTGAGAATCGGTCAACTTCTATTTATTCCTTTTGCACTTGTCTTCTTCTGTTCCATTTGTACCATTATTGAACTGCTGATATTGGCTCAGGGCTGATGCCCCAGAAATACAAATGGGGAAGCAGTTCCAAGTAAATGATTATCTGTTACAACCTTAGGTTCTAGCCTAAGTGCTCCTGCTCAAAGCGCTTGGCTCCATGAACTTCACTAGATGCACACTTACGCCCTTGTTTCACCCTGTCCCATTATATTTTTTGTTGGGCTGCTCCAAATGGATTCTAGCCAGCCAGAAATAGTTCTCAGTTGGCATTTCAGAAATAACTATGAGCTCAATAACGTATTGGTGGATGTTCAACAGAAGTCATTAACTCCTTGGATGGCTTGTTTTCTCTGAATAATAATAATAATAATAATAATCTGAATTTTTGTTGTTGTTGAAAATTAAATCTCCTGGGCTGAAGAGCAGGTGAGGCTTGTCAAACTGGAAAGGTAGCCCCTCTAGGGAAACTGTTCCTATACCTCCACTGCCTTACAGGATATCTTCAGGACAACAAAAGGCTAAGGGGTAAACCCTACACAAATCTGGAGTGGAGTTCCTAAGATGGTTGGATAGTGCCTTGTATGACTCCTTCCAGCAACTCCTGCAGCCAAGCTGGTGCCAAATGCATTACACTGCTTTCTTTTGAACTACATATCTTTAGGCATTATGGGGAAAAAACATTCCTCTTCTCCCAGGCCTTAAACAACCTATGTGTCAGGGTGGAGGAGATACTGTTTCTGTTTGTTACTATGTTATGTATTTTTGTCTTCTTATAATGTAAACTGCCCCGTGATCCTTGGATGAAAGAAGGCATAGAAATGTAAGAAATAAAATAACACACAAATGAGATTCTTGGAATAGCAGGAGCTTGTGGACCCTGACTGGAGCAGACAGATGATATCACCGCAAATAGTGCCCCTCTAGTGGGAGAAATGCAGTTTGCCAACTTACAATCCTGGATGCCAAGTTGCTGGCAAACGCTGTTATCAGCCACAGCAAAGGGAATTGCAGCATGTCTTCCACTATCACTTGAAGGTCACAAGCAGCCAGAGATGGGTAACTCTGTTAGTCTGTTACAGCAAAAAAAACCAAGAGCATTACAGCATCTTAAAGACTAATACATTTAGTACTAATACATTTATTACAGCATAAGACAGTGTCTTAAAAAGCAAGAGACATCACATTGCCAACAAAGGTCCGTACAGTTAAAGCTATGGTTTTCCCATAGTAGTGATGTATGGAAGTGAGACCTGGACCATAAAGAAGGCTGATCGCCGAAGAATTGATGCTT
Source organism: Podarcis vaucheri (assembly GCF_965113315.1). Lineage (NCBI taxonomy): Eukaryota > Metazoa > Chordata > Lepidosauria > Squamata > Lacertidae > Podarcis > Podarcis vaucheri. The sequence goes on from NC_138759.1 coordinate 69,870,950, forward strand.
TTTAATTATGGTGCTGGAGGAGACTCTTGAGAGTCCCATGGACTGAGAGATCAAACCTATCCATTCTTAAGGAAATCAGCCCTGAGTGCTCACTGGAAGGACAGATCCTGAAGCTGAGGCTCCAATACTTTGGCCACCTCATGGGAAGAGAAGACTCCCTGGAAAGGACCCTGATGTTGGGAAAGATTGAGGGCACAAGGAGAAGGGGACAACAGAGGACGAGATGGTTGGACAGTGTTCTCAAAGCTACCAGCATGAGTTTGACCAAACTGTGGGAGGCAGTGGAAGACAGGAGTGCCTGGCGTGCTCTGGTCCATGGGGTCATAAAGAGTCGGACACAACTAAACAACAACAACAACAAGTGTTTGTGGACTAGAGCAGATGCATTAAGTCCTATCCTGGATTACAGATATACACATAAGAAGAGTTTGGATTTGATATCCCGCCTTTCACTCCCCTTCAGGAGTCTCAAAGCGGCTAACATTCTCCTTTCCCTTCCTCCCCCACAACAAACACTCTGTGAGGTGAGTGGGGCTGAGAGACTTCACAGAAGTGTGACTGGCCCAAGGTCACCCAGCAGCTGCATGTGGAGGAGCGGAGACGCGAACCCGGTTCCCCAGATTACGTGACTACCGCTCTTAACCACTACACCACACATAGTTACCGGAGAAACAGTGAGGCCAGAGGGAACTGAAATACAGTAACACAGGTGATATAATTAAAAGTGGGCCATTCACAAAACTGTTGTCAGTAATAACACAGACTGTATTAGTGACACGATGCAAGATGTCGCAAGTTTCTCCTTCATGCCATTTTGACCAAATCTATCTCTGCACCTATAAAAACAACCAAACCTGTTTTATTCTTCTTCTAGTTTTTAAAAACTTTCCATGGAGGCCCTGTGCTCATTCTCTCCTATGACTTTTTTATTTATTTTTAAAAAAGGTTATTCCCCCGATCCACCAAGATTGTCCTTTAAGCTGCAGCCATGGGCATAATGGATGTAGGAACATGAAAGGCAGATGGCATAGCACTAGACATCTGCAGTGTTAGTTCCCCAGGGGAAGGCCACCTAAATGTAAACAGCCCCCAAAAGAGGAATGAGCTGCACCGAAGAGGAAAATCTGATTATATAAACAGACATGTTACAATCTTCTTGTCCTCTCCCCCAAAGCTATTTGTGGTTTAACTTGCACGCATACAAGCAAAATGGAGTTCTATCAGAGCACTATTAGGACACCACCAGTATCAACTATTATGAGACAAGTTCCTCCACTTGAAGAAATCTATAACCTTTTTGCAATGCACCAAAGCACTGCAGATTATTATAGGAAGAGACAGTTCTTAAAATGGAACTTCCAATCAGAAAGCAACTGTCCCACTTAGCTAATACAAGGGTTGCCCTTATTTGTCCTTCATTATGGTGACAACCATTCCAGATTGTGGTATAATCTATTAATAACATCTCTCTCGCTCGCTCGCTCTTCTCCCTTTCTGTTTTTGATCTCTAAGACAGGGAATGATGTCTGGCATATCCCTACTTCCAATGACACTACGGAGAAAGATGTTAACAACACACTGCTGTCATCGGTAAAGCTTTGGCTGATCTACTGAGTCATTTTCTAAAATTGATGACAGTGATGTTGCTTCAGTGTGGTATTATCTCCTACTTATTTCACTGCTGATGATATGAAGGACTTAAGCCTGCCATTATAAAAAGTGCTGCGCCTAGGGTAGTCATCATTCCAGAATCCCAATGGCATCATTGTTTATATATTTGTTTGCTTTTATATATTAGCATGACACACAATCCAGAGACCAAAATCATATTCCAAACCTATTGTGAACATTCACCTTCAAATGACAGGGAGCCCCATATACAGGGGATGCACTAATTTCCATCTGCAGGTAAGCTCCAATAGCACTGTATACAGGTAAGAAAGGGAAGGGGAGGGTTGCTGCAAAGTATGCTTTCTTCTCATGTTTCCCCCCTCCCCTTTGCCATATGCACCACCAACACTCTTACCCAATATCTGGGAGCAGTGTCTCTCAGACACAGGGAAAGCACAACCCCCTCATGCAGCTACTTCCTCTATTGGTGAAAGCCATACACCAGGTATCCCCAACCTTCCACCCTCCAGATGTTTTGGACGACAATTCACATCATCCCTGACCACTGGTCCTATTAGCTAGGGGTCATGGGAGTTGTAGGCCAAAACATCTGGAGGGCCGCAGGCTAGGGATGCCTGCCATACACTGTTTCCACTGCTGGCCAAGCATTCATGAGTACTTTTGCCCAGGAGTATCAAAACACAGGTGCATGTTCATTCTGCCTCTCACGCTGTGCTGAAATATATATTTAACTAAGGCCACCTCTCGGTGGTAATGGGGCACTGCATTCACTCACCCTGCCTCCCCTTCGCCCTCTGTCTCACATAATATCATGGAGGTGAATGATGGGGTTATAACTTACTTTGCATACCAGAATGCACTAACAGAAGCTGATAACCAGTTTGAATGTCACAAATGGAATTTTGTCTGTGTGCGCTGATTTAAAATAAAGCGATACAGCAGCAAGAATACTCATCGTGAAATATTGGAAGACACAAGATTTACCCACCAGGGAAGAATGGCAGATGAAGTTGATGGACTACATGGAATTGGCGGAAATGACTGGCAGAATCCGAGACCAGGGAGAAGAGTCGGTGGAAAAAGACTGGAAAAAGTTTAAAGACTATTTACAGAAATACTGTAAAATTAATGAATGTTAGAAAAATGTTGGAATGAAGTTATATGGCTTTAGTAGAAATGTTATAAGGAATTAAGTATAAATAGATTAATAGAGTATTAAAGGGAAAAATAAGGTTAGAATGTGCTAAGACAATTATAGGAGAGAAAACAGAGGAAGATGGAAAGGAATTGCTGAAACAATTAATAGAAGTGGAATACAAAAAGGGAGGCATGAGGAGGTCGTGGAAATAAGTGAAAGAAAGATAAGATATTGAAATTGGACTGTGTTTTAAATGGTTTTTGTTTTGTTAGTTGCATGTGTTAGTGTTTTATAGTGTTTTTTGTATTGTATTGTATTGTTGTTGTTGTTTTCTGTAGTGTGGTGTTTAATTTGTTGGAAAACTAATAAATATTATTTTAAAAATAAATAAAATAAAATAAAATAAAGCGATACATTTCAGAGATATAAATGACTTATTTCGAGCTCGTTTTTGATGTCTCAAAACCAGCTAGTGTCAAATTTCTTCAGATTTTTTAAAAAATCACGTTGGGAGAGAAGCGTTTTCTTATGTCCATGCTAGAACTGCCAGGTTTCCATGGTCTGGCAGACAGAGAATGATTCAGAGGTTTAATGTTTCCTTGCAGTTAGTTGCATAGCTCTTGCAGCACATAATGAGTGACTCACTACTCTGTCTCCCCTTTTTGTTTTTATGCCCACCAGGAATAATAATTTTAAAAATGCTAGCTTTGCTTTTTCTTTTCTTTTTAAAGTGCGAGCTGAGGAAATCCAGGTGATCTACAGTTCTAGGAATAGAAAATGTTTTGACTCGCAACAGTCAAGCTCAGAACAGATATTTCTTTCTAAATCTTATGCAAACATTTGATGAGACACGGAAGTCCCAGAATGCTATAATTATATTTGAATAAGGTTATATGTTAGAGCAGCAGCAGATTATTGTACAACTTGTGACAATGGCCACAACCCCTGATAACATTACAGTAGTTCTGTTTGGTTCCTTGATATCTTTCCCATGTGATTTTTTTAAAAAAACAAAATTCAAATGTGGTCTGCTAAGGGAAAATATATTCTCACTTATTTTTTAGAAACAGATTCTTGTGTCCTATTGATACTGTTGTCCTTTAGTTTCTCTGGTCTATTAGTTGCACCAGTGGGCAATATATCATTTTTAAATAATTGGTTGTTTGTCAGCCAAGCAATGGACTTGTTTTTACTCCAGCCAGCTCTCATTTCCATTAAAAAAAATAAATCCTAAGTATTCTATTCTTCTGACTGATTACATTTTCTGTGAATGCATGCAAAAAAAAATTTTAATGTTCACATTAAACTATAATGTGTATATTTATGGCTCTCTCTGTGTGTATGTGTGTGTGTACACAAGTGAGTAAGGATTGGCTGTGGCTCCATGTCACATGTAATACCATGAAGCAAAGCCCAGCCCAGCCCTGTTACCCAGAGACTTCTGGGTCCGAAAATGGCCCGCACATCCTTCTTCCCTGCTGGGGATGGAGAGGCACCATTTTGTGGTTCACCTCAGGTACTAAAATATCTGTGGCCATCCCTTCCTTATACATTCAGATTCAACTATCTAAACTGAAATCAGCAGGACTATTCAAGAGTTCCTGAAATGGTATACTGCATATGCTTTACTGCATATATTCATTTTAACTTTCTGTAAACTGATTTGAGGGTGATTGGCTCCCCACCCCCAGCAATCAGTGTATAAATGTTATGAAATAAATAAGCACTACAGTGGTACCTTGGGTTACATATGCTTCAGGTTACAGATGCTTCGGGTTACAGACTCTGCTAACCCAGAAATATTGCTTTAGGTTAAGAACTTTGCTTCAGGATGAGAACAGAAATCGTGCGGCGGCAGCGGCGCGGCGGCAGCTAGAGGCCTTATTAGCTAAAGTGGTGCTTCAGGTTAAGAACAGTTTCAGGTTAAGAACGGACCTCCGGAACGAATTAAGTACATAACCAGAGGTACCACTGTACTGTATTTACTATTTGTTATTGCAGCTATTCAAGGGTGTGTACAGGTGATACCTGAGGAGTGTTGTGTGCATGTGGCAGCCATGAAAAAAGGTGTTTGTGGCATCTTTGCAGAGCATCCATGCCAGTTGTTTAGAGGGACAGGTAAAGGTCTAGCATTGAAAGTGTCACACAGTGGTTGGTAACACAGGAACCAAAGAAATGGCTTATGTGTTATTACCAGACGCTAGCTTAAGTCACATCCTATAACCAAATTCCTACCTCACCAGTACAGTGGTTCCCCAGGTTAAGAACTTAATTCGTTCCGGAGGTCCGTTCTTAACCTGAAACTGTTGTTCACCTGAGGTACCACTTTAGCTAATGGGGCGTCCTGCCACTGATTTCTGTTCTCATCTGGAAGCAAAGTTCTTAACCCAAGGTACTATTTCTGGGTTAGCGGAGTCTGTAACCTGAAGTGTCTGTAACCTGGAGCATCTGTAACCTGAGATACCACTGTACTGAAAATGCACTGCGCATGCTAAGGAGTAATATGAGCATTAGTCCTAGGGCCATGGTTCCCAATGTGGGGCATACACCCCACAGTGGTGGGGGGGGGCAATTCAAGAATGAGTTATTAACAGTGAATGGCCTTTTAGGCTTCCTCCATGTGAATAGGAGTTCACTTTTTTAATAATAAGAATTATATGTCATGGGGGGAGGGGAGCACCAGGATTTTAGAGATACTTAGGTGGGGCATGGCCACAAAAAGCTTAGGAACCACTCCTCTAGGGCCTGAGCGTCTACCTTGTAAAAAATGGGTTCCTGACCTGAACTATGATGAACTGCATATCAAATGAAGCTCTGCTTTTTAATCCTGGACAGGTTTGAATGTTACTTTAAGCATGGCGTCTTATTCACATTTGCTTCTCAGAGAACACCACTGAAACCCAGAAGGCTCACTTCTGTGTAAAACTTGGATAAAACAGGGTTCTGGGCTCAAGTATTATGGGATATTGTTACTTTACCTACTGGTGAACTTTGTTTACTTAAATGTGGATATATGTTCAATAAACTTTTAATCATGATCTTTTTTTTATTATGTATCATAATGATTGTGCTATTGTATTTAGACTGTTTGGGTTTTTCGCATGAACACCAGGAGTGGTTGGTGTGGTAAGGGAGCACTGTATCCCCACGTCCTGACAGTGGCACTACTGTTGCTTACCGCAATGAGGGCAAAGTTGGGGCTACACAGAAGTACCAGCAGAGACAGCCTGGTCTTTCCACACAGCGCCACCTCGCCACCGCCCTTCCTCTGTGCTGTCTCAGTAACCGCTATTGGGAGGGTGGCAACACAGCATTGTCCCATTGTGCACCTGCACAAAAAACCACTTTGGGCATACAGTAGATGTATTTGTAAACAATGTGATAAATAGACTAACTGTGCTTCCAGACTGTTGCTATTTTCAGGTGGGATTCAATCACATAGCGGTAAATTTAAGTTGTGTGATTATAATTGACTGGGACATCATCCACAACAAGCCCACTTCCCCCAAAGATCAGACTTTTTGCAACTGGAAACATGCCAGGAAAAAGCACTTAGCTTTGACATGTCACCTCCCTGAAAACAAAGCAGAATGAATGCTTGTTAAACAGCCAATACCCTTTCATCTCACTGCAAACAAATTAAAGAGGGATACACAATAAACAGGTTGTCAGGAAGCACCCTATGACTAAATATTAGTCTGTGCATATAATCTTGGCACCCCCCCACCCCCTTGTGCTTCAGGTAAAAAATGAAGGCGTTCCTTTTATCCACTTACACAGGAGTAAACCTCAAAAGCCAAGGGAGCTTTTCTACAGATCAGTTACATTCCATGTGAGACATTATAGTACCAGGTTGGGGGTGTGTGTGGTGTATGTGGGGGCGTGCATAGGCGTCACTTGGGTAGGTTCTCTTTCTATTCATTTATTATTTTTCCTTGCACTCACGACCTGGAAAAAAGAGACAATGCACATACTTTTGTAACCTAAGAAAATCTTTTAACAAAAATTTTTTTGAAAGAAAGCAAGCAAGCAAGCAAGAAAAAGAAAGCCAAAGGAATTTTCTTCCAAGAAAATATCAGCAGGTTAGAGGAGATCCATCTTGTGGCACCCAGATGACACGTGCTGACCTGGCCTCTTCATCCAGCCCGCGGGGGATCCCCTTTTTGTGTGGAAGGGGGAATGACAATGTGCCCTCTCCTCTTTCAGGTTTCACCCGTGGCTGGGCAGCCCCCAGCAGCCCCAACCAACTAATCAATGTGGCAGCTGGGCAGCTCCTAGTCCTCCCGCCCCCCTCCGGACCCCAGTCCCTTGGCTCCTCCCACTTCATTCATCTCATCTGTGGTTGCCTGTTGGCGCCTGTTTGGGTTTCCTCGCCTGCAGCCAATAGCGGTGAACGTTGCTCAGCAGCCAGAGCCACAGCCGCCTGCTTCTGTTGGGGCGAAGGGAGGATTCTGGCGTCTCCTTCCTCAGCAGTCGGGCGGGAGTAGCCAACTCCGGAGGTGGGGGAAAGCATCCTTCACCCAAGCAGGGCAGCCCGCTGAAGAGAGGCCGGCTGTGGCGCCCCGCGGTCCGTGCGCGCTGGCCTGGAGTTACGCGAAGGCGGGAGAGAGCGGTTACCTCAGAGCTTGTGGCTCTGCAAGAAGCAGGTATTGAGGAGGAGGAGGCGGCGCGCGCGGTGGGGTCGGGGCTGAGGCGGCCGCCCTGGGCGCGCGCTGACGTGGGCTCGGCGGGAGTGGAGTCCGCGCGCCCAGGAGCGGGAAGGACAGAGGGGCAGGAGTGGGCTCCTCGTCGCCGTCGTCGTCCAAGGTTTGGGCTGGGCTGGCTGCTGGGGAAACGGCCCTCGTGCAGGCAGGTCGTTGTTCTCCTCCCTCTCCACCCCGCAACGTGTGAAGGGAGAGCTGTCCTGCAGAAACTTGAAGGGGGTTCGTGTTCCTCCGCTTCTTCCCGGTGGGCTCTTCCTGCAGGATAAGAGGCACCTGGGTTCTTTCTGTTGTCTGAGGATGTCGCGCTGCTGCAACGTGTGTTTCTGAGGGCTTCTCAGTTGCGCGGGCGTTGCTGCAGGCGTCCCTCGCCTGAGTTCAGAGCACGGGCGTCCTAATTGAAATTATAATTTGAAAAACCAAATAAATAATTTTTTTAATAAAACAAGAGCACGGTGTCCTCGCTCTTTAAAGCTGCCTCCTTAAGACGGCTGTCCAAACACCCTTCCCTTGAAACAACGAAGAGGTGGGATGGGAGGAGGAGGGGTGGTGCTGGTAAATGCTTCACGCGTTATTGTGGTCTGGGGTGTATGTGGTCTATGAAAACTTATGCCCAGCGATATGCATAGTCTTCTACTGCATATCCGTTTCTGAAGTTCAGGGATAAGTGCTCTTCCTTCTGCAGTCAAAACAGCAGCCCCTGCACGTAAGAGGGAAGCGCCAACAAACCTGGGAGAATTGCAAAGTTGGCAGAAATGTTTTGGGGTGGGGGAAAACTTTAAGGTGAGAACCCCGGGAACAACTTATCATTATGAAACTCTTTCCATGAGGCATCCCAAAGCCATTTACTATTCAATGAGGATTCAATATGCTTGGTTGGATCCTACCTGCTATACCTATAAAGCGCATTTACCTCTCAAGGAATTCTGGGCACTGTAGTTTACCGCTTGGCAAATTTTCCCAGTATCCCTTAAATTTTCTGCGCAGAATTCTTTGCAGAAAAATGGGTTTTAATTGTGTGGGTTGCACACCACTAAAGGATTAGGAAGAAAGGTGTGTGTGTTCCCTGTGTCATGGAAATGGGTTCAGTTCCTTCTTCTTCTTCTTCTTCTTCTTCTTCTTTTTTTTTTGGCATTTATTTCCAGGGAGTTGGTGAGACATTTCTGAGGATGTTCCTGCTTGGCTCAAAGCTCCTGTTGCTGGCTGTCCTTTTTGGGGTGGCCCACGCAGCTCCTGCTTCAGATGGAGATGAGCAGCCTGAAGAAGCACTACTAAACTTTCCCAAGGATGAAGCTAGTCTGAATGAAATGTTCCGAGAGGTAGAAGAGCTGATGGAGGACACACAGTACAAGTTGAGGAATGCAGTCCAAGAGGTGAGACTTGCTGTCCAGATCGATTGGTACAGCTGTGGATGAGAAATGGGCAGAAGGTTAACCTTAATACTAAGCAGAGTGACTTCTTTTTTTTTAACATACAAAACAGAACTAGTTTGTTTGAAATATTTGCTTGAAAACCCACAGTTGGGTTGATCAGGACAATGAGAGTGTGGCAAAACATGGGGGAAACTGTGTTCAGAGTTCCCTAAATGGTGGATTGGTGGATTTTTGCTTGTTTGTCAGGAATTGGACCAATCTGTTCAGGCTATGCATTTAGATAATACGGGTTCTCTTCCTGAGCTACTTGTCTGGATAATGAGCATGCAAACCATTGGGGATATGGAAACAGGCTTAGAGCTATGTCCACCTTTGAGTATTGCTGCATCAACAGTTCACTTGCATCCTCTCTGTTCTAGGCATCTGTGAGTAATGGAGGAGTTCTTGCTGAAGGACATTAAAAATATCTGCAGACAGCATAGCTTCAAAGAATCTTACAGTAACTGGGTCTCCTAGTGTAACACTTTTCAGCAGAAGTAGTAGATGCCAGAGCCAAAAGAGAGGGGAAAGAATGTGAGAGAACAGGGCACTTAATCACAATTCTAAAATGCACACACCATGAGAAGTGCAGATACCGTACAAATAAGTTATTCATTGTTCACATGAATCCAGGTGCAGAGCTTGGAAGAAGCAGGCTTTAGGCATCCATTCCTGTCATCTACAAATCTCCACTTTCACTTTGCACAAAGGAGAGTACATTAGCTGCTGTTCCCGTTCCTCTTTTCTTTCTCTGAAGTTGCATATGTTTCTTCTGGCCAATAATGCTAGGGTGGGGGTGTAGTTTGACCTTGTTCCCTAGCCTCAGTAAACATTTTGATAATGTGAGGAATTTGCTGCAGTTAGTTGTCTGGGGTGCTTTCAAACTACTACTACACAGCCCGATATGCGGCTCCTTCCCCTGCTAAATTCATGATGGATAAAATCAGCAAATGTGGATGGCTGATCTGCTTTTGAAGCAATGCTGGCAAGGCTTATTACACACCACTGTTACATTTCACTTGCATTTTTACATTTACCTTCCATCCAGTTCTGGATACTGCTAAGTATGCCTTCTTCTGCCGATATATATATATATCTAGAATATGGTTTTGTTATCTTCCGGACCCAGGGGCATCTTCCACCATTGTCATTACATACTGTTACAGCAGGAAATGGCCATAGATTTCCTGAGTGGCATAAAAGACAAGAAGGAACAATTGAATGTGATATGGAAGATCCATATGAACAGGTTACATTGGCAATAGTAGTACTATATCCCATTATCATCCCATGGGCGGGGGAGAATTATCTTAATGCAAGGGATGAAATTTGCTCAGCGCTTTTCTAAACTGATAGTTATGTCCTACAGGAAACAAAGATTTTTGGGAGGAAAGAGATAGCTGCAGTCCTGAGTATAGTTACTAGTGAGTAAGCCTTGCTGAGCATAGGAAACCCCCCCCCATATGTGTGCCTTCCAGTAGACCCTCAAAGTTGCTTATGTGTTTACAAGTATTTTAAATGCTAGCTCATCTGAACCTCGTTTAGATTCAGGGTGGAGATATTAGTTTGTATGCTTAGATTACATTTCTTAAAAAATAAATAATTGGTTGAGTATTCTTTTAAGACTTTAGGAATGAATGGAGCTTAGCTGCAAACTCAAATGAACTTATACATGACCTGAAGGGAAACATAGAAATGGCTGCTTGAAACCTATCTAGTCTTGAGTATAATATGACCCACCTCCATATTATTGCTCCAGAAACCTTACCTTTTTGCAGTGAGAGTCCTAACTTTACAACCCTGGAATATTTCACATGCAATTTATGGTATAAGCTAAGGAACAGGAAAGCATACTTTTCCAGTGGCAAAATGAGTGCTGGTTGGATGTAGTAACCTTGCAACAGAAACACTTCTCTAAATGAAAGAAGGCATTGCTTGATTTTGTGTTTTCTGCATCTTCCCCCAACAAATGTATTAAATCTGTGCATTTGTTGTATGGGAAATTGGCTGGAAAGGATGTTATTGAATACTTGCTTTATGTCCCTGCTAATTGTCCACTGTTTATGATTCCTGGTTTGGGAACCTTTCCCCATCCTGTACACTGTTGCACAGAAATAATTATTCTGTTGTGAGATTATCATAATGTCTGTTTCTCCAGATTTAGCTTGCTCTCCTCCCTTTATCCTGCTGCTTCACAGCATTTTTTCTTCGCTACAAACTGCATGCCTACCCATCAGTTCAATTGTTTATAACTTGGCTTCTAACAATAAAAGCTTGTTCAGAGGAAACAAGTATCCAAAGTTGCATTTGAAAATGTCAGTTTCTCAAGAGTTACAGTAAAAGCTTTTTAACAGGGTTGTGTATGCATGATGTATTTTTCTTCACCTTTAACACTGGCAACAATCCAAAGAAGTGAGGGTGGGTGCTGAGGAACATAAATCTTAAAAGTAGCTTGTGTTTGAGAAGGGGACAGAAAAGAGGGTGAAAGTCTTACGGTCTGAACTTGAAGATTTTATTTTCTTGGCCAGCAGTTGTTGTTGTTTTTAAGATATGTTTGCAACTTCTTTGTGAAAAAGCTAATGGTTTCTGTCTTGTGGGGCTCCAGTAGTTAAATTTCAGTGGTTTTAATGGAGCAGCAGGAGGGAGAGAACAAGGTTTCTGTTTGTATAGTTGAGAGTAATCCAGCTGTTTCAAATTTGTTTTCCTGAGAGACTGAAATGAATATGGTTGCACTTTTCTTCATCCTGAATTTTAATAGCTTACTCTTGCATGGTTGCATTTCCTCCTCTGAAAACTCTAGATTGGAAGATAAACACCACACCCCCAATTTATTTTCTTCCCTCCTTCCTTCCTTCCTTCCTTATACATCCATTGCTTATTTGAGCCCAGGTCTGGCCTAGAATCTGTGTCAAGTTCAGGTTTGGGATATGTGAAATGATGAATGCTTTTTTGACTCTATTCAGGTTCCTTCTCTCTCTGGGTAGACGGGAACAGCTCATAGTTCTGCATCTGGGATTAGGCAAAAATCTTCCTTATCAAAAGAAATTATGTCCAGGCAAGGTTGACCCTTGGCACTTAATTTTGTAAAGGTCATGGTACCTATAAACTGCCTCTACCTTCTGCTTCTAGCTCTCTTAAAACATTTTTCACTGACACTGGTGAGATATCAGTGTTGCCTTGTTTTCTGTTATTGGCACCCTCCAGCACATTGAACTAAATGACAATGCCGTATTTTTCGGACTATTGGACGCACCGGTCCATAGGACGCACCAAGATTTGGGGGGGGGGGAATAAAGGCCAAAAAAAATTACCCCCCCCCCCGCCAGGCACGGGGCTGGGGCGGCGAAGCCCGAGCTTCCCCCTCCCCCAGAACGGGACCCAGAGCCATGCCGAAGCTGCGCGCAGCTTTGGCATCGCTCTGGGAGCTTGCGGGGCTGGGGGAGGAGGAAGCCTTCCGCCAGCCTCCAAACCATGTCGGGAGACAGCGGGAAGGGCGCGCTGCGCCCCTGCCGCTGTCTCCCGAGTTTGCGGGGCTGGCGACGGGGAGGAGCAGGCTTCTCCCCCCGCCAGCCTTCTAGACAAGTCGGGGGACAGCGGGAAGGGCGCGCTGCGCCTCTCCCGCTGTCCCCCGAGCTTGTGGGGCTGGCGGTGGGGCTCTCCTGAAGCCTGGAGGTTGTGGGGCTGGTGGGGGGGAGAAGCAGGCTTGCTTCTCCCCCCCCCCAGCCTCCAGATCAGGTCGGGGAATAGCGGGATGGCGGCGCTTCGCCATCCCCCTATCCCGCGAGCTTGTGGGGCTAGGGGGGGAGAAGCAGGCTTGCCTCTCCCCCCCCCAGCCTCCAGATCAGGTCGGGGAATAGCGGGATGGAGGAGCGCCGCCATCCCCCTATCCCGCGAGCTTGTGGGGCTGGGGGGGGGGAGAAGCAGGCTTGCTTCTCCCACCCCCAGCCTCCAGATCGGGTCAGGGAATAGCGGGGTGGCGGCGCTGCGCCTCCCCGCTGTCCCCAGCTTTTGGGTGCAGGCTGCTGCCCGCAAGCCTTGCGAGCCCGCGGGACATCCCGCCGGGCTTGCAAGACTTGGGATAGCTTCCTGAAGCCTGGAGAGCGAGAGGGGTCGGTGCGCACGGACCCCTCTCGCTCTCCAGGCTTCAGCAAAAGCCTGCATTCGCACCATAGGACGCACACACATTTCCCCTTCATTTTTGGAGGGGAAAAAGTGCGTCCTATAGTGCGAAAAATACGGTAATCAGTGGGCATGCCTTCCAGAAATGTGTTGACAACTGAAGCACTGGTTACAGCTTTTCCCTTTGCTGCAGGAATCTGGGAAATCATTGTCCTCCTCCTACTCTTTCATGTTTCATAGGATAAGGGAGAACAATAATTGTCCTTCTCTAAGGAAAAACTTTTATCTCTTTCCTAACACATACATTTAAGAGGGCTCTTGTTAACATGGGGGTGATTAAATTATATTGATTTAAATTTAAATCTGACTACTATATTTGGTTTTAAAGTTCTGCCTTTGTAACACTTCTGGGTCCATTCTTGAAAAAGCTATAGGTTTCTATGCTGCTTTACTTCCTGTTGACATAGTCAGTCTCTCTCTCTCTCTCTCTCTCTCTCTCTCTCTCTCTCTCTCTCTCTGTGTGTGTGTGTGTGTGTATGAGAACCAGGAAAGGAAATGGAAGGAAGTCAGGAGGTTAAAGAGAACTTCTGAAAAGATGTTTTTTGTTTTAGTTCTTATATTCCATGTTGTATATTTTGTATTTCTCATTCTCTTTTTTTGATGGAAAACAATTGTTGAATTTGAAATTGTAAAACCAAGAAAAATCTACCATATTTACACACACATAGACATAGTCTGATTACATATGGCCTTGGACTTAATCCCAATCTCAGTTTAATTGCTGAATTTCTGGTTCATGCAAGTTGTAACCCCATACTTTAGTTACTGGATAGCTGTGTCAGTTTGCTTTGAAATGAGACTTCAGCTGTCCAAATAAAAGCCTTAAAATAGGTTTGCAGTTTGTGAGTAAATAATGCCTTTCTTTAAAATGAGTAATGAAACAAACCCATATTGAAAATAATTGCTCCACCATAAAATATAAAAAATTGTTGTTGGGTGCCAATCCATTCATTATCAGTAAAATAAATCAAGGACACTAATGAGGCTACATTAAAATATTAAGGCAAGCCATAAATAAAGTCAGCCCACAGGCCAAAAGCCTTGATAACAGAAAGTCAAAGAGAGACTCCATAGAGGAAGCCCCACTGCTTGGGTTCAGTTATTGAGAAGGCCCTTTCCTCATTCTGCTGCCAAATTTATTTATATGCTATACAGATGCTTACATGCCACACAGGGCAACTGACAACAAAACCAGCCATAATACATAATATATACGTGCCTCGAATACTGGAGGGACTGAGAGAAGGACCACTCCGGAAAATAACAAACTCCAGGCAGGTTTATATGAGAGAATATGGTCTTTTAAAGTAATATGATTCCAAGCTATAGAGGGATTGTGCTCCTAAGCACATTGGAAGTCAGTGAAGGCAGTCACATGCTTCCGATAGCTGAGGTTTCTGAACAGTTTTCAAAGGGAGCCCCATATTTAGCATTTTGTAGTAAAACGTAAGAAGATGATCTGACAAATCTAGGAATGGGCATAATTGGCACACCAGTTTCAATTTATGCAGAAGAATTCCTGCATATCCAGGCTTAGAGATGGATTCAGGAGGACACCCAGACTGTTCTGAGTCTTCAAGGGAAGTGCAATCGCATGCAATACAGCCTGAGCCTTTGTTTCCTGATCTTCTGTTCTACTGACCAATAATGCTTCTGTTTTGTCTGGGTTAAAGCTCTAGTTTGTCCATCCATATCTGAATTGTTATTAAATCCAGACACCTCCAGTAGCTTCTGTGGATTCATTAAAAGACTTTTGTATCACAATGAGCATCTGATTCAAACTTAATTCTGGCTTTCCATCCATTGTATAGCTGAATGTATCTTGGAGTGTTGTGTTAGCTAATTTGTGCAAGGTGTTAAAGCTTAAGACATGCACAGGGAGCAAAAGGAAGGTACCTGAGAGAGAGTACTAGGAAGTAACTGTCTTGGTCCAGAGGGTTTGAGAGCTTATTTTAGAATAGGATGCTGAGTAGATTACATCATTTGTATTCCTTACAAAGCTTTGTTGGCACTCTTAGGTGATTTGACTGTGGATGGCAGTCTCTGCTGGCTCTGTCCTTTTGTGTTTGTTTCCATTTTTCAATTGTTTTAATCCTATTTTGCTTATGTCACCAGGGAACTTATTTTATGGGAAGACTAAAAATGTAATAATCATTACAGAAACTGGTATATTAACAGCCCTTTGCAATGATCTGTCAGGTAGGTTGTTAGTAGAACAGAGCACTAAAAATTATTCTTATGTCAAAGATGTGTGTTCTGCTGTGTGACAAACTACACCTTTAATTCAAAGATGTGTCATACAGCAGATGAAACAGAAATGATTTTGTTGCCCGCACTTAATATATTCTGGATGTGATTAGGCCCCTGCTAAATACTTTTCTTTACAATGTGTGAACTCCCATTTCAGTGGAAAACAGACCTCTAGGAAGAGTTTCCTGTAATGTAGGAACAGCTAAGTATTATTACGCATATGCCAGAATTTCCATCATATGATCCTTCAGTGTATTAGGTTTACACAGTAAGAACACTTTTCCTTTTTCCATAACACTGTAGCTTGGTTTTGGATATTTCAGCACACAAGAATGTAATTGATAGTAGTAAATGGAAAGGAGAGTCGGTAAGGAATATAAACAATGTCCACCCAACACTACAATTCTGATTTATAACACATCACATGCTTTCCCTAAAGTTGAACATGTGACATACATTGTTAAAATTGCTGCAACCCTGAACAGAGTCTGTGTCCTTTGTGCTGAAGAACTGAACAGTGTACTTATGCACATGGGAATATGGGAGTGTTTATTCATGAGTAGAGTTTGACTCTTATTTGGAAAATAAGAGCCAACCCAGTTAGCCCATTCTGCTAGCTGAAGCCAGAGCAAGGAATCCCACTAGCATAACAGGGCTTTCCCCCTCTCCACCTGTGTACCTCCTCCCCCAAAACTGCTCTGGAGGGTCTTGAAAATCTCCAGAACTGCACATGGTAGAAAGGGAAGGGCTGTCACTCCATTGGGCAAACAGGAACAGTTGCATTGATGGAATGGTCTCCTTAATAGTATGTTGAATTCCATCCTTAATCTGTTCAGTAATAATCTGTGCTGCCAATAAACTCATATGGGTTGGCATGCCGTTTGTGTTAAGACCTGATCCCTGGTTATGTGAACACCTCCTTGCCCTGAATTCTGGACTCTTGCAATAGCTTAAACTGGTCTGAATCTATCACCATGAGTACACTGAGAGTGGAATAAGAGGACATGGCTAATCTGTTTATTCATGAAGTGTGAATGAATATTGAATTTCTCTCAGTTCTAATCATACCTGTGGTTCCTACCAGAAATGATATAAAAAGCTTGTTCACAAGTCCCAACTCCTGTTTTTGAATAGCTCCTAGTGGAGCCTCCTGGAAGTGATTGTGATTGCAACAGGGGTAGCATCTCCTGTTTTGCCACCACCATACCTGCTCCTGCCACTACCTTGCACCCTGTTGCATACACTGCTGGTGGTGAAGTGCTACCACCATCAGCACCAATTTCAGGCAAGATTGCAGTGATCTGGGGTGATATCCTGTGCAATTTTGGTCAAGATTTGCCAAAAACATGCACCACTGGAGGAGGCAGCAGGACAGGCAGGGTACCCATGGGGGTGCCACCTGGGGTATTTCTGCCACCTGAGGCAGCGCCTCACCCTGCCTAATGACTGGGCTGGTTCTAGATTGCAATATAGGTGGGTGGTGAAGTTGACTTGAGAATGCATTTAGCCATCTGCTCTAGCCTGATTATAGGTTTGCCTTCTGTTTGCTCAAAGCAAACATAACACAGTTTCTTAGTTCCATAGTTCTAATGTGTTAGGACAGTTCAAACATCTATCTTGGGAAGTACAGGAATAGGCAAATAATTGAAGAGGAGGGGTGGATTACTCTCTTCCCTTAACAAGCGATAACAAAAGCACAGCAAACTGACTTCTCCGTCAAACAAAATAGTAGCAAACAAAGGAAAAGAGAACTTTCAGTGCAGTAGTCTTTAAAATCTCTTATCAGTGAACTAATTCTGTTTGTCTCTTTCCTTTTCTTTCCCATGAATGGGTGTGTCTGTCTTTTTCCTTCTCTGGAAAAAAATTGTCACACGGACATTTTTATAAATTGTAGCATTTCTAGGTTTGGCTGGACAGGAGAAGTATTACGTTACACTTTATATCTGTATACCACACACTCTAGCACACATCAAATACCCAAATGGGACTAGATAACTTTGCGTTTACAGTAAGCCCTCAACTTGTGCAGGGGTTATGTTCCTAAAGCCATGTATAATTCATACTTAATTTTCTAATTCCAAAGGCTACACAGTAGGTTATGTTTAAATCTGCAATGGATTCCTATTGGTGGCACAATTCGGTTGCTTAACTGCTTGGAGGCGGTTGGAGGATGGTTGGTGGTTAACAGATTGAGCTTAAATCCTGACAAGACTGTTTTTGGGGGACAGAGGGCATGCAGGTGAGGGGAACTCCCTGGTCATGAATAGGGTAACTGTGCCCCTGAAGGACCAGGTGCGCAGCCTGGGAGTCATTTTGGACTCACAGCTGTCCATGAAGGCACAGGTCAATTCTGTGTCCAGGACAGCTGTCTACCAGCTCCACCTGGTATGCTGGCTGAGACCCTACCTGCCTGCAGACTGTCTCGCCGAAGTGGTGCGTGCTCTGGTTATCTCCCACTTGGACCACTGCAATGCGCTCTATGTGGGGATACCTTTGAAGGTGACCTGGAAACTAAAACTAATACAGAATGTAGCAGCTATACTGGTGAATGGGAGTGGCTGCCTGGACCATATAACACCAGTCCTTAAGTATCTTCAGTGGCTCCCAGTGAGCACAATTCAAGTGTTGGTGCTGACCTTTAAAGCCCTAAAGGGTCTCAGTTCAGTATACCTGAAGGAGCATCTCCACCTCCATTGTTCTGCCCGGACACTGAGGTCCTTAATGTTTGATATTTTTGTATGTTTTTATATATGCTGTGAGCCGCCCACCTGTAGTATTAGCCAGTGGTGGCTGGTGGTGTGGAGGACAAAGCAGACAACCATATGCAGAGTCAGAGTCAGGGATAACAAGAAGCAGAGCTATTGGTAGTTGAAGTCCTGCAAGGCTGCAGTCCTGTGCATGCTGACATGAAAGTAAGCCCCACAGGACTTACCTCAGAGTAGAATGCATAGGGTTTTGTTAATCATCACAATATAATTAGTCATTACATGCAGGAATAATACATCGTTCCTATGGAAAAGGCAGCAAACATTGTCTTTAGGAAGGAAATTATTTTGCAATACTCAGTTCTAGTCCGGTGCATGTTTGCTTAGAATCTAGCCCTGCTGAATGCAGTAGGACTTGCTCCCAGTGTTTAGATTGTGATTAGCACATTTTCTCCACACAGGGTTCTTGTGCTTTTAAAGCTGCAGGGGAGGCAGATGTACAGGTGTAGCTTTTCCTAGAATGAAGATTCAGCAAACTTGACAGCCTGCTTCAGCCATCAAAATGAATCACCATGTTTGAACAGTCAGAGATTAGTTGCAAAACTCTTTCAGGGCATGCAAACCTGTCGGACCCAGAGACTAGCTAGCTTAAGACCCACAGTGTATGCCAATCAGATAAGTAAACAAGAAATCCCTCACCCCCAACCCTGCATTTCAGGTCCATTTCAGGGCATGCAAGGACCAGAAGACTACTTTGTTTGCTCTGAAAGCAAGTAAAATTACAGCAGTATGGGGAGCATTGATGCTGCTGGCCAGGTTTGGACATGGCTGCTGCTGTCAATGGTCAGCATTCTGAGAGTAACTCTTGGGAGTCAGTTGTCAGTGCTTGAAGCTAATTGATTGTTCAAGTTAGTACTCACAGTCCTTGGAGCTGATTGTCTGTGGCTGTCTGTCATGGATATTATTTTTGCAAATAACTGTGTCCTTGCCCTCTTTGGAGGCTATTTTTTTAGTGGGAGTTACTTTGTTTTCTGGACAGTTATGGGATCGGGGCCAGGTCACATTGATGTAGGCAGAATGTAGAGTCTCCAATAATATACATAATTTGTTGAGTGGTGCCTATAATTAATAATTGCTTTAGATGCTGTCTAGTATTTATTACTTGTTTTGATCATGATTTTGCTAGATAGAGGCAGAGGAAGAAGGTTCTAAAAGGATAGAAGTTGACTTTGAGAAGCTACCGGCCAACTACCACAATGAATCGGACACAGATACAAAAATTGGAAATAAAACCATACATAGTCACCAAGAAATTAATAAGGTAAAGAGCTGCATTTTGTCTGTAATTTATATTGTCTGTGCCGTGGTAACAATTGGATTTCAATAATACCTTTTGCACTGCCCCTGGAAGGCTGGTTGAAAGTTTACAGCCGCTGGCAGAATCATGCTGCCCATGTGCTAACAATATAGTAAAGTAACTTTTGTCCATTTCCAATATCTGGGCCCAGGCCAAGGTGTTGGCTTATTGCCTTATAGCCTCCTTTTGACTCGCCTTGAGGTCTGTGGAAAGTAGTCTAGAGATGCTCCTACAATGGTTACAGCCTTGGACTGCAACACTGCCCTCCATTTCTGTTGCATGTTTGGTGAACAAAGCATTCCAAATATTTTTACATAGTAAGGAGTAAATTTCATGGTTTCTTTTTTAAAAAATGTGCGCCCCTCATATCTTTCATTTGTATCATTTCCTTGATGATAGTACAAAATAATGGGTATTTTTTAAAAAAATAGGGATTAATACATGGGGATTAGAAACACCCCATATCTCTGTTTAACTGAAATGAATTTAAAATATTGATTTAATGTACTGTGTTTATTTGCAATGTTAGGCCACAGATAACAAGACTGGATCGACTAGCTATTCTGAAACTATTATTACATCAATACGGGAAGGAGAGAGCAAAAGGAATCATGTAAGTGACTTCTGCTTTTGAAAAGTGAAGACAAACTCCTAACTTTCCCAAGATGTCCAGCGCTGTATATAATGGGCAGATTCCATTCCTCTTGTCTCCCTGCCCCCACAAAAAAAAATCTGGTGGTTCTCTCACTCCTCTAGAGCAGGCATGGGGGTGGGGTGGGGAGGAGAAGAAGTTCCAGTGCAGAGCCCAAAGTAGTGGAACTGTTTAGTTGGATAGCGCCCAATGGCTAAACTGTTAGGGTTGATGGATGGTCCATTTGTTTCAGTGATTCATATTTATAGACTGCTGTGTGCCTCATGTAGAGAACTGAAGTAATAATGTGCCGCTAGAGACAAGGTTCAGGTGCTTGTTTCTGCCATGTCTTTCCACGTGGCGTGGGGACAATGTTGGGCCTCGGGAACATGTGTGAATGGCATGCAAACTTTTGGCAAATCCTGCATGCATTGTAGTCTGACTTGCCCAGTTTGCACAAAGGTTGTGTTGTACCGTGCTTGCATTCTGCTAAGGTAATTGTCACTGTGCATCCCATTAGCTAGGCCAGAGTTAAAACCATCAGATCACTCGATACCTGAGCCATGGCATCATGCAGAGGAGGACAAATGTTCTGTTGTGATTTTTGGCTTATTCCCTCCTCTGACTTGCTTTGCTATTAGTAGGTAAAATTCTAGCTGACATTAAATACAGCGGTTGAAAAAATTGCCCAAGTCTCGTGCTTTTAGAAGAAAAGCCATTTGAAGTCCATATAGCTTTTAAAATGTTACTTTAAATAACATGGACACAAAGATAATAGAAGCAAAGCCTTATTTTAGCACTCCCCTCACAGAAGAGCATATTTCACACTCCCATTTTGGTGACAGCTCAGCTGATGTCCTTTCTGGCCCCCAAGTGAAAATATCTATTCCTAGTCCCTAAGAACAGGAACTGGGCTTTTTGCCAGTACTGGCACCAGAGTCCAGTTCTTGGAAGGTGCTGTGTTGTTGAAGAGGCGCCATTTACATACTCAGACCAACTCTACCTTACTCAGATTTCGGCTGCGATTGATGGCACTAAGATGGATATTAGGCTTTCATCCAAGAGTTTTATGAACTTGAGCTGTGAGCTGATGGAGCTGAATAAATTGTGGCTATCCATTGTGGTGCCACTTGTGTATTTTCTTAAACCTACATTTAATACTGACAAAGTTTAAAATAATTTCTCAGATTTTCAGTCTGGAGCAATGTATACTTTTAATTTTATGAAGCTTTTATTGCTTTGAAATTGTGGATCATAGTCCATGTTTGTTTTGTTTTGTTTTTCATCAGAGGAATTCTGAAACAAATATTGGAAAGCCTCAAAAGATAATTGATAGCAATAAGTGATGATGCAGCCTTGAAGACGGTGCAGGCTTATACACTGGTGTTACTAGTAAATATACTTTATTTAAAATACTTAAATTACATATTTCCCTACATAAGTGCAAGGCAGCTAATAAAAGAATATTAAAATATGATAATTCTAAAATAAATAAAGAATAAAGAGCCAGCAGGCAAAACAATTAAATCTGTGCTTTAAATGTGTGGTGTGTGTCATTCCTTAGTCAATTTGTATTGGGTTGAAGAAACTTACCAGAAGTCTGAGAAAACCCCTCTTGTTGTATGCTAAGCATCTGAATGTATAAAGCTAGGATGCTGGGCATCTGCTCCTTGCTTCAAGTCCTAACATATACTGGACGATATAAAACATTAGCCCCCTAGTTAATTGTATGCAAGCCTTGTCTTTGGGAACGTAAGTTACTAGAATTGCTTTTGAAGAAATTCCCCAGAAGAGGTGCACTAAGAAGCAAAGCCCCATAGCCTCTGTGTCTGCAGTCTTACCTATGAGTCTTCAGCCTTTTGGAAGCATTGTCTCTGTCCAGTGTTAAAGGGTGGGGAAAGTATAAAATGTCACTTGGTTTTGAAAATTTATGGGTATAAACTGGGAGTATGGTGAGTGGGATGATACAGAAGTGCTGGAAGCTCTTGGCTCATGCAGTATATTCATGATGTGATGGAGATGGATGTGGGAAGATGACACTACAGTTTCCATGTACTCATCATTTGCTGCTTATTGCTGATCCCAAATCAAATCAGCAGGTGTAAACAATATTGCAACCTGCAGCTGCTATAGCCCATCAAAAAGAATGCTGGCACGCTAAATTGAGTTATAGGTTGTTTGGTTTGTTAATTTGTTAAAATGCCCTAGCCTGCAGTAGTTCATTGCAAGGGGGACTGATAATCAACTAAAACAAATCAATATAAAACAGAACCAAACCAAACCAAACCATGAAAGCACAGTAGAAATTTTAAAGCATATAGGTGATAGCCAACTAAGTCAAGCCCAGAGTAGACCCAGTGCAATAAATGAACTTACGAGGGAACTCTATCAAATCTCATTGCCCTAAATAAGAAGCTCCCACACCACACATGGATCAGGTCCATGAATGCACAATAAGTAAATGCTGATGGGGTAAACTAGGCTGTGTGTGTGTGTGTGATCCTCTCAGTCCAGCTGAATCCAGTGAGTGCATGAGAAAGAAGCATAGAGGAATGACTAATATAAACTGGAACCACTTGGATAAAGTTAAGCTTTTTATGTCAGCTAGATAAAATCTTATTTGTTCCCTTTTTCTGATTAAGACTTTCAAGGGTTTTTTTCAGCATCTTTTGCTAATGAGTTTTTGAGCTGGAAGGCTGAGTCACTGCTAGCTGTTGTCAGGAATGCAATCCAGAAGAATAGTGCCACCAAACCAACATTTTATTCACTGCGGATCTGAGCTTTTCCTTCGTCCTGTCAAAATAATTCATGACAAAAATCTGCATGGTAGTTCTGTTGCACTTGGAAACATTCCAGTGGAAAAAAGGTGAACCTATGGTCCTCCAGATGTTGCATTCACATCATCGCTGGCATTTGCCCATTGTTGCTGGAACAGATAGGACTTGGAGTGCAACAACATCCAGAGGGCCGTGCATTTCCCATCCCTGCCATAGAAGTTGCAAGACCAGTAGAAAACAACCAGGTTTTCTTGGGTAGTTGATGTTTCAGTTAGTCTGGACCCAAAATATTCTTGAATACCAAGAATGCAGTCTGACAGATCTTGCATATGCAGTGCCTTCATCTGTCCCTGGAACACTAAGCGCATCTAATGTTCAAAGGAGAGAACAAATTCTCCCACAGTTTTCCAGAATGCTCCACAACACTACTTGAGAGACAGTTTGCTTTTTAGAAAGAGTGTTTCATAAGCACAGCTCAGTGGTGAGTCATGGAAAGTTCTGATGCAGCTTGCAACAACAGAAGATAATGTAGGCCAGACCTTTAAGTCACAACGTATTAAAAATTAGTTATGTAAGGTGGCTCTGTATGAATCCTTCTTGCATGACACAAGGTAACATCAGTAAAAGGTAATTCTGACCCACATACGTAAAAATAAATATAGACAAGCCTGAAAGTGCTGAGCTTCTCTGGCATAGTGCAGAATGACCCTTTTTAAAAAAGTCCCACTTTAAAGAAATACTAAAATGAAATGGAATTTATGCAAACTTTAATAAAATTATGTAAAACCTGAATGAATGAAAACATAAACTTATGGTCAGCCCTCTCCCCATCTCTCCCTGATCTCTGACTCTCCAAGTCAGATTTCCCATGGATACCTATCATAGCTTTAAATAAGCTGTTGACATAGAGAAGCTGCATGCACTATAGAAGACATTTGTCTATTTGCAGCTCTTCAAGTATTTTCTAAAAGTTACTTTATATAGTAGCAAAAGCAGACCTGAGGTAGATGAAGGTTACATACAAAGTTTTGGTGCAATTTACAATTTATTTTTGTACAAGATAATGCAAAAGGAAACAGCCTGGGTGCCAGTGAGGGAAACTGAGTTTTCTGGCGGAGTTGACCTCAAGTCTTGTTAGTCAAAGTCTCAAGCGCTTGTGAACTGCTTTCATGTTGACTTCCTTATAGGCAGCTTATATAGCTTATCAGAATTTAATGCAGTCTATTTCATAGAATTACACAAGTGTTCTTTTCCTCATAAAAGAGAGCCTTTGAAAACACAATTCCACCTAGCATAAGAAGAGTGTACAATCCATTGTGACTGGTAAGTCTTGAATTCTAGGTTATTGAGGCCAAAGTTGCTGCTCTTGGAATCTGAGACCCATTAAAACAAGCTTCTAATATTAGGTGAGTTTAGCTGCTCAGAATCAGGACCTTATTCTGAAGGATGTTGACAAACTCAAAGGGGGTTCCCTGCCTTCTTATATTTTAAAATTCACAGGCCTCTCTAACCAAGCATGACTTTTAATCAGTGTGGAAAGTTGGCAGTTCTTGACAACTAACTTGTTTTGGAACGTCAAGCTTTCTTTCTTTCTTTTCCTTTTCTTTTTTTCCTTTTTTGAGATTAAACTATACCACAGTCTGCCCACCGCAGATACAAAGGGACTGTGTCAGACAATGAAATACTATTTGTTGAGACAATGAAACAATGCTGTTAAAGCAAGAAAACTGCTTTTCTTGCTTTCTCAACATCATCTGTGAATGATATTATATGTTTCTACCTTGCTACCCACCCCACACAGGAGCTCAAGATTGTGTTACATTATCCTCCCTTTCCCCCCTTTATCTTTGCAACAGCCCTGTGCGGTAGGCTAGGCTAAGTAAATATAGGTACATAAGCAGCAGCTCTTGCCAATAGATTGTGAGGGGTGGGGATGAGGGTGTAGGAGGCCCAATCCACATACAGTGTACCTCCGCCAGGAAATCCTGTTGGCAGTCCTAGATGCAGGTGTTTTTTTCCCATTGATTGGGGGATGGCTAATGGAGGGGTGTATGCCTTTTGTTGAGCCAGACATCCTGGAGAGTGAAGTCAAATGGGCCTTAGAAAGCACTGCAAATAACAAGGCCAGTGGAAGTGATGGTATTCCAGCTGAACTGTTTAAAATTTTAAAAGATGATGCTGTTAAGGTGCTACACTCAATATGCCAGCAAGTTTGGAAAACTCAGCAGTGGCCAGAGGATTGGAGAAGATCAGTCTACATTCCAATCCCAAAGAAAGGCAGTGCCAAAGAATGCTCCAACTACCGCACAATTTCACTCATTTCACATGCTAGCAAGGTTATGCTTAAAATTCTACAAGGAAGGCTCAAGCAGTATGTGGACCGAGAACTCCCAGAAGTGCAAGCTGGATTTAGAAGAGGCAGAGGAACCAGAGACCAAATTGCAAACATGCGCTGGATTATGGAGAAAGCTAGAGAGTTCCAGAAAGACATCTACTTCTGCTTCATTGACTATGCAAAAGCCTTTGACTGTGTTGACCACAGCAAACTATGGCAAGTTCTTAAAGAAATGGGAGTGCCTGATCACCTCATCTGTCTCCTGCGAAATCTCTATGTGGGACAAGAAGCTACAGTTAGAACTGGATATGGAACAACTGATTGGTTCCAAATTGGGAAAGGAGTACGGCAAGGCTGTATATTGTCTCCCTGCTTATTTAACTTATATGCAGAATTCATCATGCGAAAGGCTGG
Organism: Podarcis vaucheri; assembly: GCF_965113315.1. Classification (NCBI taxonomy): domain Eukaryota; kingdom Metazoa; phylum Chordata; class Lepidosauria; order Squamata; family Lacertidae; genus Podarcis; species Podarcis vaucheri. The sequence goes on from NC_138759.1 coordinate 69,896,480, forward strand.
GCTGGATGAATCCCAAGCCAGATTTAAGATTGCCGGAAGAAATATCAACAACCTCAGATATGCAGATGACACAACCTTGATGGCAGAAAGTGAAGAGGAATTAAAGAACCTTTTAATGAGGGTGAAAGAGGAGAGCGCAAAATATGGTCTGAAGCTCAACATCAAAAAAACGAAGATCATGGCCACTGGGCCCATCACCTCCTGGCAAATAGATGGGGAAGAAATGGAGGCAGTGAGAGATTTTACTTTCTTGGGCTCCATGATCAGTGCAGATGGTGACAGCAGTCACGAAATTAAAAGACGCCTGCTCCTTGGGAGAAAGGCGATGGCAAACCTAGACAACATCTTAAAAAGCAGAGACATCACCTTGCCAACAAAGGTCCGTATAGTAAAAGCCATGGTTTTCCCAGTAGTGATGTATGGAAGTGAGAGCTGGACCATAAAGAAGGCTGATCGCCGAAGAATTGATGCTTTTGAATTATGGTGCTGGAGGAGACTCTTGAGAGTCCCATGGACTGCAAGAAGATCAAACCTCTCCATTCTGAAGGAAATCAGCCCTGAGTGCTCACTGGAAGGACAGATCGTGAAGCTGAGGCTCCAATACTTTGGCCACCTCATGAGAAGAGAAGACTCCCTGGAAAAGACCCTGATGTTGGGAAAGATGGAGGGCACAAGGAGAAGGGGACGACAGAGAATGAGATGGTTGGATGGTGTTCTTGAAGCTACTAGCATGAGCTTGATCAAACTGCGGGAGGCAGTGGAGGACAGAAGTGCCTGGCGTGCTCTGGTCCATGGGGTCACGAAGAGTCGGACACGACTAAACGACTAAACAACAACAACAACATGCCTTTTGTTATGTCATGCTACCACGGCAACCACTTTGTGTCATGCAGTGCCCCTCCATGGCAGCCATTTGTGGCTGGTACCCACAACACTTTCTTAAAATTCAAAATGCACACACTGGCCCAGTGACCCCTACAGCAAAGAGTGGTTCTATTTTAATACAGTGAGTTGTTAAAATATTAGTTGTATCAAGCCTAATTTAGGCACTCTCCTGTTAAGCCCAGCTCTGTACTCTAAGAGTGATATGGAACATTAAGTGTATTTTGGGTAGACCCATTGAAGTCAATGGTCTCAAGTAATTTAAGTCCATTGATTTCCATAGTCAGCATGACTTATAAGTCAGTAAGGTGCCAACTACATAGCCAAGAAATGAGGAGGAAGCATTCTTATGATTCGTGATTTCAACATTCTTCTTGGTATAGCACTATAACCATTTATATAATTATAGTGGTATAAGTGGCTCTTTGCCTTTTTCCACATCATTCCGCAGCTTATACTGTCTGCAAAAGTACTTGGAAAGTATTTAAGCTAGAATACATCTGATGAGGTCCATGGCAATATTTCTAAGTTATTAATCCTTCAGTGTGCTGGCTGCTAGTTTTTTTTTTAAATGTCTGAAACTGAAATCTTCCCCAAGCCTAAAAACAAGGAAGATGTAAAATTTAAACACGCAATAAACTGCTTTGCAATAAAATCTTGTGTTCAACCTTTTAGGGAAGTCATGTACTCTTTTGAGAAACTGATGAAAGGAATCCAGCTAGGAATCCAGTTCAGCCTGAAATATGTCCATCACTTTTTTACTTGTCTGCCCCTTTCTTACTGCTATGTAAGATGTTGGACTCTTATGTACCATTTGTAGCAGCTCTTTGATATGACCTGACATAATATATTGATCTAGTGTTACTGAATGAGTGCATCCAGGGAGGTCAACACAGAATTGTTTTGCTGTTTTCTGTGACGTGGGACAAAGTTTGGCGCAACTCTGCATGTACTGTATGTGATTGCAAAAGGATATTCTTTACTTTCAAGTAATAGGTTGACCGCATAGCTTTGCACAAAGCAATGTGTAGGACCGCAGTGTCCCAGTCTGCTACTAGTAAATCTTAGCTGCATGTGGTGTTATCGCAGCAACTATTTCTTCTATACTTACCAAAGGTATGTCATTTCTTTTCTCAGGAGTGCATTATTGATGAGGACTGTGAGACAGGAAAATACTGTGAATTCTCTGGCTTGGAGTACTGGTGTCATGTTTGCAAAACTCAACACACAGTGAGCATTGCATCCCCCTTCCCCCCATCTAGCTCTTCTTAACGTGGCAGGCAGGCTGAAGTTATATAATGGAACTATGTTGATTGTGTGATGCCTAGGTAATGTGAATAATAGGGACTGGTAGAGTACAGGCCCTATTTATTTTAAGTACAAGAAAACCAGAGTGAAGGTGGTAAAGTATTGATGAAATGCCTGCTGAACTCTCAACTTAAATTGGAAACATATGGTTTTAATTGTTTATATCTGAGCCTTAAATGTAATGACAGGAAATACCCTGTTTAGCATGGTGGAAAACATAATCAGATTTTTCACAGGAACAGGATTCTACATTTAAGTCCAACCTTTAAACTAATAGCCAAAATAGGTTTATTCAGATAAACTATAATAGGGTACTTTACAAAGGTGCCCTTTATCCTCTTTACTTTTGGATTTTTTTGAACCCTAGCTTGTGCCATTGGTCTACACCAGCTTCCAAAAAGTATTCAAGAACCGTCCCACATAGAGCACATTACAGTAATCCAGACTTAGCTACATTTTGATCAGGAGCAAGTCACCCCACTATATCTGTTTTTTCTTTGTGGTTTGTGTTGGTGTGTTTCTTAGGCAATGCGACATGTTTTTATTTTAAGCTGTTACAGAATTACGGATGCAGTGATAGTGTGGACTTTCAGAATTTAGGTCAGTGGGATTGTTTAATGCAGGTCTATGAAGACGTTCATGCCCGATGCAAGTTACTGTAGCCAGGTTATATTGACTGTATTTATGATGTTGTGTGTCCCATGATGATTAAGAACCAATTCAGCATGTGTGTGTTTATTTTTCTTTCCTAAGCAATGCTCTCGAGATGTGGAGTGTTGTGGACATCAACTCTGCGTCTGGGGTGAGTGCGTGAAAGCTGCCTCAAAAGGAGAAAATGGAACGATTTGTGAAAACCAGAAAGACTGCAATCCTGGAATGTGCTGTGCATTTTCAAAAGGTCAGCCACTACATCATTTTCTGCTGTTGTTCCTATTCTTTCCCTTGCACGAGAGGCCAAGCAAGAAACTACTTCAGTGTGTGAGCTTGCATTTCCACTGTATATTGCTCTTCATCAACCTTCAAGATCAGAGCAGTCTTTCCCATTGGTCTTAGTGGTTCGTTGCGCCAGGGCACTGGCCTCTCAGGGGCACCCTAGTGAGTGGGGGAGCTGCACGGCTTTGCCGGCAGCCTCCTCTTTCCCTGCACACAAGCCAGCTGCGCCCCGCCAACTATATGGCTGGCGGGTGTGCAACTTCCTTCCCAAGCCTCTGCAGGAGGAGAGCGATCCCCGCAGAGGCTTCCCTCCCAAGCCTCTGCATCTGCTAAAGACGGCCCTGCTCCCGGTCATTGTCCTCCTCCTGCTTTCTGGCGAAAGGCGGTGTGCAGCCTTCCTGGGCTGCCTTCTTGGGCGCCCCGACACCGGAGAGCATGTCCACCAGCACGTTTTCCTGCTTGACCGCCGCCGCCACGCCAGGGATCGGGGCAGTGGGGGAGGCAGAGGACGTTTTCCACCTCCACCTCCCTTGTTTTGGAGTTGGGGGGGGCGCTGGAGGGATCTTTGCACCATGGCGCCGGATATGCTTAAGACAGCCCTGTTCAAGATGCTTTGGGCTACAATTCCCATCAGCCCCAGCCAGCATGGTCAGTGGTTAGGGATGACAAGAATAATAGAATCTTAGAGTTGGAAAGGACCCAAGGGTATTCTAGTCCAGCCCCTGCAATGCAGGAATCTCAGCTAAGGCATCCATGACAGATGGCCATGCAACCTCTGCTTAAAAACCTCCATGGAAGGAGAGTCCACCTCTCGTGGGAGTCTGTTCCACTGTTGAACAGCTCTTACCGTTAGAAAGTTTTTCTGAATCTTTAGTTGGAATCTCCTTTCTTGCAACTTGAAGCCATTGGTTTGAGTCCTACCCTCCGGAGCAGGGGAAAACAAGCATGCCCCTCCTCCATGTGACAGCCCTTAAGTTATTTGAAGACGGCTGTCATATCGCCTCTCAGACTCTTTCCAGGCGCCTTCAAGCACTCCTCATAAGACTTAGTTTCCAGACCCTTGATCAACTTGTTTGCCTTCCTCTGCACATGTTCCAGCTTGTGGTGCTCAGAATTGGACACAATATTCCAAGTATGGTCTGAGTAAGGCAGAATAAAGGTAAAGGTAAAGGGACCCCTGACCATTAGGTCCAGTCGTGGCCGACTCTGGGGTTGCGGCGCTCATCTTGCTTTATTGGCCGAGGAAGCCGGCGTACAGCTTCCAGGTCATGTGGCCAGCATGACTAAGCCGCTTCTGGCAAACCAGAGCAGCGCACGGAAACGCCGTTTACCTTCCCGCTGGAGCGGTACCTATTTATCTACTTGCACTTTGATGTGCTTTCGAACTGCTAGGTTGGCAGGAGCAGGGACCGAGCAACGGGAGCTCACCCCGTCACAGGGATTCGAACCGCCGACCTTCTGATCAGCAAGTCCTAGGCTCTGTGGTTTAACCCACAGCGCCACCAGTGGTACTATTACTTCCCTTGATCTGGACACTATACTTCTGTTGATGCAGCCTAGAATAGCATTAATCTTTTTTTTGCTGCTGTTGACTCATGTTAAGCTTGTGTTTCACCAAGACCCCTAGATCCTTTTCACATGTACTTCTAGTAAACCAGGTGTCCCCCATCCTATTTTTGTGCATCTGGTTCTTCCTGCCTAAGTGTAGAACCTTACATTTGTTCCTATTGAAATTCATTTTGTTAGCTTGTGCCCAGTTCTCCAATCTGTTACGGTCATTTTGAATTCCGATTCTGTTTTCTGCATCATTAGCTACCCCTCCTAGTTTGGTGTCATCTGCAAATTAGATGAGCATCCCCTCAATTTCTTTATATAAGTCATTTCTAAAGACAACAACAAGCCCAGGACAGAACCCTGTGGCACCTCACTTGTCACCTTTTTCTAGGATGACGAGGAATCATTAATGAGTACTCTTTGGGTTTGGTCAGTCAACCAGCTACAAATCCACCTAACAGTTCTCTTTCAACTCACATTTTACCAGCTTCCTTGTGAGAACATCATGGGAGTCTTTGTCAAAAGCCTTACTGAAATAAAGATACACTATGTCCACAGCATATCCCTGATACTCCACGTTTGCAATTCTATTTAAAAAAAAAAATCTAATCAGATTGGTCTGATATGACTTATTTTTGAGGAAACCGATGCTAGGTTTAGTAATCACAGCATCCTTTTTTAAATGCTCACAGACTGACTGTTGAATGATCTGTTCTAGGACCTTCCCCAGTATCGATGTCAAGCTCACCGGTCGGTAGTTACCTGGGACTTCTCCCCCCTCTCCTTTTGAAGATGGGGACAACATTTGCCCACCTCCAGTCTGTAGGGACCTCACCTGTTCTCCAATAATTCTCAAAGATAATAGACAAAGACTCTGAAATTACATCCACAAGCTGCTTTAGTACCCTTGGCTGCAGCTCATCAAGCCCTGGAGATTTGAATTCATTTGAAGTAGCTAGGTGTTCCCTTACTACCTCTTTTCCTATATTGGGCTGCAGCTGCCTCCTACCACTTGCTTGTTCTTCATCTTACTTTGGACTTAGACAAAGAGTTGTACTCCAAAACAACTGGAGCACAGCAGATTGGGGGAGGCTGGTATATATTTATGTGTAGGAGAAGTCTGTGGCAGAGAATAATCCATAAAATGCACATCTTGTATAATACAAAATTTGGCGAAATGGTAAAGCAGTGTTCTTGACAACTGAGCATGATGCTATAAAAATAGTACTTAAAAAACAACAACACACCTCTGGATGATTTGTGCGAGATTTCCTGTCAACTAACAGCAGTTTTCTTAATCTTGAAACTCCTTTCAGTCTACTTTGTATTTGCAAGGTGGTTGATATGGGAGGTTGTGTTTCTTGAGGCTCTGCTTTAGAGATTTTACAATGCTTTTGAGGAAAAGCTCCCATTGTCAAGAGTATGAAAATGAGAACAAGGCACTGGGAAAGTCTTCCTGAACTTAAATTGGAGAGGTAGCATAGTCCTATACACTTTCACCTCAGTCCATGTCCCTGCCCTTCTGTGATCTCGTTGGATGTCCAGAGGGCAGCTTGCTGTCTTGTGGCTTTTTTCTCATGGTCAGCCAGTATGAAAGAGAAATTGTCAGAGGAAGAGATTTCCCATACAAATTATCACCATATGGTATGTTGGTAGCAAGTGTTCCCACTAGCTCTTAGTCCTCTGCCATCTGTAAAATAGGATTAGCATTGATCTCAAACAGCTCTTATGGAATGAAACAAGGTACTGTAAAGAAACAAGATAAAGGTAATTGAAGCATCTTACATAGAATAGATGCTGATAATGTTGATATCTGTTAATAAGCAATGGCTCCCATTTCCCTAAGATGAACATATCGGTTCTTTTCAAATAATCCTAGACATCATGTTTATCTTTTTACTCATACCTTGAGCAGGACATGCTGTGTTGAGATTACTAGCTGCTAATGGTATGCTAATAGTATTAATTTCTTCTGAGTAGAACACCACCCTTTATCACAAGAATGTGCAATAAGTGAATTTGGTTTTCAGGATGGAGATATGCAGCCTTTTGTTCTGAGAGCACTAAAGGCTTGTTTTAAGGCCTTGAAAGCAAGATGGTACACATATGACTAAATACATGTGCTATATTGGTTAGGGTTAGGATTCCTGTGGATCTATTTGTCATTAGTAGTGTATTGTGTCCTTGTAACTTAATTAAGTGAATTAAGAAAGTTTTTCTAGGTGAACCCTTAGAATTTGTTGGAAGGAAAAGGACTGACATTGCTATGCAAACTCAGCTTGTCTTATATTTAATATTAGGCAAATTTATATGTATGTATATATTCCTTATTTTACACATTCAACCTGCACATATTTTGCATGTGAAACTGAAGAGGTCAGACGTTTTACTGGATTTTCCAATTTTTACCTACAGACCTTCTGTTCCCTGTGTGCACCCCATTACCTGGAGAGAGAGAGCCTTGCTATGATCCCTCAAACAGGCTTCTTAACCTAATTACATGGGAGCTGGAGCCAGATGGAGCCCTCGATCGCTGCCCATGTGCACATGGATTCATTTGTCAGATGCAGAGGTAGGAAAATTGATTATTTTTCACAGCAAGAGCAGGAGCAGATCGTGTGTGCACACCTCATTTTTCACTGATAATAAACCCATTTTCTGGACACGCGGCTTCCTAGACAAGCCTTCCCTGCCTGTGGCTTTCCAGATGTTACTGGGCTTTTAACTCAGTCTCTGCCAGCATGGCCAGTTGTCAGATCTTGACAGGAGTTAGTCCAAATATATGGAGGGTACCAGGCTGGGGGCTGAATGTGCACACTGCAAAAATACTTGACTGCTAATTTTTGGGGTGGACCAGGTCTCATCTTCCCAAGAAACCTAAGAATACAATCCTACTTGTTCAGGCTTAAATCAAGGGCACAAATTACTCAAGACTAACTCAAGCCTCTGTGGTTAAGTGGTTAAGTTTTTCTTCAGTTCAAGTGGAGCTAAAGAGTATTAAAAAACCGAAACCTAATTTCCATAGGACATAAATGCCATGAATATATCAGATTTGCCTTTCTTTTGACCCTAACTGAACAGTGGCAAAAGAAGGGTTATCATTTCAGAGTTCAGGGATAATGGAAAGAATTTTCAGTAGCGCTGGTCTACTTTTGGATATATCCAAAGACAGAATTGCAAACAGGACCATTGCATTTTAAGGGTACATGTTCCGGCTACTTTTAAAATGCTTCATAGCCTGAAGCAAATTACATTTTGGACTGGTTTCTCACACTTGTATGCATGCTTGCATAGGCACTTGTACAACTTATCTAAGAGAAATGCACAACTTTCTCAACAGGCATAGCAGTGATTCTCTGTGTGAACTCTCTTTCAATAAGACCCAAAATGAGGAGAAGCCTTTACCAGTGGATGAAATATCACTTCTGGATTTTGTAACCTCACACATTCCTGGCGACTATGGAGAGAGATTGATTACAGAAGTACAGGAAGGTTTGGATGAAGACTTAACTGATCCAAAGAAACTGGATCTGATTTTTGGAGATGAAATGTAAAGTAGTTAAGCAAGTTAGTCACACTCACCATTCTAGCAATTTAGATAGTGTCTTGTTTGATAACTCTAAACTTGCACCCCTTTTCACTACTGGATATAAGTGCAATAATTGAGAGTATATTCTACATAGTTATCTTCTTCTGCCCTTGCATGATCAGATGAGGTTTTCTCTTTTCAAGCTCAAACCAAATTCTACACTAAAATGTCAAAAGTTGTCAATGGACACTTTTGTGAACAAGTTTGAGTTTTAAACAAGGCATGATTTGAACTTGTTGATGGATAGATTAATTTAAGTCTATTTATGATTATTGGTGGTGGTTTGAGCTCTGCATTTTATGTATATGTTGCTTGTTTTTCCAGAATTTGTCAAGAGCCTTCTTGATTTTTGGACTGGGCATTGTTTTTATTCAGTCTTTTAAAATATAACTAATGACACTGCTGTAACTGTATTTTTGAAAAACAGCAACTACAGGGACTTGAGGTATAAAAGATGAGAATAGTCAGTGTGGCATGTAATTTAGCAATAATTAGTAAAAAGCATCTCTAACAAAGATCTGAGTGGGGTGAAACTTTAACATTAAATGGATAGTAATCATTCCTCTAGATAGCTATTTTATCCCATTCTAGAAGCAAGTTCTAGAAGGCATGTATGTTTTATATACAATGCATATTTGCTATTGAGCACTTACAATAAAGCAGTATGGTTTGAAAAAAGGCACATGGATCCTACTATCTTCCCTAGTAATGGGCACAATCTAGTAATGAGCCCCTCTCCTAGTATTATCTATTGCAGCCCTTACCTGGTGATATGACCAATAGGCTCACCTGCTCCAGCAGTCACGCCCCTCCCGGAATAATGCTAAGAACCACCAGGTCCAAACTTCACAAGTAATTTATCCTAAACCTGTTGTGAGGCCTTTTAAACTTTAGGAAGACCCCAAACTTGTTAAGGTTTTTCGTTACAAAAATGCCAGAAAAATGTGATTTTTCTATTGACTTGCCTAAGATCCAGGACAAAGTGCCGCCTTTCAGAAATTTCCCCCAGATGTGAATTCTGCCTTTAAAATCCTGGTAATGGCTAGGAATATCTGGATGTCTGGCAGCCCTATTTCAAATAACATCACTACAGATAATATTTAGCATATTTAGTAGACTATAGGTGGAACTCTTGCATTTGGAGGCTAGAGTGGAAACAGAACCCAGCCCGCTCCAGTATGAAAGAGAAAAAGGGGAATTGACTCTATGTCAAAGCTGAGTTACAAATACTGTGGCAGGTAACTTTATTCTGTATTACAGCTAAGGGCAGTCTCTTCATGTTTTCTAAGGAAGGTACTGAAACCCCTTTTTTAAAAAGATGCCAAGACAGAGTGTAGCTGCCAGATAACTATCAAAATGCCAATTCAATATCTATGCAGAAACCTCCAAAATGTGTTAATTTCAAAGCAGGCATAGTCAGATAAGGGGAGTTTGCAAGAGACCATACTCTTTAAAAGCATCTGGCTGTGAGATGTAACATATAATACTTAACTTCTGCAGTCATTTCCCCCACATAGAATGCACCTGCATGCCTGGCAATAGCAGTTTGTCCAGTCCAGTCCATACCCATCCCTAATTGGCTGTAAGAAAGCTACCTTCTTGAACCAAGTCCTTGCTCTCCCCTCCCCTCACTCAACTATTTAAAGATCGTAAGTCTGTTATAACACTTAAATAGCAACAGGAAGGTGGGTTTGAAATCTGATGCTCAAATTACTTGGAACATCATTTTGTTCCTTATTTGGTTCAGCCCTGCAGCCTAGCATCACCATTTTTAAAAAAGGTGATTGATCTGGCTCTTGCAGCACTCTGAATTGCAACTTGAAACCCTTGTCTCAAAACTGCATGTTGAAAGCATAGGACTGACGCCAAGCTCCATGTGACTTTCTTCCATAATCTGCCGCAGGGCATTGATAATTTCTGCAGGCTGCATACTTTTAAGTAGACCTTTAGTTTGAAAGTTAAATCCAAAAAGAAAAACTTGGTATCGTGAACACTAGATGAAATATTTTCAGTATTAAAAGAAGTCCAGAGAAATGTTATTAAAATAACAGAATGAACAAATGTTTTATTGGCATGTTCATTGTTGTAAACAGCATCTGGCATGGAAAAGTTTACCAAAACCTTTTATTGATATAAATTAGATGGTATTTCTGAAAAAAAGGACAACCTTCTATAGAATTGTTTGTAATTGATCTTAAGAACATAGCAAAGCAAAATCTTACTTGTCTAAGCTTTGCAAATGAAATCATGTTTACTGCATCAATCTGTACCACTCCTGAACTACTGGATAATTTATACTGGGAGATGTCCAACTTCTTAAAAAGCTACATATAAAAACTATGATCAACTCCAAAGAAAAATAAAGTATGACTTGTAATGGTACTAGAAGATCCAAACCTGTAAGAGCTCAAAAACAAAAATGTACAAAAATAAGTAGCTGACCCAAAAACCCACCCCCAAAAACTCAGTAACAAGGGAAAATTACAAATCTAAGTACCCAGCATTTGCCAAACACAAAATGAATACAAATTTAAATAGGCAGCTATACTTTTAAATGTACACAGTGAATATTGATATGTGAAGAGAAATACCATAGTAAGCAGCTGAAATGTAGTTCTGCTAACTCAGGACAGAGTTGTATTTACACACTGAATGGAACAGTGAAGTCACCTGTTATTCATAACCTAAATAAAAATTGGTTACAACACTGCTCCAAAATGAAACACCATCTGCTGGTAATGGTAACGTCTGCTAAAAAATACATTTATTTATTCTTTTTACTTCAGAGATGTCCTGCTTTGTAGAAGAGAAATCTTAACAAGATTCAGATAAAAATGTTAACTTTTAAGGGTTGGATTCTGCCAATTCCATCACATTTCCACTCTTGAGCTTTTCAAAAAGCCACTGTCACATTTACTTCAGAAATCTTCAATGAGGTAATGTGTGTGCATCAGTGAAACAAAACAGAAAAGAATTCATTCATGGCCTTTGCACAGCTTTTATTATCAAGCTATGAATATCCTGTTTGAGGCTAGTTTACTAGCTACTGCTATGTGCACATGGTCGATTTGCTCATTACCCCTCCCCGCCCCATTTTTTGTTTCGTTTTGTTTATTTGCACATCCCTTTTATCTTTACAGTACATTTGACTATAGTGCACAACATGATTCCAAATCAAACAGTGACCTGACTGGGCACTGAGCTTGATTGGGCTGTAGTTTTACCAATCAGTGCTGGTGTCTTTACACCTAATGTCCTGCCATAACGGCACTACACAGTAGTAGTGTACCTCTCACATATAACAAAAAATTCCCCAGGGAAAATGCTGAAATATCAGTCTTGAGTCAAATCTTTATTTGGTGCTCCATCCAGATATATTTTTAATGCTTTTTCTTTACGGGGGGAGTAGGTCACACGGTGTCCAGTTTTCTGAAGTCTGCTGCTTTCTTTTTTCATTAACTCATTTCTCTGCTCTTCCGTCAATTCCACCACTTCTTCAGTTTTATCCCTTTTATAGAAATACAGCAATTTTAAATTCCATAATAATGCACCTTAAATAAATAGGGCTTGCTCATTTTTAATCTAAGGCATAGCCAATAGATTTTTTAAAAATTCTTTGCATAATGCTAGGCACATCATGGTAGTAGATGCATGCTAAAGACAGTTTTTCTCCATGTGGTCCCCCTGAAGCAATAGTCCTATCCCAAATCCATAAGTAAGGGGTACTGCTAGGCTGGAGGCAAAATTAGGGAGTCTGAAAAGAATATTGCATTTTGAAAACAGGGTGTCACCAATACTTCATCAACCCTAGACTCTGAAAGGATACGGTAAGCAATTTGAGAATCAACTTTGACATTGCTCTGAATAGATATAGATATCTGAAGTGAGAGCCAATTTTTGGGCCAGATACACTGTTGAATTGGTGAGGAAAAGACCTAGTTGTCCGTACTTCACTGGTGGTATGTGAACGGGCATAACTGCAAAGAGCTGCATACTCTGTCACTTGTGTCTTTTAGTTACCACAGTAGTTGCACATACAATACTTGAACAGTGGCAACGGTGCACAAAAAGTGTTTTAACACAATACTTAGTTGGAAGTCTGGTGGTGGGCACAGCAGATCTGAGGACACTTGTATGGTGCCTAATGTGCTAGCTTCCCCACAGACAGCAACATCTGGAAAGCAGGGTTAAGAACACACCGAAGTTTAATTTAATCAGAGTTGGCAGGATCACCAGACTTGGGCAGGCTGACTGCAAGGAGTGCCAGTGCACAATCCACTGACCATTCCTGCCCCACTGGGGTTTTTTTTGGGGGGGAGGGGGAGAATTGCAGCCTCAACTTTGTTATTGGTTTAGTACCAAACAATTACTATGTTTTTTCAATGTATTTAAAAAACAACAACAGAAAGGCATACCTATAAAAAATCACTGCTCCATCATCACAGATGTAGAGAGGCCATACATTCAGTGTTGAAACCTTAGGATTCCAATCCAAATCCTGATGTATTTCTAAAATTGAGATCTCACATGGAAATGTTCCTCTGCCCTGGAAAGAACAAAGCACCTTAGCAAAAAGAACATCTATACACCAAGAAGATACATACTATACATGAGCAACTGCAGATACAGTAAGACCATCAGTGAAAGCGCTCATCATCCAGACCCCTGCTCGCCATTTACTCTCCTCCCTACAACAGAGGATTTAGCATATCGTCCACTATGGTATGAGTACAGAGACGCTTGTGTCAAACAGCTAGTGCATAGGAATGGGCTTTCATGTTAAAAGCTAAAAAAACACTGCAGGATTAAGAGAAAAATAAAATTCTCACCTTTGCAAACTCAATGTTTTCTAAAAGGATTCCACTTATTTCACTAAGCTGTAAAAAAAAAAAAATCAGTGCCAGATTTATTTGATGAAGAGATAAATAGAAGATAAAGTAGCAGATTTGTTATCACAAATTGCATTTGTTTTATTTAAAATATTTCTAAATGTTCATTGAATATAGTATACAATAAGACATTAAATTACTCCACATACAAATACAATACAATATTCATTATGCAATTTATACAGAGGCAACAAAATAATATAAAAACTAAAAAGAAGATTGAGGCAACATAACCCTTCATAAATGGCAGGGCTGAGAAAAATGTCTTAAGCATGTCTGCCACTGCAGAAAGAATTTTTTCCTTAGTAAATACATACAAAACTCTGCCAAGGACTCAAGAGAAAGGCCACAAACATCTTAAGGATATAGGCAGGATGGCTTGACAGGAGACATTTCAGACCAAAATTGCTTAGAGCTTTAAAATACTTGGACTTGGAAATGAACAGGCAGCAAGTACTGTACTAACAGAAGTTTCCTTGTCATCTTCAAGGGCAGCCCCACATATAACCCATTACAGTAATCCAACTGGAGGGCTACCAAATCATGGATCACTGTGGCCAAGCTATTTCCAAGGATAGTTGAAGCCTCCAGCTAGCTGAATCTAGAAGAAGCTACTTCTTGCTACCAGGGACATCAGGGCTTCAAGTGTCAAGACTTGACATAACAATCAGCACAAAATCCTAAGAAGTGCAGCTTTTCACATATTGAATGTCATTTGTAAATACCAAACAAAACCTGTGTTGGCAAACTGCAAGTATGATCTTTACATGGATATGTGATCTTCTCAACCCCCATCAACATAACTAATCACCATCAGCATGTGTCTTGACTGGATTAAGCCTCAGTTTGTTGAATGAGTTCCATGGTGGGGAAGAACAGAGGTCACCATCACATAGGATGGATATGGAAAGATGTACATCTCCATAGTTAATTTTCCCTCCAGTTGGGGTTAATCAGTTAACTACAGAAGGGGCAGGGAACTCAGAACCGGGGGCCAAATATGACAATCCAGGTCTCTCTATTCAGCCCTTGGGACTTTTCCTAGGTCACATCCTTTCCCCCCAGTCCACATCCCTCACTCATCTTGCTCTTCCAAGTGCTCTTTTCTGGCTACAATGTATCCTTAGACTGATCACTCTTGATTGTTTGAAATGGAAGACAGCAAGAAGTGTGTGCATATAGAAACCTCTGACCTCTGTATGGCTGAAAAGTTTAGAGTCACATACATTCTTCTGCCCACTTTTGCCTCTGACCCCCATCTACCACTGGCATGCAATCCTTAGAAGTTGCTCATAAATAAATGCGACGACTCGAGTTGAAAAATGTGTTTTGGTGTCAATAGGAGAGGCAAAGAGAACAAAAGCTGCCCTGACCACAATTAGCAGGTAGGGTGTTGGATGACTCTTCCCCCACCGCCCACCACCCTCCATAGGACTGCTCTGTAATTTACCTTTTCTTTTAATTCATCAACACTGCTGCTCTCCAAAACTACTTCCTGAAATGGATCCAGCTTCATCTCTGATGGCCTCCACCTTCTTGACAGAACAGCAAGCTGTGACATAGATTTCATTTTTTCTGCTCCTGAAGAAGATTTGATAAACTTATTAGCTCAGATGACAAAGTTAATGTGTTTAATCGGAGAAAAATCATTATTGATATTTATTAAGAATTGGAAATACAAGGACTTTTTGCATAAGAGAAAATGAACTTGCAATATCTGGATTTGAAGACTGAAAAAAATGGCTTATAGAAAGTAGAATAATTAGATGTTAATGGCATACTATATTTAGCTGAAAAACAGAGAAGCAGAAATATTTTTATCTTTTTTCATTTTCTCTTTTGTCTCCCCACCCCCTCTTGCCTTTCCATCTTTTTGCTTCTGTTCCTTTTTAGATTAGATTTTAAAACTATTTCTTTTATTGTGATGTATTATAAAAATATACTTTGTACAGGGTATGAACTATTGTATATCTTTGGATAAGCGTCACTAAAAATAGACATTAATTTTAAAAAGAAAATATTTGAGATAATGTAAAGACTTTGAGCAAATAGTTCCACAGATACAGAATTAAATATTATGTGTAGTCTCAATAAAAACTATTTGCAGAACAGATATTCACAAATTCATTAAGGATACCCATGAATAACATTTATAGGTTTTAAATCTAGTTTCTAATTTGAACTTCTTTCCTGCATATGAATCTCTCAAAACTGATTATGCTAAGACATCTCACTCACACAGTCAAGAAATTTAATACAGCTCCTGCCACTCATTTGTCCCTTTTGAATTACTATAATACATTAATACACATTGGTTGCACTTTGTCTCACTAAAATGTGTTTTTAAAAAACCGATAATTTTCTGATAATATAGCTAGCTAATTCTGGTACAATTAAAAGGCTTCCAACAGTTTAAGCTAAATAGTTTTTACTGTGCAATCTTATTACCATCAAGTATTTCTAGGAAAACCTCCCAGTTACTTGAAATATTAATGTCTTCTTCATAAACATGATAATCCAGAAACACAGTTCCTGGATTTTTCCAGGTCTTCTTTCTCAGGCGAAATCTACAGGAAAAAGATTTGCAAAAATGTTAGCATATGTCCATAAACAAAACCATTATCAAGATTAAGGCCACAATATTTAATCTGAATAATGCCTTGTTTACATTAGGGAAAGGTCATGTGTTCTACTACAAGCACTTAGCCAATTTGAGCTAAGAGGGCTAATACAATTTTTCAATATCCATATGGAATCCTTTGTTTTTTAATATAATGTTTGAACTTGCAGAAATGGAGCAAAGTTTTTGTTCCATGAGAAACAATATAAAGTCTGATGCAAAGACAGATATTGTGTGCTACATTGTGCTAAGTGTCCATGACAACACTGAACAAGCAAACTAGGTTTCCCATGTCACACTATATTTGCTCAAGATTTAATTTTAAAACACGTAATTAAAAAAAAGGAGCATTTCCCCATACTTTTTGCTTTAAATGGCAAAAATCAACGGTACCCCATTTTTTGTAAGCAGGCTTTAGGCACCTCACATAAACTTCACTGTAGTGTGCTTTACCTGTCAATAGTCAGATCTAGTCCACACTGTTCCCTGAGCTGAGGAAGTAGCTCCTCTTTTGACTGCCGCACCGTCATTCCTTTAGCAAAAACAGAATCTAGAAGAAACTTGCAGGGCTGTGAAAACAAATGTAAAATTATTAAGCTTATTAGAGAACTCACTCTCTTGACACACTCATAAAAGGTGAAGTTATAAAATACAGGGCTGCTGCCATAGCCTCCATAGCATTGAAAAAAATACCCCATGGTTTCCACACATGATCACCACCAATGTGACAAAGACTATTTAGGATTTCTGTTTATAAGGTATGCAGAACTCAGTAATAAAGCAATGCAATTTTTAAAAAGTTTGTTGTTATGTGTCATGTCCATTTAATGATTAAGGAAAATACATGTCACTGTCTTGTGTTGTACGAAGTCAACATCAATGGTTTAACCAATTATTGTTAGTAATGGGGAAACAACACTAGACTAGTTTATTTTATATATTTCCTCATGCTCATATTCAACCATTCCTTCCATGGCTGCAGGGAGTAGCTAGGAAACAAATATTGAGTGCTGGTTCATACATCACAGTAATCCAAGGCTCATATGGTTTTTTGTTCCCAGTTCAAGGATGAGTGGAGCAAAGAAGAGCAATTCAGCAGCATGCAATAGTAAGCCCTGTTTTATGGTTTATGGTTCACCATGACATGTGAGCACAGTCAGAGGCTAATTAGAATGATAATGACACGTAATAGAAATGAATTACTTTTAATGTGCTAAATCGCATGCAATAATGCATTCCACTGAATTTGTGCTTCTATAATCTGCACCTTCTCTGTGGCAACTAAGTGACAACAGATTCATGCCACAATTTATATGTTAAATGCACAACTTTTCCCAGAGATAATTTCTGTTTTTTGTCACAGTGGCTCCCATAAAATGATGATGCACATACTCAAATAATTAAACTGTAAATGGTCCAACTTTCAGATGACAAGCTAGCCCAAGCACAAGAGTTTTCAAGCTTTACTTACCTCTGGATCATTTACCAAGAGCTGATAAACCTTGACTCTGTATTCACCTTTCTTCAATGCTCTCCCAAGCCGAATTGTTATCTTTTAAATTAGGGGTGGGGAAAATAGAAACAAGATTAGATGTTAGCTGTCTCTTATAATCAACATGGAATATAGTCAATACCAGGCGTGTCAAGTGGTGGGGACTGTGGAGTCTTCAGCCCCCCCCCCCCAATTTTTCAAGAAAGGGCCTGGGCTCCCCCAAAATCCTGTGACCCGCTCCACCTCCTTGCTGATGTTGCACGGGCAAGAGGAGGCCAAGTGTGGAGCCCGGCGGCTGCACTTTGCTGGCTCCTCCCCGCCCGATATTGAGCGGGGAGGAGGCCAAGCGCAGAGCACACAATGTGGGGGTCAAGTCGACGCCCTTAAGTCAATACAGCAAGAATCATAACCACCAGAAGGCCCACAGATTTTTGTTATTTTGATATTACAGGCATGAGGGAATGGTTGCCCCACAAAATTTAGAGTCTCAGATTTTAGGAGGGTGAAGGAAGGTGTGGCAAGAAACTTTAAAAAGGGTGTTCAACAGACTCAAGTCAGGGATATTTTTTTTAATGTGGAATATACTATTTGGGTTAGATGACCCCTCCAAGTCATCTAGCTACAAGTAAGGTGAAGAGAAAATACAGTTTCAATTATGAAATATATATATTTAACAAAGTTTCATAAATTACCCTAGTTGTAGAATGTGGTTTTTCCTATGTAGCTACTAAGTCCCTATATTGCAACACAGAGACAAATGCTTCACCTGCAAAATATCTGAATAATCCCCATATTCTAGACCTTATTACATGTATTTCAGTATTTAACAGCAGATTTTGCTAACCTTGTTGTCATCTGAGAAGGATGAAAGAGTCTCATTCAGCCGAACACTCTCAAACTCTTGATTGCTGGCATAAACTCGAAAGACCTTAAACTGAGATGATGGAACGCCAACAAAAGGCTCCAAGTGTTGTTTGAAGGCAGAGAGCGTAATTCTTTTATCAACATGAATCAACAGCCCTAAAGCAAAAAAGAAAGAAACAAACAAACAAACCCAATGAAATTCTTTGTGCATAATGTATACTTGCTAATATCTACTATGCTACTCCTGTAATGTAGCAGTGTCAAGTGAATCATCTTCAAGTGCTCTCCACTAAGTGCAGACTGTGAACCCCAGTTCAGCAGCAAGTATAATGGAATGGATGTTCATATCTGCTTTGCTAACCCTACCCCCATTCACTATCAGGAAACAAAAAACAAAGAAAGCCTGACACTTTTCTTTTTGACAGAAGTAGATAAACTTTATAGGCATAGTTGCCCTTTCAAAATGAATAATGTTTGCCAAATTACAGGCACACAGGTCCAAGAGTTTGGGGAGGATGTCATCCCCTCCTCCCGAAAAGGAACAGTCTCTAACTTTCCCCCTTTTTTGTCACGCAGAAGAGGCACGGCATATTTGCAGCATTTCCTGTCAACTACAAAATGGCACATACCATTTTCACTCAAATGCAAGTACTCTGCCAAAATATGAAGATTAAACATGCAGGTTCCCAATAAAATATTGGGCAGTAGAGAATTCTCCACACCTCATCCTTTTATGTTCTCCAAAGGGCAATATCCAGCAGTGTCAGCACAACAGATTTTCACTTGCAAAGTGGGGCCTCCATATCCTGCAGCTCTCTGCAGACCTCCAAAATCTGCTCTAGAGGATTGAGGGACCAGACCAGGGGTAGACAACCTATGGCCCGGGGGCCGGATGCGGTCCAATTGCCTTCTAAATCTGACCCACGGAAGATTCGGGAATCCATGTTTTTACACAAGTAGAATGTGTGCTTTTATTTAAAATGTATCTCTGAGTTATTTGTGGAGTTGGCCTGGTGTTTGTACATGAGTAGAATGTGTGCTTTTATTTAAAATGCATCTCTGGGTTATTTGTGGGGCATAGGGATTCGTTCATTTCCCCCCCTGCAAAATACAGTTCGGCCCCCCACAAGGTCTGAGGGACAGTGGACCGGCCCTCTGCTGAAAAAGTTTGCTGACCCCTGGACTAGATCCTCCAAATTAAGTTACAGGGATGCAGCGGACTGTACAGTATATAAGAGGAAAGGAAAGATCTGTTACATCTGGTGGGCCAAAGGTTGGATATCACTCTTGAGTATCTAGGAGCATCTTTCTCCATTTTGTAAATACGTGTGTGGTTAAATTTACAAATTTTGTTGAAAGGAAGCATGCAAATGTAAAATAATAAAAATGCACATTTCAAAACACATGTTTTGCCTTTCATACATACATTTTTGCCCCTCTCCTGAACCTTCTTCTGCAACGTAGGGCTCCGCTTTGAAATACATATATTGTGCTTCTCCCCTGCTCTTCCCACTTTCATCATATTCACTGTCGGTTCCAGAATCCTCTTCAGCTGTATCCCATGTTTCTTTTTTCCCTTCGTTGGCTTTGGATCTCCGACTGCTTGTTATACTGTGTGAGTCAAGTCCATTGGCCAAGGGTATAGCAGCACTGTCTACATTGCACAATGTGTCACTACTGTGACTGGAACTAAGAATATCACTGTCCACCGAACTTGTACTCCTGTCATTATTCACATCAGAATCTGATCGCTCCTCTGACTGGAAATTATCTGGATCAGAAACCTGTATTTGGTTTTCAAGTTCTCGGTTTTCTGCTGATACTGATGAGTCTACCTCATTTGAAGGAGATTCAATGTTTTCAAAGTCACTTGCCTCTGTGCTCTTGCTACTGTCTCCATTATCCCCTTCTTGCTGCTGCTGCTGTAGAGAAAAGGTTTTAAGTTTTTCAGTGCTTTCTTCTAGGATAGCTTCTACTGATTTCATATTACCTAGAGGTCCTTTCACTCTTTCACATATTTCATCTAGATTTCCAGAGTCTCCACTGGCTTTCTGTAAAACTGTTCGCCTTAACTGTGATCCAGGAGATTGTTCTGGTAATGAAACGTACAGTCTGATTGTATTTGCATGCCGATCTAGGAGTTTCCATAACTGTGAATCTGTAAATGCCAGTTGTCGATCCTGAGACTCTGAACTTTCAATAAATACCTAAAATAAAGAGATGAAAAGAAGAAGAAAACTTCTGTTTCATAAGGAATTTATGTATAGAGCACTCAGATATGGAAATACACAAAGGATGCATCTGTCAATTAAGTTATTCTTACAGGACAGGTCTATGGTCTTAGCCAATACTGCTGAAATCTAGACAATGGTTATTCTTTGGAAGCCACCCCATCTCATTTTGTTTTCATATGCCATTTGAGATATAGGTTTTTAAAAAACACATGTTGACATACAGTGGATTTAAGAAACAACATTAGCACTTCCCAAGACAAAACTAATTTAACATAAAATCTTACTTTATTGCTCCTAAAAAAGCCTTCAGCTTTAAGTGTTTTGTTAGCCACACCGAGGAGACGCAAATCATTGTAGCAACGTTCCAGCACAACCCGCATTGTTTCAGCTGGCAAATGTACAGTCTAAGGAGGCCAAAAGAAATAAGATACTGTTAATCGTTTTTTGCAAGCTGACTATAAAAAGATAATCTGCATATAATTTCTTTTCAGGGTACATTTTATACAATATAGATATTGCTGTATCTTTGTTGTTGCTGTTTAGTCGTTTAGTCGTGTCCGACTCTTTGTGACCCCATGGACCAAAGCACGCCATATCTTTATAAAACACAAATGCCATGCAAGAGTGAATATTGCAATAACACAAGATGATGCAATTGATTTACCTTTGAAATGAGATGCTTAAATTCCGTAACTGTCTGGTTCAAATAAGCACGGACACTAATTGGAGGAACCACAGTTTCTTGCTTTAGGTCAACAACATGAACTTTTACCATGACTTCTATCAAAATAAGAAAAAAAATTATCACACATGAAGACACATTACATGAAAAGAAGAAAGGTCATCATTTCAACAGCTGCAGCCATTTAGTAGATAAATTAATATCTCTTCAGAGAAAGCACATAGCATAATTGTATAAAATGATTTCAGAAGACTGATTCAAAGATCCCTCAGTTTAGCTGAATTAAGCATGTTTATTGAAGGAATTAAAGATACACAGGGAATCTTTAAGAAATATTACTTACCACCAGGTTTGTAACACTGGAAAGCTTGGTCAGGTCGCCTTGTTTCCAGGAGTAGATCAAACATGTATGTTGATTTAACACCTCCAAGCAAGATTCCCATTGGAGTGTCCTCTTCTCCTTCATATGATCGCTCCAAATAGTCGTGGAACTCGTCATATTTAACAAGACGACAGCAATCCAGGGGAACCGCTTCTTCTAAATCCATTATCTAAATGCAAAGATGAAGAATAATTCCTTGAAATTCTGCTTGCTAATTCTGAGCAAGCATTCAGTCAAAACGGGAGTAAAAGGGAACTATTATTTCAAGTTTTACAATTTGATCAACTGGTTCTAGCCACCTTGAGTTTAAGAAAATATGAGAAATAAATATAACGTTAAGAGGTGTTTGCATGCTCGGTCTAGACATGTCAAGATTCCCCTCAGCCCTACTAAAAAGTGGACCAGGAAAATTCTACTTTCAGTATTGTTACTGTGTAATAAAGATTGAGCTAATTAGTTAAGGTTTACCATGAATACATGGATTTATACCCAGTGTATAAATTACAATCTGAAATACATTATACTGCACCTTATAGGCTATCTCAACAGCTTCCTTCAGAGTCTTGTCCTTGTGAACTTCTAGTTTATTCTCCATCATTATTTGTTTCACAGGGTGCAAACAGAACAATTTTATCTGTATAGTCATAAACAAAAGGATCAAGTCAAATAGATTTGAATACATTTAATAGGTATGATCTATGAAATTATAAAAATGCAGTAGTAGTATCTAGCAATGTTTAGAGATATATGCTCTATGCACAACCATTTTGAGCAGAAGGTGGGTTCACAAAGGGAAAATGGGGGGAGTTGAAGAAAAGCATGCAGGCATATAGCTTGTTCTTAGCCTAATAAAACTACGGGTTACTAGAACTCTTAACTGGGCAATTGTCAGACAAGGCAATTAATGAAAATTTAGACCTACTGTACTTGGGCAAAGTAGGTCCCTAGAAATCTATAGTGTAACAGTTATTTGTTAGCACAGCGTCAGGTGAGAACATGCAGACAATTCAGGTATCAGTGACCTCTGATGTAACTGATCTGCATATATTACACCTCTTTTGTGGAGACAAATACTATAGGATACAGAAAGTCATCTCTTCACATTAAAAGGGAACTTCTGATTAGAGTTAAAAACTCCCATAACAGTGCACGTTTCTTGCAAACTGAAGAGATGCATTTATTCACACTCATGAATTCTGTAATATTTTCATGCAAATAAAAAAAAAATCATTTTGGCTCTACAAAAGAATTTCTGTGAAACTACTGGAATTTGTAGATTAATTTATTCTTCTTTAATGAAAAAAACACTGCTTAGTTAGAAACATGCATTCAATTTCAATGGGAATTGAAGTGAAAAAGCAGAGGAAAAAAGCACCAAGAATCTAGATCATAACCTTTTGACAACAGATTAAATAATAGCTCAACCATCCCCACAAAACCCAACTTCAAAATATTGTAAAAGTACGATATATTTGGATTAGCACTAAATCCTTGCTATTTTCAACAAATGGCTGCTTATTTGCTGCAAATTTAGCTTTTCTTTGCTTGCCTTCTGCCTTAAATCTCATGCAATGCATTAACAAAGCTATTGAGAGACAAATACCCACCTTTCTTTCTCTCCATTAACAGTTGGTATTGTTCTTGATCTCCATTTTTCCAAAGAAAATTATTGCTGCCTATCAACTATATGATACCTATTTTATATTGTAAACTGCCCTGTGATTCTCAGATGAAGGGCGGTATAGAAATTTAACTAATACAGAAATAATACTTAATATTCCTCTCTAACTTAATCATCTTTATAGTTTAAAAGAAGAAAATCACAGGAGCTGATGGGAGTAGCAGCCCAACAACATCTGGAGAGCCCAAGGTTGGTGATGGCTGTCTTAATTTGGGGTTGAGTCTTGACTGATTTCCATGCACAATCCCACCACAAATTCTATTGTGAAAGCACAAATTCTATTGAGATGAAACATGTCAGAACAAACCTTGCAAGTATTGCGCTCTATTTCACGTTGTCTTTTTTCTTGTTCTTCCAACTCCTTTTCTTTTTCTACGAGTCTTTTAATGTGCTCTGGATATTCAGTCACTTCTAGGAACTCTAACAATGCAAATAGGCAAAAGTTCAAATGAGCTACTCTTCCAGAACGTTCAGTACTTTGCTTATTCTTCATCTAAAATAGAGATCAAACCACCTTACATAACTGCTTCCAGGCAGCCTATCATATAAACAGTACTGACACATATCCCATTACCCTTAGCAGCAGAGCTGCATCATGCGCCTTCAAGACCATCTCAAGGCCAACAGCAGAAACACCATACCTTTATATTCACTATGTAATTTTATCTGTTGTACTGTTTTAACATTTTACCACAACATGCCCTGACTTGCATTTTAAAAGTATTTGTGTAAGTGGAGACACGGGTTTTGTGAAGTTTTTGTTTTGTGTTATTTAAAAAGTACTTAGCTTGACGTACAACATTTAGGAAACTTAGTAAACAAAAAAAGGAGAAGGTGTGAATTATTTTTTTATTTTAAAAGGGACAGTTGTCTTTACTCACTTCTGCAGTTTTATTTGTTGTGAAATATGAAACTATATTTATGAAAACCACCACTTACTTGCATTCCTCGTTGTATCCTTCAGTCTATATATAAGCATGTATGCATTTGTAGAGCTGTTGGGAAAATTTCAGAGTCAGTATCTATTGTGGATGTGGAAAAAAACCACACCTGCACACAGTATCTAAACTAAATGTGTACAAACATATCTAAGTCTTAATAACACAAACACTTTTTACAATTAGCATAGCGGAGCTCAAGACCTAGCAATAAAAAAACCCAACCTCTTTGATTAGGCTAGAGACTACCTAGGAGTGAAATCAAAGTATTTTGAGGGAGAGACGAAGATTTGTGTCTCCTCCCTCAAAATACTTTGATTTCACCCCTAGGTAGTCAACAGAACATACTGAGAAACCTTTTATCCATAACACTGAATATAATTATATTAATTCAGAAAATTCAATTGTACTATACAAGTTTTATAGTGTATTTAAACTTTCCTAACCTTGCAAAAGCACTGGAATAATATCCTCTGCTTCCAGATGTTCCGCCATAAGTTTTCTTAATGTCTTCATGAGTTATCTAGGGGAAAAGATGGCACATAATTTTCCTTGTTAATTACTTCATCAGCTACAGTAGCATATCTAAGCTGCAATATTAATTATGGACTACACTACAGAGCTGATATAAGCTATTCTCTCCACTTTAGCGCAACCCCCATCTAATGTCTCTAGACAAATGCTGCAATGTTGTGGCAAGTCCGCTCAAACCCTACCCTGCAGTATGCGGAATAAACTGCACTACAGGACTATCTTAAGGCAGTCTGCCACAGTCCTTTCCAACCTGCAATATAGAGAATTAACTGCATTTGCTTTGGAATTTGAATGGTTTTTTGAACTGCAGTCTTCATGATCCCCTACCCAAAGCCTGTCAATAGTTTACGGGTGCTGCCACTATAGTTACATGAGAGCAGGCACTATGTCTCAGAGACTGGAAACTGAATATAAGACAATTAACTTACCTTGCTAACATGTTGATCATTGAAGCTGTACCATTGATCATCAGTGAATGATTTTATGCATGCATAGTAATGGCCTCCAGCTGCACTTCCCGAATGGACCATGACAGAAAACAGTTCATATAATAATGAATTCTGTGAGAAGGTAGAAACAAACATATTGTTCGGAAAAAGGCTACAATTAATTTTTTTGCAGGATTATATAAAATTAAATCTTAAGATTTGTTCAAGTTTGATGGTATCTTTCTTGATTATAGCAACCATGCACTAAAAGGTTAGTACCGATACTTCAAATTTATTCCTTAGTAGCTACCACACCATTAAGTAACTCCTTTCAAGGTTTAACCAACATCTATGAGTATCTAACAGAATACTTAGAATCATAGAATCATAGAGTTGGAAGAGACCACAAGGGCCATCGAGTCCAACCCCCTGCCAAGCAGGAAACACCATCAAAGCACTCCTGACATATGGTTGTCAAGCCTCTGCTTAAAGACCTCCAAAGCAGGAGACTCCACCACACTCCTTGGCAGCAAATTCCACTGTCAAACAGCTCTTACTGTCAGGAAGTTCTTCCTAATGTTTAGGTGGAATCTTCTTTCTTGTAGTTTGGCTCCATTGCTCCGTGTCCGCTTCTCTGGAGCAGCAGAAAACAACCTTTCTCCCTCCTCTATGTGACATCCTTTTATATATTTGAACATGGCTATCATATCACCCCTTAACCTCCTCTTCTCCAGGCTAAACATGCCCAGCTCCCTTAGCCGTTCCTCATAAGGCATCGTTTCCAGGCCTTTGACCATTTTGGTTGCCCTCCTCTGGACACGTTCCAGTTTGTCAGTGTCCTCCTTGAATTGTGGTGCCCAGAACTGGACACAGTACTCCAGGTGAGGTCTGACCAGAGCAGAATACAGTGGCACTATTACTTCCCTTGATCTAGATGCTATACTCCTATTGATGCAGCCCAGAATTGCATTGGCTTTTTTAGCTGCTGCGTCACACTGTTGGCTCATGTCAAGTTTGTGGTCAACCAAGACTCCTAGATCCTTTTCACATGTACTGCTCTCAAGCCAGGTGTCACCCATCTTGTATTTGTGCCTCTCATTTTTTTTGCCCAAGTGCAATACTTTACATTTCTCCCTGTCAAAGTTCATCTTGTTTGTTTTGGCCCAGTTCTCTAATCTGTCAAGGTCATTTTGAAGTGTGATCCTGTCCTCTGGGGTGTTAGCCACCCCTCCCAGTTTGGTGTCATCTGCAAATTTGATCAGGATGCCCTTGAGTCCATCATCCAAGTCGTTGATAAAGATGTTGAATAAGACCGGGCCCAAGACAGAACCCTGTAGCACCCCACTAGTCACTCTTCTCCAGGATGAAGAGGAACCATTGATGAGCACCCTTTGGGTTCGGTCAGTCAGCCAGTTACAAATCCACTGAGTGGTAGCATAGTCAAGACTGCATTTTACCAACTTATTTAACAAGAATATCATGGGACACCTTGTCAAATGCCTTGCTGAAATCAAGGTAGGCTATATCGAGTTTCAATCAAAGGAAGCAATAGTCCCGCTCTATTCTGCCTCGGTCAGACCACACCAGGAGTACTGTTTACTGGGCACAATTTAAGAAGGCTATTGACAAGCTGGAATTTGTGCAAATGAGGGCAACCAAGATAATCAAGGGACTGGAAGCCAAGACTTATAAGGAAAAGTTGAGGGAATTGGGTATGTTTAACCTGCTAAAGAGGAGACTGAGAGGATATATGATAGCAATCTTCAAATATCTAAAGGCTGTCACATGGAGGATGAAGCTCCTCTTCCAGAGGCTGGGACCCAAACCAATGGATTCAAGTGACAATAAAGGAGATTCCTACTAAACATCAGAAGAACTTCCGACAGTAAGAACTGTTCAGCAGTGGAAGAGCCTCTCATGGGAGGTGGTAGCCTCTTCTTTCTTGGAGGTTTTTAACCAGAGGTTGGATGATCTAGTCAAGATTCCTCTACAATTCTAAATTCTGGAATATGTATTATTCATTGATAGCATAACAGAACTCTCTCAATAAGGCATACATTTTAAAAACATGATCAATTATTGGGTGGAGCAAATCACACATAGCCATTTTTACAAGGTACCTTTTCACTGGCAGCTTTTGAAATCCTTTCAGCAGCACTATTGCTTTCCAGACATATTCCTTCATCAACCCCATCATCATTTGAAAAATCATTGCTCATCTGATCACTATGACAACTCCCTTCATTCTCTGCGCCACTGTCAGTGCAGCTTTCTGTTTGAGGAGACTTCTTAAAAATAAGTAACCAGAAGCAGTTTAGAAAGTATTAAAGACCTATACATCTGATCAACTTTGTATGTAATGCTCGTGCTGTACTCTTGAATGCTACAAAAACATTTGACACATTCCTTAAGATTTCTTATGCTTCAACATAAAGAGTTCCATAGACCCAATCTAGTTCAAAGTACTAGGATTCAAAGTTCAAAGTACAAATGTGGATTCCCAAGGACTCAAGAACCCCCAAATATGCATGAACAGAGGCAGGGGAAATAGGCTTGAGTGCCTATCCTCATTCTTTGTACTACCTGCATACATGTGTATATGTAGGGGCAAGGGAAAATAGGGCATTATAGATGCCCATGGGAACCCTCTGCACATGGTTTCATTGTCTGTTCACTGACCTCTGAACTGTTCAATTGTAACATAAATGTTTAAAATAAGCTGTGGTCACACCTTAATGAACA
Source organism: Podarcis vaucheri (assembly GCF_965113315.1). Taxonomy (NCBI): domain Eukaryota; kingdom Metazoa; phylum Chordata; class Lepidosauria; order Squamata; family Lacertidae; genus Podarcis; species Podarcis vaucheri. The sequence continues at coordinate 69,924,232 of NC_138759.1, forward strand.
AATTTATCATGGCATAAGCTTTCGCAGAACTGTGTCATAATAAATTTGTTAGCTGCTAAGATGTCGCTACACTTCATTGATTTTTCTACCCCCTTGGATAAAGATACAAGACAAGACAATAATAGCCTTTTGCACGGGAGTCAGCAGAAGGCAGATCAACTCTGAGGACTCTGTACTCTCCAGGAGACTGGCAAGGGTTTCTAGCTGCTTTACAAGAGTAACAGTAACAGCTAAAAGGCTGCCCCCCCCAAAAAAAAATCCCTGCTGAAATAAAGAAATCTGGATTTTTGGCATGAAAGAATGATGAGCTCAAGTCTGATACTCAGGCCAGGAATTTTATTCTGTATGTGCTCAGGGTTCCTCTGTTCCTTTATTCAAACTATATTCCTACATCCATGGACCACTATTTTGCATCTGGATCCTGTTGGTGGACCTCAAGGTTCCAGTAAAGAACAAAGCAGATTTAAATTCAGACAGCTCAGCACACTGGTTACAGCCAGTGGTGTCCCTTTGTAATCAAAGAAGAGCTTCTGAGCCAGCGGAGGTAGCCTGTTGCAGAAGTTGGGGGGGGAGCGTTTTCTGCCATTTCCCCCTCCATCTTGCAGCTCCTCTGAGGATAATCTCCAGAGGGCTGGGAGAATCTTCCAGAACAAGAAGGCAGGGGGGAGGGGGGCAGGGCAGAGTGGTAAATATCACTCTTCCACCAGTGAATCTCTTTGATGGACCAAACATGCAAAAAGTACCAACTTGGTTCCATAGTCAGGCCTAGATATATATTTTTAATGGGTGTTTTCATCTGGGATTGAAAATTTTAAAAACCAGGTATCACAGCAACAAGCCAGTGTTTAATGTTTAGCAAGAATTTCAAAAAGGGAAAAATGATATGTTTAGGCCTTGAAACTGGGAACGGATTTCAAAATGATTTTTGTTTGATACTCAGGCAAACAGAACTACATTTGAGAGATAAAGATAATTCTTAAAATACAACCAGTATGCGGTTTGTTACCTCATCTTCAATATCGATAAATGAACCCATGTCTAGCTCTTCTGGAAATGTCATACGGTCATTAAGTTTTATCCTGTGCATAGTGGTGTAATCAAAGTCAAATCTCTTTAGCTGCAAGGTCAGCAGATAGGGAAAATGCAAAAATCGCAAGCCCTGAAAAACATAAGGCAAAAAAAAAGAAAAGATATAAAGGCAATGATAAATATCAAGGATATATATCCAGTTAGTTCAGAGTTCTGTCAAAAGGCATTTATTACCTTCCTTGCATCGCATTTCTTCTTGCACCGTTCACAGAAGTACTGATTGGGGCCATCAAGGATCTCCGGCTGAATGAAAGCATGTAAAGCTTCCTCCTAATCAAGTGGGAAGGAAAAGATAAGCAGCTGCTGAGACAGATAATGTTGAACTGTGCAACAAGCAAAAGTTCATTTAACAGGTGATTTAATATATTAAAATAATCTCCATAAACAAAATAAAAAAGCAGCTACTGGATTAGGGAGGAAAAAACTCACGGGTCAACAACTTTTGCATTCTACCTTAGGTAAGCAGTCAAATCATGATCAATAACACATCACATTTTATTAACAAATTGATGGTTCCATCAGAATTAAGTTTTGTGAACAATCCAAGTCTGTTATCTTGCACATCACATTAAGCCACAGTGGCACAGTCAGCAGTTTCTTGGCCTTACCCCCCCCCCCCCCGGTTTAAAGATGGCATTGATCTTTCAGGAACATGGGCAAAATTAAGCAGAGGGCATCTTTTAAAAGGTATTAATTCTGTTCTGTCATCTCTTAAAGGTATTGTCATATTAATCTGAAATCTTAGATTTCAGCTCTGCACATAGCCAGGTGTATATTAAGTCCCATTAAACAGAATATGCACATTTCAGTGTATAAACTGCCAACAGCCTAACTTTATATCATTGTATGGCTATATGAGAGAGGTGGCTAATGTTTGCAATTTTTCCAACACAGATTAAAAAGCTCCATATATGGAAAAATGTGTGTGCACTGTCAGGTATGAAAGCAGAATAAGAAATTCATTTTTCTGGTAAGCCTAAAACCACAAAGGCAGCTACCCAATGGAGTAGAATTTACTGAATTAGTCTGTAGAACATTGCTTTTTTCAGGGTTACTCAAGGGTACGCAGTACTAGCACCTCTTTTTTATTGTTAAAAGTGTGGCACTTTCTGTAACAACTTCGAAGTGAGTACCAGCACCTGTTTTTCTAGAAAAAAGCACTGCTGTACACCATATCAAAAGAGAATATAACCTACATTTAAATTCTGCATAAAAGCAAAATATATCAAAACCCCAAATAATACAGATTGTTTCAATTGTTACTAAAACTAAAAACTGAAAATAGGGGAGATAGATTTCTCAGTTCTAAGGACATAAAATCATTCTATCTGTTGTCCGAAATGGATTCCAAATCCCTTTCCCTGAGGCTGGAGGCTTTTGTCACAAAGGAGACTACTTTTCATGTCACATAGATTAGTCCCCTGTAGTAAACTTTTTTTTTAATTCTCTAATATTTCATGTTCCTTAGTAAAGGTTCTAATATCGGAATAAAGCTGATATTCAAGAATATAGTGAAGTAAATCCTCTGGCGCTGCTGCCCCAAGATGCATAATAAATTTTGGGCCAGGGTGCTGAAAAAAACTCTCCAGTTGAACAATTTATTCCATCTGCTCAAATGGAGTCAGGTACAACTTTCCCGATTCAAAAAACTTCAGATTTATTACAGTTTTCCCATTCTGCATGAACCACTGTTTTGGCATCATTTTGTCCCAGATTGTTTTGCAGTATATCTCCTATGGGTGTGATTAGATCATTCAATAAATCCTTATAAAAAGGTGCCACTGTTAATGGTAAATAAATGCAACAAGTCATTGCTCAGCTTGGCTCGTTCCAGCTAGTTGGTACCCTAAATCTGTGACTCATGAAGAAACAGTGTGTGGACTCTTCTGAGGATATGGAATGCTTAGATGTAGGCAGCAGTGAAGGATGCCTCAGTCCTTGACTCTTGGGTCTTGGTACCTGGAGAAATGCCTACTCCCACATACCATTGTGTTTCATATGCTTTGTAGTTTTTTAATTGTTGTAAGTCACTCCAAGTAATAAAAATGTATAAATTTGACTATACATTAATGACGTCCTCCAAGGGCCTCTCCACAGTTTGAGGTAAGGCAAGTGGCAGCAAGGGACAAGGCATTTCCAGTTGCAGTGTCCTGTCCCTGGAGGTCCAGGAAAACTCTCTGGTGCCAAAAAGATGGCACTGCATTTTTTGCCAGTAGTCAAAGGCCTTTTTATTCTCCTGTGCTTTTAGTATGTTTTTACAAGGATTTTATGCTTTCAGTGGTTTGATTATATCTTTGTATTAATAGGTTTATCACTATACACACACCACTCAGAAAATGAAAGCTGAAGCGTGGTACAGAGATCCCTTAATAAAATAAGGTAATGTTTCTGGTTTGAGACATGTGTGGCTACCTCACAAATGGTGCATGCACAATAGGTATGTTTTGAACATATCAACTGGAAGTCCTTAGCATAGGAAATTAAGAGAGATTCTTATTTTTTCTCAGTGCATTATTCCCCATTTCTCTCTTCTTCCCAATACTATGAATAATATTTGGAGGGCGAATTATGAGTTGTATGAAACAACTTGTCAAAAAAATGCTGAGCATATGACCTGTTTCTATTTATGTCAGCTGAGTCTTTTATTCAAAAGTAACTAAAAATATTGAGACACGCGAGCTTGAAAGCTGACAGAAGACTGGGCTCATGAATTCAAGAAGCACCTTCACTGGTGAAGGTAAAATCAGAAACACCATTTGTTATGTTGTAAAATGAGTAATTTAAAGGCAGATAAGGACATTTTAAAAGGTTCTGAAAGTCACTTTCTCTCATGATCAACAGCTGTCCCCTGATTTCTAAATAAATAATAGGGGGCTTAATGGGAGAGAAAACTCACCAATTGCAAAATGGCTGGTACACAGCTTATAAGATTACTATCTAAAGCATGTTGTTTGATGGATCCCACTTTGGGAGGAGATCAAGGATATGGGAAGGTCCTCAAAAAGCCTCCAATGCATCCCTCCAATGCATCCCATTTCTGAGAGCTCAGAGAAGCACTAAGAACAAACAGAACAAAGGTTTTACAGCCCCAGCTTTTCCACATGAACAAAAATTCTGTCACTGTTGATAGAGAAGAACTCTTTACAAAGGGACTGTTCTTCAAACCATAATGGGGAAGGTAGGGGGAACTACTCTACTTGGCTCCTCTGCACCGTTGGTTTTTTTGTTTGTTTGTTTTAAAAATTGTACCTAAATATTGCAGAGTACAAGGAAGTATTTTTTTTTTAATCTATTATAAGCGACAATCTTTGCATCAGAAGGCAATTACTATGAAGTGGATTACAGATTTTGCAGTTTTGACTCTATAAAATATAAATCAATCTGAAGCAAGCATGCGTATCACCTGTACAAAATATAGATTTTTAGACTACAACTATGACCTGCTAATAAGGCCATTCAGGGAACAATTGCTGACTAGAATGCTTAAGTAATCTGCACCAAAACGGCTGAGGTATTTTTTTCCAGCAACATCTTATTATGTGGGAAGCAATTAGTCAGATATAGAAATATGCAGTAGAACAGAATGTGTTACATCTTTTACATTTAAAAAAATGGCATGTGAATGACTGACAAAGTGGTTATGTAAAATTTATGTAGACTGTGTGATGTGCAAGTCAACAAGGAACCATACTATTATATAGATCCATATCTATAGATATAGATATATATACAGATATAAACAAAAACAAGTGATGCTCCTATGGATCTTCAAAACTTGAATGAAAAAAACTCATGAATGGTAATGCATTATTTAATGACTTTAGTGCTTACCAAAGAGGAAGTGATGCTCAAAGTCATTTTAATGGGATTTTTACAGATCAGCTTTTTAAAAATATGTGTTATATTTGACTGCTGTGTATTTTACTTCTTTCTACACTTTTCTATAATTTGTATAATTACAGGAGGTTGGATTTGATGATCCTCAGGGTCCCTTTCCAACTCTACAGTTCTATGATTCTATGATGCTTCTGCCTTATATGAATGAAATTGAAAAGTATTTTATAAATACTATTTCTACCAAAATGTCTCTATTAACTAGCATAAGTTGGTTTTCAATGTGGTTCTGACTCAAGGAAAGTCAAGAAGAAATTATAGAAAAGTCAAACCATTTAAAATTTATTCTAGTAGTTAGATCCCATGTCATGGTTGGCCTCCAAAGGCTCCTTTCAAAGCAAGTTAGCTTTGGGGCCAAGAAAATGTTGATCAATAACATCATCCACTGAATAATTCACAGCAAAGTGTGTCTGTGACTGCATCCTTCCCTTCCCAGTGTTCCCCTAAATCTGCTTCAGAGTCTTGATGGTGGTGGTGGTGGGGCTTTCAGAGCAGACCTTGAATTGCATGGGTAGAAGAGAGAGGTGATGTCCCATTGCAGAACCTAATGTGACACTAGATCACCCAAAGTACTTCATTTCTCATATCACTATCAAGGACAAGGAGATAGGTTAATATTCGCAGGAAAAGCCAGAAGCTGTCTAGTCAAGGCTATTACTGTTGAATTAAATAGGATTTACTTCTAGGTTAGTGGGATAATATAATGTCCTAGATGTTTGATCTGGAGTTTGCTCCCACTGGTGACAGAACTCAAGGTTCTATTCAATATGCTACTGATGGCAAAAAAAGGGGGAAGAGAAATGTAACAAATTTCCCCTTCCTCCTGCAGTCACCTTTCATACTAACTGAGGGTCCCCAACCCTGCTATTCAGGGCAAAATCAACAAAAACCACCTACTCACCCATTTTGCCTGTGGAATTCCTTAGTTGGATAAGAAGCCTTCCAAGAATAGAGGGAAGTTTTCTGTTCATGGGAGGCAACATCCAACCCTATGTTCACTACACTTCAGCTGCACTGAAATAAAAGGGACCACATACAACTAACAGGCTGCAGCTCAATATCCACTTACTGGAGAATAATGCCTGGGAAGTGGCTTTGCTTATGAGTAGAAATGTCTAGGATTGCACTGTTTTTTCCTGCATCCACTGACTTTCCACTTTCATGGAAGTTTCATTACTGCCAATATCTGCTTGTAGAAGATTACCAATACTTCTTTAAATTTACCACTTTGAACTGTTGTTTCCTAACAATTTTGTTTTCTTGCAAACACATAGGCAAACAGCCTAACTTTTCTATAGAAATGCTTCCAGGTGCTTGTAACAAAATTCTGATTACTATTAATTTGCCATGTGAAGCATTAGAACACATCAGCCTTACTATAGTTACTGTCCTTAAAAACTCATACACCCCCCAAACAGTAAGACAATTCACGTTTAAGGAATGACAACCAACTGTAGGATGGAGTAGGAGCAACAGACAGCCAATCCAGCCACCGAGTTAAATTCAAAGGATTATTTAAATTTAAAGGATGATGGTTTCCTATTGTAAAATTTAAGTTGCTAGCAAAATTAGTGCTCTTTCAAAGACTACATATATCAATCTATCTGAAAAGTAGGGTAGATTCAGAAGTAGGGTGGAATGCATACTAGAGGCTAGAGGCTAGTATGAGGTGCTGTGCCCAAAATATGGCATCTTAGTTTAGTTCTGGCTTGGTGGTGCAGCCTACCAGCTACAAATAGTGGTCCACTAGGAACTGTTTTTGCTGGGCACTTGGCACAACCCCCCCCCCACGGGTGATTTTCTGGAAAGTCACAAAGTATGACTGGCGAGCTTCTATCACCTTGCTGGTCTACAGTTTATGTAGAGCTGGCACAATGACATTTCTACTGAAGCAGTTTATAAGTAGTCTCATTTGCATCTTTCTTCTATGGTACCCAAACTGTAAGGTTTCTAGTCAAGTCTCCCATCTGACTAGACACAAACCTGCTCAGCTTCAGCATGGTTGATGAAGGATGTGCCTTCAAGACAATGGCCTACTTTAATCTTAAACCACCACTTCAGCTTGGGAAATATGCTTTTGAATAAGACCTTTGGAAAGCTTGATTTGGACAAGGTCAAAACAGAACCTAGACTGTTCAGTAATGCCTACACAATGCCACTACCCTGAAGCTAAGGAAGATGATTCTTTAGTATTTTTCATCCTAAACCCTTTTCTGATGTGTAAAGATGTAAGCTGTACTTAATCTTGAAACTAGATGGGATTGCAATATACTGCAAGTCTGTACAATATTAATGCAAATGCAGGAGTTCCACAACACAATTCTTAAATATGTTCTCTATAAACAAACAGTAGCAGCACAAACTTCCCCTTTTAGCATTTTCTTCAGATTTGTATTTGGAACCTGCAAATCATCAGCTTAACCGACAGCAAATTACTGATTGTTTCATAAGGTTTGAGCAATTAATTTTTTAAAACTGCTCTTTTACATGGCCTTATATGGAATACAACAAAGCTCTTGTTGTTTCTTCAAACACTGAAGCTATACCATAATGCAAAAGAAAACAAAACAAAATGGGAGATCAGAATAGTAAACTAAACTATTTCTTCAAGTTACGAACAGACACGGCAATAAAAGGTTGAAGCCCCAATAGCTGCCAGTTAAGAAATTTAATCTCTATTTTGATTTGCAGAGTCAGAAATAAACATTGGGTATATCTTAAGTTTGTAATTTCTCTCAAAAATCCCATTTACCATAATGTTATTAGAAATTTCAAGTATAAATCCTTTGTAGTGTATAATGGCAACCACTGACAAGACAGACCTTTTCTTTTTTCCAGGAATTGACATGTTTTCTGTTACTTTTATTAAAAAATGAGAGATCACTTACCTCTTGGCTAGAGTTCTTTGAAGGTAGTATCCTCCTTAGATTCCCTATTTTGGGTAGTGCCGCCTGTGGCGAGTCCCTCAGGAACTTACTAGCAAGATCTAAGAGTTTTACATTCCCTTCCACAAGCCCTATTAGCGCATGTGTTGATCCCATTATGTGATTGATATGACCTTTGAGCCCACTGCTTACTTATCTGTGGATCAATGGAGGATACTACCTTCAGAGAATTCCATTTAGAAAACATGCGATTTTTTTCCTTTCTCCAAAAGCAAGTATCCTCCATAGTTCCCAACTGCTAAAGACTAGACAGCTAAAATATTTTCTACCACCAAAATAACCAACTTTGCAATACAATTCAGGAAAAAATATAAGAAAGCTTGACTAAGTGGAGCATCAACAGAGTTTCCAACACAATAGCTTTAGAAGAACCTCAACATATGATAAACTTGGTTCTCATGTGCAGATATTCATGATAGAAACAGATGTTGTTTCAACCAGACAGAATAAGAGTTGGTATCTATGCAACTTTCCAGTATTTAATATTCATGCAAAATGTGCATCCTGTGATAGTTAATTGACTTAATTTTTTATCTCCCACCTCAGAGAAAGCATTTAAGACAGTAGATCTTATTACAACATTTTTTTAAAATACACTAGAGACAAGGGGAATAGGTGCCTGTTAATTAAAAAGATGACTTAATGGTGAGCTTAATACCAATCAAAATAGGGAGGCATTCCAAATAGTTCTATTTACTAGATAATGTCACATTTATAAGCCCTTAAGTTACCCAACACCCTGCAGTAAAACTGCTGGTGGGTGTGGGGCGATTCTGTTCCCGGCCCCTGTGCATGTTGGCAGCTCACACATAATCATGTTCTGCCCCGCCCCACCCCCATGCCCTCTTCCAGGTCCAAAAGGACCCACACATTGGCAATCACACATCAGTTGGACACACTTAAAATGGCTGCTACCTGTATATACTAAATAGCATGATAAATTTAACAATACATGAAAATGGCTAAAACTAAACAAACAATTTCTAGCTGTTTGGTTCAGTTGTTCTGGGGTGGGCAGAAAGCATTTATGGTTCACTGGCCAGAGTGTTAAGAAAGAGGAAGAAGTTTTCCTTCTTGTTTCATCTCCAAGAATAGTGTTCCACCAGAGCAAGAAGGCAAGGCTTTCACAAATGTGCTCCCACCAGGGAGAGGGAGAGGAGCAGCTTCTCCTACACTAGCGCTATGCTAGGGAGCAAAAGTGCTGCCAAGTAAGCAGGCACTGCTTGTTTGCTCCTCCCACTGCTAAGTGTGTGTGTGCAAACACTTTCATGTGACCTTCGGAGTAGGGGATGGCAAACCTTTAATGTGGTCTCTGAACTGGAAAAGCTTGGTCAAAACCAGTTGATTTTTATCATGTCCAGCATATTATTATACTTCAGTTCAAAACAGATGTATATGCAAAATCTATTCATTTATATTATCAAATGTGATGGGGTCACCCGAATCACCTACCACACCATAAGGAAGGATTTTGTAGAATAAATACCTGATGATATCCTACCTACTTGGCTTATTTTCTCATGACTCCTCTTATTGCTGTTCATGTTCTCTGCTTTGGATTATCCCCTTACAACATGCAGACACACCCACACACAGCACACATGGAAATCTAAATTAGAATTCCATACACATTCCCTTTGTATATATGACACCTCTCACTAGTTTAAGGAGAACTACACCAAAGATATGGCTCACACCATCTCTTATTCCTCATTTCAAAAAGTGTTCCTTTCTGCAGTAAAACAAGAAACTCCTGTTACCACCACAAGCAGTTGCTCTATTTTTATTACAACTGTCAACAACATTAACACTTTTTAGATATTAATAAAACAAACACCTATCAACATACCAAAACAGAACTAACACTAAATCCCAAAAGCATTCCAAAAATAGCATAATAATATTACGGTAACCATTAAATCACTTAGCTGAACTTCCCTCTTAAACATGCACCAGTAGGACTCATTGAAGGGTCAAAAAAACTTCTAGAACTTGCTAGCTGGTTTACTGCACAAAGACGGACAACCCAAGATGGAGTATCTAGGATGATACTTACCTTTCAAGAAAGTGATACCACTGTTGCATTATGTATGTAATGTGTGCATAGATGCATTAGCATTCAGGTGAGCAGTACACACCACGCTTGCAAAAGCCTGGTTGGAGCCATAGGGCCGAATGACCAACGGAATATCCAGGTATGTGTCAATCCTCCAACTCTCATAGCCGCATTCCAGACATCTTACATAGTCCTTCAGCTTGCCTTGATAGAGCTGATTTATGAGATCAGCCTGCAATTGAGAAAGAATTTAAATATTTCAGCAAAGCCAAAGGGAGACAAACAAGATATTATCTTGCTTTATACAATATTCATTCCTGTGGCATTTAAAGGTATTCATATTGAAATGCACAAGTAACACTTTACAGGGATAAGACAGAAGTTCACAGTGTGTGAAATCTGCCAATACCTTTTGTATCTGTCAAGTAAGAGTGTTCTTTTACTAAAAAGCAGAGCATACTCTCATTTCCATCTAATTTTATTACAATACACTGGTTATTCATCAAAACAGAAAATAAACCTACTCACAAAGCTCAGGGCAGGTAAAATGTTTCTTTCTACAATTAGTCTTAATAGCATCTGATTTGGCTCAGAATTATTTCTTCTCTAGTTAAATCTAAAAGCATGACTTTCACCATACCATCTCAATGTCTTTGCCGAAGTTAGCATTTGAAATGTGGTCCAACGCAACATTATCTACTTAATCCATTCTAGCTAATATTTCTAGTTCAAGTAGCATGATATTCCTCTTTATTCCTTTTTTTTTTTTTAAGAAGAGCCAAAACTGTTACCTGTTCTGTTAGTTTCCATTTTTGTTCCAAAGCATCAAACATGACTCTACAGAGTTCCTGGACATCATGCTGCTGCCAGGCTGTTGGAAAATAAAAGTGACCTTATTGTGTCGGCTTAGGCAGACATCTACCTACAGAATGTTGTTAACCTGGTTTACACGCACACACACGCACACCCCACAATTAATTTCGGCAGAACCTTTTATGTAATATCAAGGCAGACCTAGATAGGTGGATTCCCTTCACAGTAAACTTATTCTGTTTAGGATTGTGCTAGCTTTGGGGTCAAAGGGTACTAGCAGACAAAGTCATACTCAGAGCAGACTCACTGAAAGCAGCCAACTTATTAGCTACAATCATGACTAACGTTAAGTGCACTGATTTTGTTGGGTCTACTTGGAGTACAGCTTAGCAGGATATTATCACTCAATTTCTCCCATGTGCAACACTTGGCTAAAAACTAACCATTGTTTCCAAGCATGTTCATATTTTCAAAAAAACCACTAGACATTCACAACAGGAGTTTGGGGGTCCCTAAAACCTCTGGAGCAGACTCGAGATGCATGAGGGGCTGCACAAGAAAAGAAGTGCAGTTCTGCGGCACAAATGTCTCTTGCGCAAGTACAACAGCAGTGTTTGATACAGACCTAACACTGCAGAACATACACTTTGGACTTTAACAATACTAAAAAGAGCTGTAAGTTCTGCTTCTAACACACCTTTTATTTTGGCCTCAATAATTTATTTTAGTTCATAGTTCAAAAATAGAGTTTCTAGGAGATAAAAAGCAATGAGGCACTGAACACATAAAGTTTACTTCTGTGAATTCATTGTAACAATTCAAAATTGCAAATAGGAATTCATGTTTGCATGGAACAAAAAATAAAAGAAATACAGTAGTCACCAATACCCCCTTCTCTGCCTACCAGATAATGCAGATACTGCGTAAAATGAAACATTGTCCAGCCACCATCAGAATGGATACTGTTGGCAGAATGAATTCCTACCCCCCGCCCCGCCCCTGCAGCTCCTCTGCACCCATCAAAACATATCTGGGGGGAATATGTCGGCTGCAGGGGGGGGGACGTGGAAGGGGAAGTCCACTCATACAATATTAGACTTCACCTACTGAAAACAAGGTTTAAATTTATCCAAGAATCATTTTAAAGTAGCTTGACTTTCTTCTGCTATCCCTGGAAGCATCTAGGTGATTACCATGGTCACCAAGATTCGGTCACCAAGATTCTGGACTAGATAATCCAACATGTGTTCTTAAACAATGTTTGTAAAAACAGTACAAAAGCTTGCAATGCCTATATCTTTTAGAGCATTCTCCATTCCTGAGAAAGTTGAATCACTTAAAAAAAATAAAAATCCCGCACCTCAAAAGATTAATGTACTCTGGGATTCTTTCTATGGAACAAATCCACATTCAACACAGAATGTCAGTTTATATCTAGCCTAACAATTACACTAAATTTAACCAAGCAATTTGTCTTAATTACCCTCACTACTATCCCATCCAAAGCTTCGTGTAACATCTGTTGTTTCAATTGCTCTCTTTTTGCTGGTCTGTAATAAAACAAATAGCCTTTGAAGCTGGTAAGGGATGCTGGTCACTGGATCTTCTTCAGATTCTTCAAATTCCCATCTATTAACAAAAAGGAGGGATCTTAGTAGGATCAGGCAATTAAGTTACAACACATTTAAAAGAGATGCCTTCTTAATGTACATTTTTAGATAGAGATCTTCCTTGGATGACAAGCTGATGTAAAATTGCTGTTCAAGGTGCAAATATGGAAAACCCGAAATCCTAATTCATATGCTTAGCATAGTCTAATATAGAACATAAAAACAACTTTTAAGAAAACATGTGCAACAATTCTTCAGCATTTAATGTTTTCATCAGACCACTTTCTATAAAGAAGCATTATGAAACATTGCACACTTTTTTTTATAAAACAGTTGTTTTCCAAAAACAGTGGTACCTCGGTTTTCTAATATAATCCATTCCGGAAGACCGTTTAAATTCAGAAACGTTCAAAAACCGAAAACTCAATACGGAAAACTCAATATGGAAGCCACATGGCATGTTTAACTTCCGAGGCGTGTTTGAAAACCGAAGCATTTACTTCTGGGTTTACAGAATTTGAAAACTGAAATGTTCATCAAAGAAGAGATTTGAAAACCAAGGTACCACTGTATACCCATTTGAAAATGAAATTAATAAAATCACAAAATGTGAACTCTCATGAATTCTTGCAAATACTGTTATAGGATTAAACACTGCTTAGAACAAGAGTGGGGAAAGGGAGTCCCATCAGTGAGTGGAATCCTGACCTCTGCAGTCATAGAACCTTAGGCCATTTTGAGAGGTAAGCAAAGCCTCCCACCTGTCAATCACCTGACATCAAGGGCAAGGCTTAAGTCAGCCTACAGAGGAAGATCCTTTGCAATGCCAGCTTCAATCAAAGCCAGAATGCAAGGAGTTATTTATGCTTATCGCCAAATGTGGGGAAGTTGGCTGTGATTCGGGGGTGAATGGCCTAGCAGGTTAAATTGGGACGTGGCAAGTTTATTTAATGTTGCAGGTCAGAGGCTCCCTACCCCTGGCCTAGAATTTACAGAGACACACTGAAGCATACAATGGGTAAAGGTTTATACATTGCTCCTTAACTACTCTATTCCGAACTTAAAAATGGAAAGTGTAATGCTGGTGGTCAACAAAAGAGGTTTAAAGACTGTCTCAAGGCAAATCTTTAAAAATGTAGTATAAACACTGACAACTGGGGAACACTGGCCTGTGAGTACTCCAGTTGGAGAACAGCCTTTACCAAAGGTGTCATGGACTTTGACAAACTCGAACTCAGGACGCAAGGGAGAGACGTGCTAAGAGGAAGGCATGCTTGGCAAAACCACACCGTGATCAACTCCTACCCAGAAACCAATGTCCCCACTGTGGAAGGACGTGTGGATCCAGAACTGGCTTCCACAGTCACTTATGGAATCATTGTTAAAACCATGTTTATGGAAGACAATCTTACTTGGCTACGAGTGATCGCCAAAGAAGAAGACGATTTTTTATCTACACTATGAAACATGGTATTAGCTACAAATCACTTTTTCTACTACTAGTACTATGAACAAGCTCTCAAGTGCTTGAGCACAGAAAAATGAGCATTCTGCATCCTGTGCGCCTCCCTGCTTAAACAAAAATCTCATGACATCTCTTGGAACATCAAATTTGATTTTATCCAAGGTTTATTACCAGAGAATAATGCTCCTTCTAAGATTCTATTGTTATTTCTGATAACTCCAACTTTTAAAACTGCAGGTCTATTCTGAAAGTATGTTGCAATACTAATGGCCAGTTGTCTAAAAAAAGTTCTTGCTCCTACTGTGTTGCAGAGGGAGCTAGTCATGGCACTTCAAATAGAAGAAGTTATTATAGGAGCATGAATGTACTCTAACCCTGTTACATTATGTGCTCTCATTGGGGGGGGGGGTCAGAAAGAGCCCACTACTGTTTTACCTAGAAGGAGGATTTCAAGTATAGGTTAAGTATAACTAAAGTTTAATAATTTCTTAGAATGATTTTCAGAAAAATACATGCTTTGGGAGGGGGAAATCTTGTCCAACACACACACACAGTCAATTTTTTTCTTCTTAATACTCATTTTCGTAACTGGCAAAGTAATGCTGCATGAAAACTATCACAAAAACTTACATTTCAGAAAACTGCAACATTAGAACATCTCTGAAACCTATGACATTAAAATATTTTTGATAACATGCACTTACCTATATAATGCATTTCTAAATTCAGGAGTCATGAAAAGGGTTTGCAGAAGGCTGTTCAAATAGCAAGTCATTGCTTGATTTACTAAACCTACATAGCCTTTAAAAAAAGGGGGAGGGACATGGTTAGCAGCCAGGCTAGCACCCAAAAGTAATAGAGTAACCTTTCTTGTTCAACAGGTTAACAGTTATTCTAATAATTTCAATGAAATTTGGAACAGACATTGCTTTTCCTATTGCGACCATTGTAAGTCCACCACTAATCCAAAGGCCCACTAGACTATCAGAATACAAGAATAGTTTCCTTGAAATTTATGAACTGGGGAAAGTAATAACGGCCATGGGTTTAGATTCTAAATAGCTGTGAACAGAATAGCCCTCCTATTCATGGAAGGCCCCAAGATCCAGTAGAAGCTTCACACTGAAGGGAGGGAGTAGGAAGGCAATTTTCAGAAATCCCCCTCCCCATTGTAGCACTATTCTATATCTCAAACACCCAGAGGCTTCCCAAACCTCCACAGCAGCAATTTATAAGGTACAGAGGGTTGTAGAACAAATCTCTGTATTAGTGGAGGGGTGAAGAGAATCAAGAGTTTCTATGCTAAGATTGATTGAAAGAGGCAGGCAGAAAAAAGTATATTAACTGTGAATGGGGGTTGGGGGAAAACACTGCTGGAGAGCAGTCTGAGTTCTCTAGCTGTATGGAATACTTGCAAAGGTCAAAGTAGTGTTTAACATGTAAAATAAAAGGAACATGCCTGGAGACCTGCGGAACCAACTGCACTCAATACATTATACAGTGGTACCTCGGGTTAAGGATTAATTCATTCCAGAGGTCCGTTCTTAACCTGAAGCACCACTTTAGCTAATGGGGCCTCCTGCTGCCGCCGTGCCACCGGAGCACGATTTCTGTTCTCATCCTGAAGCAAAGTTCTTAACCCGAGGTACTATTTCTGGGTTAACGGAGTCTGTAACCTGAAGCGTATGTAACCCGAGGTACCACTGTATAGACCAGGTATCAAACTGTACTAGGGGGAAAAACATGGAAGCAAATAATAGAAACAGGAATCAGCTCACACCCTGGGCAGTGGGTTTACTGCCACCACTTCCTACTCACTCATACCATGCTTGGGAGTAGTTTTACCAACAACAGTTCCCTAGGCCTTCTCCCTTTGCACCAAACCGCACACAAAAGTGAGGTGTATGGCTATATTCTGCCCTGCCAATATATAACTTGTTTTAAGAGACCATTGAAGCCTTACTATACAGTGGAAGAGAAACAATAAACCACCTTACCCGTTTCTGATTTACTCAGAATTGATGTATAAGAATAGTTCTGACCAACATAATCATTTGAACAACCAGCAGAACCTTCTCGTGGAAGAGGGCCTATAAACCTATCTGGATTACGGTCATCTGCTCCACTGGCCTCATCCTAAAAGATAAGATATGTTAACTAGCACATTTGCAAAGGATGCAGTTAATACAAATCCATCCACACAAAGTTATCCTATTTAAGGAAGTCTAGAGACTAAGTGCACATGTCAACAGTCCCATCTACAAGTACTACACAAAGCAGTCTCTCCAAGAGAGAATGAGTAATGGGAGTGAGGAGGGGAGGGAGCCTAAACAGAGTTCCTATGATGTTCCCACCTAGGAAGTCCCAAACCCAGATTGCTAGTTGAGCAATAATGCACAGGATCAATTTCTCCCAGCTACTAGGTGTAGGTACTCCTTCTCTGTGCTCCAAAATAGCCTTTGATGCTCCAATCTGAGGCTGATCAGTATTCAAAGCTACTTTCAGCACTCAAATTGCACTGGCCTGATCAGAATTATGAGGTACAATTATGGGAAGACAAAGTGCACTATTGTGTTTGAAGTCTCAGCATGCATTTCCTCTTAAATGCATGTCTGAAAGCTAAAGTGGTCTTCTTTCTTAAAAGGCCTTACTGGTTTGGGAAGGGCAGTAGGGATGACTGGAACTGGTTTACTTGTGTTACCAGCAACAGAGTCAACAAGTTTGATCTCTCTGAGTGGAAAATTTCTTAGTTTCTGTTTACTGGAATATACAGATTCACAAAGCCTTTTGTGACAGAACTCCTCCTTGGTTGCATGCAGAGAACCTATATGCCTTGCCAAACAGAGCCTTCCACAGAATCATAGAATTGTAGAGTTTTTCCACTAACATTTCTCCATCTTCTCCACTCCTATTTATATAGTCAGTGCTATCTCATTTTATAATACTCTTCAGCACAAGATTCTGAACCTATACTAGGCAATACTGGTACAGTACTGGTACCAGTAAAAATAAAAATTATAGCAAAAACCAAGCTTTCTTAAAAGTGATTCATAAAGAAAATGCAGGTACATAATAGTTACTTGTTTTATAATTTTAAATTCTCTTACCAATACTATCTGAGGTTGTTCTCCATCTTTATCTGTCAGATGCAGAAAGTTCTTTTTCCCAGGTTCAAAACCAGCATCAACAACAGATTTATCACTTGATTGATCCAATGATGTCTACAACAAAACAAAGGAATTGCTTGCTAAATAGATCTGGCTACTATTTATTTTGAAAATTAAAATTATAGGAGAACAAGTGGAGGGGGGAATGATAGACCCACAGGCCTAATGTGAAATATCAGTATAAGCTGGAATATCCCTGGTCATCAGCACACTCTCACTGCATTTAGCTCTAATAAAGGTAAAGTAAAGGTACCCCTGCCCGAACGGGCCAGTCTTGACAGACTCTGGGGTTTGTGCGCCCATCTCACATCTATAGGCCGGGGGCCAGCGCTGTCCGGAGACACTTCCGGGTCACGTGGCCAGCGTGACAAAGCTGCATCTGGCGAGCCAGCGCAGCACACGGAACGCCGTTTACCTTCCCGCTGGTAAGCGGTACCTATTTATCTACTTGCATCCGGGGGTGCTTTCGAACTGCTAGGTTGGCAGGCGCTGGGACCGAGCAGCGGGAGCGCACCCCGCCACGGGGATTCGAACCGCCGACCTTTCGCTCGGCAAGCCCTAGGCGCTGAGGCTTTAACCCACAGCGCCACCCGCGTCCCATTATTTAGCTCTAATAGAAATCAAAATTTCTCAAGACTCTACTGAGACCACAGGGACCATACAAGTGCTTCAAATTACAGAATGCACCTGCATGACACCCCACCCATAATGGCAATTTATTAAACTTCCAACATTAGTAGCCTCTATAGCATAACTAGAAATTGAATACAAAGTACAGTGGACATGCATTAGAAGTGCTGTACAGTTTGCTAACTATAAGATACAAAAACAGAATGAATAAAATAGAGGCCAGGGATTTCACACATCCAGGTCTTAATTTCTCTTTTATGTTTTAAATGTTGCTTCATTTCATGCACTCCTTCTCTTTCTGTGTCAGTGGGGGAAGGGCTGATCTGGAGAAGGGAAGAAATGGCCAAACTCCAAATGTGACCACAGGGCTAAAAAAAGGTGGTGATCACTGTTATACATATTCTAGGATTAATGCTGTTCAAATTAAGAAAAAACTTCAGTATTTAAAAATTCATTTAAATAAACTGATAAAAAGAAATTCAAGCAGCATGACACATATGTAAACAATATAAACAGAAGGCATATTTTTAAAAAATGAATAAAAAATAATAAATAGACCCAATCCTGTGCAGGGGAGGAAGAGGGTAGTTCTGTTGTGGAAGCTGCCTCTGAATGGGTTCTTTAGGTAAATCCCACCCATTGCCTCCAACATTTATACAAGTATTCCCCATACATCTACATTTCTACTCTGTTAAGAAAGATAGTGTGTTATTACCGTATCAGCAACGCTGCCTCCATTTCCCCATATTAAATCAAATGTTCCATTAATATAGCCCACTTTAGTGGCCACATCCTCAAACAGTCTTTTTACTGGAGTGGAAGCTGGCAAGTTCAAAGTGATGCGCTCATTAACGGTCTTAGAATTAGTTGTATCTTGGATTATACAAAGCACTCTAGGTTCATCAGCGGCACTTTCGATCTGTAATGAAGAAAAAAACAGATTTTTAAAACTGACCATCCAACCTCTGCTTAAACATAACCAACGTCTTTGTAAAATGAAGTGAAATATTTTATTATCTCATGGATCAAAATAATGAGAATATGATTTTCTTTAAGACTAAACCATCTTAACAGCATTAGAGGCAATCATCTGGGGGGGGGGGGGTTTCCACCACTTTGGCTCAAATCAGATGACCCTCTAAACCATGTTGATCTAGGGTTGCATATTGCTTCTTCCCCATCTCACATTTCCCACTACATTTTGTTTAACGATAACCTTAGGTTGCTTGTATGTGTACACAGTTCACATAGTAAATTAATGCTTATCCTTCAAAGTAGAATCAGAAGTTATGTTAAGTGCCAAACAGGAAGCACAGAAGGGTGCTATATGGAGGAAGGAGAAAGAAAGGGTACAAGAGTGAACACTTATTTACAATCCTCCAAAACTATTGTTCGGAGCAGAAGTAGTCAACATGGTAGTAAACATGCTATCTTTCATCCCTGATTACTGGCGACAATGGGTGGGCCTCATAACTCTGTTCTCTTTCCATTAGACTATTTAAGTTAATAGTTAATTTTTTATTGATGGTCTAACTGCATGTTTATTTGAAGGCAAACAATAAACTTAAATTGATTTGTAAGAGATTAGCAAAACACTCGCCAAGTTAATTCCATACTTGATCCTGTTCCCACACTTTCCCCCCTCTCATTAGCTTTACATGGTCAACTGAATTATGTACAGCACTGTTACATACAAGACAGTCATTAAACCAATGGCCAAGCACAGAATTCTAATGGCAGGACTTACATTATACAGTAATCAGAGGCATGCTATGTATGGGGCAGAGGGAGAAAAAGGTTGTGTTCTTGCTGCGATGACCAGCTACTGTCAGATACACTTATCTATCAATGCTTTGTTAAAACGCTATGTTACACAGTGCTGCATTGTCTGACAATAATAAATCCCACTGATAAACTACAATTTTTCTAGATAATTACGTCTGTCTGTCTGAATCCAGAGTTTGGGAACCTGTGCCCTCAGGTGTTGCTGAATTCCAACATCCATCAACACCAGCCAGCAAGGTCAGAGGCCTGGAATGATTGTAGCTATAGCCCAGAAACATCTACAGGGCCACAGATTTCTGATTCCTGCCAAACTGCTAGCTAGATTTAATATCAAACTCTCAGATGTTGAAAATGAAAATAGTGCCATCTATTATCTCCCTCAATTTCCCCCTCAAAACCCATTTCAACAAAGCCTGTACATTGCAGCCAAGCCTGTCATCTGAATACAGTTTGTTAGTGTGATAGTACACTGTTTGGCCATGAAGTCTATTTGGGAATGCAAAAGCAGAGGCTTGCCAAACTTGGTGAGTTATGTTGGTTTGGTAAATCACTATTTGTGCAAACCAGACTGAATCCTAACCCCCAGCTACACCCAAAGACCTAATCCTATTCTACAACTACACAGTATTTACAACTGTATTTTAGATTGCCAACTCCTTTTGACCAATAACTCATCCTTTTTATTTATTTACAACACTCTGTAATGTGCTATATACACTGTTGGTGCTGTATATACAAACAGTATATTTACTCTCCATACAGCTGGTCAATTAACAAGTCTCCATCATGCTGCCACCCCGGTCATCTTTTTGCAAGCATTTTTCAGAAGATAATGTGCAGCTGCAATTTTTACATCTTCTCTAGCTCTCCTATATGCTTTTACATTTAAAGCAATCAAAACTGATTGTAATATTTTAAATGAGGGTTAAAGTACCTCCAGCTCATGCTCCAATCTTGGCCTGTCAGGTTTTCCCTTAAGGAAGATCTCCAAAGCACTCAAACTCAGCACTAAGCAGCATTTTCTTTTGTCCCTGTCAATGGCAAGTAGAGGAGAAACAGCCACTTTGCCAGGCCTATGCTCAGGGCTTCCTAGAATACCAAACATGGGGATGACCCTGGTGGTATAGTTCTCAAGTGGGAACCCCATGCAAAGGATTTTGACAGATGGGTGGGTCAACACATCCCAAACATGTAACATTTTAATATCATTGTTTTATTGGCAGGTGAGTGGCCCCATTTACATTTACACCAAGGTCAATGCTAAGCATGATTAGCTTGAAAACCCTGGCTAAAAGCTAGGGACCAGAACCAAGAACTAGACCAGAATGGTTTTATTATATATTTCAAGATATAATAATAGTTGTTCTACTTACACTCCTCTCTCAATACCAAACACGCCACCAGATACACACAAAAAAGTTCAGAGTGGGCAGGTACAGAAGAAGGGACCCACCCACTCACAAGTATCCAAATAAAGGGGGCAAGCCTTTATTCTTCCATGCAAGCCAGCAAAAATATTATTAGGAGAAATGAAAAGCAAAGCTAGAAAAGAGGCACTACTTTACTGCTAGAGTCATTTCATTTTTGAGAGGCAATTCATTAACCATTTGCAGCTTGTTTGTTTGTATGTAAACCACAGTGTGTCTCAGCAAAATACTGAAGGGGAGGGGTGAAAATAAGCCATATCTCCCCTCCTGCAACTGTGTGAAACAACTTCTTTGCAGTTTGGGTTGTTTGCTTACTTGTGCAAATTGTACAACAACTAAAGGTTCTCTCTTCTCAGCACATCAAGAGCCTCCCTGAACAGTGTTTAGAATGATCATTTTTTTACCAAAGCCCCTTTCCTTCAACCATTAAGAAGGACTAAAATTATAAATCACACCACCCCATATTATGCATACTGAAATGTTTCATGCTATTATTTTTATTCATTAAATTTGTATACTGCCCTATACTCATAGATCTCTGTTGGCTCTTATCCAGTCTATTATTGAGGAATGACAATGTTACGCTCTTAAAAACATATCTACTATTTTCTCATTACACATCCAATAAAACACACTGGCGTCATTTTCTCTGGAAAAATGCTTCCCAATAGCCAACATTTTTATAGAATCAAACATGCATTCAGCAAAAAGACAGACGTGTATGTGCTCACTATAAACAAAACAATCCACATGAACGCTAAAAAGGTCATGTAAGCAGCAAAGCAAACACTCCTGCCTTAATGAGAAGCAGATACAAAGCTCATAAGACATACTCACTACTTTCTTTTTAGTTATGTGCCATACAACTCTTCTAAAAAACATCTAGCACATTATTTTATTTTGGAGCTCTTAACACCATGCTTTTTAATTCTTGTGAATGTTACACAAAAAAAGCAACCAAGCTTACCATTTTGTACAACACACACACCCAAATACCAAAGCTTCCTTGTAAGAATAAAGCTCAAAGTACACTCACAAAGCATTTTACTAACTCATGCAGATGTTAACAAGTACTAGTCTCATGCTGTTACTACCCAGTTAAGCAATCGGGTTTTAAATGTTTACTGCGGCTAACTACCTGCAAAAATTTCTTCTTCATTTCATCAAAGATACTTTGTCTGCATCTCCAAAGCATATCCTATGGTATATAAACACAAAATAGTAAGATTATAGCACCCTGAAGTGGAGAAGAATCTTCAAATGTTTACTCAGAATATCTATACAGCTTTGAAAGTTACTTGCAAAAAGAAAAACCATTTTCCTCTAAAATAATGAACACTTGGAAAACTGAGCCTAAGAGAATGTGGAAATCCTAGTTCACAGTCTGTCTGGTTGAGATCTCAAAGTTTTAGAACATGGATAGGGAACCTTTGACCCACCAGATGCTGCTGGACTTATTCCCATCAGTCCTAGTCAGCCTGACCAATGGTCATGAATGACAGGAGTTGGGAGTCCAAGAATATCGATTCTAGAGGGTCACAGGTTCCCCATCAATGTTTTAGATTAACCTAATGCAGAGGGCAACTAAATCTATTACAAACCCAAGCACATGCATCTTGAGGCCTTTCCCCTTCCAATGGCCACAAGAGAAAGGTGCACCATTCCCATATTGTTGTGAAACTTTCAGCAATGTCCAGAATTTAATTCCTAATGGGGAAATTATTATTATTATTATTATTATTATTATTATTATTATTATTATTATTAATACTGCACCCATCTGGATGGGTTTCTCCAGTCACTCTGGGCGGCTTACAACATATCTAAAAACATTAATCCTTAAAAGCTTCCCTAAACAGGGCTGCCTTCAGATGTCTTCTAAAAGTCAGATAGTTGTTTATTTCCTTGACATCTGAAGTGAGGGCATTCCACAGGGAGGGTGCCACTACCAAGAAGCCCTTCTGCCTGGTTCCCTGTAACTTTGCTTCTTGCAGTGAGGGAACCAGAAAACCCTTGGAGGAGAACCTGAGTGTCTGGGCTGAGCAATGGGGGTGGAGAGGACATTTAAGGCTTTAAAGGTCAGCACCAACACTTTGAATTGTGCTCAGAAATGCACTTGGAGCCAGTGAAGATCCTTTAGAACCGATGTTATATGGTTCCGGTGGCCATTCCCAGTCACCAGTCTAGCTGCCGTATTGTGGATTAGTTGTAGTTTCAGAGTCACCTTCAAAGGTAGCCCAAGTAGAGCACACTGCAGTAGTTCAAGCAGGAGATACCAGGGCACACACCACTCTGGTGAGACAGTGTGCATACCAGATGGAGCTGGTAAACAGTTGCCCTGGACACAGAATTGACCTACACCTCCATGGACAGCTGTGAATCTGAAATGGCTCCTATGTTGCGCACCTGGTATTTCAGTGGCATAGTTACCCTGTTCAAGACCAGGGAGTGTCCACCCCGTCCCCCCAAAACAGTACTTCTGTCTTGTCAGGATTCAACCTCAATCTGTTAGCCGCCACCCATCCTCCAACTGCCTCCAGACACACACACACAGGACCTTCACTGCCCTCACTGGCTCTGATCTGAAGGAGACGTAGAGCTGGATATCATCTGTACAAGTACTGTAAAAAGTTACTGGCCAGAAATTGTTTCTATGTTGCACCTCACTAAACAGTTCTAAAGCTCAATCAACCTAAGCAAAGCCATCACCAAATAATAACCATAGAAATGCCAAAAAATCTGAAAACTTTTTGCCCTTCAATTACTGCAGTATCCCTGTTAATTTTGGCATGCAGTTGACTCTCTTCATTTTAAAGAGATCCTGCAATTCAAAATAACCCATTAATAACCATGGTAGGAATATCTCATTCTATGGTCAACAAATGAGCACACAATTTACTGGAAATGTGACTTGAACAAATTTGTGGAGGATGTGGTCCTAGTGATATGAAAACAAATACTGTGGCTATATAATGTGATATTATGACTGTGTATGTGTATGATCCCAAAATGTATGATCTCTGCAACATGTCAACAAAATCTATGGCTATGATGCAACCTAGATGCGTCAAATATTGTTGATTTGGCATACATTTTTTTTAAAAGGAAAGCTATTAGAAAAAGAGAAGAACAATATCCATTTTCCATGTATGCCTACTACAAGGGACAGCCAAGATGATGCCCTCCAGGTACTATGGACTACAGCTCCAGCCAAAAGGAAAGGAAGACAGGAGTTGTAGTCCAGCAACACTGAGATGGCATCATGTTGGATGTCTGCATTGATTCAGAGATGGAGAATGATTATTGCAACAGAGCACTTGCATATCACATCCCAAAGTTTTGCAATTTCCAATTTTAAATAACATTTCTATTGATGCATATCCAGTCAGAGAATCTGTAATATCTGTTTATGACAACTGCAATATCATCATTTTAAATTTTAAAATGAACATAAAATTGAGTAAAACATAATCCTTGTCTATTTAGTTTCTGCAAATGGAGCTCACAGCAGTCTGCCTTGAAAATCAAAATTTCCATGACACACAGTTCAGCAGACATGACTAAACATAAATCC
Source organism: Podarcis vaucheri (assembly GCF_965113315.1). Lineage (NCBI taxonomy): Eukaryota > Metazoa > Chordata > Lepidosauria > Squamata > Lacertidae > Podarcis > Podarcis vaucheri. The sequence goes on from NC_138759.1 coordinate 69,948,687, forward strand.
AAAGACTACTATTTGCCTCAGTTTTGATTAGTCATTTCTCCTCCAGGCCTGGATCTAGTTTTCTGCCAGTTCAAACCGCAGCTGTTATTATTTACATTGTATACAATCTGTATGTATTTTATTCAGCAGAGGGACCACAGATCACCAGCAGAGTGTATGCTTTGCAACCAGATGGTTCCAAGTTCATCTCCTGGAGTGTTCAGTTAAAAAGATTTCACACAGACGTGCTGAAAAAGACTTCTACCTAAAACTATGTAGAGTAACTGCCACACATAGCAAAGTGTAGGGGAATGGATGGGCTAGTTGTATTATATAACACTGTTTTTTACAGAGTAATATTTTGAAGTTGTGCAATCCAGCTGCTCAGTCCCAGACCCCTGCCTCAGAGAATTCGGGAGGAGCTGCTGCCTGATATAGGAAATGCTGCCTGAATAATTCTGCTTTCATACTCTGTGAAATTTCTCAAGATTCACATGTAGTTTTACCTTAAGAATATTTTGTAAGCTGTTTTGAGGTCAGAAAAAAGTATTATAAATTAATTAATTAAAAATTACAATTAAAATATTGCCTTCATTGACCCAGGTGCTTGCAATCAACCTTTACTTTTTTACCTCTGAACCTAATCAAGCCCTACAGCTTTAATTTTAGCCAACCGTAATAATCTCTAATCAAGGTACTGCATACAGTTCCAATGATCCTGGTTTTCCAGACCAATACTTGTATTGTAAGTTGCTGCTGATTTTGTTGCTTGGCCTTAAATAAATTTGCTAAAACTGCTTCAAAAAGGTACTAACCTCAAAAAGGTATTAGTACCTCAAAAAGGTACTAATAGCATCAAGCATATTTATGCAACCCAGCTACAAAAAAAAATATCAATTTGTACTATGTGTCCTCAGTGACTGGCTGAAAAATTCTACAACTGATTTACTTTTGCATGTTTGAGCCTACAATGAATATATTACACTATATAAGTATATTGTACATATATCTGTAGTATGGGTATAAATGCAAAAGTTCTTTTTGGCTTTGCACTCTAGCACTGCCAAAAACATATCAACTGTCCCTCTAATTTCATGCGCTGTTTTCCCCAGTGTTCCAGCACCTCAAGAATATGTTAAAAATTTAAAAGAAACAACAATTTGATTTAATTCACCCTGTGGAGCAGTAGCTGCTCAAAGTTTAACATATGTACTCTGAACTACTGCTCAGGGATTAATTGCAAATTAATTATTAAAACAACACATTCTTTAATTTTCAAAAACTGTTTTAGGTTGCTTCCAGCATGGTCCAACAATGTGATATTCACCTATGCATGTTAGTAGCTAGCTTTTTTGGCAAAAGTATTCATATTACAAGTTTATTAAGTCCTTTAATGTATTTCACATTATGTACCAAATCACTGCAATTATGTACTAGAAACAGAACCTTTACAAGTAATTATTTGGATGATGATGATGATTTTATTTATTTATACCCCACTCATCCGGCTTGGTTTCCCCAACAACTCAGGGCAGCTTCCAGCAGAATATAAAAACACATGCTATTCATTAAGTTGTCTTGCACATAAAAATATGCAAATGAAAAGTGTCCCACCTTCAGATACTAAACTGAAGCAAAGAGTTGGTGGATTATCATGATGCATTTCTGTACATCCCAGTTGGCATAAATTTCACTAAAATATTTAATGGGAGATCCTTAAGTTCAGGCTTTTATCAGTTTTTACAGTAACACAGTGGTACCTCCGGTTGCGGATGGGATCCGTTCTGGAGCTCCAGTCAGATCCTGAGGTTTCTGCAACTGGAGGGACCGCTTCTGTGCATATGTGCGGTATAGTAGAGTGCTCTTGCAAATGCGCGCACAGCGAAACACTTCCGGGTTTGCCGCTTTCACAACCTGAAGTTTATGTTATCCGAGTGTAACAAAAGCCAAGGTGCTACTGTATACTTAAGTTATGAACATTCCTACAAAAATGTGATGTAGCAGTTTGGGGAGTGTATTTCATAAATGAGGAAATGATTTATGGTTACAAAATCATGCAATATAGATACATAGATATATACAAACACAATGTTTCTGTTAACTCTGGAAAAATATATGGGGTTGACAAGAAAAGGTACCATATTTTTCGCCCTATAGGATGCACCGGCCCATAGGACGCACTTTTTTTTGGGGGGGGGGAATAAAGAAAAAATATACCCCCCCGAGCCCCAAAGAGCAAAGAAGCCATAACAGCGAGCGGGATGGATCCCGCTCGCTGTCCTGGCTTCGTTTTTAGCCTCGGGGCTGGGGGTCCAGGAGCGAAGGCGAGGGTGCTCCCAGCTTCCCCCATCCCCAGCCCCCAGAACGGGTCCGGGAGCGATGGCAAGGTTTTGCAACCTCGCCATCGCTCCCAGAGCTTGCTTGCGTCGCTGGGAGCTGGGGGCGGGGGAAGCCAGAGCTTCCCCCATCCCCAGAAAGGGTCTGGGAGCGATGGCAAGCTTGTACAACCTCGCCATCGCTCCCGGAGCTTGCTTGCGGGGCTGGGGGCGGGGGAAGCCCGAGCTTCCCCCATCCCCCAGAATGGGTCCGGGAGCTTCCCCCCGTCCCCAGCCCCCAGAACGGGTCCGGGAGCGATGGCAAGGTTGCACAACCTCGCCATCACTCCCGGAGCTTGCTTGCGTCGCTTGGAGCTGGGGGCGGGGGAAGCCCGAGCTTCCCCCGTCCCCAAAACAGGCTGTTGCCTGCAAGCCTTGCGAGCCCGGGGGGAACTCCCCCCGGTGCGCAAGGCTTGCGGACACCTGCGCGAAGCATGGGGCATCCTCTGGAGGGCGCCCCGTGCTTCAGGCTGCCACCCGCAAGCCTTGCAAGCCCGCTGGAACTCCCGCCGGGGCAAGGCTTGCGGATAGCTTCCTGAAGTCTGGAGAGGGAGAGGGGTCGGTTCGCACCGACGCCTCTCGCTCTCCAGGCTTCAGCGAAAGCCTGCATTCGTCCCATAGGACACACACACATTTCCCCTTCATTTTTGAAGGGGAAAAAGTGCGTCCTATAGGGCGAAAAATACAGTAACTCCTATACACATACAGACACAAACCATTTTTCTACTCTGAAAAGTATCAATGTCTGAAGAGTAGAGATTAGAGATATAAAATGCAATGCTTTCTAGTGCTCTAATCGAAAGGTAGTACAGTGTAATAATTAAAGTAGAAAATAAAATGCTACGGGGGGGGGGTATTGTACGGTGCACACATCAGAATTCTGATGGATTTTCAGAGGCATCCCACACCACCCTTGACTTTCTTGGAGAAAAAGTTAAGTGTTTCCAACCTTTACATGCATATTTATACCATCAAGACTGCAACTAACTAGAAAATAAATACCACTGAACTCAGATGTACTTTCTTGTTAGTAAACATGCTAAGAATTACATTGAACTAGATTTAAGAATGCAGCTCCTTTTAATCATTTGGTGTGTACTAGTCTGTGTTTATGTCCAAAAAACACTACAAAATATGTTTCATGATTATATTTTAAGAAGAAACAAAAAAAGAATTATACACAATCTACAGATGTAGTTAAGTGATTTCTTTAAAATGTGAGGTTAGAAGAAACAAGAACCTTTCTTCATCCTATTAAGTACAGAATTCAATATATCCAAAAAGGAGAGGACTGAAATCCTGTTCAGCTCTAGAAGATAAAAATAAGCTTCTAAGGCATTTGAATAATATCTACAGAGGAACAATGATCAGAGCCAGACTCTGCCATTAATCATTCCAGTCTGTGCTAGTTATCTACAATTACTGCCAAAGGCCTTCTGCTATTAGCCTTTGCTTCTTGGCTGTCACATGATGTTGCACCATTATTGTTCACATTACTATATAATTCAGAACTATATGGGTATGTCATACATGCCATAAATGTGGAAATTATACACTATTAAAAAAAATGAATACACTGAGCTACAATTTTTATGTGTGACAATGTCACATACATACCTCCCCTCTCATCTATATTATTTTGTACAACTTACCACGTTAGTGGTTAGGGCTGAAGAAACTCACAGCCTTAACTGTGGGTAGGGAAACCCACTATGCTGTGACTTCAAAATACAAGGTAAGTTGTACTAAATATTTTTTTGTGGGGGGAGCAAAGCAAACAAAGTACTGTACTGTTTTCAGATGCATTTTTGGGTCATGCGTGTGACCTCTTCTCTATGAACTTGAGTAATTGCAATGATGCATCCAAACACCTGTTCCCATGTAGAAAGGCAAATTATTTTTAATATTTTACTGAATGAGTTTAGGGTCAGGATTCCAGTATGGTAATTTAATATTATATGCCATCTTACTCCCCTGCAACTGAAAAGATTTGACTTGGAAGAAAAGATTATATTCGCTTCAAAAAGATCCTCTAGGAGTTCCAACAATCTCAAAGCTATTTCTCATGTTACAAAGCTGAAAGGTAACAGTCTAGTCTAAAGCCAACACTGGAGTTTGGCATTCTTACATGAAAAGCAATAATGTGTAAATAATCCAGAAACAGTTCAGTTCAGTATCCAAGTCTTTCAGTGTTAGAAACTCAGATATATAAGCTAGCTGCCAAATGACTCCTTAAACCAGGGTAAAAGTGGCCAAAACGGAATTCCTAGTTGCCATTTGGGGGACAGAAGTTCATACTGGAAAACTGAATAAAAATTGGTTCCTGAAATTCATTCTGACTGTGCAGATAAAATATACAGTAACAGATAGAATTCTATGGGATGTGTTGCTAGTGTGTGAAAACAGGCAAGACCTAAGGATTCCCAGGCATTCACTTCCAGGTGGTAGGGATGTCAGGTGCTATCCCAGCACCTGGGTATCTTCACGTGGTCACAAGTGGCTGACAGCCGGGTGCAAAATACACCTGTTGCCTGGCCAATATTGAACGCTGCTATAGATAGATACATCTACTTGGAAGAGCATTGCTTCAGCCTAAGTCATAGGGCAAACCATCCTGTACACAATGAAAGCTCCTTTCCTTCCCACCAAAATATTATAGAACACTTCTCTATCACTTCCCCAATCCAACATTTCATAAAGGAAGAGCTACCAGTCTCTTTCTCAGTCTTCACAAGCTTTGTAAAAAAACATGGTACCAATCACAACCAGAAGAATATTCCTTGTATTTGGAAGTCTGGTTCTATTTTCTTTTATTAAACTCTAACACTAGTGGTTTTCAAACTGTACTCAAGAGAACGCTTATCAGTAGCTCTTCAGTGACAAGATCAGTCATGGTGGATGGGTTTCCCTGGAAAACAGGTTGTCTACCACTATTTTTCTGTTACGAAGTACCAGAGTAGGGGGAACAGCATGTTCTAGTGTGAAACCCCAGCCCTAGTGTGAAATCTGCATTCTCTCCAGAAGTCCTGCAAGAGTCAGCACCCCGACATGAACAGTTAGTTGAGTGAGTGTGTGTGTGTTTATGTGAGTGCCATCCGCGATCCTCAGAATCCTCTGCAACACACACACACGAATCCATGGCAGACACACCACGCATAAAAGGCTCCTTCCAGGTAGAGCCTATTACAACTATGAACCTGAACGCATGGACATGAACTTGCCCTGACTAACCCGGGAAGTTCCTCCTCTCTCCAGCATCCTTTGAACTTTCGCCCACACCTGTCGCGTGGATCTCTGCCGGTGTTGCAAAACTGCCACTCAACAGCGTGGGAGCACAGGTGAGCTGCATCGCAACACGCACGCAACTTTCCAAGGTTGAGCCTTATCGAACCTACCTCGACTTCCTGGAAAGCCGCGCTTGCTGACACGAATGAATGCCCCGAGGGCCTCCTTGGCCTTTCCCTCCCTCGCTCCCTCCTCACAGTGACAGGTCCCCCCCCTCCCCTCGCGGCGTCTGAAGCAACACTCATGCGCGCGGCCTCTCGGCCGTCCCTTCCCTTCCGCAAGGCCCTAGAGCAGCGAAGGAAGGCCCTGCCGAGAAACACCCGGCAGCACCAGCCCGCCCGCCCATCCCTGAACAGGCAACACCGGGGCTTCCAAACGAGGCCCCGCCAAGCCCCAGGCCCTCGCCGCCCCTGTAACCCGCCCGGGCACGCAGCGACTCCTTCCGTGAGGCTGCGCGCACGCCTCGGCCTCCCGTTCCTCCTTCTCCTCCTCTGCCGCCTGAAGCGGGGCCTGAAGGCGCGGCCTCCGCCCAAGGGCCCCTGACGCACCTCTTTGGGGACCAGCTGGTTCTCCTCGCTGGGCACCATGGCCAGTGGCGCAGCCAGCCCGGGGCCCGCGGCAGCTTCGGGCGGGGAGTCGTCGTCAGCAGGAGGCGCCGTCCGCGAAGGAGGGGGAGGAGCGGGGCCGCGGCACGCTCGGCATCGTTACGGTCTCGGTCCCCGCCGCCGCCGCCGCCTCCTTTCTGTGGCTCCCTGCGTGCGTGTGTCTCTCTGCCGCCTCTCCCCCTTCACAGCGAGCGCAGCAACGCCTCAGCCGCCTCCCCTCCCCTCCCTCCGCCAGCGCCAATCAATGGCAAAATGGCCGACGACGGGCTTCTCGCGAGACGTCGCCGGCGCAGCTGGAGCCCTTCCCTCCTCAGGGCGCCTCCGCTCCCACCTTCTGCCGGGGGAAAGCGGCTCAGAGAGGCCGCGGGAAAGCCTCTGGCCTGCTCCCGGGCTGCTCGCCCTGTGAAGGGCCGCAGGCGCTCCGCCGGGCTCCGCGGCGCTGTCTCCCGAGGAGGCGGGAGGAGGACGAGGACGATCCGTCCTTGATCCTCATAGAACAAACATCTGGGCGCCCGCCCGCCCGCCCTCTCTGGCTATCAGGCAGGCAACTTGGGTGGAGAGTTTGCTTTCGGTTGGTTCCGCCCTCCCATGTCTTTAAACTGGCACGCATCGATTTTCGTGAAGGCTGCTTAACCCAGAGGAAAGCCGCATTTAATTCCCAGCAACTTAATTCGCACCGTCAACGTGCCTAAGGTTTGAGTCGCGCGTAAAGAGAAACGCGCAGCCCCATCCTATGCAGGTTTGCTCCGCGATAAGCCCCGCTGAGTTCAGCGGATGGGTGCTTACTCCCAAGTAAGCTTGCAGGCGCACTTGCAAGAAACCGTAACAGCTCGTCGTTTTTTTGTATTACTTTTTGATTAATGCCTCTCCCCCCACCTCCCACTTTCTATCCAAGAGGCAGATTTACTTAAATGCTATTAAGTAATCTGAAGAGTCTTCAGTAGAGTACAGTAATGAAATTACGATCAGCAAATGATGGCTTTTCAGCAGCGATTTGAGATGAATAAAGAATAATAGCGGCAAAGGTTGCTTCTGATTTGGAAATGGCAAATTACTTCCGGCAGCGTTGGTTTCCTTATAAGAAAGTGAATGACAGCCATGGACGTAGCCAAGGGAGGGCAGCTGCCCCCCCATCAATAAAAATACATAGCATACTGAGGTTCTGCCCCCTCCCCCACAAAAATCCTGGCTACGCACATGATGACAGATACATCAACATTCATGAGGAAGTGACCAAGACTGTCAAAATAACCATAAAGGCAGGATGTGGGAGAATATTCTGGCATATTTTACAGTGATGCAAGGCACATTTCAGTCCCCTTTATACTTAAGACTATTAATCTATTACACTTTGGTTGGTGTGTAAACAAAGCAGGTACTTTTTCCCTTCTCTCCCCTTTTCAGCCTGGAAACACAGTAGAAATATAATGTGAGAATGATTCAAAAGTTCTGTGGCATTGCAAGCAATGATTTGCTTCTACACAGAAAAGAAGTTAAACCACTTCATCAGTACCTCAGCCAGAAACCATGCTAGCACTCATCCACAAAGGAGGTATATTTCCCAGAGTAAATGACAGCTCCTGCAAGACTGAGTTTTACCAGGCATTCTGTGCCAGGAAGACAAGTCAATAATTGATTCCAAGTAATGTGCCCAGCAAGCTGTAACATTCTTTCCTTGCAGCTGAATGACGCACAGCAAAGTGTGAAATTCCTTCCTACCTTTCATAAACATCAAAGAAGGCCTCTCTGTTCTGAGTCTTATGAGAGAAAGTTCAACTAATTAGTGAAGGGAGGGGTGAACATAATCCCACAGACAAGGGTACACACAACTGCGCAAAGAAGATGAAGCAATTTTTGATCCATATAGCTGATTTTGTTCCCTACAGGCAGTGTTGCTAAAGCCAAATTCCCCTATAATCCCGTAGTTAGAATTAAGAGTCTGATGGCCTAGAAACCGTAGAGCAAGCAGTGAATGGCAAAGATGAGAGTGATATGAAAAAGCCCCCAAATATTAAGTGTTTGCTATGGTCATGAGAGAGCTGTACACACAAGAATTAACTCATTTATTAATGGAAAAGAGGGGGGAAGACAATGAAAAACGTTAAGAAAATATTTATACTTTAGTTTTATGTATGCCATTCTGAGGATTGTTTTGAAAAGTGGGATGTAAGATAAAAACCATCATGTAAATTGTTTCGCTCTAATTGACCCACTGCCAGATATATGTACCAGTGTGGTGTAGTGGTTAAGAGCAGTGGACTCTTAATCTGGTGAACTGGGTTCAATTCCCTGCTCCTCCACATGCAGCTGCTGGGTGACCTTGGGCCAGTCACACTTCTCTGAAGTCTCTCAGCCCCACTCACCTCACAGAGTGTTTGTTGTGGGGGAGGAAGGGAAAGGAGATTGTGAGCCGCTTTGAGACTCCTTCGGGTAGTGATAAAGTGGGATATCAAATCCAAACTCCAACTCCTCCTCCTCCTCCTCCTCCTCCTCCTCCTCCTCTGGGCCAGTCTGGAGCTGGTGCAGCAAAAAACTGGCTGGCAGGAGTCAGCAGGATACTCCATTGAAGGTGAGGCTACAAATGACTACTAACCATGATGGCTATGCTCTGCCTCCACACTGGATGCATAATGCTTCTGAATGCCAGTTATTGGAAGCTGCAGAAGGGGAATATGCTTTGGTCCTTGGGTCCTGCTTGTGGGTTCCCCTCCGATTTCTGGTTGGCTGCTGTGAGGATAGGATGATGGACCAGATGGGCTATTGGCTTTGGATGTGGCAGTGGTTCTTCTGCTTTTATTGTCTCAGGTTAGGATTGCCCTGTAATGTGTGCAAACAACCATGTCTAATACATATTTATTTGCAAAAGGGAGGATGTGTGTATTTATATAAATAAATAGGTTTGTCTTCATTTCAGGGTATTTCAAAACCAGCAATATCATATAAGAGTCGTTTGCGATTGAAGAGTATGTATACCTAGAAATATTTTTATTGTGAAAATACAAACAAAAATCATCATAGCATATGTTATATTATTTTAAAATCAAAGATTATATAGCATGTGTATGCGCACACAGTTGTATATTATATTATGGCCTATGACATATTTAAGGTATATGCATATTATAAAAGCTTGTATGTCCATGTGTCCAGAATAAAGGCTATTTATTATATACACTATTTGAAATGTGATCAAGAAGACTGTTTTCAGAGGATGCAATTTCAAGCTAACTAGCTAACCAAAATTTAAAGAAGAAGAAGAAATCCTCTGAGCCAAAGCTACCTGATTGCAAATGTGAATGAGGTAGCTCTAGAAACATAAATATTGAGTCAAGCCTCACATCACTTGGAAAATGTTTGATAGAGATTTATTTTAATGTGGTTGGTTATAAAATAAAGTAAATATAAAAGTAACGGTAGTACACAACATACTCCAAATAAGAAAGGGCTTCTTCATACAATCATGTTGTCCACTTGAGCATCAGTCATCATGCTGGTACTATGTGCTCAAGGATTCTTTTTTCTGAGGTCAGTATGACCTTATAATAATAGCCCCCCTCTCACACAATCCAATCTCATACATTCAGTCTCATGAATAATGAAATATAAGTTTCTATTTTAATTCTGGAATTACATTTCTTAAATGACAGCCTCAGGGAGGGGTTCTATAGTGCCTCCAACCCTTTTTTGTATTGGAATATGGTGTGGGGATAGTTCATATGTATGATGGGATGATGAGCTGCTTGTGCGTAAAATCGTAGTCCCTCAGAGTTTGCTCAAGTCCACAAACCTCTGTCTGTGACGGAGCCCCTCAAACATGGCTCCTCTAGTCACTGGCAGATTCCGACAGTGGCTGCTTTCGGAATCGCTTCCAACATAAAAGCTCCTTAACGGAAACACGTCTTCTGGACTCACGGCGTGACAGTTTCCGGCGAGGAGTGGGTCTCCCTATGGGAGGTCCAGAAACCTCCCCACTGTTCTCGCTGGAAGTGTCCCTGAGCCATCCCTCCTGCTCGCTTTCCCTCAGAGACCCACCTCTCCCCCTGCTGGTTCCTGCTTCAGCTGCTGGGTCTCTCCCAACCTCCGTGAGCCCTTCCACCACCTGTCCCTCCGATGGCAGTTCCCTGACAATATGTTTCCAAAAGTGGTGGGTTTGGGGGGGTTTTAGGTGCAACATTTCACTAGAATTCTTTTCAGAAGCATCTGTAGGATACTTGCAATTCACATGTATTTTGGACCTGTAAAGCCAGCCATTGGGGCTAGCTCCCACTGGGCCTGGGATCAATGTCTCCAGTTATTATGGCACTCTGTTCCTCCCTCCTCCTACTGTACAAGTTTGCTAACAAGCTTTACTGTAGGGAAGCAAACTTGCTGCATGAGTAAAGGCCATGGTTCTCCACTATATTTATCCAGTGTTCTCTGTCAGTTCCTAATTTTACTCACCATCAATAGCAAAATCTGAAAGAGTCAGGTGAGTGTGTGTAGGATCACAACTGGCAAACATAGCTAAATAGTGGAAATGATGCCATAAAACACATTGCAACCCCAGGGTCTTCTTCCTTCCTCACATCATCTCTGCTACTACATTATTTCAACATAAGGAGAATGCATATTAGTTTGCCAAATGACTACACACTTGCCCTATTTGTGGAAAGTAATGGATGCAAGAAACTACAGTTATGAAATAGTATCATACCAGGGTCTGTTCTTGCACTGGAATTATTTAACTAGCAGTGTCCCTCTTATTTGCAGCCATGTATATATTGGCTACTATATCCTCAGCTTTTAAGAAAATCTCCCATATTTCAATGGTAGAAATTAAATATCTGCTTGCTGCCATCTGCTTGGGAACTGCTGCAGCAAAGACCATGGTTTTCGTTCCATCCTTTATTTTAATGATAAACAAGCTCATAAAAAGCTTGTTATTCATGGGGGAACTTAACCAGAAAAGAAATGAAGTGCAAAGATGCCATAATTATATTGTGTATTTAATTATATTGTGTCTGCCAACGAGAACAATGCAACACACAAGAGAGTCCAATTCATCTACAACAATGGAAAAGGGAACAGCAGGATAATAATAACTACATTAGTTGGAACACCTTTGACAACATCGCGAGATGTGGCTCAAATACCTTTTAATTGGCCACGAGAAGGCAGACAGCATCTACTGCAGGGGTTAGTATTATTAAATTTGTACACCGACCTTCATCCATAGATCTCAGGGTGGTTCACAACATAAAAAATCAAGGTAAAAACACGAAGTACATAATAAAAACAAGAAAACGAAACAAAAACCCTTAAGTGAGGCTAATGAGTGCTAATGTGTCTGCTAGCAGTGGTGATGCTTCCAGGCATGTGGCTTTCTTCACAAGGACTCAGAGATGATCAAATTAGGAAGTGCCTGAGACCTTATATCGTACTGAAATAATTTAGAGGAGCGCTGTTAGTTATTTCCTGTATTACAGAGGCCCAACTGGCTTCAGCGAGAAGTCAGGCATTTAGTGTCATCAATCCCATGATGCAAAATAGTCTTCCACCAGAGATCCATGTCTCTTGGAGTTATTTTTATGCTGACTGGCCTATGTAGTTATGTTTAAACTTTACTAATTAGACACTCATATTATTTTGTATAGTGTTTATGTTTTATTGTACATATATTTATTGATGTTCACTGCCTTGACCCTTTATGAGTTGGCCATAAAGGGTCCTGGAAAAAACAGGACATCCCGTTTTCTCTCAAGAGAGCATGGCAACCATTCTGGGTGTTGTGATCTCGCAAAATTTTGCACCAAGATCTTACCTTGAAAAAAGCACTCTCCTCTCTAAAAAAAGCATGCCCCCCCCCTGTGGTTTAATAGTCCTGAAAAAAGTGTGTCTTTTGGACTCCATGATCGTGTGTGGGTCATGTGATTCATGCGGGAGCACAGGCAGAAAGACACACATCCCAGTTTTGGGACTCAAGGTGTTGGAGAGTATGAAATACCTTTATACTAGGGGCTACTGCCCCTGCTCATGTTGCCCCTGCCCCCATCAACCCCACCACGGTGTTGCCACTTTATACCTCACCCAAGCCTCCCATCAGATGCCAAAGAGATAAGTAACTATACAACCTTTAGAAGACATCTGAAGGCAGTCCTATATAGGGAAGTTTTTAATATAGGTAATCCCTGTGTTAATGGGGGGTTGCCTGTAGGTACAAAAATGTCTATAGTCAGGGCTGATTACACTTATCCTGGTATAATATGTGAATAATGCTATGATATAACATCTACAACTTTTTGCAGATGCAAGTGTGAAATATAATTATTGCACTTATTTTTCATTGTACTCAGTCCTGTTACCCAGGGATGGCACTACAATTTCCATTGCAATTCTGCATCAGCTTACCAATATCTTGTCTTCTGAAATACAGAGCATACATACAGGTAAATTGTTGTATTTTTTTCCTGTTAGAATGTTCTTTTCTAATATTTGTTTACTATGATGGCTGTTCGAAACTCCTTGCTGGTAAAGAGTTCCAGAAATTGTTATATATCTTTCTTCGTGATTACAAGGGCTTGGCATTTCCCAGTCATTTAATTCCTCGGGGGAATTGTTATTACCTTGTTACATTCAGAATTCAGCTCTGTTTTCTACAATTCATTTCTAATATTGCTCTCAGAACAACAAGCTTTCTGATATTTGCCAGTGATGGTAGCTCTGTGCTCCATTACAACATTAATATTACCTATCACTTCCCTGAGAGGATTAAGCTAAATTGCAAATTCTACCAGGAAATTAAAAAGGAGGGGAGGGAATGAGAATTTGCTGGTCAGAACATCTTTTATAAACTGCGTGCCCTTTCAGTTTGATTCCCTTATTGTCAAATAATCTGTATCTTGTACGCAATGCTTTTTATTTTTAAAAAAAGCTTTATTATATTCCAACGGTTAAAAGAAACATATATACATCTTCCATAAAAAACAAAAACAAGAAGTAAAGTAAGCATATACATACCAAATTTGAGTTCCTTACTGCTTAAATACGCAAACCTTATACAAATCCATTACACTGTTTAACTTCCCACCACCACGTTGAGAGCCATAACTCAACAATATATTCAGCAGTGTCTTCAACCAATCGTTATTGCTACCTCGCGGTTTTTATATCATACCGACTGAGACTTTAACATTTCCTAAAATCGATTCCATGTATGAGAGAAATTTATTCCAATCGCTAATAAATTTATTATTTCTTTGTTGCCTGATCTTCTGAGTCATCATTGCTATGTCTATGTATTCAATTAATTTATTCTGCCAGTCACTAATCGTTGGAATGTTAGGTGTTTTCCAACTCTGAGCTAACAGTATCCTTGCGGATACTGTTGCGTATTGGAAGAGGATTTGGTCGTCTTTTTTAATTTCTTCTCCCACCATTCCTAAAAGGAATGCCTCGGCCTTTTTAGGAAATGTATATTTTAGGACCTTTTTCAACTCATCGTAAACCAGCCCCCAAAACCTTTTTACTTCTTCACAGGACCACCACATATGAAAGAAGTCTCCCTCTTTTTTCCTGCACTTCCAACACGTCTTTTCCCCGGTTTTATACAATTTGGCTAATTTTACTGGGGTGATGTACCACCTGTACATCATCTTCGCTATGTTTTCTCGGATACTGACGCAAGCTGAAAATTTCATGTCTTTAGTCCAGAGTTTTGTCCATCTTTCATATTCTATGGGGTGTCCTAAGTCTATGGCCCATTTGATCATAACGTCTTTGATTTCCTCGTCCATTGTATCCCACTCTAATAGCTGGTCGTACATTTTAGAGAGGAGTTTAGACTTTCCTTCTATTATTTCTAATTGGAATTTAGATTTGTTCTTGCTCATTCCAGCTTTTTTATGTTCCCTCCAAACAGCATTGATTTGGTGGTATTGTATCCATCCCGTTAATTTGTCTTTTAATTCTTCATAGGGTCTAATTTCCCATCCTTTATCCGATCTTCTTAGGAGGTCAGCATATGTCCACCTTTTACCTTCCATATTTAGTTTCTTAGTTACTAAAATATCAACGGGTGACAGCCACCATGGGGTATCTTTTTCTACTAGTCTTTTACACCTGTTCCACACCTCCAACAACGCTCCTCTTATAATATGATTAGAAAATCCTTTGTGTGTTTTCCCCTTATCCTGCCACAGATACGCATGCCACCCATGTCTAACATCAAAACCCTCCAAATCCAATAGGTCGATGTTGTCCAAAACTATCCATTCCTTGGTCCAGCAGAGGCACGAAGCCTCATAATATAGTTGTAGGTTAGGGACCGCGAACCCTCCTCTGTCCCTCTTGTCGGTGAGCAACTTATACTTAATTCTGGCCCTTTTACCCTGCCAGATAAATCTGGAAAGGGTCCTCTGCCAGTCTTTGAACATAGTTGTGCCCCTGACTACTGGGATATTTTGGAATAGGAATATCATTTTTGGGAGGATACTCATTTTAATGGCAGCCATTCTCCCCTCCCAAGAAAGTTTTAATCTACTCCAGCTTTCCAGGTCTCTTTTGCACTCTCTCCAAGTTCTATTGTAATTATCTTCCACCAGATTTATATTTTTTGGGGTGATCCAGATACCCAGATATTTAACCTTTTTTGATACCATTATCCCGGATTCCAACTCGATTTTATTTTTTACTTGTTCGTCTACATTTTTTACCAACATCTTCGTTTTAGTTCTGTTCAGTCTAAAACCAGAAAGTCTGCCAAACACTTCCATCAGCTCAATCACTGTAATAATCCCTTTTGCGGGGTCTTCTAATGAAACTACTAAGTCATCGGCATAAGCCTTAACTTTGTACTCTTTGGTGCCTATTCTGATCCCTCTTATTTCCAATGTATCTCTTATCTTGTTTAGTATAACTTCCAAGACCAAAATAAATAACAGGGGTGATAAAGGACACCCCTGTCTTGTGCCTTTGGTAATCTTGAATGAGTTAGTCAGGTTACTATTGATAATTAGTTTCGCTCTCTGGTCTGAGTAGATCGATTTTATACCTCTTAGGAATGGCCCTCTTATTCCTACTTTCTCCATACACTTTATGATGAAGTGCCAGGATACATTATCGAAGGCCTTCTCGGCGTCTATAAAGACTAAGGCTGCGGGGATATCGATTCTGATGTCCAAATATTCAATTATATTAATTATATGCCTTACATTATCTTTAATCTGCCTACCGGGCAGAAATCCGGTTTGATCCCTGTGGATCGCTCTATTCAAGTATTTTTTTAATCTGCTCGCCATTATTCCTGCAAAGATCTTATAGTCGACATTGAGCAGTGATATTGGTCTATAATTCTTTATATCGAGCGTATATCTTGTACGCAATGCTTTTATTGATGATGCCATCTAAACAAACACATGGGGGATATACCGACCTTTTCCTGCACTTGCAGAAATCTTGTTTATCAGTTGCTTTATGCAATCCACAGTCACATTCTGCATTTAGTTGAGAGGAAAGGAACAGAAATGCTGGCTGATAGTACATCCATTTTCACTGGGAATCTCAGAAACAGTCCTGGTTGACAGCACATACATTTTCATAGAAAATCTCATAAACATTTAATCACATCGTCAAACACTTTCTCTATATGTATCTATAATATAAGTGTAGTAATAGTGGTCCTTTACTCCGACTCTTGCATGCAGCCTGATTTTATGTGTTTGGAAGTCAGGGACAAACTAGACGTATTGTGGAAGATTCATAATTGGAGGCGCAATCCTGTAATTTTAGCATAAGGGTTTAAGATGTATTGGTATGTCCTCAATGCACATGTTGATCCCAGTGGGCTTTACTCTCAAGTAAGTGTGCTTTTGACTGCAGTCCTGCCTCCCTTCAAAAAATTTGCCACATGTAATTTGGCCCTAATGAATCTTTATTTGGGAGACTGCCCTAATCATACCCATAAAAATACAAATCCAGGGAAACTCACCTCAGCCTCTGGACTTGTTGGCTCAACAACAGAGATGACTGGTATTTCCCCATCTCAGTAGATTCAGGGAGCCTGCCCAAAGAATGTCTAGAGCATGCCTATAGAGGGGAGGGTAAAAGAATTAAACAAACATATCTCGTTCATGCCATACTCCTCTTCTTTTGCACATCTGTGCATGTTGTTATTTATTAGCAAGTCTTCTCTGCAGATATTATCTCATTTATTTATTTTGAGGGTGTATGAGGGACTGCAAGGCTGAAGGAGAAAAAGGTCAGATCATGTTGTGCAAGCAGAAAAGGCAACATTGGATGTAACCCATTGATTTTTAGTGGGCAAGCTTCAAACCACACCCTTAACTTTTCAATTTAAATCAATGGGACAACTTGGGCAAGATCATGTCCCTTGTATTTGCTGCTACATAAAATGTGAAAGGAATTTCTTCCAGTAGTGGGTGCAAATGAATCTAGGTTAGCAAAAGGCAAGCTGCGTTTACTACCATTATATAAATGTATTGCAAATATTGATGGTGCTAAATAATTGCATACATAAATATAGCCATGAATCTTTTCATTTTCAACTTATTTACTTTGAATCCACTGAGGAGGAAGTTAGACTTTTGAGCCTGTGTGGAAGCTACTATTTGGAAACACAGTCAAAAACTCAGGAAAAAATGGAAGCAAAGAAACATAGAAAGAAGTGGAAAGCATGGAAGGCAGAAAATAAGAAAAAAACTCTTTATTGTATTGAAAAAAGAAAATGCGGTCAGGTCTGAGGGGAATGGAAAGAATCCAGTTCTCAAAAAGGATAAACATCTTGGAGTGAGTCAAAATCATGCTGAGGAACCACACTGCTTGGACTATGATCGAAAAGATATTTGTGAGAAGCTGGACTCCTCTTGCCTGCAATTCCTTGAAATAAGGAAAGGCAAGAAAACAAAGACACTTCAGGGCTCTGCATTTGTTGATAGCAATCAAGAAGCCCTTAGAGATACAAAACACAAACACCTTCATAAAACATTATCCCCGGATCCCTATGTGAATGGGAAAGGGGAGCTGAAGGGATTAAGTTGGAGAGAAGCACTTTGGCTTCAGCTCCCTTGTAAAGGAGAAGCACTTGATTCTGCAGTGTGTTGTTTTAGAGGAAACGTCATAAAGGGCTTTAAACAGAATAGCAAACTGTGCAAAGGAGGGAGCCAGCACTCTTGAAATAAACAGCTGTGCCAGCAGTACAGAGTCCCTCTTGTCATCAAGTCCAGTGCCACTGGAAATTAAAACTTGAAACTCTGAAGAATTCAATATGGAAGACCTAAGGGCTGACAGGCCTTCTCACATGGGTTCAGATCTTGAAGCAGTAAGCAATACCCTTGACAGTCAAGAGCTCTTTATAACCCCATTGTACCCTGCAGGTTTCCAGCAACTACTTGCCGCCTTTCCCCCAAAACAATGCTGTAGAGGCCTTTTCAAGACAGGAACTACAATGACAGCAGCTCCTTTGCCGCTCAGCAGGTTTCCCAGGTGCCTGCCGACAATGAAATGTTCAAGAAATGCTCTCAGCTAACTCTGTGCAGTCAGATCCCAAGCAAGAGAAGAGAACAGTTTTCAGCTACACAAAAACTGTGTGGTTCAGAAGGAAGATTTCTTCAGCTCCTCAGCCCTGGCTTCCTCCTCAATAATTAGAAAGGAGTTTACAGATTGTCGTGTGCAACCGTTTGCCTTATAGGCTCAGATCGGATGCTATGAATGCAGAAAGGATTTCCCATTCCTGGGGTGGGGGGTGAGCAGCAGGTACAGGTTAGAGCTGGCCATCCCAGCGGTTGATGGCAAAAGGGGAAACTTCACGGGTTCGCAATCTCAAAAGTCTGGCAACATAACATACATTCAAATGCATCTCCATTCAACAGCTCTGCCACAGCGCAGGATAATTTGGGGCAAACAACGAGAGGCTAGGAAAGGCAACTTCCTTTTCTGCTTTATGCGAGGTCCTCATTGCTTCCCTGCAATGTTCCAGGGCCAGGCAATGCAGGAGAGGTGTGTGAAAGGGGAAGCAGGAGGAACTGCTGGAAACTTTTCACCTGTGAAGTTTTCCTGACTCTTGAGATGGGCCAAGTTCTGGAGCTTCACACAGAATGATGCTGAGCCAAGAGGCATTCCAGGAACTGTTAAATGATTGTGTGGAACTGTATGTCTTGCTTTTCCTGGAGAAGAGGGGTAGCCCCAGGTTAGAGGGGAGACGGCCTCGGTCCAGTATACCTGAAGGAGCGTCTCCACCTCCATCGTTCTACCCGGACACTGAGGTCCAGCACCGAGGGCCTTCTGGCGGTTCCATCACTGTGAGAAGCCAAGTTGCAGGGAACCAGGCAGAGGGCCTTCTCGGTAGTGGCGCCCTCCCTGTGGAACGCCCTCCCACCAGATGTCAAAGAGAACAACAACTACAGTACCAGACTTTTAGAAGACATCTGGAGGCAGCCCTGTTTAGGGGAGTTTTTAATGTTTGATGTATCACAGTATTTTAATATTCTTTTGGAAGCCGCCCAGAGTGGCTGGGGAAACCCAGCCAGATGGGCGGGGTAGAAATAATAAATTATTATTTATTATTATTATTTATTTATTATTATTATTATTATTATTATTATTATTATTATTATTATTATTATTTTATTTTTTTCCTCTGCTAGATTCAGTGCGCTACATCATGTGGCCCTTACACTGTACAGTGGTACCTCAGGTTAAGAACTTACTTCGTTCCGGAGGTCCTTTCTTAACCTGAAACTGTTCTTAACCTGAGGTACCGCTTTAGCTAATGGGGCCTCCCCCTGCGCAATTTCTGTTCTCATCCTGAGGTAAAGTTCTTAATCTGAGGTGCTATTTCTGGGTTAGCAGAGTCTGTAACCTGAAGCGTCTGTAACCCAAGGTACCACTGTACTAGTGAACATGGTTCTGAGGTTGCCTTCCAGCAAAGACATTAGATCTGTTTCTGATGACTAGCTGCAGCAGATCTGTAAAGAGCCTCTGTTTCAAGAGGGAGATTACCTAAATCAGCTCATGAGTATCTGCCCCAGTCTGCAGCCTCACCCACTTGGGTGCTTTCACACAAGTAATTCCTCTGCTGTTTTTAAAGGTGCAAATTGTCCACCCCCAAAGAGCAGCAGAAAAATTTGTCAGGCTAAGGAGGGATTGTTTGCACTTCCATGTTTTAGGAAAGAAATGAGTGGTGCAAATATGCCCTTAGATGGTCACACTGATAGATTAAGGCAACAGATGCATTTGCATTATATATTCTGAAATGTAGACCATTTAAGTTCTTTTTACTGATCTTAGCATTCATATGTTTGTGCTCACATTAACTTACATACCCCACCAGGATTTTTCTTTTGTAACCCAAGTTACCCTAGTTAACACTTATTTTTGGCTATTGCTAACTCAGGTTACAACAGAAAAGCACATATTAAATACTTTACTATAACGATCTTATTAAAGAAGGCATTCGTTGAGTTCCATTAAATAATTTAATTAGAATTCTGTACATTTATTCATATTCTACTCATTCTGTTTGAATATATATTGTGCTATCGTTTTGGTCAGACTGCTTGTTTTTTATGAATGCCATGAGTACCCATGTCTGCATTCACAGGGTGAAACACACCTTAAAATATGTTGCAGAATGTGTTGCTTCTGGCTTCAGCTTTAAAGAATTATAACACAAGTATGTCAGTGATTTTACACACACACACACACACTGACCTGTCCCATTTATATGTAAAGAGAGAGGTGGGAGATTGGAACCCCAACTCCCATCAGCCCCAGCCAGTATGGCCAATGGCCAGGGATGATGGAGGTTACAGTTCAGCAACATCTGGAAGTCAACAGGTTGCCTATTCCTAGTCTGAAGGTCAAAATGGCACACAGAGAGGAGGTGCTGAGCTATTCCTCTTTTAGTCCTGCTGACATGAAATATAGATTATTTTCCAGTTGGTTTATGATACTGAAAGAGAACTCAGCATAGTGAAAACTGCTAGTGGGGATGGGAGGGGGAGCTACAAAGTTGGGGAGGTCCAGCTCCTGCTTCCCACATGGCCCTTTATAGTGCACCCCCCCACTTTACATGTAAATAAAGCAGACACGTGTTTGAACATGCCAGGTCCGCTAATGACACATGCAGGTTAGCACTACATTGACTTGAACATTTTGAAATTAAAACATGTGGCAGGCATTAAAGTGAATCAAGCTTTTGCCTCCATGCTCTTTCTGATTTGTTAGTTAACATAATTGAATTGAATTTCTTTTGTAGTAAAACACTAGTAAATACAGTTACAGCTCATTGTTTCTTTTGGTGTTTTTTCCTTCATGGTTATATGACAGATTACATATTCTTATTTTTTTGGTGTTGTGTACATTGTATGCGTTAACTAGCAAGAAATGTGTAGTCATTTCAGCCTCTTGTGCCTTATTAAATACAATTTGTTCAAACAAATCTGCAAAGTGTTTTGTTTTTTGTCTGGCTCGGGAACATGACTGTTTTGAATACAGCAAGCTCACTGAGAAAAGCTTACTCAGGGGGAATCTAATAACCCACTTCTTCCTGCATGCAGCAAGACATTTCTTGCACACTTTAAGACCAGCCTTTCAGTGCTGTGACATTTGTGGAAGAAAATTGCTACACAAGAAGCATCTCACCAGGACAAGTTAGGAACTCACTGCAAAGTGTTTATATGACCAAACGGCCCCATAGTAATTGTGTGCATGAAAGATGCAACTTATCAGTGATGCTATATGCATGAAAAAGTTAAGTGTCAACAGAAGGGTTGCAAGAACTGCTCTTTAAAAAAATATTAAAGCTATATGCCAAGACAGCACAATTTCTGCCGCTAGGGAAGCTGAATTCAGCAATCTTTATAAATCATGCAAATTGAGCAATTTGCATAATTTACTTTGTTTTGCAACAATATGAACTATTTTGTGTAACTTGGAGGGTTTGGCGCTGTGAGGCAAGCATAGGACTAGACTCTTGTAATTTTTACCAATTTGTAACAAATGAAAAAGACTATTAAGCAAGACAGAAACCATATGGTGATCCTTGTCTCCTGACAAAGACTGTTATATGCCCTTTATGTCACAATCTACAATGATAAAACAACCTGTCTGGATGTAACAAGGCAGATAAAGGGCCAATTAAAGGACATTAGTACCGGTATATCAGATTAAATGCTGGGAAACATCCCCCCCCCATACTTACACTTCTTCTTTACTTAAGCTATGTTAAGTCTGTGCAGTGCTTTTTCCTAGAAAAATAGGTGCCAGTACTTACCATGAGTTTGATCAAATTGCGGGAGGCAGTAGAAGACAGGAGTGCCTGGCGTGCTCTGGTCCATGGGGTCACAAAGAGTCGGACACGACTAAACGACTAAACAACAACAACTTACCATGAAGTTGTTACAGGAAGTGTCTCACTTTTTAACAACAACAACAACAGGTGCATTGGGTACCCTCTGGAAAAAAAGCACTGAGACTGTGCCCAGTTTGCTCAAATCTCATTGCAGGTGCAGAAGTACATCCATGATTTCAATTAACCATGGAGCGGAAGCCTATGTATAATACACAGAAGTAAGTTACACTGTGTCTGGTGGAGCTTACAGTATTCTCCAGTCAATGCCCACAGGCTTTCCTCTGACAGATCAAACAACTACAGCCAAAGGGTTATACCCAATGCTGTTCATGCACAAGCAAAGCCAACTTCTGTGCACAAAATGGGACTTCACCTTCTTCTTCTCTGTCCTGCAGCCCCTTGCGTGCTCTCAAAACCTGCTCCAGAGGGTTGAGGGGCTCTCTGCATCAGATCTGGTGGCCCGAGAGGGGAAGAGGACGGTGATGTCTCATTTAGCAAGTGAAATTCCATCCACATAACATTGGATTCCGGCCAATGCCTACAGTCCACAACCAGAATAGTTGTGCTGGTTGATGTACAGCTCCTCCCAGAGACCTTTATGTAAATGGGGCACCATGTGGGTGTTGTTAAATAAATAAATATTGCCTTTAGTGGAAACACTCCAAGGCAGCACATAGTTTTAAATTGCATTGATTTAGTGGAAGAGATTTAAAAGAATATGCTTTTTACTATTCCATTACAGCCAGCAAGACTTAAAAGAACTTTGATGGGATCCATCACCAACAACTATATTATGACATGCTTTTCCATAGACAAAAGCCTGAGTCAGATGCATACAGCTTGGCAACAAGTTGTCTTCGGATGCTTATGACACAAATAAAGTTGATAGCCATTTAAGGTGATAAGAGTTGTTAGCTTCTCACAGCTTAAGGCAGAGGTTGGGGAACCTGCAGCCCTACAGATGTTGCTGGACCACAACTCCAGTCATTTTGGATCTCTGACCATGTTGGCTGGAACTAACTGGAGTTGGAGCCATAACAACAGGTTCTGCATTGCTGTCTGAAGACTGAAGGCCCAAACAGACTGGCAAGGGAGAGCAGTGATGGTACTGCAGATAGTTGTGCTTTTAAGCAGTGATGCTGGACTTGGGAAGCCAACCCTTTCCCCAAACCTGTTCCTGTCTCCAAGCTGCTCTTAATCTGTGTTTCCTCCTGGGGGGCAGAATATAGGTATGAAACAAATTATGGGAAGGATTGGGAAAGTACAAAAGAAACGTCTGCCTGCCAGAATTTAAAAAGTGTGGGGCTTGAAACACGCCCCCCCAGCAGAGTTTAAAAATACAAATCTATGCAGTATTTGTGAAGTGTGGAAAATAAAGGTTATTAGACCTTTGAATATCCAGTTTCAGGCACTCATAATGTGCTCCCCCGTCTCTACCCCTCTGGCAGTGAATAGACCACACTGTGAAGTAAGTTTAGTTGCTTTACTTATGTCAACCAAGGTCTCAGTCATGCATCATTCAATTTTACAGCAAAACCAATACATTCTTGCATTCTTGAGTACAAAATTCAGAAAAAGTTTATTTAAATGTGGAGCCCAGGCTTGGAGTGCCAGTCTCACACATGTAATTGGCTACAAGGTTTGAAGAGAAGAGAGTGAGGAAATAAACTTTTACTTCTTCCCTTACCAGAGGTGAGGGGGTGTGACTTAACTGAGCCTTCCTTACCAATTTTATTTCTGAGTCTGCCTTTCAGCAAATATAGCTCTGTGGTCCTAACCCCTTTCATACATTAGCTAACATTGTGCATGGTAGTTATGTTTTGACTGTAAAATCTCCCACCACAAGTACCTCTATTTTTTTCTCAGGTTGGATTAACAGTAGCTTGGGGAGCAATTTAGATAGGGGGGAAACCTTCCCAGCACTGTGGGTCCAAAATGGGAGCTCTTAAGGATGCTTTAAAGTTACTGTTGTTGTGCCATAGCCACACCATACATCAAAAGCACATTCAACACATATTCAAGGCACTTCCCCTCAAAGAATCAAGGGAAGTGTAGCTTGTTACAGGTGCTGGTTATTGTAGCCTGTGTCACTCCTGTTTTGGCATTCAAACTGTTAGTCTTAATGCCTACCATTTGGAGCACATAACCAGTGGAAAGCCATCTAACTCAGAAACACTAGTACAGTACCGTAATTGAAATGGTTCATGTAACAGACTGATAGGATTGCTAGGGTCTCCAACAGCACAGTCTTTCACATAAAGAGTATTAACTTATTTCAGTGGTATTTGTTTCTTTAGCAAATGTGCATATGATTGCTCACAATCTTCTACACTTGACTGTCTTATAAAATCTGGGCTCAACTAGCTTAATCTAGCAGAAGCAACTTGTACAGATGATAGTTTCTGAAGACATGTTCCTATTTGTAAACATCAGTAGATGTTCTTTTAAAAAAAAATCAACAGCAACACTATCATTTGCAGGCAAATTATTGCACTGGAACACGAGTTAAAATATTTTGCACAGACATGCAGGCAACTAAATGAAAAATGCTGGTCTGCTTATCCCCAGAATCTCACATTACTCATGTCTTCCCTTAATGAGTGTTTAAGCATTTCCTTAATGCCAATTGCCTTGTTTCTGTCCTGCTATTAACTGAAACTAAGCATTTTTTTCCTGAAGGATTTAAATTTAAAACAAGACAACAAATTGGCATTGTGTTTTCAATGAGGTAACCGGGCTGCATCAAGATTGCAGTGTGGAAGTCCAGTAGGCATCACAGAAGCTCTTCCAGTAACATTAACAGTTGCTGCACTCTGGGCTAACTCTATACCAATTACCCATCAGCACAGTGAGCAGAACACAAGTGAAGCAGAGAAAAAGCAGAAGAAGAGAGTGATAGATAAGGAGGGCAAAGCTTCTGGGACATGACAAAGGCTGTGTACACACTTCCATTTCCTCTGCATTTAGTGCGTTCCCACCACTGGTTTGGGGAGTGTACACGACGTTAGCCACAATCCATACCTATCCTGTACATATATATCCTGTCATTTCTCAGGAAATTCTGCATTCTGATGTGTTTTTCCTAAAACCAGCTTTGATATGAATTGAGAAACACAATGACTTGGGTGCATTTTAAGTTGGGAATGTGCGCACAGCCTAAGGCCTCCACCCCCCCCCTCCAAAAAAAAAAACACAAACATGGTAGCAAGCTGACTTCAGCCACTCCTTCCCTCCAGCAAGGCATCTTTAGCTGCAGGCTTAAGGAAACTGAGTGGGTTGGTTAGCAAACTCTTGCAATCCTTCACAGTAAAAATGCTTCCCTCCGATACGAGTATTTCCCTGGATATTCCTCTACCAGCCGTGGAACAGAAGCTCTGGAGGTTCTTTACTACCTTTGGTGCTGCCTGTAAATGATCCTGCCTTGTTAATCACATGTCCCTGGCAGAAGTATTCTGGGATAGACCTAAGAATATCGTGAAAGGTTACACCGTAGTAGGCAAAAATAGATTATCTGGCTCTTGCTCTTGTTCAAGTACAAAGACTAGAATTAGCAGGCCACACTTCCTTTTTGATTACTAGCTGCCTGTGAACAAATGCAAAATTAGAAAAGAAGAAGGAACCCCAACTTTTCAAAAGCTCATTGCTTAGGTATTCAACTTTTTTGATCTTGCTCCAGATAAGTAAAGGCAGTATGCAATTTGCACGGTGTACATATAAAAATCTCTCGAATGCTAATAATCTAAAATATTGTTGGGACTATTAATTCTCAGAATAAAGAAATATTACACATTTTGTTTTGGCAAATTTGACTGTACACAAAGAATTCTGACTATGCAATGCACATATAGCACAAATTTAAACTCCGCTACTCCTCAAAGAATCCTGGGAACTGTAGTTTTACCCTCATAGAGCTACAATTCCCTGCGCCCTTAACTAACAACGTTTCTTAGAATTCTTTGGGGAAGTTATCTTCTTTAAATATGTCTTAAATGCATGGTGTGGATCTGCTCTTAATACAGCTGTACTATGAAAGACATCACATAAAACCATTCACCACTAAAATAGTCTTGCTAGTCCATCTTAGCCTAGGAAAAGATTCTAACTGCAACCTTTCATGCTAGTGTAACAGCAACATTTTGATCTTAAGCATCCATTTCTATTTATTACAGACAAATTCTTCCAATCAACAGAAAATGGAAGCATTTTTATACGGTTACCTATTATCAACTTGTTGCCATAATTCATAAAAATATTTATAGGCACATGAAACACCATGCTGCACCTGCTGTAGCAAAACCAGATGCCTTCATCTGCCCTAGCTACAACAAAACATGTCTCTTCCGTACTGGCCTCTACATCCACAGAAGGCACTGTAACTCTCCAATGGTTTGACTTCACTCCACAAGGCACACTCTTCTATTGTCTCCCGAGACATATGGATGCCAACAAGCACCAGCAAAGGGCTTAGTTCAACTCAGGGAGATATCTCCATTTTTAAAAGCAGTAACCCATCCACATCATGACACTGTACACTATTTTCAAAACTCTCCCAGGTTTCAAAAGCTTTTGTGAAGTTTTCACATAGTCAAGTACTTTTATAAACTGTTAAAAAGAAAACATCGTAACTATGACATCAGTCTAAAATGGTACCTCGGGATAAATACTGACGGTAATTCGCTTTGGAGGTCCGTTCTTAACCTGAAACTGTTCTTAACCTGAAGCACCACTTTAGCTAATGGGGCCTCCTGCTGCCGCCGCATTGCCGAAGCACAATTTCTGTTGTCAACCTGAAGCAAAGTTCTTAATCTGAGGTACTATTTCTGGGTTAGCGGAGTCTGCAACCTGAAGCGTATGTAACCTGAAGCGTATGTAACCCAAGGTACCACTGTAATTGAAAATTTACCAGGCCGAAACCAGAATACACTATTAGTTATAAAAGTTACAGAAACTTTCCCAGTTAAGTAATTTTTAATCCACTAGATGGCACCAGCACTACAGAGAAAAAAGTTGGTCCTACAGAGTAAACGAGGTGATACCTTTTATTGGATAATGTTTGAAATTCTGGAAGCACTAGCTTTTCTCTCTTTTTTACATCCCGGAAGCTTTATAGTCTCACAATGGAGCTATGTGTATCAGAAATACTGATATTTCAGCTGCGTGAATGTGTTCATTTTATTTATAATGCTATCTGGAAAATGACACTTCTGGCAATTTCACATTTATCATATGTGCAGTTATTTTTATGTCATCTGCCACTAAAATGAAATTATTGGAAAACTAGAATACCATCAGCTACAGCTCCCATGGCTATGTTTTTTTTTTTATTAAAAAGACATTAATTCAAATTACAGAACTCCTATGTCACTTATAGTAGAACCTGAGGTGGTACTGGGGGAAGGAGTGTCTGCCCACTGATCAAATTGGTTCCTTTTACATGCAACAAATGGAGTTAGATATTGCAGGCACTAAAAATGGGTGTGGGAGAGTGCGATGAGATGACTGACACGTGTGTGGGCGTGGGTGTCAGGAAGGTCTGTGCCAAATTACCAAATCTTGGTAACAGGGATTTAAAAAAAAATTAAGTACAACGTAGTCTATGGTCGGTTCCTTCGGCAAGTAAGATGATCACATGCACTATGTGGAAACACTTGAACTAGGAAGTCAGCAGAAAAGGAAAGAAAGAAAACAGGCTTACTGCCATGTTTTGGAAGTGAAGTCCAGGTTGACTAATGCTTATTGAATCTGTTGCCAAGGCCAGGAAATAGCAACACAAGGTGATTGGAGGAAGAGAAAGGTCACTTTGCAGTAGGGGGGAAAATGAGGACTTCTGAATCCTCCCTAGGGGAAAAATGCTTTGTATCATTCCACAGAATTTCCTTTACCTGATCAAAATGCAGAAATGATTGGTTCCCAAGAGAGTTGGCTCTGGCTTCCTACCCCCTCTTCAGACCAGAATAATAGGGTTAATAACAAAAGCCTAAAAGGTAAAATGGATTTAAAACTCTGAAGTGTCTGAGATGTCCTCTGAATCCTGTCATGGATGAAGTAGAGTTTCCCCATAGGGAAAAGCTCACAGATATGTCTTTAAAGGGCACCATTTCCCCTGTAGGTCTGATTTCACTGTAGCAATGGCAAAATCATTAACTGCAAGCTGAAGAATAGCAGTCCCCAGCCTTATTTGATGCCTCCCTTCAGAGTCTCTGGCTGGCAATAACCCTAACAAGATGATACATTATGCACACTTTAAGCCGGATGGTGTTTTTCAAGACTGCCTGGAAAAATGATCTCTCTTCTCTTTTCAGAGAACTGCAGAAAATTAACTATTAAATCCTGAATTATGGGGAAAAAATATCTTCATTGTCCAGGACAAAGAAGAGACAAAGACACCTTTAAAAATGCCAACCATTCTTGGTATGATGAACTTGGAGACTGTTACTTCAATGGCTTATAGTACCACTTCAATGGCCTGTTACATCAATGGCTTATAGTACCACTGTAATATGGAATTTCCTTGTAGTAAAGTAGATTGTATTTTCCAAAGCTAGCCCTGTTAAGGCGTTTTCTCATGTGGAGAGATAGTTGGGTCACACATGCTATTTGCCCCCCCCCCCAAGTGATCTTGTCCCCTGCCAGCTCAGCCCCCCACTCTGCCCATGCGTTGGAGAGAAATCTGAAGAGACACAGCCTGCAGAACTGGCACAGACTATTCTGGTGCAATCAAAGCTGCAGGTGATAGGGGCAGCCTATGTACTCAAGCTTGGGGAAGGCTAGAGCTAGGATCTAGGTTGATGAAATTTTGGAAATCTTTGAAGCGGATAAAATCTCAAATGTCAATGTAGGCTCAATGGCCACTTTTATTTAAGATTCCTTGTGGGATGTTTTCATTTCTCTACTTAACCCTATTCAGGCATGTATTCAGAGGACAGCCCATCAGCCCAAGCCCCATTGTAATGTCCCCACTGCCCATAAGTTGTGTGGGCTCAACACTTGCTCTATGAGTGTAGACTCTACCTATGTGATGTGAAACCATGCTGGGTTCCACATCATGAAAGGAGTCTTTTAGCCTTTGCTTCTCCCTCAGACATGTCCCTGTAAAGTGTGGGGTGAATGGAGCTGAAAGATCCAGGTGCAAACTTGCGCTCACTCTCCACATGATTAACTTTGGGGTCAGAATGCCGCAGAATGCTAGGGCTCTTGGCTGGTGTTTATTGATATCAATACCCCACTTGCTGAGGAACTTCCTCCACTAAGCAGCTTACAATCTTACAAGCTTACAATTACAGACTACTACAGGTGTTCCCCCCCTCCAACTTATGTGTGATCGACTCACGCACGACTGTGGCACCAGGAAATAAATAAATAAATTCAAACCTGGCAGGAAATGGCTAGAGAGTCCTCGTGTCTCACAAGGAGCCCAAAAAGGATGTTAGTGAAGGTTGAGGAAGCCCCAAAGAGACCCGAGGTGCAGCAGGGCATTGTTTAGGCTGCTCAGTCTCCCCACCTAATAGCTGGTATATAGGGTAGCGCAGCAGCAGCAGCTGCCACTTTCCCACACGTCCTGCAGCTTCCATCCTGCCCCAGAGCTTCAATTCCAGATATTTAGGTCTGGATTGGGGAGAGACTTTTAGAGAGAGTTGGAGAGTAGGAAAAATGGGCATTGAGAGGATTTTTAGAGGGTGGTCCCCACTTTCACAATTTTTGCCTATGTGTGCAGGGTCCTGGAACGTAACTCCCCCTTAAGTGAGAGGAGGCCTGTATACAATGACGTGACAACTGTTGAATCGGTTTAGAGAACCCACATGTGCAAAAATACTACAAGCATTAACAGATTTTATTTGTTTTATGAAAGCACGAAGTAGACACATCTTTGGTAAAGGAATTATACTTAGGAACAGAAGCAACAAAGTTCTCCCTCTTGTTTTAATATTGAAGGAACATGTGGAAACATCAGTGGCAATAGCAACTTCACCAAAATGCCTTCCCCATTCTCTTCAAATTGTGCTGCTTTATTTTTGCCTCATATTTTAACCTCTCCATTATCTTAGGATTTATGTTGCATTTACAAAGGTTATTCTTCTAAGACATTTGCTGCTGATATGAGCATTTAAATTTAGATTGGTTTATATTCTAACAGAGGTGCAGTATCAGAAAATAAGTTCTGTGAAAGCCTACATTATGGTCATGGAAGGTCAAAGAAGGTTAATGAAAACGTCTTTCAGGATATTGGCACAGACGAGGCTCCCTAGAGATAGACCTAGAGTTGGCTTTTTAGTGCAAATAAAAATTTATAAGTGGCAAAAACTTCTATTAAATGCGTCTGATGATTCCGTTATGGAAATAACTTCTCAGAAAATAAATGAAAATAGAAGCATAGGATCCAAGATCTGCTGTGATTTCTGATGAAGACTAAAATTAGAGGATTTTATGTTAGCCTTTGGACTCACATTTTTCATTATGCATTGAAAGGAAAATAGGAGTATCTGAAACAGAGGTTTCTTACATCCTCATGCTGCAAATCTAGAACCATACCAAGAAACCTCTTAGCAATAGCCAAATTGTTACTTGATTACGATTTATGTTGTGGAGTAATTATCAGATATGTTCTTGGAGGAGTTTTCCGAGTTTTGAAAAACCCTTTAGATATTACAGTTAGGATAAACATGTGAAGGGACAAGCACACTAGCTCTGCCATCTGTCACTGTTCCTGCAACATTTCAACTTATGGGAGGTAAAGGTTTGAAGTGAGGAGGCTTCTAAACTTGTGGAAACACCTTGTATGTTTTCGAACCCTGGAAAACAGGGGTTCTAAAGCAGGCATAGGCAAACTCGGCCCTCCAGATGCTTTGGGGCTACAACTCCCATCATCCTTAGCTAACAGGACCAGTGGTCAGGGAGGATGGGAGTTGTAGTCCCAAAACATCTGGAGGGCCGAGTTTGCCTGTGCCTGTTCTAAAGAATGTGAGGAACCTCTATGCGTTCAGAAGGCTCCTCACATAAGACCTTCAACTTCCATAAGTCAAATGGTAATGGTAATGGTGCTAGAGGGAGGCTCAGAGCTAGTGGCGTAGCATGACCAATCCCCCCCCCCAAAAAAAAGATTCTGAAGATCCTCTCTACCCTCTGAGCAACCTCTCTACACATGGTAGGACTCAGCTATACAGCTGCAAATAAAATGTTTTAAGTTTGTTGTAAAGCGCTTTATACAAATGTGTCACTAGATGGAGATGGTGAGCTATGGCAAATTCAATATATTTTTCAATTTTTTATTTTTTTTTAAAAAGCATCTTCACAACATTTTTTATATGTGTCTAGATTCCACACTACATTCGCCTCTGGACTTCAAACCTAAGGATTATTGTGATCCTGCTTTATTAATAAAGATTTGAAATCACTTGGCATAGGAGCAAAATTCTAGGGTCCAAGGTCCCTTACCACCCAATAAAATATGTGAGGGGTCCACTGGGTCTTATGGTTGATTATTTGGGGCCTCTGTTTCTGGAGCTCTTCTATATAGTATATAGTATATAGTATATGGTATGTATTGTATGTATGTGTGTGTGTACTATATATTATCCATGCTGCCTGTATTACTGTATGTGTATGGCTTACTGAACCTCAGTGGGGCCTTCTGCACTCCTTCACCCCTTCTTCATCTTTCAGAATACTCTTGACTGTTTAGTTATTTGTTTGCCCATCCAATGGATTCTTGTTTGACCTTCCTCACTGCCTCTGAGGTCTGAATTATTTCCATTCTGCCTCTAACAATGGTATTATAAAGAGTTTAAAACATGCAGGCCATGTATAATGTATGTTTCCCATACCATACAGTAAGCTTTTATATCTGGAATATACTACTCATTAGATAACACAGATGTCTGTTGGAGTGGTTTAAGTATTATTGGCCTTGCTTCTTGGATGCATTTCCCCCCCCTCATCACCATACTTCTGCTGTTCTTTCCCACACGCTTTTAGTAGGAGCTGCACGGCTATGGAAATATATCATCCATATTTCTTTCTTAGTAAAACCCCAACATTATGTCTCACACCATCCAATAGGTTCCTGACCTTTCTAATGTTCCTTTTACCTTTAATGTAATGTGGGATAACCTTTGAAATTATTTTGATTTACAGTGCAATCCTATTTTTGTCTACCCAAAAGTATGTCCCACTGAGTTCAATGACATTTCAATACCTACTTGAACAGTAGCAAACCTCATTGAACTCAATGGGACTTATATATATATATGCATAGGATCACACAATTAGTGCTTCAATCTGATATATGTCACAGTGAAGCTCTGAGTATCATTCACAAAACAGTGAAGAGCTGGCGAGAATTTGTTTTTTGATGGTGGGGAGGATTATTTGTTTAATTCAACTAGTTCTAAAACTCACTCTAAGATGTCTCTGGATCTTGAAATGAAGTGCACAAATGCACAAATTTGCTTTTTGAAAACCCTTCTGGGTGTTTTGAATATTATTTCTTTTTATAGCAACTCATTATAGCAGGCTAGATTTAATGTACGAGTCCGGAAAAGTGTTTTGTCCCATTCATTGCTTTAAATATATGAGCAATCTATTGATTTAAATAGGTCCATTCATGTTTTAACATTACTTATGCATTTAAATTGCTTTCTGAATTGAGGTCAAATATGTGCTCCTTCAGTTGGTATACAGCTGTCTTGCCTTCTTCCCCAAAGCTCTCCAGGGATCATAACTGAATGCCAGCATTGATAGGTGACTGTTGTCAATGAAACTGGGAGACAGGGATGTCCTGGCAGCAGTGGCTGAAAGTGAACTGTAATAGCATTGGAAGCTAGAATGTAAAAGACACAACAAAGTCAGGAGAAAAGCCAAAGACAATGAAGTTAGATAAAACCTCTTGGGGACAACTATGGAAGTGGTGGAACTAGAGGGCTGGCCCCTGCTCTCTTCACCACAGCACTGGCCATTTTGAATGACAGAAGAGGCTTGCTTATGTAACAGGGGGACATGTTTTTCATTCTCTGAGATCACAGTGGTTGCTGCAGCCCAAGCCTACAGCCTTCAAAAGCACACATGACAACTACGCTCTGCTTGTACAGTCATGGATAACTCATACTATAGTGAAAATTAGGATAATTGGCCTCATGAAACCAATCTAAAAAACCACACCACACATACCATTTGTTACCTTCTAAGGCCCAGTTTACCCAACTTTCCTCCAATGTGCTGCCCTCCAAATGCTGTTGGACTACAACTCGCATCAGCTCCTGCCAGCGTGGCCAGTGGTCAAGGATGATGGGAAAGATAGAACATTAAGAATCGGAGAACCACGTTGGCTATCCATGCCCTAGGCAAACCTAACATGTACAGTGGTACCTCCGATTACGAACTTAATTCGTTCCGGAGGTCCATTCTTAACTCGAAACCGTTCTTAACCTGAGGCGCGCTTTTGCTAACGGGGCCTCCCGCTGCTGCCATGCCGCCGGCACATGACTTTCACTCGCATCCCGGGGCAAAGTTTGCTACCAGGAGTACCTACTTCTGGGTTAGCAGAGCTTGTTACCCAAAGCGTTCTTAAGGAGGATGGTACGTAACCGAAGGTTCCGCTGTACATTGGGTTGAACGTCCAGAAGAACCTGCACACAAATGTTTCCATCAAAACATGACAATAACAGAAAGCAATTCTAGGAAGGAAGTTTTGAGGCGGGGGATGGCATGGGCTTTATTTGCATGTCATCTGCCCCATGGATGCAGCTGGCAGCAATTGCTGCAGTCACAATAGCTCCAAAAAAGCTGTCATAATTTGGGGGAAGCAGTACTATGTATGCTGGCCTCAAGTTGCAACAGTATGTTCTTAGATAGTAGGGGTTTTTGTCGTGTGTGTGTGTGTGTGTGTGTGTGTGTGTATTCCTTTTAGCCTTCTGTGTAAAAACCTTATCCAGAATGAAATTTTAATTAATTTCCCAGAGATGCTTTCGGAAGCAGAAGAGCTGCTTGGTTTAATTAACACTGGTATCTAGGGCAGATGCTTTGTTTTGCTGTAAAAGCCAGAAGGATAATCCCTCCCCACCCCCCTTGTTGTGGTTTTCCTCTCTGAAAGTCCTTCTAATTTTCATAACGCTTATGTTTTATTTGTGTGTTGTTCCTTCTCCCCACCCCCCTTCAAATTCTTGGATCACGGAGTTCTTCGAAAGTATGTAGTACAAATTTTGGTTGTCAAGGCAGGCAGCGCTGTGGCTGACAGGCGTGAATCCCGGCTGGGAGGTTTTGTTCACCAACCCAGAGTGCAAACCCAGAGTGCAAACGTCCACTTGCTGCAAGTGAGGTGGGGGGTGGGGTGGGGCTCAAGCAGAATCGGAGGCTCTGGAAGCTGGGCCTTGAAGTGCAATGCAGGCTATATTTCACCCCCACAACTGCATCCAGTATGTTTTGCAGACCTACTCTTTGCATTTCCGAAAGGTTGTGGGTTATGTTGCGGCTATACGGACAGTTATACCTCAATCTAAACTAACTGTACCTCAGTCTAGACTCGAACTCCCATCAGCCCCAAGTAGCTTAGGAATTATGGGAATTACAAAACCAGATTCCCCATCTCCGACCCTCCAATTTAGCACCCCTCAGTTCCAGCCCAAACCAAACCTTGAATACTTTCTCCAATGAACTTCAGAGGCAGGGACTGGCTAAGCCACAGATCTGATCCTGTGGCTTCTCAATGTGTGTCAATGGCCAAGGGTGATTTTGCAACAGCTGCACTTCTTTCTGTGCCTCAGGAAGGCTCTGAGGCCTAAGGGCAACCAGCCTCTGAAAGCTCACTTGGTTATGTTCTAGGTTAATCATGAAGTTTCTGCTTTCTCCTAGGGTTTCTGACAGCATCAACCAGCATTTCAGCATCTGTGGGGGGATCCCAGCATTTCAGCAGAGGCAGCAACAACAAAATTGATTTAGGCCCGAGGTATCCAATTTGTTCAGCATGGAACAGCACACTGAAATTACTTTCTTCTGCTCAGCAGAGCTGGCAGATAGCAAGGCGAGTACCTCAAGATCTGAGGAAATAGTTAGAGCTTCAGTCAAGCTTGTAGTAGCATTTTAAAGTACTGGGCAAATAACAAAAACTCATGTATTTTTAATTCAGCACATTGATTTCCCCCCTCAGAGATGAATATGCAACAAAAAAAATTATATGTTCTTGTATGGGGATGAATTATAATACCAGGTAGAAATGGGTCATTAAAAATGAAGCACAAACATGCCAGGTTCGTTTTAAAATGATGAATTGTTTCATCAGTGGCTGCTGCACAGATGTAACTAAATTTGTCCAGCAAAATCTTTGTTGCTGCTGATTACGTGTGACCCAGATAGAACTTGATTTCTTATTCTGCCGACAAACTGAGTTTGTGGTTAGGTGGCGGCGGGAGGAACGACTCTATTTAAACTGAAGAAATTGTATGTGAAATTATTTCACCTGAAATGCAAACATAAAATCCCACGAGTTAGTTTCTTCAATTACTTTTCTGATCAAAGCAGTACTGAAAGTCTAATTTTTCATGTGAAAATATGCAATAAAAGTAGGTTCTTTGCAGTGGATTGGGTAAATATATATATATATGTTGTAATTAACTGCCCTACGTTCATGATATACCTCTGTGCATGGAATAATATATATAAATTTTTGGAATATTTTTGGAAAATATTTGCAACCACCTAGATATTATTGAAATGTAACATTTTGCTTACAAAAAACTCACATTGCTGACCCTTCATAATAATAAAATGGGCTGTTCTTCTTTCTCTCTCTTCTATGATTCTAAACAGAACAAATGGGTTAAATTCAGTGGTGACATTGTGCAAATGGAAATAACATTTCATTTTATTTATTATTACATTTATATCCCCCTTTTCCCCAGGGAGTGCAAAGTGGTATACAAACTTCTCCCCCTCTCAATTTTATCCTCACAGCAACCCTGTGAAATATAGATAGGTAGCTGTGTTGGTCTGCCATAGTCAAAACAAAATAAAAAAAAATCCTTCCAGTAGCACCTTAGAGACCAACTAAGTTTGTTATTGGTATGAGCTTTCGTGTGCATGCACACTTCTTCAGATACCTGTCAAGTGTGTTAGGCTGAAAGATAGTGACTAGCTCAAGGCTGCCCAGAGGGTTTCATGGGGATTTGAACCCTGGTTTCTCAGGTCCTAGCCCAACACTGTAAACACCCCAGTGGCTCTCAGTTGTGCAAAGTGGTTCACCTTATTTTCACCCAATCTATTACCTGCTGTAGCCCTCTGCGCTATATCCTACACTGTTCCAGAGGGTGATATTCAACTAAGTTTTCCTCAGAGCAGATCCACTGGAATTAATGAGCATGTCTAAGTGAGGTCCATTAATTTCAGTGGGTCTGCTTAGTTTGACTAGCGCCTGGAGAGCTTCTGAACCCACAGGGGCAGCTGTGATGTGATGTGTAGGGGAGATTGGCCAAAATCAGGTGCCCCAGTTTGTGTGAGTGGAAGTGCATCATTGGATACAACCCAATGATGATAATTAAGTTTTTGAAATTCTAATATTTAGTATTATTATTTTTAGTATTATTTATTGAATTTTTATGCTGCCCTGAAGGATCACAGGACAGTTCACAACATAAAAATACAAAATAATAACACAAAATACATAATAAAAACAAGAAAAAGAGTGAAAGCAAACCAATAACACCCTCCCACAAACACAATTAAAAGGACATAAGTGTTTTTGCCTGGCACCTAAAGATACATAACAAAGGTGCCAGGTGAGCCTCCCTGAAGGATCGCACTTTTCTGTTAAAGATGGTCCAAAATCTGCCTTCCAAGAACAAGTACATGACTTTAAAGTACAATTCCGCAGAAAATGAAGGAACCGGAGGCCTCAGGAAATTAACCTCTGAAGATCTGTAATCTTAAAAGCTACTTCTTAAAAAACCTTAAGATCTATAAATGAGAATCCCTATAATCAAAGCTCTTCAAAGAAGACACCTCAGCAAGTAAAAAGCCACTCATTAATATTTGCAAATGCAGAAGCTTTAGGCTAATTGAATATTAATTTCCCTTTTAATGCACTGGTCCTGGATAGTTTGGAATTAATATAGCATAATTAGGAATAAATGAATGATGCTTTCCTTTGAACATATTGCAGATCATGAGCTAACCCCTCTCCTTCTAGTGGCAAGAGGAGATTCCTTGCATCTCTAGTACTCCCTCAGCCCTCCTATTTCCTGTTCCTCCTCTGGAGGAACTATTCTAATATAAAACATGCTTCCCTGAAGAACAATCCTAATATAAACCATTCTTTCCCAGAGTTTTTTTCCACAGGCATAAGAGTCACTCTGTGAGAACTGAGGATGAGAGAGAGAGAGCTGTTACTGACGTTTTTGATTTATAGTAGTGAGAATCGTGACTGAGGAAAGCTGATGAATAAGTAATCCTTGGCTGCTTTTGGTTGCCCATATAAAGATTGGTGGCTGGGGCAGTGTGAGCTGAAGTATCGGCCCTAACTACATAGCTGTTTTCACTGCCTGCAAACCACTGGCTGGCAATTTTTCAAGAGGGCTGGGCTATAAATATGGGTGAAGTTTGTTCATTGTGCCGGGGATGGGGAGGGGAGGAAGAGCACCCCTTGCCACATTGCCAAGGCAAAGCAGAGACACCACCTGTCTTTCTAGCACTATGCATGGCCACTTCCTGACTGCCGGTATTTGGCGTGGGCAGGGGATTCAAATGCCTGCTGGCATTTTGGATTTGTGCAATTAAAGTGGCTTAAAGTACTTTGTTGTCTTTGCACAAGGGATCCACTAAAAAAACAAAACAAAACATTTTGCAGTTAGGAAAGTGATGGGGAAATGCACTAAAAAGTGTTGGATGAATGAATGATTAATTAATTAATGGGAAGTTGGGGAACCATAGTACAAGCAATGCATGATGAATTGAGGATGGATGCTTATAGTCCTAGAACCTCCCAGCAAACAAACATCTGAATGAATGCTTCATAAAGACCAGACATAGTCCACCCTCTGTGTAAGCGAATCAGGATGAATACTTAATAAACAGGTTGTCTGGAAGGAGTCCCATGCTGTGGGAAATTTTATGCTGCCAAACAGGATGTGTACACTTGTGAAGAAATCCATGACATGGAGCATGAAAAGCAGACTGAGAGTATATGGGTAAAAATTGTCAGAGAGAGAAACAAGTGACCTTACTGTGGGTGTCTGCTGTAGACCGCCAAGCCAGACGGAAGACTTGGATGATGCCTTACTAGAGCAGATTACCAAACTTTCAGGGAAATGCTGTGGACATAGTGTACAATATCTTGATTTCAGTCTGGCTTGTGACAAAGTTCCCCATAATGTTCTCACGAGAAAGCTGATTAAATGTGGGTTGAACGAGGCAACTGATAGGTGGATTTGTAGCTGGTTGACTGAACCCAAAGTATACTCATTAATGGTTCCTTGTTATCCTGGAAAAAGGTGACAAGTGGGATGCCGCAGGGTTCTGTCCTGGGCTTGTTGTTCAACATATTTAGAAATGACTTACATGAAGAAATTGAGGGGATGCTCATCAAATTTGCAGATGACACCAAACAGGGAGAGGTAGCTAATGATGCAGAAGACAGAATCAGAATTCATAATTCTTTGTAGTTCCCCACATGTGTGAGACTTCAGGATTAATTGGTATTCACCAGTTATTTCCCAACACAAGCTTCACAGCAAAGTGCAGGAAATGATACTCAGTTGCCTAGGCCATTCTGTGACCCTCCCTTACTGTGTCATGCTGGAATCTGTGCAGCACACAAGAAGATAAGGATGCATATGTTGCTGTTCTTAATTCTGCTGCCTGGTCTTTGATCACAATAAAGATTGATTGATTGATTGATTGATTGCTCCTATTAAAAAAGGTAAAGGGACCCCTGACCATTAGGTCTAGTCGTGGCCAACTCTGGGGTTGCGGCGCTCATCTCACTTTATTGGCCGAGGGAGCCGGCATACAGCTTCCGGGTCATGTGGCCAGCATGACTAAGCCGCTTCTGGCAAACCAGAGCAGCGCACGGAAACGCTGTTTACCCTCCCGCCAGAGCGGTACCTATTTATCTACTTGCACTTTGAGGTGCTTTCGAACTGCTAGGTTGGCAGGAGAAGGGACCGTGATTGCTCCTATAGTAGGCATCTATTTTCCAGCACTGTGCAAGGCTCCCAGCAATAACAGGGAAAAATAAGGAATTTGTCCAATTGCAGAAGCAAGGAACGCTTCCTACTTCTGTTGCTGGGTTTGGGACCCTGGTCAAGCAAGGGAGCGGCAGCTCACTTCTGTTGCCATGCTTCTAGTGTGGCTGTGAGAACTCATGGAAAAAGGGACATATTTGTGTAGGATCCACCCCTACCAGTTCTTCCATGGAAACACTTTCAGGTTTGGGTGAGGAAGTGGGCTAAGAGATTTCAGTTGAGAGAGGGAAAACTCACAGCAAGATTTTGTGATATGCTAGCTGGTTGGAAGAAGCAAATTTCTTTTGTTCTGAATAATCCTTTGGTACAATGTAATTATCAACCAGATGGGAAAACCTGTTAACGCAAGGCATAATGTGTGAAGGAGCATTGAAGGAAGGTGTGAGAACCTGAAGTCTCCATGGCACTGGGGACAGCAGCTGCGTACATTTCATTTTCAGCACATTACATCCATTTACACAACCAAGCACCACATGTGACAGAATGCCAGGGTCCTGAATATTACCCCTTTGTCCTATCTAGAGGCATCTAATTAACCTGTGGGAGAAACTGGTTGCTGGACTAGATAGGTGTTTGGTCTGATACAGCAGGGCAATTTTTATGTTCTTATGTTCTCAACTCACTTTGTGCCTGAAAAGTAAAGTAGGCACAGCCAAAAGTTTGGCATGTGTTGAAATGATTACATTACTGTACTAGCTAAGGATGTAGTGTCTACTGAGCAATGCAGCCTATTTTGGTTGCTCATTTCCACCTACTTTGCTTCCTTCCATAAAATTTGAACCTGGGTCAAACTTTGACTGATCAGTCATCATAAAATATTAAGTCCGGATGATGCTTCTTTATCATCCATGCACTGAGCTGGGATAATACATAAATTAGATTATGTAGTGTGATTCCATAACATCCCATATTATAGTGCAATCAATCAAAGAAGCAGAGAGCTGCTTTTTGAAGAACAGAAAGAGGAAAATAGTCGAAACTTTTCTCCATTATAACTCACCTGTGGTAACATATTCAGCATGGCTTCAGAAAGAATAAATGTAAATCCCTATTTTTAAACTCTGTTAAACTCTGAGAGTGCAGTGCCATCCAGAACAGAACAGGCGATTGACCTGGGAACCACCCACCTACAAAACCTCTGTCTTTCCAGGATTCAAGTTAAGTTTATTGACCCCCATCCAGATCACCACAGCTACAACCTAGGTATTGGTCCAGGGCTTGCTCAGATGCAACAGAATTTTGGGTATAATCAGCATGTTGATGACATCTTGCTCCAAAACTCCTATTGAATGACATCCATGTCAATACATATTTCTGGATTCCTATCTTTGATCAATGCTTTAACATGAAGGGATGTGATCTGTGAAATATCTCTTCCTGCAATGAAATAAGAATGTTGTGTTCAAATAGAAGCAAGAATTAGTTGCAATGATGGGCATGAAGGTGAAAGAAGCAGTAGCTGAGTAGGAGAACATGCTTTGGAACCCCAATATGAGGTTCCAGCAACTGCATGTGTCTGGATGAACAGATACATACTTTTTCTTTTAACATAAATTCATTTAATTATATGTGTTTTGAACTTAATGTGGTTGCATGGGCAAGCAATCATCTGAACTGCTTCACGGCACATCCAGATTGGTTTCAAGGTTGCGATGAGGTCAGTAACTTTTTCCACACACCTCATCACAAACGAAATTCTAATCTGGCCATGCAACAGAGCCGTCAGATGACCGCTTAGCTGCATGGCCAGCTGTTGTTCACATTAAAGTCACCATGGAACCAAGGCCAATTTTAATTTGTTTGAATTCTTGCTTATAATTGCAGAGACAGTGGTGTTGTAATAGGATCACCTACTAAAAGGACGACTTGGTAATAAATCCCAAGCCAATTTAAATAAAGCTATTAAAGTGTCAAGGGTGCCTTGTATTGGTGTACTTTCCAGTCCCACCATCAGACAAGAGGGAGACACAAATCAGCCTGATCTTAAACAGAGAGCCATACTATAATATAAAACATGAATTTCTTTGGCATATCACAGGGAGACATAGTATCAATACATCCCACTACTTCTTTGTGCCTGATTATATCTAATACCTCATGTGGAAAATTAACCAGCAATTTAATAGCATGCATTGAAAAAGTCCCTTTCAAAAGAGCAATCTCAGCTATTATAAATCACACCACTACAACTAGCAAACAGTGTGAAGGTGAAGTAAATATCAGTAGCTATGTAGCAGACTTTTATTTTACCACACTGTATGGCCTTGATCCTTAAAAGTAAAAAACAAGGATTATGAATTATCTTTGGAAAATCAACATGCTACGCTGAATAGGTATCTTATCTCTTAATGACTCAGTTTTTACATTCTCCACTGTACCAGGATTTTGCAAATCCCTTATGCCAGAGACAGGAAGGCTATGGTCCTCCAGATGCTGTTGGACTACAAGTTCCATCATCCCTGACCACTGGCCATGCTTGTAGGGGTTTATGGGAGCTTGCATCCAACAGCAATTGGAGGGTCCACAAGTTCCCCATCCCTCCTTATGTGATAGGATCCATTCCATATAAGGTGTGTGTGTGTGTGTGTGTGTGTTTGTGTGCGCGCTCAGATCTTGCACTTGAATTAGTCTTATTTCAGATCTTAGGCCCTAGAGAAAAATTCAGCTGGAAACAATTTAGAACAGTTCTGCTTTAATAAGGGATCTGTCCAAAGATGTGTAAACCTCCCAGCAACTACAACTCATCTAGACATGAAGAATTTACTCTATGAAGAATTATTGTTTTAGTTGATTTTGTATCAGCCTGAATTGCAGAATCTTGAGAACGAAGGAACAGGAGTTAGAGGAAACTTTACTCCTCTGCTTAATGTGCTAAGATCTCTAGGGCTGAAGGCGGGCAGGGGAACCGAAAGATCCCTTGTCAGGAGGGCCTGACATGGGTGGAGTAGCCCTGGTTTTGTGGAGCCCATGGAAGTACATATAGACAATGGTGTCTGGTGCTTATTGGCACTAGTTGGGCAAAGGGCAGAGATACCAGCAGAATCAACCAATTCTAGCTGTGAGTTCATCCTCCCTGCTGAGTTCTACAAGGGCAACATTGAGACACAGGACAGGGAGCTGACCTGCAGTGCTACCCCTTGGACTGGTTTTATGTAGAAAAGCAGGCAAGTGGGGGCTGGGTGAGAGCAGAGTGAGATTGTGTGGGCAGGGTCTCATTTGCCCTAATGGATCAGCCTCCATTGCATGCAGAAATATCCTTCAGAGCTTTTCAGAAAC
The DNA here is from genome assembly GCF_965113315.1 of Podarcis vaucheri. Lineage (NCBI taxonomy): Eukaryota > Metazoa > Chordata > Lepidosauria > Squamata > Lacertidae > Podarcis > Podarcis vaucheri. Next base: position 69,990,778 of record NC_138759.1, read on the forward strand.
GGGGCACAATTGTATACTTCAGAAGGCTGTTTTGTCTCTCTTTACTTTCATGATACAGTACATGCTACCATTCTTTGTGACTGGTTTCATCCGTTTTTTATATTATGCCTTTCGTTTTTGTAATGCATTAACTGAAGAAAAATGGTATATGCACTTGTTTTAAATAACTGCAGGCAATAATACATCCCCTCACAATGAACACGGTTTCGAACGGCACTACACCAAAATATGTTATGTCTGATTTCCATTAAACCTAATTCTTATGGGTTTATATTTTTTGACATGGCCTTTTGCTTTCTACACTAGACAACATTGGCAAGACTTCCCCCCACCACATTTTTTCAAAGGAGCAATCACATATTAAAGTACCTCTTGCAACCTATAGTTTAGATCGAAGATTGTTACTGCATTATGAGATAACAAATGACTGTTTCTCTTATAATGAGTAAGCTCACTTGTTCTTTCAGTACACCTTGAGAGGATCCATCTCCTCATCACAGCTGCCCATTGGCTTGCCCTCTGTTCACCTGAATGCTGGTCCTGAGTAAGTGCCCTATAAGTTAAATTCTTGTTCCATTTATTGCTCTGCAATACCACCTCTAGGTCTAGTACTTTTTTCTGAAAGTAATTTTGTTTGAAAAATAGTATTTTAATATATACAGAAGCTAGGAAGATGGTGTATAGTGATAACATTTTATATACACTCTCTTTCCCAAGCAGAGCTGCACTTTAATTGTATATTATCTGCCATGTTATCCTATGCATAGGAGGGGCTGAACACAGACTGTCCAAGATTGATTTTATTCAGATGGGTTCCTTTATGCCTCTTCTTTAATTCTGGGGCGGTGGGTGCGGGGACAGAAAGATTGTAAGCCTTTTCAGTCTAAAATATTTAAAATATCATAAATAATTTCTCTGGGATGCATGCATGTTTGCATTACAACTTAAACGTTTGAGTTATGAATGTTGACTCTGAGATGTAGCTGGTATGATAATGAAGCATAGTACAGTTTAGCTAGAAATAATTTGCAGTCTGAGCCTGTTTTCTATTAAATAATGATCTCCCAGGCTGATGTCAGAAAGGGGGCATATCATTCAATTGGGAAGCAGGAGAAGCTCAAGGTACGTAAACTAGCATAAGTGTTAAATAATGGATCTGTGCTAAGTCGTCTCTTGTAGATAGTTATTTCAAACCAAGAGTTGCCAGTGTAGTGCTGGTGAGTGTGTATGTGCTCACAGGGTCTCCACCACCAACTGCAAGTAGGCTTGAAAAAGCATTCAGTTGTAGCCAATAGAATACGTTGCGGTGTGTGCTGAGATAAGGGTTGTGTGTGATGCCCACAACGGTTTCTCTCATTTGCGAATGTGCCCTTGGGTGACCTCTGTTTTAAACAGATGCTGGTATTCACCCCTTCCTTATTATATGAAGTGAAACATTTATTTATTGTTCCATTTCCATCCCACCTTTTACTCCAAGGAGCTCAAGTTGGCATACAAGGTTCTCCCCCTTACACAATTAAACCCCACAATAACCCTGTGGGGTATGTTAGGCTGAAAGGCAGTGACGGGACGAAGGTGACCCAGTGAGCTTTGTGGCTTAGCAGGGATTCGAATCCTGGTCTCCCAGGTCCTGGCCTGACACTCTTAACTGCTACACCACAGTTAAGCTCTCCATGAAGCTATCACTGAACACATGGCATCCCCATGTTGAGTTCTCCCACTCATAGTGCAGCATGAGGTTTTCATTTCTTGCCCCACATAATCCCTCCTTCCACTTACTGTTGACACTGGAGAACTAGCCAGAGGGATGATGTTTTGATGATGGCCCATACACAATACATAGTTCCACCTTCAATTTTATTTTTGTGCAAAAATAGCATCTCCTCATCTCTCCCTTATTTAAACAGATTGATTTTGTTTTTATTGCAAAGTCCAATCATTCATAATAAATTGGTTTGCATTATAAAGCCCATTAAGATGCCTAGTCATCAACAAAAGTATCTCTCTCTGCCCAAAGAAATTGTAAACATCTTTGGTGATGGTGGGGGCAACTGATATAGTGTTTCTTAATCTCAAAGAAGCACCATAAAAATGAATTTGAACAGCAAAACAAGAATTGACCAAAAATCATAGGGCAATGTATATGCTAATCTGAAAACGACAAGGCTATTTGAAAGCATGGCAGCTCAATTTCAACACTAGCTTTTATTTCGGTTTGTTAGAAATAAAGAGCAAGGTGAGAAGAGCTATGGGATGCACATGAACCAGAACAAAGGGGGTAAGCCAGACCACCGCATGTGTGGTCAGAGAATATGACCATTACTAACCCAGGGCCCCTAACAGGCTCCATCACTAACACCTGTCCGGTGTTCATTTGGGGATCCAGTCAAGGCTAGTGCATACCATGTCAAGTCCTAGCCAATGCACCAACACTAATTGGGTCTTTCAGCCAGTTTGAATAAGTTCATCAGCTACCCAGTGGAACAAGGAAAAAACATAACCAGTGATAACCACAGGCTCATGGTTGTAATTGTAATGGATCAGCATTATATTTAATTGAATATAATGCTGAATGGCATTATGGCGTTTGATGAAGGTAAAGCAATGTAAAGAAAGGCAATATAAGTTATGTAAACTAATTCATAGGGACGCGGGTGGCGCTGTGGGTTAAACCACTGAGCCTCTTGGATTTGCCGATCGAAAGGTCGGTGGTTCGAATCCACGTGACAGGGTGAGCTCCTGTTGTTCGGTCCCAGCTTCTGCCAACCTAGCAGTTCGAAAGCACACAGTACAAGTAGATAAATAGGTACTGCTCTGGCGGGAAGGTAAATGGCGTTTCCGTGCGCTGCTCTGGTTCCGCCAGAAGCAGCTTAGTCATGCTGGCCACATGACCCGGAAAAAACTGTCTGCGGAAGTGGACAAACGGCGGCTCCCTCGGCCTTTAAAGCGAGACGAGCACGCAACCCCAGAGTCGTTCACAACTGGACTTAATTGTCAGGTGTCCTTTTACCTTTAAACTAATTCATGGTAGATGCAGTGCTTTTTTTCCTAAAAAAAATTGTTTAGGGGTACTCTCATTTTGACTCAAGAAAATCACCATTTTATAGTTCAAATTGGGAAAAAGAAATGCAGTCAATGGACAAAAGTACAAAGATTCACAAAATGTTTAGGGGTATGCTCAGCCATGCATCCCCCCAGAAAAAAAGCACTGGGTAGATTTATTCGTTTAATAATGGCATGAATGAATACTTGCATTAGCAAAGTAATCAATCAGAATAAGTAACACTGTTCCTTCATGCGTTAGCTTTTGCTCAGGTTCTTTTAGGAGAATCACAGGTGTGCCTGAGATATGCTCTTAGGTCTCTTAGATGGCTATTAGTAGATTGAAATTATAAATTAGGCATTTGTCAAATTGTGACATTCTTATGAATAAATCTGCTGCTGAGAAACAAGGCATTACTTTGCCAAAGGAAAAAAGAGGATTGTAGATGCATCAACTGTTCCTGTTATATTTGTGAAGTAGGCTTAAAGCAATTACAGGTGCTTTGATCATCCACCCAAAAATATGTGATAATAGAATTGTATAATTAATCTTCTTTTTATGAAGCAGTTGATAACTCCCACTGCAATCTAAAAATGTTGGAAAATTGATTCATACAACTCTCTTCATCAGTGACCTACAGCATGATAATTTTTCATGTAGGAGAATTTACATCTTTACCATCACAATGACATTTTAAACCAACTGCAGCTTAGAACAAGTTGCTATAAATCAGGATTTATCACAAATTTAGTGATATTTTCTTAACTATGGTGAAGTTTTCAGGGTATCACTGGGCCTTTATGATCAAGAATCCTCTGGTGTAATTATATAACTGTGTTACTGGTGCTCAATCATTATTTTTATTAACTGTCAAAAAAACACCATTTGTTAAGAAACAAAGTTGCTATGGGCATTTATTTACCAATATGTAACTACCAAAAGGGACAGAATTAAAATGAAACCAATGAATGCACCTTATAGATACTGTTTTGTGCACTGAGTTGGAGAGTTAACTCTGCAGCTGTTAATGTTATATAATATAATCACTATATCTGAGCCAGCAGCCAGCAAAGGTCACATGAGTGTCACAGTAGATCCTGCTGGTGGTCTGTTCAGGCAGCATTAAATGTTTGCCTCTTCAGCTACAAAGATGCACATTTTGCTTTGGAGTGTTTTGCCACAAGACATTTGGGTCAACATGGTGAGAATGGCCTATGTCTCTGACTTTCCCCAGATGCCTTGTGTGACCCACTGAATAGGGTCTTTTCCAGTGTGCTGTTGACCACTCAAAGCTTGGGATTTATTTTTTTTAAAAAATTAAGTAATCCAAACATTGTGCATTTCTGAACTCCTGTAATAAGTCAGGCCCATCCAGCCAAATGGTAGCTGATTTCTAAAGTCTCTAGGAATGTTTTGGATAACTGAGATCCTCTTAATTGGATATGTTAGGGATTGAGTTTGGGACCTTCTGTGTGCAAATTGTGTGTTCTACCAAAGATCGAAGGTTCATTTCCATGGAAATGATGTGGTACACTTCAGAATTCAGACTATGGCTCAACTTATCTCCACCTGTAGCATCAACATGCCTTGGACACACCATGTGTCCCTGCGTGGTAACACATGTTCCCTGAATGTCAGTCACCAAAGCCCTCACCCTCATTCTTTCATGTAAGGGGAACTAAAATGAAAAAGTTTAGGAACAGAAGTATTTGACTTGGGTTTGTACCAAGTCCAGGGAAACAGCATCCTATAACCAAGGCCATGTCAAAAATCTTTTTGGATTGTATCAGCTCTGCCTGTGAGCATTTGTTATAGAAAGGAGATGCTCTTGGCGGTTTTCTTTCTGCTTTCTTGACTGCTTTCTTTCCTACAGCTCCTCCACATATTCAATATTCATTTAGATTTGCTTGTGCAAAGATTGTGCAATGGTTAGAATATGCCCAGTCTTTATTGAGCATTCATCCTAATTTGCTTACAGTGTGGTAAAGAGGCAATGAGCATCCTCCAGCATTTACCCTGATTTGATTGTGGGATGTTTGCATATCTTCCCTTTAAACATTTGTTCATCTAACACTTTTAAATTTATTTCTCTGTCACTTTCCAAACAGCAGAACCCTTCTCTTAAAGTGGATTTGTTCTGCTAGGGCAAAAAAGACCTTCAATTCATTTTAATTGTGCAAACTTAAAATTCTGGTTCATGCTGAAACCCACTCACAAAAGTATATAAACAACCATGTTTTCTAACTGATAATTTATTACTTACATTATTTCATAGTTGTGCATTTCAATTCTATGCTTGTTCGCTCAGAAGCATTTGTTGCTTTAAAATATTAATATGCTACCTTTAAGAATAAAACTCTTCTCTGGCGGCTTCCATAAAAGCACTGCAATGTGGTACAACGCAATCACGAATCAAAAATATTAATAAGCCAGCAAATAATAAAACTGACAAACATCCAGCTCAGAATTAAAGCACCAATATGACCCAAAGCAAGAATAGCGGGGAGGAGGGGTGGAATCCAGGAAAAAAGTCAGTGAGAACAGATGGGAGTTCAGATTTTTCCTAAAGGCTTTAAAATGTTGTGGTTTGACAGAGCCAAGTTGCTAAAAAATTCCAGAGCTGTGGGACTAAGTAAGTAGCACCACTATGCTCTTGTACCTAGGACTGCAATTATACAAAATCAAGTGTGCATGGGACTGTAATCTTAAACTGAGAAGTGGGAAGATTACTTGCATACTGTTAAGCAGGGATGGGTAGCGTCAGGCCCAGGGGTCAAACCCAGCTCTCCATGCCTCTCTTCTTGGGTCTCGAAACTCTCCCTACGTCACACACCCTCATCTGCCTTGGCTTGCACCTGCCTTGAGTGCTTTTGCCTGGCAGGAATGCATCCTTAAACTCTGATACTGTTTCTTGCTTGCCTGTATGGAGGATGGAGAGGGAAGTGTAGATGTGTTGAAACCAGCCTATTGCACAAAGGTAAACATCACATTCGTCGCTCTGGAACTTTTGTCTCTGTCTCCGCCCATCGCTGATTTTTGGTTCCCAGAAGCTTGCCTAGAAGAGAATGTGGCCCTTTGAGTGAAAAAGGGTTCTCCGGCCCTGGTTTTGTGAACAACTTGGTTAGGAACAAAGCTCTGGCTCCATTTGGTACAAAGATAAGGCATAGACAGTATACCTATTATTTTCAATTACAGAACTTATCAGCGCTATTTATAATACACAGTTGTCCTGTTTATAATACACAGTTGTCCTACTGACCCTGGGCACTGGCAGCTCATCAAGTCAACAGCAGACTTTATTATCATCACCTGTCACCTCTTGAGCTCTTCTCAATGTATGTTATGTTCTTCTGTATCAGTTATCATTTCTCTTCCGATGTTCCCCACATTTGGCAATGACAAATGAGTCTGGCCTTTCACATTTTACCACCTTGGAACCTGATCGGCTGCCCATCATCTTTTCCTCTGTCGGTTCACTTAAACAACCGTGAACAGAGAAAAATACTGATCCTTTCTGGTATAGTTCTTAGTAAGTGTCACTTACAACATGAAGGACAACGACTCATTGAATTATTTCAAGATTGGCTAGAGAGGCTTGGGAAATGGAGGTCAGTTTCTGCATCTGTTGTGGGTGTAGACATGAAGGATGACTAAAATATGAAGGGGCTGTTTTTCTCCATTCATCCCTTAGAGCAGGGATTGGCAGATTTCAGGCTTTCATGATCTACTTTGTTTTTTACCAGAATCCCCAAAACTCTTAACACTCTTAACAAACTGCAGTTCCCAGGATGCTTTGCAGGAAGCCATGACTGTTTAAAGTGGTATGGTAGTATTATGGGTAGATGCTTGTGTTCAGAATTTGAAATGTGGGAGCTTATTTTATTTATTTCACTTAATAGTATTTATATACCACTTAGTCATCAAATCCTCTAAGTAGTTTACATAAATTGTAGGATATATATGAAAGTGCTGATAAGAGAAAATGTTAAAAGCAAGCACAAGTTGACCTAAAATTTTCAAAATGTAAACATTAAAAATACATAACATTAAAACACATGTTAAATTTACATGTCTTGGTAGGCTCATGCAGGTTTATTTCATTTTATTAATTTAAAATTTTATTTAATAGCATTTCTAAGCAGTGTACACAAAAGAAGCTCATAGGCCCCTTTCCTCCAAAGAAAGAAACTCAAAGTGGCTTAAAGTAATAAAATATACCTACAATAAAAACCAAATTCAAAATATATATTAAGCAATGATCATAAAAGGGAGACAGCTTTTTTTTAACTATCTCAACTAACAACTGAAAAGCCAAAGTGAAGGCAAAGAGGAAGGAAAACAGCTTTTACACAATGTAACAAGGAAGGAAACATTTTTCAACTGAAGCCTTCCCAGACATCCAGGTTTGGGCCAGAAGCCAGAAACCATAAACTATGGGGGCTTAGCAAATCTCAACCAGGTATGTTGTGAAAGCCAAACAGCTGTCTTTAGGTAAGGGAGATTAATAAAAAGCTAACAGTGCAACTAAGTGAATTCCCTGGAATTACATTGAGACAGATGCTGATTTTGAAGCTTAGCAGTCATGGCCAGTCATTCCTTTAGCATCCCACAGTGTGACTTTTGGCATTTCTCTGCAGCCACATCTATTATTCCTTCATCTCAGGCTGAGAGCACCGGAGTGCTTGGAGTCATCCTGAAAACAAGTCAAGCAATGAGACTTAGCCATTGTTTTCTTTGCCTGTACGTACCCTCCTCTTGATGTTCCTGTCACCGTTGCTCTTCCGTGTCTGCCTTCCGAATACTTGTGCACTGAATCATGCTTTCTAATATTGGAGAGAGAGATGGAATAGAAAGTTGCAGAGATGTTAATACTCAAGCCCAGGTTTCAAATGACAGTATCCAGCAAATGCACTCACTGAAAGAGTAACCCAGCAATTTTTATTTTTGTTGTTAACTCAAAAAGCCAGCAAGCATAAAACAAAACTAAATAAGCTAAAATGCAACAAGCAAACAGGAAAGAAAGAAGGAAATAAATAAATCATTGATAACAAAAGTCTATAAATCAGAGTTAAGAGTCAAGTGTTGGTAGCTGCTTGTAGCAGATGCGGCCAGGATTTCAGAATATCCAACATTAATGACAGAGCAGTCCATCCCAAGACTTACATTAGACTGTCAGGGCAAGACGGCGTCTGGAAGGAAGAATGTGCATCAGCTTGTGTCTGAATGCAAGGAAGGATGTATAAAATAAAACTTCGTCTGCTAAGCTTAGTCTGAGTCCAGATGCTTATTTCTAAGAGTTCCACTTGTTTTTTTGTTCATTCATTCATTCATTCATTCATTCATTCATTCATTCATTCATTCTTGTATACTGCCCTTCCTCCCAACAGGATCATCAAACAACTAAACATAAATTGCAATATAGGCCACATTTCTTAGGTTTTGTTAAAACTGAGTAGTAATTTAGTGCAGGTTGTTGTTGTTGTTGTTGTTGTTGTTGTTGTTGTTGTTGTTATGTAACACATTCTGCACTTTAAGGCCAAACTAGATGCACACTAGTTATTAGTGGTGAGGGGGGGTGAGGGTGTCTCTTTCTCCCTGCAAAGGCAGGGGACATGTCGCACAGCTGGGGAGGGCTTATATCTTCATTCCCCCAAGAAGATCAGAATGAAGGTTGCCCTTCTTTGTATTTAAATGCATGCCTGGTTTGCCCTTAGGTGGCTGTTTTCTAGCCAACAGTTTTTATATCTTACGGTTCTGGGTATTGTTCAGCATTCTGGAGCTCCCACTTCCCTTCCTACCTCCATAAAAGGTCCGGAGGGTGGTATCACAAGAATGGGCCTTTTCTGCAGTGGCTCCCTGTTTGTGGAATGCGCTCCTCATGGATATTTGTGTGGCACCTTCATTATACACCTTTAGGCACCAGGCTTGTTTTCGTTCTTGTTTTTAGTATGTATTTTGTGGTTTTTTAACTTCTATTTTTATGCTGTGACTTGCCCTGAGATGATGATGATAATAATAACAATAATTTATTATTTGTACCCCGCTCATCTGGCTGGGTTTTCCCAGTGACCCTGGGCAGCTTCCAACAAAGATTAAAAATATATTTAAATGTCACACATTAAAAACTTCCCTAAATAGGGCTGCCTTCAGATGTCTTCTAAATGTCAGATAGTTGTTTATCTCTTTGACATCTGATGGGAGGGCGTTCCACAGGGCGGGCACCAATGCCAAGAAGGCCCTCTGCCTGGTTCCCTGTAGCTTTGCTTCTCGCAGCAAGGGAACTGCCAGAAGGCCTCCAGCACTGGACCTCAGTGTCTGGGCAGAACGATGGGGGTGGAGACGCTCCTTGAGGTATGCTGGGCCGAGGCCTTTTAGGGATCTACAGGTGGAAGGCGGTATACAAATTTAATTAATTATTTAATGATAAAAAGAATAAAGCACTGCTAGATTTATTTTAAATAGCAATAATACATAATACTTTGATCATCTTTCTCAAATAAAAATATGTTTTAGCATACAAATCATTTTGAATAATCTTGTGAATTGTGTTAAAATTTAAGTCTCTTAAAAGTTTCAATTTCATGTCCATCAAAATCTCACTTTGCATGCCTTTCCTTTGGCAAATTTTGTCACCAATTCCTTCAGGCCAAGTGCTGATGGTTGAGCATGTTCAACTGATATAGCTGCCAAGCCAACTAGTCTCTGTCAAAACATTATTGAGCATATGTAAGTTTTTAAGAGTTTGATCTTTGAGAAACACTGTTCACCACTTGACACCAACAGTGGAAGTGTGTGAAGGATCCTTCTTGGGCGTCATACCCAACCTCATACCCTTTCTTTCTTCTTTTTCTAACTGTCTAACTTGTTCTTTCTCAAATTTTGGTAGTATTTTTTCTCCTTTGCAATCTCAGAAGCATCTATCAAAACTTGTGGAAAACCCTCAACACACCTACAGCCCACAGGGCAATTCAAAAGTGATTAAGTTCTTCAAAATATAAAAGTAAAACATTATCAGAAATTTATAGGGTATAACAAAAAAGCATCTGTATAAAAATGTGCCCATCATAGGTCAGTACAGCACCCTTCTGAGGTCTGTGGCCTAGGCAAATGCCTAGCTGGCCCAATGATAGCACTGGACCTGACGCCATCCTGATCACCTTGGGAGGAAAATAAATAAATAAATAAATAAATAAATAAATAAATAAATAAATAAATAAAATAATAATAATAATACCCTACCCATCTGGCTAGGTTTTCCAGCCAGGTGGGATATAAATGTAGTAAATAAATAAATTAACAAATGTAGTACAGTGGTGCCCCGCAAGACGAACGCCTCGCAAGACAAAAAACTCGCTAGACGAAAGGTTTTTTCATTCGCGATTTGCCTCGCAAGACGAATTCCCCTATGGGCTTGCTTCGCAAGACGAAAACGTCTTGCGACTTTGTTAAACCGTTTAAACCGTGCTTCGCAAGAAGAAAAATTCGTTAGACGGCAAAAATTGCGGAACGAATTAATTTCGTCTTGCGGGGCACCACTGTACTGGTTTATGACAATGATCAACAGGGCTTGCTACCAATTCCACTGTAAACTTAAAAAAATAGAAGCTCTAAAAACAAAGACCTCAGGATAAGAAATGTTACATTGACCCAGCTTGATGAAATCAGTTAGTTTCCACATATGTAGAATAAGTCACCCATATCTCCCGACAGAACTTTTACACCTGTGTTCCAGCATCTGCATTGACTTCTTATTATCTTCAGGGCACAACATATGGTTCTCTTTTCTTGGTGTATAAAATTCGTAATAGCTACTATGCCTCTGAAACAAATAACCTCCTTTCTTACCCTCAGAGGAATTCCGTCTGTGCATTGTGTTTAGACATAAAGGCTCATAGGCATTTTCAGCAGCCTCTCCGCAGCTGTGGAACTTTATTCCCCAAAGGTTATTGAATGCCAAACAAGAGCTGCAGGTTTAATTTTGTTGACATCCGGCTGGTTGCAGCAGGTGACCATTGCAGTGGGCAGGGAAGTTTGATAAAGATTTTAACTTCCAGTCAGGGTTCATTTAATAGAAAAGCTTATATATTATAGTAAACATCTGAAACTTCTTTTTTGGAAACACTCCAGACTTGATGTAATCTATGCTTAAAGAGTAGATGCAACTTTAGTTTAGCCCTTGAAAGCAAAAAGCATATTGGCATCGTTGCAAGTTCTGCTGTGGGACAAACATTTGCTCTCTGCCCCCCTGTCTTGCCCTCGGTTCTGTAATTTTCCATCATGTAATGGCATTCTGTTTATATGCCAATGCTGTAAGATACGTTTTAAGCAGCTTGTCAAAAACCCAGGGGATTTATTTCCATTGTCACACTGATTATCTGACAGTAATGTTTGGCTATCGGATAATTGCATCTCTTAACATTTGGAAGATCACACCAGGTTTGTCAAGCTCTTCCATGTTGTTCTTCCCTCTGATTTGGCTTGCATTAGTATTTTGCATCCTATAATAGTAGCAGTCAATTTATTTATATACCACAGTTTTCTGAATTTGTACTCAAAGCAGTTTACAATATTAAAAGTAAATACACCAATGTGATAGCTATAATGCATAACTAAAAGTATAATATTTCTACACCACTAACAGTTTAATAATTAACAAGTCATGCATATTGTGTCCCAGAAAACTGAGTGAAGACAAAGCTAACCAACAGATCAGTTAATATCCCCAAAGAGCCCTAAGTTAATGACAGTAATGACCCCCTTCCTTCAACTTTTGTACATAACTCATTGCTTCCCCCAAAAAAAATTTGGGGGGGGCAGAATCTTGGGAGGGCTTTGCTCCACTTTGCCCAACAGAAGAGCCTCCATTGCATACAAGAAAAGGCAGACTGAGATATTGAGGTCCTGAGCTTTTTAAGGCTTTATAGATCAAAATCCAGCCTTCTGTTCTGAAGTTTCATCTTATATTCTTATAAATGTAGCTCTTGGGCACATCTACTTGCACAGCTTTCTTTTGGTTTCCTGAAGATGCAATATTAAATACATTATGTAGGAGTGAAGTCCTAAATCAGAGGTCAGCAAACTAAGGCCCGCGGACCAGATACGGCCCACTGGGCTTGTTAATCCGGCCCGCGAACCTTGCGGACTCTGCCGCCCACTCGGTCAGTCCCCGTGCTAAACAGGCATGGTGCGGAGGCCTCGCTGCATGGAGACTGACCTCCGTGACACGACATGGCTTCTGATTGGCTGCAGGAAGCTCCTGCAGCCAATCAGAAGCCGTGGACACCTCTGGGTGCCAACCCTTCCTTCCTGCTGAGGCGGCTGAGCGGGAGGAAGCGGCTGAGCAGGTAGGAAGTGGCAGCGGCGTGGAGGCTGCCTCTGCCGCCCAAACCAGCAGCATGGGCTCTGCACCCCACCGAGATAGAGGACGCCAACGCTGCTGAAGACAAGGCATCGTGAGTGGCATTGGCGGGGGGACCTTTCAGGAGGGTGGGTGCTTTCGGGAGGGGGTGGGTCTGGCCCCTCACAAGGTCAGAGGGACAGTGGACCGGCCCTCTCCTGAAAAAGTTTGCTGACCCCTGTCCTAAATGCATGGGATACACATTTGAACAAACATGTTGAGGAATGAATGGTAAACAGAGGTTCCAAAATTCAGATCATGGTCCCATAGTATGTCAGAGAGACAAATTTAAACCTCTCCTTCTTGGTATGCCGACTTCCTACGCCCAGGAAGTATTTTTAATGATGTGGGAGCACACAAACACACCACTACTTCCAAGTAACAGTCTGAAGTGGTGCAGTATAACAGCCAGCTTATGCTTTTCTTATGCTTTTTTGTAAATCAGGGTCCAAATTAAACGAGGCCTTTTGCAACTCCTTAAATTGAAATATACAGCTTACTATAACTCATATAAATTAGAACTGACACTAACAAAGTGGAAGTGGTACTAACAGAAGAAAAATGTGTATTTAACTTACCCACATGAAGAAAGCTATTATGTCAGTAAACTTAACAACAGCTATTTAGAGAATAATTAAATAATTGAACTAAATTTACAAGTCACATTTTCTAGGTCTGACAAATAACTTTGACAGCATCTTAATTTCTGATCAAATTCATCGAATGCTTGATTTATGCACATATCTGATGACTGAAAAGACAATTATAGTCTCTGGAATTAATGATATGTGCAATTGAAAACAATGTCTCCCGTTAATGCATATTTATTATGCCTGCCACATTGGATAAACTATTTCTTGAGCAATTGTTTGGATAATTAGTCATCTGCCACATATAAGAGGCTTTTTAAAGAAAAACAATTGTTTATTTCCGAACCTATGTTTCAAAGTTTAGAGTTTGCCCAAGAACTGCTATTTATTTCCAATACAGCTACAAGGTATGAAAAAACAAATTTACGTTCAAACAGAGAAATAAATGTGGCATTAAAGTTGACATGGTGCATGTACAGAGAATAAGATGAAGAAAAGGATTGTATCCAACCACATCATACTCAAAGTTAGGGATGGAAGGATTTTTTTAGTTTGGATCCTCAGTTTTTGATGCAGTTTTTACTATTTTTTACTAATACGTTAATTTTTATACATATTTCACCCTCATTTATACCTTTTTGTAAACACTGGTTGGAGAACTACATCTTAAAATTTGGATAAGTGATAATTTCAGAGGATGGCTATGTTTCATACTGTTTTGGAAAGTGCAAATTCGATAAATTTGGCTTTTAATGCAAGCTGAAGTGAATTTGCCCCCCATACCTACAAAGGGGAATCAAGTGGTCATGCCCATTAATGTCAGTGTGTGTGCTCTGATTATGACTTGGTTGGATATAATCCAGTATGTAGAATTAAATTGCAACCAAGCGTGGCTTGTTAGACTGTAACATCTATTTTATTTTTAAAGGGATGTCACCTGATTAAAGAAACCTTAGTTCATTAATCATGAGCTCCAGTAGATTGACAGTGCAATTGATCCAATGCCTCTCAGAAGTCAGCCTCATTCAGTTCAATGGGGCTTACCCCCACATAAGTGGGCAACTGGTTACAGCCTAAATTATTTAAACTTGTGTTTGGGGAAAATAACAGGAATTCAGTGCTTCAGCATTTAGCAGTCACACTACAGTGTGGCATTTCAAACAAACTAGTTTGTTCACATTCTTTTTATGGGAATAAAAAATATATTTACCTATATGGAGCACACTTGCTTATGCGTTATACATAAAATCTAAATGAGGGAGATTGACTTCCGCAGGGAGGAAACATAATTCCATGGCAGAGCAGATGCTTTGCAGAAGGTCCTGGGTCCTTAGCATCTCCAGACAGGGCTGGGCAAGATTCCTGCTAAAACCCTAGAGAACTGCTGTCAGTAGGCAATGCTGAACTAACTAAACCAATGGCCTGACTTTGTATAAGGGAGTTTCATTTAACTCTCTCACACTTACACATGCAGCTTTTGAAATTGGTGTATTTTCATTTGCCTTTGGAAATGGTAGTCAAGTATTTACCCCACACTGATAAGGGGAGAATATCAAATTAACCCATTAGCTGGATGCAATCTGTTAGCCACTAATGGGCTGGCTATGTTTTAATATCATACATTGTGACTGTTACATGAGTTGCCTCAGCACTTCTCCCATATCACTAGTTGTATTCGCCTACATCACTAGACAAATAATGGTCTTCCAAAATTAGGGACAAGCTAACCATCTGTGGATTCCCATTGAAACTTGATTCGCTTCCTGTGACTCATACTTGGCTGGTTAATCTTTGAACGTCTGGGAAACAAGAGGGTAGGCTAATGCAGAACTGAACATTACATTCCCAGTGACATTCAGAACTCACATTTAGGAGAGAGTTCAGTTTTGAAATGGGTAGCTCCATCAGCTTTGCAAGGCCATTATGGGAGTAGGAGTTTATAAAACTCTGCCTAATAGTCACTTTTATGTTTCACTTTCAAATTGAAGGGAAGATGTTTCAGCCTGAATGTCCCGGCACAACAGCCATTAAAGTCATGTCCTGTTCAATGAGCAGAAAAAGATGTAATACCAGGACGTATGAAACATTGTCTAGAAACTATACACAAAAGGAAGTAAAAATTTGGCTTGCATAAATAGGAATGTTTCAAATTCCATTCATTTGTTCCTCTCTCTTTTGTCACAGGGAAAAGATTATATCCGGCACACCTGAGCAGTCCAATTTTAAACCCATGAAACTATGCCTCAGGCTAAGGCATTGTTTCTAACAAAGGCTTTGTGAATGTGAATTAGCATTCCTGAAACTCAGGCATCACATCAAGATGCTATGAAAACAGTAATTTTTGTCTTTCACTGGGAGTATTCAGCAGATGGAAAAGGGGGCATTGCATAGTTTTAAAAAAAGCTTGCATAAGAATGTGATTCTCTCACACACCTCTCCAATCCACCACTTTTTTTTAACCAGTTGAATCAGTGTTATATTGCTTCATTTCATAGATCCAGACCATTCTGCTGCAGCCCCACACTATCAGGACTATGTGTCCACAGTGGGTCTTGAACCTGAGCAGGATAATAGATGTGTCATCACCACACAACTGTGTGTTATGAACCCATAACAGCCCCAGACTGTCAGGGGCCCTTCTCTGTGAATGCTTTTGGTTTGAACTCTGTAGAGTAGCTAACAGACTGCTGTTTCTCCTGGGTTCAGCAATGAATGGGGCAGTTCAAGAGAGATCCATGAGCAAAAATGCAAAAAATAATCAACCTCAAGTTAGGAATCAAAGCAAGATAAAATATATTGAGAACATCCTTTTCAGGTAGAGGAATCATGAGTTCATCCAACTTTTGCACTGAGCAGCCACACTCCTGATGTTGCACACATGGTTTAGCTTCTTCCCCTGACATCTGCACATTCTGTGCTAATGTCTGTCAAGTTGAGGTCTCTGCGCATGTACCTATATGCACATGAGCTGCATGCCTAGTTTCACAAAGTTCTAGTCATGTGGCAGTCTTTCCATGTACATGTGAAAGCCTCCTTCCTGTAGATAGAATCATAGAACTGTAGAGTTGCAAGGGACCTAAAGGGTCATAAAGTCCAACCCCTGCCATGCAGGAATCTTTTGCCCAAGGTGGGGCCATAACAATCAGTTTAAGAGTTTCGTGCTCTATCGACTGAGCTTTCCCAGCTTCATCTACACTGTTATGTGCATACACAAGAGGAAGGGGCTACTCTAGGATTACCAGATGTCCCCGGATCCCAGGGACAGTCCCCAGATTTGCAAATCTGTCCCGGGAAACGTGGCAGCGGCAGCCTCAGCAGCCCGGAGCCAGTCTGGTAGCATAGTTGGCTCTAGCTGGCTTCAGGAGCTGCTCGCTGCCTGCTGCCGCCATCACTGCCGAAGGTGAACCGGGAACGTCCAGCGGTACAGATCTCCTGCCCCCTTCCCCCTTTGTTTTGACAGATCGGGGGAGGCTCAGGAGTTGCGGCTGGCCAGCCGTTGCCCAGGAGAGGCGCAAGGTGCCAGGCAAGGTGCAAAGCCCTTCTTTTTGCACCCTGCGAAACATAAATACACAGAGTTTTTTTTAAAACCTGGGCAACGACCACCCGCCTGCAACTCCCAAGCCTCCCCCGATCTGTCAAAACAAAGGGAGAAGGGGGCAGGAGATCAGGGAAGGTTTGGGAGTCACGGGCAGGCGGCATGCCATTGCCCAGTTTTTAAAAAACTGCACATTTGTTTTACAGGGTGTGAAAGGGCTTTTCAACTTTATACAATATGCATGTGTGCTTGGGCCCAGGGTCTTTTGCCTCACCATCCCCACTACTGACTCCCTGTTGCTACTCAGCTTTTAAAAAAAAACCAAAAACATAGTGTTCCCAGATTCATTGAAAAAAATCTGGTAACCATACTCATCCCAGGCCCTGGATGTGAGCATTTCCTCTCCTTTCTTGCCTGATGGACAAGGACAATCCATGTGCTAAAGCCTGTTTCTGTATATATGGCTTGCAAAGAGTAGCCTTAATACATAACTGTAGTTTCGGTGAAATTGCACTAAATATCACTGTTTGGCAGAGATCCCGAATGCTTACGTTTAGCCTGGAGCACATTTATATAGCGGAGTTATAAACCCGCAAAACAATGTTTCTTGTACAGCAAAGGCAGTGATCTACAATAGCTGAAGGGAGACTTTATAGTCTCTGAAACATTCTAAAATTGCTTTGAATTACTCAGTGCATATTTTATGCACATAAATTTTAAAACTATGCTAAGCCACTGGCTTCTCTAGGGGGCTGGCTTGGGGTGACTGAAGAGTATTTGTTAAACTCAGCAAAGATACACTCACCTCATAAAAATAATTTCTGGTTGGATGGATCCCAAACCATCTTGTAAAGAGCAAAGTTTTTCCTTTTTAAAGAGGTTTTATTTTAGTTTAATAATATTATTGTGCTGGGTACAAATACACACATATTGACCTTTAACCTAGAATTTTGTGTGTTTTCTACATGGGGTGTGTATAGAATCATAGAGTTGGAAACGACCCTGGGGGTCATCTCATCCAACTCCCTGCAGTGCAGGAATCTCATCATATTTGACAGATGGTCATCCAACCTCTGCTTGAAAACCTCCAAGGAAGGAGAGTCCACCACCTCTTATGGGAGTCTGTTCCAATGTCAAACAGCTCTTGCTGACAGAAAGTTCTTCCTGATATTTAGTCAAAATGTCCTTGCTTATAACTTGAATCCATTAGTACGGGTCCTAGCCTCTGGAGCAGGATAAAGCAGGGTTGCACCATCCTTCATGTGATAGCCCTTTAGATATTTGAAGATGGCTATCATATCTCCCTTCAGTCTCCTCTTTCCCATGCTAAATATACCCAGTTTCCTCAACCATTCTTCATAAGCCTTAGTTTCCAGATCCTGGATCCTCTACACATGTTTCGGGTTGTCAATATCCTCCTTAAAATGTAGTGCCCAAACTGGACACAGTACTCCAGGTGTGGTCTGACCAAGACAGAATAGATGCTTTGAAAACTGAAGTTAACACAAAATGTGGCAGCTAGATTACCAGTTGGAACTGGACACGGAGAACATATCTTCCTAATATCAAAATAACTCAGTTGGTTCTTGGTCTACTTCTAGCCTCAATTCAAAACACCTAAATCTCTTACAACAGGGTACCTTAAGGATAACGGAGTCATCCATGAACTCAGCCAGTTTTTATGATCCCCCTACCTGAGACACTCTGTGGAATGCCTTCCCCAGACGGACTCACCTAGCATCTCTTTCAGTATATACCAGATGAATACCCTTTTTATCCCCCAGGCCTTTTAATTTTAATCCTTTAATGCATCATTATTATCTGGCCATGCTGTCTTCCTGATTTTTTTAAATGTTTGGGTGTGTGTGTGTGTGTGTGTGTGTGTGTGTGTGTAAGTAATTTTATGCAGCAACATGAGCTTGAAAAGCAGGATATACATTTTCTAAGTAACCAAATGCTGAACTTTAAGAAACATTTTATATTGTACCAATGCACTTTCAGTATTTTTTCTTAAATCTTTGGGCTGACCCTCCCTGTGGTCAGTTTGCAGTTTCCTCAGTGCAAGTTAATTTAAACACATACTCCTTGACAAAGTATCTGAGCAAATCTTTGAGTACAGTGGTACCTCAGGTTAAGTACTTAATTCATTCTGGAAGTCCGTTCTTAACCTGAAACTGTTCTTAACCTGAAGCACCACTTTAGCTAATGGGGCCTCCTGCTGCTGCTGCGCCGCCCGAGCACGATTTCTGTTCTCATCCTGAAGCAAAGTTCTTAACCTGAGGTATTATTTCTGGGTTAGCGGAGTCTGTACCTGAAGCGTATGTAACCTGAAGCGGATGTAACCCGAGGTACCACTGTAATACCAATACAGGCATTCCCAGATCAGCCACAACATGGTAGCAAATCTATAGTGGCTTACGTAAGAGAATGAATATTGAATCAGTAAATATTCAGAAATTACATTTGGTTCCTTTTGCCTAGAGAAGTAGTTATACACTTGCTGGGGGTGGGGATGGGGGATGCCACCTTTTGTTATCACAATTTCAAAATGGTTAAAAGCCCATGCAGGCAAGATGCCCACAAAACCAAGCAAAACTCTGGAATTCTAAGAAGTGCCGTGTTCTAAGAAGTGCCCAGCCCACCTTTCTGCCATCATAAAACTTTAGAAGGTGTGCATGAGGTTCCTTGGTGGTCCATGCACCGGCCAGGCCAGGCCCATTTAACTTCAACAGAATGGATGCATCCTATGTCCTCAGACTTTAACAGTTTGGACCAAAATAATGATAGAAATGGCTAAATACCAAATGATGAATGAACACAGGAAACACCCCCCCCCCAATATAGGCTTTGTGTTTAGAACTGTAGCAATGGAAGCAGAGTGATTGAATGCTACTACCAGCAGCAGTCAGGGTGTCGTGTCAGAGATGGTGAAGGGAGGGATCCCTGTGCTGACTGGGTATGAGGATAGCAATTGAAGCAGGCAAGTGGAGCTGCACTAGGCTCCATGCTTCTGCAATGGCCAATAGAATTAAACAAATAGGAGGTCATTGGCTCTTGTTGGGCTGTACTAGACATCTCTGAGTATGGTGCTTGCACTATACTGTATGCCCTAGTAAAGCCTCTTCTCACTTTCTGTCTCCACTGCTACTACTGATCTCCTTAAGTAAGCAGGTAGTCGATTCCTGGGTTCAGCCTTCTGTATACAGCAGCATTGTATTCTGTGGGGCTACCAGATGTCCATAATATGATACTTTATTTCACTGCAGAAATTTGCAAATTACAGCACGTAATCCAGAAAGTATTCAAGCCTAAATCCCATTGAAATAAATATACTTGATGGGCATGACCAAGTGCTAAAAATTCCCTAATTTTGATGGAACCAAAGTGCACCTTTCATTCTCTTCCTGAAGAGTCTACTGTTGGGGGGGGGGAGCAAATACTCTTATTATTAAATACAAAGTATAATGCACTAAAATATACTTTCCTATGTCCTAGGATTACTATGATTTCGTTATTAGTTCATATTCACAGATTAAAAACAGGATTTAATGTATTTTCAGAGTGTAATTGCAAGGAGCTTCAAGCAGATTTATTGCAGAGTGGGATGAGAATGGGCTTTCCTTTCTAACTCCATTCATATCCACAGCATAGTAATATTGGCTAATGGCTATTTATGGTCCTGCCTTCTTGCTCAAATTGGTATAAAGCAACAAAAAGTGAATCTAGCGATTCCAAATCACTAGACTGCTGTAGAGGAGACACTTGTAACTGATCCTTCGAATATGCCTTTCATTATGTTAAAAGGAAATCTTCCTGACCAATACCAACTGAGAAAGTCCAATTATAGTTAAGTGTTAGTTTTGACAGCATTAGCAGCTAAAACTGTAGCCTTGCACTCTTCAGACCTCCATTTCCTGCTGCTTAAAATTACTGACACACTAGGGAAGAAGATAAGGTTAAAGGAGCAATGTGTGCTTACCTGGGAATCTTACCTGGAAAGTGAAGAGTGAACCCAAGGTGTCGGCTTTCATTTATTAATGAGTTCTTTCCTAAACCAGTTTCCAGTTTTATTAGCTTCCAAATATAAAGGCATCAAATGCAAAACCATTTTGACGATACTGTATTTCCCACAGGCTTTTAAGTACTGTATTCAGAGACTGGCTCCATAGTACAGCAGCTAATATCCAATAAAACAAAAATGCAGATAGTTGTGCAGTGTCCTCGTTGTGGTTAGTTTTTAAGCCAGCAAAATAATTAATGCAGAAAACTTTCCAAACAAGAGAATGGATATAGATTAATGAATTCATTATCTTAATTATAACTCAAAGAGAAAGTCTCTCTACTGCGATAACTACCATCAAAGAAAAGGCTGAATGCCCCATTACTTTTAAGCATGTTGTACCAAGAGTACTGCTTATGGCTGACAAAATAATGACTATTAAAACATCAGATGCACATCTGTGCACAAAGCAAATGTAAGAATCTTAATTGCATTTGCAGTTCTTCACATGCATCTTATACACACTTCTGATCCTTTAATCTGTGATGAAAAGGGTCAGTTGTTGTGGATTAATTTATTTTTACTTGGAGTCTGGTCACGTTACGCTGCACGGTCTAACGCTAAATATGTTCACTGCCGTGAGATTCCTGCCTCCTACTCAGTTCATGAATGGGACAACATTTGCATCAATTGAGAAGTTGCATCCCTAACCAAAGGCTAAGAAACAGTAAAACAACAGTTTTGCAATAAACTATTTGTGGGCATATCTCCCTTCCCAAACAGCCTAGCCTGTAGCTAGAAATGTCTGTGCTATATACAGTACTGCTACTTGAGACAAAATTACATTTTCCCATTGCTTTCAGAAACATTTGACCTAGCTATAGCACACATGTCAGAATTTGGTCCCTTTTCCTTTAAGACTTATTCAGGAAAGTGTAAACTGACCTGACTTGAAGAGGAACACTTCAAGTCTTCTCCTAAAATCTTCTGTCTCTTATGGCAAGGAGAAGTTTCCTCAGAGCTTCTTAGAGTAGGTGCATCATTATCAGTGCCATCTTAGCCATGCCTACTCAGAAATAAGAAGGGCCTGGAATGACCCTTGAGTCCCTTCCTACTCTACGATTCTATGATTCTATGAATGAACTAATTCAAATGAACCAATTCACTGAATTATTTTTTAAAAAAATATTTAAATAACACCCGATTGACATAAGCATACTTAAAGCTGTATGCGCTCCATCCTTTTGAGTTCCTTGCCCAAGAAGGAAATATTCGTACCTAGCTGGTAGTTGCTACACACCTCTGAGTCCATGGAGAGCCTCATGAGGATGGGAGGGAGGCACATGCACACCCTCCCTTTTCTAGGTAGTAGGCACGGCCCTTTCCTGCAAAGAGCCATTTACCATGGCCTGAACCCACCCAGCCAATCTCTCTTATCAGCCAGGAGAGGGAAGGGTTGAGGATATTTGTGGTGAGCCAAATAACCTCAAGCAACTTGTCCATGTCAGTGGAAGGCAACAAGTGAAAATGATCCCACATCACATGACTAGGCGGTGCACTACATATTGAACTGCGCAAGATATTCCAGCAATGGATTTCCTCATGAAAATGAAAGAGACAAGAATCTTAAAATATCTAGTTCATTGATATTCAGAAGGCCTTCATTCACTTCCTAGCAGTGCATTTCCATTTATATTCCCCCCCCTGTGATTGCATATGCAAGTATTTAAATGCCATCCTTTTGCCTTTTCAAGAAACTCATGTTGCCACAAGTGTACAAAGCCCAGTATATTATTTTGTTGTTAAGTTTAGTATTCTGGTAAAGATGCATGAAGAGAGTGACAGGGAAACTTTTCTCTGTAGAGCACACACAATAACTGGCCATATAAATACTGCTTTGTTAAAAAGATTACCATAAGCTTGCATGCCTCTGTTGAAGTGAAAGCTTCAGTTCGATAGGTGCCTGACTCTGAAAGCAGAACTCAAGGTCAGCCTGCAGCATCCAAATGATCTTGTTTACAAATTCATTCGGCATCTCCCAAGTTTTTCTATGTGGGTACAACAATAGCCTGTTAACTTATTTGTATTCTGCTAGGGAAGGGAGCTTATTGGATTTTTCTCACTCATCAGTCATGCCCTGAGGGTTTCCAGATCATTAATGATCAATAGATCAGTTTAGATAAGAATGATAATTCTGGCCATTGAAAAACACATAAGCTTCCCTGATGGGTCTAGGCCACAGAGAGCAAATTAATTCAGTACTTCACCCTGCCCTAGGTAATAATTTTTCTTAATGATGAAAGGTACTGTTTTAAAGAGTATATTTTAGTATAACAGAGATCGTAGCCTTTGTGAGTTCCCATAGCATGGCAACAAATAAGAATTTCAGACTGTCTGCCAGAAACCATTAGAAAGCATTTGTGTATTTTTTCTGAAAAACTAATGCTAAATGAATCCTTGTTTTGTACTCTCAGCCTGATGATCTAGGAACATAGGAAGGTGCCTTTTACCAAGTCTGAACACTGGTCCATTTAGCTCTGTACGGTCTACACTGACTGGAAGGGTTTTTTAGGGTTTCCCAGCCCTACCTGAAATGGCAAGAATGGAACCAGGAATGGTATCAAAAGCCCCTGAGAGGTCAAGGAGAAATATCAAGGACATATTTCCCCTGCCTCTCTCTTGACAAAGGTTATCATGCAAGGCAACCAAAGCACTTTCTGTTCCAAAACTGGGCCTAAACCCCAATTGAAATGGATCTAGAAATTCAGTCTCTAGTCCATAACCACCAGCTCGAAACCCTTTCCCAAGATACAATGGCTATGATCATTCCTGTACTGGGAGAACTTGACCACAGCAGTTCAGGCTTGGATCTTCACAGCCTTCAAGACTGGATCACTGCAAGGCACTCTGTGTGTTTGATCCAGGAACTGCAGCTACTGAAGAATGCTGTAGCAAGGTTGCTGACAGAAGTGAGACCCTGTCAACATATAACACCTCTGCTCTGAGATCTGCACTGGTTGCTGATTTGTTACTGGGCTAAGTTCAAGGTGTTACTCTTGGTATAAAAAGGTAAAGGGACCCCTGAGCATTAGGTCCAGTCGTGGCCAGCTCTGGGTTTGTGGCGCTCATCTTGCTTTAGTGGCCAAGGGAGCCGGCATACAGCTTCCGGGTCATGTGGCCAGCATGACTAAGCCGCTTCTGGTGAATCAGAGCAGCACACAGAAACGCCGTTTACCTTCCCGCTGGAGCGGTACCTATTTATCTACTTGCACTAGTGTGCTTTTGAACTGCTAGGTTGGCAGGAGACTCTTGGTATAGAAAGCCCTTAATGGTTTGGGTCCAGTTTACTTGCGGGATTTCCTTATCCCACGTATGCCCACTTGACTGCTTCAGTCTGCAGAACTGGAACTGTTACAGGTGCTGCACAATATTTATTCTGCACTTGTAAGAAATTAATATTTTAATGTAGCAGCACCTACGTTTGGAACTCTCTGCCGATTGGCATCAGGCAGGTACCTTCACTGCACATTTTTAGTTTACTACTGGTTTCAGTTGTTTTAAAATGTTTTAAATTACTTGTTTTTAACTGTTTAATTGATAAGTTTAATGTTTCTTGTAAACTACTGAGGGTTTACAATCAACGGTATATAAATCTTGTTAGATGAAAAAATCAGTTCAATAAGCCAGATCTTAGTTTTAGTGCTAGCTCTTCTAAAAGAACAACTTCATAGGATTTGCTCACATTGGTCCCGAGAAACAAGATAGATGACAGAAGAAAGGAAGAGCTCAGAGAGCTGTCAACTTCAGTGGAGGATTCAATTCTTTTGCTACACCTTTTTGCCATCCAGAACAGGATCTGTTTAATGAAGTATGCCTGCAAAACTCAAGTCTGCCTAGCCAGTTACAGAACTTGCATATATTGAAAACAAAGACTACAGCCTAAAATGATGAACTTATATGAATTTTTCAGGCACTAAAAATAGCTGGAAAAAATTATCTGGGTCCCCACCTTCAGCATATAATAGTATCTACCAGCCATAGACAATTTGCATTAGCTTTACACACCTCAAAATAATCTCTGTTCTATAAACATACAGTAAAACTGGAAATTCTAATGGCATAGTAAATGTTCAACAGTGCAATCCTACTCAGAAGTAAACCCCATTGAATTCATTTGTATGGTGCCTTTCCATAGTAAAAACCATGCTCAAGGTGGCTTACAACGTGAAATAAACATGATTTAAAAAATAAAAGTAATCATAAATGATAAAGAAAACATCAAAAAGTACACAACCAAATCAACCAATCACCATAAATCATAATAAAAATAAAAGATAAAGATACATAAAAAATTAATATCAATAAAAGCAGCAACCTTCCCCACCAACAACGCCCCCCAAGCAATACCCCAGCCCATGAGTCTGTTCAGTAGCCTCAGCTTTTGAATCTGGAGTCGGTCAGGGCTCCACCATTCCAGACCAGATGGGGAAAGGCCTGCAAGGCAGAGAGCAGGGAGACTTCCTCCCAGGTGTGTGTATAGGTTGTTTTTCCAATACCACATTCTTCAAAGTAGCTTTGAGGAAGCAGCCAAACTGTGCCCAGATTGCTGAACTTCCTGCCTCTGGAGCCTTGTCTGATCCCCTTTTTATTGGTTTTTCAGTGTGCTTGCAGAGCTTTTCTGTCTCACCATGCTTCGGGTTTGGTTTAGTACAGTCTGTGTACCTGTGTGCACTTCAAAATCCACCGCTACGTCTACCACTGGCTCTCAGAGGTCACAAACAGGTCATGAAGGCAGTAGCCCTTGCCCACTGTTGCTTGCTTCAACAAACTGTTAGACAACCTAAACCCAGAGATGGCATAGAGCCAACGTGCCTTGTAGCCATGGGATGGCTTATCTTCCATGAACTTGCCTAACCACCTTTTAAAGCCGTTTATGAGAACAGTCACAACACCCTATTAAGAACTGGATTGGGGCGATGAAAGCAATCTCAGGGAAGTGGGGCAGAAGTGTCTCTAGTGTAATTCTTTCTATATCAAAATGCAGAACCCCCCTCAACCTTCTCCCACTGCCCATGTAAACCAACAAATGCATAGAAAGAGAACCTACCCAAATGACGCTGACATAAAAATCTCACACATATACCAAGTTGGAAAAGCAAAAAAATAGTGTGTACATTTATCACCCACCCTCTTCGCTCTACTCTCTCTCCCTAACTCTGGATACCATATTGTCTTACACTGAACGCAACCAATAGACTTTATAATCTGTACAAGAGAGAGAGAGAGAGAGAGAGAGAGAGAGAGAGAGAGAGAGAGACTGCACATTCTTTTGTATTTCATGAAAATCTTTAATATTATTTTTTTTAAAAAAATGCATAATGTTCCATCAAAGAAATAAATCCAAATGGAAAAAAACCCCTTTCCCACCTGCAGCCTGTAGTGGAGCAACTTAACATTCCACTTCCTCATTCTGCATAAGGAACAGAAGGTCACCTCTTCCTAAGTGCTCCATAAGTGTATTCTTTTTCCATCTTAACTTTAATACATAGGTATTCAATCACACGTCTCAAGTATCTCTTGTTATAAAAATCCATTTCTTTTTACACCGGTGTTCAGACACTATATTAAATGGTATTGGAGAAGGAAGAATTAATGGATGAAACCTTGCAATGAATGTTCTCATTAATGCTACTTCCTTGTAGAGTCAATACCAGAAATACAGCATGCACAGAGTTTACTTGAGCTTGCCAATTTTCTGATGATACAAGAGCAAGGGAGAGGTTGGTAAGCGGGTATTTTGTTGGCCAAGCAATCAATAAGCAATTTATTCATGGTTTTTTAAGAAAACAGGAATATCTCCATGGAACTAAAACACAGTAATGAAGCAGAACATGTGAAAACTAGTAAGGGCTAACTATTCTGGATGAGTAGAACCAATACTTAACAAAGATATAGTACCTTCTGAAACTACTTCAGATAATCATTAGGACAATCCTGTGAGAAGGGGAAATGTTATTCCAATTAATATACTGTGTTTTTTTATAGTGAGTAGTCTAGGAACGTGGCTAAGGCTGCATAATGAATTTGTGTTTGAGCTGATATGAACTAGATACGGCCAGCTTGCCTATGAGGTGGGCTGAGGCAGCTATTTTGGGCAGCGGAAGTCTAAGAGGCAGTGCCCCTGCAGGCACCCTGCCCATCCCTGCTGGTAGCAGAGAAGTGGCGCTTCCAGTGAGATCTCACCAAAATCTCATGAAATTTTGTGTGTGAGATCTTGCAAAAGCTCGTTGAAACCCGCCACTGCATGACCCAAGTAAGGGAGGCTTTGGTAGGGGCAGTGGGGCAGAATGGCACCTTTCTGTTTCTTCTCATAGCTCATGTTCTTAACGAGTGCGGTGTATCATAGTAAGGCTAATATATCCTAAAATGTTTATACTGGTTTACCAGTATAATGGCTGGGGAACGGGGAGGAGTGGCTACTGTTTACCTGTCCAGCCTTTGGGTCTTTTCCTTACTCTTGTTTGCAGAAAGCAGATACGCAAGTGAAGCACTGTCTTACATTTACAAGAGTTTTCTTGGCATTCTCTTTATGGCGGGGAACCATTTCAGCCCAAGAGCTACATTCCTTTCTGAGGAATCATATGCCAGTGCTGGATGAGGCCAGAGGCAAAAGTTGGCAGAGCAACTAATGTTTCACTTTTGTACAGCAGGCTACTTTCTACACACAGAGAGACACAAACACACCGTTCTCTATCCGCCATCCAGGCAACAGTTCAAGGACACATTTCAGCCGGACAAGAATACTCAAAGTGGGTGTTAAGCAGGCCAAGGAGGGGCTGGGAAGAGGGGCATGGGTGGTGATGGGCAGTGGCGTAGTGTGGGTTGTCAGCACCTGGGGCAAGGCAAGTAATTTGCGCCCCCTAACCCGTGGATTTGCGCCCCCTAACCCGTGGATTTGCGCCCCTAACCCTAACCCCCAGATGTTGCGCCCGGTGCGGCCGGCCCCCCCTGCACCCCCCACGCTACGCCACTGGGGATGGGTGGTGTGGAAAGAGTCCTAAGGGCCAGATAGAGAAGTTGGGAGTGCTGCATTTCGCCCCCAGATCTGAAGTTCTCCACCCCAGCCTGATGGAAAGAAGTGAGGTTAGACATTTAAGAACCATTCTTCGTTAAAGTTCTTTTATGACAAAATGTATCTATAGACACATGATATCGTCAACCATAGGCTGCCTAAATTACTCAATTTCTCAACTATTACTTAATCACTTCACAATGTTCTTAATTCCACTTTGTTAATTATGTGACAGATTATTCAGCACTTGCATAATACTTCCCAGTTCTGTACTATTTTTTTAAAAAAAATTATAACCATTTCAGCTTGTACTTTGATAAGACTTTGTGTCCCTGTCTAATACATGAGTCAACTTCTGAAAACTTTTCTCTGAACTTTGGAATTCACAGGTTAACTCTTTGAACTGTGATTTCTAAAAGTGAGATGCCTCATGAAAATACATATTGGTGGAGTGTACAAAATGTATATTATCTACAGCCAATGGGATCTGATATAAAGTTGAATGGAGGGGGGAGTCTCCAAGAGACAGATGTGGAAAGCAAGAAAGCAAGAAGAAAGGAATAAAATAGTTTATTTTCACAGTATTGGAGAATGTGTGGATGGATGAGGGATGGGACCTTGGAGCTTGCTACTGTTCCTCCAAGGGGCCCAAGCCCATAATTCAGATTGATTTCTTCTGCCTTCTTAGGTTGATAACTTTCCTTTGTTTGAGTTAGCTGATACTCAATTGCAGGAGCACAACCATCCAGATTGCTCCACACTGAAACACTGGGGGAAGTGGCATGTCAAAGCAAGTGTATTCCATATCTTCCATGGGCCATGTCTGGTTGAGGAGTGTGAGATCTTGCAAAAGCTCATTGAAACCCGCCACTGCATGATCCAAGTAAGGGAGGCACCAATTCATGCCTTGACAATGTGGGGCGTCTTTGGCTTTCCTGGGCATTCCATCTCCCACGTCTGGATTTGGGCCCACGTCTGGATTTGGGAAGCTGCCTTACACTGGGTCAGATCATTGGTCCATCTTTATCACCACTGACTGACTGGAGCTCTCAAGGTTTTAAACTGGGGACATTACTAACCCTACCTGGAGATGCTGGGGATTGAACCTAGGACCTGCATGGAAAGCAGATGTTCTACCACTAAGCTAAGTTCTACAAGCTTGTAAAGAACTACCATATTCTTTGAAATGGACAAGCTAACATTTATTGTCAAATTGTACAGCCACTCTGAAGTTTTTACTTACTAACTCTCATGTTAGGAATAATTATTAATCACACCAATGCATTCTTACATTGGTCATATTTTCAAATAGTCTTGATCCATGTTTAGGCACTTGTGTATATGTGTGTATGCACACACAAGTTGGTAGATGAATGAATCAAAGCCAGTACCTCATGTTCAACATTTTCAGATGCCACAGTCCAATTCTGGTATCTGGTAAACAGATCCCATTGTCTTAGAAGAGCTTTCCTTGAGCTAATTGTTTCAGAGATAGTTAAAATATGTCAATGTCATCATTTTTGGATGGGACAGTCACCTCAAGGAGATTTCCTCTCCCAGTTTGAAATAGCAATAGTGAACTGGGTTTTGTGAAAGGTAAAACCACAAGCATCTCCTAGCAATTGTACCCACAGGTGATTGTTACATCTCAAAAATAATCAGAAAAGTTGGCTGTTCATTTTAGATTTAAAGGAGAAAGGTGTCTGTGTTATTTTGATCTGTTTTGTTTGTTTTGATCTTATTGCCAGAAGTGAGATAGTACTTAGGAGCTATTCCACACTCTTCAGATGTTGAGTATTAACACTTTATCAACAAGATGAGAAAACTGGCAACACTGGTGGTGGTATATGTATGCATGCACAAAGGATTAGCATATTTCTGACACCATTTCAGAGCTATTTTAAATTGTGCCACTCTTTTTGAAGTCTAATTAGCTTCTCTGTGCAGTGCAAAAGCAGTAAAGAAATTCTACTGTGAATGCCTTTAATAAGACCATCAAGACTTTGTGAAATGCTTCCTACAAGAGATTTCCACACTGTCTCGCAGTAGCTTTTTTGGTATTCTTCCGAATCCATTTGTTTTTTTTTTAAATGTATTTATTTGCACCTAACTAAGACTCTTAAAGTCTTTCTTCAAAAGTCAAAACACCACCATGAGAACACAACACTTCATTAGTTTTAAAACTGAACTTAATACATTTATGAGAACTGTTGTATATGGGGCTTTTTGACATCTGAGTAGGGAATAGGAAAGATTTTATTCTCTTAGATTAACTTGAATGTCTTCTTTCCTCAGAGAAAGTAGGTATATGTTAAAAAAATTCAGATTACTTTCTGGAGCATTATACCAAACGTATCATTGGTATTTATTAAGAGCAAGTAAACTTGTTTGTAGATTGTCAAACAGCACACACAAAACCTGCCAGTATGGGTGAGCTCTTCTTTCCCATGGTTTGTGCATGTCAGAGGTTCTCAATCTTTTCCAGTCCATGGCTCCCTTGGCCAACTATGTTTTTTCTGTGGCTCTCCTGTGGGTAAAAACTAGACCATCATTCAAGGCACCTCAGTGAAACCCCCTGGCCTTTGCTATAAATTCTGCATAAGCTCAAAGAAACATCTTTAGGAACAACCTGGAAAAAAACCCCAACCAACCAGTAAAACCAGGGAAGAGACAAATCTATTAGATTTACTACTACTATTAATACTAATATTATTTAAATATTTTTTCAAAAAACCTATGGGTTGTACTCAACTTAAGGCCAACTCAACAGTAGACCCACTGAGATGAATAAACCTACGTTGGCCATGCCCATTGATTTCAATTGGTCTACCCTCAAGAGCAGCAGCAGCAGCACTGAATTGGAAGTTCAGTTCAAATGTATCCATTCAAAGAAACAGTCAATCCCCTCATCCTCTCTCTTTACCCCATGTCCTTCTCCCTGTGCTCTGCATATGCTCAGAGGCTGCCATGACCTTCTGCTCTGCTCTGCAATTATGCAGAATTCAGCTGGTCATTCCTAAAAATAACATGTGATGTATCAGGGAAAGTTCTTGGCCCAAGAGTCTCTCTTTTCACAGTAGTCCCCCATACACAGAGATCACCAGGAGAGGCCTTATTCTCAATAGTGCCGCCACTGCATTTAGGCTGGTCTTAACTGTGAACAAGGTTCAGATCCAGGGGAGCCCTTCTCTACATGGAAGAGTTGTTCCATTCACAGAAAGGTCTTTGGTCCAGTTGAAGCCCTGCTAATGGAAGGACAAAGGCCTCTGCAGTCCTCCTTCTTCCCCTTCCTTCCTTCCTTCTTTCCTTCTTTCCTTTTCCTCTTTTCCTCGTCCCCCTCCCCCAATGGAATTACTTACCCAGGAAGGCCTACCAGATTCAATTTGTCAAGATTTTTGGAATGCTAGTGGACCTTTATTTATTTTTGAAAAGCCATTGGATGCCATTTTGGTCCCAGTTTTCAAGTTGTAATTCTATGTTGACATTTTATTGCATGTTACAAATGTATTGCCAATTTCAGTGTAGTTTTTGATGCTACAGGATGCTGCTGGTAATAACTAGTGGTAAAAATAGCAATAAATATAACATGTGTGCGCATTTGATGCCAATGACACATGCAATTTGTATTTTATACACAAGGCATAGAATATGACAATAATGCCTTTCAGGCTTAGCATTTTTCCTAGCCTCTCTCTGGGTTGTGCTCCCTTTCATCCTATCCAGATCTACTCTAAGGAGACAAAAATGAAATCAGGCTGAAAATGAGATTTCATTCAGTGGAGATGACTATAAGGGGTAATATGATAGCCATGTTCAAATATATAAAAGGATGCCACATAGAGGAGGGAGAAAGGTTGTTTTCTGCTGCTCCAGAGAAGCGGACACGGAGCAATGGATCCAAACTACAAGAAAGAAGATTCCACCTAAACATTAGGAAGAACTTCCTGACAGTAAGAGCTGTTCGACAGTGGAATTTGCTGCCAAGGTGTGTGGTGGAGTCTCCTACTTTGGAGGTCTTTAAGCAGAGGCTTGACAACCATATGTCAGGAGTGCTCTGATGGTGTTTCCTGCTTGGCAGGGGGTTGGACTCGATGGCCCTTGTGGTCTCTTCCAACACTATGATTCTATGATTCTATGATTCTATTCTATGAAATCGATTCCATTGGGCAGTGGGGGCGGGGAGTATACCCCATGAAATTAAAAGTGGAATTTCAAAAGCCTACGAAAGATTGTGTCAATTTACCGGGCAAGCAGGGGCCATTCAAATGTGATGCGTACCCGCCTTGGCTCCCTTGACTTCAGCTGACATCTTGATTGATACACAAAGGCAGAGTGGTGTTTACAGGCATTACTTCAATGTTGCTAGTAGCAACTTCTGCTTTGCACCTTTCCTTTCTTTGTCTTTAAGGGCATATTTTTTGAAATAATTAACTCATTGATTTGCAGGAGGACCTCATTGGCAATACAATATATTCTACTGGCAGATGGATAGACTTAGCTGGTTTTCTTTTTGTTTCTGTTTTTAAATACTCCCCCCTCCCCCTCATTCTGCCAATACACACATTGAGCACTTAAATTTGTAAAGACATTTTACATTTGGCCTTGCAGGGGGATGACTTCATAAGCAATACTGCTGGGAACAGCTAATAAATATCAGCATTAACCACTTTTCAAATCCATTTGCCATTCTCTATGCAGCTTTTATACCGCTGCCCATTGTTATTTGATTCACACACCACCACCCCGCCGCCCAATCTCCATTCTGCAAAATACTAGGGTTGGAGTCATTGAGTTGGAAGGGATCTCAAAGGTCATTTAGTCCAACTGCCTCCTGCTGTTGCTGATTATAATTAATTAATGTATATACTACTAAATGTCAAAATAGGCTTCTAAGCAGTTTGCATATATAAAAACCACTTACACAAGCATTAAAATATAAACATCCAGTTATAAAATGCAATAAAAACAATCCCATTAAAAGAACACAATAATTAAAGCAGGAGATTCAGGGTGAGAGATTAGCGAATGCCACCTTCAAAAGCCAATAGGATGCCTGTACAGATAAAGTTTGCTTCTCTTTCAGCAGGGAGTGCATTCCATAACGTCCGTTCCACCAGTGAAAAGGCCAGCCTCTATGTCACCACATGCTGCTAAGTATTAGGCCATGAGAAGATTAACCCAGTTCCATTTGTTGATCTTAATGTGCTTACCAAGCGATAGAGGTCAAGTCAATCTTTCAGGTAACCAGGTCCAGAATTGTTTAGGGATTTATATGTAAGTAGCAAGACCGTAAAACTGGTTCATGGGCAGCCAGTACAGATCCCTTAGCACATGTGTGGAATATGCCCAGAAAGGGGCACCATTCATCACTTGGGCTGTAGCATTCTGCACCAGATTCAGCCAAGGTATTAGCCACTCCACTACATTCAGTAAGAAGATTATCAGAGAGTCCTTACTGAGCAGATCAGTCATGGTGGACCACCTTCTGAATGAGTGCTTGCCCATCACTATTAAAATGTGTGACAGTGGGAAAATGTTCCTTGTGTTTATGGGAACCCTGTCAGTTCATGCAAAGGCAGCTGTGAGGTCCAACAGAGCTGTGTCCCAAGTGTAGGTTAACTAAAAAGCTCCCCCAAGTTCTCTACAACTTGAAGGGGTACTCCTGCAGGGATTCCTTGCAGGCAAATGGATGTGGGAATCCCCTGACACTAGAAATCTTTAAAATGGTACTTTAATTAACAAAAAAAAATTCATTTAGTCACATTAAGAAGATAAGACCAGGGCAAAGGCCTACATTCTCTTCTCACAGTGGCCAACCAAATATCCATGGGAAGCCCACAAGCAAGACGTGAGCACAGCAGCACTCTCCTCACCTTCCTATCCCCATCATCTGGTAGGCAAAGGCATAACTGCCTCTCACAGGGGAGGTAGAATGCAGTCATTGTGGCTTGTAGCCACTGATAGCCTTCTCCACCATGAACTTGTCTAATCACCTTTTGAAGACATCCAGTTGGTCATCACTGTCTCTTGTGGGGGCAAATTTCATAGATAAATTCTGTAGTGTGTCAAGAAGTATGTTGCTTTGTTTGTCCTGAATCTTCAAAAAAAAAAAAACTTTAGTAAGAATGCATTTTCCACCAGTAAATGAGCTTACATGGTTCATCATAATGCCTAATAGTTTCCTTGTGACTAAAACGGAGCCTGTATGGCAATGATTGGTATACTGTATAAAGGCTATTTTTAATGCACTGTTTCTCATTCCAGAAGGATGGTGTTCAAACACAGCTGTCAGAAGCCCATCATGTCATTCTGTGACAGATTCCTTCTTACAGCCTTTGTTTGCTTATTCTGGGAACTGTGGCAGGATGAGAACTTAAGAGAGGCATGAATTTTAAGGGGCAGTTCTCAAAGAAATATACTTTATATGCCAGCTGCTGGAGATATCAGTCAATACCAATTATCTTGTTTTCTCCAGGATTTGCTCATTACGGCAACACTGCAGTTGTGGTCCTCATGTTGCTCGTGGTTCCCCTGAAGGATCCTGGGAACTTTACTCTGTAAAGGGGACTGAGGGTTGTTAGGAAACCCCTGTTCCCTTTAGAAAGCTACATTTCCCAGAGTTTTCTGGGAAGAGGGAATGGTTATTAAACCAATCGCATTACAAGTAAATCTGCTGGAGATCAGTTTAAAATGTGTGGGAGAAGCAGGTCTCCAAAGTAACAGGCCCCAAGCTGTTGAACTGAGCTTGTCTCTTCATATAAAGAGAAATAGATAATTAATGCACCTGAGACCAGGATCGAGAGTTGGCAGTGCGCTGAGGGCCATGTAAGTTCAGGCTAAAGCCTGCACTGGCTGGGGCTGAGTCCCCATGGCTGGTCCCAGCGCCTCAGGGATGGGCAGTGCCATCGATTTAAAAATCCTTCCTGTTCATGTCAGCAAAGCACAAGTGTAGCCTCCCTCATACATGCCACAGTTTAAGAGGCTTTTCAAACTTCTCCTGAACCCCTTTCTTTTCCTGGAATACAAGTCTCATGTTGACTATTGCTTAAAGTCCCCCTTTGTACTTTTTGTTCCCTGCAGAAAATGTCTCAGTAATCTTTTTCTCCCTCCCTCCCTCCCTCCCTCTTTCTCTTTTGGTTCCTCACACTCACTAAAGCATCAAAGGAATGTTCAGACTGCATCAGAAAACAATAACATCCAGGCAGTTCCCAGCTGGAGCTGATATGGTACCATATGTTGATCACCTCCATGAAGGAATAAGAGAACAAAACAGTCAGCCAGTTAGAAGTGGCACATTTGTGCCTGCTTTTTGGAAGGACATATGACACATCTTATCAATAACCCTGGATTCAGCGCCTGAGATAGTCCAGTGCAGCTCATTTGTTCTAAAACAAGCCCCCATTAGCATTTTCTCCCTTAACAATGGGGCAGACATCCTGCTTTCCTGATGGGCAAAGGAGCCTTCTCAATCAAGTGTCAAATCTGAGCATCTGTTTCCATTGCAGATGAACAAAAAGCAGCTAAATGGCTTTAAATAAAAAGAGTCACATCCTGATTCAGTTGTGTGATGGTGCTGAAGCAAATGGAGCAAGAAATGTTGGCGGAGGATCTGAACCCTGTGTTTATCAGCTTGTCCAGGCTTTCTTTCTGCCTGCAATAGATGTTATGCCCAAGATACAATCTCTGAAAAATACTTTTTCATATATAATGGAAATGCTGACCTGACTCTAATAGGAACCTTTCTGACATCCTACTGAAATAGTGGAACCATTAGAGAAATTGACTATTACACATTTCTGTGTCTGAAAGAAAACATTAAAGGAGAACCCAGAGTTGACACAACTCATGGAACCAGACATGATCCCAGGGTTAGAAAAGAGTCATAGGATTAAGGGTGGAACAGTTCTTCATTAGAGCTTAGAGTTAGTGAACATTTACTAAAGAAGGAGGTTTAGGCTTATTACATTTCTGAAGAGCTTCTCCACAGGTAAAAGTCCTGATGCAATTTAGAAATACAACACTGACATCTAGCCAGCAGTTGACAGAGCAGGGTAACAAGCTCTGTTCACAGGCTCTCTATCTGCTTAGGTGAGGTGAAACATAAGAGCATAGGAAGATCATTGGCCCATTCTGCTCCATATTATCAGCACTGACTGGCTGTAGCTCTCTTGAGTTTCAGGCAGGAATCCTTCCCAGCCCTACCTGTAGATGCCAGGGATTGAACTGGAAGAACAGGAAGAGATTTCTCTTGATACACTGAATATCTTACAACCATGCCAGAATTCACTTGTGAGCTGTCTGTCTCCCCTTTTGTTTTTGGTCCTGCACATGTACCTTCTCCATACAGGGGGGCTGGGGGGACCCTGCACACTTTCTAGTCATCACAACTTTGCAACACCATCGCACATGCTTTCAGCTCATGAGGCTGTCATGTGCCTTTCCATTCACAAGATCAAGAAGCCAGAAAAAGCATATTTTCCTTTTCATGTACAAATGTGCACACAGTCTTTTTTAGACGTGTGTTTAAAGAACACATGGATGCTGAGTGTGGGTGATTCCACTTCCTTGCCTGTTTCTTCCATTTCTTCAACTTCCATTTCTTTTACAACTTCATGTGAAAATGTACTGTGAACATTTTATTATTCTAACCATGAGTGCAAGGCTGGGTCAGACATGGTAGTACCTGCTTGCTTAGTACACAGAAGTCTCTGAATAACTTTATTTCCAGAAACAGTACATTGCTCTCATAAACATTTATATGCCTTGAAAATACCCTACTTGAATTAAAGATGTATGTGGGGTTATGGAAGGTGTGAACTTTTCTGTTGATGGGCATATTTCGAGAACATTTATAGCCTGGTCCTGTGGGTAACATAAGCTCCATGGAATAGCAAGGGGCATTTACTATGCAACAGAAAACTTTTCTGTTTCATTGTTGCTGCTTCGAGAAGGGTCATGCTCTGCCTGAAGAAGCAGGTTCATAATCTGGGAGTGTTCTTGGATCCGTTTCTCTCATTCATGGGTAGGACTGGAGTATCTTCTACCAGCGTCAAGTGGTAAGACAGGTACTGCTGTTTCTGAACTGGGACAGCATAACCACTGTTATCCATGTGCTGGTGACTTCCAGATTTGACAACAGTACTCTATTTGGGGGTTGCTCCTGAGAACTGTCCAGTTATTCCCACTCTCTTCTTGCTACTTAACCAATTGCTGATCCACAAGAAGACTGGAACAGTCACAACAAAGAGCTAACTTGTCTGTGTGAGTGATTGAAATTACCCATTACTTCGGGTGATATAATACAGTTATGGGGGGGCGGGGTTGGGGATGTCTTAGGCTGTATGCTGAGACACTTCTAATGCTTGGGGTCTCCTAATTCCTAGAATAGCCAAGCTAGTTTCCTGTTGAGGTGATAGGCCATTAAGGGGAACAAAGTAAGTGGATCTGTGTGACATGGTAAATGAGTGGGCCCCATCCCCCAACTCACTGGTAGTTAGAAAGACAAAAGGCCAGAGTTGAGAGTTGTGTTTGTGTGTGTTAAACTAGAAGTTGCAGAAGAAGCAGGCGGAAGCCAGAGAGAGAGAGAGAGAGAGAGAGAGAGAGAGAGAGAGAGAGAGAGAGATATGTTTGGTTTCTGCTTGAATTCAAGGTTGCAACTATGGGGGAAGCAAGGCCCTCTCGGAGTGTTAATCATACGTAGGTTCAGGTAGTATATATGTGTAAATAAACCATATATCATAAAGACTCAACAGTCTCCTGTACCTGATTCCAAAGGAAACAGGAACTGTGCACAAGCTCTTGGAACCCTTGGAATCTCACACCGCTCAGAGACTGGGGTGGCGTGCAACAACACCATTGGTCCTGAGCTATTTGTAGCACACCAGAAGTTATATTACCCTCTCTTATGTCCTCCATAATTATAAACACGGCTTAGAATAACTACTGCAGTGGTTGGCTGTATATTCAGTGATAATAGGAAGTTGACTGTTCAAGTATCACTGATGCAAATCTAAATCAGCTCCCCTTGAATTACTTTCATCCTATTGAGCACATAACCTGGCCATGTGAGAATTAATGCTATAACCAAGATGTTAATTAGCATTAGATATGCCAGATATAATACACACGCTATTAATAGTGAGGGAGCAATTTAAAAAAATGGCCTTGCTTCATCTTCGGACTGTTCAGAAAGGAGATAACGACAAGCCTTCCCTGGGCAAAGTGAGAAGCCCTACAAGAATATGTAATTATAGTGCAAGCAATCTATTACATTTTAAGTAAGCTTATCATTCTCTGAGTTTTGCGGTCAGGGCATGATATAGTAATCATGCTTTTTTTCCCCCTTTCGAAATGTAGGTTCCCACAGACTGGATGAAAAATTTAACACACAATCTGAAAATGGACTTTTTGTTATGTGAAAAAGGGCTGCTTGTCTTTGAACTGATGGAGAAAAAATTGAAATAGCATTTGGTTGAGTAGCAAATGGGAGTCATCCAACGGCTGCTTAAAAACCTTCAATGAAGGAGAGTCCACCACCTTCTGAGGGAGTCAGCTCCACTGTTGAACTGTTCTTTGAGTCTGTGTTTGGTACATTGCAGACATAATTGCTCCTGTAGGTCTAATGAACACTCCCAGAGACATGTGCATGTTTAGTGGGCCTTTCCTTGCTTTATTGGACATTTTATATATCATGCTAGGGAATTGGAAGATGCCAAAAGTTTATCCACTTACAGAATGGCAATCTCATTGGTAAAAAGATCCATTGCAGTCTGTGGGTTTTACCTCTGAGTAAGCATGCTCAGGTGGACGTGGGTGGCGCATTGGTCTAAACCACAGAGCCTAGGGCTTGCCGATCAGAAGGTTGGCGGTTTGAATCCCTGTGACGGGGTGAGCTCCCGTTGCTCGGTCCCTGCTCCTGCCTACCTAGCAGTTCGAAAGCATGTCAAAGTGCAAGTAGATAAATAGGTACCGCTCCAGCGGGAAGGTAAATGGCATTTCCATGCACTGCTCTGGTTCGCCAGAAGCAGCTTGGTCATGCTGGCCACATGACCCAGAAGCTGTACGCCGGCTCCCTCAGCCAATAAAGCAAGATGAGCGCCAGAACCCCCAGAGTCGGTCACGACTGGACCTAATGGTCAGGTGTCCCTTTACCTTTACCTTTTAAGCATGCTCAGGAGCCAGCTTAAGAGTGCAAAAGCACAGTAGTCTTTGAAACTTGGAAGAACATGGAACACGTAAACCTGAAATCCTATCCCAAACAAGAACACATAACAATATTTTTTCTATAGCTATATCTGTCTGAGATGAATGCAAGAGGAGATCATTTCCATTCATAGGTGCTCCAAGCAGCTATCCCCAAAGGTTTCTGGTGTATGTGACCTACTTCATGCTGCCTTGTTGTCCCTTGCAACCCAAGATACACGTGAGATGGTTTTACTACCCTTGGTCTTCATTGGAAGCAATTTCCCAATATGGAGAGACTGAGATTTTTACCTCCAAAGTAATCAGCCTTTTCCAGAGCCCATTCAACAAGCCACTATTTCCTAGGTAAAGGAAGAAGACCTGAATGTCAACAACAGTAAATGGTGGGGAGTCACCGGCATTTTAGCCAGAAAAACTGCTGACGGGAAGATTTCAGGTGCCTTGGTTTGAGTCAGACAGCAAAAGCTTATCAGGCTTTCTGAGGCAATCACTCAACTCTCAGTTACCTGGACAATTGATCTCTCACAGGGCTTTAGCTCAGCCTTTTTTCTTTCTTTTTAAAAGCTATTTCCTATCTTGCTTCCCCAGGTGACTTTTAACCTCTACCCACTGTTTGCAAACTTTGGACATTCTTACATAGTTTCGGTGATCACTGATAGTGATCACTGCATTCCCTCTACTGCTTGGTCTTGTAAGCTTGGACTAGCTATTAACAATGATCTGACAAAAATGGGGAAATAGTGATAATGCAAAAGCTAACTCACCAAATCTGAAAAGCCAAAGGACTGTCATGAAGATCTTTAAAGGTAAGGTAAAGGTACCCCTGCCCGAACGGGCCAGTCTTGACAGACTGTGGGGTTTGTGCGCCCATCTCACATCTATTGGCCGGGGGCCAGCGCTGTCCGGGGACACTTCCGGGTCACGTGGCCAGCGTGACATCGCTGCTCTGGCGAGCCAGAGCCGCACACGGAACGCCGTTTACCTTCCCGCTGGTAAGCGGTACCTATTTATCTACTTGCCCCCGGGGGTGCTTTCGAACTGCTAGGTGGGCAGGCGCTGGGACCGAGCAGCGGGAGCGCACCCCGCCGCGGGGATTCGAACCGCCGACCTTTCGATCGGCAAGCCCTAGGCGTTGAGGCTTTAGCCCACAGCGCCACCCGCGTCACCAAATCTGAAAAGCCAAAGGACTGTCATGAAGATCTTTACACTTTGTCAATTTGTCACTGGTTGTTTTCTTCTCCTCTTAGACTGGAAGCTTTTGCTTCCATTTTCAATTAACCACATTTTAGCTAATTGTGGATTTAACTGTGGTTTGTTGAAATGAGCCAGTCTGTAATGGAACCATTGGAGCTTTGATCCTTTGTTTCCCATGTGGTCCCAACTTAGATTAGTGACCCTGCTGCTGCTTTCGCATTTGAAAGAAAGCTCCCAGTGATGCCAATGGTAGTTTCTGACTTTGATGCAAATAGCATATGCAGGGCAGAGAGGCAATCCAGACTGAGACCATAGCAGATATAAAGAAACCCCTGCCTCCGCCACATCATGGCATTAATTTGCAGCAGCTATTTACTTTTAAAAATATTCACACAATTGCTATTGAATAATGACAGGGCTCCAGCCCTGTGTACATCGTTAACCAGTCAAATTACTATTACTCTGGGAGTTCACATTTTATTATGCCATAGTCAACCATGTATTACTGTAGTAAAATATGTGTATGAGTTTATACACTGGAATCTGAGCACAAGGGGAACACAACTATGCGGTCTGTTGAATGTACACACTCAACCCAACTACATTCAAACTATTTAGGTATGATGCATATATTTTGAATCTG
This sequence comes from Podarcis vaucheri, assembly GCF_965113315.1. Classification (NCBI taxonomy): domain Eukaryota; kingdom Metazoa; phylum Chordata; class Lepidosauria; order Squamata; family Lacertidae; genus Podarcis; species Podarcis vaucheri. The sequence continues at coordinate 70,031,454 of NC_138759.1, forward strand.
GTGAACCACCCTCCAGGCCTTTGCTGTTTAAATATTTACAGATTGTGCCTTTTCTCTTCTCAGACTTGAAGAAACAGAAGCCGCTGGATTATCACACTGAGCAATTTGCTTTGTAGGATAGATATGTAATTTCTCCCATTTGTTTTGCAATGAAAAGGAAAAGCACAATCCACTCTTTCACTGGCTACCAAACCGTGGGTTGGGAGCATGAATGTGCAGGCTATCACACTACCAGCATTGTGTGCTGGAGACAATATAACACAATGAGAAAGGGGAGTCAGGCTTAAGGCTTTGGGGTAGGACTAAAATGTGGCTCTCAAGCAACGGTAACAATAAGCAGTAGGTTCCATTAATAGGAAGGCTAGAAACCACAGCTCAACCTCCTCCTTGAAACCAGGGATCAAATAGTTTGCTTATTCAATTTATACACAATTTATACACTGTATAAAGAAATAAACATGGATTTATGATAGCAGGAAATATTTCAAGGAACAAAATCAGTCTCCAAGAATACAAAGGGGGGAAAAACCAATCAATTGTTTAAGAATGCAAGGGATATTGTAGAATATTTATTTTCAGTTTGTTAAGTAGCTATTACCCAGTGAGTTACCCACCTCCAGCATCTGAGCTAGTAACTCTTAACATAATTGATGCCCTTCTTTTATTAAATCTATAGTTTCTTTTGCTCCCCATAGTGCCATTTTAAATGTGCTATTAGAAGCAGTAGTTAAGCAAACAATGGTTTCATATACTTAAACCTTTGAAAACTTGGAACTGGGCACAATCAATATGAACAAAAATGTAAAAAGAAAAGCATTCACAAAACCTCACAATTTTGAAGAGAACAAAATAGGTCCAACAGGTCCATAGTGGCAGAGTCATAATTAAGATTCTCATTTGGCATGGGGTTGGTAAAATGTGTGATTAAGAGAAGAGAAATATATCCAAAATATATCTCTCTCTTACCAAAATGGTGTGCTATATTTCAAGCTTTACAGCTTTTTGCCCCCAAACACTTTCAAGGGAGTTGAAAATTCCCCCCCTTACTTATTTCCTGTCTTTCTACTAATAATAGGGTGTACTCAAGGAGTATGGTACATGAACTTCCCCGGATTGGCACTTCTGGACTAATTATGAGCTAAGTCCAAACCTCTCTAAGTTGAGACTCAGCTTGTAATTGCCATGACCTCGCCACTACACTTACTTCCACTATCACAGCCATTCCCTTTTTGTTTCATACTGAATATATCAGAGACCTTAACAAGACCATAGCAGCATCTCCTCTTATAGCTATAACTAAGTCTGGATCTAGACACATCAAAGAAGCATTTCGGTTAAACGCGTTGCAAACTTTGTATCAGAAATCAGGTAAGCAAAAACAGAACTCCACATCGCCCTCTGGTGTCGCAGTATTAGAATGCATAAACAACACATATAAAGCATTTTTTCTTTGCCAATGTCGCTGTGTCCTAAGTATCTTTTGGAGTAAAAGAGAGGGGAAGCAGGGGGATCATGGGGACTCAAAGGTTTTCCAGAGCATATTGTTTCCCCTGATATCAACCACAACATAAAAAGATGGAGAACTCAAAATAGGCCCAGCTTTAAATGAGCTTAAAATTCGGGCCTGATCTAAGCTGAAACCAAATTAGCTCAGTTTACACAAGTATATCTCAAATCAAGTCTGGGAAGTTTACTCACCATTACCTTATATTATGAAATATTTACCGCAGCTTTCTTGTTTCTGGGGTACCAAATGTGGCACCATAATGAACGATCATATCAGTATCAGGTCTCATCCACACTTCCAACGAGGGGTGCCAACTTCAATAAAATATTGAGGGGGGGCAGGTAAGTCCCTTCCCACATAATCGACCAGATGATGCAGTGCATGCACATTGAAATGGCAATGCCTATCAATAGGGGGGGAACCCCTCAAATATTTTAGGGGGGGAGGGACATCGGCCACTAGGAGTTGGCTCCTATACTTCCGATTGTCCCATGTATAGAAAACAAGGGTCCAAGTGGTTTTCTGTTTGCCATGGTACTTTCTCTAGGGAAATCTGCTCTTTTGCATTGAATCAGAGCAAATATCTATCTGCTGAAAACCTGATTGACAGTGATTCAGTGCTGAAGAGTGGGTTTTCTCGGGGGGAGGTCTGGGGGAAAGCCCTTCGATTTTACTGCAGTATTTGTGTGGAATTCCTCTCCTGGAAAAACAAGTGTCAATAACAAATAGTAAAGCAGCAGCCAGTTGCTGACTCAAATGTATTCATGCATGCCTGCTTGCTTGCTTGCTTGCACACTGCTCTTGGTGTGGCCACACTCTGATTGATGCTTATGTCTCACCCTATCCAGCAACTATTCTAATTAACCCCTGTCTTCAAGCCTTTGTTACATTATTAAAAAAATGTTACATGGCTCATAAGCACAAACTCTGATTCAGCAGTCTATTTGTTTAAACTATTTATGTACTGCCTTTCATAAGCAATCAAGGTAATTCACAACAATCTTTTTTAAAAACAAAAAAAAAAAATCATTGAAATACAGTAAAAAATACAGTAAGACAATGAATACACCAGCAACGTCTATCAATTATTCTTCCTTCTCTTCTGTCATGGGTATTACATTGATTGCACTGTACATTCTCTGGCACCAGCAGTGGCTGCTAGTTCTGAAGGGAGCTAGGCAAGGAAGTGCACAACATAACTAGGTCAGGCTATGGGGTAAGTTTTACTTCATGTTAGAGGTAATGAAGAGAACAGGAGTTTTTCAGGGGCAGCCGAGCATGGAGTTCAAAACATGGAGTTCTGCTCTTTGAACTTAAACAGTGGTATAGACTGCTGAAAAATGACAGTGCCTTGGTAAGGAACAAAGCAGAGCATTATGAATCATAGAATCATAGAGTTGGAAGAGACCACAAGGGCCATCGAGTCCAACCCCCTGCCAAGCAGGAAACACCATCAGAGCACTCCTGACATATGGTTGTCAAGCCTCTGCTTAAAGACCTCCAAAGTAGGAGACTCCACCACACTCCTTGGCAGCAAATTCCACTGTCGAACAGCTCTTACTGTCAGGAAGTTCTTCCTAATGTTTAGGTGGAATCTTCTTTCTTGTCGTTTGGATCCATTGCTCCGTGTCCGCTTCTCTGGAGCAGCAGAAAACAACCTTTCTCCCTCCTCTTTGTGACATCCTTTTATATATTTGAACATGGCTATCATATCACCCCTTAACCTCCTCTTCTCCAGGCTAAACATGCCCAGCTCCCTTAGCCGTTCCTCATAAGGCATCGTTTCCAGGCCTTTGACCATTTTGGTTGCCCTCCTCTGGACACGTTCCAGTTTGTCAGTGTCCTTCTTGGACTGTGGTGCCCAGAACTGGACACAGTACTCCAGGTGAGGTCTGACCAGAGCAGAATACAGTGGCACTATTACTTCCCTTGATCTAGATGCTATACTCCTATTGATGCAGCCCAGAATTGCGTAGGCTTTTTTAGCTGCCGCGTCACACTGTTGGCTCATGTCAAGTTTGTGGTCAACCAAGACTCCTAGATCCTTTTCACATGTACTGCTCTCAAGCCAGGTGTCACCCATCTTGTATTTGTGCCTCTCATACCTGTGGGGCTGAGGATGCTTTGTGGGGAAGCAGCAAGCTCCCACCTTTCCTGCAAGGAGCTCACGGTGGTGTATGTGACCATCTCACCTCCCTCTGCATTATCCTCACCACAACCCTATGAGCTATCCTAGGGCTGAGAGGCTGTGACTGGCCCAAGGGCACCCAATGAGCTTCATGACTGAGTAGGGATTTAAATCTCCCAGGTCTTAGTCCAGTATCCTAAATACTACACCACACTGGCTAGTGGCATCACACCGGCTCTCTGTTCAATCAGCCCAAAGTTACCCAATTTTACCGGTACCTTCAACTAATTCCCACAAGACAATGATGCTGCCTGAAGCAAGTTGCTTCAACCTGTTGCATGGCAGAAGTGGCCTAGCCTCCCCTCTCCTCCCTTCCCCTGCACCCACTCACCCACCACCACCACCACCAGTGGTCAGCATTGTTGGAGATGACAGTGCTAAACCTGTGATCAGCATGGGGGAGTGGGGGCTGCAGTGGTGGACAGGTAGCGCAGAAGGCAGGGGGCTCTGCAGTAGGTGGCCAATGACAGGTGAAGCTAACTGTTTCCAGCTTTGCCCCTTCTTCCTGCTGAGTTCTATAATGACTAAGGGGGAGGGGAGGGGAGGGAGGAAACCAGTGCCACCCTCTGGACTGGTTGTAAGTAATAATCCATCCTGGTAAGGGGCTGGTTGTGCCACATTCACCCTAGTGGACCAGTCTCCACTGGGACGAGGCATCACTGCACACTGCCACACAAGAATCTCCTGTATTGAGGCCCTTGAATGGTTTTAAGGGAGCCCAGTTTTCACAGGATAAAAGCAATTTCTCAATAATAACCCCATGCACAGTGTTCCACTTTGCTGGAAACATGAACATTAAATGACTTCAGATCACATTTAAAGGTCTTTCAATAATTGTTCTGATTAGTTTTCAGTGCAAAGTTCAAAGAAAGTCCATATTAAAAAAGAATAGTTTCTTGTCTGTTGTTGTGAGCATAGAAAATAACTCAAAGGAGCTTGCTATGTAAGAGGAATTACTGAAGAGACAGCATTTCCCCTCCTAAGACCTTAATAGGTTCAGAACGCAAACCAGGCAATGTGGTCCTTGGAAATTGCTTTAATGAGATCTTCAGCTGACAACTGATAAACACTCCATACAATAATAGACCCTGCAAGAACTCATTTAGCACATGTAATGGGTAATTTCCCTCAAATTCTAGATCAGTAACAAGAATTATCTAAATTATAATTTAGCACAAGATCTAAGTTTTGTGAGAACAGGGAGAAAACCCACCAAACATTCTATTTAACATTGTTATACAGTATTTTAAAATACGTGTTTCAGTTGAAAATATGTGAGACCTTATGAGTGGCTTTCCTTGGGGTAAAACCCAACATTTGGATGCAATCTCCTTTATGCTTACCTAAGTGTAGGCCATAGCTGTCAACGTTTCCCTTTTTTTAAAGGGAAATTCCCTTATTCTGAATAGGATTCCTTGCAGGAAAAGGGAAAAGTTGACAGCTATGCTGTAGGCCAGGGGTCTGCAACCTTTAAGACAAAAAGAGCCACTTGGACCCGTTTCCGAAGAAAAAAACACACCTGGGAGCCGCAAAACCATTGCGACATTTAAAGCATGCACGCCGCTGCCCTCCGATCTGACAGCGGGCGGGAAGGTGACGTTGGGACAGTGCGTGACTAACGCACACACCGCCCCCATGCAACATCACAGCCAGTACAGCGCCCGCCACAGTGGGGAGTGTCGGGGCGCACAATGCGCCTCCTCCCCTCGCTAGTATCCGCCCCAGAGCCGCGGCAAAGGTGTAAAAGAGCCACATGCGGCTCCGGAGCCGCAGGTTGCAGACCCCTGCTGTAGGCCCTTTAAACATAGTGGGCTTTAATTCTGAGTAAAATGTGCAGCAAGTCTACTGTGCAATCCTGTGTATGTCTGCTTCAAAATATGGCAACCCTATTCCCACCCACACCTCTAATGTATACTTATTTCATGTTTGATTTGAGCAAATGGGTTTCAGCTTTCTTTTACTCACAAACCTCTGCAAGCATCTAGTTCACTTATCCTAAAATCAGTGCTAAAGTTACTCATTGTCAGTCTACAATTCACTTACAGGTGACTGGAAATCTTAATATTCACAGGAAAAAACGAAAGGCCTTTTAAAATGGAAATGTGCTTTCTTCAACATTCTGATGCAGCTGTACTGTAAACGTAGGACAAAGGAAAAGGAGATGCAGTAGAGGGATGGCTGCTTATGACAGTGTTATTGAGACTAATATACCGGTAGGTTGTTGTCTGTCAATCAGTTCAGTGAGAAAGAACACACAGAAACACAGCCAACGCCTTGCTGCTGCTGATCAACACTGACCCTTTCCCTTCCTCAACTCATTTCAGTACAGCTGCAACAAAAAGGAGAAATTGAGTTTCAGCTCAGAAGCAGATTTATCCATGTGATGGCAATAATGTAACAAAACGTGGTGATCTGTAAAGACCACATGCAAGCTGGAATAATGATATAATATAGTGGAAGAATTGCTGCTGTAATCTGTATTGCTCTGGTGTGATAGGTTTAAGACAGAGCAGTTGCCACCATCTGCCATGGCAATCTAAGAGAAACCGTTTGTGAGGCCCTGCAGATTTAGCACCGCAAATGTTCAAAATGCGATCTAGTCTTTGCAATAATGTATCAATGAACCAATTAATCAAGCATGAGTTGAAATATGTCCCTTTTGATTCTTTCCCCATTGAAAACAGGTTCCCCTATTGGTCCAGGTAATTATCTCATAATGAGATTATCTCCACTGCTTCTATTGTTAGCTGAGTCTTGACAGGCGAGGGGATACAATGAGTGATGAATATGTGTGTGTGTGGGAGGGAAAAGAAACATTATTTTTGCTTGAGTTCCCATTCAGGACTGTTGCTAGGGACAGACAAGCTAGATAAACCTTGCCATTTTTCAAAATATACATTAAAAAAATTAAATATCACATTTTTTTTAAAAAAGCCTTTATTTGCTATCAGGTTTAACATGCCATATAGGTTATGAGAAACAAAAATATCCACTTGTTTTTGAAAAATGTAGGGTTTTCAATCTAAAAGGAAGAAATATGAAACTGTCTCTTTTCCATAGGATGGAGACAAATAAAATGCAAAGGATGAACAAGTGCTTGCACTGCACACCCTTTTCTTAATTAACTTACCAGCAAATTTATTTACCTAGTAGAAGTGCTAGTATTGGAACAACAGTTACAGCTGTATGACTTTCTGCAGAACAGTGCCTCTGCTGTCATATATATTTTACAGGATATACTCAGCCTGCTCATTTGGAATGAAACATAGCTTGGACAAAGTTCTAGCAGGGCTTTGCCCTCAGTATTCTGAGCTTGAAAACTAATGCAAGAAGCTCTATGCTTGAAAACTAATGCAAGAAGATGTTGGTTGGCTGGATTAGCGGTTTCATCAAACTTGACACAGCTTCCCAGCAAATTCTTACTCTTTGTCTGTCTGTTTTGGTCCTTTGTTTCTGCTTGTTCAATGCCTCCTGTGAACCTTTATTTTGAGCTTAGTGCTGTCCCTGAATCCTCCCCACACACTCTCTGTCTGCTCTGATGTTCCTGGATCTGATTCTTCATGTATCTGCTAAACACCTAATTTCTGCTTCAATCCTGATATTCATTACATTTTAAGTAGCCACAGTAGAATACAGTGCTGTACAGAAAATGCATTTTTGTAAACACTGGTTGGAGAACTGCACCACAAAATTCAGATAAGTGTGAATTTCAAAGGGTAGCTCTGTTTCAGTTTGTGCATTTGTTTCAGAATGTGCAGATTTGATCAATTCAGCTTTAGATGTGCACCGAATCAAATTTCTCCTCCATTCCTATAAGTAGTTGATAATAAACACCCTGTTCTAAAAAATAAGATAATCCAGATCCATTAACTAGTTCCAATTAAATATGTGAGTATCTAGGGACTACCATGTAACATTTTTTCAAGTGTGATTGAAAAGCCCACTTGAAAAAATGCTATTTTAGAGACAAAAAATGCATTTTTAGCTGGACTTGTGAAAAGGCCCTGTGTGCATTTCCTTGAAAAAGAATTGATTTGTTATTATGTCAACTTGTTCTGCTAAGTTCTCAGCCTGTTCAGGCAGATACCGTTTTTCCCTTCATACTGAACAGCTGCTGTCAGAAAGGAGGCCTACATCTTCCTTGAGCACAGAAAATTCAATTTAATAAAGAAGTAGGAGCAAGCTGCTTTTAATTGTCTGAATAATTTTGTTACCCTCCTATTTCTATTGACTGTCGTCATGTAATGTGAATCCACATTTATGTCCCCCAGAAGGAGGCAATAACCACAGAAGATCTATTCTGTGCTTTACTTCCTTTTGTGGCATTATATGAAGGGGACGGGGAATAAAAGAACCATCATTTCAATTTGTAATACAATTCACTTTTCCTCCTCCGAAAGAGGGCATTCCATTAAAATAGCTTAACAGCACCTCTATGACAGAATCTCAGGTTTTAACAATATTACACTTCTATAGTTGCCAGACAATCCTATTAGTTTAAAAGGGGGAAGTGTTACATTTCTAGTTACAAATAGCATGAATGGATTGGGGGGGGGGCAAAATTTGTAAGCCATGGCATAGATTTCTACATTTGTGCATTGCCAGTGGAAAGCTCCCTTCAGCAAAGGTTGGTGATATAGGAAAGATAGACTTAACTTATAAAAGATAAAGGGCAAAGGCATGGCACTGCTGAATATTGTCGATTCCATTTTCCACATAAGGGGTGGGGGGGATTGTGGGCCAATATGTACATGCATACAGCCCTTTCTGCCAATTATCTTCTTAATTTTGTTGCCCATTAAGGCAAGTGTTCATCAATTGGCATGCAAATGGATATCTTAAATGAAGGACCTATGCCAAATGGTTTGAGAGCCTGAAGTCTGTACCACTCCAAGGTCTCTAGCTACCTCTCATTTAAAATTTACCATCATTCAGAATATGGTGCTTTTTTCTCATTATAAGGCCAAATACCAGGCAAGAGCTACTCAAAAGACTATCAGCCTTCCCAGCAAAGGATGCTCTTTTCTGTCCATGGGAAATTTCAAGTTACAGGAAACAAGAGGGGAAGGCGGCATCAGATCTTTGCCTGACAGTGTGGCATGCATAATGGATGTGTGTGGGCCTAGAACTTGAATCTATATGACCTTTAATATCCTTACTTTATTAAATGATTTGTCTCCAATGCAAAATTCATTGTGTGCTGCCCACTGGAAAGAAGGCAGCTTTTCACAATGCTCTGCAAAGCTGAAGGAAGTGATAACAGGAATTAGTGGTGTTAAGCCTCCTTTAGCTATGCAATTCTTTTTTCCTGTTGTTCTTGGTAATTTTCCAGCGAAAACAATAATGAAACCCTACCAAGGCATATCAGTGCACAGGGCTTGAGCAGGGCACTGTGAGTCATAAGAATGTGTGAATCAGAAGAAAATCCAGACATTTCATCTGTTCCTGTGTTGAGATTGGGAGTGGGGGTGGGCAGAGTGATTAGATCAGTGCGTTATTATTTTACTGTGGCATAGTAATTGTTGTTCAAGCAGTCATTAATATCTTTCGCAATTATCGGTACAGTGGTACCTCGCAAGACGAATGCCTCGGAAGACGAAAAACTCGCAAGACGAAAGAGTTTTTCGTTTTTTGAGTTGCTTTGCAAGACGAATTTCCCTATGGGCTTGCTTCGCAAGACGAAAACGTCTTGCAAGTTTGTTTCCTTTTTCTTAAAACCGCTTGAAGAGGTGCAGTTGCGACTTGACCGTGCTTCGCAAGACGAAAAATTCGCAAGACGAAAAAACTCGCAGAACGAATTGATTTCGTCTTGCGAGGCACCACTGTAATGCTTCAAAATGCCTCAAAAATGTGGAGCTGATGGGAAAAGAGGGGGAGAAAATGCTATTGGAAAAAAAATCCTTTGACCCCACTTTCTTCCCCTCCAATATTGCCCCCCCCAAAAAAAATTAGAATGCATTGCAATAGTCAACTAAAATATCACCAGATGTGACTGGCAGTGACCTTCCTACCCAAGAGAGGGCACAACTGGAAAAGGGGGCCTTTTGCCACTGCAGCAACTGAGGCATCCAGAAACAATGCCAGGTCGAAAAGTTCCCCAAGCTACAAGCCTGCAAGATAAGAGGAAGTGCATCACTGTCCCAAAGAGGTTTAAAACTTGTATCATATCTGGAATAAGCTTTGTTTTAATTGTCCACATCCCATCTATTAATGATCTTACACATCTTTCTTAGTTGGAAAATATACATGTAACTGAATGCCACTATATTGACGAAGCCATGGTCTAAATCCTTAAAAGACCTCACCCAGCAGTTTCATGTAGATGTTAAATAGCATGAGATGTTTGAGGAATCTCAGATGCCAAAGGCCAGGGACTGAAGCTGAACTGTATCAGCTTGGCGCTCTTCTACCATGTAGAAAAGACTGGAACCAATACAAAATAGTATCAATTATTATTATTATTATTATTATTATTATTATTATTATTATTATTATTATTATTAAAATTTGTATACAGCCCTTCATCCGTAGATCTCACAGGGAAGTTCACAACATAAAAACTACAAAATACATAATAAAAATAAGAACAACAAACCAATAACCACCTCTCCCACAACACATTTAAAAGGGCATCGGGTGTCAATCAGCCAAAGGCCTGGTTGAAGAGGAATGTTTTTGTCTGGTGCCTAAATGTGTATAATGAAGGCACCAGCCAAACCTCCCTGGGGAGAGCATCCCACAAACAGGAAATATAACTTAGAAGGATGCTATCAGCAGTGATAAGTTTTTCTGCATGTATACTAAAACCTGGGGGCATCCCATGAAGCTGAATGTTGGAATATTAAGGACAGACTAAGGAAAACACATAGACAAATCTCACTACAGCCAACCAAAGACAACCAACCACACCCTAGGCTATCCCCAACCTTTCTCACCACCAAGGACATATAACAAGCAAGTAGTAAGAGAACCCATACAAGTGACGCTGACACAAAACCCCACACATACACTAAGTAGAAGAATAGAAGCACTGCCACCCCACACCACTCTCCATACCCCCTCCCTCTTTCCCCCTCTTTTCCCCCCAACTTAATACTGCATGCAACACTAATGTCTCACGACAAATGAAACTGATCTGTAGAAAGCACAACTTGAAAAAAGAGACAATGCATGTATTCTTGTAAACTAAGAAATCTTTAATCATTTTAAATAAATAAATAGCCAAGATTGCCATTTCCAGTGTTCTCTCAGTGCAGACATGGGCATCAGTAACAGGGGCAGGGGTGGGGGTGGGGAAGAGAATGAGGCAAACATACTCCAGGAACTAGAAGCTGTGGCAAACTGTATGCCCCAATTCCAAATGGATGTTAGAAATTTTCCTAGTTAAACCAGAATTAGGAAGCAGTAGAACCAGGACAGCAATAAATGAATGGAATGGAGGAATTGGTTGTATCCCTAATACTGATCCACCTTGGACTCTGTAAATCTACTTTTTGCCGCCTATGAATGCAAGTTGTCTGTCAAACACACTTTCTGTCTGGCTGCAGTTTATATTTAGCGACATAGGTATGGCTTGGTTGTTGTGACTGTGTGGTCTCCTTTCTGTATGGTACTTTGGGACCATGGCGAGATCAGTATAAGAATAAAATCTTCCCTTTAGTTTTATACTTGGAAGACAAATCCCTATTCATAAATATAGATTTGTTTTGAGACGGTAATCAGGCAGTGCAGAAGCCATATCATTTCACCTGTCAGCTTTTGCAGGTTAACTTAATGAGTGGTGAATTGTGAATTACACACCTTCCAGGACAGTCAGCTGTGAGATGATAGACATAGGTAAATATTGGCTGCAGAGAATGCAAGAGTTCAGACTGGAAATGAAGCATATAATGATAGTGATTTATAACAAGCTGAAAGACATCAGACCAAATGTTGTCACTACCAAAGCCAGCGAGAAAGGGGTTTCAGAGCCAAATGTGCCCTGATGGGATTCAGAAGGCAACTCGGAGTGAATGAATAATGTTTTTTTTATATATATGATAAGTGGCCTTTAGCCAAATAGCTCCCAGGGTGGTTCACAATAAAATCAATTATAATCAAAACAAAATAGCAAAACAAATCAGAAATCTTAAAACCTGCAATAAAACAGCTCACAAAATGAGTTGAGACAACAGAACTTTAAAAGCCTGAAACAACAACAACAAAATGTTTTCATAGCACCAGAATAGGTCCCAGGAATATGCTTTTATTGTTTGCTGCCTTAGGTGAATGCCACTAAATGACTCACAGGAAGGAGAAATTGGTGTCAATCTCTCTGTAGCTTAGGAATTTGGATGGGTATATTTGAGGAGAAATAAGCAAATTCTCCACCTATGAGAGGAGACAACTGTGGGCTCCATGATCACTGCAGATGGTGACAGCAGCCACGAAATTAAAAGACGCCTGCTTCTTGGAAGAAAAGCAATGACAAACCTAGACAGCATCTTCAAAAGCAGAGACATCACCTTGCCAACAAAGGTCCGTATAGTTAAAGCTATGGTTTTCCCAGTAGTGATGTATGGAAGTGAGAGCTGGACCAGTGTGGTGTAGTGGTTAAGAGCGGTAGTCACGTAATCTGGGAAACCGGGTTCGCGTCTCCGCTCCTCCACCTGCAGCTGCTGGGTGACCTTGGGCCAGTCACACTTCTGTGAAGTCTCTCAGCCCCACTCACCTCACAGAGTGTTTGTTGTGGGGGAGGAAGGGAAAGGAGAATGTTAGCCGCTTTGAGACTCCTGAAAAGGAGTGAAAGGCGGGATATCAAATCCAAACTCTTCTTCTTCTTCATAAAGAAGGCTGATCGTCGAAGAATTGATGCTTTTGAATTATGGTGCTGGAGGAGACTCTTGAGAGTCCCATGGACTGCAAAAAAAACACATCCATTCTTAAGGAAATCTGCCCTGAGTGCTCACTGGAAGGACAGGTCCTGAAGCTGAGACTCCAATACTTTGGCCACCTCATGAGAAGAGAAAACTCCCTGATGTTGGGAAAGGAGAAGGGGACGACAGAGGACGAGATGGCTGGATAGTGTTCTCAAAGCTACCAGCATGAGTTTGACCAAACTGCAGGAGGCAAGGGAAGACAGAAGTGCCTGGCATACTCTGGTCCATGGGGTCACGAAGAGTCGGACTAAACTAAATGACTAAACAACAAGTAGAGAGAGAAATCTGGTCTAGTCAGATCTCCTTTGCTGGAGATATTTAAGCAGAGAGTGGACTGTCATCTGTCCAAGGCTGCATCCACACTGCATCCATATCAAGCACATTTATACCCCTTTTAACAATAATGGCTTCCCCTAAAGAATTCTGGGAACTATTATTATACTAGGATGCTGAAATTTTCCCGTCACCCTAAACAGACTACATTTCTCAGGATTCTTTGGGAGGAAGCCATTTCCTTTAAATGTTCATATGGTGTGGGTGTGATCCAATATGCTGAAGTTGCAACATCCCTACCTCGAGCAGCAGTAATAATGGACTAGAGGACCACCACAGTCTCTTCCAACACTACTATTCTATGACTATTTATGTTCACATGACCATGAAAAGAAACTCGTTTCTGATCTTTTATAGTTCTTCAAGTTCACACTTTTCTCTGCTTTTCTATCACTAGTTTTTACCTTTTTGTGTATTTATGCAATCTTATAAAAAGAAGAAAACAAACAACACAAGGCAAAGGTTAGGATTATTTCGGCTTCTAGTAGAAAAGAAAGGGTGGTTAATTTTGGCACTATGCAGGCACAATATAACTTATTGTTGTATCAGCCTGATCTCATACTGACATAATAACTTCTATAAAAACAAGAACTGTCTATTTAGTCCCAGGGGTGAGAAACTTTTGGGTCTGGTAGGATCCTTATCAGTCCCCACCACTGTGGACCAACACAGGTGGGCAGAACAGCCCATCTGTCAATAACTGGATGTCATTTTGATGTGATATGATTAACAGATAGATTTTCCTGCCCGCTTGTTAGTCCCTTGCACAGCATTTCCCAACAACCAGGAAGAACAACTATTGTGGATGTACCCCCTATCTGTTAATCAGAGTTATAGTCCCTGTAAACATTGATGTTTCATTTAGCTATCAGGCATAGTAGCTGCCCTCAGATCTCGCCTCCATGAACTTTTAAAATCTATTGTTTAAAGCCATCTAAGATGGTAGTTCTCATTACTACATCTTCTAGAAGTGAATGCTATCAGCTAATTATGTCATATGAAAAGAAGTTCCTTTGGTCTCTTCTGGAGCTACTGCAAATCAATAACACAGGATGACCCTGATTTCAAGCATTATGAAAGAGAGCAAGAGCGAGAGTTTGAGAACTATTTATTCTATCCATGCCCTGCCTTTGTCATATTTTTTCTGATCTAAGAAGCCTCAAATGCTTTTTCCTCATAGGAAAAGTGCTCTATACCTTAAATCAGATTAGGTGCCCTATACTGTGCGTTTTTGAGCTCTAAAATTAAATTTGCTATAGTGTTTTTTAAAGAACTGTATTGATTTTTTTGCTTATTATGGGCAGTTCTGGCTGCCAGATCATTTCTGGGCCGGCGCCTTCCTTACATATCTTTAGGCGCCAGGCAAAAACATTCGTCTTCTCCCAGGCCTTGGGCTAATTAAACCATCTATGGCCTTTTAAAACTGCAGGAGGGGGTATTATTTTGTTTGTTACTATGTTAAATATTTTTGTGTTTTTATATTATAAACTGCCCTGTGATTCTCAGATGAAGGGCAGTATAGGAATTCAACAACAACAATTTAATGTGCTCATGATAGTGCTTAGGGGCCAAAATTACTTAGGCCCCAAATATCTGAGTGACCACCTCCTTTCCTCCCAGGTGTTAAGATCAGCTGGGGAGACCCTCTTGGTAGTCCCACTGCCCCCAGAAATTTGAGGCAGGAGGTGAAACCAGGTGTTTTCTGTGGCAGCCTGTTGTGGAAGTCCCACCACAAGGAAGTGAATCTGTTACTTTCACCATACAGTTTTTGTTGAAAGCTGAAGGTGGACCTTTTCCTTTGACACCTGAGATGAGTATAGCCAATGGGGGGGGGGGGTAGGAGGGCAGCTGCCCCCCTAGAGCAAGTAAAGCAATTAAAATACGAGGTTCTGCCCCCTCTAGCATGAAGCCTGCCCCCCTCCTGGCTACGCCCATGCCTCTGCTGCACTGGGCACTGAGCCAAGGGGGTGCCGCAGTGTGTCACAACTATGACAGTAGTGAATTGAGCAGAATGAAAGGCAACAGGTGGGGGGGTGTGTGTCAAATTTTGGCCTCGCACAGGGCGTCACTGAAATTTGAAAGTCTGCCCCTTTCAGGTCCCACCCTATTCCTGTGACTGTAATCTCTTTTCACTGTTTTTAATTATGAATTTTAAAATGTTGCAATGGACCCTTGGACTTGCTGGTGAAGGGCAACTAATTAAGTGAATAAATAAATAAATAATGCTTTCTTTTTGTGCATGTGACTAGTCCATAATGATTTAGCATATTGTGAACTAAGTCTCATTGACATTGAGCTGGATATATTCCTATTTAAGCATGTATAGGTCCAGGCAATATTTATTGACTTGGCAGGATTTATTGACACAGGATAACAGTCACCACCCAGCACCAATAAATAAAGCAAAGATGCAAAAACCAATGCTATAAGGCTATTTTTTAAAACAACAACAATCTTATTTCTTCCTAGCCTAGCTCCAAAAATAGGATGAGAAAGTGCTGGATTTACATACACAATGCCACCCATATTCTTCAGTTTAAAATCTTTAAATAATTAAATAAAGAAAATCTGTGAGAATCATACCCAATAACAAATACAATATATATAAATATCAAAAATTGCTATTTTTGATCCCACAGCACACTGAGTTATCCTTTTTTAGATTTCTACTATGGCTCCACAATCTCTTTCATGCATAGTCAGTTAACCTTAAATTCACATCAGCATGTATTTGGAGTTAGAATTTCTATTTACTTATTTTGCCATAATGTGCATAAGTTTGCACTTTATTACAATGAACTTCATCTGACATTCTGCTGAGCTGCCATCAGCCAGTTTAGAAAGACCTATTTAGAACTGTATACAGGCTGCTTTAAATTTCACCACTGCAAATCATTTGGTCTATCCTATAATCCTCATATTTAGTTATTACAACGAGCTTATCTGCCAGAGGATTGGACCCACGAAAGCTGTCCCCAAGAAATGAGGTCTTGGCATTTAGATTTCACTAAAACATCAACCCAACATGGAGTGGCAATGAAAAAGACAAACTTACACATGTTGGGAATTATTAGAAAATGGATTGAAAATAATCTGGCCAGTATCATAATGCATTTGTACAACTCTATGATGAACCTGCATTTAGAATTATGTGTACTGTTTTCAGTGAGTAGCACAGATGTAGGAATAGTGGAGAGTTTTGACCAAACGTGATCCACCTGGAGTAGGAACCGGCAAGCCACTCCAGTATCCCTGCCAAGAAAACTCCATGGACAAAGACAACAGGCATATAAAAGTTATGACGCTGGAAGATGAACGCCTCAGGTCGGAAGGCGTCCAACATGCTACTGAGGACCAAACTGTGGGAGGCAGTGGAAGACAGGAGTGCCTGGCGTTCTCTGGTCCATGGGGTCACGAAGAGTCGGACACGACTAAACAACTAAACAACAACAACAAAAAAAAGGAAAGGTACAGAAAATGACAACAACAAAAATAGGGCATTTGAAGAAGAAGAAGAAGAAGAAGAGTTTGGATTTGATATCCCGCCTTTCACTCCCCTTCAGGAGTCTCAAAGCGGCTAACATTCTCCTTTCCCTTCCTCCCCCACAACAAACACTCTGTGAGGTGAGTGGGGCTGAGAGACTTCACAGAAGTGTGACTGGCCCAAGGTCACCCAGCAGCTGCATGTGGAGGAGCGGAGACACGAACCCGGTTTCCCAGATTACGTGACTACCGCTCTTTCCATGGAGGCGCAGGTTACAGCAACAGCTAAGGTGACATTTTTCCATCTTCACCGCATTAAGCAGTTGGTCCCTTACCTTTCCCGCCCTGATCTGGCACAGTGATCCATGCAATGGTCACCTTCAGGCTTGACTACTGTCATTCACTCTATGCAGGGCTGCCCTTGAAACTGTCCCAGAAACTCCAGCGGGTGCAGAACGCTGCAGTGAGGTTCCTCACAGGGTCCCTGCCATGGGATCATATTCACCCAGTGCTTTACCAGTTGCACTGGCTCCCAGTGGAGTATAGGGTCAGGTTCAAGGTGCTGCTTTTGACCTTTAAAGCCCTTTGTGGCTTAGGGCCCTCAGATTTACGGGACCGCCTCTCCTGGTATGCCCCACAGAGGACCTTAAGGTCCATGAATAACCATAGTTTAGAGGTCCCGGGCCCTAAGGAAGTCAGACCTATCCTCCACCAGGGCCAGGGCCTTTTCAGTGATGGCTCCGACCTGGTGGAATGCTCTGTCCCATGAGACTAGGGCCCTACAGGATTTAACCTCCTTTCACTGGGCCTGTAAGACAGAGCTATTCCACCTGGCCTTTAATTTGAATTAAGCCTGATCTTTTAGTTCCCTTCTCTTCCTTCCCCCTTCCCTTTTATGAAGATTACCTGCTCTGGGACCCCACAGCTAATTATCCCCTGGCCTCCTCGCTGGCCCAAGTAGGACTAATTTCCCCCAAATTGATTTTTGAACTTTGAATTTTATTGTTATTCATGCTTTTATACTGTATTTTATGCTGCTTCTATGTTTTATACTGTATTTTATGCTGCTTCTATGTTGTTCTATGTTGTATTACAACATTGGTTTAAGGTAAAGGTAAAGGGACCCTTTACCTTTGCTCCGTGTCCGAGAAGCGGACACGGAGCAATGGATCCAAACTACAAGAAAGAAGATTCCACCTAAACATTAGGAAGAACTTCCTGACAGTAAGAGCTGTTCGACAGTGGAATTTGCTGCCAAGGAGTGTGGTGGAGTCTCCTACTTTGGAGGTCTTTAAGCAGAGGCTTGACAACCATATGTCAGGAGTGCTCTGATGGTGTTTCCTGCTTGGCAGGGGGTTGGACTCGATGGCCCTTGTGGTCTCTTCCAACTCTATGATTCTATGATTCTAGGAAGAGGGGGTCTAATATTTTTAGCAGCTGATGTTTTAAAACTGGTATTAAGTGCATTAGATTTTTTAGTTAATCATGCAAGCCTTCAGAGGTACAAGTATAATAATCTACACAACTGAAATAATGCACAACTGAAATAATGCAAAGCGGATGTTTTACCTCTAAGGCAGCGGTGGGGAACCTCTAGTCCAACTTTGCCCACCAAAGGGTACAGTTTGGTCCACAAGGCCATTTCCCCCAAACCATGCCTACCCATCCATTAGCTGACATCACTAAGGTATGATATAAATATAGTAGCATGGCAGAATCTGCATTATTCCATTGAGCTGATCTTTCTCCAGTAGAGGAGGCTCCTTCTATATTTTTACCAGAACACTGTGCATGTAGCTTTCAGGTAAATGTGTCCAGCCTCTGTATTGCAAGATGCAGATCCTTCTGAACCATGTCTTGTCTCAGTAGAAGTGGATAGGGAGCCCTTTCAGTACCAAGTGTTAATAAGACATGGAAACTCCCAATAATAAGTACTCAGCGTCAAGCGGCAAGAGTACAGAAACATGACAGAATGGGCATTTTGGGTTGTTTTCATTTACACTTGGCACAGACCTGAAACTATAAAGGAAACAGATTGTCATTTATATCATTTCTCCTCCTTGCAGCTTATTTGGCTTTGAAACAGACAACTATACACAGGCATCGCAGAGCAAAACTACATTGACTACATAGACACTGCACACCGCTCTGCTGAATATTTTATTCGCCATCTGGCTAGCAGAATACAAAATTACAAACACATATTAAATAAATGGAGGCTTCCCATTTTAAATAAGGAACACTTCCACCACCACCCCACCCAATCCAATTGAAAAGGATTCCAAGGATGATAGTATAGAAGACTTCTTGGCAGTTGCAGTGGAGTCAGGAAACTGTTTTGTGTATTTTGTCCAGTACCTGTGAAATAGCATACAAAGGAAGTCAATAAAAATTAACAACGCAATGGACCATTCATATCCAAATCAAACAGAAGCCATTAGGACTGCTGGTGCCATTAATTTCCATGGGGAGGGTGCATGAGGGCAATTCCCACAGCTTAACATCACAAAATTGCAAAAGGTTTTAGGGAGATGAACTTATGGTTGAGTAACATGAACTTTTAATGATTCAAACCTAGAACCCCTTCCATAACATGCAGAAATGTGGAAGAAATTCAACAAAAGGGACTAAAAGCTCAATTCTGCAGTGTTTTTTCAAAAGCCATAAAATGAAGCAGATATAAAGATAAAAATACAGATATGAACTTACCACTTCTTCCTGCTTTAGGGCACATCGTGATGCACTAGTGAGTTAACAAAGCCTAGTTGAAAATGAGTTTTGTGCCATAGCGATTTGACTTCATCCAGGGTCAAATCCTCACTGGGCCATGAACCTCACTGAGTGACCTTGAGCCAGTCACTGTATCTCAGCCTAACTTACTTCACAAGGTTGTTGTGAGAATAGAGTGAGGAGAGAAAAGGTAGGATATACAAGTGGCGAATAAATGAAATTTCATTTCTACCTTCAGTAAAGCATACTGAATTTAAGGCATAGATTTCCAGTTTTGGGAAGGACAAAGGGACAAATTTTGAGCAACAAGGTATGGAGGCTGTTAATGAAACCAACAAGCCCCACACTCCAACTCCTTCCTCAACTTAAATCATGGCTTCTATAGTTTTTTAAAAAACAGTAATTGGCAGGCTCTACCTACTTGCTATGGAAGTCTACAGGGGGAGGGGGGTGCAAGGGGGGGCAGTTGCCCCCTGATGAACCAAAATTTCCAGATTCCCAGCTTTCATTTTAAAAAAAAAAGAGCAAGTGTGCTTCCATTGTCAGTATTTTTGGGTACGATTCAGTAACATTCCAGGAAATTCAGGTTGCACAATTATAATTGATTGGGAAGTCTTGAGTAACAACCCTGCTTCCCCCCTAAATCAGACATTTTGTAAAAAGTGATGGGGAAATGCACTGGAAAGTGAGGAATTATTTTATTTTATTTTATTTTAAATCCTATACCGCTTACAGTTTATATGACATATTAAAATTATCTGTAAAAGTGGTTAAAAACGAAAAACATTTAAACATAATTAAAATTAACAGTAAGAATGATTAAAACACATCAAAGTCTACATGTCTAGATGGCCCACATGCTTGACATAGATAACACAGGCTTTGATGCCATATTACTTATCCTCCCTGCAAACAAATCAGAATGCTGAATAGAAACCACCATCTAATCTCCTTGCTTGATAAACAGGTTGTCTTGAAGCATCCTAAATGCTTTTGAGGAATGAGATATGAGGAAAAGCATACAGGCACTATTCTTTTCGCCCCATCCCTCCCTCCCTCTCCTATCTTACACCCCCTTTGTCCCGTCCCTTGGAACATTTCCTACAGATGCACATGCTGCTTTTATGTTGATTTTACCAGCATTTGGAGCATTTCAAGAGGTCTGCTGCTATGGGTACTTCAAACACATAAAAATGTGTTGCTTTCCTACCTAGACGAGAGAACCAAAGCTGTCATATACAACGCCTGCCCTTCCCCGCTCCCCTGACCCACAAAACCACTCAGAGGTCCACCATTTCATTCTTGAAACCGTTTTGCTTTCTTTTGTAATTTGCTGTGTAACGTGCAACTGTATCATACTTTTTAAGATCCTTTCAACACTTGGATCCCAAGAGCTGTTTGTAAGAGGTGCTACATAATGGAATAGTAAGAAGTCCTACATAATGAAACCTCTTGAGGGATATAAACCTGTTCCCCATCCCTTCTGATTTCTATTTTTCCAGCTACGTATAAGGCATCATTTAAAAAAAAAAACCCCACAGATTCATCAAGGTCAAATCTTCAGCTGTGTAACTGAGAACACTTCAGATATAGCTCTTCTTGTTTCTCTTAGTGACAATTCTTTCAGCTCAACAGAGGACATCTTTTTATTTAACAATGGCAGATGGTAATTGTTAACATGAGTGTTTTATAGGCCTTCGAATATTGTGTATATAGAATGTGCTTAGTCATCATCATTATACTAATTAACAATACAAGGAACTGATGAGGCCTCACTATTCTCTCTCAACCTGGTACTTCATCACAGTTTCATTACTAAGGCCTGCTTCACACATGTTGCTTTTTTAAAAAGCATACACTTACATTTTGCTAAAGTGTGAATGCAACAGGGCCAAGTATGTAAATACATGTCACACAGGAAAACCTGTCAGAGCAAGCCACTTCTAAGTGTGAAGTAGGTATTTAACATAGATTTGCCCTCACGAACTGTATGAAATTGCAAGTTTAATTTGTGTTTTTATATAGATTGCTATCACAGACAGACACATCTGGCATAACTGACCGCAGGTCAGCGTTACTTTATTATTTCAGAATATTTCATAGAGCTAACTGTGGGAGAAGTATCATGAAGAGAAGACCACTCAATGCATGACCAGCAAGATGTGCTGGATTGGTGCTGACAGTGATGCTGCGTACCTGGACAGTGTGGGAACAGGGCGGGGCACTAGCAAGGTGGCAATTGGCCAAGGATATGCTCTGAAACATATCATAAATAAATATGCTCAAGGCCCAAAGACATCAGGCCTTTGTAGCTATAATGGTGTGCTTGTTAAACAGATGATCTTTTGACAGGATAAATTGAAAAAGATTACGGTGTCAATTGAAGACGTCCATGTTTGAAAGACCTTCTATACAGAAGCCGCAGTTAAGGGTTACAATGAAAACTGATGGACAGCTCTCTAGAGATATGCCCGCTATTGGCTCCATTTTCATTTAATTGTATGTAAATGATCTGGTCCATGAATTGTAGTAAAGAACATATTTGCCAGTGTTGATACTGTCGTCTTAGCTCTGTTTTACTGTAATGATGCTGACATGCTTCTACTATCTGCCATGCAAATTGGACTGAGGTGGTTTTTGAAGGGCTATGGGGCCATTTGTCAAACAGAACAACCACATGTAAATTACAGTAAGAGGAAAAGTAGTTGTGTATATGGAATGCATCCACCATGTAATTAATGGGCCCTTGATGGACAAAGCAACTGAACACGTCCAGCATTTTAATTATTTGGATGTCTGGTTTTCTGAAAAACTTGCATTGGATCCTCATTTACCAGGTTTTCAAAGAGCTTTTCAAGACCTAAAAGGAGGAATTTGGGATCCCCCAGCAGTAAGAATCTTCTTAGGCAAAATGGTTCCTTGTAGTGAGAAAAAATATATGATTTGGCTGAAACAAAACACTTTAAAATATCTAATCACAAGAACCTCCACAGCATATTTATGGACAAAAAACAGAGTTCAAATGGGGCTTTTGTGCTAATCAAAACATATCATATTACCATTCAATTGGTGGAGAAGAGGAGGTTGACTAAGAAACATATGGAACGAGGAAAAACTGATAATAAGAGTAGTCAGTTATTTTTGTGTTAAAAAGGCAAAAAATGTAAAGCTCTGGAATTTCAGTAAAATCTGTAGGGACCAAAAAAAAAAACACACAAAAAAACCCCTGTCAAGAATCTTATCCATAGCAACACCTGGGGTGATTCAGACCTCAAGATTTTAATCGAAAAATGACACATGCATTAGAGAATTATTATCAAGGTCTGATCCCTATTTCCCACCACAAGTTTTGGCGGCACTGAGATGCCAAACAGTGCAAATGCAGCCCCCTTGAATGGCATTGTAATGAGATTCTGTATGTGTGACTCATGCTGTTGAAGATTTATGCTATTATTTACTTTGATGTCCAATGTACACTGAACAAAGCAGAAAATTTACATCTGGATGAAAACATATTCAAAATGCCAATGATCAGCTTAAAGTAAAATATCTCTGTGTGACCAAATATTTAATATGTAGAGTTACTGAATTTGCACTAGTAGCATGGATATAGAGGAGAATGTTTGTAGAAGAAAATATGGTGGATTGTGCAAGGAATCCCTTGCATTAATCAATGGTCCAAGTTATTCCTAGATATAGTTCAATTTTTTAATGTGGATAATGTTCACCCTACTTCTATAACAGGGATACTATTCCACATTATCACATTATGATTACCATTGGAATATTGT
The DNA here is from genome assembly GCF_965113315.1 of Podarcis vaucheri. Taxonomy (NCBI): domain Eukaryota; kingdom Metazoa; phylum Chordata; class Lepidosauria; order Squamata; family Lacertidae; genus Podarcis; species Podarcis vaucheri. Next base: position 70,054,404 of record NC_138759.1, read on the forward strand.
TTTTGTGCTTCAGCACACATACACACACTCACATATGGCTGGATCCAGACTAAAGAGGGAATCCAGACCCTGGCCACTGGCTTTTGGAAGCTTTTGGAGGAGCAGGGTCACCGCTGTATCTGCAGTCCCACTGCATGCAGAGATCAGGGTGGAAAGTGGAGGGGGGCAGGAAGATCACTATGTTGTCCTGACACAATAGCTGCAGGAATAGCTTGGGATCCAACAGATTCTGGACAGCCTCAGACTCTCTCTGCCTGCACAAAACCCTGCTTATTAAAGTGACATTAAAGCAAATCTGATTTGATTTCTGCTTTGGCTTAGCCCTAAAAAAAGATCTGGAACCAGACTAGGGTATGGTTGGAACAGTTGTAAGGCAGATTGCTTCAAGGTCTAATGCTCTCAGACAAGGAAGATGGATGGGGATATATATATTCCATCAGACTCATGTGCTTGATGTTTTGGCTCATTTTCAATAGACTGCATATCAGTAATTAAGGTGTGAATGAAGTTTCAGCAGAGAAGGGGCATGTAACAGATGGCATATCCTATCTGATTGTTGTAGTTCTACCAAGTTGCTGGTGTAAAAGCGGAGCCTAGAATCTGGTTGGTTGCAACAATTTGAATTTATGGTGACTTCTACAGCCACCATGAGTATGAGGTTTGTGTCTCCTGCCAGTGCCAATCACTCATTTACCAGGGGTTGAAGAAGCGTTTGGATTTGATATCCCGTTTTACCACTACCCGAAGGAGTCTCAAAGCGGCTAACATTCTCCTTTCCCTTCCTCCCCCACAACAAACACTCTGTGAGGTGAGTGGGGCTGAGAGACTTCACGAAGTGTGACTGGCCCAAGGTCACCCAGCAGCTGCATGTGGAGGAGCAGGGAAGCGAACGCGGTTCACCAGATTATGAGTCTACTGCTCTTAACCACTACACCGCACTGGCTCTCCTTGAGGTTGTGCAATATAATGCATGTTGTTTCTGTAGTTGGGAGAAATCCTACTTTGCTAGAGATCTGGGCCCCTTTCAAATCAGAGATGGGAGAGGAGTATTAAGTGGTCCAGGTGACGTGCATAAGTCCATTACCCCTTCAGATATTTATTGTCTTATTTCTGTATGCTTGACAGTGACCCCTTGTATGTGGGTTGTGTGAGTGGTTTATGTATGGGTAGGTGGGTGTGAGTGGTTTATGTATGGGTAGGTGATAGATGTAATGTTTGATGTAGTGAATGGTTGTGGTACTTGTGTGAAATGGGTGCATAGTGAGATTGGATGAATGATTTTATGTACCTGTATGTTGTATTGCTTGAAATTGTACATTGCATTGCCTTGTAGTGCTTTCTGATTTTATTTATTTTATATTATGTTTATGGATATTTTTATGTATTTTGTTATGTGAATCATTGGATATGGTTTTATTGTGTATGCAAACTGCTTTGAGATCTGTTGGATAGTAGAGTGGTCTACAAATGGAAATAATAATAAACTGAAGAGTCTTTCCCAGTGAACAAGCTATTTGAGATTAGCAAAAGGATTTCATATTTCTAGCACAAGCTTTGCTAAGGGGCAAAACAGTAGCTGGACAACAATATTAGTCATGTTCAGCTGCTGTCCCAACAGGAGAATAAATGTAATTAAGGACATTTCATTAACAGTAGATAAAATACTCATTCCAAGGTCTGCTACAGTTTGAAAACAGCATGGGCACATAATTGAGTGTGTGAGAAGGAATGGGTGTGTGTGTGTGTGTTTATTAACAATGTTTGTATACCACATCATAACATTTTTGTGGAAAAGTGTCACACAAGCACACTAACGGTTGATTCAGGTACTGTGTTTTAAGAACCATGCAGTAAAAGCAAGGCTATCAGTTAGCCATATGGGAACCTGCAAGGTCTGCAGAAGTTAAAAAAATATTTAGAGGGGGAAACCAACATAACCGAAAACAGGCCCAAGAGGGCTGAGCACACTCAATTTTCACAGAATGCTGAATGCCTGTTGTTTGGGGGGACAGGACTAAAAATAAATGAGGGGGAATGGTATAGAGTATGCCACGTTGGAAGGCTGGGGCACTGAACAGGAGTACTCCACACTGCAACATTTTATTGCAGCCACCATCACCGCCATTTTATGCTAAATAACAGCCAAAATCACAGAAATGAAATGGCATATTTATTCTGCTTGCAGATTATAAAATGCTAGATATGCCAGCACTTGGCACTACTAAATGTTCTGGGCAAAGGCTTCTTCTGAATCATGGGATCATTGAGAACAAGTTAAATTACCTAAATGTCCTTGTCTTACTTATAGCCACCCTCCCATTTGTCTGCGTCAGCACCGTTCACCACTCACTATGAGGCTTTCCTGGTCTTTGTATGGAGCAAAATTATCTTAGGGCCAGCTCTTGTCTACATGGCACATCACAACGGAGATTTCTGATCACCAATACTTTGTGCATTATAAATTAAGCAAACTAAGCAAAGGAGCCTGGTGATCAGTTTATAATGAAGGCAGAGATTTAGCAAGTGAAAATTATATAAGAATAATGGTGGGGACAGAATGGGGATAGAATGAAGAAAAGTGAAGAAGACGCAGAAAATTGAACTGATTATCAGCTGCTGGGAAGTGAATGCAGCTGTTGTGCTCAGGCTCTGCTTGCAGGCTTCATGTTGGTTACTGTGAGAGCAGTTTTGGACTAGCTGGGCTTTTGGCCTGATCCAGCAGAGCTCTTGCTGCTTATCTAAAGAGAAGTAATAAGCAGAGATAGGGAGAGTTGAAAGAAAAGGAAGAGCAGAATAAACAGAGGAAAGCAACCTCATCCACTAAATATGTCAGCACCCTGACTTTGCTGCCTCTTTCCTGCATTCTTTTTTTTCTTTTTACTCAGTGCTCTTGGGACCGGTGGACTCTACACTTATATTCTAATTAGTCTTATTATTAGCTCACTCCAGCTGTTGTATTACAACACTGAATGGCAATGTACAGTTAGAAGCACATGCTGAGCTAATTAGCTCATTGAATTGAAGAGTGAACTTCTGACCTTCACCTTCCAAACCCCAGAGACCTTTCTGTGTCTTGTTCAGCTGACTGAACAACCATCACACACAGGCACAAGCCACTATCATACACTGGTGTGCCGTGAGGCTGATGCCACATCCCTCTCGGGCCCCATATGCACTATACATTAAAAGCAGTATCATGCCACTTTAAATGATCATGACTCCCCTCTCCTAGGCAAATCCTGGGAACGGTAGTTTATTAAGGATAATAAACATTGGCAGGAGACTCCCTATTCTCTTCACAGAGCTACAATTCCCAGAGTTCTTTGGAAAGAGGTACTGACTGTTAAACCACTCTGAGGCTTATAGCTCTGTGAGGGGAGTTGTTGTTGTTGTTGTTTAGTCGTTTAGTTGTGTCCAACTCTTCATGACTCCATGGACCAGAACACACCAGGCACTTCTGTCTTCCACTGCCTCCCGCAGTTTGGTCAAACTCATGCTGGTAGCTTCGAGAACACTGTCTAACCATCTTGTCCTCTGTCGTCCCCTTCTCCTTATGCCCTCAATCTTTCCCAACATCAGGGACTTCTGTGAGGGGAATTGGGGTCCCCTAAACTGCATCACTCTGAGCAAACTATAGTTTGCAGGTTTCCTTGGGGGAAGCCATGGCTATTTGGAATGGTATGATACTGCTTTAAATTTATAGTGCAGATGGGGCCTCAACGGCCCCACCTGAAATAACAGTATCAAAGTACTTACTGATTCAGTGAGACTCTCAGAACAAGATTCCCTTCATTTTAAATTGTGATGAATGAACAAGTGAGCTCTCACTCATTTTCTGCCTGGGTCTAACAGTCCTGAATAGAAAAATGTTACTTACTGAAGAACACTCAAAATCTATATTTTCAAATGAAGGATCGGATGGCAAGGGAGAAAATAGCAGAAAATCCATTCAAATAGTGTAATCTTTGAGAACAAATCCACCCAGGTTCCACCTAGGAAATCTGGGTAGTGATGCTTTGCTCATTTATCTGGGAATAAGATCCACGAACTCAGTGGGTCTTTCTTCTGAGAGAGAGAGAGAGAGTGTATAAAATCACATTACAAATGGAACACTTGTGGGCTTCTCATAGGCATCTGGTTGGCCACTGTGAGAACAGGTTGTTGGAGTTGTTAATAATAATAATAATAATAATAATAATAATAATAAGAAGAAGAAGAAGAAGAAGAAGAAGAAGAAGAAGATAGGCCTTTGGTCTGATCCAGCAGGGCTCTTCTTGCATTCTGTGTTTTTAAAAAAGTGATAACTGTAAGATTGATTGTTCAGACTGGGGAAATGAATGCTGCTTGCTGTTCATATGTGCTTAGTCACATGCTGCTTGCTACTTAATATTTAATTGCAATCAAATAATATATTTTAAGTAAATTAATCATGATTTTTTTTATGCCTCATGGTATTCAGCGAAATAGGTGGTTCGCAGGTGTAATAATCTGTGGTTTGAAACGCAGAGTACGTTATTGCTTCTCTTTGACTTTTCTAACAAGTGCCTCTGCTCATTATATTTAATATATATATATATAAGGTAAACATAATTGTGTGGCACAATCTTCCCCAATTTAGTGCTTGTAAAATGTTTTGGACACCAACTCCCATCAGTCCCAGCCAGGACAAACAATGGTCAAGGATGATGGGACCTCTAACACAGAACATCTGGAGACTGGGCAAGACTGGTGTAGTAGGTAGATTGTTGGGTTTTGTATGGGAAGAGCTGAATTCAAATCTTTGCTTTATTTGGCAATCTAATGGAAGTCATTGGCTCTGCTTAACCCTGCTTAAACACAGGAAGTGATGTAAGGATTGATTAAAAAAATGAATGGTAAAGCTTTTTGAACCTAAACATTTACATAACTAAATGACTGAAAATATTAAATGTAGTTGGCGTATGTGTACCTTCTGCACTGCAGGTCACCAATCTGGAAAAGAGCTATTATTTAAGAGCAGTGGGGGTGGGGGTGGGGAAATGGGGACAATGGCTGATATGACTGTTCCACTTCTGTGCCTAGCAAACTATAAGGACCTAAAAAGAGCTCCACTGGTTTAGACCAAAGCCTTATCTGGTCCAGCATCCTGTGTCTCACACTGGCAAATTAAATGCCTACAGGATGTAAGCAAGAAGGACATGAGTGTAATAACTTGCTTCTGTTGCTGTTCTCCAGAGACCGGCATTCAGAGGCATGTTGCTTCTGATCTAGGAGACAGTATATAAGCTGAATGAAGTCAGGTCATCAAAGCTGCTGACATTCACTAACAGAATTTTCAAGGAGCTATAAAGGCACATTCTCATGAGTGTGTTAAGAAAATGCCCATAACCACATGTAAGATATCATAGTCCAAGACACTAAATCCAAGTAGTCTATTAGTTTTTAGTGTAGCGACATGAGGATGTGGACAAGCTACATGAAGATGTGTGTTGTCCCGGCGCATTGGAAGATGGCCGACAATAACATCTCTCCGACCCACACAAGGTAATTAAGAGGCTGTGATGGGAGTAAGCAGCCTCCCAGCCCCCCCCCAAGCGAGTGGGGGGAGGACTGCCCTTGCCTGCTATGCCCTATACCACGCCCGAATTTGAGGGGGTGGGGGCACTAGGCAGAATGCCCTTGTGTGGACTTCGGCTCTCCTGGACGCTGTCTCTGATTCGCGCCTCTAGCTGCAGCAACTTCAAAAGAAACAATTAGGAGGAAGCTAATGCACATATTTCAAGGAAGAATGGGGAGTAAAGACTGCTAATTGAAGAGATCTCTGAAAAAGAAGACGGGTCGGATAAACAGGAATATATCATGAGAAGACACACCAAGGCTCGGTATGTCGGCAACGGGACTGGATGGGGGGGGGGAACTTTCCTTTCTTTTCTCTATGTGATTAACCAAGAATCCCCCCCCCCCGCAAGTCAGAAATGCTGCTTAAATGACTAAGCTGATGATTTAAGACTGTGTGGAGATAATTTTCTAACCAAAAGCATGTTTTAAGGAGATCATGGAAAGTATAAGAGCTTTGGGATAACGCAGTAAAAAACAGCGCCATCATTTTGGCAAGTTCTGTTGAAAGATTTATGTCTGGGAGGAGGAATGGATCTGTTTTCATATTGTGGGCGAGCCTCCTCAGAGGGACTAAAGAAGGCGACAGATTTGCGAAGATTAATGATGGAAAGAGTGCTTTTATTTATGGAAGTGATGATATATGGAAACCATCTCGATATGGTGATTGGACGAACGGAAAAATTCACACAGGATTATAACTGGTGTTTACCTGCTTAAGGAGATTATCAGAAGAGATCACAAAGAAAAAAGAAAAATATATGAATAAGATGAGATGTGGAAACAGCAAGATAGGACTAGATAGAATTATGAACATTATTTGGACAGATTTGTGGATATTAACGCAGCAGCAAGAAGATGATTGGAATCCCCTTCGGAACTTGAAATATGGGTACCCCCAACAAAAAATTTAAAATTCGGCTTTGTAATTCGGAATTTATGTGATGTGATTTGATTTGATTGGTCGGTTAATAAATTATTATTTTTTTAAAAAAGATGTGTGTTGTCCCCTTAAGAGAACCACCCTGCAACCAGGGTGTTAAAACAGCAATCACCCAGTGATGAATATCCCCTTTTGGGTAAGGTGCTTGAGAGGGTGATGGTGGTCCAACTTCAGACATGCTTGAAAGAAGCTGATTACTTGGATCTGTTCCAGGTTCAGGCGCAGCCATGACACTGACACCACCATGATGTCTCCAGTCCAGTCAGAGCATGACTACCATAAATAAATCCTCTATAGATGTAATATGGGAGTTGAAACATAGTTAACTAAATGCATAATCCAGTCCACATGAGAATTTGTTTGTTTATATAGAACTTTCCTAGGCCAGCATGCAGTTCTCTCCTGCAATTAGTATTTGAAGCTGCCTACAAATTTTCAAGTCAAGCAGATCCACCCACATGACTACAAATAGCATTCATACCCTGTAACTTGCTATCTCCTCTTACAGGCTTTTACCTCACAGGCAGTTCACCTCATGACACCTCGGAAGTAGCATTTATAGTTCGGCCTGAACAGTATGCGGTCTGTGCTTCTGGGGGGAGCAGCGGCCACTAATTTGGCAGAATTATAGGGGAATTTACCAGCACCATACTTGTGGTATAAGAAATGTTTTTCTATACGTAGCCCTGTTCTGCTGAGTTTCCTTCCACCGCCTCCATAGCCTTGTACAAGCATACATACAACCTAATCCCTGGAGTTAAATGTAACAGCATCGAAAAATGGGAGGAAGTGCTGAAGAGAACAAATAGCTCATAGTTACGAGGTCAGAGGGCATTGCTGTTCCTTCACCTGTGCCTCAGTTTATCAAAGGGCTGAGCAAGTTAGAGCCTTCCGATGCTTTGGGCACCTATTTAATTGCTTTACAGCAATCAGTGTGCTGAGTAGTGTTCGAATTACAGAGGGGGACAGAGAAAGGCAGTGCCCATTAATATTGGTAGAGGACTGTTATACCATTTATTGGAAGGTCCTGTGCAAAAAGAACAAGCAACCCTGTAAAACAGGAATGGCTGAGGGGCAAGCTGCCCATCACAGTGCAGCTGAGCGTGTTTTTTTCTAAAACAAAAACCAAGAGCCCCTACTCCATGACAAAAATTGCTCAGAAGAGAGCCATCAATATGCAAAAAAGATAAAAGGATGTGAGAGAAGGGAGGATACTAAACCATTTCATGTCAGGAGATTCACATTATACAGAAAGCTGTAACTGAAGTGTTTGTGAAACAAATATTCATAGTTTTTTCTCAAACAGAGCTCCCTCCCAATCATTCACTGGAATCCAGTTTGTTGTAGTCCAAGGATGGAGAACCTTTTTTGTTTTGTTTTCTCAAAGGCATATAGGCGGCAAGCATTCTGCGTGCAGGTTCTGTTGCTGGCCCCCACACAAATTGGCAAAGCGTGCATAAGCCTGCTCCACCCTGCCCTCTTCCTGGTCTAAAAGGACCCACGTATTGCTAGGCATGCACCAATTGTATGCAAACAAAATGGTCACCACCTGTACTGGCAGTGAGTGGAACCAAGGCCAGTAGTGATAACCACTAACCTAGATGTCTTTAAAAGAAATTCATGGGGGAGAAGGTTATCAGTGGTTACTAGTCACAATGGATATGTTCTTCCTCTTCTGTCAGAGGTGGCATGCCTTTGAATGCCAGATGCTGGGGAAAGGAATTACAGGTGGGGAGAGTCTTGTTTTGCTCAAGTTCTGCTTATGGGTTTCCCATAGGCAACTGGTTGGCCACTGTGCAAACGGGAAGTTGAACTAGATGGACCTTTGACCTGATCCAGCAGGCGCTCTCTCTCTCTCTCTCTGTCTGTCTTTTTTTGTTGTTCTTATGGGTGGAGCCAGGGGAAAACTAGACCCACTTTTGTATTATTCTCTCAGTGTGTCACCCCATCTCACTCTCTGTTATTCCATCTTTAGCTCTCTAACACTCTCCTCCCAAAAACCACAACTATTTTGTCTTTTATGGAATATTAATTGTACTAGTGTAGCAGTGGTTTTAGTCTGTAACTTTTATCTTATTGAACTCTGCTTTGGTAGCTTTGGGCTGTGGAGCTCTTTATAAAAATATTGCATATAAATGAACACAGAGATTGGTTACAGAAGGCTTCACCAACCCCTTTTATTGCTCTGTTTCAGCTCTGTCCATTTCCATTTCCTGCCTCCTGTTCCCATCCTTTCCCTTCCAGGCCGATGGCCTGCATAAGTTCAGAGAAGCATAGACCTGATGTCTTTGGTGCACATAAGGAAGGGTCAGACTTGTCAAATAATAAAGTTTGGCCATGACACTTGAAGTTGATGTCATTTTTGCAATACTGTGTGGGCTAAGCACCTAAAGAAGTTTGGTTAGAGCTATGCAACTTTAGACGGTGGGCAGCATGTCCACACAAATAAGAGATGCCGCTAGAAATAGGAATAATATGCAGAGTGTCTCTATAGTGTTTGACTTTGACCCCATTGACTTTTAACTGCTTTTGTTTTTGCTTGTTTGTCTTTCATCTTTTTGTGTACTATGTTAGTTTCGTGTAAGGCACCTTGCGTATTTTTGTAGAAAGGTGGGTTATAAATTCAACAACAACAATAACAGTGTCACCCAATGATGCAGCAGCACTCGGGAGTTCTTGGGAGGGTACGCAGAAAAAGAGACTGAATTATTTCTCGAGAAGCACATAATAACAAGCAACAATCATGCAATTAGAGCCATATAGTTAGCAATCAGAAGCACTCGAACAAGCGGTGAACAGGGCCGGGACTTTAATTCATTGCCAGATTGGGGAATTACTGAATACATGCAGCCAAGGAGGAAGGGACCCGGCGGTTTATAGGCGCCAGGGGGATTTCCCTGGCTTCGTCCCAGCAGCAGATCAATGAGATTCTAAGATGAGGAGCCGCGTTAAGAGCTGCCCGAGCAATAATCGCCTTATTTGCTTCGAAATACCTTATTGACCCCCTTAGTCACGGTGGGCGCCGCAGGTGGTGGCAATAAACAGGAGCCAAATAAAAACAGCGAGGCGCAGCAGGTTCTCTAAGAAGCAGAGGAGAGAGGCTGGGCTGGAAAACGAATAGAATTAACCTTTTCCTCTCACATTCGGTGAGGGCGGTAAAACTTCAGCAGGCCTGGTGGGTGAGTTGCAGGAGCCTCTTAGCTTAATCTGCGCTGCAGGTTGGCTCTCCTGGCCGGGAGTTTCCACCGCGGAAACGCCCTCGCGCTAAGCGCGCGCGTCTAACAACGCACAGAGCTAGCGAGTGAGCGACTGAGAGGAAGGCATGCAATACAGCAGGTGGGCCTCTGACGAAGCCCCGCCCCTCCCGCGTCCCCATTGGTCGGGCGATCGGTGCCGCCGGCGCGCTCTGGGCCGGCGCGCCTCACTCATTGGAGAGGAGGCCTGCCGGTCTGCGGGCCGTACACACCGACTCGCCCGCTTGCGGCTTCCAAGGGCTGGCTTTGGAGCGGTGGCTGCGAGGCTGTGGGAAGCAGCGCCGACGAGGAGAACAAAGTTTTCGCAACATTGGGGCACCTGACTCCGCACCTTTCCACGCGCCTGGCGTCCGGGGCGAAGCTGCTCAGCCTGGAAGAGGACGGGTTTGCTCTTGGTGCGGCTCTTGAGGGGTGGGAAAGCAGAAAAGTTTTAGGCTCTTTTTATTTTATTATTTTAAGCCTGCGGGAACCTCGAGGCGCCAACTCTCGCCTCAGCTCTGCTTCGGGGTAGGGCAAGGGATGCTCCTCGTCCGGGGAGCAGCCCCCGTTTCGCATGGGAACTGACTGACTTGAGCGGCGTGCTCCGCGCTCCCCAGTTCTCGGAGAAAGTGAAGGCAGGCTGTTCATAATATACACGCCGACTATTTCTTTATAGCGTGCCGTGGGTTTGTGTGTTTCTCTCTCGCCGCCCCGTTTGGTAACCGGACCACAGGGTTTCCTTGGAGCTATATGGAGGGATCTCAGCATGGTTTGCACCAGGAAAACCAAAACTTTGGTGTCCACCTGCGTGATCCTGAGTGGAATGACTAACATCATCTGCTTGCTCTACGTGGGCTGGGTGACCAACTACATTGCCACGGTCTATGTGAAAGTGCAGGAGCCGATCTCGGAGAAAAAGTTAGAGGAAGACAAAGGGGACACTTTAAGGATTATAGAAAGGCTGGACCATTTGGAGAATGTCATCAAGCAGCACATACAAGGTACTTCGTCTCTTCCTCCAATTTTCTTGGTTTAACTCGTGTCTGCGGGTTGCACTAATGCCTTTTTTTTTAACCGTGCGCGCGCGTGTGGTGGTTCCCCCCAGGTCAAATGCCTTTTGCCATGGGGCGGGATGGGGGGGGGCGGGGGACAGAGAGAAGAGAGATCCATTCAGCGGGAAGAATCGGGGGCTTTGTGCAGCAGGCTGACTCTTCCTGGCCAGGCGAAAGTTCCTTCGTGGCTGCTGCTGCTGCTGCCGCCGCCTCTTGCGGGCTAGCTGCTTGGCGAGCCCGCCGGCCCGGCTGCAGCAGGAAGAAGAGGAGCGCGGGCTCCGGTTGCGGAGCTCGCACGCTGTTGGCTCGGCTAAGGGACGCCCTGTTGGCTTGATCTTTATTTATTCTCTCTCTACCCCCCCCCCCACCTCGACTGAAAGAAGCTTTTGGGTGAGCGAGCGGCAGGGGGCTCCTGGAGGCTGCTTGGTGCTGGCTCGATTTCCCCCCCCCCCCTTTTCCCTCCGCCGACCGCGAAGAAGTTAAATGTAGCCGATGCCCTCCCGGAGCCTCCACCGATGGCCGTTCCCAACCCAGAGCTTTGCAGAAGCCAGCAGTTTCGGGCATTCGCACGACGCCGATAAGATGGTGAGCCTTGCTCGGCCAGGACTGAGCTCCGGGGACGCGGGGTGGCTGGCTGCGGGGTGTCGATCCCATTCAGCAGCGGAATCTCCTAGGCGCCGAGTTGGGTGGGCGCTGTGGGCGTCTCCGTTGCTGCAAGAAACCTGCTAGGAGATGGTTGTTCAAGCGACGCTGGGTGGGAAGAGTTGCGAGAGCTTGCTCCATGGAGATATCGGAGCCCCCCTCTTACGATCCGTTGCGCTGCTTTCCTTGGGGGGTTGTATTAGAGCTGTTTCTCCTTCTCTCTTCGCCCCTCCTCCCCATCTTCTGTCCTCCAACTCCTGGCCTACTATGATTAACTACTTTTGCATATGTATATAATATCTGGGGGTTGGGGTCTTTTTTTTGCGTCTTGTTTATTAGAATGTGCTGGTGCTCTGGTATGGAAGGGCCATTTAGGAGTCTGGTCCTGGCTGTAACGGTGTAATTCGTGGCATGCTAATTTGATCTCTGCCTGGCTGGCTGTATCTTCCTAAGTAAAGGATGGAGGGCTGCAGCAAACAGGTTACCAAAAACGACTTCATTCCCAAGATGCTGCTTTTGGCCTTCCTTGTTTCTCTCCCATGCCTGCCCCAATGGTTGTTGGCATCTCCCATGCACTCAGTGTGTAATGTACTCTTTGCTTGCATTTTTGCCTGGGTGGGAAATGTCATCCCAACTGGTTTAGGAGTTGGTAGGTAAGGAAGAGTTAAATCGTTTCTCTCTCCCTTACCCCAATTTTCCCTTGCATTTTTTTCTGGAGGGGGGCACCCTTGACATGTTTTAACAGATTTCACAGTGTTTTTCACTTCCTGTGTTTTAGATTGTGAGATAAAAATAACAGACTACAGTACATGTAGTTATTTGGTCTGCGCACCTGTGGGATAGCATCCATTATAAGCTCTAGGATTGTAATGTACTAGAATAAGATGTCTGGTAACACCATCAAGTACTAACCTACTTTTCCAGGAGGGTTGTGGGTCTATTCAGTTCTTTTCCTTTGTCTCCCCCCGAACCTAATAAAAGAATTATGCATCTTTTACAGCTGGCAAACAGACTTCCTTTCTCCTGGATCTGCTTTGCCCTCTGTTCTAAAATGCTAGAGCTGTTACTCAGTGAAAATATGTGAAATGAATTGCAAACAGAATATGCTTGGGACCTAGGTTTTTGTATGTAAATGGTGGTGTTAGAAGGTCTCTCTGCAGCTTGCTTCCTGGGTTTGGTTTGTTATGTGTATAAAGGCAAGTTGTTACAATGCACATTTCTTCCTCCGCCTTTCTATTGGAAAAATCAGGGCAAAAAGCTAAAACAGTTTCCTTTCAGGATACAATGTGAGTCTGCCAGTGGTAAACTTTCTTGGTGTTGTCTTTGGGATCCTAGAACTTGGTTTTGTTTTTATTAAGGAGGAACATAGTCTTGTTATATAGCAGCACAAGGCAGAGTGTTTTTTGTTTTTTTTTAAGTAATAGAAATATAAGGTGCTCTAGTTCACATGAGGTCTCTGGAGTCATCACTCCGCTAGGCTTCTTTCCAATACTTTGTCTGACACACTGTCCTAAACAGTTGGCAGTGGCATAGTCAAACGCCAAAGTCATGGTTTGTGATATACTGCTGGTGTGAAAAGATGGACACAAGAAGGGGTTCCATGGGAGAATCTGCTGTGAAAGACAGTACTTTCTACCAAGGGTGCCCCAAGATATTTAGCCACCTGAGGCAAACCACAAAATGTACCCCCTCCCACAATCCATAAAAGAATGTCTGAGTAAGATCTACATAGGGAACAAGGGTGGGAGGAGACCAGCAGGGCTTCCTATTTGCCAAGAGGCTGCTTGGCAAATAGGTGGCATGGGGGGGGGATGCCAAGGAGTTGTCAGATCCAGCCTCTAAGGAGTGTGCCACAGCTGTCACTGGCCACCATAGAAGTAACAGCGGGTGAAGCATTCCTTGGAGGCTGGATCTGATGCCCTTGTGGTTCCTTGCTTTCTACATGTAAACTCTTGGCAGCTAAAGGAACTTGCATAACAGGGTGGGAACAAAGTCTGCTGGGGATCTTAGAAGTGCTATGAGTCTGGGACTAGATGTTCTTCTGAATAATACATAAGGCTATTCTTTATCAGGATAATGCCGGACATAAGCAAATGTAGGAGAGTACAATCATTCTTTTATTAGAATTTGATCCTTAGTACGTATGCAGATAGGGACGCGGATGGCACTGTGGGTTAAACCACAGAGCCTAGGACTTGCTGATCAGAAGGTAGGCGGGTTCGAATCCCTGCGATGGGGTGCTCCCATTGCTTGGTCCCAGCTCCTGCCAACCTAGCAGTTCGAAAGCACATCAAAGTGCAAGTAGATAAATAGGTACCGCTCCGGCGGGAAGGTAAACAGTGTTTCTGTGCGCTGCTCTGGTTCTCCAGAAGCGGCTTAGTCATGCTGGCCACATGACCCGGAAGCTGTACGCTGGCTCCCTTGGCCAATAAAGCGAGATGAGCGCCGCAACCCCAGAGTCACTCACGACTGAACCTAATGGTCAGGGGTCCTTTACCCTTTACCTTTTAAGTATGCAGATAATTGTTGCTTTAGAATATATAGTTGTTGTGTTGAACTTGGCCTGAGATTCTGAATCTGATTTCACCGATGAATGGACAAGCATGAGTAGCAATCCTAAAATGAAACAGTTGTGGGTCATTTTACAGAGAAATTAATATATTATTCCATACAATTTAGATCACAACAACTGGTTGCTCCTTTGGCTTCCATCCATTTCCAAATACGTCTCTGTAGGAGGGAGTTGTGAAATTTGTTCCAAGAAAAGAGGTGGCCACTTGAATTTGAAGTGGTTGACCTTAATTAAATAAAGAGATCTGATGTGGTGTGGTGAAGGGGGTAAACTCTGACGCAGAAAGGGGCCAGTTTGGATCTCAAACATGAACTTAAAAAAAGTGGCCATAAGCCGCTTGTGCTAGCTTTGCAGCATGATCCTGTACATATCTACTAGGAAGTAAGGCCCATGGAATTCATTGGGCCATACTCCCAAATAAGTGTGTATAGGATTGCAGCATCACCATCTGCATATAGGGATGATGATGCCAGTCTACTTTACAGGGTCGAGCCAGTGTTATTATCTCCATAAAATATGAAGATAAGGAGGATGAAGCTTGAAAGGCTGTGATTTGTCTATGGCTATTTAGTGAGTTTATGGTTGAGGTGAGATTTAAAGCATGGACACTGCCTACTGTACATGGTTAATCAATGGGTTACTGAGCTGATATGTCACTCGCTTTTGACACTCTCTGAAATACTAGGTTAAAAACTAAGAATTTTTTATCTGTTCACAAAAAGTGAAAGTCTTATATTAAAAATATTAGTTCCTTTGTAGGATATTGGAGAAATTCTGTAAATAATTACTGGGGGAGAGGGGGGTTATCAAGGCCTTTCATTGGACCTTAGTAGACTCTATAATGTAGTGGCATTCAAAGTGAAATAATGCACAAAGATGGCTATATAAATCTACTGTGTTCTGCCAAACACAAAGATTTCTTTGAGTGAATGGCAGGAAAATGTATCTGGCAGACGCTCCCAAGGAAACAAAATGGGAACACAGTATTGGTTTGGCATGAAATTGCATCTGCCAGACCTTTGAGTGGCTACACACAAAACCTAAAGAGAGAATGTAGCAACATTTTCAAGGTAATTGAAAGGAGGCTGTCAGGTGCCTATATTTTGACCCCAAACAGAAATTCAACAGTTCCAACAACTGGAAGAGGTCTGTAAACCAACCCAAAGTGGGATCCCACTGTAATTTAAACTTTAATCATAATTTTGTGGGCTAAGAAAGGACAGCTGCTTTATTGAATTCTGGAATCAATCAGTGTGTATGTGTAGGTAAGAAGAAATAATGTCTCTTGCCTCCAGGATAAAATGTGGTTTGATACAGTGCGTGGAATAATGTAATGAAATAGAAATCTTTATTGGCAACAAATTTAGGACAAACAGTAGTTTCTAGCAAATGCTTTCTAAAAAGTTACTCGATAAAGTTATGGAAGGTCGAAAGCCATACTCATTAAGGATATGAGATCTTCTGCACAGGCGGTAAAATTTTCATTTCTGACAAAGTCATCTGTTTCTGTGTGAACGCATGAGCTCCTTGAAATGGTTACTTACACTATCCTTTGTACATACGATGATAAGAAAATAGGAGTTGCTTTGAAAGGCTCCTTGTGGCATTCTCAGACCCCATATGACATGTTCGGCACAGGAAAGCTTTGATGCCTCTAACTTAATACCAACCATGTGAAGACTTGAGGACCACAGTAACTATGAAGGTGTTCGACCACGCCTTGACTTAAGAAGATGAGGAGTGAATATGCCTTCTAGCCACATACAGAGAATTCCTTCATGTGAAATGGCAAATGAAGCAGGATGACTTTCATCAACTATAGTTCCCATTTTGCCTGAACTCGGAAACTATGGTTAACTGCATTGGAGCAAGCTAGGATACAATTGCATTAACTAACTCACTATTTTTTATGATTTTCATGTTAATTAGCAGTGAATAGCTGAATAGTATTTCTTCTTTGGGAGCTACACTAAGTAAACTGGGGAAAAACCCCTCTGATCACTGTAAGAATCAGTAACTTCGATTTTCCTTAGAGCCTACAAACAAACAAACAAGCAGTTTTGAATTCTGATAGTGTTTCCCTGCCTATCTCCACTACCTTTTCTTTTGTTTCCCATATATAATATTTTACAGTATAAGGTTCTCAGAACCGGGGGCTTCTCTATTATAACTACCTATTAAAGTGTCAGGCACACTGACGGTGCTATATAAATAATAATTGATTATGATGATGAAGATAAATTGATCAGTTTTCCAAATACAAATTCCATGATGGATGGCACTGGTGTGCTGCAAAGAGCTGAATTCTCATGCATTAACTTGGCTTAGGTAATGGACTTTTTAATATGTGATTTTTTTTGGGGGGGGAAGAAGCACTATTCCATGTGTTCCACAAATTGTCCCACTGTGTTTTATTTTCTGCTTTCATTTATGCAGTATAATGTTGTATAGTTGAAAGGTTTCCACAGTAAATCCACAATCTCAGATGAAGAGATTCATCATGATCATTTATTCGTATGCCACTTTTCCATAGTTAAAATCATGCTCAAGGCAGTTTACAACATGCAAAAAATTAATTGCAAAAATATAGCAAAAGTAGTCATAAGTAGTAAATAAGTATATCAAAACATACATAACAAAATCAATTATCCCACATGTCATAATGCAATTGAAAAAAGATACTTTTGCTGTTATGGACATTAATTTTTGTAACATCTCCAAAATTAAATCTTGCCCCCTAAAAAAAAAACCCCTAAGCAATACCCTATCCCAAGAGTCTGTAGGCATCCTGAGAAAAGTAGGTCTTGAAGGACCTGCAGCAAAGATAATTTTTAGCTTCTATGGCAGCCTTGGCTTTTGTAGCTGGAGTCAGCTAATCAAATAGTTAGGGTGACACCCTCTCAAGCCTGGTGGAAAGAGACTTGCAAGGCAGGGAGCAGGTCTTGCAGCTTTCAGTCATGGAGTTGACTTACAAGCATTGTAAAGACATAACCTATCCAAACATTCTAAATTAACCTGCTCCCCTCTGTACCTTTGACAAGTTCTAGGAAAACAGAATTTTGAGGTGAAATAAAAAGATATCGTGCTGAGTAGAGGCATGATCCTGACAGAGGTTAGCAGTTTAAAAGCCTCAGTTATCTTGGTAGGGGAGAGAAGCACACATATACATTTCAGTGTGAGAAATGTGTTTCAAATGCTCACTTTTGCCTTCACTTATGACATTTAAACTTACTTATCTACTTTTAAAATATGGAGTGCAGCTACCACATAGTATAGTGTTGTTAAGTATATTTACGTACTAAAAATTCTTCAGCTGCAATTCAGACAGCATATATGTCAGAGCTGGAACAGCAAGCTGCTACATGTTCAGGTATTGTGCTTTGGGCCAGTTTGTTTCATATTTTAACATGTGGTTTTAAAAAGTTAATTATTGTTGGATCTTAGAAACACTGTACTTTAAAACACTATAAAGAAGATGTTCAGTATCCCTTGCAAGTTTTTCCATGTTGGATTCATGAGGAGCAATGTTTTCCCCAAACAAGCCCTTTCCCACCTCCTTATTCCTGAGTTTACTTGCATGTCTGTGTTCAAAATGACTGAGAATTCTTCAAAAAGACTACAGTGGAATTTGAAACTGGTCTTGCTAGAGTCTGGCAAGTTTTTTTTAAAACTTATTAAGCAACAATTATTAAGTACTTAAAAGTTTGCTACCAAATGCTCATTCCATCTGATGTGAACGGAATGGTTTATTACTCCAGAAAAAAACTAAGTTGGGGAAGCTCCCTCCATTTGTCTCTGTGACCTTTCAGATTTGAATATCTAGCAGGGTAGGTGTTTATATGCTCTCAGATCTTCTCTAGTAACCCCCCTGCACTTTACTATTTCCTAGTCTCCAAACTTTGCTATTGCTTAGAAAAAATACAACTGTTGCAGTGCAGCAAAATGACTGTTCCTTTATAGTGTTCAGATCAGACAGTCTTTGGATCAGAGAAAAGGGTAAATCTTCAAAATCAGAAACATTTTCTTTCGGTCTGTGTCTCTCATTGGAAAATTCCTGGTACATTTATATCCTGATACATTCCTGATGGAAATAAAATATGGCAACAGCACATTTACAGTAGGATCAGTGGCGGAACAGGTTTTTTTTGTGTGTGTGCAGAACATCCACTGTTCAATCCCTGGCATCTGGAGCTAGAGCTGGGAAAGCCTTCTGTCTGAAACCTAGAGAACTACCTCAATTTAGGTCCATTTAGCAGTGTGGACAATGCTAGATGGGCCAGTGGTATTCTCTGGTATATAAGGCAACTTTCTGTGGTTCCACTGAAGTGACAACAAGCTAGGCTGATTGGTAGGGATCACTTTCAATGTATTCCTATGCATTTTGAGATGTGCATATATGTGCTTCTGCTTTCATTAAGCTGGGCCCAAATGACACATCTTTTCTCATGCCTTGAGGGACATGCCACTAATGGTAGATGCCACTTCTGTGGAGTTTGAAGATTGCTCCAGAAAGTTGTATTTGTTGTCTGTTTATTACATCTGTACACCACCCATATAACTGACCACAAAAGAAGAGGCATCAATGTAAGAAAGCCAACCCAAGGGCCCAGGAAGTTGTTCAGCAGACATGAACAAATCTGTTTTGGGGTATGTGGGATCTGGGAATAATTTGATCAAACACGGCATCAGAATCAAATGTTTTTGCAAGCAGAACAGTTACAGAAAAGTAGTTTAAGTCAATTACAAAATCAGAGCTAATGGGAGCCATTAAAAGGAGTGTTCATGAATGGACCAAGCCCACTCTTGGCACACAGATGTTTGTTTGAGAGTCTGCCTTCTCCAAATATATTTTAAAAATGTAATGTGATGCATTTTATTCATCTGTAGAAGAGAGTTCATCCAGGATAATTCTGAAAACCCAAAAATTTCAACAGGCTGGTTGAAAGCTGAATAAGGATTCTATCCTACCTCCCAGTCTAAATTAATGACAAATGACACTTTATATTGGGGAGACGCCTTTCAACAGATGGCCTTAGATTTGCTATCCCTGCTGGAACAGACAACACCACCTGCCTGTACTGAGTGAAGGACCAATAACTGCCTCTGTTTGTTATCCCTGCTGCTGGCTGGCAGATAACATCACCTTCTACAGCAGAGGGAGGCGCTGAGTACTTCTGTGCTGTGTTTCTCATCTCTGCTGCTTACACACAGAGCATCAATTGCCAGCAGCAGCAGGTGGGTCCCAAGGACTGTTCCCATTTTACCATCTCAGCTATGGTCATTTGACTTCACAAACTAGGTAGCAGAAGGACAGCCCAGTTCTGATTTTTTAATATATATATATATTGATTTAGTGTAAAGCGCTTTATGAAACTTAAAATTGTTTTATGCATCTTTAGTAACAGAAATGTGGACAAGCAATCAAAGTAATAAAAAGAACAATAACATTAATAGGTTTCATTTGCCACAACATTGACATTTTCGAGAAGTTCTGGCAAGCCGCCAAACCTCCCAGGACACTTTGAAATCAGCCTTGGAGTATTGAAAGGATACGTGTGCTGATTGACTTGAACAAAACACCAAGTAGTGAAAAATCAAAGATGGTAAGAAAATGTTTTCAGTCATCTCTTTTGTCCACTTCCACTGCATACCACACTTCTAAGAACAATTTAACAAGAGGCTTTGAGTCTTTAGTTTAGAGTAGTGAATCACCTAGCATTCGGTTTTTGGAGAACACATTCTTTGAAGCTTTTCATCCAGTTCATCAAGTCATAGCTTGCCATAGACTTGATAAATAGTCTGGTAATCCCAGCATAAAATAATGCTTTTTTGACTGTTGCAGTGTCCTTGGGGCTTTATCTACACATGAGAGAGTAACACACCTCGAAAATTCAGGTTATAACACCACCTGCTAAAGATGATTTGGTCAAAAATAAGTGGGCTCATAATGTTGACAAAAGCACAGGCAGTGCAACTTTTGGAAACTGCTTGCTCTTCTAATTTTTTTCAGGAAATTATACAGTTGGTCTACTCAAAGAATGCAAAAGCAAGATAGCTTTGTGCAGAGTAATTTACCTTTAATCAATAAGGTTGGCAACTAGCTAGGGGTGGGGGGGGGACTGCTAGTCTTGCCTGCTTCTGTGCCTCTAACTGCAGTCTGATGCACAGAAATCAGCAGGCAAAGCTTTTTGTAGCACTAAGCAACACATTATCACCTGCTAATGCTGCAGATCAAATCGCTCTTAAGCAGACTGCTGGGGAGGCTGGCCAAAAGATGGAAATGCAGCTCTGTAACCTGTGTGTGTGTGTGTTTGTGTGTGTGTGTGTGTGTGTGTGTGTGTGTGTGTTCCTTCTGAGGATTAAGGCTATTTCCCAGTCAGGGAATGCTTTCATGTGGGACAGGGGAGGGAAATTTTTTTACTGCCTAAGAGCTGCATTTCATCATATTGCCATCTACAGGCTGCATGCCTATGGTGGGTAGGGCAACAGACATGATTCTTGCCTTTGTACAGTAGGCTGCAGGACTCTACAGGTACTACCCAAGGCGATCAAGAGGCATTAGTACTGTTCAAAAGCATCCAGGAAAAAGAGCTAGACGAAGGTGCGGAATGTGGTTGGAACCTAGGGAGAGGCCCAAGAGCTCAGTAGAGAGGACTGTGGGACTCTGGTTCCCCACTCTTTATTCTGGATGATAAAGGAGGGTCTTTAGGCATGTGGACTTGACTTGTGTTCTGGTGAATGTGACTAGATGCCCACTATAGACTTTCCCTGTGCAACACAGGAAAGATCAGGGACTAGTGGGGAGGGGGATTGCAACGTGTGTGAGGGAAATTGGGGGAAGGGTGCTTGCATGTTCACCCCTTTTCCTATACATACTTTGAGTATTTGCATGTTGTGGTATATGCATCGACATCATGCTCACCAGCATGCAGGAAGCCTTGTGAATTTGTGGTTTTACATTACATTTTCAGCTCTACAGTGGTAGTGGTGACACCTAAAAGGCATGGATAGTGCTCCACTGAACTTGAACTGGAGTGTTCTCCATAGACCACTTACAAGAATTCTGTATGGGGTGTTTAAGGTTTCATGGCAGAGATGAAGGGAGAGACTCCTCAACACACAAGTCAATGTGGGAGGGAATCCCTTGAGTCCACAAGCCACATTTTACAATAGATCCCCCTATATGATCTACAGTAGTTGTCTAGTTATGTTTGCACGTAAAAGTAAGCTAGATTTTATAGCTTATTGTGGCTTGGCAGGAATAAGCAGCTTGTTTTGATAGTTCATCATCTTTACACCAGAGCCATTTCCCCCCTCCCATAATTAAAGAAATAGGTTAGTGTTTGGGGATGCGGTTGTTAAACAAATCGACTAACAAAGAACAAAACATTTCCCCTGCTAACTACAATGCTTGAGAAATAGCACACAAAGCTAATGCAGTCATAATGTGTCAGACAATCTTCCTGCCATGTGCAATAACTATAAATCAATATGTGCTTGTCTGCTTGACAATACCTAGAAAATACCTTTGATTTTTAGGGGGGGGAATGAGTATAATTCCAAATCATTTTTCTTCATTGTATTGATTACAGCTTTGCTTTGCCTGTAGTCATCAAATAGCAAACTATCTGCTAAAGCAGATTAGCACATTTCTGGCAATTATTTTTTAAAAAAACAAACCATGCAAAATTCATATCTAAATATACTTCAGAGAGAAATAAATTGTTTTGTACAAAGATGATTGAAGGAAAATAAAACTTCTGATGTTGCAAATAGTTGAACTGTGGAGAAAAAAAAATGTGGTCAAGAACATTGGGCAAAGGGCTATTTTCAGGGCTGATCAAAATTCTAATATGTGCTGGAGCAGCCTTTATCATATACTAGGCCTAGCTCAAAGGCCGCTGAATGGCTTGTTACTTGCTCTATAGGAGCAGAATAAAGGCCTTTGCACCTAATATTTTGCCCCTTGGTGGAAAGGACCTGCCTGCATGTATTTTTGTGCACATGCAGTGGTGCAAGTTTATCTGCCTTTTTGACAAAGATAAGTCAATACCACTGGCTGGAGGCAGAGTACTATCAGTGTTGAAAAGGAGGTGTGATAGATGCATTGTTATTTTGGTGTGGCACACCTACTTTTTCTCTGTGACAGGTCTTGTAGATCAGTGGTGTCCAAACTTTTTCCAAAGAGGGCCAGATTTGATGAAGTGAAGGGCTGTGAGGGCTGACCAAAGCTGTTATCCCTTTTTTAGGATTGAAGTTGTTGAGGTTTTTTTACCCCAGGAAATAAACTGCTACAGGGGCCGGATTAAACCGACCGGTGGGCCGGATTAGGTCCCTGAAACGGGCTTTGGACATGCCTGTTGTAGATATTGTCACACGCAACTCCAGTCTCTGTCAAGTGGTAGCAAGGTTCCAGGCACTCACTGGGGTCATGTTTCCATTGGGAACTCAGACATGGCAGAGGTAGTAGTGTTTTAAGATATGTTTTATTTTACACCTACAGTATATATGGGATGCAGGCGGTGCTGTGGGTTAAACCACAGAGCCTAGGACTTGCTGATCAGAAGGTGGGCGGTTTGAATCCCCGCGATGGGGTGAGCTCCCATTGCTCAGTCCCTGCTCCTGCCAACCTAGCAGTTTGAAAGCACATCAAAAGTGCAAGTAGACAAATAGGTACCGCTCTGGCGGGAAGGTAAACAGCGTTTTCGTGTGCTGCTCTGGTTCGCCAGAAGCGGCTTAGTCATGCTGGCCACATGACCCAGAAGCTGTACGCCAGCTCCCTCGGCCAATAAAGAAAGATGAGTGCCGCAACCCCACAGTCGGCCACGACTGGACCTAATGGTCAGGGTCCCTTTACCTTACAGTATATATACACCCAGACTCTTCCATGGAGAAGGAGATAGTTCCACAACATTATATCTCAAGCAGGGCTTGTTCTCTGCAGCAGCACAGTCCAAGGCATCCTGCACACCATTCCTGTGCTTCTCTCCCAGATTCCCAAGATGGTTCTGCCCTTCCTCCCTACTTTCTTTTTTCTTCCCAGAAAACCATGCCCAAACCCAAATCTCCTTCCTGTCACCTCACATGCTCCCCACCACCTTAGTAACCTCTGTTTTTACACAGCCCTGGGGGATTTCTCTTGAGGTGATAATGACTGCCTGTTGTTTCATAATGACCTACATTCAACCAGCCCAGCCTTGGTAGTTTGCATAGGAGAACTGTACACCCAGGAGAACTGTATTTTCTGTTCTAAATACAGCTGTTTAATAATTTCTTCAATTCACTAATAGACTCTAGTACCTCAAATTCATAACAGTATTTTTAGTGCTTTGAAAGTCTGTAAAGCCTATTTGATCAGGAGAACATACAACATGCTGCCAGATGCCTTTTCCCCAGTGGATCCAGAGGAAAGGAGTGAACAGAAGCTAACTCTCCCTGGCAGCTCCTCAAGGCCCCTTCCTTTCCCAAGGGTCAATGGACTACTGAGTAAGGTGGGTTGTGGTGACAGGGGAGATAGCAGTCTCCCCTTCATAACACAACCCAGTCCCAGCCAACTTGGTAAGGTTCCTCAATGCTAGGGGAAGCATCCCCCCCCCAGCTAGAGCAGGCCTAGAGGTGGTCTTCATCTGTCTCTCTCCTATTGATCTTGTGAGACCTTGCTGAAAGCCAGATCATTGGCTAATCAATATGCCAGATCATTGGCTAAAGTGATTGATACTTACTTTCATGGACAGATATATCAAATATTACTTGAACTATTTATATTGGCAGGAACTTCAAAAGAATTACAAATGTTCAGGACTGAGACAGCAGAGTAGGTGAATCTTTGAACATTGATGAGTATATATTATACATTCCATAGTACCTGTGCCTCTGCCTCTGCTAGATAACATTAAGCCTTAGAACCTGTGTGAAGCTCTGTAGTTGCCTCAGGGGGGATAGAGCAGCATCAGTCACTGGGGACAGATGCATGTTGTCTGTGGCAGTTGCACCTTGATTTAGTGGAAGCAAGGCTAAGGTGTCACCAGAGCCTCAGTAACAAAACAGGCTGCCCACCTTCAGAAGGACTTCCAGAGTTTATTCAGATTTTGAAATCCTCTGTTTCATTATTTTTACAAGTGACTTTATTTTCAGTGAAGGAAAAAAGATGTCCCTAGTTGCTCCCCTATTCAAAAAAGGACGGGGAATGATGTCTGCCAGCTCCCATCGCCAGCCTCCCCATACACTATCCCACACCATTCCCAAAAGTCTCATAACCCCCAGGAACAAATGTTTGGGGGACACAGCGGGTTGCAGAAAAAGTGGGAATTGGGAACCCAGTTCTGTGGAAGATCATTTAAGTCCAAGCCACATTTATATTAATCCATCATAACATCTATGTTTTCCCCGTATCTGTATTAAGTGTGTGTGGGGAACCACTTTTAAAGAACTGCAGGGTTGCAGTTATTGGAGTGAACTACCTAGCAGTTTGAAAGCACGTCAAAGTGCAAGTAGATAAATAGGAACTGCTCTGGCGGGGAAGGTAAACAGCGTTTCTGTGCGCTGCTCTGGTTCGCCAGAAGCGGTTTAGTCATGCTGGCCACATGACCCGGAAGCTGTACGCTGGCTCCCTTGGCCAATAAAGTGAGATGAGTGCCGCAACCCCAGAGTTGGTCACGACTGGAGGGGTCCCTTTACCTTTACTGGGGTGAATCAGTGGCAAGAGAAATGGTTATGTGCTTTCCTCCCACCTTTTTAAGGGACCACCCTGCCCATTTCCCGAGAGCAATTGCTTAGAGTTTCATATATACCAGAGGCAGAGGCGTAGGAAGGTCAGGTGGTACCTGGTGCAAAAAAATTCTTGTCACCCCCCTCACACACATTGATTTTTTTTTTGCCTGCAAAAATGGTTTTACATTATTTCATATTTTCTTACAAAGGAATGTGGATTCTGAGCCTCTGCTAACAAGTAGGCGACCATGGACAGATACTACAGGATGGATTGTGTTTTGGCTTGTGTTATTTTATGTATATTTATTGTTTATTTAATAAAATTTATTTTTAAAAACCTGCATAGTGGTTTACCAAAACAAAAAACAAAAAAAACACCACAGCAGTAAAATCAAGAAAAATTAACAATCCTACCTTAAAACATACAAAAGCTAAAATATTAAGATTAAAATTACTTCAACTTCCTAAGCATCTAGGTATGCTTGCCTAAAGAAGAATGCTTTTTAGCAGGTGCCTGAAAAGAGTCTAGCAAAGGCATGTGCTTTGTTGAAATTTCAGCCTTCATGAAATAGGAAAATGGCCAAGTAAACAGCTATTTTCGTGGAGGGTCAAGATATTAACTGATATGCATGAAATTTCATATGTAGCTATATAATCCCTAGTGTAGTAAGGTAAGACCATTGGAGCAGGCATTTTCAAAAAAAGTTTTTTATGAACTGCCCTAGTAGGGCAGTAATTGTTCCTTGATAATTTGTCACCCCCCTCCATGATGGCTCCTGGAGCGGGTGCCCCCCCCTTCCTACGCCCCTGACCAGAGGTTCACTTAGCCTGAATTAGAAACCGGGCTTTTAGAGTTGCAGGTTCAGCTCCCTGGAATCTGCTGCCAGCCGAAATCAGACTGGTATCCAGAAGGATGATGTTTAGGCTACCACTGAACACATTTTTGTTTAGGAAGGCATTCCCTGTGGTACAACCATTCATTTATGGAAGATTACTTTTATATATGATGAAATGCTTTTTGTTTCTGTTTTCAGGATTTGCATGGATGGTTTTATTGTGTTTGTTGAATTGAAGCAATCTACAGTATACATTAACAGTAACACCCCCAACACACACCCAGTTTTGACATTAGCATCTAATTTTGCCAAGATAGATATCTACCTTCAATTATCATTCTAACAATAATCAAGTAACTGTGTAGAGGTTATAGTTACTAAATAGAACCAAGACATTTTGTTTGCCTTTGCATTAGTTAAATCTGAAGGGCAGCAGCTGGACCGGTTACACATACACATGCTCCCCCCCCCTTTGGTGTGATATCCAAGTAGTAAATAGCATTCAGATCCACAGTGAGGACCGATTCATGGGTTAACTAAAATATAACTGTTTTTTTCCAAACAGATAATCACACAGATGCTCTAAATAGGCACATGGTAACAATGAATATTGGATGATAGCCAAGAAAATAAGTTTGGGAGGCTGGGAGAAAACTAATGGGTACAGGGAGGGCTTATAAATTTTATTTCTGCTGTTTTCCCTCATGTCAAATTACCCTCAAGTCACATTACCTTTCCCCCTTGATAGTTTACAGTATATATCATTTGTAAACTCATACTTATCCAAACCTGTATTTTACAATTCTGGACATTACACTAAGCACCAAAAAAGTAAGATAGCCAGATCAAACCTCAAAAGCTTACTTTTCTACTATACTGTATAATGGAAGGAGAAAAAGCTGATTGTGGATAATGCTCAGAAAGCAGACGAATCTGGGTATATAATTCTAAATTTGTACAATGGATGGGGTGTACCACAGTGCCCTGTAAAAATGGTCGGGTTTTGTATTCTTTTTCCAATTACAGTGGTACCTCGGGTTACAGACGCTTCAGGTTACAGACTCCACTAACCCAGAAATAGTACCTCAGGTTAAGAATTTTGCTTCAGGATGAGAACAGAAATCGTGCAGTGGCGGGGGGTGGCCCCAGTAGCTAAAGTTGGTACCTCAGGTTAAGAACGGACCTCCAGAATGAATTAAGTTCTTAACCCGAGGTACCACTGTACCCTGTTGCCTTCGTTTCTACTTCGTTTCCTATCCCCATGTATTTTCTTCTGTCAATGCATTTTGCCATCCTCCTTTTAACACAAAAGTTGGATATAGAATACAGTGGTACCTCGGGTTCAGAACTTAATTCGTTCTGGAGGTCCGTTCTTAACCTGAAGCACCATTTTAGCTAATGGGGTCTCCCACTGCCACTGCACGATTTCTGTTCTCATCCTGAAGCAAAGTTCTTAACCCAAGGTACTATTTCTGGGTTAGCGGAGTCTGTAACCTGAAGTGTCTGTAACCCGAGGTACCACTGTACATTCTTTTTAATAAACCATTAAACAAAACTGGTAGTAATTTTCAGAGTTTTGAGACCAGCAAAGTCAAAACATGGTTGATGTGACTCCCTTTCTCTTCCATTTTGGGTGGGATTGGGGTTTTGTTTTTGTTTTGCTTTTGGAAGTAACTTGCTCCAGTGAATCTTTCTGGTTGGCTGATAATTTAGCAAGCTCAGGAAATTTTGCAAAATCCAGGTGTCTGGGCTTTAGCACAAAAAAAGAAAAGAAAAAGCATCTGTTCTCCTCAAATGGAAGAATGGCAAATTACAAATTGCAAATCACTCTTAATAAATGTTTGGAAGTAGGATATTTGATATAGAATCCTACAAGCTTGTCAAAAATGTGACAACTTGCTTGGAATGCACTTGTTTTGCTAGTGTAGTAGGCATAATGCTGCCAAAACGTTGGGTCTGATTGGTTACTGACTCATTTGTTCAAGCTCTCAGCGTAATCTTCACATAATTGCTCTTCTCAGTTATAGCTCTTTGCCTGGATCATGCTCATTTTAGATAAAAAACGCCCCCACTGTTTCATTGGAAGGATGTCTGCCTTGGTTGTTGCCTATACATTAATGTTGGGCAGAGGTTCGCACTACAAAGTATTTACTGTTGGCTTGCAATTAACATTAGTATCATGCTTAGGGGTTGGCTCTCTATTATATTTTCTTTCATATTCCATATTTTGGATGCACTCAGTTTTAAAATACACATGGAAGCATTAAAAGTGAGGCTGATCTGGTGTAAAATATTGTGGTTCATATGTATCACTGTTGCTTCACCACTGCCTTCAAATTTATCACGTTTTTGTCAAAAAAAGCTGTTGCATTCCTAGGCTGACAGCTAGCTGCTTAAAAAAAGAGCTCTCCGTCAAGTTCAATCTCAACACCGTCTGCTCAAACTGGTGGTCCTGCTGCTCTTGTAAAAATGGAAAGCCTGCTGCCTTTGCATCATCTATTCATCTGTTGTTTGGGGAATCCATTGAATAACTGAATGGTACCAAAAGTCCCTAAAGGCTTTCAAAGTTACTTTCCTACTTGGCAAAATTGTTTCTCCTAGAAATCAGAATACGCCAGGAATCGGAATAGGAAAGTCTTTGTGATTCACTTTAATTTGTACGCTTCTAGATGTTTAGGTGTAGTTAGGTTATGAACACTGGCCCTTTGTGCCTGTAGCATCTGTGGAGCACTATTGTTGAGGTTCAGGACTGTTACAGTGATATTTGTGAGCCTTAGATGGCTTTTGCAGGTCAAGATGTCAATATATGAAGATCAGTAACGCCCATTGGTAGGAGGGAAGGCAGACCTATGCTTCCTCCTTGATCACTTCTTTGTAATATGTAAAGTAGCCTATAGGAAAGAGAGAGAGAGAGAGAGTGTGCCAGGCCTGCAGAACGATAATGTACAACAGTGCAGCAGAGATTATATCTAATTTTACCATTCAGTCAAGGTGGATTTATGCTATTGGCATCCTTTTATTTTCACTTCCTAATAACTTCTATTAGAGGATGAAAGCAGAAAGCGAAGAAGACAGAACAGGAATTTTAATCTGTGCAATTGACTGTATTGTTTAAAGAATCCTCTGACTTTTCAACTCTTTTGAAACGAGTATTAGAATACTTAATACCTAGTGTTAAAATACTGCAGAAGAAAGATTTGGTTGTCTGAATGAAGATTGATAACAGTCCTACTGCTAAGAGGGTGAGGAGTAATTTCCTTGTTGGATAAATTGGGGTGTTCATTTTTTAAAAACAAAAAGCAAAGCAAAAACCCAGTTACTTAAGCTCTCCTGTGTACTTCTCTGCTCTTCCACAGCTACCTGAACCCTGACTCAGAAGGATATGTGTTCAGTCTCCATGGCAGCTCAGTTCTGACAGTCTTTGAAGCAGAGAGTGATACTAAATATAGCCTGTAGCTCCTCTGGGCCAGACTTTGAATTGCTGCCAATGTGTGGTGGAATGCCATTGTTTTGAGGAAGTAGACTGCAGTCCATGAACGCTTATGCCATAATACAGTGGTACCTCAGGTTACGTACTTAATTCGTTCTGGAGGTCCGTACTTAACCTGAAACTGTTCTTAACCTGAAGCACCACTTTAGCTAATGGGGCCTCCTGCTGCTGCCACGCCGCTGGAGCACAATTTCTGTTCTCATCCAGAAGCAAAGTTCTTAACCTGAAGCAATATTTCTGGGTTAGCGGAGTCTGTAACCTGAAGCGTATGTAACCCGAGGTACCATTGTAAATGTGTTTGATTTTAAGGTGCCACAAGACTGTCTGCCACAACCACTACTTCACTGGAAATAGTTCTTCGTGTCATTGGACCCAGTTCTCATGAACAGCTCATACCCAGTGCATTCTGCACCTAGCTATCTGCCACTTGTGACCAAGGATGGCACCTGACGTGCACCTGGTGCATGTCTGGGGGTCCTTGGATCTTGCCTGTTTTCACACACAAACAATACGTCCTTTAGAATTCTATCTGTGATATTTTATCTGCAGAACAAATTTCAAGAGTCAAAAAGTTATATTGAAAAATATGGCTTTTGATCCATCTGGCCCCAAAATGGCGACTAGACATTCCATTTTGGCACCTGTAACCTTGGTTTAAGGAGGCATTTGGCAATTATCTTATATATCTGCTTATATATCTGCAGAACCCTGTGTGTTCTGGATTTTGTGTCCCTTGGATAGCATGGTTTTTGTATAGATGGTGCCAGAATGAAAGCTAGATAGGGGAACATTCAATAAGCTGTATGCAAGAGATCAGGGCTCTTTCATTCCCCTCCCCCCATTTCTTTTTAAAGTCTCCAATCATGGTTAGAAAAAAAAAATCTACTCAAAAGGGCTGTTTTCTCAGCTTGTGCTTTTTTCCCAGCCACATTTTCAGTAAAGGTTGTAGAGCTATTCTAGACTGCTTTGCCAAGTCAAAAATTGGACGTAGATGCACACTGCTATACTGGTATTTCAATTACAGTGATGTAAGTGTCTAAAATTCACTGCTGCCTAAAATATATCCAAGATATAAAAAGTCATCTGAGTATCTGTGCCAGGTTTATTTGCAAATATGTTGCACTTCTAACATTTAAAAGGGTTTTTGCAACTATAGCTATGATGTGAATCAAAGTGCCCTGCACTGAAATTTGAATCCAAATGCTGGGGGAGAGATTTCTATGCAGCTCTGTCCGATAGAGACGCCTATCAGCAGCTACAGGTAAGTATGTATATTGGTAGGAAGTGTGCCTATACATATATATCCTTAGTTCCCCAGGGCTTGGGTGTCAGGTGATTATATCTTAACCTTTTCTTTTAA
This sequence comes from Podarcis vaucheri, assembly GCF_965113315.1. Taxonomy (NCBI): domain Eukaryota; kingdom Metazoa; phylum Chordata; class Lepidosauria; order Squamata; family Lacertidae; genus Podarcis; species Podarcis vaucheri. Next base: position 70,084,837 of record NC_138759.1, read on the forward strand.
ATATGCTGAAGGCACAACACTGTTCTCACATCCAGTTATAATATCTGAAGTTTCTTGGTTAGGACTTGGCAGAAGATCAGGCAGCAGAGATTGCAGGAAATTGTTTCATATTACATGCCTCTCAGTCAATGGAATGATCCTTACACCTGCTACTTAAGGTTTGAGACAAGTATGAGGGTTACAGAAATCAGTTACTCCATCCTGCACTCTTCCATTTGTGGTGGCACCCTATATATGGACTGGCCTGCTCAGAGAGGTTCCTTGCATACCACACACTTGTCTTCCAAGGCAAGCAGGGATCACTGTCACAAATATGTTTAGTAGAATAGAATTTAGATAGAAAGATATGTGCAGATTTTTGGCTCTTGGTGTTCAGTTCAAGAAACTGGGTAGAATTGTTGGCTGACACTGTCAGGTTAAGATGTTCATTTCCCTCCAGCTTACACCGTTGTAGCAGATTAGGTAGTTTTTGATTTACAGTATTATGTTTTCAGATTTCATTTTGGTATGACTTTTCTTTTGTTTTAATACTGCATGGATATTTGATTTTTATGCACTCTGCTCTGGTGTCAGTTTTTTTGAATGAAAGCTTGGTTTAAGGTAAAGGTAAAGGGACCCTTTACCTTTGCTCCGTGTCCGAGAAGCGGACACGGAGCAATGGATCCAAACTACAAGAAAGAAAATTCCACCTAAATATTAGGAAGAATTTCCTGACAGTAAGAGCTGTTCGACAGTGGAATTTGCTGCCAAGGAGTGTGGTGGAGTCTCCTTCTTTGGAGGTCTTTAAGCAGAGGCTTGACAACCATATGTCAGGAGTGCTCTGATGGTGTTTCCTGCTTGGCAGGGGGTTGGACTCGATGGCCCTTGTGGTCTATTCCAACTCTATGATTCTATGACCCCTGACCATTAGGTCCAGTCGTGACCAACTCTGGGGTTGCGGCGCTCATCTCGCTTTATTGGCTGAGGGAGCCAGCATACAGATTCCGGGTCGTGTGGCCAGCATGACTAAGCCGCTTCTGGCAAACCGGAGCAGCGCACAGAAACACCGTTTAGACACCTTCAAAATAAGTAAAGCTTTTCAATTTTAGAGCAACCTTACAGAGCAAGGAAGAAGACCGTTTGTGAAATAAAAGGTATATCTGGATTTATAACTCTGCTTTAATTTAATATTCCCTGTAAATCATTTTCTTACATTATAAGAAGAAATCTTATTTTTAATATAGTCATTTAGTTACATTGGCTTTAATGTGGCAGAGGTATGTGTCAAAATTGGAACTGTATTAGCAGGTGTGAGTGATTTTTCTTCTTAGGTTAGCATAGGCTGTCTTTCTAAACTAACTGGTGGCCTTAAAATATTTGTGTTTCACCCTTTCAGAAGTAAGACAGGTCAGCATTTGTTGGTCCTTGTACTTGGGATAATTTGCAGTAAAAATGTGGATATCAGAAGTTGGAAGTTTGCAAGGACCTCAAATCCCAAAGAACTACTGCTTTTTAAGCTCTTCTATGCAATGTAAGGTGCCAGAACAGGCTTGTAATGTTGTAGTAAAGAGCATCATGCGAGCTACAGGAGCAGTTTCATGCTGGCAAATGTATTGTTCAGTTTGGTTGTGGCTTTTTCATAATTTGCATTAGTAACATTGATTGCTGGGTTTGCCCTTTTATGTTTTGGGATTTGTGTTGAGAGCATCACAGGGAGCTTGATTCAAAACAGACCCTAACAATTAGTTTAGAAATTATTGGATCCTTTCTGTACTGAAGAATGTCAGCCATCACTAATACACTGTGCTGTGTATGTGTATATTAAACCAATTTAGGCTGGAAACAAAAATGAAGTCTCTAAAAATTAGCAATGTTATTAGACTAAAACATTCTTACTGAAACTGCTTCGGGAGCAAAGAACAACATATAGTTGAAGTTATTTGGAAATAATAGATTAATGGATAATATCTTGTAGTTTCTCTTCCCTTATGGAACAACTCAAGCTGTCTGCATTTTCTGTATGTGGTCACTGTGGTATTGATCACAAACTGAACTGGTGGCTTGATCTGATGGTTTGACAGTCCGGTCTTGCTTCAGAGGGGTAGGATTCCAGACTTCCATATACCTGTAGATTCCAGATTTCTCTCCTTCAGGAAAACCTTTTCTTGTTGGATCTTTATACATCTGCCACAACCCCCTTGCATATTGCTGAGGTTTCTGGATCAGAAATTGCACGGTGGCAGCGGTAGGCCCCATTAGCTAAAGTGGTACCTCAGGTTAAGAACGGTTTCAGGTTAAAAACAGACCTCTGGAACGAATTAAGTTTGTAACCAGAGGTACCACTGTATAGAGAAAGATCAACAATGCTGGAGAAATGGTTCTCTTCCTCCTCTTCAGTGAAGCTTGGCTGTCACTATGGATTTTTTTGATGGTTAGCTCCTGATAATGTTTTCAGTGTGCTCCAGCCTTGCCTTGGACAAAGACAGAAAACCACTGCACTAGACATCCTTCCATCCCAGTGGTCCCATGAATGGTGCCTAATAATCAAGGCCTTCTGGCATCTTATAACCAATACAGAACACTATTTAATAAGTGGTTTAATTCACTTTAGACAAAGTCCTTATTTCATGCAGTCTTTCTTAAGTGTGACAAGGAGACACACAATACATTCTTTCCTGTCTCAGCAGTCACACCAAAAGGAAACACTCGTTCCTCTGCTCCCAGCATGGCAGCACAAGTTGGGAAGAACCATCTGCTTTACAGCTGTGCAGTTAAGCTCTTAATGCAAAAGGTGTGAGAAATAATTTTGAGGGGGTGGGTTGTATGAAGCTCCAAGAAACTTGAAAGCTTTAGCAGGGCTGGTGCCAAAGGTTTGCATGGTGAGTAGAAGAGTAGCCTAATAGGAAACTGATGAGAGCTTCCTGGACCTTACTTCTCCACGTTACCTTTGCACCCTCCTTGTTCATCCTCGTTTTGTTTTTGCCCAGAAATCAGTGGTGGCGGTGGTGGCAGTGCCTCTTGGTGAATAGGAGGCACTGCTGGTTTCCTTCCACCTGTTGGCGGTAGGGGCGTCACTTTGTGGTTTGCCTCAAGTGTCAAAATGTCTTAGGTGGGCCCTGTCTGTTGCATAGTAATTCAAGTGTAGGGAAATTACGTGATGCACATACATGTGTAAATCAGGCCTGTGGTGTGATGCAGGAAGGTGGCCTGATTTGAGTTTGTTTCCTTGATGCAACCATTTTGAATGATTATAGGTCTTCATACTGTCTGGAGGCTCAGCTCTGCCGCAGGATCAAGCTCTAAAACTTAAATATTAATGTTACAAAATTAAAAAATAATGACATACAAAAGAAGAGATTACTGAGCACAGATAATTCATTACGCGCCGTATTTTCACAGCCACAGTATTCATAGGCTTTGTGTTCTCACTTTATCTTAGAGTGTCTGACCAAAGCAGCATCTGAACTTGTGGCGATCTAGGAATGCAGGGATTACCATTTACATGGGGGGGGGGGAAGGGTGGTAGTCAGCAAGTTTAAGAACATTTCTGGACAACTTTGACATGTGAAGTAAGTTTTCAATAAATTGTGAAAGAAATAAAGTTCCAAAACACTGTGGAGTCTGAATGTGTGTGATGGGGAAACCGACTGCTTTTCTTGTAACAGAATTCCATTTATCCTAGCATTACTTGGTTTTGTGCATGACAGTCTAGATATAGATATATTTCTGTGCTGTGCAGTTTTCTGCCTTTTAATGAGGCTTTGAGGAGATCAAGGTCAGACTTTTAAAGATTTGTTCCACAAAAATCCATAGTTCTTTCCTTTTGGGTGTTTTGCTTCACCCTGCCATTGGCTTAAAAAATATATATATCTTGAAACATGAAGAAGAATGGTTTGGGCACTTTTGCATGCTCACATCATGTTATCAGCAAATGTGCCACATTTTCCTTCCTTTTGAAATATTCTCTTTTATCAATCAGCTGGGGCATAGTCGAGAGAATGAGAAGAAATAATGTGAAAGATTTCAGAACTCTATCCACAATGCTGTTCAAATTCATCACGTGAACGACACTGGAATTATTTTGGTCCTATTTATCAGGCACATAAAACAAAGCATATAGTAACTCATTTTGTCAAGATGTATCTATTCTCCCAACACACAAAAGCCCATTAATGTATAAACGTTTCAGTGAAATAGCTGTTAAGAAGCCTGCTTATGAAGAGCTAATATTTTTTCCCATTTCTCCTTGTATCTGTTTATTTGCTTATGCGGCAAGAAAACTTGAAAGAGAAATGATGCATAAGAGCTTTTATTTGTGTTGCAGCACAAAAACAAAGCTTTGTCACGTGGTTAAAGAAAGCTTGTCATTTTTCCATTCTAAATTAGAAGCATAATACAGTTAATGGGGGAAGAATCAGTATGCTCATACTGGGATCAGTCTGATGATTTTTTTTTATAAGCTTGACATGACAATTCACTTTTTAATTCAACTTTTTCTTTCCCCCCCTCAGAGCACTGGCTCTATCCTTTTTATTTGAGAGACATTCTATATGACATTCCTTTACTAGGTTAACTAAGTGCAGGTATATGCTTGTTTTCAACTGGTGGGTTCATTTGTAGCTTAGAAACTGATGTTGTTCCAGGTGCATGCTTAACTGAGGCAGCCAATTAGATTTAAACCCATTTCTACCTTTGTCAGGCCTTGATAAATAAACAGGTGGGGTTGCAGGTGTTCTCAAGTGACAGGCAGAGCGAGAATAATTGCAGTGTGGGGAACCAGAGAGGGTAAGATAAGGTCAGTTACTACTTCAGTTTTCGGTGGGGAAACAACATTTTTAAGGAGCAACACACAGAGAGAATTTTGAGAGCTCCTCCTGATTAACTTTCCTCCTCAAGAATCTGAGGGCAGTTGCACATGTAACAGAATAGCAAGTTTGTTTAGCACCTCAACCACATATCCCAGTTCAGATGGAATGGAGAGATGGAGCTGGGTGTTTGTGAGCTATCCTATCCAGCTTCATTCAGCTGCTGCCTTGCATGCCAGACTGCACTATCATGATACATGCTTTGACTAAGGGGAATATTGGCTGAACTTGCTCATTGGTGAAAGGGTAGTTAACTGACAGTTGCTCCCTTCCCAGACTAAAATTAACTTGCCACTCCTGAACTTTTTTCACACTCAAGAGTTAGGGTGAACTGAGAGGCAGTGGCAAATTTAAGTCACAGGCTGGCCTTGCCTTCAAGGCATAGCTGTCAACTTACAGATTTGAAAATAAGGGAAAATAAGGGACCAGCAGCCAAAATAAGGGACCTGCAGCCTCACCTGTTCCAGGCACTCCAGTCTTCCTGTCCTCCTGCAGTCTGGTTAAACTCATGCTGGTAGCTTCGAGAACACTGTCCAACCAACTTTGTAACCAGAGGTTCAACTGAATAGAACCTGAATCACATGTACCACAAGGCCTATGCAGCCTCAACTTAAGATGGCTCCCCGGCCCGGCTTTGCACTGCAAAGTTTGCAGCAGCACGTGCAACAAAATGGCGTCCAGCATTCAAAAAACCCCTCAGCTTGCATTAACTAGCCACACACAAGGCATGCAAGCTCCACCCCCCAGTCGTTCTTAGACTTCTTATTGGGTGAGCAACACAGCCAAGCAACACAGTTGGAGCCTCCCTCCTCCCTGGCTGGCAGGGAGGGAGGGAGAGGAGCTGCTTCCTTTGAAATTTGAGGGACATCATTTAAGGGACATCCATCAATAAGGGACAGCAGCGGGACATGGCGCTGGAATAAGGGACTGTCCCTTCAAATAAGGGACACTTGACAGCTATGTTTCAAGGCAGGTTGGGTACCCCCACTTGCATTTCCACACCTAAAAAACAAAAATGAAACCTTGGCCCAACAGTTACTGGCAGTAGCCTCAGAGCTAAGTGAGGAGGCATTCTCTTTGAAAGGTTTTATTTTGGAGAATCTGACTTAAAATTACACAATATTTTTGCCACTCTGCTTATTGGCCTGCTGCTTGCATTTGTCATTGCGTAGATGGTTTTTTCTTTGAATTGGAATATAAATAGTACTTTTGTTTGTTTGTTTTAAGTCAAAAATGTCAACCTTATGAAAGCCATATTTGTTCCTACTCAAAATGGGGAGTTATGAAAGGCACATTTTGACAGATCCTGCTCTGAGAATATAAAAATGCATTAACATAATGGCTCAGTGCTTTAGTTATATTTCTGCTAATCCCCTGACTTGCTAGTAATTAATTATAGTCCTCATAATGAGCTCTGGAGTCAGGACACCAAGACTTATATAAGCCTCTCTTAAGTGTTATATTTATGATGTACTGTTCACAGTTGTAGTAATTCAACTGGCTCAGGACAGGGCTATGATGCATAAGGTGGTATCACCCCAAGTAAACAAATAGGATAGTTCCATACAGATTGGGAATTATTAATTTGTATGCTTTCAATCTGTAGAAGTAGAGCAAATGATTCTTTTACCACTTGGGGATACTGAGCAATAAACCATTATGAGCACACAAAAAAGCAATTTATATGAACACTATACTTCTAGCCTTCCCTTCAAGCCCCTGGCTCTGTCGGGTATTGGAATATTAAATTGGCTTCATTCATTTAGTGAAGATTTCATTGAGCTCTCTTGGAACTAAAGTGGAGCATCCCCAGTCTGCCCTTGCAAGCTTCCTGCTTTTCTCTGCAGAACATGGCAAATGTGTGAATGAGAATGGAACAAATTGCCTTATTTTCACATGAAACAAATTGGCTCAGCATATGGTCAGAAACAAATTGTGCTGTGGTTATGGTGTATTCCTGCATTGTAAACTTTACTGCATCAGCAGCATCCTGATTCACATTGAATAGGGTGAGGTATTTTCTCTGATAAAACACACACACTTGACATGCACACTTCTGCTTGTCCTGCCGCTTTCCAGTTTCTTTGTAGATTGACGTTTGTTCCGATTCAGCGTTAAGCAGCGAGTTTTTTGCAGGCAAAGCAGCAGGACAAATGAAAAAACCACTTGGTGGACCTGTGCCTAGATAATACGGGGCAAGCTGAAAACCTCTCAAACCTGTGCTTTCAAGGCATGGGACAAGTGGAAGTGTGTGACATAGAACACTGCATTTCAGGAATCTTGTAAAATGTAGAGGCTGCTTCAACAATGTTTGTACCTGTGAAGGTGATTTGAGAATCTCAGTCTGTTTTTTGTGCTTTAATGGCTGCTATTCCTTTGCTCAGCACAAAAGCTGCACTGAACTGAATGTGTGAACACGGGGGTTTCTCTGACAATATAGGCTTGACTTAGCCAGGCCCATGGAGCTTCCTGTTCCTAACCAGGTGTGCCACAAACCCCTGCTTCCTGGTTCAGTTGTAGCAGCTACACAAATGATCTGGCGAATGATCTAGCAAATCCTGCCTGCCTAACCAGTGGCTCTTCCCGGGATTCTGAAAGAACTATCTCAATCTGGGGCTTGCTATAGAAGCTATTTGCCCCTCAATTTTGGGGGGGGCTTGCTGAGGAATTCTTTTTAGCAGGTTCTAACCTACAGCTTCAGAGTGATTCCTGCTTCATGTGAATGCAGGATTTCTTCTTTTTATTCTATCACAGAAAGGCAAGCTGGAGGCCTACTCCAGATCTCTCCCCGGTAAATTGCCAGACCATATTTGAGTATGGTAATAACATGCCTGTTAAGCACCAAGTCTGAGCACTAACTTCCAATGCACTTAAAATATACATGCCATGGGTTTAGCTTTTCTGCTGTGCAGGCACAAGATGCTAACCTAAGATGGCTCAACTATGAAAGAAACTGAAAATTTAATGTGCTAGCTCGTCAAAGGAACTTTTCTGGATCACAGGATTTCATTCTAAATTAAATACTTCTAGTACACATTATGAACTATGTAATACGAGCGGATTAAAGTTAAACTAGAAGAACCAGATGCACAAATATAGGATGGGGGACACCTGGCTTACTAGCAGTACATGTGAAAAGGATCTAGGGGTCTTGATGGACCAGAAGCTTAACACGAGTCAACAGTGTGATGCAGCAGCAAAAAAAACTAATGCTATTCTAGGCTGCATCAACAGAAGTATAGTGTCCAGATCAAGGGAAGTAATAGTACCACTCTGTTCTGCCTTGGTCAGACCACACTTGGAATACTGTGTCCAATTCTGGGCACCACAATTTTAAGAAGGATGTTGAAAAGCTGGAACATGTGCAGAGAAGGGCAACCAGGATGATCAAGGATCTGGAAACTAAGCCTTATGAGGAGTACTTGAAGGAGCTGGGTATGTTTAGCCTGGAAAAAGAGGAGACTAAGAGGAGATTTGATAGACATCTTCAAATAACTTAAGGGCTGTCACATGGAGGAGGGAGCGTGCTTCTTTTTTCCTGCTCTGGAGGGTAGGACTCGAACCAATGGCTTCAAGTTGCAAGAAAGGAGATTACAACTAAACATTTGGAAAAACTTTGACAGAAAGAGCTGTTGACAAGTGGAACAGAGTCCCATGAGAGGTGATGGACTCTCCTTCCTTGGAGGTTTTTAAGCAGAGGTTGGGTGGCTAAGAGCTGAGATTCCTGCATTGCAGGGGGTTGGACTAAATGACCCTTAGGATCCTTTCCAACTCCCATCAGCCCCAGCCAGCATAGCCAACATCAAGGGATTATGGGTATTGTGGTCCAGCAAGGTTTGGAGAGGCACAAGGCCAGGGAAGGTTGCAAATTGTTAGGTGTGATTAAGCCTGGTATCTTTGCTGTCTGAGGTGAGAAGGGAAATAGCTCAGGAGTGTGGCAGATGTGCTGCTCTTAGGCACTTTTTTCTGAAAAGTGACTTATGGAGCTGCTGTAGGAGAAGTGAATGAGAAGGAGGCCAAAGTCAGATCCCCACTTTCCATCAACTCTCAATATACGAGTTTTGAGTGAAAACTAAGAGTGTTGAGGTTCTGAGATGAGACTTTCAAATTGATTGTCTGGCACCACTAAAATACCGCATACTCCTTTCTCTGTAGGCAAACTGCCAGCCAATTGAGGGGTTTCAAGGAGCTCTACCTCAGGGGAATTCATAAACTGCCATTAAACTCTATGAAATATTTTTTGCAGCAAGCTATAAACCAGAGTACCTTCTTGCACAATGGACTCCGCTGTGCTTTTATATTGAATCTTGCACCTTAGCTAGACACTGACCAATGCCTTAAGCTTGCCTGGAGGGGAGAGGGGGCAGCAGATTAATGCCTCTCCCTTATCACTTTTCACCTTTTCCTCTACTCATCTTTCATCACTTCCTAGCTGCCACTGAACCAAGATAGCTGTAGTTGATGAACCCTTGAGGCTCTCCTGACAGAAGAATCCCAACCACCTTAAAATTATAAGCCTTGGGTTTCCCACACGTGTAAAAAATGGATAAAAGCAGAAGCAAGGATAAATCCTGTTGGAAGTGGCTCCGTGGTTGCCCTTACATTTTCTTTTATTGGATATTGGGTTGCAACTTTCTCATTCTGCTCCTGGATGCAAAGCATATTGTAATATAGAAATATGAAGTGCCTGTCATTTCCATACACTCAACTTAATTAAACTACTTGCATTCATTCCCGGGCAGGAGTGAGCCTTTCAATGTGACAAGCGGCAGCAAGGGAGGGGAGGGAGAAATTACTCCTAGCTGAATGATCCCAGCAAATAAGTTACCCTCTCAGAGGAAATCAAGCCAGGCCTGGCCTGGCAGTAGTGGTAGTATATGTTATATTGATTATTGCTAAAGCAAGGCGAGTAAATAGGATAATTGCACTCTGATTTCACTGGGGATTGAGCATATTTGTTTTGAAAATATCACACCTGTCCTTCTTAACAGCAGGAGTGCTATCCTTTTGACAGCTAAGAATAAATCTGTACAAAAAATGAAGACTGCCTTTGCAATTGTCTTTGTGAGAAAATGAAAGCAGAAGAACAAAAATGAGCCCATCTTCAATATTTACAGAATGCTAATCGGAGTAGATCTATGCATAGTGTAGTAGCTAGGCTTAATATCTAAACTGCATATTTTTATTCACTGCTTCTAAAAGTTCTTTGTAATGGAAATCTTGAAGCTGTTTTCCATTGAATCTAATTTCCTTTTGTTTTGCCTCTCACCCATTTCCCACATGCCTCCTCTACATGGTCAACTTTTGGACAATTGATCCCTTCTGATAAAGAAACTGGTGTCGGCATTAAGGAAAATGCTGCATGCGTAGATGGACCTCTTTCAGATGTTTGCATGCATGTCCACATGTAAGCATACATTTTATGCTAGTTCATTCATAAATGATATCACAGAGCTAGAAAAAGTGCCTAAAAGGTTAACCAATATAGTAAGAGGGGACTGGAACAAACCTGCTATGAGGAAAGCTTACAACATTTGGGGCTTTTTGTTTAGGAAAAAACAGCAGTATCCAATGTTAGACCTACTGTAGTTTATGGACATGACCAACTTAGGTTCATTATTTTAGGGAGTCTACTCTGAGTAGAACTTAGTTGGAAACACTCCAAGGTAGGTAAGGTGGGGATGTGATAGAAGTATATAGTTATTTATGGTGTGAGTGTAGACAAAGGTTTTTTGTTTTGTTTGTTTGTTTGCCCTTTCTCAAGATCATCCAATAAAGCTGAATGGTGGGGGATTCCGGCTGAATTTGTGCTATGTTATTCACTATAAGAGATGGGGTGATGGCCACCAACTTAGGGCTTATCCACACTTCCTTTTGTCCCACTGCTTTCACTTGGGGAAAACTGCTCTTTAGCACTCAGTCAGAGCAAATGGGAATTTGGGTTTTCTCTGGATTGATGTTTGCTCCGGTTTAGCACTAAAAGGTTGGTTTTCTCTGGGAAAGTAATGGGGCAAGAGGAAAAGTGCTCGGATCCATGCTGAGAAAATGGGTCAAGCAGAAAGCTGCTCAGTCCGGTGCTTTCTAGGCACAAGAAAGCGGAAGTGTGGACAAGCCCTTAGACTGAAAACCCAGTTGAATTCATTAGGACTTAACTCTGGAGGTGGTTTCGGATGGCACTGTTAGATGGCTTTGAAAGGAAATCAGACAAAATCATGGAAGACCATGGCTGTGTGATACTTCCATGGCCAGAAACAACATACTTGGGGAGGGGAGCAACAATGAAGAAAAGCTAAAGTCCGTAAGTTCTTCCTGAGCGGCTTCCCATAAACATCCTCAGAGCTCATTCTTTTCTGTTCTCATTCTCTTGCACAAGGAATTTTAACTGGTTGTTACGGAGCTACCATTTAAAACACGGTGACGTGTGAGAGAATTGCTTAAAGCTATCAGAGTTTCTAGCAAATTCTCTTTAAGTTTTCTGTGCCACACATTTTAAAGAACAGACCAAAACCCAGAACAGACCTCAGGGCTTATGCTTGATCAACTACTCTCTCTAGTTCTCAAAAAGAACAAAAATAAAACTCAAGAACAAAAAGGCCCCAATGGCCATTTCTTGTGCAAGAAAAAAAACGTGTCAGTTTTTGAGATGTGAAATGGCAGGGGTGGGGAGTCCAAGGGAGCTTTTTGTTTGTTTTGAAATGTGCACTTTGTTAAAGTGGTTGTCAAAAGGGTGAATCGGGTGAAATAACTTATGCTGAAGTGCAGATCAATAAGAAATTACTGAGACAGTAAATTTAAATGGGAAAGGAAGACAGTCAAAATGCAGAGTGCCTGTAAGGAGGGAAGGGAGTTATGTAACTTCTGTTTGCCGGACACTAACAGCTGGATTTTCTGGGGCTTCTCTGAGCCGTAAGCATTTTTTCTGTTCTCCAACTGTGGAACTACCAGTTTCCTCCTCCTCCTCCTCCAGCACTCATGCCCAATTCTTTTGAATTCTGACTTTGCAAGGGTGCTTGGATTAATCCACTCTCAGGAATAAATAACTTCTTGTAATTCACTGCCCTTTTCTTTTCAGTTGCTTTGGAGGAAATTGTGTGGTACAGTTTGCTGGCTGCAGCACGGTTGTTCATGAACAATGGAGCGGTGTCTTGAGTAATTCTGCCCAGGAAATTTGGGTTTGCCAGCAAAGCTGTGAAAACTTGGTCAGAATACACAATGTGCTTTATGGTATCTTAAAGATTCTTATATGGAGTCTATATGGATTTCACTTCCCCACAAACTCAGATGGTCTCCTATCCAGATAGTTTGTAGGGCCAAACCTGTGTCAGAGATAGAATTGTACAAGTAGGGCCTGAAAACAAAACATTGAGTGTATAGGGCTGTTCTTAAGAAATCCAGCCCATCTCTTTTTAGGATGCTCCATCCTTTCTACTCCCCTGGTTTTCTATTCACTCTGCACAAAAGAGAGCCAGCATTCTATGGCTGGTGAGGACCAAGAGACTTGCAGTGGATCTCTCCTACCCTCTTTACAACCCCACTCTCATATACCCAGATGGATGCTGTGCTTGCCAGAACATGCTTATTCTCCTCTCTCCCTTATGTCAGCAGAGGCTGCTGCTGTTTCTCTTCTTCACCATCACCTGCTCCCTCAGCCTCTCCTTTTCCTTCCTCCTCCTTTTCTGGACACAGTCAAAGTGGTGCTATGGAGGACAAACAAGAACAGCACAGCTGTTACCTTGACAACGGTGTCCTTGCCCACCCACCCTCTCCTTCTACCCCAATGGGTTGGCTGGCTGGTGAGTGCTGCTGGCTGGTGAGTGCTGCTACTTCCACAATCCCATGACCCTGGGGTGGGCAGGAGAAGGGAACAAACACCGGCAACTGTTTTTACTCCTCCATATGATGCTGCATTGGGCTGAAGAGTAGCAGCACAGAAGGGGCTGGCAAGGTAGTGATGATGAAAAGGAGGAACAGCTGTTGTCATTGGGTGGCAGTTTGTGTTGTGTGCACTCAGGTAAACTATACCTGATATGTCTGATAATGCAGATGCAGTTTCTGCGTGATGAGTTTGCCTTTCAGGAGGTTTTGGACATGGAGGGCTTCATTGCAAAGCTGTGATCGCCCCCCTCCCGATATGAATTGAGAGGTATTGTCACATGGGGGAATGTATCATGTGCATCCCTCAAGATCTGTCTGAAGTAGCTCAAAGGTAAGATGTTAAAGTTGGGGAGCAACTAAAAATTGAAGCATGTTATAGACTGGCAGATAGTGCAGTCCAGCCACTTCAGCAGAAATGGCTTGCAACACAAGCAGGGATTTTGTAAACGTATAAGAATCCTGGCTGCTAATCTTAGTGTGTAGTTGTAAGATAAGGGCAACTGAGTTTTCGCCTTTAAAAAAATCCACCAGAGACCTAATCGAGAGCTTACATTTGAGAAGCTGCAGTGATTGACTAGCAGTGTTTCTTGTTACATCCCAGTAAGCTGTGCTGCCAGCAGGCAATCAGTGTGCTACAGTTCTGTTTCTAAGTGTTGTTCTTACCTGGACCACTTTACAGGGCCGTTAGATGTAAAATGTAGGGGTGGATGGAGGATATTGGCAACCCCTCAGGGGGTGGGACTTCCACTTGCTGATCCTTCAGTAGTTTTAGGTTGTTGTTTTTCTTCCATCCTAGGCTTAGAGATTTAGTTGTACCATAGTATGGGTATTGCTGCCTGTCAGCTTGACCTTTAAAGAGGAAAATATATTGTAGCTGTGTAGCATATCTGAGCTTAGTGCCCAGGGCACCACCTAGATGCATGCTTTTCTGCTTAACCAGATCGTTCCTCACTAGAGAGGTTGATAGAAGCAGTTGCTTTATTTGCTGCCAATGAGAGAATGAGTAACCCAAATGTTCTCTTGTAGTGTACTTTGAAAGGCACCACAGAGACAGGATGCTTCCTCTGTAGCATGGATAACAAGCAAAATTAGTCAAAATAAAAATAATTCAACCCTAATGAGTTAAGTGCAGAGCCCAAGAAAAGAAGAATCTTAGCATCCTAGTTCTCTGGGCAACTAAACATTTGTCTGATGCCATTAAGATAAAGTATTTTACCTATGCTCATACAGAGTTAAGGGACGCGGGTGGCGCTGTGGGTTAAACCACAGAGCCTAGGATTTGCCAATCAGAAGGTTGGCGGTTCGAATCCCCGTGATGGGGTGAGCTCCCGTTGCTCTGTCCCTGCTCCTGCCAACCTAGCAGTTCGAAAGCACGTCAAAGTGCAAGTAGATAAATAGGTACCGCTCCGGCGGGAAGGTAAATGGCATTTCCGTGCGCTGCTCTGGTTCGCCAGAAGCGGCTTAGTCATGCTGGCCACATGACCCGGAAGCTGTACGCCGGCTCCCTCGGCCAATAAAGCGAGATGAGTGCCGCAACCCCAGAGTTGGTCACGACTGGACCTAATGGTTAGGGGTCCCTTTACATACAGAGTTGGCTCCTAAATATTTGGTGCTGGCTTGTAGAAGCTTGTGCAGAAACAAACACACCACACCTCCTCTGAATCTGAGCTTGATTTCAGCCTATGCCTATGGCAGAATGCCAGAAAGCGATTTTTGCCATCCCTGGATATATTTGAGTTCCAAATGATGCGTTTAAGCCCACATTGACAACTGCTGCTGATGACAACTTAAAGGTTATGTGACTTGCATTAAGACAGGATCTTTTGCAGATCACCCAATAACTTTCATTATAAGAGCCACAGCCATGATAAACAAAGGTCCTTTATCATATGTTTTATTTTGTTTTGAGTGTCCATCTATCACATTTTAGGCTTTCATTTATGTATGTCCAAGAAAGCTGGACCACTGCCTTGCCCCTTGACATCGTTGTTCCAAGGCACCATTACAGTTGTGGGATCTGTACAATAGGTGTGGGACCTGTGCCCCCCTAGATGTTGCTGCAGCTATTGCTTCCATTATCTCTAACCATTGGCCATGCTGGCTGAGACTGATAGGAATTGGAGCCCAGCAACCTGGGCCACAGGTTTACCCACTTTGGAAAATGACATTGTAAGTCACAGAACGCCATCCTTTATTTTACACAGTGGAGCAAGGAGTGTTAATGTGTTTTTTATGTTTATGAATTTAATTTCAGCATTAAAACCAGCTGCCATCTTTGGATAATTATTTGAGATAATTAAATAAAATGAAGCAGCAAAGTTTTCCTCAAGGATCCATAAAATTTTCCCCTTCCTTTTGAACTCCAGTCCCTCTGTGGTACTTGTAGCCATGTTTTGGTCTCCTTTTTGCAATCCCATGACTACCTCTGTTGATTTTTCATGCTGGATATTAATTATTTGGCTGTATCTGCTCCTCTGTGCAGCAGTATATTAAAACACTATATCTATATCTCTGGTGAATACTCAAGGCTTCACAATATGGAAAAATGCAAGAAGTTTTGAAACCAATAAATCTGTGCTACACAGGGTTATGAGTGTGAGAAATCTCATTTTAATTTCAAGTTTGTGCTGAAAGTTTAACATCCATTCCCCCCCTTTAAATATTAATGTGTTGTTTGTGAAAGGTGAGAATGAGAGGAAGAAAGGGCTGTGTGCTTAGTCTTGTATTTTTCAAAATTAGCAAAATCACCACTATGTACAAAAGTACATTCTGCAGTCTTCTAGCTCTTGTGAGGGCATCTCATAGGCTATTGCAAAAAAGAAAAAGTCAGATCTCCATCTCTTGCTCCCACTGGGAAAACACCTACCAGCAGCAGAGGCTCCCCAGTGTGCTCCCAAACCCATGATAAATATCTCAGGAGCTGGGGTACATCTATTCCTTGTATTTCCCTCCTCTTGAAACAATAGTGTTTTGTTTTTTAAAATATTGCAAAAAGGAAGAAGACAGAAATGTGCGAAAGCTGGTTTTTAACCAAGGGGAAGCCAGTGCAGAGATGCATTTGTCCCAAGATTGAAGCAAGAAGCAACTAAATATGGTTTTGCCATTTACTGTTTAGGAACAATGCCAGATAATACAGAACAATCGGGAAAAGAGAGAGGGAAGCAGAGGGAAAATATATTTATAAAAGAAGCAAAATATTTTCCAGAGTTGGGTTTTCCAATCAGAGCTTGGTGTAGTACTTGTGCATCTGCCAAGAACAATTGGAACAGTGCTAGCTCTTACATGTCCTCGTATTCTGTGTAATAAAACTGCTTCTCTGTGTCTGTTCAGATGAAATTTATTTTGGCTGACAAAAAGGGCACTATAAACAAGAAAAGGGCATTTACCCCTTTGTGTTGCTAATAATGTAGTGTAGCAGATTTGACACTGGTCATTGTTTTCTGATTCAGAAAAAAATATAAAATATAATGATGGAAGCAGGCACTTTTTAAAAAAGGTATCCAACAGAAGATGTAAAGCCAATTCCAAAAACTATAAAATATCCTGAGGCATGTGTACATGTGTCAGAAGCTCCATAACAAGCCTGTGCAACTAATAAGTCTCCACGCTTATTTCCCAAATAAAACATGTTAATAGAAGAACTCAGTCATCAAGTGAAATGACTTGGAAGTCTGTTCAGGACAGGAAAAAATGAAACTGCTCCTTTGCACAATCCATAATTAATGTATGGAGTTCATTGCCGCAAGATTTGAGAATGACTTTTTCTAAAGCAGGATTATGTAGATTCATAAGCTTGTATCCGGCGTTTGTGCAAATGGAAGACAACTTATCCACCCAAACTTTTCCTTATCTTCCTTTAGCTTTTGGCAAAGCTGCTCCAGAGGGTCGGGGGTAGAGGGAGGCTACCAAATGCTGGGGTCTATGCTGCATGGGGATAAAGTGTGGGGTTGGGAGATTTCTTGTGGAGAAATCCTGCACCAGTGGAGCTTCAATGCACACAATATTAATCTGCCTGATTTTGGGTGGTTAAGAACGAACCCCACGCCAGAGAAGCTTTTCGGGGTGTTGTGGAAAAATTAATGAAATAGCACTTCTACCAGCGAAACCTGACCTGAAATAGTACAGAGAGCAAATGCAGAAGCCATGTGAAAGGAATGCCTTTTATCCCTGTCTTTGCTCCCCAAATTCTACTGTCCCTTAAATCAGCTTACACAAATCAAAATGAACTGTAGAAACCCTCTGCTCATAGAATCATAGAATCATAGAGTTGGAAGAGACCACAAGGGCCATCGAGTCCAACCCCCTGCCAAGCAGGAAACACCATCAGAGCACTCCTGACATATGGTTGTCAAGCCTCTGCTTAAAGACCTCCAAAGTAGGAGACTCCACCACACTCCTTGGCAGCAAATTCCACTGTCGAACAGCTCTTACTGTCAGGAAGTTCTTCCTAATGTTTAGGTGGAATCTTCTTTCTTGTAGTTTGGATCCATTGCTCCGTGTCCGCTTCTCCAGAGCAGCAGAAAACAACCTTTCTCCCTCCTCCATGTGACATCCTTTTATATATTTGAACATGGCTATCATATCACCCCTTAACCTCCTCTTCTCCAGGCTAAACATGCCCAGCTCCCTTAGCCGTTCCTCATAAGGCATCGTTTCCAGGCCTTTGACCATTTTGGTTGCCCTCCTCTGGACACGTTCCAGTTTGTCAGTGTCCTTCTTGAATTGTGGTGCCCAGAACTGGACACAGTACTCCAGGTGTGGTCTGACCAGAGCAGAATACAGTGGCACTATTACTTCCCTTGATCTAGATGCTATACTCCTATTGATGCAGCCCAGAATTGCATTGGCTTTTTTAGCTGCCGCGTCACACTGTTGGCTCATGTCAAGTTTGTGGTCAACCAAGACTCCTAGATCCTTTTCACATGTACTGCTCTCAAGCCAGGTGTCACCCATCTTGTATTTGTGCCTCTCATTTTTTTTGCCCAAGTGCAATACTTTACATTTCTCCCTGTTAAAATTCATCTTGTTTATTTTTGCCCAGTTCTCTAATCTGTCAAGGTCGTTTTGAAGTGTGATCCTGTCCTCTGGGGTGTTAGCCACCCCTCCCAGTTTGGTGTCATCTGCAAATTTGATCAGGATGCCCTTGAGTCCATCATCCAAGTCGTTGATAAAGATGTTGAATAAGACCGGGCCCAAGACAGAACCCTGTGGCACCCCACTAGTCACTCTTCTCCAGGATGAAGAGGAACCATTGATGAGCACCCTTTGGGTTCGGTCAGTCAGCCAGTTACAAATCCACTGAGTGGTAGCATAGTCAAGACCGCATTTTACCAGCTTCTTTACAAGAATATCATGGGGCACCTTGTCAAATGCCTTGCTGAAATCAAGGTAGGCTACATCCACTGCGTTCCCTTCATCTACCAGGCTTGTAATTCTGTCAAAAAACGAGATCAGGTTAGTCTGACATGACTTATTTTTCAGAAATCCATGCTGACTTTTGGTGAGCACAGCATTCCTTTCTAGGTGCTCACAGACTGTTTGCTTAATGATCTGCTCCAGAATCTTCCCTGCTATTGATGTCAGACTGACTGGGCGGTAATTATTTGGGTCCTCTCTTTTCCCCTTTTTGAAAATAGGGACAACATTTGCCCTCCTCCAGTCTGCCGGGACTTCGCCTGTTCTCCAGGAATTCTCAAAGATGACTGCCAGTGGTTCTGAGATCACATCTGCCAGTTCTTTTAATACTCTTGGATGCAGTTCATCTGGCCCTGGAGACTTGAATACATCTAAACTAGCCAAATATTCTTGTACTATCTCCTTAGTTATTCTGGGCTGTGTTTCCTTTGCTGAATCATTTGCTCCAAATTCTTCAGGTCGGGCATTGTTTTCTTTATCGGAGAAGACTGAGGCAAAGAAGGCATTGAGGAGTTCAGCCCTTTCTGTGTCCCCTGTTTGCATTTCACCATCTTCTCCTCTGAGTGACCCCATTGTTTCTTTGTTCTTCCTTTTGCTACGAACATACCCATAAAAGCCTTTTTTGTTGCTTTTAACCTCTCTAGCAAGCCTGAGTTCATTCTGTGCTTTAGCTTTTCTGACTTTGTGTCTACACGTGCTGGCTATTTGTTTGAATTCCTCTTTGGTGGTTTCCCCCCTTTTCCATTTTTTGTACACATCCTTTTTTAATCTTAATTCAGTTAAAAGTTCTTTAGATAGCCACCCTGGCTTCTTTAGGCACCTTCCATGTTTCCGTCTCATTGGTATTGCCTGACGTTGTGCTTTTAGTATCTCCCTCTTAACAAACTCCCAGCCATCATGAACTCCCTTTCCTTTTAGTATTGTTGTCCATGGGATCTCACCCAGCACTTCCCTAAGTTTTATGAAGTCGGCTTTCTTAAAGTCAAGAAATTGAGTCCTAGTATGCTTGGCTGCTCCTTTCCGCTGTATAGTAAACTTCAGAAGAGCATGATCACTCGCGCCTAATGATCCTTCCACATCTACCCCACTAACCAGGTCATCAACATTGGTTAGGACCAGATCTAAAATGGCTGTTCCTCTTGTTGCTTCTCCCACTTTCTGGACAATGAAGTTGTCTGCAAGGCCAGTGAGGAATCTGTTTGACCTTATGCTCTTGGCTGAGTTTGACGTCCAACAAATGTCCGGGTAATTGAAGTCCCCCATTACTACTATCTCCCTTCCTTTTGCATGCTTGGCCATCTGTTCCAGGAAGGCATCATCTATGTCCTCCGTTTGGCTTGGGGATCTATAGTAAACTCCCACAATGAGGTCTCTGTTATTCTTCTCTCCCTTAATTTTGACCCAAATGCTCTCACTTTGGCTTTGAGGATCTAAATCTTGGATCTCTTCACAGGTATACACATCCCTGACATATAACGCCACTCCTCCTCCTTTCTTGTCTGGTCTGTTTCTCTGAAATAGATTGTATCCCCCATTATTACATTCCAATCGTGGGACTTATCCCACCAGGTTTCAGTGATGCCTATTATGTCATATTTAGTTTGCTGTACCAAGAGCTCAAGCTCATCTTGTTTATTTCCCATGCTTTGTGCATTAGTGTACAGACATTGAAGTCCATTAATCATTCCCCCGTGTCTCTTATTTAAGGATTTTTTCCTCCCACCACTAGGTCCGCGTGCTGTTTGCTCCATTTGGTCTATGACATTTGGATGATCATCTTCATTAATTGATAGACTCCTACCTTCAGGAGCACTGTCTCCCTCCCCCACATTAGTCAGTTTAAAGCCCTCCTGATGAGGTTTCTGAGATTTTTGGCAAAAACATTTCTCCCAACCGTTGTGAGGTGCAGCCCATCACTTGCCAGAAGTCCATCTTCAAGAAACTGCAGTCCGTGATCTAAGAATCCAAACCGTTCCTGTTTACACCATTTGCGGAGCCAGCTGTTCACTTCCACTATTTTCCCCTCTCTCCCTGGGCCACGTCGTTCAACTGGGAGGACAGATGAGATGACAATTTGTGCATTTAGTTGCTTCAATTTCCTGCCGAGAGCCTCGTAGTCTCTTTTGATCTTCTGGAGGCTATTGCTTGCAGTGTCATTGGTTCCCACATGAACCAAGAGGAAGGGGTATTTGTCAGTGGGTTTTATGATTCCTTGCAGTCGTTCAGTTACATCTTGGATCTTAGCCCCGGGGAGACAGCACACTTCCCGAGACATCTTGTCAGGCCCACAGATCACTGCTTCTGTTCCCCTCAGTAGGGAATCCCCTATCACCACTACACGCCTCCTCTTGGGTTTGGTCGGGGTTCTTCCGTGAGCTGTCCGTTCCAAGGTCGCCTGCACATTCCCTGAGGACTGACTTTGCTGCTCGTCTTCATATACCTGATCGACTGTAATGAGGGAGAGATCCTCAAATGGAGTCTGCTCTTCGTCTTCCATGCTAGGGGAGAGGACCTCAAAGCGATTGTGTATTTCTAAGCAATCAGAGTGAACCCTGGGCCTCCTACTTCTTTGAGTCACGTTTCTCCATATATCTGGCTCTTGTGTTGGTGAACTAGACTCCTTCTCAGGGGAGTCCCCTGTCTCCTCCTTGGTGGAGACGGTGTGCTCTGTTGCTTCCAAGAAGAGCTCCAGCTCTCTAATTCTTTGGAGCGTAGCTACACGTTCCTCCAGTTGCTGGACTTTGTCTTTTAAGAGGGCAATCAACATGCAATTGCTGCAGGTAAAGCTGCCTGCAACCTTTGGCAAGATGGCAAACATTGCGCAGGAATCGCAGGCGACTGCAGCTGTTCCCTCCCCTTCCATCTTGAGATCGTGTCGTTGGGGTTGGCTACAGAGGTCCTCCATCATAAAAAGCTTGAAGACAGGACAAATAACTTCCCCCACACACAAAAAAAACACCTAGATCTCCCCAACAAACGTTTGAGACTAGCTCCCCTAAATCTAAAAGATGCCCTGCAAACTCTGATAAGCTCCTCCCACAGCTAATCCCCTGCCTCAACAGAAACCCTGCCCCCTCTGACCTTTACACAGGGAAAACAGCTAATCAGCCACAAGGAAACACACAGACACAAGAAAACCCTTTTTGCTCCTTCTTCAACTGATGCCCTGCAAATCATGAAGATGTCCAGCGCTGTTTGCTCTTGTGTTTATTGATTGCTATTGAGATTGCTACTGAACTCTGTAGCATATCATGTGCAAGTCCTGTGATGGGCAAAAAAAAAGCTTGTTAGAACCTTGTGCCATGTTCACGGAAATGATGCAGTAGAGGGAGGCTAATGTACCAAAAGACAACAGAGATAAGGAGCACTAAAGGATATTAATATTAATGAAGATAAAATGGCTGTACACAATTATTCTCATTGCTTTGACACTTGCTAATATTTACTAGTTGCAAATTGTATTCAAGGCTTGGAGATGTATTTGTTTGGGGTTTTGATCCATCTATTGACCTACTGCAGTAGAATCAAATAAATAAAGGGGTAACCACCGGGTGCCTTACTGGCTATCTGTGGTCTTGCCTGTTTATTTAAAGACAACCAAAATCCTACCTAGGGTGAACTGCATTTCCGTGTCAGGCAGATTCAGGGAGAAGGAAGGGAAGGGAAATACAGTGCTGGTTTTGTAAGCTGTTTTCTGCTAAAACCACCATTGGTAGGTGGGTTAGTCTCTCCCCCCCCCATACTTTGCAGGGGGATTTTTAGGGGATGGGGGGGAGGGAAGGAAAAGATCACCCCAAGTAATTTGAGCTTGTCTTATTGGGGTGGTCTGTGACAAAGTGTTGTCTGCTGTTTTTACATGCACAAAGCATATTTAAAAAGGTGTTTGAATGTGTGTTTAAATCACGGTGAAGCATTTTTACTAGGCAGTAAAGACACCACACTTCGCACCCTGGCCATGAATGAGTAGAATAAACGTTTCCACGTTTATTGAAAAAGGGTTACCATTGGAATTAAATATTAAATGCTGCATTAATAACACAGTAAAATAACAATATGAGTAGAAGCTTAATGAGATCACAAAGAAGGGCAATTTGAGAGTCAACAGTTGCTGTGCAGCCTGTGGAGAGAGCTCAAGTAATTGGCAGTGAAGAGAAATTAGACAGATTTTACTAGTTAAATAAGATGGTGATTTTAATGAAAACAAGTATATTAAACCTTTCTTGTTTCTGGGGCAATCCACTGGAAAATTCTTTAGTAAAGAATCATTCATAGCACAGTTCTTCAACATAAATATGATAATATATTTCTATAAATTAAACATGCATATGAAGCTGAGTAATATGAAACAGCGATGTGCTGGCTAGGGAAAGGGAGCTGGAGCCTGGATGTGTGTGGATTGACACTATGCCATTGGTTAGTGTCAGAATAATGTAGCCCACAGGTACAGAAGGGTTTCACTTCCATTCTTCAAATGAATGGTTTCACGTAAGGCAGGTATTTTGAACCTTTTCAGACCAAGGATTCACTTTTCAGTCAAACATGTATTTGGAGGTCCATCTCTTACCTTTTTGTCACATATATGCATGGTGGTAGTGCTCCTGCCACAACCCACCTTGGATCAGGCCATAACCCACTAGTGAGCCCTGACCCACCAGTTGAAGACCAGTGACCAAGGCATTTCCAGGGGAAATGTGCTTATAATCCAGTCAGTGGCAGAGGAAGGGGGTGTGGCATGGCTTGGGTGTCATCACTGGGGAGTTGTGTGGACAAAATGAGTTTTTTTTTTTTTTAATGGGCTAACGAAACCTTTTAGGAGTGATGTGGTGGGTTATGTGCCTGTGGGTTCCGCGCTGCCTGAAATGGCAGCGTGGGACTTGTGTCTGCCTACTGCCTCTCCCGCCTTACAGCTGAGGAGGAGGCGTCAGAGAGGGTCACCCTGCCCCCATGGGCAGATCACCCTGCCCCCGGCTGCAGGACACCCCCCCTCACCAGGCACCCGAGCAGCTATCTATGCTGCTGAATCCAGTGAGAGAGAGATGTTCTGGGGAAAGGACAGACATAACATGTCTTCTGCAAGTGGACAGCTGGAATACCAGCGTCTGGCCTTCACAGCCTGCTCACCTGTACTGACTGCTGCACACTAGCCATTTTGGACTGACAGAAGACCTGCAAGAGTTCTAGCAGAACAGCTGCCTGTTTGTATAGCGGAGATAGTAACTCAGTAGTGCCGAAAACATTGTCCTAGGTTCAATCCCAGTTAAAAGGAATAGGCAATGGCAAAGCCCCCGGAGAACTGCTGTGGGTCAGAGTATACCCACTGGAGAATGTGCCATTGGTGAAGGTTTTGAGAACGGTTCGTTTAGGTTGGAAAGACGGGCAGATTTTCATTTGATGGTTTCTTTAAAAATAAACATAAGATTATTTTGTTGCTGTCACTGACAAGATCAGTTCAATTTACTTTTCATATCAGTCAACAGGAGGAGACAGATTTAAGATTGGTGTGCGCACACACCCCTTTTGCAGCCTCTTAGAACTTTCCTCCAGATCTGTATCCCCTTCTAACCTCAGAGGAGCAATTACTTTGTTGACTGCTGCGGTCTCATGCCCAAAGAGATAGCGGGAGGTCAGCTTGTCTTCATTCTGGTTTGCTTTCAATCTGTACTGTGTGGGTGGCAAGCTGAGCTTGGCAGTCAGTGTCTTTTCTGAAGGTGCTTTGAATTCCCAAGCAGTAATGGTTGTCTCTGATCACTATTCTCTCACTCGCCTATCACAGCAGGATTCCCTGAATGCAGATAGGGAGGCAGGAGTGCTGGAAGCAGAGAGGAGAAAATGTTGGCAGCGTTCTTGTGCCAGCACTTCTATATGCTATCAGTCTCTCACATTGGGATTAGTCAGTGATTTCGAAGCTCCATTCCTGTTCTGCACTAAGTCATGCATCTTAGTGATATTTCGGAAAAATCGCCTCCACCATAAATGATAAGCTAGACAACAGGACTAGTGTATAACATAGCCAATTAGTAAAGCAAACTTCAGTGGCTTTTGAGCCCTGTGCTTGATGCAGGTAATGAATATGAGTTCAGCAATAACTTGAAAAGGTAGTTTATATGTGCCATATATAGCTACATAATATGCAACAGATGCCTTTCTGTCAGCTTGGTAAAACAATTTACCAGACCAAGTATATTCCTAGGTGAGACAACAGGCCAGATATTTGCCCTGCTTGCTGGTACACACTCTTAGCAATATGGGTATAAATACAAAACTACTAGGAACACAGGAAGTTGCCTTTGGTCCATATAGACCCTTAGTCCATCTAGCTGAGAATTATCTACATACTCCAGGATTTCAGACCTTTCCCTTCTCTACCTGGAGATGCCAGGGATATAACCTATGTTTCGCTACTCAAAAAATACATACTCTGTTACCGAACCACAGGCTTTCCTAACTATGTGGAACTCCCCAGGACTGTAAAACTCAAATGTGTTTGAAGTCTACCTATCATTGCACTCTTTATGTATAACCCTGTTTTCACTCTCTTTTTTGAATTAAGCTACAGTATGATCACGCCTTGTGAGTTACCTTCCAGGGATGGCACTTGGACACAAAACATGTCTGCCCAAACATCCTCTGTGTGAACAGCCTAACCTGGATGTTCCCCAAGGCTCTGGGATGATCTTGGGTGGGCTCCCAAAGCCTGGTAAGCAAGTCTGAGAACTTAAAAGTTGAGAAAGCCACCGGAAAAGTAACATTAAAGCTCTCTACCTTGCATGTAATTAATTTGCAGTATTTCAACCAACTGGCTTTCAACCACACAAGGTTGAAATTGTGCAAGTTAACTGCATGCAAGATGTGATCATGCAAGTCTTGATCATACCAGGAGAGAAGACCCCCAGGAAAGTGTACATAACTATGTATTTCTTGGGGGACATAAGGGAACAAATATAACAAATAGCAATAAAAACTATAGTAGAAGGACTGTTTTTTTAAAACACACACACACACGAAACAATAAAAACAAATTAAAACCAGTAGTATCCTAGTAATCAGGAAAAGGGCAAGGGAGGAAAGGGTTGTAGAGCACAACTTCTTTTTTTCAGAGCAACTACCATGGGAGATCCCTGCCACAGATCTTTTTTCTACATCATGTCTAATAGGTCCTCAGTCTGTGGGTCAATCCATTCTTCACTGCTAGTACAATCTTCATGTTCTATCCTGAATAGACTTTCCTTTGTATCAAACTAGATGTTACATGCAATTCATTTCCCACTGCCTCTTAAGCCCAAAGCAGGCTTGAGAATTTTTAAGGAGACGAATGGCAGGAGGAGAGAAGCGTTGCTTAACCATTTCCCCTTCATCTCCACCCTCCGACCAACACCCTTTTTTGCTAAGCTGCTCTTTTATTCAGGGGTATGGGGGTCTTAAATTGAGAAACAGGTGAAAATGCTTATGGGTTCCTTCTGGCTCTTTAAATAATCTAATAGTTATCAGGCATGTGTTTGTATGAATAGTCAGGTTAGCTGAGAGAGAGAGCAAACTCCTGACACACGGTGTTGGAGGAAGTTTGAATGGGGCAGAAGTTGTCTCCCTCCTTGCCTCAGATCTGCTGGCATAAAGGTCCCTGCTTTATTCACCAAAAGGGCTTGTGGAAGCTGCCACTACCTGTGTCCCATGCCAGCCCTTTGAAAGAAGTATTTGCGGGGGTTGTATGATGGTGGAGATGGGACAGCAAAGGGATGTAAGCTGGTCCAGCCCCTGCTAAGCAGCCTGATCCAGGCCCCTCTGTTGTGTCAGCCTAGAGCCAGATCAGCAATCAGTGCAATTACTCCTCTCTCACACACAAAACCGTTCACTTTGGCTCATATCGTTGGCAGGGCTTCAGGTGCAGCTGTGGCTCTGCCACTCCATCCACCCTTGCTGCCCCTGGACAAAAGTTTGGTTTGCACCCTAAGTTTAGGTTGATTTGTCTGCAGCCAGACCAGCTACACTGCCTTTCTGTGGTAGCACAGTTGGTGGGTGTTAGAAGGAGATCTGTTCATGGAAATAACCCAAAGAAATAAACAGCCCGGGCACTAAAACCTCTGGGATTTTAAAAAGCCATGTAAAATTGCATTAGAGTTTGACAGGTTATTAGTAAGAACTAGAGCTGTTCTAATTTGTTGTTAAAAAGTTGTCAGCGATATTTTCCCCAAAATGACAGGACATAGCCGAAACATATGGACTAGTTGCCTGTGAATGCTGCATCCCTTATCTTTTTGCAAGATGTCCACATCAAAAGCATTTTGGGAGATAAAAAGCCTAAACCAGAAGTGAACAGATAGTGACTGACCTCAGAACAAATCTTCATTATGGCTGTGCATTGTTTCTTCCAGTTTTTCTGTTTCACTTCTACCCTCAAGCAAGACATATTAATTGTAAGTTTAATTAATCACTTCAAAAGCAAACAACAAGAACACTGTATCCACCACTATAGTCCTATTTATGATGCAGTTTCTGGATGCAAGTGCATGTAGGTCAGCAATTGCTCAGTGTCTATGAAGACAGGGCTATGTGTATATTTAGGCAACCCAAACCTGCAGGGAACAAAGCTTTGGCTGGTGAAAGACAGCAGGCTGTGGAGTGCCAGCAAATGCCACCTTGCCTAGTCATCTGCTCTTATCTTTCGTGTGCATTCATGGGGGGCAGTGGAGGTAAGAGGGCATTTTGAAGAGCTGTGAATTTCACTGGCAGGTGTTTATGCTGCAGTGATGGCATTATAAATGTTCAGGAAGCTGAAAGGCTTTCCGTCTTAAGTGGCTGTGACACTAGTAAATCCTAGAGCTAAATACACTGAGAGTGAACTAAAATAGCACAGGTCTCCCACGGTGCACTGACAGGAGTAAAAGGACAACCTCTGAGAACCCATTGTTCTATGTAGGGCCACTTTCTGGAATTCTGCCATTAGCAGCCCTGTTGATTTCTAATTGACCCTGACTTTTCTCAAGACATGTAAATACAGGGAGGTTGTGATAAAGGTGCTCTGATTTTCTATGGAAGTTGGAAGACCTCTTTTGGATATTAATGTCCCTTCAGTGTTTATATGGTTGACTGATTTCAATGTCTGCTGCTAAAGAGTAGTCTCAAGGCACCTTGCTATATAAAATTCAATAATATACTGTAAAGTGCAAATACAGTGTAGAGACAATAATTTAAACCACACCCCAAGAATGAATTACACAGCTCTAAAACAAAGTGATTCCACCCCCCCGAACATTAATATAATCACTGCTGATGCAAAAATTATTTTAAAAGCCTGTCAGAACAAATTATCAGCCATCAAATGCCTGGAAGATACAGGAAAGTCCTTACCTGGTAATGGTTTGTAATGGTGTGTGTCTTATTGAGGGCATCATTCCACAGATGGTGGGGGGCACTGTTGTGAAGGCCTTCTGATATTTCTCAGAGCAGAGCTGCTGATGAGAACCTCAGGGTCACGGTAGGTTCATGTCAGAAGAAGCATTCCTCAAGGTATTGGTGTCCTGAGCTTTGTAAGGTTTTATAGGTGAACATTTTGAATTGAGCTCACAAATGTACAGTCATACCTCGGGTTACGAACACTGTGGGTTGCGTGTTTTCAGGTTGTGGACTGCACTGAATCTGGAAGTACCGGAACAGGTTACTTCTGGGTTTCTGCACTCACGCATGTGCAGAAGCGCAAAATGATATCACATACATGCACAGAAGTGCTGAATCACATCGTGCATGTGCGCAGACGCAGCACTATGGGTTGCGAACGCTGCAGGTTGCAAACGTGCCTCCTGCACGGATCATGTTTGCAACCCAAGGTATGACTGTATTGGCATCCATTGCAGGTGGCCTAGAGCTGGTGTAAGGCTATCATATTTCTGATGGTTAAAAAATTGACTGCTGGAATTCTGCATCAGCTGTAGTTACCAGTTCCACCAGGCATTGCACTAGACTGACTCTCCATGCCTTACTCCTCCCTTCTCCCCTCTCCTTCTTGGTGCTAGTGACTGTCTGGGTAAGTTATGTACCTGGAAGAAACAGCAGCAGCGGGTGGTAAAGTGCAGGGGCATCGGCTCGGTTAAGAACAATCAGATCAGAAGAGGATTATGTGGTAGTGATGAAGGTTTACACCTTCCAGGGCCAGCTTCCATAAGAATGTTTTGTTTGTCAGCTCATCTCCTCAACCTGTTGTAATTGTCGATACCTATATAGTTTAGTTATTTGATCTACTTGTAATTCCAAATGTGGTTGTTCAAAGACATGTTGCTCTCACTTGCTTTGCAGAATTGGTGCAGAGATGAATAGTTTAATTTGTACCATGTTTTCCTAGGTGTTCACAGTTTCATTTGGCTCCATTGCTGTTCAGTAATAAGTGTTGTTGCCTGTTTAATGTGCTGTCTGCATCTGCAGCAGAATCTTTCCCCCCTTATTCACAGTGGTGATGCCTCAAGGTGATGGGGTTCATCAGCGTTCTTGAACTCCCATATTTTTTCTCTGATGTAAAGGTTGCCTGATGTGTTTTTCAGGAGAAGAGGAGGGAAACTCTAATGGTGTTAGGTTATAGCAACTAAACAGGAGATTGATTTAGCTGACACATTACAGTGGAATCTCTTTGTAGTTATTATGGGCTCTGCCAATGGCCAGTAATGAAAAGCAAGAGTGGTAATCAATTTATAATTACAAATGATACTGCATGGCAAAAATGGAACATAACAGAATTTTCAGAGTTCATCACAGATGTGTCTGCGCGAATAACATGTTCCTGGAGAACATTTTGGGACTTAAGGGACCTGAGTTGCTTTGAGAGCTGTTCAGAAACAGCAGAAGTGAAACTTGAAAGAAAAAGAAAATTGCTAAGAGGTAATTTCTCTGTTCCATCCAGAGTTGTCTTTAAGTTAAAAATAACTGCTTTCTCTGTGAAGAGATGAAATTTGTGTGGGCAACTTCTGTCAAAGCAGTGCTTGGAAACAAAGGTGAATTCAAGACATATTGCAAACAGCCAGGAGTCTATAACCTGGATTCGGTGTGTTTTGAATTTATGGTTTGGATATACCATTGTTATTCTGCACCTAAATGTGCTGTAGAGTCTGTCCCCTGTAGCAGAATTTGTCTCAAGTATCTGCTTTTAGTCCTACAGTGTTTTACATGAACATGGCTTGTGACAACATGGAGCCTTATAGTTCACAGGGACTGGGTAAACAATTCCTTCTGTGCGAGTAGCTGACCAAATCCACCAGTCATATTGTTCTGGGACTAGGATGGGGTAGGGATTTGTTTAGTCTACTTTTTGCAGTGAAGCAGCCTGATCCAACAGTCCTGAACTTGCTCAAAATACAGCTTCTGTCAGATTGCACAGTTCTCTGGATTTTGCGATGTGGTTTCAGCACATAAAAAGTGTACACAGAAATTGTAGTTACATGCCACCTCAATATCCAAGTGGTGTGAGGTTGCAGGGTCCTTTGGGACAATGAGGCACAGTGGAGACTGTGTTGTCTTTGTGATATATGTTTTATTTACACATATATACAACCTGAGCCTAGATAGAGTGAAGAGCATTTGCATCTCAAGAGGGTCCTGTTCCTTCCATTGCTGCAGTCTCATCTTTCAAGAGACCCCAAACATCTTGTCTGACTCTCTCTGCAGGATAAAACAGACATCCTGCCTTCAACCCTGCTCTCCTCCAAACTTGCAAAAGTGACACTTTCCCCCCTATTCGCTTAAATCATCCAAATTGAAATTTTACACCCTTTAAATCCCTTTGCCTCTGCCCACTAGCATGTAGCTGGAGGAGGGGCCACACCACTCCTTGTTTGGTATAGTTTACACCCTCCTAATGGCTTTCTTGGTGGGTTAATGACTTGGCCATTATTAGCTTTGTTCTTCCAATGACCCACATGCAGCAAGCTATACTTGGCTTGTTAGCAGAAGCTGAATCCAGCAGTGTTTGGCACAGTTTAATCCAATCTTGATTAATTCTAACTTCTACTAAATCCAGGAATTCTAACTTCTACTAAATCCAGGAATTTAAGGGGATCTGGCCCCCCACAAACTCAGAGCAATACACATTTCACACAGATGTGTACAAAATGCATACTGTATGGATGAATGCATTGAAAAATGTATTTTATGTAAAATGTATGTACAAAATGTGTGCAAAAAAATGCATACAATGTAAATGCAAATTTTTAATGTGTTCTTTTTTAAAAAATGGGATGGAGTATATGAATTGAACTCAAGCAAAACTGAACCAGGATGGACTGTTCAACCTGTCTCTATCCATGAGGCACATATAATATATAGTTAGATCTACACTGTTGGAGCTAGTATGCTTTTGAATACCATTTCTCAAAATATCTGTACACAAGGGACCCAGGAAACTTTCTTTGGCTGAAGCAAAACAGTTACTTTTTCTTTTCAAGGAAAAGTATTCTTATGCAAAATCAAAGCATTGCATATATTTGCACTCCTTCTGGAAAACAAACTCGAAATATCATTTACAGCCTTTGCAAATCTGACACCAATCACATTTGTTTTCAGAAGCCATTTCCTCTGCCAAGATTCAGACCCTGGAAGAGCTGAGTTAACAAACAGATAGATACTGATAGTGTATATTCTTTGTGAAGTAACATGTTTTAGAGTTAACATTTAATAGAGAACAAGTTACGCTGCACATATGTACAGATGAAATGTGCTAACTGCTCACAACTGAATGTGTGCAGAATCAGAAAGGACCTTACATCTGCAATCACTTCTTTTCATCACTGAAGGTACCAGTGCAAATTACGGCATGTTAAGAAAAAAATAATCAGGCAATAAAGGAGAGAGATAATAGCCATTAATTCTAAGCACTGGGAGTCATAGATAAAAGCTCAAGGGCGCATTTCACACTGTCACACTAGATTAGTGGTGTGAAAAACTTCAAATTGATTTCCCCAGCCAAGCTCTTCTATCTTTTGCCATGTGACAGAAGAGAGACAAACTGGAAAGAGTAGTTATCAAGTTTATTTAAATCAGTAAAAGTTTGCATGCAAATTCACATATGTTACTGTCTAAGTTCATGCACTGTCAGTTAATTTGGTTTTTCAAAACTGATTTTATTTTGTTTACAGAACTCTCACTTTTAGATTTTATCTTATTTACGGAGCTCCAACATTTATGGGTATAATATCCTCTGACAAGAACTCCAAATCCCCATTAGTCACCAAAATGACAAGGAAGAAAGTGCATAAGTTTATAATGAAATACTTTAAAAATTAAAACTGTCTTGGTTCTTTCTCATACTAGCATTAATTCTTATTTGCAGAATTTAAAACTTGGCAGCAAAAGTGCAGGTAGGATTTAATATAAATTCAAGTGAATGCACATTTTCCTCCAGTTCCAGACTGGATGCTACTAAATGTATGATCATCTCTGAAAATAGCGCGGGTGGCGCTGTGGGCTAAAGCCTCAACGCCTAGGGCTTGCCGATCAAAAGGTCGGCGGTTCGAATCCCCGCGGCGGGGTGCGCTCCCGCTGCTCGGTCCCAGCGCCTGCCCACCTAGCAGTTCGAAAGCACCCCCGGGGGCAAGTAGATAAATAGGTACCGCTTACCAGCGGGAAGGTAAACGGCGTTCCG
Source organism: Podarcis vaucheri (assembly GCF_965113315.1). Lineage (NCBI taxonomy): Eukaryota > Metazoa > Chordata > Lepidosauria > Squamata > Lacertidae > Podarcis > Podarcis vaucheri. The sequence continues at coordinate 70,116,589 of NC_138759.1, forward strand.
TGTGCGGCTCTGGCTCGCCAGAGCAGCGTTGTCACGCTGGCCACGTGACCCGGAAGTGTCCCCGGACAGCGCTGGCCCCCGGCCAATAGATGTGAGATGGGCGCACAAACCCCAGAGTCTGTCAAGACTGGCCCGTTCGGGCAGGGGTACCTTTACCTTTACCTATCAAGTTGCACTTACACTTTCTGTGTACTGTAATGCATATGACAATTTGTGTCATGGTGCCCTGTGTGTCCCTTGCTCCTCACCAGGCCTCAATGATGTGGACTGGTGGCAGGTTAGTGCAATACGTTGTGATGTGAGAAAGCAGGGGAATTTATTTTGTTGAGCAGGATTTATATGCCACTTAACCATCCATAACCTCTTAGCAGTTTACTGAATCTTCAATTCATTGAAGATACTGATAAAATCAAATGTTAAAAGCAGGGTAACCATTTTTGTCTCCAAAATGTAATGACGTATAAGTAAAGTCAGCAGTTATTAAAATATACATAAGAACATTAAATTACATGTAACTGTTATAGTAATGGATGAATTTGTCAATTTCAGTTTCTAATTTTTCCAGTCCTAAATTCACTTTGCACCATTTCTGAATTTGCTTTTGGTACAGATTTCAGGGCTGGAGAACTGCATGATAAAATTCAGAGAAGTACAAATTTCAAAGATAACTAGGTTTCAGTTCCAGGATTGCCTCAAGAAGTGAAAATTGAGTACATTTGCAAACAATTTTTCTTCCCCAACCCTAGTGGTACATTATGAAAAGGGGGGAGCCAGGTGGGTTGGCATTTTCTGGGCAGGCTATGCTTTTATCCAGTTGTTACTCATGGTGGGAAACTCTCATCTAGTACATAGTGGAAACTGAGATTATCTGAAGGAGTATTATTGTTTGTTGTCGTCCCCCCAGGTTTGTGGTGCTCATATGACATAAACATAAAACTGAGCCTTCAGTGTTATTGACCCAGTCCTGTGAAATGCTCTTCCAACTACCTTTTCCTGGAGACTTTTAGAAATGCATTTTTAACCAAGGAAACCTATACATACTCAGAAGTAAGACTGATTGAGTTCATTGGACCTTACTCACAGGTAAAATGGAACTGCATTGCAGCCTCAGTGTCATTTTGCATGTGGACTATATTGAATTAGATGGGAATTAAGCTAGTTGTGATTAATATATAACATTAATTTCAAGAAATAAATACCCCCAAGTAAGGGTAGTCCTGGAATTTATAATGCACATGGGATAGGCTGGTGAGGGTAAAGTTGTTTTTAGAAAAACAGAACATTTCCCCCTACTTTTATATGTTTAGTGTATTATTACCATCTGGAGACTTTAGGCATTTGAGGGTCAACAACAACAACAACATTTAAATTTCCAGATTGTCGTTGTCCTTAAGCACATAATATTTCTTCAACATGGCCAACTTGTGCTTGAATAAATTACAGTGGTGCCTCGCAAGACGAAATTAATTCGTTCCGCAATTCTCTTCGTCTTGCGGTTTTTTCGTCTTGCGATGCACGGTTTCCCATAGGAATGCATTGAAAATCAATTAATGCGTTCCTAGGGAAACCACCTTCAGGCCAGGTCCGGGGACAGTCTGTCCCCGGACCTCTTCTGAAGGCTGGGGGGGGGGGGACAAGGGCTTTTCTTCCCACCCCCAGCATTTTAAAAAACTCTGGGACAGCGGAGGACTTCTCTGCTGTGCGGGGCGATCTTAAAATGCTGGCGGGCGGCATTTTAAAATCGCTCCGGACAGCGGAGGACTTCTCCGCTGTCCGGGGCGATTTAAAAGCCCCTGGGAAGGCAGGCAGGGGGGACAAAGACTTTCGCCCCCTGCCCGCCTTCAGAAGGTGTCCCCGCCCCCCCCGCCCCACTTCGGAACAGCTTTCCGAAGTGGGGCGGCGGGGCCAGGTGTTCCCGCCCCCCCTCCCCACTTTGGAAGAGCTTTCCGAAGTGGGGCGGCGGGGCCAGGTGTCCCCGCCCCCCCGCCCCACTTCGGAACAGCTTTCCGAAGTGGGGCGGCGGGGCCAGGTGTCCCCGCCTCACCTCCCCACTTCGGAACAGCTTTCCGAAGTGGGGCGGCGGGGCCAGGTGTCCCCGCCCCCCCTCCCCACTTTGGAAGAGCTTTCCGAAGTGGGGCGGCGGGGCCAGGTGTCCCGCCCCCCCTCCCCACTTCGGAACAGGTCCTGGACCTCTTCTGAAGGCTGGCGGGGGCGAAAGTCTTTGCTCCCCCCGCCTGCCTTCAAAAGCTGTCCGGCCCAGGCATCCCGGACCTTTCCGCCAGCAGCGGCAGCGCTGCCGCTGCTGGCGGAGACTTGCCGACATGCCGAAGCCTGTGCGCAGCGCGCCCAGGCTTCGCGGATCTCTCTGCCAGCAGCGGCAGCTCTGCCGCTGCTGGCGGAGACTTGCCGGCATGCCGAAGCCTGTGCGCAGCGCGCCCAGGCTTCGCGGATCTCTCCTGCCTTCAAAAGCCGTCCGGGATAGCAGGAAGCGCTTCCCTGCTATCCCGGACTGCTTTTAAAATGCTGGCGCTGGGGAGCAAAGCCTTTTGGCCCCCGCCAGCCTTCCTGGACCTCTTCTGAAGGCCGGAGGGGGGGGAAAGGCTTTGCTCCCCACCGCTAGCATTTAAAAGAGGTCCCCGGAGATTTCCCTATGGGCTTTCGTCTTGCGAAGCAAGCCCATAGGGGAATTCGTCTTGCGAGGCAAATCGCGGACGAAAAAACCTTTCGTCTAGCGAGTTTTTTGTCTTGCGAGGCATTCGTCTTGCGGGGCACTACTGTATATCAGTATTCGTGCATTGCGGTATATAAAATGTATCTAAGGGCATCAATTATAAATTTATACTTTTCATTTATATAAAGACTTTCATGGCTGAGACTGCATAAGGGGAAAAATACACTGACATTTTCAAATTAATAATAATAATAATAATAATAATAATAATAATAATAATAATAATAATAATAATAATTTATTTATACCCTGCCCATCTAGCTGAGTTTCCCCAGCCACTCTGGGCGGCTCCCAATCAGTGTTAAAAACAGTACAGCATTACATATTAAAAACTTCCCTGAACAGGGCTGCCTTAAGATAAATTAACCTTTCCTGCCCTCTGCAAGTGTGGAACAACAGATGCAGCTCAGTTTGTTCATTGCCAATCTGCAAAAAGATAAGAGACACAATGCATTTTTTAAATATAAAAAATGTTTATTGTGCACAACACTTTTATTTGACCATTCAATTGCAGTATTACATTACTAATATACAATTATACCTGCTACTCTTTTATCTGATACCTTTTGAGTGGGGCTTCAGTGGTGGCAAGCAAGACAGCTTGTGTAGGGCTGCACTAAGGGGAAGATCCATTCCGAGATGGCTGAAGAAGAGGAGGAAGATTGTTGGAGTTGCTTATAGGCAGTCTAAGCTAGTAAGCAGAACCTGTGGTTTCATTTCACACTTGCTTGTTCTTTTGTTTGGTAAATTTAGCATAAATTACCTTGTAACGAATCTGCCTTAAAACACCTGCCCTTTAAACAGATGCGTCGTTCAATGAGGTCACATCCTTGTGTAGTGCACTCAAGAGCCAGTCTGCTTTAAACATTAAGGTGGAAGGTGTTTCCGTCGTCCCTGCCCCCCCCATCTGAATTCGTGTTTACTAGTAGAATGCAGCAGGTATAAATAAGCCAAGACCCCCCTCTCCACTTATACAATAAGTAAATCTGCAACATAGTTATTCTGCCTAGAGCATAGTGAATTATGAATCGTGTTTAGCTATTGGGTCATTCTAGAGGCCTGTGTTTGAGCCATGACAAAGGCTTGGGTTAGGTGCTTGTTGGTCCTCATGAGATTGCCCATGGGAGCATGTGGGATTGCTGGCAGGCTCATGACTCACGTGGAATGTGGGCATGCAGTTACAACGATTGTTTACATCTTTTTTGAGCTGCCCATCCTCTGCTCAAACATAGGAGGCACTTGTTCATACAGTCTGAAAACAGAGCAGCCCCAGTTTATTCCTTGCAACAAGTGTATCACTCCTGAAATTGGCCTAGGGCTACAAGACAGTGATTCCAAGATGCAACTTAGCTGAACTCCAAAGTAACATTTGGCACGCATACATTACATCATAAAGCGCTCCTGTAATCTTACCTGGGGAGCATTTGGGGTCATTTCCTAAAAGTTGTGACATGCCCAAACATTAAAACAGAATTGTCTTCCACTTTGCTTTAGAATAAGAAATGGAAGAAGCACCTCACAGGCTCTTCTTTCATTGAACAGCAAACTTGGGGTATGTTCACATTAACGCTTACTCTACTTATCGTTTTTGAGGCCGCATATAAGTGAAGTTAGATATAATCCATATTGATCCTGTGGTTTCTGGACAAATACTCATGCTTGATGCATTTTTGCTCAAGCTTCAGTCCGTCTAGAAAACTTACATAAGCTGTAAGCACAGGAGAGACAGGTGCAAGTTGAAATGTAGGTCCAGGTTTTCAACATTAAATTGGAATTCACCATAGTATGCCAAGGCTGAACAGAATAAGCTTAATTTCTGTTAACTACACAGTGAAAACTCCTACTTACTTGTTGGAGTTGCCTTGTGGCACTTTCTCTTCACTGTGCAGCCCAGGCTGGTTATGAAACATGGAATTCAAGAGTTTTTAGTTACAGTTGCTATCCAAGCCTAAGTAATTGCCCATTTACCTCACAATAAAGTAAAAGGCCTTTTTCTTTCTTTCTTTTTTAAAGCCAGGCAAATTGACAGATTGTGAAACTACTGACAATGAGAGGGAAATGGCAACATTTTAAGCTTTAATGCCTCAGGAGAGGCGGAACAGAAGAAAAATCTGTTCTTCTGAGAGTTTAAAAAAGAGAGCAAAAAGTACGCCACTCTTCCTCCATGCAAGCCTGATTGCAGATTTACACTGAAATGCATGATTTGCACTTAAAGTGTTGGAGGAAACAGGCCAGACACGTACCTTATGACTGGAACTAAGCTTTAGAGTTTCCTGTCATAAAAAAGCAGATTTACAATTTCTCCAAGCCCAAGGCTGCTATGTAGGGCCTGAAATAATTATTTAGGTCCTGTGACACTTGGGTGGCGCAGTTGCTTGGGTTAATATTTTAAAATGCTTAAAGTACAATGTGCTCTTTAAGTGTTGGGTTTTTAGAGTTACAGTGGTGCCCCGCAAGACGAATGCCTCGCAAGACAAAAAACTCGCTAGACGAAAGGTTTTTTCATTCGCGATTTGCCTCGCAAGACGAATTCCCCTATGCGCTTGCTTCGCAAGACGAAAACGTCTTGCGACTTTGTTAAGCCGTTTAAACCGTGCTTCGCAAGAAGAAAAATTCGTTAGACGGCAAAAATTGCGGAACGAATTAATTTCGTCTTGCGGGGCACCACTGTATTAAACAGACTTTTCCTATTTATGTGTTATTGCTCCAAATGAAGACGCTTGACTCAAACCCTCATGTAATCATTTATTTATTCAGTTTACATCAACAGACCTGCTCAAGCTTCAACAATAGGTCAGTTCCTTACAAATGCAGAATGATTATTTAAGTGCCAGCTTAAAATGGGCATAAATGGGGTAAGGTGACCCCCCCCACACACATTTTTATTAGATGTATTGTCTGGCCCTTAAAAGCCAGATTTCAAAACATATTTCAGCAGGTAGCCCATTATTGTTTTTTAAAAATCAGACTAATTATACTGCTCATTTCTTTGTCTAGAGTAGAGCAGTGGTGGGGAACTCCCCCCCCCCCACCTTGGGAGTTTTCCTTTGGGAGCTGCATGCCAGTGGAGGGCAGAAAAGTGGGTGGAGTTAGCAACATTCCCTTGTTTTCCCCCTTCTCCCTGTGCCACCCCATCTCTCCCTCTCTTTTTCCCTCTTTTCTCCCTCTCTCCTCCCCCTCTCCAATTTCATTCCCTCTGTCAATTTTATTTTTTCCTTCTCTCATCCCCAGTATTGCCCACCCCACAGCAGAAGAGGAAGCAGACTAGTGGAGTGGTCCAGGGACTCAGAGTAGGCATGTGGTGCCTGGAGGGCCACATTAAATTTGACTAGGGGCTGCGTGCAGTCATTGTGCCACAAATCTAGTCCTTATTATATTAGAATTAGCTCATGTCAAAGTAGCTGTAGGGTAACATTTGTTCTTATTTACATCAGTACACGAGAGAGCAGCTCTCACCTGTGCCTACTAGAAGCTGTCAGCAGTCACACCCCAGGAAATGCCTTCAACTGGCTGGCTAAACCAGGAGAGCGTAGCCAATGGGTTTCAAACCTTCAGAGAGTCAGGAACTTCCCCTGCATGTTTCCACAGGCTCTGACAGATTGAGTGAATGAGACCAATAGTGGGTCCAATACTCAAGAAGGTGCTTTCTTCATGTACTGTAGAGGAGAGTGAGGGGCAATAGGACTTGTCAGCCTGGGAAGTTAGCCCATCTAGGAGAAGGAGAACTCTGATTCTAAACCTCTGCTGCTTTGTGAGATATCTTCAGGAGAAGAAAAGCTGCTAAGGAGTAAACCCTACACAGATCTGGAGTCGAGTCGAGTTGGTTGGTGTCTTCTGGCAATCCCTGCAGCCAACTCCTGGTGCCAAATGAGGCTGAGAGCGGGGTCTTGTCATCTAGGCAGCCCAGGACCTCCATAGACACTCCATACTCACTGCCTAGGCTTGTGCCCCAGGTTTGGTGCTGCAAAAGCAGCAAAAACAATGCAGGAGGCAGCAGCTATGAGTCACCAACAGTCAATTTGATTCTCCAGAGGTTTGACTTCACCCCCAGAGGCTCACTCCATTGTCTCTCAAGACAGACGAATGCCAACAACACGAGAACCGATAACCTGAATTAGAAACTTCCTACCTGTTTTTATTTATTCCAGGCCTGAACATTCTGAACCACAGTGCTCTGCAAAACCAGTCTTGCATTTTGCCTCCTGCTGCAATGGTTTTCTGGTATGCTAACTGGATTGCTTGTCCCTAGGATGTCTGTGTGACTGAATTAGACAGTGGACAGATGGTGCCTATTCTGTTTCCCCCTAGGCAGACAAGCTGTACTGTCAGCTAAACTTTCCCAGATGTTTTAGGCAAGTTTCTGCTCAGTGAACACAAAGGTGCAAATTTCTTAGCTGCTCACCGGTCCTGGCAGGCAGTAGTCACGCAGGGCATACATCCCAGACTTTCTGTACAAGCATGAATATACCCTTGAGAATACCTCGCCTAAGGTCTTTGAATATAAATTTCAGTCATCGTCACACTGCAACCTTGAAACACAGCAGTGAGCTCCTGTTTTTTCAGAAGGGGGAATGTTGCTCTGAAAAAGAAGACGAAGAAAACAAAACAGGGAGATACACGCACACAATAATTGTTTTGTTCTCCAGTTCCCTTCAGAGATCACAGGTAACATTTTAAAATATGAGTTTCTCTCTAATTATGGAAATATTGTCTGAATCTAGAGTTTCAATAATTCCCATTCAGTTTGCTTTATTCTGCTTTCACTGTCTTTCTGACAAGAAGAGCAGCTCTAGAGCAACAAAACAAGCACCCTTGGGTGTTAAAGGCTACAAAGAAGCGCTTAACCTCCCTGCTCTGGTACTGGATCACAAAAATAGAACTAGAGATAGTGTAGTAGTGATATGTTTCGCTGTGTATATTGCTATCTGTGCATGTACAGTGTAATGTCTGTATTAAGCATTATCACATGCTTATTAGTACCTTTGATACACTATCATCTCTGTATTGTGCTTAGCAACTATTCATATTCTATATCTGTGATTGATGCATGTCCTTGGTGGTGGGTATACCTAAATACACATATGACACTGTATTTACAGTTTTTTATAAATATAAGACAAGACATATAAGACATGTAAGGGAAAACATTGTTATAGGTATCTAGAGCTACACTGTGACTTAACTTTATATAGAGCAGGCATCCCCAACCTGAGGCCCTCCAGATGTTTTGGCCTACAACTCCCATGATCCCTAGCTAACAGGACCAGTGGTCAGGGATGATGGGAATTGTAGTCCAAAACATCTGGAGGGCCAAAAGTTGGGGATGCCTGATATAGGGGCTTAAAGGAACAACCTGTGCAGTTTAAAAACCATTGGCCAGAGAATTAAAATAAGGTTGCTTTTGGCTGGGAAAGGTTGCTGAAAAGTTTTGCTTGGCTTTTTAGGTTCTCTTGGTGGTTGATTTGGCTCCAGATTGGCTGTGTGCCTGCTTGCTTGTCATCTGCTCAACTTGATTTTTTTTCTTCATTAAACAGAAATTACAGAATTGCCACAGGTCTCCAGAGCTCTTGTCTCACCAGAAATGTGATGCTGTACAGTTGCCCTGGAACTGCCTGTCCCTAGAAGAAGTGGGGAATGTGAATGTCCTCCTTATGTCAGAGGCAAGGGGCCGATATTATCTGGACACACATTATATATAAGCAGTGGGTTTCTATGGTAAATAGTCCTGTAAGTAAGTTATTGTGTTCAGCAAACATGTAGACCAAGTCACAGGCAGGTTTCCCAAAGATATCCCCATTTTAACTCTGTTCTGGTCCTCCCAAATTTGCTTTCCAGTATGTTACTCATCAGGGTGTTGGGGGGGAACAGGGGAAGGGTAGAAACCCTCCCTTTGAAGCTTTGCTTGTTCTACTGGTGTTGGTCCCAATGGCTCTTGGACCAAAGACCAGGGAGTGTGTTTTGGAGAGTTGTAGACCCGAAGGGAGCAATGGGTAGGGGCTGCCAGCAGTAGGCAGACAGGCATCAGGAACTCTTTTCTGCCTCAAATTTTACCCAAGCCCTATGAGAGTTTTGGGGCTAGCTAAGTTTGCTTCTTCTTTGAGTCAGCCCCCAAGGTCTGTTTCCAGGCCTGAGCCTGGTGTAGTCGGCTGACTTCTTATATATATGTGAGGCAAATGGGGTTATATGTTCCTTATTGAAACTGTGAGCATGCATTTGTTGTGAGGGTGTTTGGAAATGTGTGCACTTAGAAATCCTGCCTTTTTGGGAGCTTAATTTGCCCCTATAATTCCCTGTAAAATGATTTCACTTCAGAAAACGAGGCTATCTCATGTAGCTTTAAAAAAATGGGGGAAATTAGGGTGCCTACTGTGCTTGTATATATTTCATATTAAATATAGATTAAACCTGACAGGCACTAGCAAGGCAGCTAAATTAGGAACCTGTGTGATTGGGGGAAGGCGTGTGTTGTCTTCAGGAAATGGCTGGTGAAACCATTTAATTTGCCTTAGGCACCTGTTTAATAATTGTGAACGTTCTTTCCGTGTGAGGTGCAGTGCATGTTTAATTCAGAGGGTGACAGACTGCCATGCCAGCTTTTGAAGTTAGAGATGTTACAGTATGACATTTGCAGAGTATTCTCTCTTCCCCAAGTACTGTGCATTTTTAATCACGGGTAAACAGAGACAATGCGCTCTTCCATCTCAAAGGTTTTGTGAGCTTCAGAAGAACAGAGACCAGCTTTCCAAAGCTTTCTTTGTTTACTACAAAAGCTGGCATTATCATGGCATGATATCTCAGGTCTTGGATTAAATTAATAATTAACAGCAATCAATAAGGATAATGACGATAATAACCAATAAAACAAAAAGTGGAGAAACCCCACATTTTATGGGCAGATGCCTCCCTTTAGCACAACACAAATTTGTCACCATTCCTTTATCAGTGACTAAAGCCCTAATGTTGGTTGTTTTCCAGATCTGAAGTAGGGTGACCTTTGTTGCTTTTGTTGAATATAATTCATGTGGCTGAGTGAAATAAAATAAAATAAAGTAATACATTGATCAGCTGGGGCATTCTGGCAGCAAATCCCTTAAGTGTTTCTTTAATTCTTAGCACATGAGTTGTCATGGCAACTTCAGCAGGATCCTGATACGCTCAGAGGAGTAAGAATACGCTTAGGTATTTTAAAGTACATTTTAGGTGGGGTCACAGATGACCACCTGCAAACAGGTTTTTTCTGTAAAGCATCTCAGAATTTCTGCCATCACTGAAACCATTTCATATCTGTTTGGAACTCCTGCGTGTCTCCCATGGTATCTCTGTATGCTGCTCAGGTTCCTACAGGGTGATGCATGCTTGGGCAAGAAACAAACCTGGACTGCTGGGCCTCCTTGCTGAGGCACCTAACTAGAAGATATTTTTGGGGGTGGAATATCTACCTTCTTATATTGATGGTGTTTTTTCTTCAATGTAGCTAGAACGGGAGTGGATTGATTAGGATTATTATTTTTCCTCCCTCCCTCCCTCCCTCCCTCCCTCCCTCCCTCCCTTGTATTAGTAATCTTCCCAAAGGCAATTTGTTCCTTCACAGCTATTGTTCCATCAAAAGGGAAACTGCCATTGGTGTTGAGGGCAGTTTCCCTTCTGGGCGAATAACAGCTTTCGCGGCTGATGGTTATCAGGATCCTGGTAGGCATGGCCTCCTCCTTTCCCTAATTGGGCCTTCTCCAATTTAAACAAGAAGCACAAAATCTGATGCATAAAATTTGGCTCCCACATTTGTGTGTTATCAGCTTTGTTCCACAGATGAATTTTGCGCACTGGGCACTACTCTGGGAAACGTTCTGAGGGTTACATGCAGTTGTTGAGGAGAGACAGAGGTAAAAGTGGGCATGTAAAATTTAGCTTTGTATAGTAAAGTAGTATCTACCCCTCTCTATCCAAGGGTTATCAATGGTCAAGTCCCCAGCCCAGGAAAAACAATAGGGGGGTAAAGTAGGGTCAGTATAGCCTGGGTGGAGAAGTGGCCTGGGGGCTTGCAAGAAACAGATAGAGGGTCTGGAGAGCTGCATTAGGACCCCCCACCTTGAGTTAAGAGGTCATGATTCGAGTTTTGAAAGTGGTTTTCTGTATCTCACATACTGGGGAATTAGGGATTACGCAGAAGGGAATCTTGATCAGAGTTTGGCAAGGTTTGGTTGTGTTTACCTCACCCAGCTGTTATTGAAGAGGCTGTTTCATTGGCCCTGATTATGAATCTCTTAAAAGGTGATACAAAATAGGAGAAACAGTGTGTTTATTGATACAAAATAGGCAAAGTGTATTCAGTGTTTAGTGTTGATATATGCAGGATTTCAAGCTGCATGGAATTTTAGGTAGAATGAGAAGGTTGTTAAATTTGATATGACCATGGTTGGTTACATTAGAATTTCAGATTGTGGTATGTTCACAATGCATTTAGCATTCAGATAGAAAATACAGATTATCCATTTGAATACTAATCACTTTTTGAATAGGCCACCTGATGTGCTGAAGGTTTCTTTGAATGTGTTGAGGGGGTAGGGGAAGAAGACACAAAACCGATCTTGAATTTCACGTGAACCATGTTTACTCAAAAGTCTGTTACACTGATTTCACTCAAAAGTTCTGAGTCGGTTGCCCTCAAGTGTTGCACAATCGCATGGGCAATGGTGCAGGTAGGCAACATTAGAACCTGGACTTAATGGTCTTTTCTGAGAGGATGTTATATTAAAATGCCCATTTTGTCCACAGCTGTATATAGAGAGAATGTGAAGTAATCTAACCTGAACTTCTGAAATTCCCAAAGAAACTGGGAGCTGCCTTTGCTGGTTTTACAAAAGCAGGATAGACAAGGATTGGCAGCTTTCAACCTGTACACCATTCAGGCATTTTCCCTGGTACCATGATTGACAATGGGCTGTGGTCTCTTTAGCTTGTTTCCTTCCTGTTGCCCACTTGGTCCTCTAAGAGGGGCCTAGCTGTGTTGCAAATGAGGGAGGGGGTTGTTGATCAGACCCAGGGAGGCAATGGGAAGAGAGATGTAACTTGTCTTCTCTTCCACCACAGTGGGGAGTTTAAAGGTATGTGAATGATGTCTGAATTGCTGGTTATTAGTGCTAAGATGAGCAACATTTGAGTTTGATATAGCAGCTTATGGGAGAATGTAAGCCTAATTGAGTTAATATCACTTATCATAAATTTCCAAAGAACAAGGTGATTCCTGCTGGACTGATATGGAACGATAAAGGATTTTAGTAACATGATATGTTTTATTTGAAAAATAAATATCCCAGAAAATCTCTTATGGGTAATTCTAATACATAAAGTTCTTAAAAATAATATTCTGCAGTAAAATTGTTTACTGTATGTCACATGTCATCAATATGTGAGTCAATTTAAGTAGCATCAAATAACCTTTATCTTTTCAGCTGTTTCAGCTTGTCATAGGAATTTCAGAATTTATTTGTTTATTTAGCTCCAGAGCTTGTTTTGCTTGGACTCATGATTTTAGAGACACAAATGTGTCTAGTGTAAATCTCAGCCTGGCACCATAAATAAGATTCTTCTGAAGAAAGTAAAAGTTTCCAAATAATGCAAGTTGTTGAAATACTGATGAAAAGTAGAGTGAAGATGGCAACAATAAGTATGTAGAGATGTTATTGAGCTGTGTGAGCACCCAGGAGGTATTTAAAGCCTTTTGCATGGCACTTTGTTTCGGTTAAAGCTGGTGGAATGGAAATTGAGGGCAGCCAGTGACTCAAAGAGTGAGGTCTTTATTAAGGACTTCTGCTGGAAGGTAAAGCATGCTGCATCACATTAACTTTTTTGGGGAGGGGTGTCAGTCTTAGTGTTTGTTCATTGCACATTGAACCTATATCTGTGTTACAGCAGAAGTGTGGTATTTAAATACACAGTTTGTTTTTCTTCTTACTTCCATCCTCAGAATATCTTCAAGTGCTTCACTTCAGTAATAACCACATTCAAAGTGCTAATGTGATACAATATATGGAAGATTTTGCCCTCCGGTCGGTGGGTTGCTGAACAAGTTGATTTGATTATTCAGATACTTTCTAGCTGATTGTTGGTTGGACTCCCAGAACTGTTCACACTAAGGCACTGGCTGCTGTTTCTCCATTCATTCTTGCAGAAATGTCCAGTTACCTCAGAACCTAGTGTCACCCACTAACTGATAGCAGCAAAGGAAGAAATCAAACTCAGCCCTTTATTTCTAGAGATGGACAAAACCCTCCATGGTTTGGTTCAGTTCCAGCAACCCATGCAAAATGTTAAAGTTCCTCAAATCAAACTGAATTATTGGAAGGTATTGCCTTGTTTGCCTTCCTTCACCAGTCTTCGTTGCCCTCATGCCACTCCCATAGCATTCCTTGCTGCTTCTACCACCTATAGCAAAACACATGATGGAGATGATGAAGTCTGGGAGGGTAGTTTGCAGGAGCTTGTGCTACAGCTCCCAGAGTCCATCAAACCACAGCACACTGCCAGTCATCCTTTTGCCTCTCTTCGCCAAAACTGCCGCTGCTCCTAGTTTAAAGAGGAGGGTAAAGCGGGAGGAGAAAAGGACTAAGGGAGGTTGTGTGTTTGCCTACTTGGGGGTGCCAGGGATGGCTTTGAAGGTGGCAAAAAAGCACAGGAATTCTATTCTGAGGGCTTTGGAGGGGAAGCTAGATGGTTAAAAGGGCCACCTCCCAATTTTCACCAGCTCTTCTGGACAACCAGGATTCAGTTTTGATCTCGGATCATGTAATCTCTTGCACCATCCCTATATGCTTCATATTATTGTTGCTGCCACTGAAAGGCCCAGACAGTGGGTAGCTTTCAAATCCAGATCTCCATTGTTCCATTATGAATAATGGTTATTATTGTGTTTGCTACCATTTTGTATCAGACTGTTGTGTGGAACGGTGCTATTGCTAGCCACCTGGAAATGAATAAAGGATCCAATGAATTGCTGCCAGGGGATGAGGGATTAGAGGAGCCAGTGACAAGGCTTGACCTTTCCCTGCATAGTAGAGTGACCATAGCATTGTGTTGTGAGGAGGGCACTTTTTCTACCCAGTGGTATTTTATGAGGCTTTCAGCCTATAGGAATAGTGGAGTCTGAGACGAAGGTTTCACCAGCCATAGAGAATAGTAAGAGGGGCAGAGCAAGGCAATTCTCTACAGTATTCCATTTCCCAGGCAAAAAAGTCCCATGTCAGCAGCTGGGTACTCTCTGGCAGCCCAGCCTTATTCAGAAAACATTTCGGCATGAAACTGCTAATACAAGTGCAACCTTTATCTGATAAGAAATATTACAGATTGCTCGTTTTTGTGCCAACGGTATAATTCCATTATTTCAAATGCCCACCATTTAGGAACACTGTGTGCTGTGTTTGAATAGAGTTAACAAATATATTGGCAGGGGATATGCTGAAATTGTGCACAGTGTAGCAGCCTAATGCCCTTCTATTTTCATGCAGATAGCATATTTAAGAATGGCAGATGACTCACTACTATTACTCCTGCAGAATAATACTGGAGAAATAAACTTTTATTTAAACATCTTCCCACTTTTATACAGTCATAAAACATAGTGCGTCTCAGTGCAGTTTTGCAGCACTAGGAAGGAAGGGGATCTCTCGCTCTTCATCCTTCTCTTCCCACCCTCTCTTTCTCTTCCTCACATCCTTAAAAAGAAATTACGATACTAATGACATAGGTATACTTTGTCTTAGTAAAGATGTGGTGCTAGATAGAGGAAATAAGTCAAGTTATTGATTATAAATAAATACAGTGCTCCATTACTACAGACAGTCTGAGGTTACAATTACGTAAATATTTTTCCTGCAAACATGTCAATGGCTAAAATTTCTTACACTATTTATTTTTCAAACTTGTATCAAATGGATGTGCTCCAGTGTCTGCATTGTGTACTTAACGGGGTTGGATGCACTGTACTTAAACTAATACCTTCTTGCACTGGTGTTCGCTGATATTGGAAAAAAGAAGTGCTGTGTTGGTGGGGTGAATATATGTCTATATATTCCATTTCATTATTTTATATATTATATTGATATCCTGTCTCTCCTTGAGGGAGCTAAAGGCAGCACACATGCTTCCTTCTCCACTTTCTGTATTCTCACAACAAGGGTGTGAGGTAGGTTAGGCTGAGAAATAGTGAGTGGTCCAAGGTCATCCAATGAGCTTTATAGCTGAGTGGGAATTTGAATGTATGCTTTTTAAATATAAAATAGCCATTTTAAAATGACAGTTGCCTAGGATCAAAGAATTCAGTCTTAGGGAGCCTTTGTTCTGGAGTGCTGACACACTCCATATCATTTATTTACCTGGTCCTTTGCTCTTCCTTTCGTATTCCTATGTCAATATCTGAACCAGAGAAGAATTCCTGGATTACTTCCTCCCTTTAAAAGCCTCACTTGCTGCCTGGGCAACCGTAGTTTCAGGAGCAACACATGATCCTGGCTAGAGGAGGGAGCTGTCTCCTGTTATTTGCACACACCATCTGGTATTCAAATCATAGAATTGTAGCATTGGAAGGGACCCTGAGGGTCATCTAGTCCAACCCCCTTCAATGCAGAAGTATTCTCTTTCTGAATGTGGATGTTTCAATTAGCTTTTACAGCTGACAGGCTGGTGGAACTTGGTGACACATTTGGGAGGAATGTTGAATGGGTGGAGCTGAGAAAAGATGGGGCAGGAATAGTTTATCAGGTTTGGTGGGGTTTGTAGCGCTACTACTTTCTGCAGGCGTCTGCTGTGGGTGATCTCTTAAGTGGGGAAATAGCAGTAAAAGAATACTCTGATGTTATATATTTTGTTTGCAACCAGACTCATTGGTAATTAGCTGAGCCCTCATAATTCAACTACTTTGTCTCCTTGGTGTCATATATGGCGTTCTGATGTAATTTATCCTTACTGATGCGCATTAAGGTAAATGTGCGCCTCTCACCACAGGTGCAACTGAGGTGGGGGAAAAGAAATTTGATTTTGGAGTCAGATTGTTCAAGCAGCCTGATACCAAGTTTCCAAAGGACAAGTACAATTGTACTGTGCCGTGCTGACCTTTAAATAAAAACATTCTGGTGACAAGGAAAATAGTTCATAATAGAGGTTCAGTGTGCAGCGTAGGCGGTTGCCTTTTAAAGGCTTGTCCAGTATAGATGTTGACAGATAAAAACAAAAGGAGGCCTTTGTTGTCACTCAGCCATAGTCCCCCCCCACCCTTTGGTTTGATGGGCTTGTGGACTGAGTGACAATAGCAGCATAGCTGGGTGGTCTGGGTCATTCCTTTCTAAACAGCACTTGGTGAAATGGGCCCTCCTGCTACTGGCAGGAAGGCCAGCAGTAATCTGCTAATATGAACTCACACACAGGCATGTGTACAAACTTCAGTCTTTTTGCTGACAGCAGAGTGACTTGAACCGTGTTTCAGTGCAGTGATGAACTTTTGATGCATAATTATGATACCCATTAGTGTTCGTGTCTGTTATCTCAGCTGCCCTTTGATCATTTGATCTGTTCTCTGAGACTTCTGTCCATTGTTCCTAATAATTGGCATTTTCATTGGAGTTTTTTTTTCCTTAAAGAAGTTAATGGCTTTTGCTTGTTAAACCACAGAGCCTAGGACTTGCTGATCAGAAGGTCGGAGGTTCGAATCCCCGTGACGGGGTGAGCTCCCGTTGCTCGGTCCCTGCTCCTGCCAACCTAGCAGTTTGAAAGCACATCAAAGTGCAAGTAGATAAATAGGAACCGCTCTGGCGGGAAGGTAAACGGCGTTTCCGTGCGCTGCTCTGGTTCACCAGAAGCGGCTTAGTCATGCTGGCCACATGACCCGAAAGCTGTCTGCGGACAAACACCGGCTCCCTTGGCCCATAGAGCGAGATGAGCGCTGCAACCCCAGAGTCGGTCACAGCTGGACCTTTACTTTTATCTATTTGCAACTGTGAAATTAATGGCAATTCTGAAAAATCCAGCAATTCATTTCTGGCTAGGTCTTGGCAATTTCAGAAACTGGAATTCCAATTTAGGGCCAAGGAATCCTGTGTGGCGCTGATTTTAAAAAAACCAATTTGTGTGTTTTTGTCTCAGGTGCATGTGCCTTGGTGCGTGTACATGCTCATACCTATGCACCACTTGTCTAAGGAAAGTGCGTTTGAAAAGCAGTTGTCATTGACAATCCAGACAAGTTCAGCTCCAGAGTGGATGTGAGTCAGGGCTGAATAAATCTGACAAAAGGACAAGCAGAAAATTGACTAAATTCATCTTGAGGCTCCGCTTCACTGTGAACGAGCGATGAATGAGAAGGCAGACATGCAGGCAGGTTGTGTGTTCAATCTGGCAGACAGGCCCTGCCATTTCTTTGCAATTAGGTGATGGATGGAGATTTCAAACCTTTTTACCTCATCGAAGCACGCAATAATTCCATGCAGCCCCCCCCCCTGTGCCCATCTTGTTTCAGGCTTTACTCAGTCTGACCACACACCGCGCTTCCTAGGTCTAGCCTAATAAGCCACACTGGTGTGATCAGTCTGAGGCTGTCAAGGGATTCACTGAAGGTCAGTTGCTTATGCTTGCTAGACTTTCACCTGCAGGAGACCATATGCTAAATATGCATGAAGTCTTGCCTGTTAGCAGCATCTCAAGCATTTTATAGTTCAAGCTTGACTTTGCTTTAATATATGCAACTAACTGTTAGAGGTACACTGTTCAGTGAACTAGGCAGCCACAGGCTTCTGTTGTTGTGATAGTACCAAAGCCTTCATGTATTCAGCAACACCATTCCTTTGGTTTAGTGCATCAAGTAATGAAAATATTTATATGCTGCCCTTCCATCAAAATTATCCACAAGGCAGCTTACGTAATTTGTTCAGTATTGATGGTGCCAGGGTAAGTTAATGGCATGAACGTGCAGCAGAGCTGTTTGCCACCAACTGAGTGTCAAGGTAGCTTTCACCTGTGAGCCTCCAGCCACCCAAACTTTATTCCTCAAGTAGTAACTCAGTATGAAGTGCATTGGTGTAAAACCACAGGCAGGTCATTAAGCACATGTTTGACCACAACTGGAAACATACTGTAAATCAAAATTACAAGGTGCCAGATCCAAATTTTTGTTGGATGTAGTATTAAGTGTAAGGACTGCACACTGAACTAAATATACATGGTTCAGATTCCTGGAGACCACTATCAAAGTTCCAGGTGCTCAGATGTTTCCTCCCATGAATTTGGCAGACCAAGATCTGTATTAATGCTTGGTGTTCTTTTCAAATGTTCACCTTTCCTGCATCTCCCTCTTGTCAGCTGCTTTAAACCCTTACAGCCTTTGAGTGTTTGTGGGAAACCTTGAGTGAGATTTTTATTCTCTTCTGTTGAGCTTTCATTGCAACCTGTTGAAAGGAAACTTGTGCCACCCACATGTAGGAAAATATATAGGTGCAAGGGGTGGAGTCTCCTTCTTTGGAGGTCTTTAAGCAGAGGCTTGACAACCATATGTCAGGAGTGCTCTGATGGTGTTTCCTGCTTGGCAGGGGGTTGGACTCGATGGCCCTTGTGGTCTCTTCCAACTCTATGATTCTATGATTCTATGATTCTATTCTAAGCCTCGGTCTGTTCAGTGTTTGGATGGAAGACCACTTGTGGGAACCTCTCGTTTGTTTATTTGAATCCCATGGTAGAAGAAAACTGGAGTACATGTTACAAATGATCAAAGTAAATAAGCATAAGTAAGCTTTGCTTGTTGTAATGCTCTAAAAACAACCACAGCAACAATGCCAAAAGTTCTTTCCTGGATCTCTTTTAGTTCAGAGATGCCACACGCAGAGGCATACTGGAAGCCAGCAACCCAAGGACATCTTGTTATTCATGAACCAAGAAGATGCTGGAACATGAATCAAACATTTCTACTGTGTAATTCATTATTTTTGGAAGGTTAACTAAAATGACAACCTTGTGTTTTGAGCTGTTGAGTTACTGCTTTTACCTTAGACTTGTAACCCCTTACTGTTCTGTAGTTTCTCCCTGTGTTGCACCATGCTCAAATCATATTGGCACAGATGGGTAGGGGAGAAAGGAGTAAAAGAAAGCTGTTTGTCTGACCTTTAGCTCTGATCTTGAATATCATTTTCCCAAATCTAATTACCAAGTACATTAAGGTTTCCTATTTCTTGAACACTTGCTGTGATCTGCTTAAAATGTGAGCAGAGGACAAAGACCACCCCCCTCCTTTGCTTTGACTTGATTTATACTTCAAAGCCGCAGAGGTGCTGACAATCCAGGCTGTTTTCATTAAGTCAAAAGCTGTAGAAGAAGATACTGCGGTAATTACAGGAGGCATTATCTGATGGGAGATAAAATAGTGTTTTTATCTGTCCTTTCAAAATGATGAAAGATAGGAAATGGTTTTTATTTCCTTTACGATTTTGTCATTTTGGAAGGCCGTATAGATTTATTCCGCCCTCCTTCTCCCACCGTCTCTCTCTCTCTCTCAGCTCATGTACTTAGAGGAACATAAATGCTTGCCACATGGTGGTTGCTTAAAATCTCATCCAAATGGCAAATGGAATATTCAATTCAGACACTCAGGTGCCCCTATATAATTGCTTGCCGAAGTGTGTTGGGTCATCCTTGCAGGCTTCGAAACCCAGCAGATTTGTGGATGTGCCAGTTGTATGAAATGGTGCATTCGTCTGTTCCTTTGAATGTGACTACTTTGTGGTTGTGGGGTTTTTTTCTTCAGTGACCTCCATTGGTCATGCAAACAAAAATGTAGAGTGACAAACACACACCCCTGCTTCATTCCCTCACAGAATTCGATTGACCTCGCCTCATATGCATTTGTTTTAATAGAGACTCTCAATTCAATTTTGTTGGTCATTTCCTAAATTTGTCTCCTAGAAATATCGAATTTCTTCAAGTCAATACAGTAAAATGCTTTAAAATATCCATTTATTTATTTTAAGACCTCCATAAGCTAGATATTTTGTATTCACACCCTGCCCCTGCCCAGTAGGTTCAGATAACTCAGTGACACACAGTAGCTTTTGTAATAGAGAAAAACTGGCCAATTGCAGTAACTGGCAATGCAGTGATGCTTCATGGAAAAGTAGCTGGTTGCCTGACAGTGCCTTGTTCCCTGGTGTTTCTTTTTAGACCCATTCTGCTGAAAGGCGAGGGCGAGGTTTCCTTTGAACTGGCTAAGCTACCTCCTTAGAGCAGGAGAGAGTGGAGAATTGGATGAATCTCTCTCAAATTGTGATAGGGCTCATTTAATTAAAGCCCCAAGTGATTTAATTACAGTTAATTTAACTTTGCTTGCAGCTTTGGTGCAAGCCTGCCTGTAATTGCAGTTTTACAGCAGTGTAGTTTGTTCACATGTTACAGCTTAAGGTTTAATGCTCTGTGGTTAAGTCGCCCCTGAAGGAGGCCAGAGTAGTTTGTAGTTAGTTTCCATTTAGTCCTTAGGTAACATTAGAATAGTGATAAGTGGCAATAGTTACAGAGGGTGCCTGTTGTGTAATAGCTCCACTGCATGCATCACACTCCCTTTTGCAGGTATTTCCTCTATGTTATTGGGGAGGAAAATGCCCACTGTAACTTGTGGCATTAGGGCAGCATGTGGTCCTTGGCCTGATTTGTGCAGGTGGCAAGGCCTGTCCACCACTAGTATGTGGCCCCTGACAGGTTAACTCTGAGGGAATGTGGCCCTTGCTGTCCTAGTCCTCCCTATCCACTTAGGAAGTGGAACTCAAATTAGAATGGCATTTATGTGTCACAGGCTGCAAGGACCAGCAGTTACTTGAGAGGCCAAAGGCATGGACAAGAGTGAGCAAAGATGTTGAACCAACAAGTGGCATGCTGTTGGCATCTTCTTTTTGAAGGATGGGTTGGGCAGAGCTAGATTCTCAAGACTAGCAAACAGTGGCTTTGGCTAGGTGAGGTTTGTGTTTGCCAGCACTGGTATCACTATGTCCCAAATGCTGGAGGTGGCATGGGTGCCAGTTGGCATCAGGTTTACTCCCAGCTACCTCCCCTGAAGGGCAAGGCATCCTGCATAACAGAAGAAGGCTCTAGCAGCAGCACCTAAGTTGGAGAAGGGAACTAATGGGTGGCATTTATGGGTGTTTTTCTGGTCCTTCAGGGCCTTTTCAACAGCCTCTCCATATTCAATAACTGCATTGGCATTGTTGGCTATTTTTGTGTCACTTAAAGCTATCTTTCTGTTTACTGATGCTGTAGTCACATTTAGGTAACTACTCTCATGAGGTTGCTTCACTGTCACCTGAAGGTGATTTGCTCAAATGGGCCATCACTCAAAATATGCTGAATTTTATGGACTAACAGCTCTGAGTGTATCACTTTTTAGTGGGTGCTGTGCTGTGGCTCATTCTGACAACAAATGCCCTTGGATGTGTGGCACGGAAGATGCTATAAAACCTAAGAGACTAATTGAGATTTATACCCTGAAGGCAGCTAGGCTGATAAAAACAAAAAGGCCTCTTGAGATTATTATTATTGTTATTGTTAATTCTGATGAGTTCACAAAATACACTGCACATTAAAACCAGCAGTTTGTTCTAGAATGTTTAGGGCTTAAAGTGACCTGTTTGTTATAAAGCAAGCATTTCTAAGGATATACAACATTACTGCAATACAGGCAATTTTTGTTTGAATTCTTGAAATAACCAAGTAGGTTCCTGATTCACTTGATTACCTACTTTTTCTTGTTGGGAATTTTATACAAATTGGTGTTCTTGCATCCATGCAGAAAGTGAATATCATACATGACATTATCTGCATGATGGAGAGGCTGGGGGAGTGTTCCCTTCACCATGCAAATGTGGTCACATAAGTGTCTGAACTGGGCTGGAACGGTAAGTTAACAAGTTTATTCTTGCCCAAGGGCTAGAATCATAGAATCATAGAGTTGGAAGAGACCACAAGGGCCATCGAGTCCAACCCCTTGCTAAGCAGGGGGAATAGCCTTGTTTCCACTATTAAGTGGGAAAGGAATGGGTTTTGTTTTGTTTTTACTGTATTTTGCTCTTCATCCAATGAATTCCTGGGTGGTGAACAACATAAAACACTGAAATATAAAATAAAACCTAAAGCATTAACAATATTAGGGAGCAGTTGAAATTGTAATGTAGGCACCAGATGAAGGTCTTTAAGCAAGATCTTCTAAAACCAGTGCACCACCAATGAAAAAGCCCTCTCCTTTATTGGTACATAGCAGGCTTCTGATAAGGTAGGCACTTGGAGAAAAGCTTCAGCAGAAGCTCACAGATGCAGGACACCTGATATGGGAAGAGGCAGTTATTCAGGTAACTGGGTTATATGTCTCCTCTGACTGTCAGTTGATGGATGCCCACCTCCGACTTTGGGAACACGATTGCGAGCTATTCGTGTCCTCAGGAGGTTTCTAGTTCTTTGATTCCACCATAGATTATTGTATATCCTGGAAAAGTAGCATTTGAGAATGGGAAGAACCTTCAGAAAGCCACCCAATTCACTGTAACTGGCTGCAGCTGGAAGGAAAAAATGGCAGAATTCCCACGCAGAAGCCTTTTCAATCATGATCCTTGAAACTAAGAGGGGATATACACATCTTATTGTCTGGAATGTGTTGATTTTCCCATTTAGGTTAAATCTCTCTTTCTTGGAGGATGTAATCTCAATCCAAGCAAACTTTGAAAATTAAGATTCTTACATTTGCTGCCTCAAAAAAACCCAGAGGTGGTCGAACTGAATAGCTTAGTTTGCATAAGTTATCAGTGCAAGTTAACAAATGCAATCCATCCACATGTTCAGTCTCCTTTGGGACAGGTGACATGCGGTTCCTACTCATATCATTTGCTGGTTGGCTTATTATGCCCAATATGTCCATACATCATTTTATTTGTACATTTCACCTTAACTTAGCCCCTAAGGCCAAAGAGCATCAAGGAGTTGGATGCACAGTATGTCTGAGATTGAGTTGCATCCATATCATATCATATCCTTGGGCACTTCTGGTGTTGAGTACAACTCCCATCACTCCTAACCATTGGCCATGCTGATGGGGGCTGGTAGGGACACCTGGAGGGTTACAGATTAGCCACTCTTGATTTAGACAATCAGGAAATTAGGGTATTTAAAGTTAGGATGCTGATAATTCTAAAGTGTCAATGAAACAGAATGTGGTTTAGGTCAAGTTTGGCTTCTGACTTTATATTCTGTTGTTAGTGGTAGCTACTCTGTGCTACTGCTGGGGGAGTGAAGAAGAGAATGGCCTCTGTTTTCCAAGTTCTTACTGACAGTTTGTATGTGGGAAGCGCAAGGCATCTTTCAATTAGCCAGCCCATATGCCACCTCAGCCTTGTAGAATGCTGCTTTAGCAATTTTGCCATATTTTTTAGAAACATAATTCATTAAAGGCTTATAAGTCCTATTATCCCTAATTGATGATGCCACGAGTTTGCCACAAGCTTCCAAGAGGAGAGGTTAGGTGACTGGATGCAGAATCTACATCAATATGAAGAAGCTCCATAGAGATCATTATGTTCAGCAGCAGGGAAGGTAAAATCCACATTTAAAGAGCAGCCCTGCATTTTGAGGGGCAGGCAGCAGGAATTAATGTACTTCTGCTGCTGCATTTATAAACATGACATTTTAGGAAACATCAGGAAACTAAAGAGGAGAGGAAATCTGTCACTGTTTATATGATAATGAAAAACAAAAGGGGGAAAGGTCCAGTTTGAAGAAAATATGTAATCAAGAGAGAGGAATTCTAGTTAGAGGTTGTGGATAGATAATGTTTCCAGTGGATGTCAACCCATATATCTTGTCTTCTTTCAGACCTGACCGGAATAATGGGAATGATGAGAATTGTAGCCCAATTAGCCACTCCTCTATAATTCCCAGTTTCAGAATTCCATTGTATTCTGGCAGCTTTGTATTTTAGAACAGCAGACAGCTTTGCATTGAGTTTTAAGGATGTCAAATGTATAGTCATTCCAGCTTAATAATCATAAGTTTATATGACCTCCTCTTGGCCAACTGGGTTCCAAGATCCATGTACAGAACATCTGAACAGTTCCATAAAACAGTAACATCATGACTGAGAACAGAATTCATTAATTTTAAAGAAAATGGTTGGCAGCTTTTGAGCCAAGATGACTTTCTCCTTCCTTTGGAGGTTGGGTCGTAGGCAGTAGAGTGAATTCCATCTCTTAGAGAATTCCTTTGAAACTTGAGGGTTTTTAAAGCCTTCAAATGTTTTTGCAGATCCCAGTTTCACTTCTAATACCCACTGGCGGGGGAAGGGTGGTGCGGTGGGTGCAGTTTGCCCTTGGTGTCATCCCCTGGGGTGCTCTTCATGGGCGGCGCCCCCTGAGATGCTCGCCCTGCTCCTGCGGGTGGCTAGCCCTGCCCCCACAGGCAGCTAGCTCCACCCCTGGGTGCATAGCATGCCCACCGCTCCAGGTGCTGGAGCAGCTAGCTCCGCCTCTGCTAATACCTATACTGTATATCTTGAGTTAGGCTATCCTATCAAATGTAACCAGAATACTTTTATTTT
Organism: Podarcis vaucheri; assembly: GCF_965113315.1. Classification (NCBI taxonomy): domain Eukaryota; kingdom Metazoa; phylum Chordata; class Lepidosauria; order Squamata; family Lacertidae; genus Podarcis; species Podarcis vaucheri. The sequence goes on from NC_138759.1 coordinate 70,140,912, forward strand.
TCAAACATAGCTAGGTTTAGAGCAAAGCCTGAGATACCCTCTGGTCTAGATGACAGCACACATGCACCAGAGTTGCTGCTGTTCTGTTAGAATTCCCGAGAAACACTGGAGCACGTCCAATCAGCTCTTTTCTTTAAGGACACTTCCTGCATGGGAGCTGCAGGGAAGGTGAAAAGCCATTTCGTGGACTACCCCATGTGGACCTTAAAAAGGGGGGGGGAGGCCTCAAACATGAAGTGTTTAGATGAAAAAGTGCATATAAAGATATGTCAGGGATAGTGCTAAAAAGAATCTGTCACAAAGGTGGTTCTTCTATGGATCTGTGATGATCTGACATATGAGGATGCAGGGACACTAATTTGAAGTATGTCACTATAGGGTTGTGTATGTGTGCTTGTGCCTGCTTGTTCCCAAATCACAGAACTAGAACTTTTGTAGTCTGAGAAACTGAGCTGTGAATCAGAATGTTCTCAGTGTGACACTCAACTCTGCTAGGAACTCCTAGGTGGCCCCAGGGAAGCCATTCTCTCTTAGCCTCAGCTCCCTTTCAACAGCATGGAAGATAATAAAAGTGCTATACAAATGTTAAGTGTTATTATTACTAGGGCGACAACAGACATAGCATCATTCCTTCAAGCAAAAACCATTCTATAAGATTATATTCCACATAATTGCCCTATGCTGTGACAAGTAACAAGGCTCTGTCTTGCAAATGTTTAAACACATTTAGCCACACATACACTGATGATTATATAAAGTGTTTGCTAAATCATGGACAGAATAAAATGTGTACTTCTGTTTAATGCAAAGTACAACGCAAATGCAGTAGAACAGATGACAGAATGTACCTTTGTGTTCTCACACTGTAGAAGCCAGATGAGCTGCTAAATTTGGTGAATGTTATGTTTATGTAGTTACTGAAATGCTTCTAGCGTGTTTGCCCCAATAGGTCATAATGTTCTTTCAAAACAAAATAGTTTATACAAAGCAAAAAGGGGGAAAAGTTCACCTCAAGCACATTGTAGAAGGCATTTATAGAATTGTCTATCTTTACAGCCAGCTGTGCATTTTGGGGGTGTTTTTTTGTTTTTTGTTATTCAGAAAATTAAGCTGTGGTGGAAGAGATGTTAATTTCTCCTGTGATGGTGTTTTTGTCAAGGATCTGAGAATTCTGAAATGGATGTTCACCCAGACAGAGCAACAACAGCTGTCGATGCTGCATCTGAAGGAAAACATTCCAGTTTCATTTAAGACCACCCCGCAAGCAGTTATTTCTCCTGTTCTGCAATATTCATCAGGCAATTAATGCTTTTATGCCAAATATGAAAGTGGATATATTATTGGCTCCTTTGGATGGAGGGGACTGAAGGGGATTTGGCAAAGTTTTCCTTCAACTAGAGAGAGTATGCCTAGGATAGCCACAGTAACTGAGTGTTGCAGACTTTCAGCCAACACTTGCTTCTTTAAAATAATCGATTGTTTTCAAGTGTCCACTTTTGCTGAAGTGAGAAGCACAGTTCAGATGTAACAACAAGCCATAGTTTGGTACTTCATGAATGGTCCTTGGCAGTGTTTTTCTTCTTCTTTTTTTTTCTTAATAATTTTTATTAACAGACCAGTCAAATCACATTATTTCCAAATCGCATTAGTTCCAAATTATACAGCCAAATTTTTAAATTTTGTTGGGGGTACCCATACTTCAAGCTCCAACCGGGGTCCAAGCATGTTGCTGCTTTAATTAAACAGTTCTATCCAGTTCTGTCCAGATAGTCTCTTTATTACTTTCTTCATCTTCTTGTTGTTATCATATAATCCTTTCTTTGCGATCTCTGATAATCTTCACAAGCGGGTTGGAAACAAACATCCTCTGTGTAGGTTTTACACTCTCCAAGAATCATATCCCTTAGGGACAGCCGCCATTCCACGCTTCCGTAAAAGATTTATCCTCAGTCTGTCCTTTAATTTTCCTGGCTTGCCAAGTATATCAGGGGGGCTCTGCCAGGTTTAGATCACATTCCAGTCATGATTCACATTCCAATGATCCTGGTCCTCCTCCCCCCGTCTTTCTCAGACAAGCCTGTCTTAGCGAGACGCCATTTAAAACTGCGTCATAAAACTTTCCTCCGTTCTCCATTGTTTACCCATTATCTTTTTGATCTATAATTCACTCCACACAGTTCTTGAATTCCTGCTTGTGATTAATAAAATGCAACGAACTTCTTTCTGGGGTGGAGGATTATTAATACTCACATAAGGCAAAGAAAAGAAAAGTTTTTTCCTCCATCCCCCTTCCGTTTCACTCCAAACATACCAGTCTCTTAATGGCGGTTCATCACTTGATTTATTTGTCCCATCCGTCGCTCCGGTCACAGAGATCCATTAATCAGCAGTTTTATCTCCCAAATTTCGCTTGATGTAATGTGCTTTAGCTTCTTTCCAATTATATGTTTCCAATTATATTTTCGAGCTAAAGCGAACCCGGGCGCTGATTGGAGATGGCGTCAGGAAGAGCCGACTTCACCGAGGGCTTGTGCCAAGTGACCGGCACCCCCTTCTTTCAAAACTGGGGGTGCATTATGGACACCGCTGGCAAGGCAGCCCCCCATCTCCTTGGGGAGGTGGGAAGGCTGCATACTTCCCATAGCAGCCTCTTAATTACCTCGTGTGGGTCGGAGAGATGTTATTGTCAGCCATCTTCCAATGCACCACCTGGTGGCCCCCGGCAGTGTTTTTTTTCTGGGGGGACGCAGGAGTACGCATACCTCTAAACATTTTGTGAATCTTTGTACTTTTGTCCATTTACTGTATTTATTTTTCCCAACTATACAATGGTGATTTTCTTGAGTCAAAATGAGAGTACCCCTAAACACTTTTTAAGGGGGGAAAGCACTGGTCCTAGTGCTTGCACACTCCATCCTTCCCTGTGCTCTCAGATATAAATTTGTTCCCTGTTTTTTAGTGCAAACCATTAATCAGAACAGGCAAACAATGGTTTGTGCTTGTTTTCCACGGATTGTGATTTGTGTTAAAGGGGAAATGACCATAACTATAAGGCTGATGTAGTGCAAAAAAGTTATATATGAATCAGGCCGGAGAAGGGATATGCATGACAAATCTTACTTCTTGTTTTAAAAAAGTAAAGTACAGCACAAGACAACTCCAAACTGATATAATCATGCCCAGCGTGGAGAATACTTTGCAACCAGTAATGTATACAGGTGTCCCATTTTACTGCCTAAGGCAGAAAGGTGCTAACCCAACTTGCCCCTACCAAAACCTGACAGTGCAATCTGGTGGGAGAGCATGAGATTTCATGAAGCTCCTGCAACATGTCATAGAGCACACAAGATCTCACAATTTTTTTGCAAGATCTTGGGAGATTTCACCAGAAGCTGCCACTACCGCCAATTCTCTGCCAGCCCTAGGGCGCTGCCTCTTGGTGTTCCACTACCAAAGGCAGCTGCCTCAGCCCACCTCATGGGTGGACTGGCCTTGACAGTTGTACGTACAGGTTGACCAAGTGCAAAAGAGCGCAAGGTTGTTGTACCATCAGTAGTTTCACAGAAGAAGACATTTCAGCAGCAAATTGCTTCTGCTGAACAAACTTCTTATATATAACGCTTATTAATGTGCAAGAATTCTTTTACATCAGGCTATGCAATTCACATATATAACTGCTTTTAAAATCTGAAACAGGCAAAGTCCTTGAAGCCCTTCCCCTCCAGGGGGCTTGAAGTCACAAGTCTGGATGCAGGACTGGATGCAGTGGTGTGCAAATTTTTTGAGGTGCTCTCATTTCCAAGTAGCTCAGTGGTGCAGAGGAGAGGTCCAGTCTCACAAGGATAATTTTGGGTCGTATCCAGTGTACAGTCGTACCTTGGAAGTCCGTTTGACCCAGGCACAGCTTCCGATTGGCTGCAGGAAGCTCCTGCACTCAGTTGGAAGCCACGGAAGCCGCATCGGGCATTCAGGTTCCAAAGAACGTTCACAAACCGGAACACTCACTTCCGGGTTTGTGGCATTCAGGAGCCAAAACTTTTGAGTCACAAGGTGTTCAACGTCCGAGGTATGTCTGTAATGTGATATAAGTAGTTGTGATAGCACAAAGATTTCTGCACAATGTAACTTCCCCCATGTCATTGCTCCTCGCCCCACAAATCTGTTCTATGGGTTGCTCCAGCCCTCCAGTGCTGATAAGGGGAGTGTGCAGGGCATGTGGAGAGGGAGGGTTGTGTGTGCATACTGAAGAATGAGAGACATCTTAGGTAAATGTGCTATCACAGATTGTTGAGTCTGGGTTTAAGATCAGATGAGGGCTCTGGATGCTGTAACAAATATCATACTTAGAAGTTTCTAAGATGAATTTTGACTTGCACAGTTACTGTAGGACTGCAGTCCTGTCCCCATATAAGTGGCATATATCACACTGAGTACAGTGGGACTTACAGTACTTCTGAATAGACATGTGTAGGATTATTTTGCAGGTCAGCCACATATTTACTCTGAAGTGACCATCCTATCTCCTGGTAACTGCAACTACATGACACTTTTGCAAATTCCTAGAGATCAACATATAGGAGTTTAGTAGACACATTATCTCTTGCTGTATATAAGAACGTTTGGCTATGAAACACAGAAGACTAGCTGCATTAATCATTCTAATGTGCATCCATATAAATTCTAATATAAGTGCAATTAACTTAGTAGTTATGGTATCCTGCCACTTTCAATTTCACTTTAGCAATTTGCATTCTTATTCTCCAGTGCACTCACTGAGAACTGAAGGGTCATTTTATGCGGAACCTTTCATTGGGAAGAATGTCACTAGGCAAATAAAACTGAGTTGTTCAGGCAGTGTTTGTATAGAGACAACAAAATGCCATGTTGAGACAATAGCATCCCTTGAGATACACTGAGATGGCATTGCACAATACATTCCTCAATTACGAGATACACAGTTATGCAGCAAACCCTTCCTGTACAGATCTGGCTAGCAGCTGATTATTCTTATTCTTATTCTTGCTTTCAGTGAGAATAATCAAATTCGCATTGAAATCTGCTGAAATACTCCTACAGCTTTTAATGGACCTTGGATCTGGCTCTTGGCATATGGACGGGAATTAACAAGCATCCTGCTGCCTACTAATTTATTTAGCAATTCTGATTGAAATCATGGTTTGCCCTGAGTCTGTTGCAGTCAAGTTCACTGGACAAGCCACGCCAGTTGCATTCTGTTTCTCCCCACCTACCAGCAGGATCTTGTGCTGACGCTTCTTCCTGGGAACATATGTTGATTTGGAGAAATTTGCTTCCTACACGCATGGTTGACAGATCATAGTGCAGAGAGCTGACTACTATACTCTGAGTAAGCAGCAGCAGCTTGGTAAAATGTCCATAAAGATTTAACGATAATCATAAAATGTAGTGCCTATCCTTTTGCCGCATTCCAGCATGGTTGGAATAAACATGGTGCAGTTTCCGTGCTTGAATTTCTCCGAGTCATTTTAGATGTTCAGGTGGAATCCTAATCTGTGCACAAAGTTCATTTTGTTTTGGAGCAGATGCCATCATATCAGTGGTTTTCAAAATTTGTGTCTTTAGGGAATTTATCCCAAAACAATATGCCTGCTAAGGAATCCCAGAATAGGCAGAACATTCACAAAGCACATAAACTATGGGATTTACTCCCATAAGTAGTGATGGGCACCAGGTGAAAAGGGTTGGCAGCTGTACACTCGACCACATGCCCTCTTTACCACTGGCCTTCCTGGCTTATTAAATCCAGCAAAGCAGTTTTTACTGGTTGGGTCTAGAGCATACTTAATGCTTCATTGTGTGATGAGGTGGTCCCTGCTACCTTAAAAAACCCCTATGGGAAAAGGCCCTTTGTCCTTTGCCCTGGAATAAATATCAGCCAGTGGTATGTACCCTTTTCTTGGGGAAGGTGGTAGAAAAAGTTGTAGTGGGGCAGATGTAAGCATTATTTGATGACACAGATGATTTAGCTCCATTTCAATCTGGGTTCAGGACTGTCCTTGGAATTGAGTAGCCTTTGGTCACCCTAATGGATGACCTTTACAGAGAGCGGGACAAGGGTTGTGTGAGCTTTCTCCTGCTTATTGATCTTCAATACCATATTCCTGGGCTGGTTCCATGGAATAAGAATTGGTGGCACTGTGGCACAGTGCTTCCCGTTCTACCTATGGGACCAAGTGCAAAGAGTAGCATTGGGAAAGTGTTTTTTGGCCACCTGGCAATTATGCTGTGGGGGTGCTGCAGGATGCGAGTTTGTTCCCAGTGCTATTTAATATCCAAATGAAGCCACTGAGGGTGGCAATTAGAAGATGGCAGGCTAGATGCCATCATTACACTGATGGTACTCAGCTTTATTTCTCCTTAGCATCTGAATCAACAGAGGCCACGTGGGCCTTGAGTCAGTGCCTGGGTACAGTGGTGGGATGGATGAGGGAAAATAAGATGAGTTTGAAGCCTGGCAAGAAGGATTCAAACCCAGGGACACTGTGCATAAGTGGGTTCTGGTTTTGATAAATTGGTCAGTTGCCCACCTTGGATGGAGTTGCATTCCCCTTAAATGAGCAGGCAGGCAGTCTGGATCTAGAAGTTCTGTTGCTGAAGGTGTAGCTGTCCTGTGCTGTACATAATCAAACTAATATCAATATCATCAAGCCCAAAGTAATTCCCCAAGGTGGAGATTACTATGTACCACTAATGTAGGCAGGTGTCAGAGGCCTGTGAGGAACTGGAAGCAGGTAGGCTTGGGGCCCTTTAGTTCTTTGCAAGAGGAAATGAGATTATTCTTACCACGACATCTGCCTCTAACCAGGCAACATCTGTCCTCGCACCCCTGCATCCCCCTCTGATTTTTATACGTGACTGTTCAACCATATCCACTTTGTGTCTCAGGCTATTGCTCATGAGGAATCCTTTCATAGGGTCAAGGGAACCAGCTGACAGGAGCAACAGAATACTTGTCACTTGCTTCCTTGTTCACTCAGCCCTTCTTTCTCCTTTCCACTTCCATTAAAATTACTCCTTCAAATGGGGTTTTAGCAAAATGGGTGGGTGGCAGCAGCAGCAGATTTGTGGGATGTGTTGGTTTTATAATCCTTTTTTTTTTTGCACCAGAAGTGAAGTTTTAGCCCAACTTAAATATGGAGGCATAAGCTCTAGTTTTAATCAGTTTATTATTGTAAATGTGACAGTCTCCATTCTAATCTCTTGAGTGACAGAAGACATATCTGTTTATTAAGCATGAAGTGATGTGGAGAAGCTGTTGAGGCTCTGGAGGTTGAAATTATATCAGACACAACCAGTTTTGGGAGTTTAATCCTCTTCCACACAAGTTGAAGGAAATAGCATATTTTATACTACTCCAAAATATAGAATCCCTTCAGTATATTTATGTTTGCATTAGAAACATCAATCTGTCCAAATTTGGCTTTTGTCTCAATGACAACCTAGACCAAGGCTGTCCCTACCATTAGGCAGAATGAGTCACTTGCCTCAGGTGGCAGATGCAGCAGTGGCAACAATCTTCCCCCGTTATGCCTCCTGAGCTCCCTAGCTATTTGTTTTGGAGAGCAGAACTGTATATGCTGTATATGTCGTGTATCTCCCAGACTAGGCTGCTGAGATCATGTGCAGAGGACAATTCTATCCCTTTGCCAATGTTAAAATAAGAGTCAGCTGCCAGTTCAGCCATGGAATGGGGAGAGGACACCATCTTGTCCTTTGTCTCAGACAATAAAAAAATATTGAGCCAGCCTTTACTGGATCTGACACATTTATTTGTTTGCCTCTTTTAAAGTCTGTTTTGAGAAAATGCACATTTTAATGTGTACATTTAAAACTTGGTATGAGGCTTTTAAAGGATGTGGCACGCAAACTAGTTTGTATTCTGCACTGTGACTGGTGTAAAAAGAAATGTTTGTCTTATCTTATTGTATGAATATTCCTGATTTTGAAGCAATTTAGTCTGTATCCATGGCAGCCTCACTTAGTCATACAAACAGCAATTTTGAATTGTTCTGCAAATAGTCACATTTGCAGCCTTCCATATATACTTTTCTACTCCAGCTGATCAATGCAGTATTAACAAAAATAATGGACGTGATTGAAAGTACCTTCCAGGATGGTAGTTTTCTATGTCAAGGCCAATGATTCCCTAACTGCCTTCTTAGATGACAGGTATGAGTGGGACACAGCCTTCCTTTTAAATGTTACTGGGAGTCTGTTATGAAAGAGCTGCTTAATGCTGGATGGCTGGGTGGTTTAATGGCTGAATTATCCCTCCCCACTTCAGTGCCGGTAATGCCATGTCACGCCACCGTTCGTTTGCCAAGTAATACTTGTTCACAGGCATCCCATTATCCTCCCTATTGTTTTCCCGCATACATTTTTCTTTCCTTCACCCTCTGTTTCCATTTCGGACGCAGAATTACTCCCATTAGCAGAGGCAGTAATTCACTGAACATAAGATTTACTTACAGTACAGCTGTGCTGCTTTGATGATACCATCTGCCTTGAGTGCGGACAAGCCAGCTCCCCGCAGCCAGTGCTCTGCAGGAGAAGGCTTCCTTAAGACACCCAAACTTTCATGCATGCAGCAATGCACGCCTCATAAATCAGCCAGAGCAGAGAAGGGTAATAGTATGTATTTGGTAATCACTCCATGCTTGTATTTCCAATCTGTGGTGCTTGAATTTTGAATAGTTACATGCTGTAATTAGCAATTCTGCTCACCATTTTTATTTCCCTTTCCTTTTTAGATTAATGACCTAACTCAGCATTTTAAGGTACAGCCAACAAACTCTGGGCAGAGCTAGAGTAGCATAATGAATCTCTCTGTCTCTCTTTCAGCATACCATCCTAATAGCTGTGGCTCTTAATTCATGTTTCCTGTTTTTGTGTATTACAGCTTAATCAAAATGTAAGTGGAATAAATAATGTTGCCAGTTCTTACACTCGCTCTCACCAATTCCAGGCATTTTTACTACACTGTCTTTGTAATTCTGATGTTGTAAAACAAGTATGTCGCTCTGGCAGTTCTCTTTATCTCAAAATCCAAATATTGCAGTTGTCTCCCCTGTTTTCTGGGCAAGGTCGAGCTGATGGCAGAGAATACCTGCTCATTAACTCTGCAGTTTCTTTCACTGATACTTCGAGGTGCACTCGGCAGTGCATGTTATTTTGTTTGCAGTAAGTGACACTCCTGAGAATCAGTCTGCCAGGGCCTGAGTTCATAGGATTCATAAGGCAGATGTGAGTTCGGAAATGAGCAACTACTGTAACAGTGAGGAACTTGTATTGCTTATGGCTATATCTCATAAGGAGCTACAAAATGATTCTCATCCACTACTGACTGGGTCATGACACAATTAATGTACTGCTTTAGAGACTGTCTTGTAAATATATTTATAACAGCAGCTTTGAGATTAATTTTAATGTTTATGCAGGAATAGCCTGTGCGTTTTGGACTGTGTTTGTCCAAATGCTAAGTGTCAGCCCTTATGGAATGTGCATTGGCTCTTGTTGGTGATGATAATATAGTGGCCCATTTATGCGCAGGCTTAGGCACACTGAACAACTTTGTGGTCCTGCCTGTCAGACTGTTTATTTTTGCTTAAGGCACAAGTCATTGCTCTATGCTAAATTTACATAAACTTTCTGAAGCAAAAGGGAACTGTTTGTGTAGCAGAGCGCCTGACTGGAGGCACTGAATAATGGAAATAAGCCATTGGGTGTATGGGTGTATCTGGCAAATCCGTAACACGTTTCAAATCAGACTGTGCTTAGGCCTTGAGATGGAATTCTCTTAAAGGAGCATATGAATTAGGCTGCAGTCTTGTATCACCTTAACAGGGAAGAAGTCCCTTTGGACTCAGTGGGACTTATTTTGAGTAGAAGTATGTAAGTTTGCACTGTCAGATACTCAAAATAAAACAAAAAAGTAAGGAATAAAACCAAGGCCAAGTGAAAATAGCAAACAGAAAGTAGCAACAAGTGACACTGCAAGTAAATAAGTGATCACTGTCACTATGGAAAAGGAAATTGTTGGAATTCTGCCTGGGTCAGAGGAATGTGCCACAGCGTAGGCACCGGCAGATATTCCTGTCGACCTCCCCGCGTCTCTACTCTGCTGATAAGCAGGCGAGGTCCCGGCGATTCATCTCAGATGTGTGAGAGGAACACACCGTTCATCGTCTCTCCCCTTTGGTGTCCCCCAAGGAGGGAAAGAAGCAGACAGAAAACTATTTACATCTTTTATTTCTGTCTCTCATATCAGTACAGAGAAACATGTCTGCACTCGACAACAGCAAGAAGAAACTCCACCCATGTACTTCCAGTACAGGTCATATGACACACACTCTGAGCTAACTTCCGGTGCTCAGTATAGAATGGACTGCCCCTTTGTTTCCATGGCAACAGTCACAAACATCCTGTTTGGCTTTCCAGCCACAAGCAGCTGACTGAGCTGCTGGAGCCTTTGCTTGCTGCAGCATTGGTGCTTTATGGTAACATACTCCCCCTAAAGTATCAATGCGTGCTGCGAGCAAAACGTCATCCAGAGAAGAAAACAAACAGTTGTTATACTTATAACATTCCCCTGTTGTTTCAGTTCCACCCTTGGAACTACCCGCCACTGGTTTTACCAATGTACCTCTCTGGTTGTGTGACTTAGCATTACCTTGGTTAACAACTCTCTGTTGTGCCTTTGTCTCTGACTCAGACACAGCTTCAATCTGTCCTTGATCGTTTACAACAGCAACATATGCAAGGTTAGCATATTCCTTTGAATACCTCTTGTGTGGTATACCCTTCGTTGCTCTCTCAGACCTTCGTAAGAGCTGCTGCTCTTCTCTGCTTTCTGGTTCAGCCTCTGAACTCTCTGGAGAACCAGTATTAAGCTTAATCAGTGGTTTATCCTCCTTTTCTGAGGGTCTAGTCATTATTTGAGATTTCCTCTCAATGACTGTGACAACTGAGCTGTCTGAGCTATCAGTGTCATCATCATCAGTACCACTGAACTCAATAAGATCAAACTCATCATCATCATCAGAATCCTCTGTGGAAAAAAGTATGAACAATCACTCTCTCTCATTCAGGAGCACTCTCTAGAGATTTTGTGAGAATCACCTGACCAGATTCAGACAAAATTACTCTGTAGAGACCTTTTTCATAACCCACAAAGATGCCTCTGGCATTCTTTACCCCACTTGGAGCTTCTGTTCTCACATGAGACCCGAAAACCTTGAAATAGGCAACAGAAGGTTTTCTATTAAACAGCTTCTCAAAAGGAGAACATCCCAACTCTGTTGAGACTTTTCTCAACCACACATGAAGATAGGACGCTAGCGATTCGGCCCAATATTCATGTGGCAAATGTGAACTCAGCAATTGCGCATGCATCCCTTTTTGCAATTCTTTGTTCACCCTAACACAGACACATTTCTTCCATGCTTCTTCGGAAGTAGCAAGTCATCCAGGAACCTCTGGAAATCCTGTAAAAGAAAAACTGGCTTGTCATCTGTGAAAAGACAATCAATGTTAGCATCATGCATACTTTTAACCTTGTCACAAAACTCTTGAAACTTTTCTAAAGTTTCCTGCGGTTTCTTCATCATATAAACCCAAGAATAATTGGTGAAACAATCAACACACACAAGGTAATATTGTGCACCGCCTCTAGATGGTTCTAGAGGACCAATCACATCAGCATACACCCGCTGAAAAGCTCTGTGGACCTTCTTGGCCACCTTCTTGGTGTTCACACTGGTCACACCTGCAAGAGAAATTTCGTTAGAATCAGAAGTATTACATTTCATGTAATCACTTTGATCAAAAGTCAACAAATACAGTCCATCTTTCTCTTTCGCAGTAAGAAACAGTTCTCCATCTTTGTAGATCTTGCATCTTTTAGCATCATAGTACAGTTTTAGTCCCTTCTTTGCAATCTGCGAAGCACTCAGCAGACTAAATTTCAGTTCTGGAACCAGGTAAACATCGCTTATAGTCAAGTTCAGACTCTCAAGATACACAGTTCCAATTCCGGTCGCTTCCAGTTCTTGACCGTTGGCTTGTTTCACAGTGAAGCTTTGCTTCTTCAACGTCGAAAACAGTTCTCTGTGTGGGCAGAGATGCTTCGTGGCGCCGGTATCGATTGTGAATGCATTCCCAACATCTGGCGTGGTTCCTTTCGCCATCATAGCCTTTGCAGGTTTCATCTGGCACTTGGTACGGCTTTTGCTTGACGCCTCAGGCTTCGTAGAGCTGTTCTTGGCTCCTTTTGACTGACGTGGCTTCTTACAGTTTCGCTGTAGATGCCCAGTCTGTCCACAATTATAGCATCGGACGGCACTCAATGCTACGGCATACTCTCCAGTAGCATCAGCAGTGGGAAGATTTGAACTCTGTTCTTGCCTCCCCCTGTCTTTCACTTCCAGTGCAGCAAGTCTGTCGTGTTCGTTCAGGACGACGGCACATACTCTTTCCGCGGTCAGATCCTGAGCAGGTAGCGAACCAAGCTGACTGGCAACAACCTTGTAGGTGCGGTTAAGGCTGTTTATCATCATGAAGCAAAACACTTCCTCCTGTAGACGGAAATTGCGTTCCACCATCTGTTGACGCAGAAACTTCATCTCTGTCAGGTGCGCTTGAACATCTCCATCAGGTGCTAATCTCAGATTGGTCAACTTCTCAAAATACAGCAACGCTGAAGAACCAGCATCTCTCTGATGCGTTGTACGCAGCGTGTTCCAAACCTCTTGCGCAAAATCCAAATGCTGTATATGCACAAGCTGCTCATCTGAGACACACAGAATTATTGCAGTCCTAGCCTTCACATTCTGTGACTCCCAAGCACGCGTTGGTGCTGCTGGGATGGGATTCTGCAGCATAGCCTTCATCTTTACAGACCAAGATGAATAATTGTCATTGGTCAGGAGGGGTGGAGAAGGCAAGCCTCCCCCCTTCTTGGCATCCATTTTGAGTCTTTGCCTTGACTCTAAAACACAAGCCTCTAAAATCCAATAGCTGGCTTGTTTACTCTCTTGACACCTGGCAACTCTGACACTGGCTGCGTTGGAAAGTCCCTTCCAGCAGTTCGTGAGGACCTAGTCATAACAAAACTTTGTTTTCGCTTCTCTGAAGCATAGTCTGACTGTCCAGCCCTCTTGAGTAACTTTCCATTTCTCCTCTCTGAGGCACAGCCTTCTGAAGGACGTTGCCTAGCAACAGCGCATTCCTTTCCTCGGACAGGAAACCACAAAAATGCCCGGAATGCAGGCCTCTTCTAAGTTGGAGCTGCTTTCCCACACACGCTCTCCGTGAAGCAGAGAATGAATCATTCTGCATTCACACTTTTAAGCCCTTAAAAGTCTCATACCTTGAGCATCGGCTTGGCTGTCAGCTTCTTCTGGTCAGCTTCTGGCTGCAGAGAATCAGCCTCTCAAATCAGGCTTCCATGGAGCAGAGGAGGACAATTCACCAGCCTCTCATCCAGAGGTCGATGGATCGAAACCATCCGAAGGCTGCCACTGTTGGAATTCTGCCTGGGTCAGAGGAATGTGCCACAGCGTAGGCACCGGCAGATATTCCTGTCGACCTCCCCGCGTCTCTACTCTGCTGATAAGCAGGCGGGGTCCCGGCGATTCATCTCAGATGTGTGAGAGGAACACACTGTTCATCGTCTCTCCCTTTTGGTGTCCCCCAAGGAGGGGAAAGAAGCAGACAGAAAACTATTTACATCTTTTATTTCTGTCTCTCATATCAGTACAGAGAAACATGTCTGCACTCGACAACAGCAAGAAGAAACTCCACCCATGTACTTCCAGTACAGGTCATATGACACACACTCTGAGCTAACTTCCGGTGCTCAGTATAGAATGGACTGCCCCTTTGTTTCCATGGCAACAGTCACAAACATCCTGTTTGGCTTTCCAGCCACAAGCAGCTGACTGAGCTGCTGGAGCCTTTGCTTGCTGCAGCATTGGTGCTTTATGGTAACATGTTCCATGGTTCCATGTGAACCTCCATTTTGTGGGTGGAATTGTGTAAAATGAAAAGTTTGCAAGTTCCTGCTTCTATCGTCTTCTTGTCGTTGCTGCTGCTGTTTTCCATTTATAGACTTCTTACTACCAGTAGATATTGAAGCTGTTTGCAGTAGATAAAAATAAATATATTATGTGTGCACGCAATAAGTACCACAAAATAATATCAAACAATTTACATGAAAAATGCATAAACAGTATCCATATCTATAATAACAGTATCAATATAAAGTCAAAGAGCATTACAAAAGCGGCAACATAAAACACACTATTCATATAACCACTCACCCAGCCTCACTCTCGCCATCCATTCCCACAACCACTACAGTCATTCACCACCTCATGTGTTATCTCTGTCAATCAACCACTCACATGCAAACCACACATGCTCAGTAATACTGCAACCCACATGCAAAGGATAGCTGTCAAGCACACACATACAAGATACTCTTCTAATCTCTGAACCAGTGACGGAATCATGCCCCATACTCCCCGGACCATCTCATCTTCCCCTCCCATCTCTTGCCCAAGAGGGGCTCTGTTCTATACTACAGCAGGCTCTCACCCTGCTTCCATCCACTGACTCCCAACTACATAATCAGACCATGCAGGGAATGGCCTATCTTGAACACTTGTTTCATTTGCATGTATCACATGTGTTTCTCACTCTTCCTTGAAGGAACTGGAGCAGTCACAGTCCTGTAACATACATTAGGTTGAATAAGTGGCTGGTCCAAGGTCATTCATAGCACAACTCTATGTTTACTTGGAAGTAAGCCTTCCTGTGTGCAGTGTAGCTTACACTATCCCTAGTAAATTGGTTCAGATTGTAGCCCAGTGAACTTAATGGTTGATTGTTTACCTGGGCCTTGCGTTCCCTGCTCCCGATCTAGCACCAAAGCCCTGATGAAGGGCTTTAGCTCAATTGTTGAACACCTACTTTGCAAACAGAATGTCCTCGTGTCAGTCCCCAGTATCTTCAGTTATGGCCAGAAAAGGCCCCCATCTACAACTCTGGAGAGCTGCTGCCAGTCAGTGCAGACAGCATTGAGCTCAATGGACCAATGGTCTGACTTGGTACAAAGCAGCTTCCTATGTTTCTACATTATACCAGTGTTCTGAAAAGGTGGTAGTAGTTAGGTGATGTGCCTTGTTTTATTCCAGTACAGTGGTACCTCGGGTTACATACGCTTCAGGTTACATACGCTTCAGGTTACAGACTCCGCTAACCCAGAAATATTACCTTGGGTTAAGAATTTTGCTTCAGGATGAGAACAGAAATCGGGCTCCAGTGGCGCGGCAGCAGCAGGCCCCATTAGCTAAAGTGGTGCTTCAGGTTAAGAACAGTTTCAGGTTAAGAACAGACCTCTGGAACGAATTAAGTACTTAACCCGAGGTACCACTATATTAAGTTTTCACATGTTTAGCCAAGAGAATAACTCCATATGTCCTCCTGTGGAATCAGAACTGGTCCTGCCCGCCCCCCTCATAATAGACTAGTGCTGATATTTTGGGGAACAGGTTTAGTCTTGATAAAACCAGGACTTTATACGTTTTTTTGGGTCTCATGTGTGGTAAGCTTAAGAATCTGCCCTGGATACCAGAAAATGTTCATTTCACAGAGAAAAAACGGTGAAGCTCAGAACTGCCCCCTTCAAATAGGTAAAACATGAATCCTTCTCTCCCAACACCAGCAGACAAAGCAGGCAATGCTGGCAGCCAAACAACAGCAAAAGTTTTTAAAAACAAAAATTAAAGAAAAATAACAATTGGGAAGGCAAGAGAACCTTGGTGGACAGCAAGGGGTGTGTGTGTGTGTGTGTGTGTGTGTGTGTGTGTGTGTGTGTGTGTTTTGGTATGTGTGTGTGTGTGTGTGTGTTGGTGTATCAGAGGATACCATGTTTGGAACACCTGATTTAGGTCTTTGTTGTAAAGCAAAGCTAATAGCCCATTCCCCAACATAGATGGAAATAGTTGCACATCAGCATATTTCATCTTCCATTTGTTCATCTTTTCTCCATAAACAGTGGTATCTCGGGTTATAAACTCCGCTAGCCCAGAAGTAGTACCTCAGGTTATAAACTTTGCCCCAAGTTGAGAACGGAAATCGCGTGTGGTGGCAGTGGGAGGCCCCATTAGCAAAGGCACACCTCAGGTTAAGAATGGTTTCAGGTTAAGAATGGATCTCTGGAATGAATTAAGTTCATGACCCGAGGTACCACTGTATTATACTGTCTGTTGAATCAGCTCGGAGGTGTCAAACATTTGTAGCTTTAGGTCATCTGGAGCACATTCAGTGGTGAATTCTCTTGCACCATCAGGCAGCTCAGTTTCTTCTTGATATACCGTATTTTTCGCTCTATAGGACACACTTTTTCCCCTCCAAAAATTGAGGGGAAATGTGTGTATGTCCTATGGAGCGGATGCAGGCTCCTTGGCTTCAGCGAGCGCAACGCTAAGCCTCCGAAGTGCAGAGGGAGCGCTCCCTCCGCGCTCCGGAGGCTTCGTGTTGCTTTTGCTGAAGCCTGGAGAGTGAGAGGCGTCGGTGCACACCGACCCCTCTCGCTCTCCAGGCTTCAGGGATAGCTGCGCACAGCCCCTCCGGAAGCCAAAACAGCGAGCTGCTCTTTGGGGCTGGGGGAGGGGGGAATAAGATTTTTTTTCTTGATCCCCCCCCTAAAAACTAGGTGCGCCCTATGGTCTGGTGTGCCCTATGGAGCGAAAAATACGGTACTTTGCTGAAACCCAGACAGTTGTACCACAGGTTATGATCTTGCCACCTTGCTCAGTAATTCTTTACTATCTTAATCCCAACAAATGCATAACTAAGCGTGGCATTTATACTACAAGGATGTAGAAGAGAAAACTCTGTGAAGAAACAAACGGGCTTGGCACAGCTGGATGTGGTAGCAGGTGAATGCCAGAGGTCTAGTCATATGCAGCAGGCCTGTGGAACTTACTAATATTGCAGCATTGGGGAAAGAACCTGAATGGAGTTTTATTTAAATGGCTAAGTAAATATGAATTTAAATACACACCTCAGAGTTATTAACCAGAATATTTGGTTTAATAAATAAATAAATAAATAGATCTGTACAGATCCGTCCTAGGTGCCTGTTAAGAAAATTAGAAGTCTAGGCTAAAGCAAATAATATTTTTTGCTGGGGAATAGATAAATTTTAATTGCTTTGGTGCTTGCTTTGTGTTATTGCTTGAGGTTCATAAATATTCCTCACCAAGTAGTAGAAAATTTTTATGCAGCCTTTGTAAGCCTAAGATCAAAATGTAAATATATTGACAGGAACGGCCTCTGGATGAAATTGCTGAAAGCAGATATTGATCAAAGGGTGTCGTATCTGTAGAGAGTCCTTCCCTGTCACTGTGAGGCAAGTATTGGAATGAGGCTGCAAGGGCAGTTATTATACTTCACAATTACTGGGGATCCAAGAGGTGCTTGTTGCCCCTTTCCAAAATTTCATAAGAATTCTCTGGTTCTTGATTTTAATGGGAACCCATATTTTATTGGTACTCCATTTTATTATATGGCACTTCTTTGTTGCTATGCTATTATTATTGTATTTTAATTTATGAATCACCTGCTCTGAAGCATAATATATATATAAAACAACTGGATATATAAAAACAATTTTATAAAAACAGTTAAAGGAGTTACATGTATAAAAATAATTCAGCATCAGGGTAAGAAAGTTGAACTGTGTATTGGAGTTGCACATCCTTGATTCAGATCTTGAATAGTGATGCTTGTGAAATTTGCAGCCATCGTTGTGCTTTGATTCAAATAACGTACATGTACATGGGTACTCTAAAGGAAGAGAGATCCAGATTGGAAACTATGACAAACTGCACAGAAAAGAGATGGAACAGAATACATATATGTATTTGAGGACCCACTCCTTTCTTCTGATTGTAATATGCTTTGAGGGGTTTTTTAAATAAACAAGTGGTGTATCAATTTTATGAAATTTAAAAAATACATAAATTGCTTAAATTAATTTTAATATTGTATTTTTATTTTGTGGTAGCCCCGCCCCCAAAGGAAACCTTATGGTAAAGGACCATCATGATCTGGTGCCCTCCATAAGTCGTTTGACTCTAGCTCCCATCAGATCCAGCCAGCATGACCAATGGTGAAGGATGCTGCTAGTGATGGGAGTTGTAGTCTAGTATATATTCTAGTATAAATTCCCCATCCCTGATCTAAACCAGAGAATTAAACTTCTGTGTTATTCTCTTCTTTTGCATTTTCTTAATTAACATACACTGTAGATGGAAAGCATAGGTACAAGGTTGATTACATTTTTGCAACATGGTCTTGCTGTCTTTCATGTAGTGACTTGTGTGCTGGCAGAAGTTCCTGTTCTAATATGGAGATGGTGTTGGATGCATTGTTCCACCAAGGCTCCTCACTCCAGTTCATGCTTCTTTCACGCTCACTCTGCAGCCCCCAGGCTTCGTGGGGTGCCCAAGAAACTGAAGTAGGAGGAAAAGATTGGGAAAGCTCCCTTGTACATGCTGACATATTTGCATCTGACTTCACAGACCTTCATTCCCTGCCTTCCTGCCATGTCGTTTTGTTTGTCGGTGACCGTTGCACTGGCCAGGTCTTTGCACTTTCATGCTGAAACGGAACTCTGTGTGTGGGAACATAATCACACTGGCACACATCCCCTCTTCTATCTTTTCCTAGTCAAAATATTTTATGAAACCACAAACATTGCAATTAAATTGAATTGTATAGATTTGGTAATTTTATAGAAAGGCATTTAGAATGTGAGTTTATAATTTGAGCTTCCCTCCTGCAAATTGTTTTGGCACAGGGGACATTCTGGCGCCCGGGATGCTGATTCTTATCTATTCCTTACTAAAAACCCTGTCACTGGTTCAGTGGGATGGAACCTAATTTAAGTAACATCAGGAGAAAAAATAGCTGTGCTGGGTATATTTAATGGCACATTTGTGTGAAGAGCGAGGAGTGAGAATAAAATTCCCCAGGGCTACAGTCTTGTGCACACTTTCCTGGGAGTAATTCTCACTGAACTCAGTGGAACTTACTGCTGAGTAGACTGTGCTGTTAAGTAACATAAATGCAAGCAACAAAATATTGTCCCACAAAAGGAAATGTGCTGTATCAGCATGGCGACTGTAAGCAGCAAATGGGTAATTTTAAAATTTTGTTACATGCTTCCCATTTCCTCCAGCAGTGAGAAGTTCCCAGGGTTGCACTATGTTTCCTTTGCATGTGAGAGTACTGAAGAGTACATCAACTTTGTGATAGTTTCTTTATTTGCAAATAGATAATCAAGACATAAATTAAGGCAAAGAGGCAAGGCAGCAGATCTGTGGCCCCAGATCAGATCTCCAGGAAAGAGCCTGCACACCAAGTTGCTTCACCTGCAGGAAACTTCACTTTTTCTGTCCTTCTATCTTGTCTCCAGATTCAGAACATTCTGCAACCACACATCTTAGACTTCTCCCTGCAGGTGAATTGCCCATTTAGGGGAATATCCATAACTATTCTTTTCAGGAATTACTAAGATAGTTTTGTCAAATCTCTAAGGAAGAAATATTTTCAGCAGAAACGGCAGTAATAGGCTAGCTCACTGTGATGGGACAGAGCATGTTACAATTCATGCTTTGAACAGAGAATGACCCCAAATGTACTGATAAGGCTTTTTAAAGGTTTTTGTTTTTTTAACTCACACAGTTGCATTCTGAACAGTGTCAGTGGTGGCTATTTGCAGATAAACGACTGAGGAATAGATATAACCAGTTCTATTTTGATTCATTGTGTAGCTGCTTAAACAAGCAAGGACATAGATACATCTTAAAGCAATTTTAAAATTGTTGGCTACCAGTGCACTCAGTGTTTCTTTTTTTTTTTTTATAAAATTTTTATTGGTTTTACAAGAGTTTTTATAACAGACAAACATAAAAGAAAAACAGACAAACAAACAAATATAATTTCAAAATGTCCTTTCATAAACTTCTTTCCTCGGACTTCCCCATACCTCCCCTTTCTGCATCCTCATGTCCAAGTTTTATAGCAACATATAAATGTTTTTTCCCATCCTAATTCATCATAGTCCTTTCTTAATCTAATCTTATATTACTGCAACCCTTTCTCTCTGTAGAATCTCGACATTCTAAACTTCATCAAGTTTATAATAGTTCTTAAGATAAATCTTAAATTTCTTCCAGTCTTCTTCCGCAGTCTCCTTTCCCTGGTCACGAATTCTGCTCGTCATTTCCGCCAATGTCATATAGTCAATCACTTTCATCTGCCATTCTTCCAAGGTGGGTAAATCTTGTGTCTTCCAATACTTTGCGATCAGTATTCTTGCTGCTGTTGTTGCATACATGAAAAAAGTTCTATCCTTTTTTGGCACCAGTTGGCCGACAATGCCCAAGAGAAAGGCCTCTGGTTTCTTAAGGAAGGTATATTTAAATACCTTTTTCATTTCATTATATATCATCTCCCAGAAAACCTTAATCTTCGGGCATGTCCACCAAAGATGATAAAAAGTACCCTCAGTTTCCTTACATTTCCAACATTTGTTATCAGGCAAATGGTAAATTTTTGCTAGCTTAACTGGGGTCATGTACCACCTATAGACCATTTTCATCACATTTTCCTTTAAAGCACTACATGCCGTAAATTTAATACCAGTGTTCCACAACCTTTCCCAGTCAGCAGACATAATATTATGACCAATGTCCTGTGCCCACTTAATCATAACTGATTTAACTGTTTCGTCTTGTGTATTCCATTTCAACAGCAAGTTATACATTCTTGACAAATTCTTAATATTGGGTTCTAACAATTCTGTCTCAAGTTTTGATTTTTCCACCTGGAAGCCAATTTTCCTGTCTTGTTTAAAAACCTCCATTATTTGATAGTAGTGGAGCCAATCTTGTACTTTGGGTTTTAATTTTTCATGGCTCTTTAATTTCAGTTTCTCTCCATCCTGTTCTAAGATCTCACAATACTTTGGCCATCCGACCTCCATATTAACTTTCTTGTGGGCCTTAGCCTCTAAGGGTGACAACCATCTAGGGGTTTTGTTTTCCAACAGATCTTTGTATCTCATCCAAACATTAAACAACGCTTTCCTTACAATATGATTTTTAAAGGCACTATGCACTTTGATTTTGTCATACCATAAATATGCATGCCAGCCAAATGCATTATTGAAACCTTCTAAGTCCAAGATATCTGTATTCTCGAGGAGCATCCACTCTTTCAGCCAGCAGAATGCTGCTGCTTCATAATACAATTTTAAGTCCGGCAGGGCAAATCCCCCTCTTTCTTTTGCATCTGTTAAAATTTTATATTTTATTCTGGGCTTTTTGCCCTGCCAGACAAATTTCGCAATATCTTTCTGCCACCTCTTGAAACAGTCCATCTTGTCAATAATCTGCAAAGTTTGAAATAAAAATAACATTCTAGGCAATACATTCATCTTAATCACTGCAATTCGGCCTAACATTGACAATCTCAAATTTGACCATATTTCTAAATCTTTTTTAATTTCTGACCAACATTTTTCATAATTGTCCTTATACAGATTCAAGTTTTTAGATGTTAAATTAACCCCTAGATATTTCACCTTCTTAACCACCGTCAGACCTGTCTCTTCTTGAAACTTATTCTTTTCCATATCTGTTAGGTTTTTCCCTAAGACTTTAGTTTTTTGTTTATTCAATTTAAATCCAGCTACCTGTCCAAATTGTTGGATTATTTCCAACACTCTTTTTGTACTAGTGTTTGGCTCCTGCAAGGTCAAAACCAGGTCATCTGCGAACGCTCTTAACTTATAATGTTTGGTTCCGACCTTTACACCTTTAACCTGCTGGTCGTCTCTAATCATGTTCAGCAACACCTCCAGGACCGAAATAAAAAGCAATGGGGAAATTGGGCACCCCTGTCGTGTTCCTTTTTCTATCTTAAGTTCCTCAGTTATTACATTGTTTACAATCAACTTAGCTTTTTGTTCGGAATATATTGCACCCATACCATTCTCAAATCCTTGTCCTACCCCCATCCCATGAAGATTCTTTTTCATAAAACTCCATGAAATATTGTCAAAGGCTTTCTCCGCATCCACAAATATCAAAACTGCTTTAGTATTTATGTTCACCTCTAACTTTTCCAAAATGTCTATTATATTCCTAACATTGTCTGAGAGGTGTCTTTTTGGGAGAAAGCCTGCTTGGTCTCTGTGAATCTTCTCCATCAGTACTCTTTTAAATCTTTTTGCTAAAATGTCTGCAAAAATTTTGTAATCCACATTCAGTAACGAAATTGGGCGGTAGTTCTTCAGTTGAGTCTTTTCAGTCTCTGTCTTTGGTATGAGTGAGATATATGCTTCTTTCCACGATTCGGGTGCCTTTTTTCCCTCTAGGATCTCGTTACAAACTTCCTTTAACGGTTGTATCAGCCATTCCTTTAAAGATTTATAATATCTGGAAGTCAGTCCGTCTGGCCCTGGAGATTTGCCCAATTGCATGTCCTGAATGGCACCCTCTATCTCTTGTTCAATCTTACTCACGGGTCTTTTTTGTCCAGATTATTCAGGAAGGGAATCGGCGCTCTCCACTAATGGCGACGCGGCTTCACCCTGCGGGCTGGGTAGCGATTCTCAGCACCGCGCTCCCCGTTGTCGTTCCGGAGCCTTTAAAAAGGCTCTTTCTGCGGTAAAGGGGGGCGCTTCAGGTGCCCACCGAATCTCCTTGTTCACAGGCTCCGTTCCTGTGATTTTAGGGGTCCCCCGCTTGCCGTAGCGGGTCAGACCCGAACTCGCAGAGCCGTCCTCTCTCCGGAGCTCGGAGAGGGAGCAGCCATTAGCGCTGGCGCCGAACCGGAAGTCCAGTGCACTCAGTGTTTCAGCCAACCTCTGCATTGAGTGGTAGAAATTAAAGGGTAAACATGTATTTATCAATAGCAGCATTTTATTTTTGAACTTCAGAAAGCCCTGTTGAAAAATTCCCAATGTGAATTAGTTATGGGACTTGATGGGTGGTATGCATTGATTCCTAGCAATGCAGAGACAAATTTCCTTTTGTGCCTGCAAAAGGGAGCTGAGGTAGCAGGAGAGGGGGAAATGAGAGCCATAGCATGACTGGATAAATTATAAACATTCATGATAAAGTGGGCAGGAAGTCTGACTGCTGTTGGAGTGCTATCCAAAATAGATTATTAAGTGGAAATATTCCATTGAAAATGGACCTCAGCGAAGTGTTTGAGAAGACAGGTGGGAGACATAGGTTGGGTTCAGGCATGTTGGGGGGCTTGTATTTTTCCAGTTTTGTTATAAGAGTATCAGATGGAGTTGTATCTTATATAGCAGGTGACATAATGGCAGCGAGCCACTGTGGCCAGCAGGTACAACGTTAGAATTGGCTCTGGAAGGTCTGTTTCCAAAAATGCCATGTCCTAGACTTTCTGGGATCTTGACTCACAATGCAGCCCTTGTCTATTCAAAAGTTAATCCAAACTGAGTTAAATGGGATTTACTCCCAGGTAAGGGACTGCAGCTTCAGTTACCCACCTGTAAAACTGGCACAATAATTATCTGCATCCTCGAACTTAGAGAACAAATAGCATTATGCCTGAAAACAGGCAGAAGTGGCTTGCAGAAAGGGGCCACTACACTAGGATCCTCCATTGCTACATTTTGCACAGCGGTTGCATGGAATTCTTGTTTGCAAGAATTCTGAATTCTGCAAGGCCTGGGTTACTTTTGATGGAAATTATGTTGTGTCTGTAAAAAACAAAACCCTAGAGAAATGCTTAATAAGGATTAATAATTATTTCCTTGAAGCAGAGAATGTCTGCTAACTGATGACATCAGTCTCCTTTCAAATGTCTTGATGGTTCCAGATGCTTAGAAATGCCACAGTATTTTTAGCTTCAGCTGTCACAGGAGGAATAAATCCCTTGCCCTTTGGAATCTCTGGTCTAGTTCTAAGGGAACTGTAGTTCAGCTGTTCACTTGGGGCTGACTGTTCTCAGCTAATCCTAGTTACCTTTTCATGGTGCAATAGGAAAAATGTCTGTTGAGAATGGATTCTGTTCCCAGTTGAATAAATGTAGCCTCTAGATAATTCCAGTAGTATTCAATAGCTAAAATCAGACTACTTTTATTATAGAGGGATACAAGCTACAACTTTTAAACTAATGTAGCCAATGTGGTTTCAGTGGGAGAAAATAGTCTATATCACAATTTAATTTAAAAAATTGACAGTTAATTAAAAAAAAAATCTTCCATCAAATGAAATGAATTTTCTAGGCAGCACTGTACGGCAGTGTAAAGATAAAAGCCCAGTATTGGTTTATAGTGTATGTTTCCATGACAGGAATTAAACTAAATAGATCAAAAAGTTGTCCTTTTCTACAGCAACAGGTGTTTTCTGTGGTTATGAATTTCTATTGAGAAACTTCAGCTGTTTTGTGTAACTTGCATGCTTCTATGTCAACGGAAGTTGGGCAGTTGTATATCATCCACAACTGCCTACATATCAAGCTATTCAGTTGTGTTTGTGAATGTGTGAGAGAGGACTCTATTTGTATAGTAGAAATGAGAATAACATAGGAGACAGGATTGTTTGTCTGCATTGATATGGAAATATCCTTTATCAGTTTCCCTGATCGTTAGTATATAGAGGTTTGTATACCTGTGCAGTGTATACACAAACACAGAGAGAGAGGGGGGGGGGAGAGAGAGAGAGAGAGAGAGCCTCACCATATTCACATCCAAGACAGTGGTTCCCAAACTCCCCCATCCCATGGAGCACTTGAAAACTGCTGAGGGTCGTGGCAGACCATGTAGTGATTTTTCTGCCTGTTGCAGCAATTTTAATGTACAGTGGTACCTCGGGTTAAGTACTTAATTCATTCCGGAGGTCTGTTCTTAACCTGAAACTGTTCTTAACCTGAAGCACCACTTTAGCTAATGGGGCCTCCTGCTGCCGCCGCGCCACACGATTTCTCTTCTCATCCTGAAGCAAAGTTCTTAACCTGAAGCACTATTTCTGGGTTAGTGGAGTCTGTAACCTGAAGCGTATGTAACCCGAGGTACCACTGTACTGTGCAATATACTGTATTATTTTTAATTGAATTAAGGTTCAGCTTCTTAAGCCTAGTCTCCCATTCTAAGAGAAATATACAAATCTAGGGGGTGGGGCTTATATACCTAGAAAACATTATAATGAATATTTATTACCTTTATAGGGCAATAAACACTTCCTCCAAGGAGCTCAAAGGTGTGTGCATGGTTCCCCCCAACCTCCATTTTGTTCTCACCACAGCAATGTGAGGCAGGTCAGACTGAAAGATAGTCACCTATTAAATAAAAACCCAAGGCGGATAAAAAGACTTTTATCACAGGGCAGGTTATATATGTGGAAGCTCAATCAGGTTAGGAGCTCTGGAGAATTTGCTTTGTTTTTTCTTTATTGTGAACCATTCAAAGAGCTTTGCTATGGTGGTGCACAAATATATCCAATAAATAAAATATGAGAACAGAAACCCATACATATTTAGAGATCAAAGCAAAATAAACAAACGAACAAAATACCTGAAGTAACGAAGGAGCCCCTTTCCTTTTTAAAGCAATTCTCTGTTAAATAGCCTGTCGGAACTGCCTACTGAATGGTTAATAATGCTGGAAGTAAAACAGAGAGTAAAATAAAGCTTCCAAAGTAAACAGAAACTTCCTATAGAGGTGGAAACATTTGCACTTCCATTTGTCTGTCGCTGTGGACCACTGCAGAAACATGCTGGCTAATATCAAAAGGGAAGAGGTCCCAGCGCTGTGAAAGGTTTTTAAAGCCTTCCTACACGAGTCAGAATTGCATTAGTCTCAGCATGTATTATCAGTAAACCTAGGAAGGGCATCGACAGGTGAGGAAAGTAGTTACAGCTAGGTCACAGTAGGAGCCTATTAAGCTTCCTTCTCTGTAATTACCACAGTTTTCTCTGCAGTAATGGTATTGCCAAGATGCCTTGAATTTGTTTGGAATTCCCCACCCCCTTATTTAGAAAAAGAAATGGTTGGGGGTTTTTTGGGGGGGAGCAGAATATGTGTGTTAAATTTCCTTCCCTCCTAATTTAAAAACTTCCTGATATGTACTTTACTACAATGACAAACAAACTCCAGATAGCAAAGTTGCTATTTGCACAGGAGATCAAAGAATTTTCATGCTATTGTTGATACACAGATTTGAAAATATTGAGATGGCCAAGGAAACTGTAATCAATTAATAATTTTGCAAGACTGTTTATTAAAATGGGTAAGTGCTTTACTAAACAAAACTTTAATTGAAACTGTCAAAAGTGATCCACGGCTGCGTTGCAATTTTCTCATTCACACATCATTTCCTCTGCAGTTTAGTTAAATTATAAATACTGCTCTTTATTCTAGTCAGATGTCTTGCCATGTAATGCTTTAATTTTATGGATCCTAAAGTTTGGGTGCAAGATGTTCACTAATGTCAAGTTATAAAATCTATATTAGGGCAGTATCTTTATTATGCCAACTAAAATGCCCATAGTGTGCAAGGTTTTGAGGTCTCCAGAACCCTTCTTCAGGCAAGGTGAGACCTCCCAGATGTGCTTAGATCATCTGCCACCCTGATTGCAACCCATAGAGCTAAAGATGCAGTGCCTTTAGCCACCCCTGGGCTCAACGGTACTAAAGGGTGGTGGAGTGGAAGCTGATGGCTGATGAAGCTGTGCAGTCTGCAAGATAAGTGTGAGGGTAAGTAATAGAAATCCACATAAGGCTCTTATAGGTACGTTGCAGGTTGCAGGTTACATCAAGGCCTGCTGGAAAGAAAGGGCACACACTGGCAGCCCAGCTGCTACCTAGGCCTGTCTCCATCCTTTGGCAAAACACACAGAGGCTTCCTTGGTAGGTGGAAAACCAAAATTAAAAAATGAGGCTGTTCCTACATTAGCAAAGCTTGACATACATTTGAGATAGTGTGCTAAGTAACAAAAAGGGAACAGAAGCCCAGTTGCGTGGCTTTAGCAAATAAGTTGCAGGCAACATTCTGTCAGGGAATAAGATAAAAACTTTATTTAGTCTTCATTCATCTTCATCCTACTTCCCCACCTTATCTCCTAGGGCTATTTCACAGGCCCTTCCTCTACTCATCAGTGCCATCTTCTGTGTCTGATAGGTGGTCCCAAAAGCTGCTGCTGGGCAGCCAAGGGTCAGCATAGGATCATTATTCAGGCTTGGCCATACTCTTCCATCACTGAATGGATTTTCTGTCTGTCAATGCCTCTCTACCTACCTACTACATTTGTGTCCCACCCTCCTTCAAAGAGTTCAGAGTACCTTCTGTAGAAGCTAATTTGTTTTATCCTCAGAATTGCCTTGTGGCTAGGCTGAGGAAGAATGGCTGGACTCAGATCAATTGGTGAATTGCATCACTGAGCAAGGATTCTTACCCAGGCCTGATCAGCTGAAATCCAACACAGATGAGGGCAGGGATAGGAGGGAGAGCATGGATGCATTGTGTGGTCATGATCCTCCAAACCATGGTTTGGAAGATTGTCTGAATGCTGCCAGTTTCTATTTAGGTGTAGAATAGGACCACAGGAATTGTGTTTGGGTGAGCCAGAGACAGGAAACAGTTCAGAATATCCAAGAAGAATTTTTTGTGAGCATATGGATGGAACAGTTTCTTTTACAGAAGAGTTCATGGGCACTTTCAACTTGGATCACACACAAAATGTGCTGTGTGGCTTGCAATGCATATTGAAGGTGCACTCTGGTGCACTGCTTTGTGCCCAGTCTCTTAATCCCAAGCATTGGCATTAGTTTTTCTGTTGTAAACCCACAAAGAAGAAGAAAATGTTACAAAATAGATGTACAAAATACACTGCAAAGCATTATGAATGCTAGCTTAACAGAAAGAAGAAAGTTGTAAGAAGAATTCCTGTTGCAATTTGGACAGAATTCCAAGTTCAGTTTCAGTTCTTTTCCAGTATGCTTTGGAAGATCACAGTATCTTTTTTTCTGTAAAGGACATCTTGGCATATCTAACCTGGCTTTATTCCAACTTGCCATAAGTGAACGAGAGAATTTGAGGGATGAATGCTTATCTCTGAAGGAAAAAATATATATCAAAGGTTCTTGTGGCCAGCTGTTTCCTGCCCCAGCAGAACACTGGACAGCATCTGGAAAGCAAACACGCACCCCATCCCCCACGTTAGATAGCATTCCTCAGCAGCATCTGGAAATAAATGGGGAAATACTATCTAACTTAATGGGGTGTTTCTGCTCAAATTAGATACTTTCTGTGCTTTTTGTGTGTGGAAGAAATGAGGTCCCAGCACAAAATGGCTGCCATAGGCATAAAAAAATAATAAAGGTGTCTGTATTCTGTGTTGTGTCAGTGAGTAAGTCACACAGTCAAAGTCCTGGATACCCTCTTAAAGAAGCTTTTGACGTTACGTTGATGTGAAGGAAGCAGCAAGCACAATTCACGCATGGTACCCTGTGGGAGCTAGGAGTGTGAGCCATTCTTCACCAACCGTGTGTTGTCCTAATGCGAGTGGTGATACCAGGTTGCAAAAGGCAGAGGTGGGAAGAGGTCCCTAGTTCATATTCTGTCCCAGCCATGGGCTTAATAGATGGCCTTGGACAAGCCACCCTTTCTAAAGCCCTAACCAGGTGTGCTGCTTGAGTGCAAAGGGTACATGCAGGCAAAGATGAGTGTACTAAGCTCCAGCCCCCACATTGCTATACCTCTGCTGCTTTCCACAAGTTGGAGGGAGAAATCTGAGGTGGCAAGACTCCTCTATCTGTGGAGGTTCCCTGTGCTACTTGGACCCCTCAAAAAAATGGGGTAACTCCCACAAGTAGAGGGATAGCTGTTTCAGACTTCGCTCTTCAACTTGTGAAGAGTCGTGGGCATAGCAGTGGAAGCAGAGCATTGTGCACTTGTCCCCACTTGAACTGGGTCTTTGCAACTCGAACAAAATGCCTGCCTCAGCTCTTTCTGAACCTCTGTGCATACAGGAGTTGTGTGTGTGTAAATGTAGATGTGTGTGTGTTTCTGTATGTATATTATTTAATGCTGCTCTTAGTGCAATGCACAGTACCTTGTTGGTTGTGGAGATAACATGAAAGCTAATGTGACTTAAACCCGGGGCTTTTTTTCCATCCAGAACTCACCAGAACTCAGTTCTGGAACCCCTCAGGTGGGTGCCAGTGCCATTCTAAGAGAACAAGGGAGGTGTTCATGGTGAGTTCCAGCACATATTTTCTAGAAAAATAGCTCTGCTTAAACCCAACAGTGTCTAAAAAGAGAGCACAAGAAAATGCCTTTTAAAAGTCACAATAATTCCATTATGCTTTTTTTAAAAAACAGCTGTATGTCAGATGAGAGCTTGCGGAAACCCTGGGCATGAACTTTAAATAACAATAAATATAAGTAGCTGTATCAACTTACATGGGAGTAAGCCCCATTGAACCCAGTGGAACTTACTTCTGGGTAGACCTGTAATCATCTTTGTCTCGGCTTGAGACCATACATAGTACGATAACATGAATAAATTTTCCATACTATGGCTTTTGGATTTTGAGTGACATTTGAGATTTGGAAGAGCAAAATTTTCAAACAACTACACTAATTTAATTGCATTGCTGATTATTATTTTTTAATGGGATACTGTCAGCAGTCTTGCAAAATAAGCAGAACGGGAACGTCTTAATATTCGAAAGGCCAGGTGTTCAAATTCCTTCCACTAAGCGACATGGTTAGAAGCACAACCCATTGCAACTAGCACCCCCCTCCAAAACCCCACATTAAATGCATATAAAATGATCCACTGTTTTGACAGTGTGATACAGCTGTAGAATAATGGAAGTTTCACTACTAAGAAATCGAGGTCAAGCCCTTTGCACATTTCTTTCTAGTTTCAAACAGAGGTAATTCTCAGCTTGTAGAAAATAGCCATAATCAAAGTGCACAGACGACTGAAAAATACACAAGTGGATTCTCTTTGTATTAGAAAGGTCAGCCGTGCTAAAAACGATAATGCAATGGGAAATTTATCCCCCACCTCAACTTTAAAATCTTAATTGAAAATAGTCTTGAGGATAAAAAGAAGTTGCCCTGAAAGGATACAGGCCAGGGTCCTCTCTTTAATCCGTTCTTTTCACTTTGGAATCCAATTCCGATGTTGCCCAAGCAGTGCCCTTTTCTTCTTGGTCCTCAGTCAGCACGAAAAAGAACAAGCAATTAATAGTGACGACAAGCAGATTGGTCAGTGGTGAATTTGGGAAGCATCGACTAAGACTTGAAAGCAGGAGTTCCTATTGGAGCTTGCCTGCCTGCATGCTCATGTTACATGCACACTTCCTATCATACCTTTCTTCTTTCTTACAGTAGGTTCACTCCTACTTTGGCTCCTTTGGGATCTGATGGTGCTCACACCATTTTATTGGTTTCAGTCAAGACAAGAGCCCTTTTCACACATTACTTAAGTGTAGGGCAGGTGTAGGGAAACATTTTCGCCTGAGGGCTGCATTCGCTTTTGAGTAGCCTTCCAGGGGCCAAATACCAAAGGCGGCAGAGAAAGGAATGTGAATTTTACCTTAATACAGTAGGCTAAGTTCTACACACACTCCAACTCGCCACTTTATTTTTCATCTGGGGAAGCCAAAGGCATTAGAACATGGGTAGGCAAACTAAGGCCCCGGGGCCCAGATCCGGCCCAAATGCCTTCTAAATCTGGTCTGCGGATGGTCCGGGCACCAGTGTGTTTTTACATGAGTAGAATGTGTGCTTTTATTTAAAATGCATCTTTGGGTTATTTGTGGGGCATAGGAATTCGTCCATTTCCTCCCCCCCCCCGTGCCAAATATAGTCTGGCCTCCCCACAAGGTCTGAGGGACAGTGGACTCCTCCCTGTTGAAAAGTTTGCTGACCCCTACAGTAGAAGTTCAGGGATGTATTCCAGCCTGGCAACAACATTTAAGGATTGTGGAACAGGACTGGTAAGGTGCATGGCCTGGGGAAGGCCCTATGGGTCATAAAGAGAGGCCTGGAAGGCTGAATTTTGTCTCCGGGCCTGAGGTTCTTCATTCTTGCTGTAGGGCCTTTCACGTGATGAGGCAAGAGTAGGGCCATCCTGCTAGCCCTCCTCCATATGAAGCCACTGGACAGTTTGTGCAGAGTGTTCTAGGAATGGAAACTGGGGCTGAGCTAAGATTGCCTACCACTTCTGCTGACCTTTCAGAGAAGTGAAATTCAGGCATGGAAGGATGAAATAGCTGTCCTCTGCTGCCAGAGTGCTTTCTGGCAGCAGGCAGCAGGCAGCACTGGAAGACAATTCTTCCATCCTAAGTCAGGCACATTGTGCTTTAAAAAGCTCCTATGATTGCAAGCAACACGGAGTGTAGAGAGGTTAGAATGATGTACTGTACTGTGAGCAGAAAAGCGCAGACTCAAATCCTCGGTTAGCTGTGAAACTCACTTGGTGAACCTGGTCCAGTCACTATCTCTCGACTTACCTTGCAGAGTTGTAAGGAGAAAATGAATTAGTGATTTTTAGCTACCAGAAGGTAGGTAGAAACTTAAAGCTGGAAATAGATGTACGTAGTTATGATTTAATTTTTTTAAATGCAAAAATAAAACCAGGTGATATTCATTGATAAGCTTCCATTAATGATGAAAATACTTTTGGCAGTCCCAAATTTCTTTATGCTCTTTTGCATCTGGTGCTGCAATCACGGTGCAACTGCTGGGCAATTCAGGCCCCTGATGTGAACATTTAGGGTGGAAATATTACACCACGTGTTCTTTTTGGAACAAAAATTGTATCAAACTTCAACAGTTCAATTGTGCTCATGTGTACTCAGGAATCGTTCCTATTGAGTTCATTTGAATTTACCCCCAGGTAACTGTGCATGGTATTGCAACCTGAATGGTAGATGTGTGAAATCACTGTCATAGAATACCCTGTTGGACATGTCTTCCTGCTTACACCCATTCAATCAACCCCATTCCATAATGGCTGATTATATAACTTGAAAAATAGCCCCTTTTCCAGCCTATTATCCAGCTTGTCAAATATGCATTACAGACAAGCGGAGAAAATTCATTTTAATCTCTCCTTAGCGCTACTTCATGTTCATCAAGGCCCTTTCAAGATATCGCACAAACATGAGGGACTTTAAAAGGACTAAAATCACTCAACGCCCCTTTGAAGACCATTGATAGCTGTCATCAAGACAATAGAGGGCTGGATTCCTTTTAAAATTGCTAACTCAATCAAATCTCAGCTTAGCCTATTTTTGGACTTTTTATTTCTCTTCCTCAGGGTGCAATTTCAAACTAGGATGTTTTCAATATTCCAAACATAAAACAAAATCCAAACTGCACCATTTTAGCAAATTGCCTTGCTTGCACTGTAGTACCTCTTTCTCAGGGGTGCAATACCACGAAGGAGTCGTACTTGCCACATGCCATTGTTCCTCAGAAGCAGTGTGTGGATTATTTCTGACTCATAAGAGATGAAAAAGGAACCACAACAAACACTTTAAAACTGCACCTCCTCCTCCTCAGTTTAAACTCGAACACATCCAAAAGCTGCTACAGCTGTGGCTCGGTAATGTCATTGTTTATGCTGTATTGTTTAGCTTTATTATGTCACACTGGTGCTACTGCTTATTAGATGATGGCCTGTTTTGCACATAATGTCAAGCCAAACCATGGCTAAGTATGACAGCATGGGAGTGCAGGTATTTACAGGGGGGAGGATGTTCCTGCTGAACTCCTGTCCTGGTCCTACTGCTGCCAAGCTACCTGTAGCTAAGCCATTGTTTGGCTTCAGTGTTACATCCAAATCTCATCTCATGGTTTGTCTCACTTTAGGCAAGCCTCCAGTGACCACCTTTCAAAGGATACCAAACCCAGGTAAGCCCTGTGCTCCTGGAACTTCAAACGTAAAGGCAGCATAAGAACATTTATATTATTCTTTCACATTGGAACATTTCCAACCTACTAAAGTACATCCATTAAAAAAGGAATGTGTTTTTTTTTTAGGTGGAGGCAGTTTGCAGTGTAATGCATAGGGGAGATGGTGGGGTGGAGGGAGAAGGCCAGAAGATCTCTGAGATTCTGTGCTATGATTTGATAGAACTGCTGGTATATGTGTGGAGGCACTTTGGGGATGAACTTAGAAGTAAGTCAGTGTTATTAACATTCCGTTGGAGAAGCCTTTCCCCATTCTTTTAAGAGCAAAACTGGTAGCTGCTTTTCCCACATGTAAGAGCAGTGCAGGACGGCAGTTATTCATGCATATCAGCATTTGAGTAGAAAGCTGTTTCCTCCCCCTCTGCACTGCAGGTCCCCCCCCCCCATTACAGAAAACTTAAGTCATGTACCTCCTTATGAAAGGTGCTCACTGTTCATTCAGAGATGGCTTTGCTAGATTATTTTCCAAGCAGCAAAATCTGTTCATGAAGATCTTTCAGCAAGTCTTGGCTTCGGATACAGAGGGCAAAAGTTCTCCTTTGAAAATACTGGAGGCTTCTCGTGTCTGTATGTTTTTAAAAGGTGGGCTACTAAAGCCATCTCAGATAAAGTAACAGACACAGAAGAACATAAAACCCAGCCACTCACTCTTGGCTTCCATTTGCGCAGGAGTGTGCCCAAGTGACATATAAATCCTGTGGGATGTACTTTGCCTAGGAATCTATCTTAGTTATGCTGTCAGCTTCATGTCTTCTGCAATGATCAGTTGTGCTGAGTGGTGGTTTTATTTTTCTTGCTACGGGCTATAAAACTGCAGAAGCATTTAGGCATCTGCTTCTGATGACTGGTGATCACTAATTTCTGCATCACACATGGATCATTTAAAAGTTTATTTGCAGTGTTTCAGTTATTTACAGTACTGTAAGTTTTCCCCTAAAGCCTCAAGCAGGAAAAATAATAATTAAAAACCAAGAAATAAACATTCTTAATGCAATTTGAACTCAGCTCTCTCACAATTAATGGGAGCCTGGGCCATTGGTCCATCTAGCTCTGTATTGTCTACACTAGTTGGCATCAGCTCTCCAAGGATTTGGACAGAGGTCTTTCTCAGCCCTGTCCAGAGATTCAAGGGACTGAACTGGGGAAATTTCATGTAAAACACACACACACACGTTCTGTCATGGAGACAAATGTAAATAGTGAAATGTAAATATCTTGACTTGGTGCTGAAAGTATATTTAAATATTTTTCTAGAAAAATAGCTGGTTCTAGGAAAGTGTCTTTGGACCTTTATAGTAGTTTTTTCTTCCTAATATTTACACCCATAAGATACAAGTGGAAAATGGAAAAGCCACACTGAGTACAGCTGGTCCAGATTTCTATTCATGGTTGACCAGTCTTGTTGTGGTTATTCTGTAACTTTTTGCCTCTTTACCATTTCCTTGTCCTTATTTATTTGTCTTGACATAGCCTCCCTCCCATGTTCCTTCATCGAAATAAATAAATAAATCGTTCCCTCAGTGCACACGCCTATGTATGTAGTATTGGACTTTTCTGGGCACTATATAGGATTAATGATTAATGATGATTATGAACTGGTTATGACCTACAGAGTTCTAATTAGCACATTCCGTGTGTAAATTGCATCTTTCCATTAGTTTTGTCACAATTGCTAAGATTGACTGACAGTAGCCTGCTAATAATTTTATCTGCACTCCACCTTGAATAGCAGTGATACACTGAAATGCCTCTTGTTAACACCTCCGTATTTCCTTTGTGGGTCATAAACCCAAATAAATTGCTACACAAGCCTTTGAAAAAAGCCCATGGAAGTTGTCATTCAATCCCACCCAACAACTAGCCAAATACTGTATAACGATATTTGTAGCATGTCAATGCCTGGGAGAAACACCCCCCCCCCAAAAAAAAACCACTTTCATTTCACAAGTTTGTGTTGCATAGTTACTCCAAAGCAATTTTTACTCTCCATAGGTGATCAGGTGAGTTGTTATTTACAAACCTGAGTAAAATACTGACACATTTTTACTACAACTCTCAAATATAACATAAGTCATAGGAGCTGCTCCACAGTGTGTCGTGGGGTAGAACACCTGTGCTCCCTCCATATTTATATTCTAGAGGAGCATATTTTTAAATAAGAATTCCCATAAATCCATAAGCACCAACTTCACTTTCCTTCTGATATAAGCAGCAATTCTGCTTAGTGGGAATCCACTGAGTACTTCAACTTCCATCATACATCTGAAGATGTACAATTCACATTTTCCCTGTAAATGCAAAAGCCCTATTATCCAGCTCCCCAGGTTTCTTTTGTACTTACGTTTTCAGTATTTAGTTGCTATCATGAAAAGCACACTCAGCTAATTAATATGGACGATGCCTTTCACCGAGGAAGAATACTTCAGAAAAATCTACAGAATAAGCAATTTGAGATGTAATACAGGTGCATAGCACAGATATTGCTGCAAGGTAGAAGAAATCTGCCTCCCCATTTAGTGCACTTGTTTTGCTGCAATTTTTTAAACCTTGTACATGGTTTTCAAAGAGCTTAATAACTGCAAACCTTAAATCCCAGTTGCATTCAATTTTGAAAACTTTGGCACCAAAGCAAGCATGTGACATTCTAAATTCCAATACATGTCATTGGAGAAATACAGAACCAGTCCTGTAAAAAAAAAAAAAGGCCAGCCCTTATTATATGCTTTTCTGGCTACCTAAGAAGTGACCAATTCATTCTGTTACAAGCCATTAAAAGTACGCTTCTGTATATTAATTTTGATGCCTCATCCACAGAGAGGCTCTGCTCTTTTCACTGCAGGGTCTAGCTGTAGATTAATCTTTAAGTGATTTTGATTACATGTTAATGAACTAAATTATGCTCAGAAAGTTTTTAAAATATAAAACCTGCCACCATGAGATTTCTAATGGGCCTTTGCTAATATTGTTAAATGCAACAGGAAACCTATTATCATATACAATAGGACATAATTAGTCATAACTAGCAGTGTTGACTTAATTAGTTGCCTTGCTTTACATCTTTGGTGTACAAAAAGGAGCAGTCTCTGAAATCCCTTATAAACGGGGTGGGGGATGGGGGTGTCCTTTTGTGTTCTTTAGAAGCTGTTTGAAAAGGTAATGAGAAAATTAGCACAGTTTCCCTTGGGGGGAGGTGTGTGTTATAAAGAAGAACCTGAAGGTTTAATCCTATCTCTTCCCTTGGATCATGGTTAAGGCTCCATACTATAAATACAATCCAAGGTTCTTATACAGTATTGATGCTTTTGAAATAAATGGGAGTTGAGAAGACTTAGCTCTATTGAACTGGGCACAGGCCTGCAGCTACTAAATATATCCAGTGGATTGTTAAGTGTGCACAATTTAGCACAAGACTGCAGCAAAGAAGAAGTAAAATAGCTTTGCAGGCAATAGACCCATAGAATTATAGACCTGGAAGGGATATCGTGGGACAGCCAGTATAACTCACTGCTGATGCAGGAAAGAACCACTGTAACTGTGGTTTCTCATATAAGAACATTTATTAACAACGTTATTACAGGGGGTGGGGGGTTCTTAGAAGAACTTCTTAAATGATTTGTTCAATAAAATGTTCTGGAGAGGAAAGGGACTGGTGCTGGTTTTCAATTTTTTAAATATATTTTTTGCTATTTCACCACTGTTAATAGCACATCATAATTTCTTTTATTTCACTTTCGTACTTTGTATTTTAGAGTAATTTCCTTCTATTAAAATGAATGATGTCACTTGCATTTTTCGACATCACATTCTTGCTGGTGTTAAACTATGCAATGCTAATGACCCTGAACGTGTCAGCTAATCACTCCTCCGCTCTCGGCTATTTCAAAGCCTATTTGTATGTACTGTGCAAACTCATAAGAACATCAACAGCCCTGCTGCATCAGACCAAATTTCTTTTCTTTTGGTATAGCATCTCCTGTTTCCCACACTGTCCAACCAGATGCCTATGGGATTTCCAGAGGCATGACATGAAAGCAGTAGCTTTCTCCTGCTGTCATATTTCCCAGAAACTAGCAATCTACAGGTAGCAATAGCCATCAGAACTAGCAGCTATTGATAGGGTTATTATCCAGGATTTAGTCTATCCCTTTTTTAAATCCATCCAAGTTGGTGGACCTTGCTACATCTTGAATTTCATAGGTTAACTGGGGAGGAATGAGGTGTCAAGAGAGTCAGGGCTGCACAGATGTGCCTGTGGAGCCCCAGCCTGCCTTGCCATGACCTCACCCCTCCTCCTCTTGGGATGTGACAGTGTCACCGCTGCTGGGAGGCTATTTCTGCAGTTCTGTCATACCAGTCAGGGTGCTCCTGGCTTCGTGAATATGTATTATATGAGTAAAGAATAAGCAAATAGTGACCTATAATTCTAGGGGGGGGGAGTATATCCATATCCATATCCATGTTCTCCACGCTTTCCATCTCCTTTCGCCACACCTACGATATATCTCATTACTTTTTCTAAACAGAAACCACCAA
Organism: Podarcis vaucheri; assembly: GCF_965113315.1. Taxonomy (NCBI): domain Eukaryota; kingdom Metazoa; phylum Chordata; class Lepidosauria; order Squamata; family Lacertidae; genus Podarcis; species Podarcis vaucheri. The sequence goes on from NC_138759.1 coordinate 70,178,531, forward strand.
ACTTTGTAACCTTTCGCCCTAGAAAGGTTGCTCTACTTTAGCTCTAAGCTCACTTTTCTAGTTGTACAATATCATTTTTGAGATGTGGCAACCAGAGCTGTACACAACATTTCAAGTGTTGTAACACCATTATCTTTGTACAAAGGCGTTATACGATGTAGTTTATTTTGTAGCCCTCTCCTAATGATGTTGAATATCCCTTTTCATAGCTGCTGTTCACTGGGTTGATATTTTCATGGAGCTATCCACCATGACACCAATATTGCTCTCCTCATCATTCACTGTCAACTCATACACACTCAGTGTATATGTGGCATTAGGATTTTTTGCCCTGTTGTATGTCTCTTTAAACTTACATTTGCCATTTTTAAAAGTTCATTCATTCAATTCATCCAGTCTACAGAGAACCTTTTGCAACTCCTCACAATTCCTTTTGTTTTTACCACCCTGAATAATTTGGTGTCAGCAAACCGGGTCACCTCATTCTTCATTGCTAACTCTAGGCTGTTTTCTGGACAAGTTAAATAGCACTAGTCCAATACACATCTTACATCCCTCCATTGTGAGAACTGTCAGTTTGTTCCTACTTACAGCTTCCTGTTTTTTTAACCAGTTACCAATCTGTAAGAGGTCTTTTCCTGTTATCCCAGGACTGCCATGTTTACTCAGTCCCTCACCAAACACACCTATGTCAAAAGCTCCTGAAGAAAAATATTACATGGAATATACAGAGGGAATATGTGATCCTGAGGAGCAAAATAAGTATATAAAAAAGCATCAAAATCTGAAGAGTGCTAATCTCTGCAAATTCTGAATAATTGAATGAAATAAAAGAGGAATTTCATTATAGAGACAGGGGTGAAGGAGAGATTTATATATTGTGAGCCCTCTCTAAAACATTTGAAAGAAGGGAAAATGGATTGTATTAATTCTGGAGACTCCATTAAATATTGCAATCAAAACTGGTCAGTGCAATATTCCTTAAGCCCTTAAAATAAAATTCCCTTCACAGTTAATACCAACAATGCTAATGGGCTCAGTTTTAAACATCCTAGTGCTTCTGTGTTCAATGCTGAAAGGGTCATGTAGCCAAACAAATGAGCTGCCTCTGAATTGTGTAAAACTGGTATATTTGGTCCTCTTTTCAGAGTTATAGAATCATAGTGTTTAACGGAACCACAAGGCTCTTGAGTGGTCATTTTCCAGCCGCAAGCCAGAGATCAATACACTGCCAAGACAGCTTTAGTCTATAATGTAGATGACAAAGCTGTCAAAAAGGTACAGCTGATTACTGTCTCTGGCTGGAAGCAGTATGGATGTGCCATCCGGAATACTGCAATGGTAGCAGACAAGAAAGATTTATTAATTTCTACCAGTGTTAAAAACTATCTCTGTTTTGACACAAGTTGAGAATTTTCTAGGTTCTTATGATGTACTATCCTGCTTTGTCAGGGTCACTGTCTATGTTCCCCTGGCTTACTGCTGCATCGCTCAACCAGCTTTCTGCATTCTGCTGCAAGCCTTTAAAAGAAAGCTTCTGTATATTTATTTTGATGCCTTGTCCACAAACATACAGTAACCTGTGCACTCCCCAGAAAGCCCTAAGTAAGCAAGCTTGAGAAAGCTGTGCAGTCCCTGGCCTGATTTATAAGGGTCTGGCTCAAGGAAACCTCTAACATTGGTTATCTGAGAACTATGTAGTCCAGGGGTGATGAACCCATTACCTATGCACCCTAACCAGCCAACCCCATTCGGTTTTTTGTGGCCTCTGACTCTGCAATACTTTCATTAAAAAAAAAAGTTTTATATTTACTGCTCCTGTGGATGCTATTATACCAAAAGGATTTTTTGTGGCTCCACAGATTCCTCCAAAAATGGTCCATTTTATTATTTCATTTTTACTGGTACAGTGGTACCTCGGGTTAAGAATGTAATTCGTTCTGGAGGTCCGTTCTTAACCTGAAACTGTTCTTAACCTGAGGTACCGCTTTAGCTAATGGGGTCTCCTTCTGCCGCCACCGCGCGATTTCTGTACTCATCCTGAAGCAAAGTTCTTAATCCGAGGTACTATTTCTGAGTTAGTGGAGTCTGTAACCTGCAGCATCTGTAACCCGAGGTACCACTGTAGCTCCCATAGGTCCTGTATTATGATAATGTTAAAACAAAGGTTTTTTGCTGCTCTCAAAGCACGCGCACACATATGCCGACCACTTCTGCAGGTCCCCTGCTATGATTCTAAAGGTTTTTGGGACCCCCAACACCCCCTTTGTCATTTTAAGACTATTCAAATATAGTCACACCCACTTTGACATGAGTTATCCTTTGGGTTTACCATGAGTCACTGTGGCCCCCAGCCCTAAGAGGGTTAGCCATGTCTTATGTAGTGCCCTGTCCGAAAGCACCTAGTTCAGGGAAGGGCTGGTGCAAAATATTTTGTTGCTGGAGATAGAACAACAGAAGGTGCCACTTAGGGCCCCAATAGCATCCAAGGCCTGCCAAGTTATTTTGGTACATGATGCAGAAAATCCTGCAAGCACCTCTCGCCCTCCCTGGCATATAGTAATAATTCACAAAACATCTAACAATTTGCTGCCCACTCATTACCCTCATCATTTGCTGCCTAAGGCATGGCCAGTCCTGGCTCAAGGAGTACCTTATCCTGACTGACAGCTTAATGACACTGTGTATATATATATACAGTACACACACACACACACACACACAAATACAAATACAAGCATATCCTGGATAGGTCATATTGGTGCTGCTAATGCAGCAGAAGCAATGCAAGAATTACTGGTCTCTGTAGCCACAGCAGGCGCTGTGATTCTCCAATGATTGGACTTCACCCCTGGAGTTACACTCCATTGTCTCTTCAGGCAGACAGATGCAAACAAACAACACCCACCCACACCTTGTCTGAGCCCTCCCCTTAGCCTGCCTAACTGTTGATAGAGCCAGAGCACAAGGTACAGGGTACTTATGATCAAAACGGCTAGAATTTCACCTTTCCCAGCCTTGGTCTCCAGTTGTCATTGGACTACAATTCCTGCCATCCCCAGCCCACATGACTATTAGTCAGTTATGATGGGAGTTGTAGTGCAGCAACATGAATGGGGAAGGCTGATCAGGAGGAAGGCTTATATACAAAGCAACAAAGGCCTGTTTGGGGGTTGCACTCCCCTGCCCCTCTTTCAGTGGAGGTGTGGGGATTTTAGCACAGGGTGGAAAAGGGGGGGGGCTTGAACATGGACGTAGCCAAGGGTGCAGGGGGGGCAGCTGTTCCCTAAATCAAGTAAATCAATAAAAATACTTAGCCAACTGAGGTACTGCCCCCACTAACATAAAGCCTGCCCCCCCCCAAAAGCATAAAGCCTGGCTACACTCATGACATTATTGTGCCAATCCTAGGAAGTTCATCTCCTTCAAAAACACATACCTCACCCCACGTTGGGTTGCCTGCTTTTCTGATGAAAAGTTCTACTTTATTGAAATAGCAGCTTTCAGTGCTAAAATAAAAAGACAAATATTTGGCTCAGCCTTGGAAAAAACCTTTGGAGTTCTTGTTTGTTGTCTGAAAAGCTTCTTGGAACCAGACAGAAGAGCTACTGCCCAGAGCTACTATGCATGTTTACTCATAAGGAAATCCAGCTGGGCTTGCTCCCTGGTAAGGGTGTTAAGCAGTGGGGGTTTTTTCTTTAAAAAATGTTTAGGGGTACTCTCATTTTCCTACTCATATTGAAATACTGCCCCTCAATGAAGCCAAAATTAGATTCACAAAATGTTTAGGGGTATGCGTCCCCCCAGAAAAAAAGCACTGGTGTTAAGAATTCTTTAGAGAGAGAAATTACCTTCCAATCTACAGTACTAAATGTGGAGTGAGGCGAGAAAGAAACCAGAAAGTAGAATGTAGGTTTTCCCCTCCCTTTACACTCCATGTATTGACTTTTAACAAGCCCCCTTCCCTCTGCTTCTCTCTCCCAGCAAAGCTTTATGAAGGAAATTCCGTTTTCACCCCAAGTTCATTTTGCCAATGGGAAGATGTGCATAGAAGTGACTTGTATGATAATGAAGCCCCAGATACAGAATTATATTCCTGTTCCTTGAAAAACCTTGACAGGTATTAAAAGGAAAAGAAAGGGCTCAGTTTAACTGTCAGGCAGAGCACCACAGAGGGACTGCGGATTTATTGAGTGTTAAATGTCAGTATCGATGTATTAAAGATGGTACACAGTAAGTAATAAGTGGTTTCCAGATGAAGAATCGCTTTCAATAAGTTGTCAACCTGTCGGGTGCTGTGAATTATTTTATGTTATTTAAAAAGGGTTGGGGGTGGTTGGGGTAGGGATGAGTACCAGTTCCTAGCTAGTTAACTTTAAAGAAAATTGCAGAAGTTTCCTTCAGTTTCCCATCCGCTACTGTCTTGGAAAGCTGTGATATTTTCAGTGCGCGGCCAGATGGCAAAGGGATCTAAAAGTCAAGCCCTGGTGGCCTCAATCAACAAAATAGCTTATCTACCTGAAGGACACTCTAGGTACAACTTTAGGAAGTAATGGCTAAACTTTATATACTACCCTTTAGATATTAATGAGAGCTAGCACTGCGTGGTATGTAAAGCTGTAAGCCAGGAAGTCCCAAGCTGAAATTTAATAGCTATAAACTGAGATGGCCTTCAGGCAATCCATTATCTGCCAGCCACAACCCCGTAGATGAAATATGGGAATAATCATATATGGGAATACTCCTACTGGCCTATCACCATATAGGCCTATCAGCATACTGTCCTATCCTTCCTTAAAGATTACTCATAATCTATATTAAATAAATGGTCCCTCAGCTATTACAGTAATTACGTGAGCTGATTTATGGGTCACATATTATTACATACACCCCACCTTTCCTCCCTAAGAAGCCCTGTTGGATGACTGGAACACGCTCTGTGTGGAGGGTCTCCTAGGAAACCACTCCCTGGAAACAGACTAATTGGTACAGAATGCCGGCTCTCAGATCTTGGCCAGGGTTAAGCCTTGGGATTACGTGACTCATTTCCGCCCCTGCCCCCCATTGTATCAGCTTCACTGGCATTCAGTCTTTTTTCAAGAGCCATTCAAGGTGCTGGTTGTTACTTATAAAGTCCTTGAGTGAGCCACTTGAAATACCATTCATTCCCTCTTATGTGAATCTGCCTATTCTTTCTTTCTTTATCTTTTAAATCAACCTTTGTGCCCCTCTTGCGTGTGCCATTGCTTCATGATGCTAGGTTGGTGGCAATGGCAGGAGGCCTTTCTCTGTGATGCCCGCCCCATTTGGGGTTATCTTCCTTTCTATTTGTGTTGTGCTGGCAGGTGAAAATACTCCTTAGAAAACAAAGAAAGCTGTTTGTTCTTTTGTTGCTTTAGGAAGTGATTGAGTGTGTTGCTCTTTGTGTTTAGTTTTTGCTGCTGTATTTGGTTTGGTCATTTGTGGTTATTTGATTAGGATTAGGGTTGCTTTTATGTTTGCATTTATATCTGTAAGTCACTTTGAACAGCTCCCTTGGGCAGAGGAAAAGTGGGGGGAAGCATTTTTAAAAATAAATATGTGAAATGTTTTCAATGCTCCCAAAGCCCTCATATACTTATGATTTGAAAAGTCTCAGGTTTTTCTCATACCATACCTACATGTGATAGATGAGAAGGAAACGGAGAAAAGATTTGGTAGTTAAAGGATTAGGTTTAGTTTTCATGTATCTCTTTGTTGTTTCTTCTTCCACACAAAGAAACAGGATGAGCAGGGTGTGCTATAGATGATTAAATGGTGGCTTTTATTAAATTAGCAGACTTTTAAACCTAAGTCATAATAACATGGAAGGGCGATTATGCTAACATGTTCTAGCTATGGATCCTGCCTCCATGGTTGGTATTTGCCCAGAAATTTATGAGCTAGTTTCCCCAGATTCCTCCCTGGGGTGTTTGGCAAAATTTCCAGTTGCTTTGTTTTAAGCTTTTGTTGTTTCTAAGGTTCACTTTAGATTTTTAGGATATATGCTAAAAGGAGGAGAAAGTGGGGGAAATCTACCCTCATTTCCTTGGTTTATTAAAGTCATAATTTATTAAGCCCTCAGTTCTCCTGCTTATGCTGCCTTATCAACATCCGTTCCAAATAGTAGTATTAATCAGTTCAACAGCAGCCCTGGGCTACGGTCGTTCTTCCAGTGTCGCAAGGCATTTTGCCACTCAAACAGGAATCTATTTCTCTTTCTGAAGCAATTTTAATGGTGTTTACTCTCCACATTCCAGGTTCAATGCAGAAACACTTTAATAATCTGAGAATAATATATCCAAGATTGATATCAAATTCTGTGTCGTGCATACTTAAAATTGCTTCTTAAAGTATGCCTTATGGAGCTACTTTCTTGGCTAACTCCCCCAAGCCCCAGCATATAGGCATCTAGAGAGGAGAAGCCTTATGTACATATGACTCAAAATGTGCAGAATCTACAGTAGGCTTCCTGGTCTTAGCTTACTTCCATGCTTTGATTAAATGTATAGTGCAGCATTGAGTGTTGGTCTTATACTAGGCAGGTTAAGGTTTAATGACGCACCGCACCACGTAGCTTTCTAGGCGATTTTGAAATGGCCGCTATTCTTCAGCCAAATTCTCCTCAGAGCGTTGTTGCAAGGTAAAATGTGAGGACCACATGCACTATTCTGAGCTCTTTGGAGAAAGGGCTGAACACTATAGGACTCCTTCGTGAATTCCCATTCTGCAGCCTTTTGTCCCAGCTATTCTCTTAATTTTGTCTGGAGTCCAGTGGTGCCCCGCAAGACGAATGCCTCGCAAGACAAAAAACCCGCTAGACGAAAGGGTTTTCCGTTTTTCGATGCGCTTCGCAAGACGAATTTCCCTATGAGCTTGCTTCGCAAGACGAAAACGTCTTGCGAGTCTTGCGATTTTTCCTGCTTCCCCCCCTTTCCTAAGCCGCTAAGCCGCTAATAGCCTTTTAGCCGCTAATCCGCTAAGCCTTTAATAGCCGCTAAACCGCTAATAGCGCTAAGCCGCTAATAGGGTTGCTTCGCAAGACGAAGAAACCGCTAGACGAAGAGACTCGCGGAACGGATTATTTTCGTCTTGCGAGGCACCACTGTACAGCAATCCGAATGTCAAAGGCAGCTTGTCTTAGAAGGCTGACATTTCCATTACTAGTTTCTGCATACTCCTATTATTAATGGTCACTTTGATTATTAATGTTCCATTAGCAAAAAAAGTTCAACCTTGGAAGAGCTCCTCAACCTCTGACTGAAGAGATCCCTTCACTTTTCAAAGAATATGCCAACAGGTATTCTCTTGTAACGATTTGTCAGCAGATCTAGCAGACAAAATTGTTTCCTTGGACAGCGTCCAGATAATTCCTGCTGTCTCCTCTTTGTGCCAACTTTTCTCCTTTGCCATTTGGTTACACAATGTTTTTCATTATTTAGCAAGAGTGATTATTAGAGACCGAGCAAAGAAACTTAAATAGGTGGCAATCTATGGGCTTTTCCCTTTTTCCTGCAGCCATAGCAGTACATTTTGAACATGTTTTAAAATCTGTGAACAGTCAATACAGGATCCTCAACACAGTGTCCCAATATGTCACAACCTCTTTTTATTCAGAACTATCACTTGTACTATGAGTCCTGTGACAGTTGAGGGAATATTAATGAGCCTCACTGAGTTTTAAAAGCTGCCTGCTAAAAGCCTTGTGGATGCTAGAAATAGAAGACTTGCAGGAGAATGGAATAAATTTGACATTGACTGGCCCAGCCCCACATCTAACCTCCTGAAAACAGAAGCTAACACATTCATCCCTAGAATTCGGCAGAGTAGAGCACCAGATTATAAGAACCATTATAGGGATACCAACTGTCAGCTATTGAAAGGAGTATTTTTTTTTTTTACAATGCTGAAAGTGGTTCTTTCACACCAGGTGCCAATATGCTTTGGAGACAAACTCATAGCATTGGGGAGTTGGAAGGAGGCTCGCTAACATCATGTGTTTCAAACACATAGTCAAATATTAGGCGACAAATGGAATGTGCTGGGGGGAAAGGGGTTAGCATGAAGATTAGTAAACATTTTCAAGTATTTAAGGGATCTATGGCCTTCTGCCTTCTAGATGTTGCTGAATTACAATTCCCATCAGCCCCAGCAACCATAGCCAGTGGCTGGGATAATGGGAGTTATAGTTCAGCAACATCTGCAGAGCCACACCTAGTTCAAGGGATTCCATGAAAGACTAAGAACAGATTTATTCATTCTAGAAACTGAGCAGAGAACAAGCAGCAGCAAACAGTTTGAGTTGCACATACACACTCAATAAATGTTGATTAAACATCTGGAATCATCTGCGGTTCTATATGGAGGGACAGATTGGGTGAAGAGGACCTAATCTCACAGCTTCTGTCTGGTTGTGGCCTTGATTCAGAACGGGCACATGAAGTTAGTGTTCTCAATGTAGTATCAAATACTGGGTATTTGATACTACTTTTTCTTCCTATAAATGCTGTCCAAAGGACCGCTTTCATAGCTAATTATGACCAAAAAGGAATTAGCCAGAATTGGCAAATGTACAAAGATAGTTCTTAAAACCCAAATGGCAATTCTGAAATGGAAAGGGGCATTAGTTAAATTGAGAGCTGGGAAATACTATCCATGTGAAGAGTGTTTTCATAGAACACCCACTCCTGCAAAAAAAGAGGGGGGGGAGAGAAGTACAATTCTGACACCTAGCAGAAGCCTGTGTTGTCATGTGTAGTGGAAAAGACATCACACATTAATGTTGAGCAACGATGCATATTAGGGATGCAGTGGGAATCAGAATGTACCACATAGATGGCACACTGAGTACAGTATATGTATATGTTTAATGCCAGTTTTAATAGTAACATTTAAAAATGGGATAGCATCTAACAGCAAAATAAGACTTGGTTCAGTTGCTACATACAGAATGCTGTTTAGGTTGTATAAACTCATGGCTTTCTGCAGGTCATTACTTCTGCCCATATCTGTAGGATCAGGTGATCAGTGTAACAAAACTGATTTAGTCTGTAAAGGTCTTTTGTGACTTCATTTTAAAGGTTTGCTATGGTGTCTATGGGATATATACACAAGCTAAAGTTTCAAATGTTTCATTACGTTTCGGAACTGGCCTTTCAGTAAGGCCCAAAATGGACAATTCACAGATATGAGTAAGGAGTGTGTTGGTTGAGATAGAGAAAAACTCTTGGAAGAGCTATACTGTATATATTTATGCATGGGAGATACTAAAGTTGTACACTACTCTCTGCATTTCTTCAGTTATCTTCATTGTACAGAGGCCCTAAGTGGGGGGGGGGGATAATGCAAAGGATAATTGCATCACTTAGGATATTCCAATTAAAAAGGTGATGCATCAGCACCCTCTCAAACTTGATCAATACTCAGGTCCAGGGATTCATGAGTTTCTTTATGGACTCTGTAATAATAATAAAAAGAGCATAGATTGCAAATCAAACTCACTGAAGATATATTTTGCAACCTGTATAAATCATCTTTAGTTTTGCTGATTACAGTATGAATGCCTCATCTAGTTTTTTTTAGGTTATCTCCACTTCCCTTCTGAAACATCTGGTTCACACAAGCATGTTAATTACTACAGCATCAAGTGGTGACTTCCATGTGTGAATAGGGCTATCACAAATCTTACCATGCAGGGAGAAGAACCACTTTGTTTTGCTTTTTTTATAATTAAGCTTATTATTTAATAGAATCTTAAGGACCCTGAGTGTCATCTAGTCCAATTCGTTGCAACGCAGGCATCTAAATACATCTAAGTTGAAACCATACGGGACCCTGCTTAGCTTTGCAAATGTGCCAGCAGTTTTATTGCTGCACCACTAGGAGGCATCCGCTGAGAAACAGCAGCTTGGATCCAGAGGTGGTGTGTGAGGCAACGTTGCAAAATTCCTTTAATTTTCCCTTTCTGGTGCAACATCCTGTTTCCTGTCTCACATCATCATTTGTTCAGTTCACAGAGATGTGGGGGTGGGGGTGGGATGTAGCATAAAGAAAGAGGCAGGCAAGTCTAGTGCATGAGTAAAAGTCCACTCAATCTTCTCTGGGTCCAATGCTTCCTCCCCACAGGAATTAGCTCTATGTCCTCAACTAGTAAAGGTAAAGGTACCCCTAACCATTAGGTCCAGTTGCGGACGACTCTGGGGTTGCGGAACTCATCTCGCTCTATAGGCCGAGGGAGCCAGCGTTTGTCTGCAGACAGCTTCTGGGTCATGTGGCCAGCATGACTAAGCCGCTTCTGGCAAACCGGAGCAGCACATGGAAACACCGTTTACCTTCCCGCTGGAGCGGTACCTATTTATCTACTTGCACTTGACGTGCTTTCAAACTGCTAGGTGGGCAGGAGCTAGGACTGAACAATGGGTGCTCACCCCATCGCGGGGATTCGAACCGCCGACCTTCCCATCGGCAAGCCCTAGGCTCTGTGGTTTAGACCACAGCACCACCCACGTCCCTTATGTCCTCAACTACTAAGCAATAAATTCATGAATGTGAATGTGTTAATTGGGTCTGAAGTTTGTTAAATGAGTGATAATTGGGTCAGAAAGTGTGCAGAAATCCTAATACTGTAGATGAAGATTTCTTAACCATGTTGATATAACCTAATACATCTAGGAACCTGTTTGCCCCAGACATTTATGTAATGCAGGTAATGGGTATTGTATTATTACCAGATAGAGGTAATATATATATAACCTACTTTCTCAGAAATCAGAGTAAGTTTCCTAATCACAGAATACTCTTATGTATATTTTTATCAGTAAGCCACCTTGAGTGCCGTCAGAGAAAGAGGCAGGGTTTGTTTTATAAATAAATATATAATAATAATTACTCAGAAGTAAGATGCATTGTGTTCATTGGTGCATGCTCATGTTCGTAAGCATATTTCGGATTGCAGCCTCATTCTGATTTGATTAACTGGTGGCCACCTAAGCATACATATTGGGGGGATAAGTCCCATTGGACTCAGTGGGATTTACTTCTGCATAAATATGTTTTGTTTTACTGTTGATTCAGGTAGGTAGCTGTGTCCAGTAGCATCTTATAGACCAACTAAGTTTGTTCTGGTATAAGCTTTCGTGTGCATGCACACTTCTTCAGATATCTTATACCAGAACAAACTTACCGTAGTTGGTCTATAAGGTGCTACTGGAATTTTTCATTTATTTTTTAATATTAGTTTTACTGTATTAGCCTATCAATGTTTAGAAGTCAAAATATGAACAAGGAGCTCACCCCCAAACCCCAAAGTGCCATGAATTCGGAATACAGTATATTTTCCTATTTGAATGTATTAGGAGATGTGTTGAGGAGCTTTCTGGTGTAAAGGGGTTCGTCCCACCCACTTCAGACTTTTAAAACAACTGTAGAACTTTAACAATATTTTAAGAACTCAGTGTAGTGGAGTCACTAGAAGAGTTGGAAAGATGATGCAAAAATACCTTCAAAAAGAGACATTTCTCAGTAAATTGGATAAATACTTATGCAATTTTTGAATTCCACATGGCATTCTGGGATAGATTGTTCCCTTAGGACACCCAAATGTTCACATCCTGTTTTTAGTATTTTGCAAAAGTGCTTTACTCTGTCACAGCCTGCCTTCAGTAAAATACTATAAATGGCTTTTAATTGCTAAAATAACCAGTACGTGCAAATGCTTACTGGTAGTAAAGCTTTTAAACCATTTAAAATGCTTTAACTGCTCTGGTTTGAGTACCATCAACATTTCAGTTTTTAATGGAATTGTATCTGCAGATGCCAAGTAAGAAGCTTTTGTTTCTTCAGGTTAGATGATTGGGGCTGCAATACTATAGGTGCCTATCTGAGGGTGAGCCCCAGTGAATTTACTGGGCTTACTTCTGAGTACCATAGAATCTTAGATTTGGAAGGGACTCCAAGGGTCATCTAGTCCAAGGAACTGTTACACCAGGCATAGGCAAACTCCGGCCCTCCAGATGTTTGGGACTGCAATTCCCATTATCCCTGGCTAACAGGACCAGTGGTCAGGGATTATGGGAATTGTAGTCCCAAACATCTGGAGGGCTGGAGTTTCCCTATGCCTGTGTTACACGATGGTTATTTAAACTAGCCACTTTCACAGTTGACTTGGTTTGAACCAGGAGTCAGGAAACTTTTTCAGCAGGGGGCAGTCCACTGTCCCTCAGACCTTGTGGGGGGCCAGACTACATTTTGAAGAAGAAGAAGAAAGAACGAATTCCTATGCTCCACAAATAAGCCAGAGATGCATTTTAAAGAAAAGCACACATTCTACTCATGTAAAAACACGCTGTTTCCGTGGGATGGATTTTGAAGGCAATTGGGCTGGATCCGGCCCCGGGCCTTAGTTTACCTACCTATGTTTTAAACTAACAATAGTGTTAGCAACAGTTTGTCACTCCAGACTTCTTCTCCTAGCCACCTGGGAAAAGATGGAAGAAGAAGCGAAGTAGTAGTCCAGTTTAGGAAGTATTGTACCAAATGGGGAGTCAAAAACACATTCAAACATTGGGTCAGTTTACTATACATTTTGCATTTTTTCTTTGAGGCAAGGTAATAAGTTACTACACCAAGAAAAGAAGAGTGTTCATTTTGTCCCAGTCTCTGGATCTACAGTTTTTGCTAGTGGCCTTGAATGCAGCTTTTTCAAACAATAGATTTGAAAATCAAATTGCACTTCATCTGTTGAGAGATCTATAACTTTTTACTAAAATAGAAATGCCGTTAAACATTTATTACAACCTAAGATCTACATTGTATCACCCCTGAATTGTTTGTTTTACTTCTATGGTACTTCTTCCTTTACTCTTATGCTTTCTTCAGGGGAAAACACACTCACAAAAATATTTGGATAATTTTGATCTGTAGTATATTCTTAATTTTTTTTAAAGGATTACTTATTTTCCTGTGGCAGTCTTTAAAAGTTTAAATTAATACTTCTTTGCATGCCTTAATTCTTTTCTCCCCTGCAATTAATATCTCTTGCATTTGTAAACAAACCTCTTGAGGAAACTAATGATGTGTGTACTAAATTTACAAATCCCTTTTCAGTGAGGATAATGTTGTTGCTGCTTACTCCTCACACTATCGTAACTTCTCATTTTGATAAAACTGCTTCAGAAGAAATCACCCCTAGGATAGGTGAAGAATAATGCATAGCAGTTCAAAATATGAAACACAGTGGTGTTTGTTTTATTTTATTGTTAATATCCTTTAGTGATCCTCAATAACCTTTCCATACAGACCAGTCTTTTCACCATTCTTGTGTTGTCCGAGCTTCCAAACTGGAATGCTGATTATAGGGCTATAATTATTAATTTGTAGAAAAGATGAAATTAAAAGCCCCCTAAAGCAGAGGTCCCAGCTCCCCAAAGTACGGTCCCTCTTTGTCCCTGTCACATGAGGGATGGGGAGAGATTGACATCGGAGAGCTGTTATCTTACTGACTATATGTACAATCCAATCACACTCTTGCCCAAACCCCACCATGGAGCCAATTAGCTTGTCAGGTGGCTTTGGGGAGGCGGGACCTTGGAGTAAACCTGATTGGTTACCTTTTCCCTCTACTCAGCTTCTGTAAATAGGTTAGAATACTGAGAGGCTGACTTGAGTACACACATTAGCATGGTAATGCTAATTCTTAGGAATGGATATGTGTGCATCAGCATGTCATTTTTATTTAAATGGCCTCACTTTCCATCTTCTAGTATATATGGGATTATATGGCGTATTTGGTTGGCATTGTAATATGCTTCTGTGTTGGTTATTCTCCATCCTCCTATGGCCTCACTTTCCAGAAGCCTTGTTCCTTATACAAAGTGGTGCAGCTGTAAGATCAATGAGCTCCTCAAGGATTTTTAGAGTTGCTTCAGTTTCCAGCTGTTCCATGGGACAACATGCCTCCACACACACACACACACACACACACACACAGTTTATCCTGTTCTATCGGCAGTTTAATCAGTATCTGGCCTGGCAGGTGAGCTGTCATTGTGGATTGGTCACTAGGGAGCTATTTGTGCAGTCAGGGATACAATACTGTAGAGATAAGAGGGCTGGTCGAGAAATAGTGTAGGCAAAACTGTCTTTGTTCGGCTGGCTACTCAAGGGAATGTAAACCTGAAAAGCCCTCAGATTGCATGCCCAGATCATATTGTATAAGACATGACCCCTTCTATCTAGCAGCCTTTTATCTAACATCCTTTCAAGTTCTTACCTACTGCTTGCCAAAGTAAGCTGATGATGAATAGAGTTCTGTAGTGTGGTTTTCTTTCTTCCAAAAAGCTATCAAATATTGTCACATTGAGGGGGGAAATACTTTCATTTCTCTTTCTTCATTTCCCTTCTCTGTTGCAAAGACCATTCCTCAGCTTTTCCTGATACACTTCTAATTTGCATAGGTACATCTTAATTCATAAGGACTAATTCATAGTCCACAAATATAAGCACTAATCCTCTATTTTGCAATATATTTAATACTGGCATTGAGATTTATATGAGATTATAAATAAACTAACAGTTATTTTTCTTACCCCTTCACCCTCCCCCCCATCAAGAAAATGGAAAAGGGAGAGAGAAACCAGAAACAAGTGGTGGTGGGTGAGAAATATCTATAAGTAATGGCTGATAGCCTAAATAAAACAAACCCTGAAATTTAACATATTCCTTTTCTTTTCTTTTTAATGTCAAATGCATTTTTATAAAAGATTGTCTTGGTTTACAAAAGTATGTGTAATGTCTCTCTCTCTTTCCCCCCACCAGAATAGCCATGATCAAAATGATCACCCTCCCAAAACTAACCTACCTGTTCCAAACCCTCCCAATCGGGATTCCCCCAACTCAACTCCGCAGATGGCACTCTTTTATCTTCTCACGTAAAAAACCAAGAATAAGCCCCAAATACCTGCACCTCCCCACCCCAGAAGGAGGATGGGGAATCACCAACATAGAAGCATATTACATTGCCAACCAAATACACCATATAATCCCATATATACTAGAAGATGAGACAAAACAATGGATACACCTAAAAAGAGACACAATTGAAAATACCTGCACCACAGTATACCCACTCCTCCCAAACAAACTAAAGAAAATTCCCACTTAACAGGTACACACAGAACATGCTCAAAGCATGGAAAACAGAAATAGGCAAACTATCCCCAACCCCATCCCCACTAATTCCCCTGGCATACCACCCATTATTCCACCTGGAAATTATTTCTATTATTGATCCAAACTGAAATTCTTGTTCTGAAGCTGTCGTTTTAATTTGCTTAGCAAGTGCAGTCCTGGCTACTACCAAGTTTTGGTAAAGGCCTTCTATAAATGAGGGTGGTCTTTAGACATATTCTTCTTGACCTACTACCTTGAGTAGGGTGGTCAGATGCAAAAGAGGCGGGGGGGGGGGCTCCTGCACTGGTAATAGTAGAGGGAATTGTTGTGCAAGCTGCACCTACTGAAATTCCCTTCTCTTCACAATTATTAAAGATGCAAGAGCCTTCACCAACCCTCTTTTGCATCCTCGTTTTCACCGGGTTGTCCTAATCTAGAGCCTTGCCTACCAGCTCCTTAACTATAGCTAGCAGGCGCTGCTGTCTGTATAGCTGAATTCCTTCTGCTGTTTGGTTCACATCAGCATGGCCAGAACAAAGACTGGCTGAATGGAAGCATCATATTGGTTTGTTGTAGTTATATTTAAGAGAAATTTTATTTGCTTCTGTTTGCACTTCAGATTATTGTCACCAGTCCTGAACTTCAAAGATGGGTGGAAAGTTACATTAATAAATAGATACAGCAAATTCCCTGCCTTGGCTATGGTGTTTAATGACTGTTTTGTCTATTTGGTAGTACTTTACCTATTCCATTGCCTTCTCCCAGCGTGTGTTTCCAGGAAGTAGTCCTCACCCTTTTTTGTACCTGTGAAACATCCGCTCCATAGCAACTCATTGCCATTAAAGTAACAGGTATACAATTAGCTTGAAAAGTTGGTCTTATTTAGTGAGCATTATTTCAGGTCCCTGGAGGTGCAAGGGATTTAAATAAGTGGATATTTTAAGCATTTGCCCTATTGTGGTTACAGGTAACAAGATAAATGTCTTTGCGTGTTTGGTTGAAGTTTAAAGTTACTGAAGACAAGATATGCTTACTGTGGCAGTACCTACTGTATTTCCCGGAATCAAAGTTTAAAGGATTCTGTTTGATTGCCTATCTCACTTCTACATGCCTGTAGGATAGGGGGGGGGGGACAATTTACAGTATATGAAACAGACTTTCATTTTATTTTATTTTTAGTATTCTCTCTCTCTCTCTCTCTCTCTCTCTGGACTGGGTGAGATCTTGTGCTATGAGGAAGATATGGGGTTCTCAATCTGTGAATGATTAATACAAAGATGAGGAGTGGAGTGGCATTTTGTAGGGCAGAACTGGTGGATGAGAGAGTGCAGATGTTCCTTCTCACTGATTCTTCAGTGCAACCCATTCCTGGGTCAATTTTTCACCCTTTTCCTCCTAGCTGGGTTTAAATATTTAAATATTATTGTTATTATGTCACTTTATTTTGCCACAATATCCCAAAGGCCAAAGGCTCAGTTACAGAGGAACGTTTTTGCCTAGCACCTGAAGATCTATAATAGTGGCACCAGGTGAACTTCCTAGAGGTTGTGGGGTGCATTCCACAACTTGATAGCCACTACAGAAAAGGCCCGTTCTTGTGTTGCCACCCTCTGAGTCTCTCGTGGAGGGGGCACACAAAGCAGGTTCTCAGAGGATGATCACATGGTCTGGGTCAATTCATGAGGAGGGGCAGTCCTTGAGCTATTGCAGTCCTGAGCAATTTAAGGCTCTATAGGTCAAAACCAGCACTTTGAATTGGCTAGGATTGGCATTATTTGATCAAACTGTCTTGCCCCGGTGAGCAACCTGGCTGCTGAATTCTACACCAGCTGAAATTGTTCAGGGGAAGGGACCATAGGGCAGAAATAGTGGGCGAATGATTTTTTTTTTAATTAAGGGGAGGCTATAAGAGCATAAGAAGATCCCTACTGGCCCAGGTCAAACGCCCATCTAGTTCAGCATTCAGTTGTCCCTGTGGTCAACCAGATGCCTATGAGAAGCCTGTAAGCAAGGCCTGCAGGCAACAGTGCTATTACTTCTCTTCTGCAAATGCACCCTTTCCTACTGCACATGTGTTATGGCAAACAAGAGGTTGGGTACCTTAGTTTGCTGTGATCATGCAGTTCTGCCCATGAGATTAATTGTTTACGCATGAACAGAAACTATCCAATATAGTTTAAATTGAGAAAGGAAAGAATTCTGTGTCTCTTCACACCTAATAAAAGTAGAAAGGTTATGGTTATGCTATTAAGACTAATGCATTTGTAAGTTCTTCTCATGATGATAATGTAAAATGCTATCTCTAATAGCAAAAAGTGCTCAGGCTCACAGAGGAGTATGTACTTTACATGCAATATGTAGCACCTGCTGTTAATGGCTTTGGCGCATTTGGAATCTCATAGCCTTCATCGTGCATAAATCAGGAGCTCTGTGTTGGTTTATGCTCAGTGCCATGGAAGACAGAGGTAAGCCTTACCTGTGAACAAAGTTGAGCCAGAGTCCTCTTGTTGTTCGGCCTTTTCTGAAACTGCACTTTCCCTTAAGACACTCCCAAAGCACTGCATACAAAACCCCTCTGGATGAGGGAATGTAAAGGTATTATCCTCATTTTCCCTTTGCTTACCTTGTGGTTACCATGCAAACAGCATGGTATGGTGGTGGTGGTGGTATTAGCCTTTTCTTCTTCTTTTATCCCTTCAGACTAGATTCATCCGTAATCATTAATGTCACTTCCTGGTTGGATTACTGTATTGTGCCTGACTTGGGGCTGCAGTTGAAGATCATGGTGGAGCTTCCGTTGCTACAGAATATACCTGACAAGCATAATCGTATTTTTTTCTGGGCTCAGTTCAAAGTGCTGTGGCCAATTACCTCAAGAGCCACCTCCATTCATTTGAATCTGCTCAACCGTTGAGATAATCAGCTGGGGCCCTGATCATCAACTGGAGCCCCAAACTGTACCCCACCCTAACCATCTGAACTACAGCAGTCGGACAACTGAAACAGGGATGGAAGATAGGGATGCTCTGTGGTAGAAGTTCACTTGGCTCTGTAACAGCTTGCTAATGGGTTCCAGGGGTAGCTTCACCAACAGTGTTGGCAGCTTCTGCTTTTGTACTGAGTTTTAGCTTTCTTAATTCATAATGTCGGTTCATTGTTTGGTTCTTTTATACATTTGTTTACTGCCTTGAATATTTTCTAGAGAGGCAAGTTCAAGGTGTTGGTACTATGGATCATGAGGCCCTATGGATCATATCAGTAACTTGTGTGCAAACTGCCTTTAGACAGTGTTTTAGAAGGTGATTGATAAATAAGTTATAGTAACAACAGTGCTGTCAATAAATAAAATAATTTGCCCCTAAAAATTGGGGCTTCCTTTTTTCTGTTTCATCAGAATACTTGATGCTCAAGATTGGCTCTGCTATGTGTCACACACACACGGGCACAAATCCTTTCTTTTCTGGCTGAATGGTGTTTGAACAATATTTCATTTGCTTGTAGTTCTTCTGGCTGTTGTTAAAGGAGTTTGCATGTAAATGTGCGTGTTTCTGACAATAATAAAAAAAAGCTATAGAGAATGTCAGCGTATTATTCTACCAAAGTGGTTTCTTAATCTAGTTAAAATTGATGCGCAAGTTATTGCTTTGAAAAATCTTAGTTTCGTAGCATGGGAATATACTGCAATCATACAGTTATTCCAAGCTCCTCTTTAATGTGACTAAGAAAGTCTGGAATGCTGTTTCTCTGTATTTGCTGTGACATCTTTTGACAAAATTGGCTGTTTACCAAGCTGGAAAATACTGATATTTGATTCTTAACACGATTAAGGCACAGTCAAGCAGACACTGAACGCATTAACAAAGCAAGACTTCTGTATAAAGTTCCTTGCATTTTTCATTTTTTTAAAAAGAACTTGCATTTGGTTTTTTTATTTTTATCATCTATTTATTTATTCTTACCCCCATCTTTTCCTCTAACGGTTAAAAGCAGCACTACTCTTTAATATGCTGTGAACCACCCAGAGATCTTCAGATGATGGGCAGGATACAAATTTAAATTATAATAGTCATAATAATCCACATAATCATAGAATTGTAGAGTTGGAAGGGACCCAGAGGTTCATCTAGTCCAAGCCCCTGCGATGCAGGAATCTCAACTCAAGCATCCATGAAAGATAGCCATCCAACCTCTGCTTGAAAACCTTCAAGCAAGGAGAGTCCACAACCTCCCAAAGAGAGTCTGTTCCTCTGTCAAAGAGCTCTTGCCGTCAGAAACATCTTCCTGATGTTGAGTCAGAATCTCCTGTCTTGTAACTTGAATCCACTGGTACGGCTCCTACCCTCCAGAGCAGGAGGAAACAAGCATGCTCCCTCTTCTATGTGACAGCTCTGAAGATGTTTGAAGATGGCATTGATACCTCCTCTTTCTCCTCTTTTCCAGGCTAAACATGCCCAGCTCCTTCAAGCGCTCCTTGTAAGGCTCAGTTTCCAGACCCTTGATCATCTTGGTTGCCCTCCTCTGCACACATTCCAGCTTTGCAATACAGTGGAACCTCAGTTCTCGAACACCTCTGTTGCCATACGTTTTGGTTCTTGAACGCCAAAAAACCGGAAGTAAATGCTTCCGTTTTCGAATGTTTTTTGGAACCCGAACATGCGATGTGGCTTCCGCTGAGTGCAAGAAGCTCTTGCAACCAATGGGAATCCGTGCCTCAGTTTTCAAACGTTTTGGAAATTGAACGAGCTTCCGGTACGGATTTTGTTTGAGAACTGAGGTACCACCGTATCCTTAAATTGTAGTGTCTGGAAGTGGACACAGTACTCCAGGTGTGGTCTGACCAAGGCAGAATAGAAAGGTACTATTACTTCCTTTGATTGGGACACTATACTTCTGTTGATGCAGCCTAGAACAGCATTAGCTTTTTTTGCTGTTTCATCACACTGTTGACTCATGTGAAGCTTGTGGTATACTAAAACCCCTACTGGCAAACCAGGTCTCCTCCATCTTATATTAGTATAGCTGGTTAATCCTGCCTTAGTGAAGAACCAGACATTTGTCCCTATTTAAATTCATGTTGTTAGATTGGGCCCAAATTAGGGCACAAAGAGCAAAGTATCAACAGGGTGACTCTCTTGCTTTTGCTGCAGAAGGCTTAACAGGACTATCCCTCTAGAAGTTCGTTAACTTTGAAAGGGAACACATATGGAATATAACTGATTTGTAAATAACTGTTGATGGCTAAGGTAGGAGTTTTAATTGTGCACTATAACATATATAAAAATATTACATGTATTTCCACATCAGTGGATAAAAAAACGGAAGAAAGGCTTGTGCAAAATTAACGAATTGCTTTGGAACAGAAAGTGTTAATGAATGCCAGAAAGGACTGAGGCAAATTTATACATTCCTAGCAGCATCCCTCCCTACAGTATTTCAGTGGCTCATTGTTTCTTTGCTGGTAGTTTACATACTAAAATGAAAATATATAAATGCATGGAAGTAAAAAATAAATAATACCCTTTTCATGATGTGTCACTTACTCCTTTGGGGGGAGATTATTGGGTGAATCCTTAGAACAGGTAGTTAACCAAACTAAGTATATCTGATATTTCTATGCCACCTCTTCATAATTTTGAAATTAGCTTAAAGTACTACAACAGAACAGAGCCAACACCCGGGTCACTTTCTTGTATGCTGCTCCTACTTTCAGCCTGTGCCTCACATTACCTCATTCATCTACAAACAACCCTGTCAACTGTGCTATAAAAAGTTTCAGTTGCCCATTTCTGCAGATCAAACTGCTGTTAAAGGCACAAGAGCAGGCCAGACCAGTTTTTCCCCCAATCAGCAAGGAAATAAGGGCCATTAAAATGTCTAAGCATGCTTGAGATTGGAACATCTTTTGTTTAAAGATAACTACAATGCTGAATTTTAGAAAAAACATCTTGTGGAGAATCACCGCTGCACACCAGGAAAGCCACATACTGAAATGGTCTGCTAGTGTAAAGCATGTGGTGAGGATCTGCTAACACAATGAGCAGGTGCTTTGTGACATTGCTTCTAATGGTGTGAACGGGCCACCATGGGTACAATTGGTACAATTCAGTTTTCATTATGCACTGCTACATTGTACTGGTAAAATAACCGCTTCCCAGTATGGGCTGAACTGTCTGTGGCAATGATACAAAAGAAGGTTATCCATCCCAAGTCAGACCATTGATCCATCTAGCTTAGTATTGTCTTCAACCAGGGTTGCCAACATGGTTCCATCCTGATGCTGTTTGACAGCTTATCCCACCACCCCTGACTTTTGGTCCTACTAGCTGGGACTGCTAGAAGCTGGGAGTCCACTAACCACTGGAAGCCACCATTTTTGCTACTCCTAATGTACACAGCTTTCCAGAGTTCAGGCAGGATAATTTCTTAGCTCTACCTGGAGGTGCTGGGGGTTGAACCTAGGTTATTTTGCATGCATGCAAAACATGTATTTCATCACTCAACTATAAACTGTATATTCCAACGACAGACAGGATTTTTGGTATTGGCATTATTCTGAAACAGTAGGGCTACAACTCTGTATCCACGTAGCTGGTAGCAAACCCTCCTGAACACAGTGGGGCTTACTTCCATAAATCCACATTGTGCTGTAAGTAACTGTACACATACAGTCATGTCTTTTTCATTTTCAATAATGAATTTTAATATATTTGTTGGTTGGTAAAAAACATAAGAAGCTATAGCACTTGGTAGATCAGTGCATTTGGCACGAGTTTCAATGAAACCCTTTTTTTCTTCCTTGATTGACTGTGACACATGCAGTGCTGGCTTTTGTTCTTGCTGTAACTTTTCAAGAGCCCAGGAAGAGATAAGTACAGAATTATAAAGTAGGCAGCTCATAATCTAGGTAAATATTGAAAAAAAAGTTGCATTGTTTTCTCTCCTTTTTTGTACACAGAGATGGCATTTTTGTTTTCTTACTGTCAAAGATTTCATAAGGCAATAATGAATGCTTCCCAAAATTACTACTTTTGATCCAAAGGAATTAAACAAGAACACATTTGGCTCCATCCTTTTATTATTAAAATTTTAATTGTGACACTTCCTCTGATGGAATAAAAGTGAGTTTTCTGGATGTAATTCTCTATTACAAAACTAGAGGAGCCATTTTTGAAGGAAACCAAACGAGTAATTTTTCTTCTTCCCTCCCTCTTAATGTGGAAAACTTTGTATTCATGCCATTGCCATTGTCCTATGAGGCAAGAAGCGAAAGGGAGATAGAAATCTGAAGGTAGCAATGCAACTATGACTATGGTATTTATGGGCCTAGGAGCACATCAGAAAGTAATTTTACCCTATGATTTTATCTAATTACTCTCGCTTATCAACATTGCCCATAATTCCTAGCTCTCATTACTGGTCTTTCTGCTGTGCATCACACACACACACACACACACACACACACACACAGTTCCTCTCTTACAGCTTTATTTCAAGGCCTCATTGCAGTCAATCATTTTAGCAAGAGCATTTATAATATTTAAGGAGATTGTTTCCATATGATGAATATTCAGAGTGAAATACTGGTTCTTATTATGGAGAAGTAATGAAGAACACATCAACATGATGAACCAATCTACTCAATGTAATAGACACAGAGTAAAGTGATACCCTGTGCAGTTTAAGCAAATAAATAAGAAAAATTGCAGAGAAAAATTACTAACAGAGGCACTGTTAATTTTATGTGTTAAAGCACACAACCAATAGCTTTGTGAGGTTATGAGCTTGCTTTTTCAATGTTGTTTTTTTGAAATTATATCTACAGCTCCTTTAAGAAACTGAGGAATTGTTTGCATACTGTTTTTCATGGGAGTTTTACCAGAAAACACCCCCATCCATGCACATGTACACACTTCTTTCTTGAATATTTCCTAGAGAAAATAGTTGTGCTCTTCTCTGCTATGTTTTGTGGGTGAAGAATGCCCCATCAGCTTACAGTCAAGATTTTTGGAGAGAAGATCACAGAAAATTAATTGTCTCCGTACCTCAGTGTGGTGTTTTACTTCTGTGGTAACTGTTTCTAACTTCAGAAAAAAACAGAAGCTTCCTCAAATACGCAGTAAATAATGTGGACTCTTTTCTCAAGGTTAATGAAAGGGTTACCTTCATATAAAATCCATTGACTTTATTTCAGGAATCAGCATTTAGGATTTGTTCTTTTAGAGAAAACTGTTGCAATGAATACAAATTCTGGACCCATCAGCGCTATACTGGCTACAGCAGACAGAAATCCTCTCATCACCTGAAGCGTATTACCTGGGCACTGTGCAGAAAATTGAGAGTAGAATCCCAGCCCATCTGCTGATTTGAAGATTCTAGCTCACATTCCGAAATAACAACCTTGGGTCTAGTTTACTAAGAAACTACAAATTAGTCATGGAAAATTGGAGCTACCAAAAGAGAATTAGTTCTACAGTGCTAGGTAAATGCAAATCAACCCCTTTAATGCAGGTTGCACTGGCACATCTAACATCTGATACAATTTGATCTTCTTTTAAAACAGAGCTAATTGGGAGGAAATTTTGGCTCATAAAAGAGAATGAAACTGTTGATTCTCCCTGAAGCTTTTGACCAGATATCTCATTTGGGAACTATGTGGGCAGTAATGGCAGGCACATAGCCATAAACATGTATTTCTTATTAGCTAGTGTGATGGTTAGGGGTATGTAAGGGCTCAATGTTCAATTGGGTTCAAACTAAAACAAATTAGAAATATAACAGATGCTTTACAAAGGGTATTGTATGCTCAGTTGTACAGTGGCCATAATGGAGAGGTGTTTCATACATTTTGTCAGGACATTATTTAGCACCTTGCTTTGCTTTGTGTACTTTATTAACAAGGAAAAAAGATAAGATTTGCATAGATTTGCATGAATCAAATGGCTGAAGCATCAGCTATAGCCATGTGTTTGTGTTGCTATCCTCCTGGCTGTCCATCAGGCCTCATTGTCCCTGGAATAGTTAGATGGGAATTGCAGTCTGATTGTCTTCTTGTCTTGGAGGACTTTATTGTCTATAAGCAATGAGTCACCCTTATAGTTGTACATTGCAGTCTGTTCATAGAAAGTGGGGGAATTAATGGCAGCCAGATCAATTTGCTGCATGATTTTTGTCACTCACTGAAGACTGCATGAGACAAGATGTCTGTTTCAAAGAGATGTGAGTGTGTAAGTCTGGCTTTGCACAAGCAATTTCTATGCCAAAGGGCTGCGGCTTTTGGTATATGTGATAATTCCCACTGTGAAGTCAAGTGCACATTTGAGGTGCTTCCAGCAATATTCTTAAAGTAACACACCATCCAAAAGCAGTCACAGTGAAGCTATGAAAACTGCAAGTATAAAATACTTTTTAAATTGGTACATTTTGGACTGGATATATTAGCCTTCCCTGCACTATTTTAATACCATAGGTCTGGCAGTGCTGTTCACAACTGCTGTGCACAAATACCATCAATCTGTTATGCTTCTTTATCCTTGTCATCATACTCATCCTGTGAGGTTTTTTGGGGGAAAGTAAGAAACACACCCTGGGCAAGCAGCTGTAATGGGAATTGCTGTGCCACTTGTACAAAATGTTCACAGCAGTGCTTACATTAGTTAACCACCTTCCATTTTGAAAACAATAACAAGAAAGATATATGACTCTTCAGAGACTGTGTTGTAGAGCTTCAAATTAACACAGTTCTTTTTTTATAAATGTCAGCAGTGGGATACAAGGAATCAGTCTAGCTGGGCAACATTTGAAATGTCATTTTCTAAATTTACAATTGGCTCACACTTACTTGTAGACTTTAAAGGCTATTCCTCTGGTGCTCATTCAGTGGAATGTCGCTGCTTGGAATTTGTTGAAAAGGGGGTGTGCAGAAAGACAAGGAGAAGCCACTAGTAAATGTTACTAGCTTCTCAAATAAAATAAAAGAGAAAATTGACCCTAAAAAGAAAAATGTGGCATATGACCAACATATGTCTTTCAACATATGGGGTTAATTTAATAGAGGTCTCTGACTGTGACATATGCAGAAGTGCAAAAATGCAGTTCCATTCAGTAGAGATTCTTGTTTATGATTATTACTTTGTCAAAATTAAAATAAATAAAGAAGGAGAAAAAGAAACTGGGATGGGTAAGGGCAGGTTTGTATGGAGCCTATCCTGTACACTCTCATATTTATGCCAACTGAGGCATATGACTGAAATCCAACACTCTGTGAGCTGGACTTCTGTTCATGTAGTGAATCTTCAACTTCCACTAGTCCCCTGCACACCCCACAAAATCTATTATGTAAGGTCCTCTTACCCTTTGGAGAAGATTTAAAGGGCTCATGGGCAGGGTCAAGGGGTGGGGAGAGGAGAGGAGAAGAAAGTAAAGTCCCATTGTGCAAGTGGAAATTCTTCTGCTCATGCAGGTACATCCCTGTGTTCTCCCCTCAATTTTAAATGCTATACTAACCTTCTATTCAGAACAGCACCTTCTTTTGGATGTCAAATGCAAGTTCCCTGAGATCAAGGACTGATGACAGAGGACAAGCTTATGTTACACACACATTCTTGTAGATCAGTTTGTTTGTGACTAAGAATTTGAGTTCTGACCCTTGTAGTGTTAACTGGAGAGGAGCTTTTTTCCAGGTAAATGTGCCCATTGATGCTAAATGGAGTGCTGAATAAAGCAAGCACAGCTCTCAAAGAGCTACGCATCTTGCCTGTGTTGTGGTTGGCAGTCCACATCAGCCTGTCAGCTTAAGCTGCTTTTCTCTTCCCTCACAGAAACAGCAGCAATCGATATGCATGAATACCTTGGATTTTTTTTTTTCCTGGAGTTCGTAATTCAGCAGGATGTTTAAGCACATGCCTAATTTGAAGTCTTCGGGAGGTTAATTCTGTTGACTAATCATGTCTTTAAACTTTATGCATATGGTTAAATACTTTGTTAAGGAGTTGTTCTGGTGGAATGAGAGGAAGGAGGAGGAAATAAAATCATCAGGGCATCATACATATTTGTGTATGTGGCAGTGATTCTTGGTCTTTGTGAACCTCTGTTTTGACAAGGCAACAAAGGAGCTCTGAAGTGTATTGAGTCATGTATAGGGAAGGGCCATGGCTTAGTGGTAGAGCATCTGCCTTATCTGCACAAAGTTCCTGGTTCAATTCCTATCATCTCCAGGTAGAGCTAGGAGGCACTGCTATCTGAAATCTGTGCTGCAAGTCACTGTATACATTGATTCAATATAAGGCAGTTTTCTGCGTTCTGCAATGTCAGTCACATAGAACCAGCAGTTGAAGTACTTCCATGATGTGTTTCTGAGATCAGTTAGGGAAAACTAGCTGAATCCAAGGGACAACAAGAACAGGGGAAGTCCCTCCCAAGGCTAGAACTAGGGAAGGAGAACAGGAGCAGAATGGCAGCTGTGTAAAAGATGACATTATATATTGTTTCCCAAACCCTTTTTCAAGGAAAAATAAATCCACTACAGCCATAAAACAAAACAAAAAGACAAGCCCTCCTTCCTGATTAGACCTGCTCATAACCTCTTCTGAGAGTTCCCCTTCTAAAGGATCAGAAGCAAATGAGCTTGTCATTTAGTGCACAGCTGCTGCTGCTGCTGCTGCTATTTTCCTTCTTGCATATTTTGTCAGCTGTCTTGACCACCTCCCCCAGCTTATTACTTCTAAGAGGCAGTTGTGGAATAGAAAGCAACAAGCAAAGTAGGAACAAATGGCTCTGAGTCTTAAACTTAAGAAGAATCCAACATTTCAATATCCTTTCTGTTTGCTGACCTTATGCAGTGGTCTTTTTGGCAAGTGGTGCTGGAGAGAGGAGTGGAAATTCTATGGGGGCACAGTCTCCACCAAACACTAAACTACACTGTGAGCTAAGGACTGAGTCCAGTAATTCCTGTAGTACTGTTGTACTGGTAAGTTCAGACTGAACACAGTAACCTCATGTTACTGACACAATTTCACCTAGAATTCAGGGTATCAGAAAGAAGATCTGACCTGAATTATCTCTGTGGATGTTTGATACACATTCAGGGCAGTATCGTGTTAAGCCGAAAACAAAAATCAGGCTTCCCCTTCAACAAAATATGCTTTAAAAATGTTAGCAAATTGGTTCTTGTGACTGTCATGTTTATGTGATATCTCCCAGGGTCCAGAGGTGAAGTTAAAGACTGTTGATTATTATTATACTCTATATACTCTGTATATTATATTCACAGATTCAAAGTCCAAGCATTCCCTGTGATGAAAAAAATAACACATGGAATTCTAATGCATAGAAAACCATAGGTGAGATTGACACTTACGAATGTGCAATTCTCAACGAAGATGAAAGGGGAGGAGGGCTTGGGGGAGTGATAGTGGAAACCAAGCCACATATCTTTAGATTTTCTTAAGAAGCACACACCTCACATGTGCAGTACAAAAGATGCAGCCTAGTGCAGGAATAACCAGAAGGAACAGGCACTTGAATATAGAAAGAATATAAAATATGAATCCAGACTACATTAAACTCAAGCAAGTTAATCAATAGGTTTTTTTAAAAACCTGGCAAGGCTCTGAAAGAATAAACCCAGAAAACTGTGAACATGGAATCTCTGCTCTTGTATGTTAATGCATGTATCTTACATCTATATTTCAGAATTTCCTAGCCTGATGCCCTTCAGATTTTTTGGGACTACAACTCCCATCAGCCCCAGCCAACATGGCCAATGGTCAGGCATGATGGGAGTTGTATTTTGAAACATCTGGAGGCTGCTATTCTGCCTTGTAACACATGTTGGGAGAAAATGAGATATATGCCCTCTTCAAATTAGCCAGGCACTACCTTAAGTAATGCGTGCTCCACATTGTTATATTCAGCTGTTTTTAATAGGCTTGTCAAGGTCATGTTTCTCATCTGAAATGAGGGTTTGGCATGATTTCCGTCCCCGAAGTGAAATGGAGCTGATCCCAGGATTTAGCAGAAGCAAAGTGCCTTGACAGATTAAGAAGTGCTACATATTTAGGTGACTGAAAGCCAGTGCAAGCTACCAGTCTTTCATTAGTCTCTTGTCAGAGTCGTGGTGGGGGATGGAGGAAGAAAGGCATTGCAGAAGAAGCCAACAGCTTAATCTTCTCAATTTATGTTAAAAATAAAGATAAAAGGACAAGCTTCTTGACATAAGTCAGGAGTTATGATCCCGGATGGTAGAGAGTGTCATTACATAAGCTGTTTTCCTCATATATATTTTTATCTTGCCTGCTGAAACTGCCTTTTGGGCCTATGGGTGATAGTGTAGGAGTTGTTGTGTGGCTCAGTCAGTCTCCAGAGACAGCAATCAAAAGAGTCTACAGAATTTTTTCTAGAGTACATTGTGTGGAACTGCATTAATAAAGAGCTATGGTTGGCAAATGCATCTGAATTGAAGAATGTATGGCTGTGACTTAACTAGCTGCTAGTTTTGTGTTTTCTAGGAACTCCAGAAATTAAAGTGTATGTTTGTATGTGTGTGTGTCCTGTACACCTATGACATGATACAGAACTGGTCAGTAAGCATTATATCCCAACCACATTATATTTTGTAGCTTTGATGAAGATAGGAATGTTGGTAAAGGTAAAGGGACCCCTGACCTTTAGGTCCAGTCGTGGCCGACTCTGGGGTTGCGTCGCTCATCTCACTTTATTAACCAAGGGAGCTGGCGTTTGTACGCAGACGGCTTCTGGGTCATGTGGCCAGCATGACTAAGCTGCTTCTAGCGAACCAGAGCAGTGCACGGAAACGCCGTTTACCTTCCCGCCGGAGCAGTACCTATTTATCTACTTGCACTTTGATGTGCTTTTGAACTGCTAGGTTGTCAGGAGCAGGGACCGAGCAATGGGAGCTCACCCCGTCATGGGGATTTGAACCGCCGACCTTCTGATAGGCAAGTCCTAGGCTCTGTGGTTACTTAATTATAATTACTTTTTTGAATTGGCAAGTGATTGGGCAAAGCCACAAACTGTGGCTTATATGACTGGGCATTTAAGTCCCTGGGTCAGTGGGAGATGAGCCATTGGCCTGGTTTGTGCATCATACTAAAGACGTGGTTTATAACAAACCACAAGCTGTTCCACAGACAATTAAACAAAACATGACTCTCTCTTTTTCAAACATTTATTTAGTTTTCCAGCTACTCTTGTCATGTGCCTTTGTAACCGGTTGAATGTTTGGGATGTGGTGGCCAAACTAACCATGATTAAGGAAAAGTGCTGGGTTTACATGTGACACCAAACCATAGTTAAAACAAAGCAAGCCATTAACAATACATGACTTCAGATTATAGTTTGTTGGCAATAAGCAAATGATAGTTAAGCCACTGAGCAGGATTTGGATATCATAGTGAGCCATGGTTTAATAAACCATAGTTTAATAAATAGAGACTTAGCATTATGTGTGAACCAGGCTGTTTTCTTGCATTGGCACAAGGAACTCACTCCTAGCCAAGAATTAACACTGACACTAAGACACTAGTGCTGTTTCCCTTCCTCTAGTACAACAAAGTTGTGGATTATAAAGAATTTAAATGGTCCAGATTAAAAACATGCCAAGTGCCTGTGTATGTGGGGGAAGATCACTGTGTGTGAGCTTCAGTTTACAGACGTTAAGCTTCATCCTGTGTACTGTTCTGAATCTGTACAGCTGGGGAGATGCATTTATTTTATGGAAATATTTCTCCACATTTTTGTATTTTACATCCAGAGAAGCTGCTTGCAGGATGCTAAACTGTATTATATTATGTCAAATACCATTCAAGGTCTTGGAGGTTCTTGTAATAAATTATGAGGAAGGGCTCGACTTGTGAAATGTCAAGTCACAGTAAAGTGTTGCATCTGAATAACGTCTCATTGATTATCCATGACCTGACACGCTGTCTAGCAGCTTTTGCATTTCAAAAACCTCTTTGTTTTCTGAATATACCAGCCATTTTTGGTTACTCGCACACAGAGGGCAGGGGAACACATTTCCTCTTCTTTTTCCTTTTAAAGGAATACAAGCCAATCTGAATGAAAGTCATTGTGAGTATTGGAGGGAAGTAATGTATTTTTGGGAGCACAGATCTTTGAACTGTAGCACGTGCTGGGTTTCTATTCATAGAGCCTGTACCCGTCCCATATATTGTTCTATATTTGGAATAATATGCTATATTAATGTATTAGATTCTATGGGCTTCTGCCCAGTCATAGGTCTTTGGTCAGAATTTACATACCAGGGAAAGCTGTAGAGAGAAACTGACATTGTACCTGTTATTACTTGCCGGATAATATCATCCATTTGGCTTCCCTTTTTCGTTTCATCAGAGTGATAGGCACCATAGTGCCTAATATTTATTGCAAGTTGATAGATATCCCTAAATTACAAAGGTCCCAGCAGAGATAGATGTGTTTGAATACTTTATTATGTTTTCTTGCTTGTTAGCTCAAGAAAGATAACTATTCACTTTTGATATCTAGGATACTTATTCACTTTGAAATGAATAAAATGAGGCGGGGTTTCATCCTCAGATTGCCAGATATTGATTCTAGGTGTTTTGGGGGTGGCTACTGTGTTTTGCGGGTGACGCTGTGGGTTAAACCACAGAGCCTAGGACTTGCCGATCAGAAGGTCGGCGATTCGAATCCCTGTGACGGGGTGAGCTCCCGTTGTTTGGTCCCTGCTCCTGCCAACCTAGCAGTTCGAAAGCACATCAAAATGCAAGTAGATACTGCTCTGGCGGGAAATAGGTACCACTCCGGCGGGAAGTTAAACGGCGTTTCCGTTCGCTGTTCTGGTTCGCCAGAAGCGGCTTAGTCATGCTGGCCACATGATGCGGAAGCTGTATGCCAGCTTCCTCAGCCAATAAAGCGAGATGAGCGCCGCAACCCCAGAGTCATCTGCGACTGGACCTAATGGTCAGGGGCAGTGGCGTAGTGTGGGGGGTGCAGGGGGGGGGTCGCAGCTCTCTGCCCGTACCTGGCTCACTCACTCTCACTGCAGTGCTGGCTGTGCGAATCCGATCCGAGCCGCCGGGTCGCCGCCCACTGTGGAGGGGGGTGCCAGGCGTGCGGTGCGGTGCGGTTAGGGGGCGCAAATTACTTGCCTTGCCCCGGGTGCTGACAACCCACGCTACATCACTGGTCAGGGGTCCCTTTACCTTTACTGATTTATGAGATGTTTTTGTAAATATTTCCCACTTTAATTTGATGTATGAGTAACACTGTCTTAGCAAGGATTGAGTTTACTCTTACTATATGTACTACCAGAGCCGTAGCTAGGTGATCTTGTGTCCCTGGCAGAACTGTCCAGATTGTACCCCCTAGCCATGGACAAATTAGCTCTTCTTTCTGCCTCTCCTCCAACTCTTCCCTCCGTTCAATTCACCCTCTACTGTATTTAAAACCATTTCTTATGAGGCAATAATCAATCTTTATATTTATGGGTTATGTCCCACCTCACCACCCTCTAGCTATGGCCCTGTGTAAAGTAAATAAAATTAAAATAAAGGCACAAGTAAAGTAACTTATTAACTGCTTAGTACACAAAATGTGGACTGCTTCATTTCAATGCTACACCTTTCAGTCTAACATCTTCAAGGCGAGCTACAAACATTCTTTTTAAAAGTCATGAAAATTAATTTAAATAAACAATATTTGGCAACAATTTTTAGAACCCACTGAATCAGTAAAAGCTGCAAGTGCCAATAGATCTGCAGTGTGAAAACATGGTTTCCAGCTTTGCAGGCGTTTGCGGCTGTTCAGTTTTTTAGGATTGAAGTTCCAATGCTTTGCACACTGAATAATCAGGCCACATGCAAAACCTGGCAGTGTTTTGGACCACCTGTGCCAGAATTTGGCTATTATTAAAGACTGACGCGGGTGGCGCTGTGGGTAAAACCTCAGTGCCTAGGACTTGCTGATCGTAAGGTCGGCGGTTTGAATCCCTGCGGCGGGGTGAGCTCCCGTCGTTCGGTCCCAGCTCCTGCCCACCTAGCAGTTCGAAAGCACCCTTAAAGTGCAAGTAGATAAATAGGTACCGCTTTATAGCGGGAAGGTAAACGGCGTTTCCGTGTGCTGCGCTGGTGCTGGCTCACCAGAGCAGCTTCGTCACGCTGGCCACGTGACCTGGAAGTGTCTTCGGACGGCGCTGGCTCCCGGCCTCTAGAGTGAGATGAGCGCACAACCCTAGAGTCTGTCAAGACTGGCCCGTACGGGCAGGGGTACCTTTACCTTTACCTTAAAGACTGACCAGATAGCAGACTGACTTTGTGTAGTTAGATACATATCTTTCTGAAGTAAAGATATTGGGCTCATTGAATGGTTGCTACCTATTTATGAAAGCTTTTGTATAGCCAGCCTAGGCCAGGCTGGTGTTTAGCGAAGTCTGGCTTGCCAACAGATTGACTTCAGTCCCAAAGGCTCACTCCTCCATTTTCTCCTGAGACAGACGGATGCCAACCAGGCTTGATCTTATGAAATATTATAGTAGCATTGTAAAAACTTACAAATTTGCCCCAAACCTGAATATTACCTTGTATAAATAAAAGTTCTAAATTGCATTGTTGTTGTTGTTAAAAAAATCATATATATTATTGTTTTACAGAAGCACCTCTGAAACCAGAAGAAAATCCTGCAGAGGCTTTTACTGATTCATCCCTCTTTGCTCACTGGGGTCAGGATCTGAGCCCTGAGAACAGACGTATTGCCCTCAAACAATTCCAGTATTATGGCTACAATGCTTACCTGAGTGATCGTCTCCCCTTGGATAGACCATTGCCTGACTTTAGACCCAATGGGTAAGGAATATCTTCTGGTGGGCATAATGCATGTTGTCTTTGGAATATTTTTTAAATTGTAAATTAGTCAATTTTTGAAAACTTGAAATGTATTAAATAAAAAATATATAATCTGGCCCAGATCAAGCACTTTCAAGAACAATAGATTTTAACAAATGAATTAAGAATGCACTTAAATATCTTCCATCAAGAAAAATTCAAGTGGTTTAATGTTGGCTAAGTCATGCCCATGGTCTTCAGAGTTCTTATCCCAATAATTGTCCATAAAGTAAGGGTTATTTCACATAATTAAATCAACACCAGGTTCAACTTCGTTTTTAAAACACTCCAGTTGGGAAAGAAATGAAGAAGTAAACACTTAGCAAGTGATACTTGGTTTGTTGCAATAACATTAAAGGTTAGAAAAACCACTTTGGGGTGTGTATGTGTTAGCAGACTTTGCAGCTTGGATGAATTATATTGAGGTAATCACAGTTTCTGGAGTTCAGAGGCTTTATTCATGCAGGGACTATAGGATGAGTAGAGATAAGAAAGAAAAAGTAGAAATTTTGTCTGTAGAGAACAACAAACAAAATGACCCAGCTTTTAGGTTGGAGTTCACTTAGACAGAGAAGTTTACAAACAAGTGATGGTTAAGTTAATAGATAAACAGTGTCCTTGTGTGGTTTAAAGCAACACATACATTAACTAGAAACTTAGGAGAAGGAAATATACAGTGGTACCTCAGGTTATAGATGCTTCAGGTTACAGACGCTTCAGGTTACAGACTCCGCTAACCCAGAAATAGTACCTTGGGGTTAAGAACCTTGCTTCAGGATGAGAACAAAAATAGTGTGGCGGCAGCGCGGCGGCAGCAGGAGGCCCCTATTAGCTAAAGCTAAGGTTAAGAACAGTTTCAGGTTAAGAACGGACCTCCAGAATGAATTAAGTTCTTAACCTGAGGTACCACTGTCTTTGCTTTCCTTCAACAGTATGCTGTGTTTAGTTTTGTAAGAAGACTGTAGAACAGTCAGTATCAATATTGAGTGAATTCTGTGGAATTCAGACAATGTACCCTTGCAGTTCTCATGACTCCTTCTGAAGATACCATCAGTATCTCTCATACTTGCAAACCAAAGTAGAGTACTTTCCCACATTTCTGCTATGGGCCAGAGTAGCAGATCTTCTTTCCTGTGAGGGAAATTATATAAATGGAGTGTCCCCCTGGCCCCAGAAAAGCAATTTTCTCTTGATCTCTGTTTATAAGAGGTAATGGGGGCACATCTCTCAAATATTCCAAAAAGAAGCTATTCAGAGATTTTAAAGTTAATAATGCCACTATTTTTTTGACCAGAAGCTAGAACCCTTCTTATTCAAATCCACTCTACGTATAAGTTTAAAACTATTGTACGGATAACAACTAGAAATGTGACTGCTCTTCATTGTAAAAACCTGTTCATCATAGCAGCTTCAGGATCTAATATATCAAATGCTTCTGTTGAATGAGCATGAACCTTATTCACAGAAAGGAACATTGCTTTATTCAACAGCCATGCTGGACAAGTGGTGTTGGTGTGTCAGACCTCAAAGCAATACAGAACCCTCTCTATGTGTGTTGAATTGGATGCAAAGACAATCAGTATATCTGAACCAATCTTCTCATTTCAATCTATTTAACAGAAAAACTATAAACAATCTGCCTCCTTGTTTAAATTGTAAATTAATTTAGGGAAAAGTTTCTAGAGTTAACAAGACATTTCTGCCAGAATATCAGCCTGTCTCTTTCTATTTTCCTTATGAAATTATGCTCCCCAAGGATTCCATTTAAATTTTTTATAGCTTTAAGTATAAAATTTTAAAAGTGTGTGTGAGAGAGACTCAACATTATTGCAGCTAAGAACAAATTATTACAGCTGGGATTTTAAAGAAAAAGTTGGCTGCAGTTTTCATAGTCATATAAACTTTAGTTAACTTAGTGGATGTGCTGTCGTGAGGAACTACTGTATATCCCAATCCAGGAAGGATAACCTAGCAGTCTTCCATAGTTTTCTTCTTGTGGTTTGAAAACATGGTTGCAAAAGATGCTCTGAATACAATTTTACAGCTGGATTGTGATCACTTGTGTAGCACCCAACACAGATCTTCCCTGCTCCCAGGCAGAGAAGCTGAGAAGCAATTAAGGAGTGCCCTGGCTCCCACTGGGTTAGGCATTTCAGGGTGCCACGTTGCCAATTGGCAGTAACACTTTGAGGAGGTGCCCTGCTTCACCCCAAGAGCTGGGGCACAGTCTCAGTGGAAGTGGCGGGGTATGGAGTGCAGTGACAGCAGAAGTGGTTGGTGGGGTATGGCAGCGGTGGGGGCGGGAGACAGCAATTTCCATTTTGCCCGTCTTCCAAACTGATTCATCAAACACATTGTTAGTTTTGGAATCAGCAGTTTGGAACCAAACTATTCTTCCTGACAAATGTATTGGCAGGTTTCTTTTCAAAACAAGCTTGTATTTTCTTCTATACGTGTTTCCCCTTCTGCTGGCCTATGCGATATAGACCCATAATGTATTGTTCGCAAAAGCTGCTTGAGATGAACTATCTCTCTTATTTCATGCAGATCTACAATGAGAGATAGTCATTGTATAGACACAGCTCTTTCTCCCCCTGTGTTTCTTAGTCTACTTTTATGGTTCAAGGATGCCTTTGACAAACTGTTTACGGCCCGACCTGTGTCACTCCAATCTGTTATCTAGTACTGTGCTATACTCAGTGAGTAAGGCAAACTGTTGACAGCGCCTGAGCTTCAGTACACTTGACAATATCTTGAAGAAATGCCAGTCTATTTCTGTTTATGAAATGGGATGTCAGCTTGACTGTGTACTATTTCAAGTATTGCAGCTCCATATAAGAAGCACATTGTGTAAAAAATTGCAAATCATCTAGTCTTCATCCTGAAGAAAATGTGGCTAACTGTTAGTTTAATAAGGACAACCCAGAATCTACATTGGACTGGATGCACAATTATTCTTTTACTCCAGCTAGATGCAGACTCCCCACCGCCCCTGGTCCGGTTCCCCACAGTTGCCTGTGAAGCAGAGATAACATTCTCTACTAATGGAAAACAGGGGGAATGGGTGATGGGAATGGAAAAGAGTGAGCAGAGTATATGGTAAATTCCCAGGGAGGTTGCATTGAATAAAGGGGCCATCAAAAAGCCGCAGAAACATGGTTCTCAGCGATGATTACCTTTGCATTGGAAATGCAATGCAATATTGAATGAAAGCTCTTCGGCAAGGCAAGCTAAGATAGTTCTCTGCTCCTCTTGGGCTTGCTATAAGTACCTGTTGGCTAGAATAGTATCCAGGAGGCTCTGACTTTTATCCTTGCTCAGAAAATCCAAACTCTGCACCCAACAAGCCAACATATGTGATATGAATGTATTTAAATGAATAGGAACATAGGAAGCTACCATATACCAAATCAGACCGTTGGTCCATAGTGCTCACCACTGTCCAATCTGACTGGCAAAGGTTTTCCAGGATGTTTTAAGTAGGGCTCCTTCTCACCTTTTCATGGAGATGCTCTGCTGCTGAGCTCTGGCTCTTCATCTTGCAAATGAAGCAAAATTTGCTCTATGGCCTTTCTGTTTGCTAAGAATCCCACACTTGTATTGCAGATCCAGTACCAGTAGTATAATATCTAATCTCTCATGTAAATATGTGTTAGAGATTAAAAAAAAAATGGGGGGGAAGGGGGTGTCTGTTAGAAAAATGGATGTGTGTGTGTGTACTCCAACACTGTGGAAGGTAGAACACACAGCCTTCAGAGAACTTTGTTTTGTTTTAAACAAATGATCTTTATATAAAAAACAGACTATCATTTTTGCTCTGCAATTAATAATAATAATAATAATAATAATAATAATAATAATAATTTAATTTCCATACCGCTTTATATTTTTTAGAAGCATTAAAACATCAAATAAAACAAACCAGAATAAAATATTACTGAATAAAGTCACATGTAAAGTATACATTCAAAGCAACATAATTAACAGGAAACTAAAATATTATCTTAAAAATCACAAATGCAGCCTAGGATACAAAGGTATATGGGTGGGTATAATCTCAGTGTCGTGGGTTTGAGCCCCACGTTGGGCAAAAGATTCCTGCATGGCAAGGGGTTAAGGGGGTTGCATAGATGTATATGAATGGGGGGTAGCTGTGGCTGTGGTCATTTCCAAGACTGTCATGTGCTCCACGGAAGGTTCCCCATGAAGGAATGCAGTTCTGGTGCTAACAGGCTTCCACACCTACACTCAAGTCCCCATATTATAGCATTTTTATTATGAACCATTGGCCTACCAAAATGTCTGCACTGAACAACAATATTAAACAAGATATCTTTTTAAAACATCAGCCCATTAAAATCAGTCCATTCTGCCTCAGTCCACTTGTGTATCTGTGTGTCAACATGGCATTTTAAGAATAATTTTACCTATTTTCAAATGGCTGTTATTTGATTAGAAGCATTTTGATTGTCAATATTTACTGATTAAAAATATTGTCTCACTAAGACAACATATGTTTGAAAAAACTGGATTATTTGTAGACTGTTGTTTCATAGAAAGTGAGGCAAATGTTGAAGGCAGAAGCAACATATAAGAGAGTGACAAGGTTTAGCTCTGCTCTGTTCTAGTGTTTTATAAACTAATATCAAAATAAGGAAGAATATAGAAATTTGATCGATATAGAAATTTGATTGAGTACCCACTCTAAAGAAACTCCTATAATCTGAAAAAAGAATGATATGCAAACAAGAACTATGCAGCGTATGTATGTATGATTGTATGTATGCATGTTTGTATGTATTTGTACTTACTGATATTTTCAGTTAGGTGTAGACAAAGCTAGCAGAGAGCTAGCAAAGAGATAATAAGCCCTTGGAATACTGTAGCTATCATTAGCCCCTTCCCTTTCTTTTGGAGAGATTCTGCTACTCTTTTTCTTAACAGTGAGGGATAAAAGGCCACCTATGAAGTTGTAATCTGCCAGACATACTTATGCAAATGTTATCTGTTTCTTTGGCTATCATAGGCAAACAGTTTAGGGATTTGTGTTCCTCCTCTCCCCCCTCAAGTCAAAGAGTGCTCCTGTAACTTCAATAGTAGATTGTAGATAGAAAATGAGTTTATTAGGGTGGACGAAAAATGTTTTATGTAAGCTGGCCTGTAGTCTTTCTAATAACAAGGTTTCAGAAATCAGAGAACCATAAAATTAGGGAGGAAGCATAGAAGAGTGTCTAGTTCTACCTTCATCTATAGACAAATTGTCTTCATTTAAACTATTCCAAATCAAAGCCGATCCAATTTCCTTTTTAAAAACACAAGGGAAGGAAATTGTACCACTACCCTGGGTATCATATTTTATTAACACCCGTTTTACTTGGAAAGAAGCAATTTTTGTATATTCAACCTTAACTTGCTTCTCCACGACTTATTTCTTTCTGTCCATCTTACAATGACCCTGCTACATCATTCTCCTCCTACTTTACAGCATCCTTTCAAATATTTTAAGCTGCTGTCATGTTTGCTCATAATATTCTGTCAGAGCTACATGCTCCCAGTTCCTTACAGCATATATCAGATATTACCTTTGTCCATCTTCTCTGAAATTTTGAGCTTCTTATATCTTTCTAAAAATGCATTATAAAATGGACATAATCCAGTTTAGTGGAGGATTAAACTGTCTTCAGTAGACAAGTATACCTATTCTTGCACACAGTATTTATCCCCCCCCAAATGGATTTTACTTCACACACTCCACAGTTGTTGGTTTCTATTTAGAGTGTGATTACCGTAAGTAAAACGTCAGCTTTCCTTGATTATGAATTTATATGTAGTTTCATTTGTTTTCCCCTCACACTTTTCATTCCAAGATAAGTAGTTTATAGCACATGTCACATTAAAAATTATATTGCGGCAATGTACGCTTCTTCCACTTAAACATTGGACAAATGTGTTTATTAGATTATTAAGATCAACTTTCCCAAATACACGTAAGAGTCTTGTATGTACAGAAGTAGGCTTCTGTTAATATATTTCCAACTAGATGGGGATCTGTGACATAAATGGTGGCTGTACACAAGGGGCTGGTTTTTTGTTACTCTGTATGTTCCCTTATTCCTTTTGCATGTGAGGGGAGGAGTTATCAATCTTCTGTTTGTTTATAGGAACAAATAAAGGGTGTTGTTGTTGTTTTGCTGTGCCCTATCAGATTCCGGTTTGATAAAGTGGCTTGTTCACAAAGTGGTTTGGACAAATTGCTGTTTGTTGAGCTCAGATGCAGCAACAAACTATAGTTTGCTGTTACATCTAAACTAGACTATAGCATCTACTTAAGCTAGCAGCTATGGGCATTATGAGCCTTGCTTTTTAAGAAAATGGCCACACTTAGAGCACGGAGTGGGATGTTTGGAAAGAATAAGATGCATGATTATTTGTTTGTTGGGTTTCCACTTGCCTGACAATAAATGTTGGAAATGTAAAGAAACTGAAGGTACATTCTTTCACCTTTGGTGGACGTGCCCAAGGATTAAGGCTTTCTGGGAGATGATATATAATGAAATGAAAAAGGTATTTAAATATACCTTCCTGAAGAAACCAGAAGCCTTTCTCCTGGGCATAGTCAGCCAATTGGTGTCAAAGAAGGATAGAACTTTCTTTATGTACGCTACAACAGCAGCAAGAATACTTATTGCAAAGTACTGGAAGACACAAGATTTACCCACCCTGGAAGAATGGCAGATGAAGGTGATGGACTATATGGAATTGGCGGAAATGACTGGCAGAATCCAAGACCAGGGAGAAGAGTTGGTGGAAGAAGATTGGAAAAAGCTTAAAGACTACTTACAGAAATATTGTAAAATTAATGAATGTTAGAACGATGTTGGATAGAAATTAAG
Source organism: Podarcis vaucheri (assembly GCF_965113315.1). NCBI lineage: Eukaryota > Metazoa > Chordata > Lepidosauria > Squamata > Lacertidae > Podarcis > Podarcis vaucheri. The sequence continues at coordinate 70,218,489 of NC_138759.1, forward strand.
TGGTTTTTAGCTGTAATTCTATAAGGGAATATGAAAAATGGATTACTAATAGGTAAAAATTTAATGTTACAATATTTTAAGATTAAAGACTAGGATAAACAAAGAGGGGAAGGATTTGCTGAACTAACAAACTGAACTGGAATACAAAAAAGGGAGGCGCGAGGAGGTCTGGGAAACAAGCTAATGAAAAATAAGTAATGGAAAGATTGAGTTGTTTTTAACTTTTTATTTTTTTATTTTTCATTTTTTCATTTTGTAATATCTTGAAAATTGTAATAAATATATTATTTGTTTGTTGGGTTTCTTTCTTTTTGCACTGTATATCACACATATTAGCTACAATCTTGCCCACATGTTTTTTTTTGAAAATTTAGCTGGCTAGAAAGCCCAAAGTGCATTTTAAGAATAATGAATGGTTTACCCTTCTGAAGCATCGTATCTTCATTTTATAATGAACACACACAGAGAGATGCAGAATTTAGATGACCATATCTTGACTTAAGCAACTGAGATTTGCTCATACATGAATTCCCTGGCTCCTCCCTTCATGATGTGAACAATAAAGTCAGGAAGTTTCTACTTAATAATAGTTTCAGTATTTGAAAGCATGATTTAATATCCTGGCTTGCTGCTAAGCTGGTAACCAGAGTTTCTCAGTTTAGCGAAAAGAGGAAACAAGATCAGGTAGAGACTTGTTGTTTAATCACATCTCATGCAAAGGGAGATGTAAAGATTCTGTATGTGTGCATAAAACACTCATCTCTTGGCTTATTAAGAGGAGATTTGATTGTTGAAATCAGGCCACTGTGATTTATTGTCAGTTAACAAATCAGGATAATAAAGCTTGGGGGGGGAACGCGGAGATGAAACGGGTGACAGGTGAGTGTTTGGTCCCAAAACAAAGACTTGTATGTATATCCACACCCAAACATAATATTACCTACTTTAGAATTATGGAGGGTGCCTGCCTACACACTCATGAAAGGTCAATATTTTCCCCACATGAACCTTCAATAAGTTCTTCTCTCCTTCATATAGATCAATAAAACTGAGTTTATTGAGGCTGTAAACTCCCAATTTCTTTGATCATATAATTTCTTCACACTGAGAACATTCTTGTTCTCAACCTTCAAGGAAGAATGTTAACATTTAAGTGACAAAAATTAATTTTGATGGTTTAATGTTTCTTCTTCTGGGTTCTACTTTATTAAAGACAATAAGAAATCAGCAAGCTATAATTAAATCTGTACTGCAGAAGTTTTAAATGGCCAAGAACTCATTATTACTCTGACCTTTTATCTTAGGAACCAGCCTGCGCTTGTTTGATGCTTCCTATTTTTTCTCCTTTTAGAATAATGTGGTCTTTTTAATAATCTGAACATTATACTTACAACTATTGCTTTTTATATGCCTATATTGACACATTGAGTAAAATTAAATTCCTGCTCCTTAGTTACTAGGGATAAAAAGGTCAGTTAATTTTGATTCTCTCAGTTTCTCTTTTTCCTCCATGTTTCTGCAGCAATTTTCATTTTTTTTTTAAAAAAAAGCTCACCCTCAAAATTCATCAGGATTTTAATAAAAATTTCTCCCAATAAACACACTTGTATGCATTTTTAACTAATGTACACAGTTTTGCAAGCGATTTCTCCCAATAGAATGCATTTTTGTATGTTATTTTAATAACTATATTCATTTTAATGCATGCTTTCTAATACATGCATTTGTACGCGTTGCTTGATTGGAGAAGTTGCATTGGAAAATTCAAATAAGTGCAAATTTCCAAGGATGTCTGTGTTGTGGTTCTCATGTTGTTTTGGAAAGTGTCAATTAGTTAAATTCACCTTTAAATGCAAACTGAATTTAATTCCTTCGCCATTTCTATTAGTTATTAAGCTATATGTGATCTGGTTATCTTATCTGATTCATGGAATGTTTTTCACGAGTATACAAATATTAAAATTAAACAAACCGACAATATAATATTCATGCAACTTTAAGCTCTTTGCAGAGAATTAAACATTAATAAAGGGAGTATTTGCACAGCAGTAGTTGCTCTCCTATGGGCTTCATTGAATAGCATTGACAGTTTTTGCAGCATGTTGAACTGTTATAGAAGGAAGTATTTAAATCACAGTAATTTATCCCAAGTTTAAGTTATTGTAATGTAATGCTGATAGTTCATTCAGTGCTCAACTAAAAAAACCCTGTAGATATGAAGAAATCATATATCCAGTGACACCTAATCCCTAGTACTCAGGTAATTTCACAAGCTTGTTAACTCACTGTACTTTGCCACCAATATAATGGAGGTATTCTATCATAAAGATTTGAAACATAGAGCTGCAATCGATTGCTGGGCTCTCTGTGTTTTGATGGCTATCAGTACTTTACTTCTGGTTCCAGACTGTAATGTATATGTTGGCCAAAGGAATGTCTGTGTTCCATGGGACTTATTCCCAGCCTCTCAAGTAAATATGCATATGTCAATGTAACATATAATTGAGGGCCAAATTAGTTGGAATTCATGTAATTAGCAATTGCATGGATATTTTTTTTAAAAAAAATTCTATATCTCCGTCTATATTATATGCGTCTGCCTATCTTATAAGTGCATCATAATATTGATTTGAATTTGCGGGAACAATTGTGGAAAACAAATTTAAAATTCACTGCTAATTATGCATTAAAAGAGAACTACTTAAAAAGGATCCGTAGGTGGTGTTTGACACCAAGTAAACTAGACAAAATGTTTAGAGCAAAAACTGACCTAAGTTGGAAGTGCAAAGAAACAACCGGCACATTTTACCATTCATGGCAGTCTTGTAGAATAATAAAAGAATTTGGGGGGACAGTGTATAAGAAACTTTAAAAAATGTTTAGAAGAACATTTTCCAAATACCCCTGAGAAGAATGGCACCTTAAGATATTAGAATATAAAGAATTTGGCAGCATGACAAATAGATTAAGAAATAAAGATGCTAATAATATAAAAGAGGATTGGACATTATATATAGATTATATGGAAAAATATTATAACAAGAAAATAATTGTAACCTGCTGACCAAAAATAGAGGTTACAAGGTAAGATACTGTAAGGTAATGAAAACAACTTAGTAGAGTAAGAAAACATAGTTGGTTTCCGGACGGGAGTTGATCATGGTGTGGATTTGCCAAGCATGCCTTTCTCTTAGCATGTTTCTCCCTTGCATCCTGAGTTTGAGTGTCTCCAAAGCCCATGACACCTTTGGTAAAGGCTGTTCTCCAATTAGAACTCTCGCAGGCCAGTGTTTCCCAGTTGTCAGTGTTTATATTACATTTTTTTAGATTTGCCTTGAGACAGTCTTTAAACCTCTTTTGTTGACCACAAGCATTACGCTTTCCATTTTTAAGTTCAGAATAGAATAGTTGCTTTGGAAGACGATCAGGCATCCACAAAACATGACCAGCCCAATGAAGTTGATGTTGAAGAATCATTGCTTCAGCACTGGTGATCTTTGCTTCTTCCAGTACACTGATATTAGTTTGCCTGTCTTCCCAAGTGATGTGTAAAAATTTTCGGAGACACTGTTGATGGAATCTTTCGAGGAGTTGGAGATGGCGTTTATAAGTGGTCCATGTTTCACAAGCATATAGTAAGGTTGGTAGTACAATAGCTTTTTAAACAAGCATTTTGGTTTCCCTGCGAATGTCCCGGTCCTCAAACACTCTGCACTTCAATCGGGAGAAAGCCGCACTCGCAGAGCTCAGGCGATGCTGGATTTCAGCATCAATGTTGGCCCTTGTGGAAAGATAACTGCCTAGGTAGGAGAAGTGATCAACATTTTCCAACGTTACACCATTGAGTTGTATTTGTGGCGCTGCAGAGGGGTTGTTTTGTACTTGTTGGTGCAGCACTTTGGTTTTTGGGATGTTGAGTGATAGGCCAAGCTTTTCGTAAGCTTCTGCAAAGATATTTAGGATGGTTTGGAGGTCATCCTCTGAGTGTACACTACATTGTCATCAGCATACTGAGTAGAAATCATATTACTTTTTAAAAGCAATCAATGCAATTGCTAATTTGCAAGAATGACTTACTTAGTTTTGCCTTGCGATTCTTGGCTGTACCCTTCTTCCTTTTAAAAATGTTTTGAACTCTAACACTATCTTTTTATAGAAAACAGGCTGATGGAATCCCCTTTCAAAATTGTATCTAGTTATTCCTCTGAAAGTCCTGCTTGCCATGGAGCACACTTGCCTCTAGAAATATACCTGGAGGTAGGAGGGTGTCTTTGTGCTGGCATTGTCATTTCTCCACTTGAAGTGGCCTCACATGTCCAAGCATCGACTATAGCTAGGATGGCATGCTCTCTACAAGTAGTTTTTGTATAATGGCAGCTCTGAATCCACCTCCAAGTCAGGATTGACTAGCTGCTCTGTAGGTGCAAGACCAACGGTACAGGGGACAGCAGTCAGATGCCAAGAAATCAGTATCAAGTCCCAGCTGATAGCAGTTGGATAGATATGACAGGAGGTGAGAAGTGTGAGTCCTCCTCTGATTTTCTTCTAACCCCAGTGCCCCACTCCTGCTTTGAGCTTTTGGCTGTCAAAAAGAGCCAAGAAGAGAAGCAAGGTTGAAGGTATGCAGACTTCTTTCACAACACACGCTGTCTGGGTAGCATCTACAGTTCCAAAACCATATCTAGGAACAAGTGGACCCCTTGAACATGACACAATTGAATTACTGGATTTATAATAGTTTGATCATGCCCTGAATTCCTTTGGAGGCTTCTGTGTGGGGAGGCAGATTTCTAAAGAAATGCAATGCATAATTCAATTTATTTGTGATGGAACTACATTTGAAAGCAGATTACCAAGGATCAATAATATGGAAGAATGATTCCTCATTATTTTAAGTGAGCTTCACGCTGCTTACTAAACTTCCATTATAAGGAGAGAAAACTGCAATGGTCCTCCTTTGTGACTATCCTCAGCAAATGTTGTCTACTTAGAAAGGCTTTCTGAGAGAATTACCAAGCCCCTGTCTGTTTACTGCCTGCTGTGCTTGAAAGAGCATTTGTAGCATACTTTTACCTATGCTGTATGTAGTTTTCTGGTGACTATGACAACAGATACTTCAGTTCCGCATTCTTTTATTAATTCTAACCTAGCTTGACCACTAGACATGGGCTGTGTTTTGTTTTAGATATTGATATGAACAAATGACCAACATTATTATGGAAGCTTTGCATGTACAAACCTGTTATTCAGATCCTTATTTTGGTGATGTCAAATAAAGTATGGGTGATCAACATGCTGCCTTTGATATTACATATGAACAAATGCCTTCAGTAAGGTGGGGGGGATCAGTGATGCTTAAAATATATGTTGGTCTTGTATTATGGCTAAGTTGGAAAAATGAAATTTGTTTAAAGTGAACATGCTTTCCCTTCAGATGTTCTGCACTTGACCCTTGATACCTTCTCCCATTTTGAAATACTTTCTCACTTGATCTTCACTGACAATTACTTTCTACATTAATGGGTCCTAATTGGTAGCCCACAGATCCCAGGGGTCCACATAACCCACCAGACAGTCCATGGCACATAATCCATCAACATTTTCTTTTGTCATCCCTATTATGGTAACTCATCAACTTCAAAGTAATTTCCAGGTGTAACCTTTAACTCTCTTCTATCAACAATTAATCAATGTAAGCTTTAAAAACCGATAATTAAAATTAGCCATAATTCTAACATGTTAAGGGTGAGATAAACTGTGACACTAAAATGGATAAATTTATGAAATCTGAATTAAAGTACAGTGGTACCTTGGGTTACGGATGCTTCAGGTTACAGACGCTTCAGGTTACAGACTCCGCTAACCCAGAAATAGTACCTCGGGTTAAGAACTTTGCTTCAGGATGAGAACAGAAATTATGGTTCGGTGGCAGCGGGAGGCCCCATTAGCTAAAGTGGTACCTCAGGATAAGAACAGTTTCAGGTTTAGAACGGACCTCCAGAACGAATTAAGTTCTTAACTCGAGGTACCACTGTATGTGTATTTGGTATTATAGGGAAATGTGGGAAATGAATATTTCAAAAATTCATTCACAGAGTATACCACCGGTCTTCATGGAAACAATTTTCTCCTGTTCATATGAAATATCCTTGATTATTCAACATATCTAAGACCATTCCTGTGTCCCTTTATCAAATGTCAAAGAATATGCTCACTCAAGAAATTCAGTGGATAGCTGTCTCTCCATACGTTGAACTGAATTTTTCTAGGTAGCAAATTTGCAACAAGACTTCAGAAATGCCATATAATTCCTAGCTAATGCAAATAATGAAAAATAAAGGCCATGACCAAGGACTGTATCAGCCAGAAGGGATGAACTTATGGCTTCTACATTTCATTTGAGAAACTGACAGTGCATTCTTTTTCTTTGTTTCAAAGGTGCAAGAATCTCACATTTCCAGACAGTCTTCCTGAGGTCAGCATTGTTTTCATATTTGTGAATGAAGCTCTCTCAGTGATTCTGCGTTCCATTCATTCTGCTATCGACAGGACTCCTGCTCATTTGCTCAAAGAGATTATTTTAGTTGATGACAACAGTAATAATGGTGAGTAGCATGTGCCAAAGGGATGAGGTCTTACCCTGTATTCAGTTGCAACCTTTATGCTTGATTATAACATGGCCATTCTGTTTTGCACAAAAAACTCCCAATGGCAAGAACGGGGAATCATCAAAGCCTGAGGATGGGCATCTTTTTGAAACATTTAAAGACTTTTCTATTCAAGCTTGCGTTGGCCACTACATGGGAGGTGTCATAGGGAGCACAAATAGTCAAACTCTCCTCTTTCGCAGTGCCTTTATACTTGCACCTGAAAGTATCAATTTTTTGACACTTTGGTCATTTAAGAATCATCACAAGACTGTTTTGCCACCTGAGAACCTGCTTTACTCACTGAGAATTTACTTTGGTTTACACCTAGGATGAGAAACCTGTGGCCTTCTATATGTATGCTGTTGTACTCCAGCCCCCATCAGCCCCAGCCAGCATGAGCAGGGATGATGAGAGTTGTAGTCCCACTACATCTGGAAGCTCACAGGTTCCTCCATCCCTGCTTTACCCCCTTCAAGTAGTTTACACTCTTGTTTTATTGAATTTTAATGTTCCTCACACTGGGAACAATGAAGGGCGGATTATAAATACCGGTAATTTAAATAAACATTTATTCTATGGCTACCACATTGGAAATCCATTATTTGAAGTTGTTTTATATGTGTTGGAAAACATGCCCAGGGCAAGCTACGAATATAGGACTACCTTCTATCTCATGAACCTCTCCAAATATTAACATCAAGGTAAGGTGGATGCTGACTAGAGATGGGGGGTCTTTCTGGTTGTGCTACACAATTTTGAAATTCTCTTGCCAGAAAGTTGCCAAGTCTGTTGTCTTTCAGTTCACTTGAATTCTTTTCTTTCAAAATGCCCTGGCATTGGAGATCTTTTCAAGCTGTCTGTTTTTAGTTTTTACGCTGTTACAAATCTAGCTGTTCTTCTGAGTTTTTGTTTGTTATCAGTTTTTATGTTTGACTGTTTAAGCTTATTTTTAAACAACTGGAATGTAGATGTGGGATCTCAATAACTGTCTAAATAGTTAATAATGGTCTGGTTTGCATGTTGCTTTGTGGCTAGAAGGCAAAGCTGGCAAAGTTTCAGGAAGACTTCTGGGACTTCCTTCCTCATAGCCAGGTTAATTATTATTATTCATTCATTTCTATTAATTTCATATCATTCTGTTTTTAAGGAAAAAATATCAAAGTGGTTTACAACACATTAGAATATCAAGTAAAACAATCCAGAATAAAATGTTCCTGGAGAAAATCAAATACAAAGTATACATTTGAAGCAACATAATTAACAAGAAACTAAAATATCATCTTAAAGAATTCAAAATAAAACATTACGAAGGAGGTCAGATACAGAATGCATGTTTAACTTAGCAAAGATAACAAAAATTGTTTTTAACATTTGTATGTATTAAAATATTGAAAATGCATAAATAGAAATTAAAAAAACAATTTCAAAGGAAAACCTTACTAAAGGAAGTCAGGTATAAAATGCACAATTAAAACAGCACAATTAACATGAGATTAAAATATTATCATAAACATAGAACACATCTCCTGCTGTTGCTGCCAGTCTTGCCAATGGTGGTTCATGGCGCTTGGTGGTTGGGGAAGCTCAGGTTCGATAACCTGGGTCTGCACTAAGAGACAACCAAGATGGTCTCTGGCCTCTTCAGTAGCCTCAGCTTTTGTAGCTGGAGTCAGTCAGGGCTCTGCCCTCCCAGGCCAGGTGGAAAAAAGCCTGTAAGGTCTTCCAGGACTCACAGCCAAGATGGTTAAGACTTTGTTATTTACCCAGGAATTTTAATTTGTATAATCCCTCAGCCTGCATGGTGGTTTTAGCGGCTGCCTTTTATTATGTTTGCTAATGCTAGTGTTTAATTGTTTTGCATTAGGTTTTAATTAATTGATTATCTATGTCATTGCACAGTGCCCTGGAATCTGTTTTTTATGAAGGGTTGTATATAACTGCTATAAGTAAGGAAATAGCTTAGTTCCGGCTATGCTGCAATTTATACATGCAGATGGTGTATGTTTCCTTTGGAGAAATCATCTTAGCAGAGCTAAGAATCAATTCTAATTGGATTGTAAAGCCATTTGCACCACTAGAACTGGTATATAAGTATGTAATAACTCTTCTTTTAATAATATGTAATGGACCTTGTTTTAATAAAATGCCCTGCATTTCTTTGCCTTAGTTACTATTGCTAGTTGGTTAAGATTATGTTACTAGTTATCTGCTTGGCTTAACCACCAGTGCAGGAGGACATGGATTTTGGAATTTTGTATTTGATTATTGAACACCAGCATTGTACTAGGGGCTATGCAAAATACAGAAATGAATCTAGCCCTCCTCATGCATTCAAAGAAATGTGAGAGGCTTCCAACTGGCTTAGATGCATGGACACCAGCCCCAACCCCAGCATCCCATTGGCCATTGACCTTGCCTCTCCTCTCCCAAACTTGACAGGTTGAGCGTGAAGATCTACAGGGAGATGCTAATTGCATTTAGTTGAACTCTATTAGAATCACCCACTTAGTTGAGAGCCCTGTGCAAACCAGACGGAAGGATTATAACTACATGCAACTGAACATGACTAGAATCTCCCTGCAAACCTTCACCCTCAACCCATGTAAGTTGAAAGAGGAGGAACAGGTCCACTGTCCGTTGGAGCCAAGGCTGACATCTGCTCTCCCTGCCCAGTTGGAGCTCTAACAAGTTTTTTGAGTATCTGAAGAGGGCTACAGCCTATATGCAAGGAGCTTTTATGCAATAAGGGCTGTGCAGTTAAAATGGATGTGACAGTATGAGAATAATTTTGAGGACTTTTAGTGAACTGCTCCATGACTTAGACTTGGTTACTCTTTGGCTTAACAACCATGAGCTTTTAACAACAGTTGCCTGATGCTGGTAGGAGCATAGTTTCAGGCAAGGGTTATTTGGGATGGGGTGTGTGCATGTATGTGCTGGTTACTGTAAAGCTATGTGCATCCCTTTGGTCCTGTTGCCTTGGCTACCAACATGTACCAGTCAGATGTACTAATGTTGCCAACCACTCCTTTGCATCTTTCAGCCTGTGGTCCCTCACATCACATATTAAATTTCAAGCCAGCCTCACAATCAAACTGTACATATTTTGATAGATCAGCTGGAACCCACAACATTCATATTGGATCTGCATTTTTTCTGCTCTAAGGAGCTGCGCTGCAGACGGCTTACCTTCTAGCCTGCCCTTCTGTATAACTGTTGCATGACCCCTGCTACTGCTTTTGCAGCGACCCACTCTAGAATCAGTGATGTGCATCGGATTTGGGTTTTTAAAAAAGAAAAGGAGATGTGGTGGAATTAAAATGAAATAAGCCTCCTGTGCCATGCTTTTCTGCTTGCTGCTATTTTCTATATGCCAAGAAAATATTAAAACTCAGACACTAGCAAATATAAGAGCTGAATCTAAATCCACAACCACTGGAAAGTGCTATATTTCACCAAGCCGTTGCCAAACGTTCCTTAAAACACCATCAGAGGGTAGGATGGGAAGGTTATTTGCTTTGATCCATTTATCCAACAACACAGGACAGAGAATTGGGAGCATTGAGAAATTATCAGATATACCAAAAGGAGAAAGCAAGTAATGAATTAAGGAAGGTTACAGAGTGCTTTGTTTGCTCCAGTGATGTGTCTAGTATAAATCTTCTGCATGGCAAGTACCTTAACATGTAGGCAGATTTTGGGGTCATTGATAACTGCTCAAATGATACATATTTGCAATTCCAGTCATGAACTGATAACACTTTGTAATTCCATCAAGATGGTCTCAGCTGACAATAGAAAATAACAATGATTCATTTAATCTTGTTTAGCATGCACCAGATTTCCAAAGATGAGTACTCTTAAGTAATACCATAACTATGAATATGTTTTTTACTTATATATATTGCCAAGCAAAGTGTACTCCATAGTAACCGTTCTTCTTTAGCATTCCACTCTATCAGTGGTCCATTCCCAATCCATTGGCCTCTGTTCCTCTTTTCCTTTCAGAGAACCCCTGCCTGTCTTAGGTGACCCTAAAAAGGATAAGGGTTATAATGTATTAAAGGCACCAATTTAAAAACAATTTCTCTGCTCTGTAAGGCTGCTGTGTAAAGTATTTGTTTTATAATTAAGTCTCGAAAATTAGGGAAATGGAAAGTTAATCCAGCAGATAATCTTTGGCAATGCATTGAAGACGTTGTCATGGCTTGCACGTTTTTGGGACTAAAGAGGGTCTCCTTTACTTTAAACAGTGATTGAGTGCCACAGGGCATTTTATTGCCTTAATCTTGAACTAAGTACAAATGTTGATCCTCCTTTATCCAAATCCATGGGTTATCCTAATCCTTTATTTAGTCCATGTTCATTTGTTTCAGTCTTGTTTGGACTAAACTACATGTGACACTAAATGAGCTTGAAGTTGAGTGAAGCTTCCCCCTCCCCCTCCTCCACTCAGGTGTGAGTTTAACCCTTTCCCTCTGCCCTGCTCCCAGTGAACTGGCAGAGCGAGTAGATAAATAGGTCCCACTGCAGCAGGAAGGTAAACGGCATTTCCATGTGCTCTGGCTGCAGTCAGGGTGTCCTGTTGCGCCAGAAGTGGTTTAGTCCAGCAAGCCACATGACTCGGAAAGCTGTTTGTGGACAAACGCCGGCTCCCTCAACCTGAAAGTGGAGATGAGTGCCACACCTCATAGTCTACTTCGACTGGACATAACTGTCCAGGGGTCCTCTACCTTTTTACCTTTACCTTTGTTGTTGGTAATAGATAGTGATCCCATAATTACAGTGATGGTGTTAAAGCTATGGCAATTGGCACTATTTAATGTTTGGGAAATTAAAAACAACAGCAGCAGCAGAATAAATTCTTTCCTGTGTTTACATTGCTAGCCTTTCTCTCAACAATAGCATTAGATTATCAGTCGCACCAGACTCAGTCTTCTGTAAACTTTTTGGAAGTTGCATTTGTTAAGTGTTAGTTGAGAACAGAACTTACACTTTAATGATGTCTTAAGACTCAGTATAAAATTAACAGTATATGCGTATACATATCAAATTTCTTTACATTTATCTTGAGAAATATAACCAGCAGTAGCTTATTCATTCACTTCAGCATATGTCAAGCAAATTAACTGTGATTTTTGCTAAGCTCCAGTACAGTTTTTCTAAGTTTCCAATTATATTTTAGAAGCCCTCAATTAATCTCCTGCAAAGCCTTCATTCCTATTTTTTAAAAAAACAAACGTTTGAAGTGGAAAAAAACTGTGAAGATGTCACTGCATCTATGTCATTTGAGCAGTAGATTTTTAACACTTACAAAAGCTTGGATCTTCTCATTATTGAAGCAACTTAGAGTGCGTTATGTAAGCATTTCACCTGTCAGCTTTTCCTTATGAAATTGGGTAAGCAAAATCTGAAAATTAAAAATGTTTCATCTATGTTTGAAAAGGTTTGTATACATTTTTACCCTTTAATCCCCCAGTTTTGTACATTGTGTGTCAGAAATGAAAGTTTATGCTAGGCTGTTGATTATATGCCACTTTCAGTAATACCCTAGCCAATCAGGCGTATTCTTATTACCACATTAATCATAACTGATAACCCAGTTGAAAACATATCACTTGGAGATAAATCACATTGAGAGGGCTGGCTAAGACTGATTAACTAAGTACAATTGTCAAGTTTTAAACACACACAATGTAACTACTGTTTTTCGCTTTCATTTTATCATATCCCACACATCTCATACCTAAAGTGAGGTACATTCATTCTCAACCTAACAGAACTCTTGTCAATCCAGTTCCTGAGCCTTGGGAGCAAGGGAGCTAAACTCAGAGAAGTCACCACTGAATGAACCAACATTTAGGCAGAATCACTTTGTTTACTGCTGAGTTTAGATCACACAATATACTATGGTATATCAGGGCAGGAATGAGCCTAGGCTCCCCCCAAAAGACATGTTCCCTTTTCTCATTTCCCTCCACCATTGCTATATATAAAAGATCAGAAGTTTTCACTTCTGATGTTGATTAACGACAGTTGAGCATTATGTTCAAATCTTAAACTGTGGGGTAATCTTAACTATAGTTTGTTGAAATAAACCAACCTCATAAACCACAGATTGCAGCCACATCAGTTGATGTTTGGAGGGGAGGGGGTATGTAAGTGCATTAGAAGACCAGCCTTCTTCCCCTCATTATAAACCATGGTTTATTGTTTTGTTGTTGTTTAGTCGTTTAGTCATGTCCGACTCTTCGTGACCCCATGGACCAGAGCACGCCAGGCACTTCTGTCTTCCACTGCCTCCCGCAGTTTGGTCAGACTCATGCTGGTAGCTTTGAGAACACTATCCAACCATCTTTCCCAACATCAGGGTCTTTTCCAGGGAGTCTTCTCTTCTCATGAGGTGGTCAAAGTATTGGAGCCTCAGCTTCACGATCTGTCCCTCCAGTGAGCACTCAGGGCTGATTTCCTTAAGAATGGAGAGGTTTGATCTTCTTGCAGTCCATGGGACTCTCAAGAGTCTCCTCCAGCATCATAATTCAAAAGCATCAATTCTTCGGTGATCAGCCTTCTTTATGGTCCAGCTCTTGTAACACCTGAATATAGAGGCCCTCTGGAAACGCTCCTCAACCCCATGTATCATAGGAGCCAATTACTTGGGGCTGTGGGGGCTTTGGCCCCCACAATAAAATAATTGAGGAGGCTGGGCCCCCACAAAGTTGATGAGCATTCCCATTCAAATGGTGTCTGTGCTCTGTATTATGGGATCAGTTATGTGGGGCGGGGCTTTCCTGGGTCCCCACAACATTTTATTCAAGTTAGCACTCCTGCCATGTAACTTTAGAGCTGCAGCAGAGCTGAGGCTCTTACCAGCTACACAGGCTAGAGAGATATCGTACATATTTTATAGAAAGGGATTGTGCCTAAACTTAGCTTACTTGAGAAGAGAGCTTCTCTGACCAAGTTCAGAGAAATAGCTTTCACTATTTCCTTTGCTCCAAGATTCAGAAGCTTTTCTGAGCTTTTCCCTGTAGCAGTAGCTCAAGGGATGGCATTGTTCTTTAAAACCTTAAAAAATGGTTTTGGATACTTTTTCACAGCTCTGTCTGAGTTATGATTAATTTCCAGGTCTAGGACAAAAAAAGAAAAGAAAAGATGAATTTATTTAGGGCCAGTTCACCGAGAAATAGAACTGCATTTTTATAATACTGAAATTGAAAATTTTGACTGGTTCAGCTCAGCTGTGCCATTTGGCCCAATTCTTTCAGTTCAGTGGTTTTTGCAAATGTGCTGCTTCCCATCCAGGTTTAAAACATCACGTCATGACTCCTTTCATATACAAATGCTTTTAAATATCAAGCAGATTCCAAACTCAGTCAAGGTGAGCTTGTCTGTTGCTACTGACATCACATTAATGGAACATCTCTCACACACATGCCCTTTCTGAACTGTTGCTTTCCCCCTTCCTGTAACCATTCTGAGCGAACCCCTCTCATCTGTCTTGGACCCTGTATGGGCTTGCAATTCTTTTGAAAATTTATGAGCAGTAAGGATGAGCAAAGTTGCTGAAAGGCATAATTACATGTTTCAGAAGATGTATTTGACAAGCTTCTAATGCTGGGGTGCAATATGAATTGAAAACTAATCTTAACAGTTCCCTCTCTCTTTCTCTGGAGACCTCTCACACACAGAGCTACGATTCTGAGCACCATACAGTTCGGGGATTTTGGGGGGAAGCATTGAGTGTTAAAATAGTATGAGAGTGCTTTAAATGTATTGTGTGGATGTGTCCAAAGTCTTTTTTTCAGTCTACTGTCTTATATACGTTAAGGAGGCCATAGGCTAAGGGGATAGCTAACAGAGTTTGTTAAGAAAAGCTGTTGTGCTATTGGCTGCTTGGCAGGGGAAGTTTCCCAGTGCTTGGTTAGACAACCTGAGTAGCTGCACAGCTCCGTTTCCTCTAAGGCCAGTGTTGTTGGGATTGTTTACCAGCCTAGGAGGCCTTAAACAAACCCTGGGTGGGTGTGTTTGCTTAGAGAGTTGCTATTGTTTGACCTGGGCTTGGACAAGCAAGCAAGAAAATGAGATTTTGAACCAATCTAATATTGTGCAACTAACCTGAAGAATCAATTTCTTCCCCTCATTTTATGTTCTCAGAAACAAACAAACAAATCTCATAAATGTTGTCTGAGTGTGTCCATAACTAACTAAAATGTTCCAAAGCATTCCACCGCACCAGCTGTGCCATTTTCTAAAGATAAAGGGAGTCCTGACTGTTAAGTCCAGTCGCGGATGACTCTGGCGTTGCGGCGCTCATCTCGCTTTACTGGCCGAGGTAGCTGGTGTTTGTCCACAGACAGCTTCCGGGTCATGGCCAGCATGACTAAGCTGCTTCTGGTGAACCAGAGAAGTGCATTGGAAACACCATTTATCTTCCCACCAGAGCGGTACCTATTTATCTACTTGCACTTTGACGTGCTTTTGAACTGCTAGGTTGGCAGGAGCAGGGACCAAGCAACGGGAGCTCACCCCGTCACAGGAATTTGAACTGCCAACCTTCTGAGCAGCAAGCCCTAGGCTCTGTGGTTTAACCCACAGCGCCACCCACATCCCTATGTGCCAATTTCTAGGAAGGGCTTATTTCAATCAACGGAAGCTAAAAATCACAGCGCCATTTGCTGTAGGGGTTTCAAACAAAAGTAGTCTCCATTAGCCTCAGTTTGTTTTTTATTTTTCTATAGCTTATTTGATTTGGGGGCAAATTGGCAAACCATTTTCTTATATATATATATTTTTGGTAACACTACATGTACTGTTCTTTGGGACCTTAATTAGTCTATCTACGACTGTAAGCTCTGTCCTTCCTGTTTATACAACATTGGTTTTCATATTAAAAATAGACGTATTTGCAGAATTGGGTATGTGGCAATGTTTATATATTATCCCACAGCTCGTTTTGCATATAATGAATGTTAAGATCTTGGGAGATGTAAAATCCAGTGCATAATCTATCGCTTCATTCTGTTAGTGTTCTTTAATCAGTCATTGATCTATTTGAGGGTCTGTCCTCTTATCCTATAATGTTTTAAGTTTTCTTCAGCAAAGCAAAAGGCCTTTGGTGAGAGACTTTGGTCAGATGATCATAGCTTTGACTTTGTAACTCTCATTCATTTTCATCTAGACTATATGGACATTAAGTATTAGATCTCAGACTAGATTCCAAGCTAAAGTCGAGTTTTCCCTTATCCAGAAGAACTTGGTTTACAATACATAATATTCTCCCAATTACTTATGGTATTACTTAAGGATATTCATCTATGGAAATCTGGTGCATACTAAACAAGATTAAATGAATCATTGTTATTTTCCAATGTCAGCTGAGACCATCTTGATGGAATTACAAAGTGTTATCAGTTCTCTCAAGATTGCTTAGTACCAGCTGCTGCATGGTTCCATTCCTCTTAAACAGCACAGTCCTTTGGCCCAGCGCCTGCCTAATCATTGTTTAATGCTTCGAAAGATAGCATCTTTACATTTGAGGCAATCTTTCCAAGCAGTAACAATACTTACAGATTTGCATGTAGTTGAAATAATTGGAAAAATAAAAAAGCAGGGGGAAATGATGTGCAAACAACACTGCATTTTATGAAGCTGAAAATATACCATATACATAATCGAATTACAGCGTGAATGTGAGGAAGCTTAAAGATGTTTATACAGTAAGGCCCATGGTTTGTCAGGTTCACATGGTAGGGAGTGATTATTTTATTTATGTCTCAGTAATCAGTTTCTGTGGAAAGATGAGTACAGTGTATATTGAAAATGGAAGTAAATATGGTCTTCAAATTTTAAAAGCAAAACGACTCAGTGCTTTGCCTTCAAAGCATAGTATCTGAAAGTGTTGAGGGAATGGGGGGGCATCATGTCAAATGTCCTACTACAAGGCATGCCTTTGTACATATCCTGAACAACCCACTTGATCCAGGGCAAAAGCCATTCATTAAAAGCAGAAGAATGGGAGTAATGTGGCTCTTGTTCGTAGGCTATCAGCTTGATTATCTACCACACCTGCATTGCCTTGCGGCACTGGTCCCAGCTGTTTTTATAAGAAATTGTTTTAATAATTGTGGTTTAATGCTGTAAGCCACCCTGGGACCTTGGGATGAAGGGAAGGTAATTAATAAACATAATAAACATAATAAACATAATAATAATACCTCGGGGCAGTTGAGTTAAAAAATGCTTTATTAGTGTGAACTTCATTTCATTGCTGTAAAGCAAGGAGAGAGAGAGAGAGAGAGAGAGAGAGAGAGAGAGAGAGAGAGTCTTGAGTTAGTTACAATAAATTGGATGCATGGCCTAATCAGTGGAAAGCTTTCTATCTAATGGAAAATACTCTAGGATAATATTCCCATTTCATCAGTAAGTATCAAACTGAGTTTAATCACTAGCAGATTGCTGTACAATACCTCAATCACATTTAAAATGCTGTTGAGAAACAGGTAGAGGAATTATTCACTGAGATTTCAGCAGGGTTTGACATTCAGTATAGTAGTTCACAGGACCGTAAAACATTTGCAATGCAAACACATAGCTTTCATCCGAACTGGGTTTTCTCAAAACCAGGGGTTGTAGTTTAATACTAACTATGATCGGTTTCAGTACAAGCCAACTTGTTAGAACTGTCTTCTGGCTACTGACTTTGTTCTGATAACTCCCTATGGGGCCAAGTTCATTGCTGCTGTTTTCAATACCCTGCATTCTAAAAGAAATAATAATAATAATAATAATAATAATAATAATAATAATAATAATTTATACCCCGCCCATCTGGCTGGGCCTCCCCAGCCACTCTGGGCGGCTTTCATAGAAACCAAAAATACAGTAAAATATCACACGTTAAAAACTTCCCTGAACAGGGCTGCCTTAAAAGAAACTCATGGGAGTGCTTGAAACTGGCTTTGGGAGTCGCCAACTGCTACAGTACTTGAAGTTGATTGGCTGTGAATGTAAGCAACCAACACTACTCTATTCAATTAACTTTCCTGATTGGCTAAGGTGTTGCATAAATAGAGGCTACATTTGATGCCCATAGCCAATCAACTTCAAGTATTGTGGCTTTCCTTGCCCACGCTGAAGGATGTTCTTCATTGGGAAGAACATCCTTCAGCGTGGGCAAGGAAGTTATGGAGAGTTATGGGGATCAGTCCAGGTCACACTGATGCAGAATCTAAGTAGGAAGACAGACAGATAGACAGGGCAGTAAGTGAGTGAGTGAGTTCAGGCTTTTCTATGATGCCCCAAAGAGACCCTTACATGGTATGAAACGCCAAAGATCAAATTCAGCAAGGTACTTAAATATGTGTGTAGCATTATGTACATGAGCAGCCCCTAGGTAGGTAAATGCTTGGCATAAGCATTTACTGTGGCATAAACATAATTGTAATGTGAATAGTTTAGCCATTGTCTGCATCAGTGGCAATTTGTTTAAGGTTATAAACTAAAGCTGTTAGAATTTCTGAAGTGAGACTTTCATCCAAAGAGAAGGCGATAGAAAAGGGATGAAATTTGTAATTCCCTTTAGAAAAAGGTTTCAAAATCCGGAAAGCAGTACGTTATGGTACGTGACTTAACATTTTACTACACTGGGTTGGTATTAAGGTGCATTAAACACTAAATTACATAAACCTAAAATCAGGGCATAATACTACTATGAGGCCTGAGGGACTTAAAGAGAGATGCATATAACCATTGGAGTTGTGTGATTAAACATTCCTTATAGACTCAAATGGCCTCCAGAGAAGTATATTTAAAGAACAGTGTAAGTTTCTAGAGAAGGCTGCCTATAGCTTTAATGCCAAACATGCTACTTTTTCGAGGGGATGACTATGAAATAACTTTAAGTTGCTCTTTCTTAGTTGTGCCAAAAGCCACAGCTTACTAGTCACACAAGAAGTAATTCTATATTAATTAATTATACAACAAAGTAAAAATAACATTTTCAGTGTTGTTTGGATTTACTTTAGGAGGGAACTGTGTTTTTTTTCTTTTTATGCCCATGAGGTATCATGTGAACTAGTCCCTGTTCACAGCCAAAATGTTCCTGTTCTAAAAACACTCCTAATGCAATGCTAGATTGGTAAAGAAAAAGCTATGTATAGGCATTGTATGTGTGATATAACATTGTGCCACCAGATGGTGCAGTGGAGTCCCATTTTTCTCTACCTGTTTTTCTTGTTTAAATTTACAACGCATTTAAGTGAAACGCTTCTTTGATGTGTCTAGATCAGTCCTAGTCTCTTTAAATTTGATTTATATCTGGTTTATACTCATAGAAATGTTCAGAACTCAGTTACTGGACACATTTTATTATTATTTTTTCAAATACTTAAATATTCTCTGAATACACAGATTTTATATGCCTTCTGAAGAAAATCATACTGTGAACTTTGATTTCTTAGTGGTTAAAATATATGAACTCCAAGAAAAAAATTTAGAGGCTCACTGATGCCAGTGGGATTCTAACAATGTGGGATGGTCATTGAATCATTCCCAACCTTTTGTTGTTTTGAAAAGCATTTGGCTCACATCCAACAAGTGTATACATTGAAATGTGAAATTCATTGTGTACTTGTGTTATAACAGTGATTATGACACTGAATGGTAATTGGCGTTGATTAGTTAGTCAGATCCATGTCTGCTGCCATCCTTATTTAATCAAACAAAGAGAATAATAAAAGCAGCATGCAAAAATGAAAAAGAAAACTTCTCCCTATTGTAAAAAACCAACCCTCAGGATATTACATCTGAACTAACTGTGGTACCCGTAAGAAAAAGGAGAAGGGATAATGACATACAAATTTTGCTGCAATTTGATTGCATTCAGATTAAATAGCATGAAGTGCATCATAGAGCATATTAAAGGATACCTTTATTAGGCTAGCTGGAAGTAAACAGAAATCAAACAATTGGAGGCAATTGAAGAAGTTGTCTAGGGCTGTTGCAGAATCTCCTTGCCTGGAGGTTTTTAAAATGGGAGGAGATGAGTTGAACGCTCCCCCCAGTCCAAATAGATATTGCAGAAGATTTTACGAGGTGAATCAAGAAGGCCTTTATTTATATTGTATGCTAGTATACTTCTACTTTGCCTTTGTATGGGTCTTCATCTTGAAGCTGAACTTCAACCAGACAGCCCTTGCAATAGAGGACACCTTCTGACTAGAGGACTGTCCTGTGACAGCCCTTCAAATGGAGGACTGTCCTCTGAAGAATAGGACATATGACCACCCATACTTACAGCACCGTAAAGATTTAGTGTAGCCCAGATTACCCCATACACAAAAACATAAACACCTGTTATTCTGAGTCCCTCAGGACTGTTGCTGTTTTTTTATCGGTGATGACATTGCTCAAAGTTGTGCACCTGCAACTGTGGGTAACGCTGGCTGGATGAGTGGTGCAGCTACGTTAAATGGAGTATAAAGAGGAGGGGGGCTATTTGAAGGAAGAAAGTTTAAAGACCTTAGAAGTTGGGAACCCAAACTACAAAGCAAGCGACTCTAGCTCTGGCACAGCAGGCAACTTGAGGGCCTGAGAGAGACAGCCTAGAGCAAGAGCAGAATGGAAAGCTGAAAGATAAAAAGGCCCACATGGCTACTGCATGTAAAACACTATGAAGCAAAACTTCAATGGATTAGCTTCACATGCCTAGTTTCCAGGAGGCCGGGTCAGTATCAGATGAGAAAGTCACTCAAGAAAAAAGAGGCCAAGCTAAATTTCTGAGTGAAGTCAGGTTTCTCCCCTTGTGTTTGAAGGTATGCAAAAAGGTTGGAAAGGGAGGGAAAGGAAGGGAGACTGCCTTGGCTGGAAGGTCACGTACATTTTCTTTGTCAAACTGCAACTCCATGACTATGTTCTAGTCCCTGGCGCTTTTGAAAAAGATTGGCAGTGGGTGAGCAACTGGAGAATGCACAGTAAGGACAGGGCTATAGACTCTTGCCAGTCTTTCATATTTCTTTTTTAAAAAATAAGAGTTGACATCCCATGAGGCAAAACATTCTCAATCAAGGGAACGGGATGGAGGCCTCTGAGGTAAAGACTTGGGCCTGAGCTCAGTGATTTCTGGTCGATTGAAAGATCATTTTTTCCTGATCAGGTGTTGGAGTGGGCAGAGACCAAAAGCTCTGGTGTAACCTAAGGTGTATAGCTAAATTAAAAAAAACTGAGAAAAATACTGCACTTGACCCCTTTCCCCTACCACTGTACAACTGGCTTGAAAGCAAAAAAAGTCTAGCCGGGCTGATTGGGAGGAGGGGGTTATAGAGATGTTTTAAAGCATCATGGATAGAATTTTCTTTGGAATACAGAATTCATAAAAATGTTTCCTTCCAGCAACAAAACATAAGACTACATTTTGGGGGTATTTTTTCTTCTCTGACCCTTTCCTCCAGCTCTTGTAAAATACCATTTATCCTTTTTAGTCTTTAATAATGTAGCCTTGCATAGGGACTACACAATAGTGTTGCGTCTAAGGGAGTGGTTAATTACTGCTCTTCAGTTCCTTGTAAACTGTCGCCATCTAGTTATGTGACCAAGAGCTTGCCATAGATTTGTATGTCCCCTTCCTATTCCGCTTCCAATTTCATGCACAAATTTCTCTTCCCACTTCAGGATTAAGGAGGATATAACTTTACATTTACACCAAACAGTGCTAACATTTGTTAGCTTTAGGGCAGAGCCTCTTGAGAAGCCCACTCCTCTACTATGGAAGTGGTTCAGGTGAGTGTCTCTGCAAATTATAGGCACAAATATAGTAATAGACACACACACACAGCTGTACTTCGGGTTACAGATGCTTTGGGGTACAAACTCTGCTAACCAGGAAGTGGTTGCTCCAGGTCAAGTTCTTAACCTGAGGTACCACTGTATTCAGAGTGAAGGGAAGTAATGTTGCCCTCATTCTGATTTGGCTTCCCTGCTTTGGATCTAATTAGCTGTCCACTGTCATCAGCCATCCAGAGGGAGCATAGTGCTTCCTGATTTGACTTTGTGGCATCTTCATGAATCTGATTAAATATCATTAATCATCATATTGATTAACTATCACCACTAACCTGACTACATATCATCATTGCTCCTGTGGACCCTAATTAGTATGGATTGCCTTAGAAGAAGCCTTGCTGCATATTACGGAAAGAAACAACTGAGGACATGTGATAAAGAGTAGGTGAAAGTTTGTATGTAAAACCTTTCACTCCAAACCCCAAAATGCATCTCTAGTTTGCATTCATAAAACTTGATTATAGAGAAGTCCAATTTGAAGCTTAAGCATTAACATTGGCACACACATTGTTAGTTTGGGGCAGGGAGTTCGAAAACGTTAGTTCCAAAAGAAGAAGAGAGGGGACAATTCCTGCATGGGAAAAGAAGAATAGGGCTGGGAAGGTCCACAGGACACTTATTTTAAACTTCTCTTTCAAGTCATTATCTGTCTATTTATTGGCATTGCTCCATGTCTGGGCAAAAATACCCGTAGAAAAGGTTGTGCTAAAAATGCCAATTAAAACTAAAACTGGTGATATTCCCTTTGTGCCCTGTGGATTACAGAAAGAGTACTTGTAGGTCACAAGTGCCACACAGGCTAGGGTAGCGAACACCATTGTCTTAAATAATTCATTGAAACGAAGAGAACATAATTAGCTTCACGGTGAGATGTTAATTGCTCACCTGTCATTCCCTCACATCATTTCTTTGGGATTCTCCTTCAAAGACTGTGAGCAACTCAATTTAGCCAGGGCATTCAGTGGATTGATGAGTGAGGACTATTGTAATTAAGCTTCTATTACATTGCCCCTAATCAAATTAAGAGATGTCTATGACTTCCAACCAGATGGATTTTCAAGCCTCACCCCACCCCATTCTTGGCAGTTTTTAGGAATATGGTTATGTTCTGTTTGCTGTGTGGCCAGAAATTAATCAGCTGGAACACCATATGCTATTGGTGATCGGCTGCGATGTGATGCTACCCAACAGGAGCTACAGGGAAGTTGGCTGGGGTGAGACCATTGCTAATTCATAAACTACACTTTTGGAACTCATGGAGGGCGTCTTGGAACAGGGAAGCAGCAAAGAGCCCAAGTACAGTGGTACCTTGGGTTACATATGCTTCAGGTTACATACGCTTCAGGTTACAGACTCCACTAACTCAGAAATAGTGCTGCAGGTTAAGAACTTTGCTTTAGAATGAGAACAGAAATCGTGCTCCGGCGGCACGGCAGCAGCAGGAGGCCCCATTAGCTAAAGTGGTGCTTCAGGTTAAGAACAGTTTCAGGTTAAGTATGGACTCCAGAACGAATTAAGTACTTAACCCAAGGTACCACTGTACTAATTGTCCCCTCCTCCTGCCCTGTCCCCATTCCAAATTCCTTTTTCCCCAAGCTTCTCCCCTCCCCCCAAAACACACACACACACACACACACACACACACACACACACACACTGAGAGAGAGAGGGAGAAGAGAAATTTCATTTGGAGTCATTTGGCAACCTTATGTCTTGTTGTTGCTCTGATTATTAATTTTTGTGTTCTTGAACAGTTCAGAAAATTCCAGACAACAAAGGGAATTGATACATACAGTGGGTGCTCGGGTTGCGAATGTGATCTGTGCAGGAGGCACGTTCACAACCCGCAGCGTTCACAACCCACGAGCCGTGCGTCTGCGCATGCACGGGTCATGATTCGGCGCTTCTGCACATGCACATAGCGCGATTTAGCGCTTCTGCGCATGCGTAAGCGCCGAAACCCGGAAGCAACCCATTCCAGTACTTCTGGGTTTGGCGCGGTGTGCAACCCGAAATCGCGCAACTCGAAGCGTCTGTAACCCAACGTATGACTGTATTAAGAGTGTTGGCCTAGGACAGGGGTCTGCAACCCGCGGCTCCGGAGCCGCATGTGGCTCTTTTACACCTTTGCCGCGGCTCCAGGGCGGATACTAGCAAGGGGAGAAGGCACATTGTGCGCCCCGACACTCCCCACTGTGGCGGGCGCTGTACTGGCTGTGACGTCGCATGGGGGCGGTGCGTGCGTTAGTCATGCACCGTCCCGACGTCACCTTCCCGCCCGCTGTCAGATCGGACATTAAGGTAAACAATATATGCAGTGTTACATTTGTTTTAAATGTCGCAATGGTTTTGCGGCTCCCAGGTTTTTTTTCTTCGGAAACGGGTCCAAGTGGCTCTTTTTGTCTTAAAGGTTGCAGACCCCTGGCCTAGGACCTGGGAGACGATGGTTCCAATCCCCTTTCAGCCATGAAGTCCACTGGCTAACTCTGGGCCAGTCAGTATCTCTCAGCCTACCTTACCTCACTGGGCTGTTGTTTCTTAGATCACTCTGTGTCACCAGTATCCCTACTGGTTTAACATCCTCTGTTTCCCAGAAGTGATCTATATATTAATTCAAGTTTGTTCTCAAGTTTCCTGCTTCACAGTTACATGGGTAGCTGTAGAACATGCACAGCAAACAGCTATTTGTGAGTGGAGTGCTATTGTCATATTGATAGAAGCCGGGGGGGGGGGGGACAACAAACCTGATACATTCTAGTTTCTCAACTACAAATTCAGATACCTATCTTCAATGAAGGTCCACTGAAAAATGTAGCATTCTCCCAGGAGGCTTGCTAAATAATCACAGCAGCAGTCTGCAGGGGGCTGAAAGCTTCAACGACCTGTCAAACTAGATAGCTGGCTCTCAGTAGCAGACATCCATCAGCACCATTAAAAACTCTGGGGCTTTATACAAAACATGGAAATGGTTCAATTTTGCTGACTGCCATATCCATTTGTGGGCAATCAGAAAGAAAGAAATTAGTTACAGATGAGCACATTTATATAGAACACAATAAGGAAAGGAAAGAAGGCGCCGTTGAAAAATACCTATAGAAGAAAGGAACAAATGTTGAAGCTCTCAAGTCAAAACTATGCCAGATGCAATGTGGGGTGGAGGAGCAGAGTTTTTGTTACAACTTTTGTAATAAATACAAAGTAAGAAGGATGTAAATTAATCAGGCCAGTTATAGATATCTGAGGAAAAGGTGGACTAAGAAGAGTACATCTTTGTGTAATTGTGAGAAGGGGATACAGAGGGCAACTTCACACATTATCAGGAAGCGTCGACAGAAAATGTATGAGTTATTCATAATCCTGTTTCTGTACTTCAGTGTTATGTAACGTGCAGAGGAATGGCTCACAAATTTCTGCCATGTTTCCTAATAATGTGCCAAGCCATCTCTGAACCTTTATTATAGTCTGTTCCATCTACCCTTTATCTCACAGCTGGTTTGCATCTGGAGCTTTAGGGTCCCCTCCTGCCCGTCAGCTATTCATGAGAATGGAACTGAGAGGAGAAAGTGCTGCTGATGTTGTGGAAAGTGTGCAATTTCAGTTCCTTACTCAGAAAAGAAGGTCAAAGCACATGGTAGACCTGTGTTCTTTGCAAAAATATCTGTTGCATGTATACAGTTTTCAGATAGAACAGGATCATGCCACATGACTTCAGTTTTGTGTTAACTTACCGGTACCTGGGAGTAGGCATTACTGAACTCACTGAGACTTTTTGGATTGTATTAAAGAATACAGGGATGTTGCAACACACACAAATTATCACACTGATAATTTAATTTTTGGCACATTTGCGAAAAGAAAAGAGTTACAATGTTTAACCCAGAAGTTCATCTGCAAACCCTCATGCACATGTTGTTTTAATTGATTGTGATAATGATTACGTTGCCAATGGCTGAAGGACTGCAGACCTGTCTGCTTTCAAAGTAGCAAGCCCTATGGACTCCTTCAGTTTCATTTATTATCACTGAGAACAAGACACATTTTCATTAGCTGTCTGCTGCATTTAAAAGCCTCCTGAAACAGAACAAACTCAACTTGATTGATGTTTATTAGCTAGCACATGGTAGGTTAAGCAGTGGCAAGATTGAATGTAAGAACTGTGAGCTCAGGTGAAGCAGGATCAGTCTTTCAGAATCAGATGAAGGTCAGGAGATTGTAAGGTCACTGCAAGCCTGCCTCAACATAGATCTGCCATCAATGGGACAGCCACGTCTCCTACCATACAAAGGACGGTCTGGTGTTTGAAGGAGGCATCTATTTGAAAGGCTGTCGGGTCCAAGTCTAGTTTAGAGCTAAAGAGCCATCAGAAGGGGGGACAGGTCCTTGAAGTTGCCTCTCATCATTTAGCAGCTTGCCAGCGGACTGAGCAGGCATACAGATCACTTGGCCTTCCCCACTGTAGAGAGATGTATTGTATTTCAATTATGTACTATTTATTTCATAAAATGTATACGCCGTTTGATTGTTAGAAAACCTCACATTTATTTAAAACATTTAAAAGATAAAAGCAACAATAAACTAAAAACACGCGCCAACATTATTCATGTTTGGGTAGGAAGTAGGTTGCCAAACTCTGCTTTCCATATTAACAAGCTTTATTGAGATTAGGGGTGGATATTGAAGGGTTCGTTTAAAGTCCATTAACCAAGAAGCACTTCTTAAACCTGGCACAACTTTATTACTACGGCTAATTAATTACTTTTTGCGAGTTCTGCCAGTGAGCTATTCCCAAGGTTTTTCAAATTATTTTGACAAAATTTATTCTTCCTTTGTGTGGCAGAAAGTACTACTAATTTTTGATGGATGTCAAGGTAAAGGTAATCGATTATGATGATCCAGGCTGCAATTATATAAAATGGCTTTTGAGGCAGTGAAGAAAATTAGTGATATATGTGCACATTGGAAAGTTAATTCCTTAAAGTTATAAAGTACTCTCATGAATTTGAGTGATCTACAGGAATATTGCTGAGAATTCTAAGAGAGTTTACATTCAAGAAAGGCATCTTATGTTCATTCATGATAAAAACAAGTATGCAGTTGCTGTAAATAAAAAATCTGTTCAACAAAACATTCAAAACTTTCTGATTTTGTCAAATCTTTTGTCCCAATAAAAGGGATATAATTGTTATTAGAGGAACTGGATGGAAAGTTATCTGGTTAGGCACTTCAATCTTTACAAGAGATGGGTTTTATATGGTATTTTACAGTGCTACCAATCCAGTCCTGTTCTTATGAAACAGCTTTATTATTATTATTGATAATAGATACTTGTGTTTTTATCAAATTTTGTTGCTAGCTGCTTTGCACTTTTAGAAAAGGTGGAATCTAAATGTTATAAATAAATATGAAATGTGTAAAAGCTCCTTGATAAAAGGTTTTGTGCCCCACAGTAAATACTTACAAAGTGTCATTTAAAGTGTCCCAACTATCTGATGCTGAAACCCTCCATGCTTACCTGGATGTAAGTGCCGTTGAACTCAATGGAGGTTCCTTCTGAGAAGATACGCATGGAGTTACACTAATTTTTAAACATTTTTTGTGTGTGAGGGTGACATTAATTTCATTTTAAAATGTTCTTTTGAATGCTCATGGAAACAGGCTCATGGTGAAAGGGGAACAATTTAATTAAGGCTCAGGTTTGAAATAAAATAGATCTTGAAGATTTATAGTGCAATCCTATGCATGCTCTGAAGTAGCAAGCCCCGCCATGTTCAAGAAGGGCTTAGTCTTAGGAAAGTGTGTCAGGGATGGCCGTCTCAGTGTTCTGTTGGTAAAACCCAAAGACTCCTGTGCACGTGCCAAGTGCTTCCATGTGTGTGCTGGAGCTCTCTGAATTGCCCTGACTGGCAGGACTCTCTTTCGGGAAGGGGCAGACAGGCTGCAGTATGAAGGAAGCTTTTTGGTAGTCCTTTTGACACATGCACATTAAAGATGTTTCTTTTATATGTATAACTTGATTTTAATTTTCCCATATAGCTTCTTGGACCATAAATAAATGATTTCAAAGAGTGCCGAGAGAGACCAAGAGGGGTGATTTGTGGAATGTCTCTCTTGAGACTATGATTGGCAATAGGCCATATTTGTGAATGAAAAGATTAACCCTATATGTAAAAGAAAGGGTTCCAGTGGGGTAGCCACCTTTGTTGCTGGAAAACACACACACACAGTCCTGTGGCATGTTAAAGAATTGATAAATTTATTGTGGCATAAGCCATTGTGACTAGAGTCTGTTTCATCAGATGCAGTTTTCAGAGGCTTGCTGGTGGTGTGGCGAGTAGCAGTGTGGCCTGGGGCCTCTCCCATAACCAGTGGTACGGTAGAGAGTAGCAGATCAGCAGCTTCCACTCCCAAGGCAATATGAGAAATGGGCCTTAGACTGGTTCTCAGATTCAGTGGTGAGCATACTCTTGATCAAGATGCCGTAGAAAAAAGATAGACACTCTTGCTTAGAAATAGGAAGCTTTTATCCTGGAATTGTTACACAGTGGTCCTGAATAATACTTGGAAATACCACAGGGAATTATAGCTTGGCTAAATCTGTTGTAAATGTTGCCCCACCTGTAAGAGGCTCATTGGTACGGTGGTTTGTATGTTTTATATATCTATAGGAAGCTGCCAGGATGAACACACCCTTAAAAGAAAATTACCAGCTGGGCTCTCACTCATCATGTAGGTTGTCAGCAGGCACACACTATGCCAAGAGTAACACTAATGAGCAGATTAGCATATTTAGTTTAAAAATAAATTGCATCCCGAATGAAACAGAATTTAAGCAGGAGGAAATGTTTCCCAGTGTGCTGTGGGATGCTAATAAGCAATTGTGCTGCTTTTATCATAATGGGGGGAAAACAGAGATGGATTTGGGTTTCTGATTAGTACCAAACATTTTTCAATTCCTGGTTCCTTTCTGCATCTAAGCTCTAGTAATCACCTTGCTTTGAACAACATAATGAAATATATTAAAAAGCAAGCCAACTGTATTAAAATGTGTTTTCATTTGTAGCCATTATGACAGTTATTGCTGTATCCTCTGATACTTCCCATTAATAAAGCTAAAACTAAACAATACTTCCCATTAATAAAGCTAAAACTAAACAGCAACTACGAAACATGAACAGCTGGTATTAAAAGGCTATTTAAACAGAAACAAGGTAATTTATGTCTTTATAAAGCTGATGTGTAACGTCTGAAGAGATGTTTTCTGAATTAGGCCCTTACATCATAACACATAAATCAATTAAACTGGATTGCTTGGACCTAAACCAATTTAGTTCCATTGACTCTAATGGTAGTTAATGGGCTGATATCCAGGTATATTTCACAAGCTCTAAACTCTAGCATGAAGAACGTAATTCATGCTCTGAATGTGGAACAATGCGAGATGCACAAGTGACAGTGATGAACAGAAACTGTGTTTAATTGAATGTATAAAAGTGTCCAATACACAGTGCCATCTTTGGAATGCATCTTGCAAAATGTATAAAGACGTCAGAATAAATCATGACATTCTAAATTAAGCATGTTTCTTCTGCTACACTTTCTGTTAAGGGTGTGGCATTTAAACATCACCAAAAACAGGGTAGATTTCCATTAACGTTTCCTCATACCGATTTATAGTTATAGACGCAAATTTAGAAGCAATTACTCCAACTTAAACAGAAATATAGTACAGAGGAGATGACTTGTTATTTTTGTGATCTGCAAAGATACTGTACAGCTGATTAGATGCACTTCATCCCTATATGTTTATCACATCATGACTTGAGCCATCTAATGTTCAGTTGCAAATATGTTTTGTTCTCTTATCACACATTCAGCGCCATGCGATTGCTGTACACTTAATCAAATGATGAATATGTGAGTGTGAACCAGGACTGAAACTGGAAGAAGTGGGGTTTGGGTATGTGGTGAACTCAGGGTGGTGGTGTGAGTGGTGGAATGGTTTTCCTTGGCCAGGATAATTCACAGCAATCAATTAAGTGAGTAGCCACAAATTAGTCAAGCATAGTAGACACCTCAGACTTTTTCTGCTCTTGGGTGTGGCTGATAAAAGGCCTTTGGAATGCAGATGCCATCAACAAACAAAAAAACCCTTCTTTCTTCTACAGTGGCAATCACCATTCATCAAAGTACGTGGTTCCAAAATGCTATATATAGTTGTGGTAAAATGTTGGAACTGCTTATGTATTTTAAATGAGAACATGTCAAGCTGAATAATAACAGCATGTATAGGGCAGACTCTGAGATACAGATACTTGTATCAGGAATTTGAAAATGAAACCTTCCATATCAAATATGTACCTTACAATATAAAACATGATGCGAAATGACAGATACAATGTGAGGACAGTTTTGAACCCTAATTCTAAATGGCATAAAAATGCCTTTTTGGCCCATAAATCAATCCCTTTGTCAGTTATATCAAAAGTGAAGATCAAAGAGGTAGATGATGGAGTGTTGTATTGTACTACTGTTGGCCTTGTAGACACTGTTACAGCATCATCAGGGTCGCTTTCTGTCATGATTACTCAAATCTGATCCACTCATCTGATTCCACTTAATGGAAAACCGTTCATAAAGTTGTCATACATTAACTATTGATTTGACTTGTGACTAACAATATGATACGTGAGCTCTGATGAACCTTCTTAGGAATACAATAGCTATGTGATTTCCATACAATTCAGGATAAGTCAGAGTGTCTTCATATAACTTTATTCCATCTTAAGGTTACTTTTTTTTCTTCAATCAATAAAGTTGTATGGCACAGTGCAGAATCTAATTATATTGCACATTTATTGATTGTGTGACAAATATGACATACAAATTTGGGTTTCAGAACTTTAGGTTCAGGAAAACAATACTGTATTCAGTCAGAAACATATCACCACATATCTGGATTGCTTATCGTCATTTTACAGAATCTTTCTTCTGGTTTTTAAATCCATGCACCATCTCTGTGACATGACAAGGACCTTCCATAAATATGTCATACATCACAAAGGACAGAGGTAGCAAATTTGTGAGAAAGGGCTTTGGCATTTTGGTTTGGCATATTTTCTTCGTTTTGTTTTTAGTTTACAACAAAAAAGAGAAAAACTAAAGAAGGGTACCAAGCTAGGTAGAAGAGCAGGTTCAGTGTTCATAAATAGGTGCTGCTAATTCCCCAAGCTTTTGGTTTGAATAGATGTTGCATACAAAATACTTCTGCATTCAGCTAAGCATGCAGTTTGTTTGTTTGTTTGTTTGTTTGTTTGTTTGTTTGTTTGTTTGTTTTACTTAAATCATACTTTACAGCCCCAAAGGGCTCTCAAACAACATACAAAAGAGTTCAGTAGAGAATTACTGTATGCCTTAATAAGCAAGCATCTAATTTCACAGAATATAGCCAGCTCGTATTTTTATAAATTCATTCATTCATTCATTCAGTTTCTATCCTACCCTGCCTCCTGTATGATCTCAGGTCAAATTATTGTTGAAACAACAAAAATCAAAATCACGTATCACAATTAAAAATTCTAGCATTTGTCTAAGCAGTATAGTGAGAAGATATTCACATGTGGCTTACCTAAGCTCATATCCCCACAAAGGCCTGCCCAAAGAAATACTTCTTCACACCACACTGAAAGATATAGAGTGATGGCACCAGAGGCACCTCTGAGGGAAGGATGATCCTCAGACACAGTTCCTCCATAGAGAAGGCCCTTGCACAGCAAACAAAGATAAGTTCTTCCCATTGGGGAATCATTACTTTTCTAGTATTGTAAAAAAAAAGATCTGTCTACCAACTCAATGGGGTGCAACTAATCCATTTGGCTTCGCCAGGTCCTATAGTTTTCACAAATCACACTAAAATGGTGAAACTCCCCTGTTTGGAGAATACAGTATTTAAATTGCTGACTTTCTTTTAAAGAATGTGTAACTCTTCTTCTGTATTACATTCACGAGTTTAGTGTCCAGAAGATTTGATTTGAACCTTTTCAAGCAGCTTCCAAGTATGGCAGCCAGTTTGTTGAATCCTTCGGTTACAAATGAAAAACTGACTTGAATAGCTCCTCAAGAGGTGTTTTTCTCTCTCTGTTGCATTTAAACAGTTTGTGGTGTGGTGGTGTCAGAGCCAGTCTACTGTTGAGACGAGGTGAAGCACCTACTTCAGGTGGTGGAGGTGCAAGAAGCAGAGTCCTGCTCACCTTACTGCTTCCAGTTCACAGTGTTGCCACTCATCTTTCCCATCCTGGGGTGGAGAAGACAAGCAGCAATGCCTTGTAGAACTCCTAGACTCTCACTGTGTTCAGCAAGAGGGGGAGCAGTCTGGTGGTGGAGGAAGTAGTGATGGGTCACAGCGCAGCAGCATGGCATGGTGTGGCGTGGGAGCAGGAAGTGGCAGGAAGGCCTCTTCTGGATGGTGTGTTTCCTTTCTCATTCTCAACAGGGATTATCTGTGCTGTTGCTGTGGAGAAACACTCCAACTGGCTAGAAATAAACATCATTTTAAAGACATTATTGCAAGAATTCACTTTTCTCTAACTTGCACTAGAGTTAGTTTGTACTTCTTAAGAAACTGGTCTGCCTTCAAAAAGAAAAAAAGAAATAAGCTTAAAGGAAATTTCACATAATAATAATAATAATTTTTTTTTATTTATACCCCGCCCTCCCCAGCCAAGGCTGGGCTCAGAGCGGCTTACAAGCAATAATAAAAACAAGTTGAATGATTAAAACTTAAAAACAAAATTAAAATACAACATTAAAATATTGAAACATTAAAATATTAAAATGTAGCCTCATCGCAGGAGGAGAAGGAAAGGAAAAAAGAAAGAGAGGGAGGGAATCAAATTGGCTCCAAGCCAAAGGCCAGGCGGAACAACTCTGTCTTACAGGCCCTGCGGAAAGAAATCAGATCCTGCAGGGCCCTGGTCTCATGAGGCAGAGCGTTCCACCAGGCCGGAGCCAGAGTTGAAAAGGCCCTGGCTCTGGTCGAAGCCAATCTAACTTCCTTAGGGCCTGGGACCACTAGGGCTCTCCGTGGGGCATACCGTGGGTGAATATGCTCCCATGGCAGAGACCCCGTGAGGAGCCTCGCTGCAGCATTCTGCACCCTCTGGAGTTTCTGGGTCAGCTTCAAGGGCAGCCCCGCGTAGAGCGAATTACAGTAATCAAGCCTGGAGATGACCATCGCATGGATCACTGTGGCCAGGTCGGGGCGGGAAAGGTAAGGGACCAACTGCTTGATGCGCGAAGGTGGAAAAATGTCGCCTTGGCTGTTGCTGTAACTTGCGCATCCATAGAAAGAGAGGCGTCAAGGATTACACCCAAAATCTTAATGGAAGGCAATGGCACTAATTGGGCCCCCGCAAGAGAAGGGAGTTGGTCCCTCATCCCCATGCCATCCCGACCCAGGCATAGGACCTCTGTCTTCGAAGGATTTCGTTTCAATTGGCTCCCACGAAACCATCCAGCCACAGCTTCCAAGCATCTGGTCAGTGTGTTCAGGGCCGAGTTGGTGTGGCCATACATCAGCAGATAGAGCTGAGTGTCATCAGCATATTGGTGACAGCCCAGCCCAAAGCTCCAGATAATCTGGGCAAGGGGGCGCATAAAGATGTTAAAAAGCATCGGGGAGAGAATTGCGCCCTGCGGCACTCCACACACCAAGGAATGGCGCGACGACATTTCCCTCCCTAGTGCCACCCTCTGTCCCCGACCAGAGATAAAAGAGCACAGCCATTTATGGGCTATGCCCTGTATCCCCACGTCTGCGAGGCGGTGGTCCAGAAGATCATGATCGACCATGTCAAAGGCTGCTGACAAATCTAAAAGGACCCGCCTTGATCCAGTTGTCTACAGAGATCATCTGTTAGGGCAACCAGAGCCTTCTCGGTCCCAAAACCAGGACGGAAACCGGACTGAAATGGATCTAAAGCAAAATGAATAAATAAAATAATCGCATGACAGTCTCATAAAGGAAACATGTGTTTTAAACAATGGGTTTTAGGTCATAATTATTTTACTATTTAAAGTTCAATGCATTTTATTTTTCTTCTTCCCTCCTTTGTTCTCTCTTCCTAAGAAGCCAAACAGAACTCTAAACCAGCGTTAAGATTTCCTATCAAAGAGAAAAACAGAAGCTTGCCGTTTCCATTTGCCAGATTTAAGTTCAATCAGGAGACCCATTAATTTATGCACTGTAAATGTGCATATGTACTCTTCTTGTTGGCCACAGCAGCTTCTGAATTCAGACAGTTTAAACATAGCGTAATTTAGTGCAAACTTCATTCATTCTGATTTGGTGTCTCCCTTTACCTGTCTCATTACACTGAGGACCTTGTTACTCATTTGTCTGTCTGGGTTGTTACAGCAAGCATATGGTAGTTATTTTGAACCTACCTGATGGCAATGGAGTTGTTAGTTCTTTTTGGGTGCTTTTAATAGCTGCATGACAAGGGAGAAATTCGGCAGGTGCTGCTTTCCCTTTTATGGAGCTAGAATGACAGCAAAGCCTCGTGCAGAGATTTGGTGGTGTTATTGTCTATTTATGGTGAGAAGTTCATGATCCATCCTGCCTCTGTACCAGAATCGTACAGTGCTGGGGGTTATGAACCAGTAGAGCCCAGGCACCTTATTCCTTGTACCACTGGAGTAGTTCTCATGTGGAGAGGGCTATCAATCCTTCTGCAGCACCGCTGCTGGCCAGAGCTGGCACTGCTGCTCTTTAGGCCAGCCGAACCAGGTGGCTTCAGGAACCAATAGAAATACAACAGTTGCTCCAGGTTTTTCATTCTGAGAAATTTGCCTCTGAGAAGTTGAAGAGAATCCTCTTGTGTCACCTCATTGTCTGCATGCCTATTCTAGAACCTGGACATCACCCATCTTCAGCCACATCATCTGCCTCTGGCTCTTTCATTGGTGTCCACCCATTCTGGGATCAGACCTATGTCCTCTTTCTGTATCAGACCAAAGGCCCATCCTGTTCTCACAGTAGCCCACCAAATGAGCACGAGAGCTCTGCAAACATAATTTGAGTGAAACAGCACTCTGAGAAACCCAGCAACTAGTATTCAGAGGCATGGTGTCTCTGACAGCAGAGGGAGAACATAGTCCTCGTGGGTAATACACACTGACAGCCTTAACCTCCATGAATTTGCCTAATCCTATTTTAAAGCCATCCAAGTTGGTGGCCATTACCCTTGTCAAGACCTGAAAGATGTCATGTGTATCATAGAATGTTTTATTAATAATAATTAATTACCCACCCTTTACCGTAATGTCTCAGGGTGGGTTCTAACAATTAAAACACATATCAAGAACAGTTTAAAGCAACTGTTAACCACAAAAATAAGGTGGGTCCTGAAATAAATACATCTCAAGTGACAAAAGCCAGGTAAAGAGGTGTGTTTTAACAGGCCAGTGTAGGCACATTCAATTCCCGTGATCTGTAGTGTACAGACATTACATGCACACATAGTACTGTATACATTCTACTGTAGCTGCTGACACCTGGGCATGTGCAAAGAGTGGGCATGGCTGGTAGAATCACAATTGTCCATCCAAGCCCACAGAAAGATGGTACTGAATGTCTGCCCAGGGCTATTCTATGTACTCGGTAAACATATTTAAAAATAACAACAAATTCTCACTCTCCTTTTCAGCTGTGTCTGTTCCAGCAAACTCTGACCTGCCTCTGATGGCTTACCTGGTTTTATATAACAGAAAATCCAAGAGTCACAGCTGTCTATTGTGCTGACTTCACTGCCCTGTGCATTTGATGAGATTCACAGACACCAGTGCACTTGAAAGCATATAATTCTATCAGTCCTTCCTATTTGGCCATTCACTTCAAAAAGAGGGGGGGAAGGGTGTGTGTGACAAGATTATAAGATAAGTAGCAAATGATAATGTGTCTGCAGTGTTTGCTGCTTTTGCTATCACATTTTTGTCCCTGGTTTGGTTTGCAAGCGAAGAAGTGTTATAAGCATCTTTAATAATCTGCATCACATTTGGGGATATGAAAAACAGATGGTAGGCGTTCCACAGAAACTGTGCGGATCCAGACTGAGAGATCTGGATTTTGATGGCATTTATTTTCCCAAACCAGATTTCATGTGAAATGGCAAAGTTAACTACGTTCTGGAAAGTCTCTCTGATCTGCTGGAAAGGAGGGGGAGAGAGAACTGAGCAAGACCCCAGAAGACTTGCATATGGGATCTCTCGAAGCAATAGTCGAGTGAAAAAGCACACTCTGCAGATCATGGTCCATTACTAGGGATGCAGCAGCCTACATCACAGAAGCAAGAAGATGGGACAAGGCAGGACACAAGAGCAACTGGCAAACAGGAGGGAAAGCAGCTCTGACAGTGAAGACAGAGCAGAGGCCAGAAGATGAGGTGGCACTGTTGGCTCCATCGCTTAGAAAAAGAAGAGTTTTTTCAGCTTTGATATGTATTTTGAGGTTTTTAAAAAGGTTTTTAAGTACAACCTTGTCAAAATACTTGTTTATCTTGTATGTGAATTTATTATTATGAATGAGTAATGGACTATATTGCCTTCTTCCCAGCTCCTCCTTTGCAACTTTACACAAAAAGACAACCTTGTAGATCAGCCCACAAGAGATACAGTGGTATCTCGGGTTACAGACGCTTCAGGTTACAGACTCCACTAACCCAGAAATAGTACCTCGGGTTAAGAACTTTGCTTCAGGATGAGAACAGAAATTGTGCAGTGGCGGCAGCGGGAGGCCCCATTAGCTAAAGTGGTACCTCAGGTTAAGAACAGTTTCAGGTTAAAAATGAACCTCCAGAACAAATTAAGTTCTTAACCCAAGGTACCACTGTACTAGTGTGCAATACCCAACACCACTTCAGATCCTGCTAGGGACTGGCAGAAGAGGAACTTTGCTTTCCATCTGTCTTGCTCCTCATTCCTTGCTGCACTTCCATTCTGGACACAGAAGAGGGCATTTTTCTGCTTTAGCAATTTGTTTCTTTGCTGGAAGCAGAGGAGGGATAGAGTGCTACATACCTCCTCTGCTATTACATCTATTTCTCTGCTTTGAATTCATTCTTGTCTATGGCTTCCAGCCTATTGTTTTAAATGCAAGGCTATGCTAAAATGAGATTCCTAGTTGTAGCAGGAAAGACAAGTAAAGAGAATTTGTTTTTTTCTTTACTGAGATCTGATCTAAATTTTATTTTGTGTATCATATTGGTAATGTTAATTCTAGGTATGAGGGATCCACAAATACAGTTGCCAGTTTACCAGTGACCACCATCAATTAATTTATGGTGAATGTCACGGCAAGCCTTTATTGTACTCCATCTTAAGAGCAATAACATTACTTTTAAAAAAAGAGATTGACAACACAGAGAATCACAGCATGTTTCTTTCAAAATAGTGGTTGGCTCTCTCATGCTGGATGTAGCATCAGTGTCAGCAATTGGAGAGAATTGCTGCTTTCTACACACACACACACACACACCCTCACACCCTCCTTGAGCTTCCAGATGAGGTCAAACAAGGCACACATTCCTTGTAAGATTCCATCTTTGAGTATTACTTATCTTCCTAAGATTTCTTTAACACCTAGAAGTATAGGACAGAAGCCCTTTTCTGCAGTCCTTTTTTGACAATAGCTGCGCAACCCTCGAGCTCACCTGACCAAGTATCGGATAGCAAAAATAACAAGCAGAAGCTCTTTATATGCATTTTGTGATCATAATTCAATCCTAAGAACCTCAAGCCTAAGACGCTCCAAAGTGTAAGAAGCTGCTGCTACAAATTCATATTACAACTCATGCAGTAAGTGATATGATATGTGATGTTGTGGAAAGGCTCATTTGCAGCAAGCACCAGGGTTCTTTGTTCGTTAAATGGAGAAGGTGATCCTTTTGCAGTTTGAGTCATCTTGCCTTGAAAAAGAAATGTGAGACATCACATGTAAAAATAAAATTGTTCTCACATTGTGAATTACGGCAGCAGAATGTATTGGACATCAAGGAATTTGATTAGATTGTATTCCTGCTATGTTCTGCAGAAGTCTAGCTCACTGATTAAATAGTAACAGTGCCAATAATTAGAACTAATATTGTATTTGGTTGAGAATGCAGGACAGAATGAATTAGGTTGTGTATATCCAACCATAAGTTAATGAGAAATTGAGAATGAGCGAGTGAGTGCTATATTTTACCAAGTGAAAGACAGTCATGAATGAAAGGCAACAGCTGATCATTGGACAAAGTTATATTTTCAGCTATTCTCCTTTGAGAGCTATCTTTTTGAATGGAGATGCAACACTCAGCTTTGTTCTCCTATTAATCCTTGTCTGTATTTTCCAAGTAGACCATACGAGCAGCCTTGTACCCAAAGTTGCTTGGGAATTCTAAGAAACTAAAAAATGAATGCAGTTTTGAAATTGGTTAAAATCAGTGCAATTTTGAAAAGTTCAGTCTGCCATCTTGATTCAAAATGCCATCAAATTAGATCCAAACTTGTGCATCAATCGTACAAAATTTGGTTAAAATCTGTGCAGTTTTGAAAGGCTCCAGCTGCCATCTAATTTTCTTGAAACATAGATGAAAACATGCTCCTTGATCTCAGGCAAATGTAGTTATAATATCTTCAGATGTGTCCAAATGTATAGTTGCCAGACAAATAACCCTCCAAAATATATAGTAGATTAATTCATTTATTCATTTACCATGCGTCTGTTCAAGACCCAAAGCAATTAGGTCATGATGCCAACTGGAAATGATGCAAGCTGATGTAATTAGAGTTGAGCTAAATTGTTATGAATTTGAGCAGCGTGGTCGTCAATCTATCCTACAGGCCACACAGCTTAGGGAAGCTCCCAAGTTTTGGAGCAAAACAGATGTGTAATCCTGTTTTTGGCAATAGTTGTCCAATCCTTGAACTTGTCTGATCAAGTCTGGGGTAACCAGACAGCTAAAATATAGGTAGGGATTTTTTATATACCTTTTGTAAACCTTCCTCTCTTTTACCAACTGCATGGCCTGTGAGGAGGTCTTGCAGAGAGAGATGAACTGACTCTGCCCAAGCTTGAGATCATTGCTGGGATTGGAACAGCTGTCCTTGCTTCCAAGGCTTAGAAGGCTTCCTGGCCTCTGGCTTGTGGGCTAGCTTGGGAAATGCATGAAGTATCTTGGAGACTTAAAAATTATTTGGGTGGGTGGGTAATTACATAGCTCAGCATAAGCTGCAATCATTTTCCAGGTTACATCTCTTTTGTATGTAGAAAACCAAGTGAACGTCTTCCCTCACTCAATGTGATATACTCTGCCTCCCCTCACAGAGGCCTAAGGTAAAGGCCACAGGCCAAGAACACACTTGGTGTTCTTACCCTGTAAACAAGCCAAAGGCTAGTGCCTTTTCCAGGCGCTTGGCTTTTAAAGTACCTGGAGGTGGGAGGCAAAATAACTATCAAATATAATATAAAATAACTATAAAACAAATTACTCCATGAGTTGCAGGTGGAATATAGGCAACTACTTCCTTCCCCAACTAACAATGAAGAAGTGTGTTTTGAATCCCCCCCCCCCCAAATCTTGTAAACTGTACAAGAAAGCTTTTTTACAGAGGTGGAAAGAGTAGAACCAGTGCTTTTTTCCAGGGGGACACGGGGAGATGCAGGTGTACGCATACCCCTAAACATTTTGTGAATCTTTGTCCATTTTACTGTATTTGTTTTTTCCGATATGAACTATAAAATGGTGATTTTTTTTGGATCAAAATGAGAGTACCCCTAAACATTTTTTAAAGAAAAAAAACACTAAGTAGAACTATGATTCACAAACCATAGGTCAGTGGTGGAGTCTATGCTTTTCATGCAGAAGGCCAGGTTCAACCCTGGGAGAAACTTGTGCCTGAAATCCGAGAGAGCCGCTACAAGTCAATAGTGGACCAGTCACTACCAGACATTTCCAAGTCTGGTAAGCCCGTGGTCTGGCTTGCTATCAGGCAGCTTCCCAAGGTATTGGCAATTGTAAAAACGATTTGCTAGGGATGAATCCCTGTCCTCTAGCACACTTTGTTACTGTACTCTGAAACTGTCAAAGGCAATTAGATTCAAAGCCATTTTATGTTTCAGCAAAGCTGATCTATAGGAGAAGTATGACAAATTTCATACTTGAAATTCTTTGTATTCTACAAGAAAGCTTTGTTGCTTTAAGGCCCTGGCAGCATGGTACGTGCATCAGAAAGGTCAGGATGATATGTTTCTGTCAAGAAATGCATTCAATTTGGGTAGCGGGGGGAGGAATTGATAAAAGTACGCACAACGCAGAGGTGACTTTGAGCATCTACCAAATCCAGC
The DNA here is from genome assembly GCF_965113315.1 of Podarcis vaucheri. NCBI lineage: Eukaryota > Metazoa > Chordata > Lepidosauria > Squamata > Lacertidae > Podarcis > Podarcis vaucheri. Next base: position 70,258,359 of record NC_138759.1, read on the forward strand.
CATGATCCTGGGTGAAAAGCTCCCATTTATGTCAGATTTGTACTTTAACAATCTTGACAAGATAAGGCCTAAGGACAAAAGTCAATGGCTTGCTCTTTAAGCGCCTGATGAATAAGACCAGTTCTCAGGCAAAAGCTGCTAGAGCGCCACATGACCGAATGAGCAATGAGCCTCTCAATGGTGTGTGAAGAGATATCCCATTCCAACTTTTCTTTACCACTCTGTGAAAGGTCTTAGGTCATTTGTGCTATGATCACTTTATTAACAGAAGAGCAATACCTGCACCAGATCCAATCTCCCAGCACTTTACATATGCTTAAATTCTGTTACTGTGTCTACCAGAGTCACACAAGGCTGAAGACCAAGGGTGCATTTAAGGTGGGTGAGTCTGTCTATGTGTGATTATGCCACAGGAGCATATTTGTCTATATACACACTCAAGTGCCTGTTATTAGAAATTGAATTGGCCTACATGTACTATGTATGAGTGCCAGAGATGCAAACCTGTTTATTATGGTGTGTTCAACAGACATAAACATTGAACAAGAATGTTCTTAGAACGATAAATTGCCTCTTAAAATACTGCATGGTACAAAATTTAACTTTAGACAAATGTAAGTGTAGGTCTTTGGGCCTTGGCAAGAGTCACTTACATAGAGAATGAGGTGCGTGTGTGAAATGAAACCAGCTGTGCCCAGAACCCAGATTTATTCTCATGTCACCTGAATATAGGGAAGGTTTGGTTTAAATATTTAAGACAAATTGATAGTGGAGAAGCATTTACGGTACAAGTGATAAAATATAAACAAAACTGTCCTTGAATGGAGGCTGAACAAATAACGATTCTGTTGGAGGTATTGATCTTTAAGTCCTTGAGGTAGTGGGCTATGTTTTCCAGTAATGCTTTCCCATTATGCATTTGACTTGGCATAGAAATGCTGCGTACGTAGCTAAATGCTTAAACATTACACTAAATGGAGGGTCCTGAGCTTCCACAGTGGTGAACAAAGACAGACACAATGAATGGAAGGTGGAGTTTTATATGGATATTTTGATACAAAGACACTTAAAAACACACACACATGCCACAATTTTGTGAAAGAGAAAATACATTGCGTTCGAAATAACAGGTGGACAGTGAGGGTTCGCAAATCCACAGGAAGTCTTCACAAACACAGGACACTTCCTGCTTCAGATAGCTAACCTACACTCACCCCACTAGTGCACTCTCGGGCGCACCCCCACCCCCACCCCCACCTGCTCTCCTCTCATATGTTTTCTTAATACTTCATGGTAATTTCTCAAGAGGCCTTTAAACGAATGGGGAAATGGTGCTGAAGCTGCAGTCAGTTGGGGTCATCAGCTAAATTATTATCTCCTGAATGCTAGGTACTGGGTGAGGCATATGCAGAATAGGTATCAGGGGCACTCACCCACTGTGCAAAATCTTTCCACGCCTTTCATAACTCGTGAAAACTTGCCCAAAGGGAGCCTGTTGTGCAGCAGAAGAAAGTGTTTGCCAAATATGCCTCTCGCTTTGGCTCATCCCTACAAAGTGTGTGCTTTGTTTAACTGAGAGAGAGAGAAAGCCACAACCCCAAAGCTGCAGCAGAATCTTTTCAGCACAGAGATGGAACGTGTTGTCAGAGCAGAGAGAAGGCACATGTGAAGGGGGCATAAATAATTCATTTCCTCCCTTTGTTTCCATTCATCCCATTGTTTATTTTGAAAACGTGACAGGACAATTCCCCCACCCCTGTCTTAAAAAGAAATGGTGATGATATACCTTAACTGCCAGCTCTTTTTCTCAGTCATGTTAATATTCATTTGCAAAAGTAAATTGGTTCATGTAGTCATTTACTTGGAATTTATGTACTAATATTTAGACTCCAGAGTGTTTTAATTAATGCAATGTGATAAGGGGAGACTTTTGTGCTAAGAACGTTTTGGGGAATGATGCAGATGAAAAATGCCTTTCTTTCAGATCTCTTCTACTTCAGCACCTGTCCTACCGATGGGGCTCAGCAGCATTAGAACTATTTCATTTGCAATAATATTCTAATATTTCAACATGGGACCACAGTGGAGAGATTTTGACATGGACATGGACACTAATAATACTAATCATAATAATTTGGGAACCCCTCTTCGACTTTTTTATGGGAAAAGAAAATACTTGGACTTGGAGGAGATATTGTTTAACAGAAAGTGGAGAAGATGGGTGTTATCATGGACTGAATGTCTTTTAAAAATGTAACCAGCAGATGGGAAATCGGAAGTCCTTTTAATTTTTTTATTGTTTCTTCACCCTTTTTTCTTCTCTCTCTTTCATTTCTCCTCCGGCTTCCTTCTCTTTCTTTGTCTCCCCTTCCCCTGCTCTTCTCTTTCTCCTTAGGCATCTTCTGCTAGGGTGCACCCATGGGGGGGTGGCTGGTGGAGGGACCTGGGCATGAGAGGCAGGGAAATGCTGGTCTCCCAGGTTGAGAGGCTAGGAGGAGAAAAGAAAGAAAGATCCTCAGTGAGAGCTAAGAGGGGCTATTGCAGGCATAGGCAAATTCAGCCCTCCAGATGTTTTTGGCCTACAACTCTCATCATCCCTAGCTAACAGGACCAGTGGTCAGAGATGATGGGAATTGTAGTCCCAAAACGTCTGAAGGGCTGAGTTTGCCTATGCCTGGGCTATTGGGTTAAGAACAACCTTTAAGAGACGACTCTGTATCTATTTGTATATTTTGTAGATGCTTTTTGTTGTTGTTTTGTTTCCATTAGTTTTCTATATCTTACTGTATAATGAAATTTTTAAATAAAAATCTTAACACACACAGTTATTTAGAACTATTTCATTTGCCATCCTGGCTCAGGGCTCATCCAGACTTCTCCTTGTACGATGATTTTTAGATACAAGTCTGTGCTTTCCAGGCAGGGGTCTGAGCTGTGGGGTTTTTTTGGGGGGGGCTATCCTGTTGCTTTTCCTGGGAAAACCTGCTGTTTACTGCTGAATCGGACATCAATCCACAGAAAAACCCAATTGATGTTTGTTTCAATTCAGCTGTATTTGTCCAGCAGGACCAACCAACCAATCAACAAACAACCCACTTGGACCCGTGTCTGGAAAGCATGGATCTGTGCCTACAAATCACTGCACTAATGAAAATCTGGGTGAGCCCTCAGCGCAGTTCCAATGCTGGTTCCATGCAAACTATGATTTGCAAACTGAAGCCCAGCATTTGAAGCATGTAGTCTATTCACTGTAGTCTCCTTTCTGATCATTGATTTGGAAAGCTCAATAATTCACCTGTGGTTAATTTCTATATACATGTATTTCCTAGTGGTGACCCTACACACTTTGCTGAAGAATCTAAAATGCCTGAAATCCACCTGTTTATAATTTTCATCACAAAGCAGCATATTTATATGAGCTGTCTGTTTTATAGACATGTTAAGAAAACTGAGTATACTCAATATGCAGTAGCTATGCATCTGCCTCAGGCCTGCCCTACCACCAATCATTTGGCATAATGTTTAAATGTGATGTTAATTCTCATGCACGGGCATCCATTATGTACAACCATTCCTCCTTGATTTTGAGATAACTGTGCAGTACTATGGTATGCATACAGGAATGCTTGTGCCCATGCCCTATTTTCTTAGGAAAGGGCAATTGTTCATTGGTTATGGGGGGAAACCAAGAAAACCACACATTTACTTTAAGACTTCAAGTGAGTTATAAACAGAGGAGACAGTAATTTCTCCCATGAGTAGGTTTTTGAGCAGCAACACAAAGTCCTGCAAGTACATTTATACACTGCTGTGTACAGATATATACTTGCACCAGTAGGATATCAGAGCTGTGATATTGTTCTGAGGCTTACTCTAGCAAATATATCAGCAAGGATATTCTGGAAAAGGGTGATAATATTGCTAAGATTTATCTAAGAACAGCATTAAGGAAACAATGTGGTTCACATCCCACTGAAGCAAATGGCCAAACTTCCACTGTGCAGCTCAATCATTTACTGCAGAGATTTTTGTAACAAGGCTGGGCTCCAACAAGGAAGCTAGCTCCTATTTCTTTCCCTTTATGTACACCTCTGGCTTTTTACCACAGGCCATTTCAACATAAACAGCTTATGTAGTATCTTCAAATGTATTCTCCTGTATTCCTGTGTTTTGCAAAACTGTTGGTGTTTATTCAATGCAAGGGAAACCTGCAGTTTTCAAGGCCCCGTTCATCGCTCTCCCTTTATATCATACACACAAATAGCCCAACCTATGTTGTTTATGATCTGATCTAGATGAGCACATCTCAGAAGTCAGACCGATGTTCCTAACCTCCTTTGTATTCCTTGTACAGAAGAACTCAAAGAGAAGCTAACAGAATATGTTGATGAGGTGAACACACGGAAGTCTGGGTTCATCAAGGTGGTTCGACACAACAAGCAAGAGGGGCTGATTCGCTCTCGTGTTAGTGGCTGGAGGGCAGCCACGGCTCCCGTAGTTGCACTCTTTGATGCACATGTAGAATTCAACGTGGGATGGTATGTGCCTTGCTGCTTCTGGTCTATGTCATTTGGTAGAGTTTGTTTGCGCATGTTCAGAAAAGTTCTATAGAGGAGTTAATGTAGATCCCTGCATTAACTGTAATGTAGGGATCTAATCCTCTAATGCTGTATTAAATATGTAGCCACTGATTAAAAATTCGTTAAGTGGCAACAAATGAAGTCTTCATCATCCTTTAAATTCCACGGGAGTTTGGCCATTGCTTTCAGTGAGTTAATGAATGCAATTAAAATGTACTTGGATTAAATCTGAGCACACAAGTGTGAAAAGTACCTCTATTCCACTGATTTTTGGAGGACTTTGAACAGTGGGGAAACTATTAGTCCATTCAAAGAGCCAGTGTGGTGTAGTGGTTAAGAGTGGTAGTCTCGTAATCTGGGGAACCGGGTTCGCGTCTCCGCTCCTCCACCTGCAGCTGCTGGGTGACCTTGGGCCAGTCACACTTCTCCGAAGTCTCTCAGCCCCACTCACCTCACAGAGTGTTTGTTGTGGGGGAGGAAGGGAAAGGAGAATGTTAGCCGCTTTGAGACTCCCTAAAGGGAGTGAAAGGCGGGATATCAAATCCAAACTCTTCTTCTTCTTCTTCAAAATGAACACATAGGATCCTGCCCTCTGTCAGAATTGGCTTTGTTACATTGTCATCTAGCCAAATGCCACTGACTGTGTAGTACTGTGACATCATCAAGCTGACTGCCTTGACACCTGATTGGTTGGCAGCATGTTAGGCTTAACCTGTTGTTGTTTTAGATGGTGCCAAGGCAGCAGACAGTCACTCAGGGCTGCAGATAACAGCAAACAATATGAGCAAGAGAGGGATTAAGGATATAATAGCTGTCCCCTCACAAAAGAATAATTGAGATGTACATGTGCACTGACACTTGCATGAAAACAGCCAGACTGGTGAGATGTAATGCAAGTCCCTGGTGTAACAGGCAGACCATCAGGCTGTTAAAGCCAATAGCTGAAGCTTCATTGGCTTCTCTAGACTCAGCATTACATACAACACTTTAGTAAGTCACATATAGACAGTTCTTAATATATAACTATCTTGAATAGCTTGGTTCAGAACATGCAAATATTATTTGGCTTATAAAATTAAATGAATGCATGCTAATGGCTTAGAAAGTCTCTGTATTGGTAGTGTTACTATTCTTATTTGTTCTTACCCTGTATATAATTCCTGATAAAAGAGTAAGGTGGATTCTGTTTGAGTGGGCATCACCTAGGCAGAAGACATAGAAAGTCACAATCTTCAGAGCCTGAAAGGTTGCACAAATCTGACACCTTTTAAAGTGACCATCTCTGTGCCATATAATTGTATTCTATGGAAGTTGATTTCTATGTCAACAGGAGAGGTGAAAGGGGTGGAAGATCATGTTTTGAAGAAGAATATGTGAGGAAAGGTAAAAATAGAGATGCTGAAGGATAAAACTCAGGGAAAGAGATGTCCCTACATTCTGCTAAAGTGGCAGTCAAAAAGGAACGGAGGGGGAAAAGGTGCTCTTTCTGCCCTCAAGCCAGGAATAGCACATGGGACATCTCTGCTTGAGGACAAGGGCCAGAATGTAAAGCTCTAGAAGTTTATAAAGTGCTGCTCTGTGGAGGTGCAGATCCCCCATGTCACCACTTGAAGAACGCCAGTTAAAGGCAAGTTACCTATATTGAATTTGGCATTGTCCCATTACAGTGGTGGTGCTCTGCAGAAACAGTGAGCCAGCAACTATCATCATTTTGGTACACACAGCAATTTATCTCACTTTTCACATGCAATTCCTGCATTTAGGAAGGTATAATAGGATAAGCTAACATGCTAAGTTATCTGTTCAGTTTCCTTGAATGTAAGGAGGGGATTTTTTTTTTAGCCAAGTGGTTCATAATGCAGTCAGAGTCTAAAAACATTTAAGGGGGTTGTAAAACATGGCCTTAAACTTTGAAATCTTTTAAAAATGAAGGCATCCATAGTCTTAATATTCCTGTGTGGTCAGATAATGTCAGTGGAGGGATCTTATCTGTACACACAAAAGGAACAGGGACAGAAGTCCTCTGGAGATATGAATAGGGAAAGAATTTTGGATAGATAAGCTCAATCCATTTTCTGAACAGAGAATTACAACAAAAGAAAATTGAGGTGGGGTATGCAGGTTGGCTGTGTATAGCTAAGAAGCAAGAGTTCTTAAGGTGGATACAGTAGATAGGACTCTGTATTACCACCTGTTCCTTTTAATCTCAGTCCCTGCTGCTTTATACTGTTGAACAGCACTATGCCCTGTTCCATCGTTCTGCCCTGCTGATCCAAACCTTAAATAGCCTTCTAAACAAACACACATGCAAACCAAGTTACAAAGGGAACACAAAATATATAAGCTTCCCTGAATATAAACTTCCTTGGCATTATCTTGCCACTGTGGCATAAATCCTATAGGCCAGGAAAGTAAGTTGTTTGGCCTTTATGGGTCATTCAGACCTGAGCTTTCGTTGTGCATCTTGTTTTAGTTCTGTTCTTAAAATAGGAACAAGGAACGGCACACTCTTAGGACCACTCTTCACCTTTCTCCAAGACTGTGCCATATGCCAAATGGGCGTAATGTTCATCAGTGGCACCAGTGACATAACTGGTGCAATTAATTCTGCTTTCATAGAACCATCTTACTGCATTCCCCCCCCCCTCCAAATATACCCGAGACTATAGTTAATTAAAATTCGAGAACTTGCTTACCTTAGCAATAAGCACAACATTGGCTAGGGTTACTAGTAAAAAAGTTTTTGCAATCTATACCCATTTTTTGTTATTACATGCATAACTCTATGAGAAAAGAGCATCCCCTATTCCCATGGTATGTGCAGGGATTGATTGCTGGATGGCAGCCAAAATGTCTAGTTCTAAGTTGGACGATCTTGAAGTCCTCAGTCTCCTACTTTTTCTTCATTTGTGTGGGCCAGGGGTAGAAGGTGTCCCTAAGCAATCTATTGACATAAACATGTGCAGAAATATTCAGTTAATATGCAACAGACCCATCTTATTGCGTGGTTTATGATTAAAGTTAATTATAGCTTTCTAAGGTGCAAAATGTTGCACTAACTTGGAAGCACTGAGTCTAGCTGTAAATTTTAAAATACAATTCCATCAATAAATCAGCAGGGGCATTTCTTTAGAAAATAACGGGTGTTCAAATGGAAAGTGGATTCGGATAATGACTCAAATCAATAATTTTCTGTTTGGTGACTGAAACCAATTTCACCAGATTAGACAATGCTTTGGGTTTTTATTTTTAAAGGTGGGGGACTGAGTTTAAATCCCCTTTTTGCTTTGTGGCTTTATGAGGAAACCATTGTAATTTTGACTGTGGCTCAGGTCAGTTATTGAGTGCCATGTGATCACCCAGGTGAGATCAGGGTGCTGTGGCAGGGTTTTGTGGAGTTGTTATTTCATGGAGCCCCAGGAAAATGAAATTGCACCAGTGGTAGCACTGGATTGGCTCTGCTGGTGTGTTTGCACCACACCAACATTTCCACTTCGCCCCTCTCTTTCTTGGTAAGCAGCAGTGATGCATTTAACTGAAGGTCAGGGAAGCACCAGTGTCCCACTAAATCACCCACATCTGCTGTTGTTACCTAGAACTTGGTTGCAGACCAAGATTAATGGGCTGGTTCCTCCACCTCCAGCTGAAGATAAGCTCTGCACAAACCAGACTCTTAATATTTGCCTCTCAGTGCATGTAACCCCAAATATGCCTTGTGGCATGGAAAAGTAAATATCAGAAGAAGGAACCTGTGTTGGAGCACATTGCCACATATTTGCATGTGGAATTCTGGGAATGCCCAGAATTGTTAGTATTAAAAAACGGAAATGGGGGCAACAGTGGTTCATAATCAGTGCTGTTCTGGCTAAAACTGCAATTAATCTCTTCAAGAAAGATTCTGATAATTATTCGACTGTGAAACTAATTCAACATATTTTAAAAGCTGCCAAATTAGTAATTATTAAAATCTGGAAATCATCACAACTTTCCAATAGCAAACTGTGATATGTTAAGCAATGGGGTGTGTTATAAATGGAGAAAGCAGCAGGTCAGGCACAAACAGTTCTCCTCCTAGGAGAATCATTGCAGGGCTTAACCGATTCTTGCTATAATTGGGGAAGGGGGGTTATAATCTCTTTCAGAACAAATGAGACCATATCATCCGTTAGCTGACAACATTTTTCTTAAGAATCCCTAGCTGGCTAAGAAAGGACAAGGCCTATGAGTACGTTTTAAGTGCCATTTCCTCATGATGGAGGGCAATAACTATTTTTCAACCCAAGCACTAACCCAGCCATTTCGATTGTGCTCACATGAATGAACCCACCATGCTGTGCAGACAGTCATAGATATAGAGGCCACAGCTTCTGTGGTTGCTACATCACAACTATAGTTATGAAGATCCTGGAAATGGTTGTTGGTTATATCAGTGGTTGCTTCCCACATGCCTCTTCACAGAAGGATATACCTTATGCTTTCAGGGAAATTAGCCACAGATCACAGGGCATAACTTTTCTGGAAGAGTCCCCCCCCCCAGGCACTGTCCAATGTAATTACCTATTCTACTCATTAGTGGCTTTAATTATAGTGTATGTCAAAGATTCATGCTTCAGGAAAAACCCGTTACATAATAAGTAATACTCCTTTGCTGCTGGAGATTTGCTGAAGTTCGCTGTTCAGTATTTCATATCTTCAGTGTCTGATAGTGCCTGCTTATTAATTTATTTAAATCTATCTGGACAAGTCTTCATCCAAGCATATTCCAGGTGGTGTACAATGGGCATGCATAAAACTGCTCATGCCAGATGCAGTAAAATGGAAGCAAGAATCAACATTCACAACGAATTAGCATCGATAAAACTTTCAAACTATAATGCAGAGTAAACATAACCATTTAAAATGTGTGGGCAAAAAATAAAATAAAAAATAACCAGTGCTGGAATACTGTAATGTCAACTTCTTCTAATTATTTGGCTGCCTCACCTGGCCAATTACTAAAACATGCTAAATTAAGATTATGTTTTGTTTTCTGATTTCAATCTTGATAGAAGAAGACTCTTTGAAAGGGTAGAAGCCTTTAATCTTAGGACAGCTCTGTTCTTGCTGATATCCTTGATCGTTTGACAGCTGTAAGCTGTAAGGATAATTGTCACCAATATGAAAGTCCTAATCTCTTCTTATCACTGAGGCAAGAAAGTAACTGGGAAACATGCTAAATGGTAAAACTGTTGTGTGTAGGAGCTCTAAAGATCTTAAGTGAAGTTAAAGGATCCCACTGACATCAGTAGAAGTTCAGAGCAGGAAGAGAAGAGAGAGGGAGAAGGAAGAGCTATGAGTGGGAGGGGCTCCTTTCCCCATCCTCTTGACCTCAACAAACCTGCTGCACCTGGAACTGGGTGTGGAAAGTGCAGCTGAATGGAACACAGCTGTGGGCAGCCTAAAGAAATACCATCCACCTTGTCCTGTCCATAAAAAAGAAAGTCTAGAGTGAGATACCAGGGTGTTTCTAGGAACTTTTCTTGTTGTGAGACTTTTGTGGGTGAGTTGAGAGTTTGGACCCTGGATGAGAACCAGGAAGCTGAGAGGAATGGTATATCAGAAGGAAAATGAATTGCTATAGATTTTTATATACTTAAAACTTTGCATTAATGGAACATCTTTATATGTAACTGTGTATTTTTATAATATTTTGTTAAAGTTGACTGTTGCTGCTTCAGTTTTTTTGTAAACCGCTTAGAGAAATTTTTAATATACTAAGTCGTATAGAAATTTAAAATAAAATGAAGGAAGAAAATAGGAATTAAGCTGATGATTATAACTCTTGGAACACTCTGATTGTCTTCTCCCCCCCCCCACCCCTTAGGGCTGAACCGGTACTAACCAGAATCAAGGAAAACAGAAAAAGAGTCATTTCGCCATCATTTGATAACATCAAATATGACAATTTTGAAATAGAAGAGTATCCTCTGTCTGCACAAGGGTTTGATTGGGAATTATGGTGCCGATATTTAAACCCACCCAAGTCATGGTGGAAGTTGGAAAACACAACTGCTCCTATAAGGTAAAACATGTAAATGTGAGTCATGCTGAGAAACAGCCACGAGAGAGGGCTACTGCTTTCATATCCTGCTTGAGGGCCTCCTGTAGGCATCTAGTATTGGTAGACCCAGTGCAGGATGCAGGACTAGATAGGCATTTGGTCTGATCCATCTGGCCTCTTCTTACATTAAAAAAAATTCAAATTATGCGGGTGGATTTGGGTGTCATTTGGTTAAACCCCTGTGGCCAACAGCTCACCCACAGTGGGGCATTTTCAGTTCCAATAAAATACTGTTTTTATGTAACCATGACAAATTACAGAGCTGCTGTCACTATTTATACAGTCACTGGCACACTGTAATGGAAGGCCATGGCTGGTTGTAAAAAAAGGCTGAAATATGCAGGTTTGCAGCAAAAGCAAGCCTGTTTTTCTTGAGGATATATTTGGGAAATCTGCCATGCTGTGAAGAGTGTACTTTCGTTCCCCACCCTCCACCCCCATGCATAGCACTGATGTCTTGATGCAACATAATGAGGAATGATTGGCATTTTCTTCATCATGAAGTTCACAAGGAACAGCTTCCCCTAGTTCCAAGCTGACACTTTATCATCTGTACAAGCAGGGAAGGGAGATTTCAGGGGTGTGATTTAATTTTTTAAAAAGATTTTTTACGATCACATCAGGAGCAGATGCCTCAGTTTATCACAGCTTGATTATCATTGTCTTGATGAATGCAAAATGGTGTATCCTGTTCTATAACAACCCCCTGTCCCCTTTAATTAGCATCCTGTTGTCCCCAGTGCACTTCTTTTGCTCACATAATGGCACAAGTGACATTTTTCTATTTGCCAGCCTGCATGACAAAGCAAGAGTAGGGCTAAAGCCAGATTAATTGTTCCATTCTCAGCCACTTTATAAATACTGTGTGGCTGAATCTCAACCAGTTCAAATGCCATTGAAGACTAGCCAGACAAGAGGCCAAAAGATGCAATGCCTAGGTCTTCCTGAACATTTCCTCCCCTTGTTGCATGGCAGTATTTGGAGTCATTACATTGAACTGAGTGGCTGAGTCCAATGAACGATGGAGTCAGCCACACTTCAGACCAGCATTTAAAAATGTTCTCTGAAACCTTTGCAACATCAGTATCTATCACACAGTAGCCCTGTGCAGCTAGCATATGTGGTGATAACAAAGCATCATGGCATGTGCTGGCTGTCCTTGTCCCATCCATGCATTTACTAAAAGCTGCCAATAGCTTTTGGTGAATGTGCAGCCAATGGGTACAATGCTGCTTATCTCCATTCATACATTGATATCTCCACAAATGTAATCTTAACTGGGCTAAAGAAACCCATTTGAGCAGCCCAGTTCTACATGGAGTCTTTATGACTGCAAAAAGTTTGCAATGCATTTTATTTTGTTAGTTACAAAGGTCTTAGCCTGGACACTATTTGTAGGAGATATCGTAGGAGGTCCATGTAAACTATTTTGAGGTTCTCTGAGGATAAACAGGACAGCCATGTAATCAAGGAATGCATTGGTTACTTGAGGGGCCACAATTAATACCTTAGAGTGGATGCTTCAGTAATAGCACCAAAATACCAGGTTCCTGCCAGTACCCGAGATGAATAAGTTGCTCACGGCTTCGGTCAGCTTTGGTCCAGTCCAGAAGAAAATTCAGCTTATTCTGAGTGCAAGCCAGATCTTTGTTAATTTATCCCACTATTGGAGGTGGGACTGAACAAGACACACAAATTTTATGGTTGGGGAATTTACCTTAAAGAGGCATACCTGAAATTCACTAAGCTGACTAAATTCCAGTGTTTTAATATTTGCTGCTTTTTTTCTGTCTAGGAGCCCTGCACTAATTGGATGCTTCATAGTAGACAGAGAATATTTCCAGGAGATTGGTCTGCTAGATGAAGGCATGGAGGTCTATGGAGGTGAAAACGTAGAACTTGGGATCAGGGTAAGAAACCATCGGGAACCAACTAGCAGACTTTAGATGAGGGAAAAGTAATAGATGATGAAGTCAGAATTGGAAACACACAAAAAGATTGGATTCTGAGTCTCAAAAAACAGATACAGTCGTACCTTGGATCTCAAACACCTTGGCTCCTGAACAAATCGGCTCCTGAACAAATCGGCTCCCGAACAATTGAGTGTTCTGGTTTTCGAATGATTTCCAGAAGCCGAATGTTCAGCATGGCTTCCGCGGCTTCTAGTTGGCTGCAGGACTCTCCTGCAGCCAATCGGAAGCTGCGCCTTGGTTCCTTGGTTTTTGAACGGTTCCAGGAGTCAAACAGACTCCCGGAATGCATTCTGTTCAAGAAGGTACAAATGTATTGGATGAAAATAATATATTGTTGAGTAGTATCTTACATATCTTGAATATACAAGCTCTTCCTCAGCTTCAATTAATTAATAATCAAACAGATAAGAGAACAGCTTTCTGTTCTGGTTTACTGTTCATCAAAAATTATATTGAATCTTGGCTAAGGTCTTCTAATTTATGTAATAAGCCCAATATTACTCCTTAATTCATCAATAAATAACTTTCCCTTGGCAGGAGTACAAACATTGATTGCTTTACCGCTATGAAAAATAATATGTTTTAAGTTAATAAGATTATCAATCAATAACTCTTTTATTTTATTTTTACCATTCTGTAATACAGAAGAAAAGTATTTGAAACCTTGGTGCTGTCTCAGCATGTCAGAGAGACTGGTTAATTTGTGCTTTTGGTTCCTGTTCAAAAGCTTTCTGGATATCCCCCCCCAGTCCATTACTGCATAATTGTAATGAAGGTGTTTTGCATTTTCCCATCATACTTTTATACCTTGATATAAGTGTAAAATCATATTAGATATTTGCCAATAGGGCGACTGTCAGTGTGTTTATCAAAAGTACTGCGTTGAATCCAGAGTTGCCTTTCCGTGAATTGAAGTCCCCACCTCACCAGTGGACCCAAATTTGTGCCCCTGTGCAAGCTGGGTAGGGAGCAGGGTACCTGGTCAGCTGCTTCTCTGTCCTGAATCTTGCAACATTCAGCTTCATAGGATGTCCATGACTTCTTCTTGTGTTATGACAGAGAAGTAAAAACCGACTACCTTAGAAGCCTGTGGAAAAGATAAATAAGAGAAAGGACATAAACAATGCTGAGTGTTAAGTACTGTAAAATGATCGTGTAAAATTGTTTAAATATTTTAAAGTTTTTCTGAACAAATGAACCTTGGATAAGATTCATCGCCCTCTTTTAATTAAAGTTTTGTTGGTAGCAAGAGCAGCACCCTCCAGACACATCTGTTTGTTTAAACACAGTTGAGCTACTTTAGAAGCCGATAAAATATGAGACAGATGTGCTCTTCCTTCTCAGCATAGGCTGTACATATTTATAGAATACTGAGTCTGTATAATCATACAATTTTCATTCCGCTCAATGCCATTAGTTTATTAGCAACAATCTATGTGATTTATGTTTCTCATTTCAGTCTCTCTAACTCCTTCCAAAAAATGTAATACTATTGGTTTTTTAGAGGGCCAGCTGATTTTTAGAGCAAGTGAAAGTATCCTAAGGAAGACAGCTGGATTGGTTTGAGCCACTTTACAAAAATAGATTTATGAACTATGCCATGCACAGCTTAACAGCACACAGCTCTTATTTGCCTTCTATGGCTTTTTAGGTCATTGGCACAGAGCATGCATGGTGTAGCCACAATCCAGGAGGACGTGATACGTCCCACACCAGAGGCAAATGCTCAGACATTTAGCAGCCATTCACTTCCAGAAATGTCTTGGGAGCCACACAATGTGACATGCTGTGTTTTTACTTGCAAGGCATTCCAGGAAATGTGGCTGGTGGGAAGTTGTGAGTAACATAGGGGTAGCGGTAGTAGTAGTAGAGACAATGAAAAACCTTCATAATGCTAGGTAGTATTAGAGGCAGCACTTTCTCCCCAAATACTAGTCTCATGTCCTGCTTTCAAACTTTTTGTAGGCCTCTGGGTGAACAGACTGCATGGGCCTTTGGCTGCATCCACCAGGGCTCATTTTATTACCTCAAATTTATGTTCCCCACCTCGACTCCCCCCCCCTCCCCAGGGAAGGTCATTTCTCCCCTTTCTGCCCAACAAATAGTTGACAAAGAAAATTTCAGAATGCTCGGCTCAGCTCTACCCAAAGTATAGTTTGAACACCACAACTTCAGAATAGTCTCTGGACTGGAATGGTATCCAGCATGGCTTACACTCTCTGGATCGCAGGCCCTATTATAAAGGCAAAGAGAAATATTTATAAATAAGTGGTAAAGAAAACTACTTCAAGTACAACATTGAGGCTACAAAATGTACTACAGATACTTTCATTTCACTCTCTCCCGTTTCAACTTTTTCCTCTCACTTGTCAAAGATAAAGCATTACTGCATCAGAAGAAAGGGCAAGTTCCTCACCATGTTACATTACAGACAAGAGATGGGAGCTTCCTCTGTAGCTCCTACTAGAGGGTCGGGAGTCATGAGACCACCCCTATAAGCTGGTTTCTCTGCTTGAACTTGTGCACTGTGCTTGAAGATAGATAGATAGTGCTTTGATTTTGAGCTGACTGACTTCCAGTTTCTTTACACTGGCAAGGAGTTTGATCAACATCTACCCATGAGGCTTTCCTAACAATTTGCATGACAGAATATGGCCCCAAAGCTCTCAAGTAATATGCTAGCCAGTCAGCTTGGCTTATCCTATGCCAAAGTTAACGGCTGAAGATCACATTGATGGACAGGGCTAGAGAAAAGCTCAAGCCTTTGTGTAATTGAAATTTTGGGGTGTGCTGGATCACTTAAATAAAACCCAATATTGCTTTCATTTCCCAACATTTTTTTTCTTGCTCTCTCCAGAGAAGCCCAACCTGACCTACATAAAAATACTTTCATCTTTAAAGCACAACGGTGTGCAGTGGTGTAGCATATGTTATCTAACATCTAGCCTGACCAAAAAAAAATTGCAGCTGCATCAAAACAAAATTTCAACTCTGTATTGAACAGAAAATTTTAGCAGTGTGCCACCAACACTTCATAATTCAGGACTAATCTAAATACCAGGATTGATGAATATTTATAAGGTGACTGTTAAAAAGAAGCATAACATCAGAGATGCTAGATAATGCAGATGTATAGTGCCATCTTTTTCCTTAGCAAAGTTTTTCTTCCTTCTTTGTTTCTCATGAGCAAAGGGCATTATTCCAATTCATGTGTGAAAAAGGTCCAAGTGTGGGCCAGGGTGGTGTAATGGTTAGAGTGTTGGACCCATGACCTGGGAGACTAGGGTTCAAATCCACACTCGGCCCACTGAATGACCTTAGCCTGATCACCATCTCTCAGCCTAACCTACCGTTAGGTATTGTTGTGAGGATAAATGTGAGCTGAGAGGGGATTTGAACTGCAGTACACACCACCTTCAGCTCCTTGCAGGAAAAGGTGGTATATAAATGTAGTAAATGCTAGGAAAATAATTTTAAGATGCATTTATATTAGAGACCAGGAACTGGAGACACCTGGGTCAAACAGAGCCTACATTGCTATCCTTAAAGGCTAAAGCACAGGTGGCCATCCTGTGGTCCACTGATTTGGCCGAATTTCCTGAAGATGCCCCATCCTTCTTTCCCATCAGAGTTCCTTCCTTCCTACATCCTCCTTATTTTTCTTGCCTTGTAAAACCCTCTGTAAAGTTATTTGACAATCACCACTTCCAGCCTTGTGGTGCTTACTTCTTAGTAAGAACAGAATCGGAAATTGCATGGAAGTGGGAATTCTAATTTGAGATAACCTTGATGAGAATTGAAATAGGGCTATCTTCATTCAATATTAGTTAAGAAAGAACACTTTTGGCTTTGACACTATAGCTGCTGCTCAACATCACCTCTGTCTCCACCAAAAAGTGACCTGCAATTCATAACAGCAGGGGTGGGGGAGTTTCCCCACCCTTGGACTGAAGAGGGTGGAGAAAGTAACATTTGGGACAACAGCAGACTGATTTCAATGAGTTAGTTTGAATTTCTCACTCCCATCCCAAAATGGTCTTCCAGGAAAATAGTAGTTAGATCATGATGTACCAAAATTAATGAGCACTGAGAAACAACAGCATGATTTAATATTATATCTGATGTTCCATAAATAACAAAACAGGAGATCTGAAACTGAGCACGTAGCCAATTAGTAAAGATAGGGCCCCTAAACACATCATTTAGAGTTTCTGGGTAATAGTACATTCCTGGAATACATTAAAGAATTTCCATTCACTTGAAAATCCCTTCACTAGCAGGCGTGGGTCTTTTAAAATTTAGCAGTTGTCAAATGCCACCTAGAATAATATCTTGAAATAGTCTCATTAACCATCCATGACATGTTTGTGTCTTTTTTTAATGGCATGGAATAATGCTTCCTGGAGTCCACAGACTGTTTAAAAAGAGGTGTTCTTTAAGACAGTCTTCAGAGCTAGACTAGATTACAGATGTATGACAATCTGATGCATAAGTGGCTACTAAACACAATCAAAATTGATTGCATTTATTGCTTCGTAAGTATTGTTGGGATTGTGCTTGTGGTTTATCTGAGGTAAATTATCTCTTTGCCAGTTTCACCCATGTGCCCATGTGCTAGTATTTAAAGCCCCAAATACTCTGCCTAGGTTGTTCTCAGCGTAGGGTATCATTGCTAAAGGCATTTTTTGTTGTCGGCTATGCTCATATTTTATGCCATTTATTCAAGATGACGGATCAGATTCCACCAGTGCAAAGCACAAAAGCTTCACAAGGCAGGCACCATACTGCCAACAGTGTCTGTGACCTAACGATTCAATGTAAGGAGCTAAAGGAATAGTGACACTGGGAGCTAGTCATGAGATTGCCTGATGGGTTGTCAACAAAGAAAAAAAGTCACTCCATGGCCTCACTGGTAAAAAGTTTGGAAACTCTTGTGCCAGTTGCAATGGCCCTGATTATAAGTATGCAACTAATTATAAGTCGCATAATCTGTGATCATCATTATTCAGTATGGGTTTTTTGTGATGGTTGATGAATTAATCACAAGCATAATCATTTTAGAAAAGCCCACAGATCTTGCTTCTTTAAAGATCTAAAGTAGCTTGTAGTAGGGGCTTGCTGCAATCAGGTCAAACAAGGCCTTGCTCACCTTGATGTTGCCTCTACCTATAGCTTCTCATGCCCAAGGCAAGGCTCGATACTTCCCGAGGGGTACAAGGAAACAGATGGCAAGGCTGTGTGCTCAAACAAGGCTCATGAGTGCTCAGACCAAGCCCTGGCAAAAGCTCAGCACTAGATTCCGGATTGCTTGGGTAATGCAGCCTCATGATCTCCATTTGCTGTGCCACTCTGCAAACAATAACCTTGCTTTCTATGCAGTGTCACAAAATACATGGCACAGCTTCTGTAGTGCAGCCATTGATGCAACTGTTTTAAGATCAGGGTGGCAGAAAGGTATAACTTTGTGGAACATTGCGGTGGGTGATGAGCATTCTCCCTGCATGTGATGGGGAACTGAATTAATCTACCTCATCGTGGGCTCCCATGGATCCAGATCTTGATTAGAGCATATCCACATAAAATCCAGTGCTCATGAGCCCAATGAGCTCAGTGCTCCCACCCCCAAATCTGAGAATTAGCCCTACAGTTTGAGCTAATTGCACATTGGATTTTACATGTGTACTTCTACTAAAAACTTAAAGCCACTCATAGCTGTACAATATGATCTGAAAGAGAACAAGACTCCCTAGTGGCTGAGCTGGGTGTGAAGGTTCAGTATCAGCCCTCATCACTTGTAGGGAGAAGGTAAAGGAATCAGATATTTTTTTTCCTGAGGAAGATCATCTGCAAAATCATCCCTCTCTACCATGTCACTAGATATAGTTTTCTTCCACTGAATTGTTTTAACAGCATTTGAGTCTGGAATTTCTCTTGTACTGTGTAGCAGTGTGTTGAAGCAATTTGTAGTCGCAGTGCAGAAAACAGCCTCCTGTGCTATAATTTTTCCATGCTACGCAAATGATATTTGTCTTTACAAAACATTTTGCAGACTTATGGCATCAATAGCTTGGAGCATTTATGAATAATAATTAATGTATGATGTATGCATCAAATATATTATTTATGATTGCATAATTATAGCACACGTTGTAGACAGCTTTGATTACTGTTATTTCTAGTTTATGAAAATGAGGTTATCGTTGGCCTCTAAACATGCAAACAAGAGAATTCAAATAACCATAAAATTAGTTGTGTGCAAGTTTTAGTATGTCAAAGAAAAGCAGCATACCCGGATCTTAAGTAGAATTTAATGGAAAGAAAGTATGCTGCAAAACACTGCTTATATAAATAAATAATCAGATATTTAAGCAAAACAATAACAGCAGCCCTGTCACCTATAAATTATTACTTGCACAACAGGGTCTTGTTCCCTGCCCAGTAAATGAGCTCCATTTGTAGAGGACTTGAAAATGATCTTGGTAACCAATGCCTTTTCCATTAAGAAAGGATGGGCTATTTCTCCTTCATACATCTTGTTCAGGCATAGGCAAACTCGGCCCTCCAGATGTTGTTGGACTACAAGTCCCATCATCCCTAGCTAACAAGACCAGTGGTCAGGGGTGATGGGACTTGCAGTCCCAAAACATCTGGAGGGCTGAATTTGCCTATGCCTGGTCTTGTTTCCAGTATGTGGGGATGAGGTGGAGTCCTCCCAAATACCCTCTGAAAATGACCCTCCAAGTAGGGCCAGAACCACCGCAAAGCAATGCCACCCACCCCTAACTCAGACAGCCGCTCCAGAAAGATATAATGGTTGATGGTATGGAAAGCTGCTGGGAGGTTGAGGAGAATTAACAGGGACACATTTCCCCTGTTTTTCTCCCAGCAGAGGTAATCACACAGGGCAACTAAAGCAGTTTCTGTGCCAAAACTGGGCCTGAGCCCCAACTGAAATGGATCTGGAAAATCAGTTACCTCCTAGAGTGTGTGGATCTGGTCCATGATACCCACTCAAGAACTTTCCCAAAGAAGAGGATGTTGTCAAATTGTTGATTTTCCAAAACCAGGGAGGGTTTCTTGAGGACTACTTTTACTGCTGACTCCTTCAAGCAGGCAGGGACCATCCCCTCTTCTAGGGAGGCATTAATCACCTCCCTGGCCCAGCCAGCTGTACCCTCCCTGATGGTTTTTATCAGCCAAGAGAGTCAAGGGTCTAGAGCAGGCATGGCCAAACTTGGCCCTCCAGATTTTTGGGACTACAAGTCCCATCACCCCGAGCTAACAGGACCAGTGGTCAGGGATGATGGGAATTGGAGTCCCAAAACAGCTGGAGGGCCAAGTTTGGCCATGCCTGGTCTAGAGCACAAGAGGTCATCCTAACCGATCCAAGCACCTTGTCCACATCCTCAAGCCTTACTAACTGAAACTTATTCAACAGGACTTGGCAGAATAAAGATCCCAGTGGATGCAAGCATTATATTCTCCAAATGCTTTGCAAACAAGTCACAGCAAGCTACCGTCAGTTCTGCCACCACCTGGAAAATCTCTGCAGGATGGCACAATGAGGATGCCTTCACTGCCACTAGGTTTGATGTCATTCAAACTGAGTTTTCCTCCACCTGTGTTTGTTCTGTCCCTCAGCTTGTTTTCTTGCCCTAAGCTCTGGAGTATACCAGGGAGTCAAGCAGGCTCCATTACGTGGAAGAGACTCTGGGGCGATTGTGTCAGAGGCCTTAGCCATTCAAGTGTTCCAGGTCTCAGCCAGGGCTCCAAAAGGAATGCCAGTCATATCAGCCAGAAAATCCCCCAGAGCCGTCTGGAAATAATCAAGGACAGACTATTCTAATAGGTCCCCTTGTTCTGCTGGGGGGGGGGGAGGTGTTGAAAGCATAAATGTCAACAGAGAGTGATCAGACCATGAGAAGGGACTGACACCGATATCTCTCATGTTCAGATCACCCTCTTCCTGTTCATTTTAGAAAGCAAGGCCCAGAGTGTGGTCTGCCACATGTATTAGGCCGGCGAAATCTTGGGACAGCCTCATAGTCATCATGGTAGCCATGAAATCCTGAGCCACCCCAGAGTCAGTTGCCTTGGCATTTGTGTTGAAGTCCCCCAAAACCAGCAGTCTGAGGGAAAGTTTCACAGCTGTTTCACAAATAATGCTGTCTACCTTTTGATTCCAGTTCATAGGTCTTTAACAGTTACAGGATAATGAGCAGGATACTTTTTACCTAGCATGCTGGTGAAGGGGGAACAGTTTCACCTGCATAATTTTGACTCTTAAAGAAAAAATGACAGCCCTATGTAGTGCAGTTGACTTGTCCAAACATTACTTTGGACTTGGCTGAAGTAAGATATACAGTATGTTCTTTATACGAGCAGAATAATTGCAAAAGCCCTTTATATACAGAACGTTGTGGGCTCTCCTGCCTGTAGTACTTGGGGGATGTGATTTCAGGATTATTGTCATTTTGCCCAAGAACCAACCCTATTTTGAAAATGGAGCTGGATTGTTTCCCTCTATATCACTGTATTTCCAACTGTATCTCGGCCTTCATAAAGTTGTGGCTCATTCCATTGGTCTCTGTCAAACCTCCAGTAACATAATTTTTTTTAAAAAAAAAAAAATTTTTTTAACTGGTTTTACAAAATTTTAAACAATACGAACATATAAAAAGACATACAAACATATATAGTTTCATAATTTCCCCCCCATAAACCTCATTTCTCAGACTCCCCCATACCTCCCCTTTCTGCATCCCAATGTCCAAAGTTTCCCAGCAACTTCCAATTAAATCTGTCAAACATATGTCTTCTTAATCTTTCCTTCTGTCTAATCTTATATCGCTGTAACCCTTTCTTTCTCAAAACCTCGACATTCTAACATTCATCAAGTCTATAATAGTCTTTAAGATAGATTTTAAATTTCTTCCATTCTTCTTCTGCCGTCTCCTTCCCCTGGTCGCGGATTCTGCCGGTCATCTCAGCCAATGTCATATATTCCATCACTTTCATCTGCCATTCTTCCAGAGTGGGTAGATCTTGTGTCTTCCAATACTTTGCGATGAGTATTCTTGCTGCTGTCGTAGCATACATAAAGAAAGTTCTATCCTTCTTTGACACCAATTGGCTGACAATGCCCAAGAGAAAGGCCTCTGGTTTCTTAAGAAAAGTACATTTAAGTACCTTTTTCATTTCATTATATATCATTTCCCAGAAAGCCTTAATCTTCGGGCACGTCCACCAAAGGTGATAGAAAGTACCTTCAGTTTCTTTACATTTCCAACACTTATTGTCAGGGAGGTGATAAATTTTTGCTAGCTTGACTGGGGTCATGTACCACCTGTAGATCATTTTCATAATATTTTCCTTTAAGGCATTACATGCCGTAAATTTTATACCGGTGTTCCACAACCATTCCCAGTCAGCAAACATAATGTTATGACCAATGTCCTGAGCCCACTTAATCATAGCCGACCAGTAACATAATTTTCTCCTATTCCCTTTTCTCTGCAAATGTATCAGTCTTCCTGCAGCTGCAGCATGTATAATTGTACATACAGGCAGCATTACCGGTTGCACTTTGAATCATCCTTATAATCGCTCTATTTTAGAGGAAGCACACATGTGATTTACAAGTCCCACAGAAAAGAAAAGATGATCAACACAACACCAATAGATACCTGGTGCAAAAGTCGCTTTGACCCACAATGGCCACTCTCAGTATTTTGGCCATTTCATTTGCACATGCTGAACTAGTGCACTGCTGCTTTATTGAAGGAAATTTCTGCTTTGAGTATTATAGTCAGAGAAACACGTTTTGGAGATAACATACAACCTTTTTGTTTTTTCTTACATCTATATTCTGCTTTTCTTCCACCATTGAGCCCAATGCAGCATGCACATGACTGCCAGGCAATCACCCATTCAAGCACTGACCAGACCCAGACTTGCTTAGCTTCAGCAAGTTAGTGGACTCGTGTGCCCTCAATCCATACCCTGGAACTCGACCTTTATCCCTTTTGATGAAAAGCATATGTTACCCAGGGGTCATGGAAGGCACTGTGGGCAGGCAGAATAGGTTTTGTAACAATTTAACTAGGAAATACATGCAGCAAACTGTTGATGAGACCATTTACTAGATAAACTAGGAATATAGCTGAAAATGGCATCACCTAACTGCTTAATATTCCAAGAGGTTTGTAGCATTCTTCCCTGCCATCAAACACTTCCTTTTCTCTTTGACATGCCATAGTACCTCCTTTAGTATGCTCTGTCATTGATCATCAGTGAATAGGCCCTAACCTGCAAGAGGTCACATCACCCTCACTTCAATTTGTTGCAGTCATTAAAGGGTTTTTAAGAGAAGAGAAGCATACCAAGAAGGAAGGGAAAACAATGGGCATAAATGGCAAAAAAATGCTTTAAAAGATGAGTCCCTGCTGCAAATCGAACTAAAGGTTACTCCTGTATTTAAAATCACGGACGACTATTGTCCTGAAGTTTCTTAAGCCAAGGTTGACATACTCTGCTGACGGTACTAAAATTGCCAACTGTTCATTTCGCCAGCCTCAGTGTGTCCCTGCTGTGTCTTTGGGGTTTTCTGTTTAGCTTTGTATCAACAGATATGGGCCACTTGTATTGCCAGTTGCAGACAAAAGGTGGCATGTTGTTGTTGTTTAGTCGTTTAGTCGTGTCCGACTCTTCGTGACCCCATGGACCAGAGCACGCCAGGCACTTCTGTCCTCCACTGCCTCCCGCAGTTTGATCAAACTCATGCTAGTAGCTTCAAGAACACCATCCAACCATCTCATTCTCTGTCGTCCCCTTCTCCTTGTGCCCTCCATCTTTCCCAACATCAGGGTCTTTTCCAGGGAGTCCTCTCTTCTCATGAGGTGGCCAAAGTATTGGAGCCTCAGCTTCACGATCTGTCCTTCCAGTGAGCACTCAGGGCTGATTTCCTTCAGAATGGAGAGGTTTGATCTTCTTGCAGTCCATGGGACTCTCAAGAGTCTCCTCCAGCACCATAATTCAAAAGCATCAATTCTTCGGCGATCAGCCTTCTTTATGGTCCAGCTCTCACTTCCATACATCACTACTGGGAAAACCATGGCTTTTACTATACGGACCTTTGTTGGCAAGGTGATGTCTCTGCTTTTTAAGATGTTGTCTAGGTTTGCCATCGCCTTTCTCCCAAGGAGCAGGCGTCTTTTAATTTTGTGACTGCTGTCACCATCTGCAGTGATCATGGAGCCCAAGAAAGTAAAATCTCTCACTGCCTCCATTTCTTCCCCATCTATTTGCCAGGAGGTGATGGGCCCAGTGGCCATGATCTTCGTTTTTTTGATGTTGAGCTTCAGACCATATTTTGCGCTCTCCTCTTTCACCCTCATTAAAAGGTTCTTTAATTCCTCTTCACTTTCTGCCATCAAGGTTGTGTCATCTGCATATCTGAGGTTGTTGATATTTCTTCCGGCAATCTTAATTCCGGCTTGGGATTCATCCAGCCCAGCCTTTCGCATGATGAATTCTGCATATAAGTTAAATAAGCAGGGAGACAATATACAGCCTTGCCGTACTCCTTTCCCAATTTGGAACCAGTCAGTTGTTCCATATCCAGTTCTAACTGTAGCTTCTTGTCCCACATAGAGATTTCGCAGGAGACAGATGAGGTGATCAGGCACTCCCATTTCTTTAAGAACTTAAGAACTTGCCATAGTTTGCTGTGGTCAACACAGTCAAAGGCTTTTGCATAGTCAATGAAGCAGAAGTAGATGTCTTTCTGGAACTCTCTGGCTTTCTCCATAATCCAGCGCATGTTTGCAATTTGGTCTCTGGTTCCTCTGCCTCTTCTAAATCCAGCTTGCACTTCTGGGAGTTCTCGGTCCACATACTGCTTGAGCCTTCCTTGTAGAATTTTAAGCATAACCTTGCTAGCATGTGAAATGAGTGAAATTGTGCGGTAGTTGGAGCATTCTTTGGCACTGCCTTTCTTTGGGATTGGAATGTAGACTGATCTTCTCCAATCCTCTGGCCACTGCTGAGTTTTCCAAACTTGCTGGCATATTGAGTGTAGCACCTTAACAGCATCATCTTTTAAAATTTTAAACAGTTCAGCTGGAATACCATCACTTCCACTGGCCTTGTTATTTGCAGTGCTTTCTAAGGCCCATTTGACTTCACTCTCCAGGATGTCTGGCTCAAGGTCAGCAACCACACTACCTGGGGTGTACGAGACATCCATATCTTTCTGGTATAATTCCTCTGTGTATTCTTGCCACCTCTTCTTGATGTCTTCTGCTTCAGTTAGATCTTTACCACTTTTGTCCTTTATTATGGTAATCTTTGTACGAAATGTTCCTTTCATATTTCCGATTTTCTTGAACAGATCTCTGGTTCTTCCCATTCTGTTGCTTTCCTCTGTTTCTTTGCATTGCTCGTTTAAGAAGGCCTTCTTGTCTCTCCTTGCTGTTCTTTGGAAATCTGCATTCAATTTCTTGTATCTTTCACTATCTCCCTCGCATTTTGCTTGCCTTCTCTCCTCCGCTATTTGTAAGGCCTCGTTGGACAGCCACTTTGCTTTCTTGCATTTCTTTTTCATTGGGATGGTTTTAGTTGCTGCCTCCTGTATAATGTTGCGAGCCTCCATCCATAGTTCTTCAGGCACTCTGTCCAGCAAATCTAAATCCTTAAACCTGTTCCTCACTTCCACTGTGTATTCATAAGGGATTTGGTTTAGATTGTATCTTACCTGTCCAGTGGTTTTTCCTACTTTCTTCAGTTTAAGCTTGAATTTTGCTATAAGGAGCTGATGATCTGAGCCACAGTCAGCTCCAGGTCTTGTTTTTGCTGACTGTATAGAGCTTCTCCATCTTTGGCTGCAGAGAATATAATCAATCTGATTTCGATGTTGCCCATCTGGGGATGTCCATGTGTAGAGTCGTCTCTTGTGTTGTTGGAAAAGCGTGTTTGTGATGACCAGCTTGTTCTCTTGACAGAACTCTATTAGCCTTTGCCCTGCTTCGTTTTGATCTCCAAGGCCAAACTTGCCAGTTGTTCCTTTTATCTCTTGATTCCCTACTTTAGCATTCCAATCCCCTATAATGAGCAGAACATCCTTCTTTGGTGTCACTTCGATAAGGTTTTGTAAGTCTTCATAGAACTGGTCAATTTCAGTTTCTTCAGCACCAGTAGTTGGTGCATAAACTTGGATTACTGTGATGTTAAAAGGTCTGCCTTGGATTCGTATCGAGATCATTCTATCATTTTTGAGACTGCATCCCAGTACAGCTTTCGCCACTCTTTTGTTGACTATGAGAGCCACTCCATTTCTCTTACGGGTTTCTTGCCCACAGTAGTAGATATGGTAGTCATCCGAACTGAATTCGCCCATTCCCGTCCATTTTAGCTCACTGATGCCCAGGATGTCAATATTTATTCTTGCCATCTCATTTTTGACCACATCCAACTTACCCAGGTTCATGGTTCTTACATTCCAGGTTCCTATGCAATATTTTTCTTTACAGCATTGGACTTTCCTTTCGCTTCCATGCATATCCACAACTGAGCGTCCTTTCGGCTTTGGCCCAGCCGCTTCATCAGCTCTGGATCTACTTGTACTTGTCCTCCGCTCTTCCCCAGTAGCATGTTGGACACCTTCCGACCTGAGGGGCTCATCTTCCAGTGTCATAACTTTTATATGCCTGTTGTCTTTGTCCATGGAGTTTTCTTGGCAGGGATACTGGAGTGGCTTGCCGATTCCTACTCCAGGTGGCATACCTGGCTTCATTTGTTCTTATGGTGGCCAATTTTGGGATAAAATTAGCAGAGGCAAGAGAAACAATTTGAAAATGGAAGTTTTGTTTTCCACATAACAACTGAGTGTGTGCCCATTTGCTTGAATGTTTGGCGGTGCAGAGGTGTCCTGTGCCCTCTCCTTTAAAATTGTGCCTCTTACTCTGTGATTCATTACTAAGGCGAGCCACAAGGAGCTGTATTTGTCACTACCAGAAGATTGCTGACACAACAGAGCACCCAGGGGGTGAGAGGGACACTTAGGAGGCCAGAAACCAATAGCATGAAAAAATGAACAGTTGTGGTCACCTTGTTCCTGCTTTTGACATATACATGGCAATAGAATGACTTAAGTATCCATTATTCTTCTGTGTCTTGTGGGAAGATGGATGTAATGTAAAACAATTGAGTGACGCTTTGTGCCTTTAGTGACCTTTGAAATGTGTTATTGCTTAGTAACATAGTCCATGGTGGAATTTACTACAATTATGAGCAGCAACACCCCAAGCCTACAACATACGTAGTTTAACCACGCATGGTAGAAGCTTTATGGCTCATGAAGCAAAGCGCAAAATTAATCCCTTCAGAACAAACGCAATGTGAAAAGTACATAATGAAGCAATTAGCTAAAGTAGGAAGGGCAGAAAGAATGTAATATTAAACAGCTTGTTCCCGTAAGTTCCTTTTTAACTAAGGATGTCTTGCTGGCTTCTATTCAGTAATTGATTATGACTGTAAGATTATTAATGGGTTTTAAAGATCAAAACAAATGGTCTGAAAGTTGTTTGTTTCTGTTACAGAAGTCAGTGAATTCCAAATACTTAGAAATAGATTTTACTAAGAATATTTTCCTAAACATTTATATACCACCTTCCATCCTGTTTGGATTTCAGGAAAGTGTGCAATCAAAATTGATGTTCTTGAGGGGCTGGGAGCTGGGGGCACTGTTATACAGTGGTTCCGCTCCTTCCT
Organism: Podarcis vaucheri; assembly: GCF_965113315.1. Lineage (NCBI taxonomy): Eukaryota > Metazoa > Chordata > Lepidosauria > Squamata > Lacertidae > Podarcis > Podarcis vaucheri. The sequence goes on from NC_138759.1 coordinate 70,285,781, forward strand.
CCTGGGCCGTGTTCAGAAAGTGGTGGTGGGGAATGAGTGTTCAGACCCCTGGGCTCTCACTTGTGGGGTGCCTCAGGGTTCTGTTCTCTCCCCCATGCTTTTCAACATTTACATGCGGCCGCTGGGAGAGATCATCAGGAGGTTTGGGCTGGGTGTTCATCAGTATGCGGATGATACCCAGCTCTACCTCTCTTTTAAATCAGAACCAGTGAAGGCAGTGAAGGTCCTGTGTGAGTGTCTGGAGGCGGTTGGAGGATGGATGGCGGCTAACAGATTGAGGTTGAATCCTGACAAGACAGAAGTACTGTTTTTGGGGGACAGGAGGCGGGCAGGTGTGGAGGATTCCCTGGTCCTGAATGGGGTAACTGTGCCCCTGAAGGACCAGGTGCGCAGCCTGGGAGTCATTTTGGACTCACAGCTGTGCATGGAGGCACAGGTCAAATCTGTGTCCAGGGCAGCTGTTTACCAGCTCCATCTGGTACGTAGGCTGAGACCCTATCTGCCTGCGGACTGTCTCGCCAGAGTGGTGCATGCTCTGGTTATCTCCCGCTTGGACTACTGCAATGCACTCTACGTGGGGCTACCTTTGAATGTGACTCGGAAACTACAACTAATCCAGAATGCGGCAGCTAGACTGGTGACTGGGAGCGGCCGCCGAGACCATATAACACCGGTCTTGAAAGACCTGCATTGGCTCCCAGTACGTTTCTGAGCACAATTCAAAGTGTTGGTGCTGACCTTTAAAGCCCTAAACGGCCTCGGTCCAGTATACCTGAAGGAGCGTCTCCACCCCCATCATTCTGCCCGGACACTGAGGTCCAGCGCCGAGGGCCTTCTGGCAGTTCCCTCATTGCGAGAAGCAAAGCTACAGGGAACCAGGCAGAGGGCCTTCTTGGTAGTGGCGCCCGCCCTGTGGAACGCCCTTCCAGCAGATGTCAAAGCGATAAACAACTACCTGACATTCAGGAAACATCTCAAGGCAGCCCTGTTCAGGGAAGTTTTTAACGTGTGATATTTTATTGTATTTTTGGTTTTTATGGAAGCCGCCCAGAGTGGCTGGGGAGGCCCAGCCAGATGGGTGGGGTATAAATAATAAATTATTATTATTATTATTATTATTATTGTTGTTGTTGTTGTTGTTGTTGTTGTTGTTATTATTATGTTGCAATAGCAAATACTGTACTAAAACAGAGAATACAACAGCAATATTTATAATAATAATAATAGCCTGTCCTTCACAGGGTACACTTGTTAGGATAGATTTCAGTGGGCAGCACCTGCTCCAGTCTCTGCCTAACCCAGATGGATTTTCTAATTTAGAAAATACGTGCATTGGGGGGAAAACAGTACTGCAATGTTTCTCCCAGTGTAAGCCAAAATGAGCACAGCTGAGCATACTTTACCTATTGGTAGCTAATGCTGACAGTGCCCACACTACTGGCTCCGCTAATATTTACATTCATCTTTAATTCCCACTCAAGCCTTTCAGGGCACTTTACGTTTTCAGCCGTGTAGTGTAGCGTAGGACTAGGACCTGGGAGACTAGGGCTCTAGTCCCCATGTGACCATGAAGCTCAGTGTGTGACCTGCATCTGACCTACATCATAGGGCTGTTGCAAGAATGGAATGGAGGAGGGGGAACTGCCCACCACCTTGAGCTCCTTGGAGGAGAGTTGGGATATAAATGAAGTTGTGTTATTCTGTGTCATTGGCCAATCCAGCCCAGGTCCTGATGTGCTTGACTTGCAGCTGCTCTCCAGGGTTTCGTGCAACAATCTTTCCCTGTCCTGCTACTTCTATAAACTACACATGCCTGGAATTGAACCTGGGACTTTTGGCATACTTTGAGCTCTTTCCTCCTGTATTAATCATTCTTATAACTCTTTTGTAAGGTACAGCCATGTAGATATCCCCATATTACAAGGGAGGCTAGTGACTTGACCAAGGCCAAGGCTGCTTGATGAGCTCATGATTGGTTGGCTGATAATCCTTAAGTCATTATGCTGTACTACACTCAAAATCTAATAGAAGCTGTTTTAGTATACACATCATGTATAGCTATTTTAAACTTTTCATCATGTAAGTGAAATATAACAAAAGGACAATGTTTCCCCTTTAGAATGTAAAAGCCCTAAGCGTTTACTTCTAATTTTTTTCAGCACGCCGGATGCATTTAGGCCAATATTTGTAAAACATTCATCACATTTTCAACAGAGGCTGGGACATTTCCCCTTATAAGTAATTAGATTGGGTTTTGAATCAGCTCTGCACAACCAGCTTCTTCTATCAGCCCTTGTCTTGACAGCTCCTGCTTAACATTTAAGATTTTAAGTGAATTCACGCTCCTTGAAGCAGTGTAATTAATAAGACTTCAGAAATAGAACAAAGACTGACAGTGTTTAGACAAGAAAGGGAAGACCAATAGGTTTGATTAATTGGAGTTTACTCAGAAACTGGATAATTGCTGTTTACAAACCATATTAAAGCATGTGTTCAATCAGGCTGAGGTGAGTGCGTGTTTAAGAAAAACCATATGCAGCTTCATTTTGTAGTTAAATTACGGAATTAATAATGAAATTAAAGAGACTGTGAAGGAGCATCTTAAATGTCACCTCCTGTTTCTAACTCATGAAAATGTTCAGTTGTTTTTAAATGTAAAGCTCTTTCCCCCCTTTTAGTCTCATGCCATAGTTGAGCTTTGCACTTTGTTGGTCTTTAAGGCATCATCTGTGCTTTAGTGGCAACATAATTCTCAGGCAGCATGTGCTATACCTGCCTGACCCCACCCCCCTTGCGAATGGCCTGACAAAATAAAAGAATAATCTAATTCACTAATGAAAGACCAACAGGGTTGTAGGAAGGGCAGGGGAAAAGAAAACCTCTACTGTCATATCTCCCAAGCTGCAATTAGTTGGTGACTGTAAAAATGAAGATTGTCTATTTTTTCAGAACAGATATAGCAAAGCTGTTTAAAAGTATGGTGTTTCTACAGTAAAAAATACTGTTTATTGGTTATCTTAAAACCAAATTTTCCAATATGTATCATATTATGACATAGGATATATATTCATACAGAAGAGTCAATTTCTTCAATTCAGTTCCACATTTTCCCCTCAATGTGTTTGCTCTGTTCAGAGCTCCTTTCTTCTTGAAACCTGGTAAACTAGGAGAATTTCTAAAACTAATTCCAGAACTATGAAATGTTCCATTTGCCACAGATTTTTATTCCTTCAGTTCATTTGTATTACTTGGCCACTCCAAGTTGCCAACAAGCGAAGTGTGTTGATAAAATACTGCCCCCCAAAAGAGGGACAATTACAAAATCCTGTCTGTCAAACTTAGCCTTGAATTTAGTCTGTGTTGCAGGCTTTGTTTCCAGAGCAGAGCCGATTATGTTTGAAACTAGAAATATGTTCCTCAAATTCTTTTAAAGCTTCCCTTATGGTCTGCATGTACTTTTTATTTTGCCAAAGTTTGTGTTCCTTTTCATTCTCTTCATTTGAACCAGACCTTTTTTTGCAAGGAAGCCTTCTTACCTCTACCAGCTTCTTTAACTCTGCTGGAATCCTTTGCTAATCACTCTGACATGTCCTCATGATACATTTCCTGATTTGTAGTGTGTGCTCACATCTGGCTCGTGTGTGTGTCTGTGTGTGGCAGCGGCAGTGTTTTATCAAGGTACACACACGTCGATAAAAAGCCACACAAAAAGAATATTGTTGCAGCCATCAGCATAATCAATCAAGATTGCCTTTTTCTGGCCTTCAAAATCATAGAATCATTGAGTTAGCATTCTAGGCCTTCTGGTCTAACTCCCTGCTCATTGCAGGAATCTCAGAGCTAGAGCATCTTCCCCCAACAGTTGTCTGTCCAGTCCAACCTCTGCTTGAAGACCCCCAAGCTGTAATACTAAACATACTTACTTGGGAATGAGCCCCACTGAAAACAGCAGAATTTATTTCTGAGTAAACTCCCATAGGAGTGCATTGCCAGCAAGGCAGAACCCACCACCTGCCTAAGTAATTAGTTTCATTATCAGTGTGCTCATGTGCATCAGCAAACAGTGAGGAAATTATGGAATGAAGTTAAGCAACAGAAAGCTGCAGGACACCACACTCTGCACAAAACTGAGAGCTTTCTTTAAAAACAGAACAAAGCAGAATGGTAGATGGTGATTCCTAATGCATTAGCTCCACTTTGAAAGCAAGACCAGGTAATTTGGAATTCCAAATTCCGGGCACAATTTGGATGACATTCAGAAGTTTTCTCAATTATTATTTATTCTCTTTCTGGAACAAAACAAATGGTGGGATCTTTTTCATTATTCTTCTACATACATTTATACTACTGTTGATTGCTTCTTACTTATTTGTGTAGAGGTTTGATGCCCTTGAGACCAAAGCAAGCCCGAGTCCTTGTTTTGAGGGCACTGCAGATTTCTAGGGGGTGGGGGAGCAATTGTCGTCTTGTAAGCATGAATAGCAAAGCTCTTTCTTGTCTCCCAGCATATGCTGGATGTAATTAGGCAACTGCCCAAAAAAGTAGGCCTTGTAAACATCCTGAATCCATGCCACATTCTCCTAGCCTCGGATGCTGCCAAATGCCTAAATGAGTGTTCAAGCCAAAAGGCCTAAATGTATAAAATAGATCTCTGAACAGAATGCTTTTCTGGTACAGAATATGAATAGTGGGTGGACAAGCCTGGAAAACTCAAGGCTCTATTTCAGAATGCAGTGTTCAGACAGCCCATCACCCATTCTCAGTAGAGATGGTATGAGAGACCAGTCTGCATTACCTTGCAGAAGAGCACTGTGGAAAGGTGCCCTCTTTTGTTTCTCTTTGCCCTAGAAGAGGGTCTTCTGTATTGGTTTTATTTACTCGGTACAGTTTGTTCATTTTTTATTTATTATAATATTTATTAGCATTTTCATTTTTTAAAAAACACCGTGTGATTATACATATCTTTACATTACCTATATTCGGACTCTATAGAGTTGACAACTCCCCCCCCCATCCCTCCCAACTGACATTCTAACTCCCAATTATAATTTCATCCGCATTTTTCATTCCCCCCCATCTACCTTTCCTTTTACTTTAAGATTCCTTATCGTTGTAAATAAGTTTCTGTTTTTAACTGACAAACCTTTAAGCCAGTCCTGTTAGTGTTGTTAAGTGTTTACAATATTCTTTCAAATAATAAATTTACTCCAGTCTTTTACTCGGTACGGTTTGGGTCATCTTAACACAAATGCCCTAGTGTTTTCACTGCAAGTTGTGGTTCCATTTGTTCAGCTTCATCACGTAAATGTGGCCCCCACATTTCTGATTTCATTCTAAAGGCGTTTTGTTCTTGCAGAAGATACTTAGTCACAAGCATATGGTGCAAAAATTCACAGAACTGAGTATATGGGCATCTTGTCTTTGTAAAGTTGGCATTGGCTGCAATCAAAGGCAAACTCAGTTCTTCTTACTTCCAAGTAAACTGACATAGGGTAAGATTAAATAGTTGAAAAAGGATGCAGTTACTTGTCCACTATAGTTGTATGTGAAAGTCTACAAAGGTACTCACATAGACTTTGTCTTGAGTTTCCCAGTGACTGTCAGAGTTAGATTTAGGTTTATAATTCAACTAAAGCACTGAAGAGGTGCATAGTCATAGCACACTTTTCACACTTAAAGGACTGTAGCAGATTATAAACCTCAAATATTTCCTTGTAAATTTTGAAATCCAACAATAGCCTGAAAATATTGACATTTTGGATATAATGGAATTCCCTAAACTGGTCAATTTATTTGTTTCTAGGTATGGCAGTGTGGTGGCAGCGTTGAAGTTCTTCCTTGCTCTAGGATTGCCCACATTGAGCGAGCTCATAAGCCGTATACAGAAGACCTCACTACTCATGTCCGAAGAAATGCACTCCGAGTGGCTGAAGTCTGGATGGATGAATTTAAAAGCCATGTTTATATGGCATGGAATATTCCTCAAGAGGTGGGTTGTGAATGAACACTGATACGATCACAATACCTTAGTTCCAATTCCCCACATTTTTGTGAAAATAATGTTCAAAAATGTATTATACCAGGCCTGTCCGACAGGTCAATTGTGATCTACCTGTCAATCACAGGATGCCCCTGGTTGGTCCTGGTCGACTGCGGGATCCCCCCCCCCAAAAAAGCTCAACAACTCTGGTCAATCCAATAGGTAGATCACTGCCAGTTGTTGTTTTTTATAGAGGTTGTAGATCACAGTCTCTTGGAAGTTGGACAGCCCTGTATTATAGGTAGGTAGCCATGTCGGTCTTCCATAGTCGAAACAAAATAAAGAAATTCCTTCCAGCAGCACCTTAGAGACCAACTAAGTTTGTTATTGGTATGAGCTTTTGTGTGCATGCAAAAAGTACAGATGCACACACACAAACACACACACACACACTTAACTCTCTGCAGCAAACAACAATGTGTTATTCAAATACAGGAGCTAGCTTAACACAACATGCCAGGCAGGCTATTGCTTCATTGTAAAACATCTTTGTCCCCAAATACTATTAATTGGGTGAGATCTGAAATGTGGATTTATTACATACTTATATCAATTCATATTTAGAAGAAGAAGAAGAAGAAGAGTTTGGATTTGATATCTCGCCTTTCACTCCCTTTAAGGAGTCTCAAAGCGGCCAACATTCTCCTTTCCCTTCCTCCCCCACAACAAACACTCTGTGAGGTGAGTGGGGCTGAGAGACTTCAAAGAAGTGTGACTGGCCCAAGTTCACCCAGCAGCTGCATGTGGAGGAGTGGAGACGCGAACCCGGTTCCCCAGATTACGAGACTACCGCTCTTAACCACTACACCACTACACTACCTTATAAAATAATTATTTCTATATACCAATGTGAAATGCTTCTGTATCTCCAAATAATTTAAGGCTACATAAACCAGCCATCATGCAGACACCCAAATTCAGTGTAGACATAAAATTCTTGTGGTCTCTCTAGACTGCTGTTGGAGTGCAAGTATTTTCTGCAACATACTCTTGACACACTAATACTACATTACTGTTGGATTTATTGTTGTGCGGTGCTCGCCTAATGTCACTACATTACTGCTGTCTGGAGGAGCAAAAAAAATGGGACAAAAAGAAGCCAGAGCATTTGTGGTGTAAAAGGTTACAGGATTTCAAAAGGAAGTTACAGAATATGCACTGGCTGGAAATGGAATCAGTGCAACCACCACAAAACTTTAGCAGGCACAAACAGTACTGAGGGTGGGATCACATGTGACCTCTTCAAAATCACCATGGGCACAAATAATCATGAATGCACTTGAAAAAGGACATCTTGAGGGACCTTCAATCTCTTCAGCATACTGGAGCCTGGGAGCCTGCTATAGGCTAACCCTCTTCTTCCCTAGCCCCCTTTCCCTGTTGCATGTGTGCCTGTGGTCCCATCAACACTGGACCCATGGGGCAGACATCCTTGTGCAGTGCCAGGTCTTTTTCAAGTCACTATCAGCATGAGAAAGGTGGAGGGTGTGTGTGACAATGATCCCTTTCCCAGCAGGTTATGAGGACTGCAGGTATTTATTGCCTGAACAAGGCTCATTTACTAACCCACCTGATAATAAATATTTTTATGTAAAGTTTATTTCTTCTTTATTTTGTTTGAGTATTTTGAGCTGTGTGCGACGACATAATCTACAGTAAGAATGTCTCATTTTACTTCCTGTCAAAGACTGGTCCTGAATTTGCATTTAGATGCCTCTCTAGAAATCTCTACCGCATAGCTATAATGAGATAAATTATTGATCTCCACTTACAGGCTCTTTATGAAACTCGTGTATCTTGAACTCCACAAAACTGTGTTACACCAGCCAAGGCTTAGCCATAAAATGCAATGAAAAGGGGAGGGGGGAAAGATTTTGCAAATTCCTTCAACAAAAAATGGCAACTGAAATTGTTGTTGTTGCTGCGGTTAATTAAATTTCTATGCCGCCCGTCATCCGAGGACCACAGGGCAGTTCACAATATAAAAATATGAAAGATAGTAACCAACAAAAACAATACCCCTCACAGACACAGAGTTTAAAGGGCCATAGATTGCTTAATTAGCCAAAGGGCTGGGAGAAGAGGAATGTTTTTGCCTGATGCCTAAGGATATGTAATGTAGGCAGCAAGCGAGCCTCCCTGGGGAGAGCATTCAACAAACAGAAAAAGGTGGGCAGGATTTCTAATTGTTGCAGAGAAATAGGAAAGCCAAACATCCACATTTGCCTGACAATGGAATCTTTGAAATAGACCATACCTTTGCTGGTAGAAAAGTGGTTTCCAGGACAACTTGCTTTTATATATACCACTTGTTTTTGAATCTTAGAATTGCTTCAATGACATTATTACTGTGGAACTTGATTCAAAATCCATTGAAGTCAGTGAGAATTAACCCACTGAATGTAAAATATTCTGGATCAGGCCCCCCAAATGATGGTGTCTTTTATGTTTAAACACACTGACACAAATACCTCAGATTTTGTATGAAATACCTATTTATTTTAGGCAGCTAAAGTATGCTAATCATGTTTCAGTGCACATCCCTGTGTTCTTCCAACCCCCCCCCCCCCTTCACTGAACTGTACAAAAGAGCACTGAGAATTGTAACACAAACTGCCAGAGAGCAGGAGGGTGGCTTTTATATCTCTGACATGGTTTTTTTTGGTCAATGTGCACAGGATTCTGGAATTGACATTGGTGATATTTCTGAGAGGAAAGCCTTGAGGAAAAAGCTTCAGTGCAAGACCTTTAGGTGGTACCTTGTCAGCGTATATCCAGAAATGAGAATGTACTCAGACACTGTTGCCTATGGAGTGGTAAGAGTCCTGCTTATTTACCTTGATTATTCATAGCTGTGAGAAATAATTCTCCCAAATAACAGCCACAGGACAAACTTGCAGGTCATTTATATGGTTCATTTATTTAACTGTTTGGCTGCATGTTGTTTGACACAGGTGTGATTGTTCTACTCTACCTCACACATGGATGCACTGCTGTATCATCTCTGTTTCTGGTGTGTTTTGAGTCCTTTTAAAGTAGAAACCTGCTGCCCACACAGGTACCGAACGTAGTCATATGTAGCCTACAAGTGGAGGGGCAGAAAGGAAAGAGTTATCTTCTTTGCTAGGTCACCTGAGGGAAGTTCTTACTCGCCCTATGCAAGTGGTTATTTATAGAGCTATTTAACAATAGTTAATGTGATATGACATTTAGAATGCATACATTCTTCACATTGCGGTTTGTTACCACCCATTACAAGCCATGGTTAGCCTGCTGGGCTGTGTTCGGACATTCAAACAAATTACACGTTGACTAAACAAATCATGTCTTAGTGTTATCAGTGAAAAACACTGAGTTGGGGACAGATTCATGTGAGAGAAGATGGGGCTTCAAATATCCTCTTCCTAAATATTTAGGGCTACATTTGTAACAGCCAGCATTTTGAGCTGAGCCCAGAAATCAATTGGTAAACCAGAGCAGATTTAACAAAGTTAGAATAAGAGACTTGGAAATACAAACCCTGGAAAATTGTGGCTTTTGCAAGAGTGTTTTCTGTACTCCTTTCAAATTCAGTTCGATGTAAAGTGTATTATAGTCATCAAATCTGGATGTGACCAAGTCATGTGTGCAACGGCCCAATCGGCTTTCTCTAGGAAAGATGGAACACCAAATGAATTTGAGCAAATCCCTCATAGCTGTAATTGGCTCAAGGCAATCCAGGAGCAGTGCAGGTTCCAGAAGCACCCCAGACTGGAATGCATCTCTAGGGCACCTGAAATTGTGTTTTTTTATTAATAATATAATACTTCTTAATGCCCAGATAGCTTTTGAGCAGTTTACAAAACATAAAAACAAACTGTATAACATTGTTAAACTAAGGAATAATTAAAACTACACCATAATTAAAATATGGAATGAAACAATACCATTAAAATATAAAGGGCCATGATTAAAATGTGCACCAAGTCTTGTAACTCCTCTGCTAGATAATGCATGATGAATTTGACATTTGTGCATTTAAATCCCACTTAAGGTTCATTGTATTCGACGTAGTATCATTTCTCATGAAACTCAGCATTGAAAGGATGGGAAAGATAGCAGTGTTCTAGATGTCAGAAAGTGCCTCCAAATAAAATTAATAAAATAGATTTTTATTCTCAGGTTAACAGCCTGTTCCTAATTATGTATACATGTTAGTCCAATTGCAGTGCACTTAATGAAAGTTAAAAATAAAATAAAAACTTACAAAATGACCACAGGCAAAAATAATTCTATGTTTGACAAGATGGTTTCTTTTTTAAACACCACAGATCTAAAGTTAACTCAGCCTCTCATAAAAACTGAGTTGGTTTCTCACTTTATAAAAAGAGTGTTTCTTATTGTTTGGGATGATGCCTAAGGCCTCTGTGATCAAGGATATAAAAACGGAAGTAAAAACAGAACAAGCCCATGGAATAACTGAGTTTTCTGTCACACACTTGTTGGATAAATCCAACATTTATTTGACAGGCATAAATTAAAAGCTCAGATCAACCCTGCAAAGGTATCAACTGTGCCAGGCTTCTCAAAGAAGTTCTGAAAGAAATCTGAAATACTAAAGGGTACTGGTGCAAGACATGAAATTGTCTTGACACAGGAAAGATAAGTAGTGAATGCAGCTGTTCATCTAGTTTCCAATTGTACTTTTGTCACACTGTGTGCATTGCTTTTCTAAAATCATTTGTCCTCTAGATTTGTCAGAAAAGCCTTTGCAAATTGACCAAGCCCTCATTGGTGTTGATACATGCAGCCGCATTGTTTTTAGGGGATTTATTCACAGGCTTAAAAGTTCGGGATTAATGTTTGGCATTTCTATCTGTCTCCATTATTTTCATGAAACGGAGACCTTTTGGAACATGAGAATCTGCCTTTCACCTGATCAGCTCAATGGCCCATCTAGTTCAGTATTGTCTCCACAGATTCCAGGATCACTCCTGGAGTTACATTGAGGAGTCTTTCCCAGACCTGATTTATAGATGTATTTAAAAGGAGATTAGACAAAGACATGAAACATTAGTTTATTGAGAACTGCTAGTCATGATGGCTTATACTGTCTCCAGGATCAGAGGCAATATGCCTCTGAATATTAGTTTCTGAGGAACTACTGTAGGAAAGGAGTTTACTCTCAGGTCATGCATGTGGGCTTCCTATCACAATATAGATTAGACATGCCATTGGAATAATCTGACATGACTATTCTTATGTTCTCTTCTTACGTATATTGATATGCCAAGAATAGAATCATACAACAAAACAACAACACCACAAACTGGCTTATAAATATAAAACCAAATTTACTAGAATAGTAGCTAGAATAGAGATAGACTTGGAACCATTAAAACAACAAACCTACTAAGGTGCCATGTGCAAGACAAAGCCTGGATATACTGTAAACATGGAGTGGATAAATGTACAACTCTATCTTAACAAGTTACATGTACAGTAAATGTTATACAGACTGGATAAAGTTTGTGGTGTTGTTGTTTTGTTGTATTATTATCACTGTCACCACATTTGATACTATATATATATATATATATATATATATATATATATATATATATATATAAGAATAGAATCATGACATGCAAGGTTGCTTGGACCCTACAATAAATTAACTTGGAGGTAATGGAAGCCACCTGTTCTCCCCAAAAAGAATGTCTCCCTGGTCTTGGGCCCTCCTGAACAAACCGTGATGGAATGCAAGGAATTGCTATTGGGATGAGGGGATGAGGAACTTTACCTCCCATAAATGTTCTTTTGAGCAAGTTTCCTCACTGCTTTAGCATCCCCCAGCCCACAATCCACCTTGTTCAGGAGGGTCTCTGATTCCCCCTGAGAGGCTCTTTTGGTGAACTGGAGGGCATGTATAGGGGATAGGAAATATCCTTAACTTATCCTGTCATAAGTACTAAGAGTCATGGCTTTTCCTTCTTATCATTTAGGACAGGGGTCTGCAACCCGCGGCTCCGGAGCCGCATGTGGCTCTTTTACATCTTTGCTGCGGCTCCGGGGCGGATACTAGCAAGGGGAGGAGGCACATTGTGCGCCCCAACACTCCTCACTGTGGCGGGCGCTGTACTGGCTGTGACGTCGCATGGGGGCGGTGCGTGCGTTAGTCACGCACCGTCCCGACATCACCTTCCCGCCCGCTGTCAGATTGTGGCTCCGGAGATATATTTGTTTTAAATGTCGCAATGGTTTTGCGGCTCCCAGTTGTTGTTTTTTCTTCGGAAATGGGTCCAAGTGGCTCTTTTTGTGTTAAAGGTTGCAGACCCCTGATTTAGGACCTCCACTAAAGAGTAACCAAGAGAAAGCCAATCCCAGAAACAATACAATAATAAGTAATCATAAATTTTCTTGTGGTGTTGGGATCCTAGTGTTACAAAGATTTTAGAGAATTGTAATCTTGAATGTAAATGGTGCATTATAGATGATGCTGTAGCATCACATTATTAAACATTCAAGCAATTTTGTGTTTTACTCCCTATAGTTAGTTAAAATTTTATTGCCAAGATATAACTTTGATCAAGTATAATACTTGTCCTATTTTAACAAGCATGTATTCTCTTTTTCCTCTCTCTTTTTCTTCCACTGCCTGTACTCTGTAGCTGCAGAATTCTCTGAAAAGTGATTTGTGCCTTGATCAAGGGCCAGACACAGAAAATATTCCGATCATGTATATCTGCCATGGAATGACGCCACAGGTTAGTGAGACTAATGATCTGATATCTTGCTGTTTCTTTTAGTAGGACGTGTGGGAGGAACCATATTGCAACTGACAGTGGATTTTCCCCCTATTACAATACCTCCTTAGGCTGTTTATTAGCTCTTTTATAGTAATGGGAGCATTATTTGTGCCATGGTGTTGAGAATCACTGGTCTATTAATTAGTGCCTCCTTTATTCACTCTTGAACAAAATAATGATTATAGGGCTATGTTTATTATGAATTGTTGGCATGGACCTTTCTTATTGATCTTTTTCAATAGAAGTCTAATGTGAATATAATGGTATATATTCAAAGAAATTTATTTTCTGTCTTGCACTGCTACACTTTTTGAATTACATGGTTTCTTTTAAGCATTTGTAAAATGTTGGAGGTCATTTCTTAATCTGCGCAATCCTTCTTCTAAGAAACGTTTTTTGCTTTCTGCTAAGTAAAAATGGCATTGTAGCTCTTTCAGCTCTTCAACAAATACCTAGACGGAGCTCAGAGGTCCCACCATTTAATGTTACCTTCTGCTGTAGGAACATTCCATAGGATCATGTCTGCCAGTTTCAGTGGTGCTGCACCAGCCCAGTTCTAGCACTATGCTAGCCCTTCAAGTTGGCCTTATCAGCCCCGTGTTCTAACCAACTGAGCTATCCAGCCAAGAACGTGTGGGATTAGGTACAACATATGATATATTATGCTATAAATAAGACATACTGTACATCATTTGTTAGCTGTTCTCAGAAGTTTTATTGATTGGCCATAGACTGACAAATAAAATAAGTTACCATATTTTTCGCCCTATAGGGCGCACCGGCCCATAGGGCGCACTTATTTTTTTTGGGGGGGGGAAATAAAGAAAAATATATATTCCCCCCACCGAGCCCCAAAGAGCAAAGAAGCCATGACAGTGAGCGGGATGGATCCCGTTAGCTATCCTGGCTTCGTTTTTAGCCTCGGGGCTGGGGGTCCGGGAGTGAAGGCGAGGTTGCGCAACCTCGCCATCGCCCCTGGAGCTTGCGCAACCTCGCCATCACTCCCAGCCCCCAGAACATGCTGCTATTCGCAAGCCTTGGGAGCCCGATGGGAACTCCTGCCGGGCTCTCCAGGCTTGCAGATATCTGCCCGAAGCCCGGGGCACGCCCCACTGCAGGCTGCTGTCCGCAAGCCTTGGGAGCCCAGCGGGAAGTCACGCCAGGCTTCCAAGGCTTGCGGAGAGCTGCCTGAAGCCCAGGGTGTGCCCGCGCTCCCCGGGCTTTGGGCTGCAGGCTGCTGTCCGCAAGCCTTGGGAACTCCCACCAGGCTCCCAAGGCTTGCGGATAGCTTCCTGAAGCCTGGAGAGCGAGAGGGGTCGGTGCGCACCGACCCCTCTCGCTCTTCAGGCTTCAGCAAAAGCCTGCATTTGCCCCATAGGATGCACACACATTTCCCCTTCATTTTTGGAGAGGAAAAAGTGCGTCCTATAGGGCAAAAAATACGGTATTTGATTTAGCAATATATTTATTAAAAAGTAGAGAGACATCTTTTTTGAGGTAAGCCTTTTGTCAAAGGGTTTTATCCCTCTTTATTTCTGTAGGTTTATTTTTCTGTTGTTCTTGCTTCTGACAGTTTCATGATTTTTGAATTTACTGTGGAGACTCACAACATTCGCTAAAGCATGAACAAATGTATAGCAGAAGGAAAAAAACTGACCTTCCTTGCTGGGATCCTGAGTCAATTTTGCTCAGACTTCATGGTCCGTGGGAAGCTGTGTGTTTTACATTTTTGCTGGAATTTGACTTCTTTTCCTGACTGCTTTCCAAATTGATCACACTGGTGGGGTTGCACTTGACGAAATTATGAATGACAAAGACAAAAATATCAGACAGCTTCATCTATCTTGCTTATACGTTGCACTGACTGAGGTTGTACATTGCACAGACTGGATGTTGAACCAGATCAAGGGTTTATCGTTCCCCTTCCAAATGCCTGTGAAATTACGCTAACCAGCATTTGCCTACGGGTTCTCCAAATAACTAACTTCTCTACTTGGTCTTTCACTAGTTCCTGAGAGTCAGTTTTCTTCACCTTCTGGGAATACTCTGTAACTCTTTTTTGATGTATCATTCATCTCCAGTAATGATGCTGGAAAAACATACTGCTAATTCGAATTGGAAATTTTAAATGATATTTCAGAGGCATGCACGCAAAATGCTTCCTTCACAGTTAGCATAATTTTGTGTTTTGACTAAACTGTTTTGGATCCAAGTGCAATGTGAATAAGACTGCTGTATCATGCAACCCAATGCTATAAAGCGTTTGCAGTGGCTGAGATTTAGCTCTGTACTCTCGCTACTCCCTGTAGCACAAGATCCATTCTTCACGTAATGAACAGGAAGGGAAGTCCTGCCGCTGGGAAGGATAGACTTGCTATGAAATAAGGAATAGCCATATACCAGGAAAAAACCTTGGGATCATAAAACAATGGACAGTGCTGGCACAGGGAAGGAATGGGGAACTTGTGACCCTCCAGGTGTTGCTGGACTCTATATCCCATCATCCCTGACCATTGGCCATGCTGGTTGGAGCTGACGCGAATTGGAGTTCCAACAACATCTGAAGAGCCACTGCTGCTTTAAGGTGGGTGGTATGCTCACCAATTTTCCGAGCTGATATAGAGTGAATACACATACCATATGCAAATAAATACAGTGGTACCTTGGGTTAAGTACTTAATTCATTCCAGAGGTCCGCACTTAACCTGAAACTGTTCTTAATCTGAAGCACCACTTTAGCTAATGGGGTCTCCTGCTGCCGCCGCGCTGCCAGAGCCCAATTTCTGTTCTTATCCTGAAGCAAAGTTCTTAACCTGAAGCACTATTTCTAGGTTAGTGGAGTGTGTAACCTGAAGCGTATGTAACCTGAAGCATATGTAACCCGAGGTACCACTGTACTGTGACGAGATAAGTTTTAAAATATTTTAGTTGTAAAAAAAAACCTGAGTTGCTGTTGGGCTCCTGACACTAGTCACTACAGAGGTTTCATTTCTGGTAAAATGCATTTCAAATTAATTTGCATCACTTTGGTGGCCAGTTTAAACCACGCCTTTCTCTTTCTAATGAGCAAGCAGACTACACTTTAGCACATGAGTGGCTGCCCTGTGGTCCTCCAGATGTTGTTGACCTCCAACGACAGGCAGCATGGCCAATAGCCAAGGACAATGATAGCCATAACTGCTTTAGCAGATACACATTTTGGAAAAGGCAGTTATGAACAAGACTATACACAGCTAAGCCGCATCAGTTTACGTGACTAAAACAAGTGGGAAAAGAACTATCATTAGCATGTTAAAAATGCTTGTGTTTGTGCACAACCTGTTTCATGCAGACTTTCCTCCAGGGATTATGGGCAAAACCCCTCCTCTCTTGGAGAAAAACAGTCTGGCTTTTCGTGTGTCCAGATATAGTGGGAGTAGAAGCATTTGAGGACACATCCTAGGACTGGGTTCCTTTTTTATTAGCTCTAGGGTCATTCCAGAAATAATTGAAGTGTCTGGTGCAGACCTGGAGAGTTGTTTGTGCCATTCACTTCCAGCATAAGAAGTCTTGCAGCAAAATGCTGAAACATGAATGGCAGGCATCTAACACAATCTGCACCCATCCCTGTACCTTACTAAACCACTGTTGTGCCTTACAGTCCATCTCCAGTGTCCTTGTTGGATGCTACAAACATGGGTGTGAAGTCCTAGCAATCTGTAGGGACTTCCTTGGGCTGCTCTGAGTCTCTATCGTATGCCCTAAAAATCCTGGATACAAAGAGGGAGTAGTGAAGAAACCGAGGTGCATACAGATGTGAGGCAGGGATTTGCTGCTGCTGCTACTTATGACATTTATTTGTCACTTTTAAAAGCAAAAAGTAACTTGCAAAATTAAATGAAGCTTAAACTCTAGCACTGTGTGGCACATTCTTCCTTCAGGTTTTGAGAAGTCAAGATTGCATGTCTTGCAATAGGTCTGTGGCTTAGTGTGGTCTAAGGTCAAAGCTGGCTTCAATGTGCAAGAATTCTGTTCTCAGTTAGTAGGTATTCATGAGATTTCTTCAGTCCCTCATTTTTGCTTTCATGCTTTTTTAAAGTAAGCTAAATAATATCAGGTTGAACATCTGGAAGTTCAGTTGTGGAGTTGACAAGAAGTACTTTTGAGTGAGTGAGACAGAGAGAGAGAGAGAGAGAGGACACGGGACACGGGTGGCGCTGTGGGTAAAAGCCTCAGCGCCTAGGGCTTGCCGATCGAAAGGTCGGCGGTTCGAATCCCCGCGGCGGGGTGCGCTCCCGCTGCTCGGTCCCAGCGCCTGCCAACCTAGCAGTTCGAAAGCACCCCCGGGTGCAAGTAGATAAATAGGGACCGCTTACCAGCGGGAAGGTAAACGGCGTTCCGTGTGCTGCGCTGGCTCGCCAGATGCAGCTTTGTCACGCTGGCCACGTGACCCGGAAGTGTCTCCGGACAGCGCTGGCCCCCGGCCTCTTGAGTGAGATGGGCGCACAAACCCCAGAGTCTGTCAAGACTGGCCCGTTCGGGCAGGGGTACCTTTACCTTTAAGGTTTTATAGAAATATGGGGTTAAGAAGAAATAACATTTCAAATGTGGCTTGTTCTTATCCACTACTTTTACAAATGAATTAGTTTTTGGTAGAAACCATATCTGAGTGGCATTACCACTGGGAAGCAGGATATTTCATTTTTGCTCCAGTTTTAGGACCATTTCCCCACTGCCAAGACCACATAGAAGCTCGATTATTGCTGTCGATCAGCTGATCTTTGGTTACAAGGAACCTCTTGGAATGTGCGCTCCCAGCACCAATCAGCTGATGGGTGCTGAAAGCACATCTTCAACTGAGGTTGCCGTAATCACTGATTAGGTGATTGGTGGTTACAGCAACCTCCTTTGAACCTTGATGGATGTCAATCACTGATTGACATCCTATTGCTTCTGAACGTCATCTGAAGGTTTTGGAGAATGCTATTTTAAAGTAAAGAGCTTTGTGGTCCTCAGCATTGACCTGCAAAGCTCCTGCTGGCCAAGCGCCCTGACCTTGCTGCCACCTTGCCCTGTCCCATTGTCATCCCATTAAGTGCAGTGCCACCACTGCCCCTCACAAGCCATCACTGGAAGCCATGGATGGGACTTGCGGAAGACTAAGGCTGCCTCCAGGTGGATGAATCCTGTTGCTACCCAGTCATTCTTTTTCCATGGTAAGCCACAGTTTCCACACTATTTGAAGTATTGCCCTTTTCCTATGAGTACATCCCACTACTGCTTGTGGCATAGATGTTGTATGTGTGAAGGGGAAGGTCCAAGTCACCTCTTAGCAGTATTTTGGAACTAATCGCATCTTCACCATAACCCTTGTGGTTAGGCACAAAGCAGTCTCTGCATTGTTTGCCTAGTGTGGAAGCAGACTGGCCATGATAAAGTCAGGTGCATTCACTAGCTGCATTTGGCTGCTCAGAGAGGGGAAACATGTTCCTTTTTCAAGCTTCTAGATCTCAGCAACTTGGCTTAGGTAGAGTCTTCCTTTCTGTATACAGACAGTAGACCATAGCAATCACCAGCGCAATTTTCATCTGATTTTACTGAAATTATTGTAAGTTTAGTTCTTTAGCTTCTGTAGCTCCTTGGAAGTAATCATGATTATTTTAAAATGTTTTTGTTTTTTGTTTTGGAATACATAAAGCAACCCTTTTTAATGACTTTTTAAAAAAACACACCAAGCAAGCGGACAGTGATATAATAAATGAACCATCATTGATGTAATGTCAACTCTGACCTTCAGCTCTGTCTGATGCAGTTATGACAGTGACATTTATGGTAGCCTTAAATGAATTCTGCTGCTCAAAAGATCATCACCGAGGGCTGCTAGAAGCGAAAAAGGAAGTTGTCTGTAACAAGCCAGTCTTTGTTTTCTGAAGTCATAACAGTTTCAGAAAATGAGTAGCTAATCAAATCAACCAGGTTACTGCAGTTGCCCGTCCAAGCTTATATTTCAACAAGACTCTAGAGAGAAAATGCCCTTCTTGGACACAGACAGGCCATCAGCTTCAGCTTGGGATGGAGGTGGTGGGGTGGAATCTCTAAAACCTTTTTAAAATGTGTTTTTGTAGGGATTAGTCATTTCAGGATATTTCAGTAAGAGTGACGAAGGCAGTTGGCTGAGCTATACAGGTTCGTTTCATGAGATGCTAGGGAGATATATTTTTTTCTCTCTCTCTCTTGTGCCACATCCTAGCTGGCTGGCTCTTTTAGTATCAGCAGAAAGTTCCCCAGACTCTTGCAAAACACTGAGGGGGGGGGTGGCCTACAAAGTGTGTTTGGTGAAGGTTTTATCACTGTGTTTTGATGCCGTGCGTCATATGTTCCATCATTATCGCGTCTGTAATGAAGTAGATGTCTGCGAAGCTGTTTATTTTCTTAAAACTGACTTGAGCATGAAGTAAGCAGCCTGAGGACCAAAACAAGGAACAAGCATGCTATTTGAAGTCTCCTCCTTTCCTGAGGCAAACTGCAATGGGCTATTCTTAATTTGATGTTCCCTTTTCTTCATTTTTTGTCCTATTCTGTTTATCATAGGACTTTGTCACCTACAATATAAAGTTCTAATTTCAATATAAATCAAAAGCCTGCAGACCAATAGACCCACCTCCAGATTGGGGGAAGCACCTAGGCAGGCTGCCGTTGACCCCTCCCCACCACTGCTGCAGCACTCATCCTGTGTGCAGAAACAAGTTACAATATGAACTCAGTCAGAGTTTAAGATCTCCCTCAAAGACACGGCTCTGTGTCCCCTCACCATTTGAAATACCCGTGGGTTCTTGCCATTTTTTGAGGGGCAGGAAGAGGAGGCTCTTTTCAGAAATACTTTGCCATTTCCTCCCAGAAAGAATTTTCTCTTTTGATGGCTTTGTGTTGCCACGTTGAGGTGATTTTATTTCAGCGAGCTCTTGGGTCACGCTGGGTTTGTTGAATATATTGCTGAGGTTTGTTGGGGGTTTTTTGTTGTTGTTTTTTTGCTGGCTGAAGTTTGTTGTACTCCCTGATCCTGTTTTATTCTCATTTACAGTATTATTATTATTATTATACCGCCCTATACGTGGAGGTTTCAAGGCAGTTTACAGAAAATATCAACATAAAAACCACAATATATATATACTCAAAATAAAAACAACAACCCAATAACACCCCCCTGAAGTCATCCCCTGATTCTGGGGGGGGGGGGTTGTTTTGTTTTTTTGCATTGTTTAAACATTGTTTTTGTTAATTTCATTCTGGGCCAATGGCAGAGTCTGAACAACAACAGCAACAATGTTAAATAAATTAAAAAAAACACACACTAGGTGCACCATTCAAAAGGCACAAATCCAGACACCTGGAACTCCTTTGGCACAATCTTATGCATTAGGTTTGTAGTAGCTCGGGGAATGGGGGCCTGTGGTTACAACGTCCATCATCCCTGACCATTGATTATGCTAAATGGTTGAAGGGCATTGAGATGCACCAGAATCTAGAGGTTCACAGGTTGCTTATTTCTGGTGTGTCCACTTGCAGACAGGTGTACACCAAGTCCTGTCTATGGTTAGATTCTTATAGGCCTCAGTTTCTCTCTTCTTTGATATCATAAGCTGTTCAAAAATGAGAGGAGAAGGAGGAAGGGTGGTGATTTCAGCTCATAGCAAAGAAAGAAAGAAAGAAAGAAAGAAAGAGGAAAATGACAGCTAAATTTTGATTTGAATATGTAGAAATGTCATTCTAAAGACCTGAAAGCAGGGCTGGTCATTTTCTCTGTTCCACGTGAATGAGAAAATAAGCTGTAAAATGATATTATTCTAGGTCGGAGAAAATCTATTCCATGCCCGTTAATTCCAAAATCATTGTAAGGATACTTCAGCTATTCTTGAGTATATGTAGGAAAGGGAGCAGTGTAAGTTTCACATCCATTTCTGGAACTGTAGATTAAAAAATGTTATTTTTGGACTGAAATACAGTTCATAATCATTCAGAATGGCTAAGAAACAGCTCTGTCTCCTGAGACAGACACATTGACTTCTCAATTTTAGGAAGCATTGTGTTTATGTATTTTGTAACTTACAAATTAAGATAGTGGATTCTAATTTGTTTTCTTTCAGACATTTGTGTTGTGAAACGTCCATATAGTTTAATAGATACCAAGAACCATAAAATAAAAAAACACATGTGGAAGCAGATTGCCTGCCTAAAACTCTAAATTCTTTTCTCCTGTGCTGGGTCACAGCTGAAGGCTGTATGTAGTAGCTAACAGTGGTACTAGGGAGAACATCGCAAGATTTTTGCTGGAATAATAATAATAATAATAAATCAGGTTCATGTTTTTAAAATCTAGCAGAGTTTAAGGGGAGAGAAGAAAAATGGATATAAAGGCATTGGAAAAGGAAAAGATAGAGTTGATTCTTAGATAGGTGAGATAGACCAATAGAGAAGGTAGTGTGGCTGGATGTACAACCGACTATAACCAGTACGAATAGCTACACAGTGAGGGAACTGTGCGGCTGTTCCAATTTGTTAATTTAAAAAGGTCTGATTTTCTGAGCTATGACAAAAATGAAAGCTGATAACCTGGGAGGAGCATATTTTTATCATACTGTCATGCAGGTTCCCTGTAGTGAGTGAACAAAGTGAGTGAACAAAGCATGGCTATTTTACAGCAAGGACCCTGTATGGAAGCTTCCAGAATTCTCCATAGCTCTTAAACAGGGATGGACTTATGAACCAGAAGTGTAGTCTTGGCTTTCAAATGTAAAAATAATGGGGGAAATACTGATCTAAATGACATACAACGACACCTTTCTTTTTTATATATATATACATTGTTTGGCTTGTAAGATACTGTCTTATAAAAACATTTTTATATACATTTTATATTTTATAAGAAAAGAAACTGGAATGAGAATTAAATTGGGCATGTCATATAACCAGTTTTCCTTTGCTAAAAGAAAGCTTTCAGTCCAGCACTGCACAAAAGAGAAACATCCCACGTCAGCAACTGTGATGTAAGGAGAGAGCTACCAAAGTGACCAAGGTGGTACCTTGAAGATCACAAGCAAAGAATGAGGGGAACAAAACAGTCAAAAATAGCTTGTGAGGAAACAGACCTTAAAATCTGCTGAGGCTGCAATCCCATGTACATTTGAGAGGAAGCTTCCTTGAGATTCAGCTTACTTCTGAGGGAACATGCCTTGTCAGTGTTGCATGGAATATGCATTTTCTCAAGTAAAAGCACTCGAAAAGATTGCACGTCTTAAGATATTTTGCCCTTTTAATTATATATGTTGATATGTCAAATAGGAGAGTAACGCATCAGTAAAAAATACATATCTAATATGTCATAAAAGTGAAATTGACATGAAGGATGCACATGAGTTCAGCGCTCCTATGTAATTAGCTCGTTTAGGGTCACTTCACACAGTACACGTTTTAGAGGCAGACTCCAAATTGTGACTTTAAGAGGTTGTATATATACTAAGCTGCCTATAAGTAAAATAACTAAGCACACACCAAATATTTATAAGTGCACAGAAATGTACAGCCTGGATCAATCAACAGACAATTCCTGTTCAGGTGTTAAGCATGAACGGGGAACGTAAACACAAGTAGGATCATATACTATCCCTTATATACCCAACAAATCCCTTCAGTCTGTGGAAGAGTTTCTTCTGCAAGTCCCAGAGATCTCAGAGGCCCACTCCACAATAACTCAGAGCAGGGCTTTTAGTGAACCTGCCGCTGCTCTGTGGAATAGCACCTCAGTCGTGATACAGCAGGTGCCTGCTACCTGTGCTTTTTGGAAACAACTGATGTCATATTTGTTCCAAAAGGTTTTGTTCTTAGTTGGATAAGTGGGAAATGCCTTGAGTGTCTATTTTGTATTGTTTAGGGTTTTAAAACCTTTTTTTGGCCTTTTTTATTGTACATTGCCTTAAGACAATTGTAGAAGGTGGAAATTGTTCTGTAGTGCATTCCAGAAGCACACCTTGAGATCCTGCAGCTATAGAGGAATAGCGATATGGTTGCAAGGAGGTCTGTGAGATAGTGTGATCAGCTTTACACAGTTTGCTACAAGATGCTGCTATGTGGAGGAAACTAGGCTCGAGGCAGCCTTCACCAACGTGGTGCCCCCACCCCCTTTGGACCACAGCTCCACCAGCCCCAGCCAGCACTTCCCAAGGCATATAATGGCTGGGAAACAGTCCGGAGTAATCTCCGAACCGAGATAAAAAGGCTGGTCCTGAGCACATCCCAATCTCACAATACCTCTGCCCCAACCTGAAGCTATTTTCTGGTTGGGATGCAGTTCCATCCATTCGAACATTGAGCTAAATCTGAGCTGATTTTCACAAAATGAAAAGGCCGTAATTGTGTGGTGCCTACTTCAGAGCTAATGCAGTGTAGTGAATAAAAATGTCGATAGCCTCCCATCAACTCACCATGGCTGCAGACTCGTCCCTCATTAACACATTGGGTGCCCGTTGCCGCCTATAAATAACTTCCCTTGACACTGCGGGAAAGCCCTGCCTGTATGCAGTAATAAGAATCCGGAAGACGTTTCATGATTATCCCTATGAGCAATTCATTTGGCTGCAGCCCTCTTTCTTTTTCCAAAACAGAGCTAAATTGTGGAACAAAACTAGCATTCCATTGTATTATTTCTGCTACTCTTGCTGGCTCATTGTCACACACTTGTTGCACTGCTAAATTCTACCAATAACTATAATATTTAGCTTTGTTCTTTATGCGAATTTGAATTCTCATCCAGCCTTCAGCACCCCTATGGTCTTTTCCCTCCCAAGCAGCAGTCCACATGCAGCTCTTAATATTTGCAAACCTCTCTTTGTTCTATGAAAATGCTTTAAACATGCAAAGGGAAAGTCCTTCTGCCATAGAAAGGGTAAGTGGCATCTTTGTCAAAATGTTTTTTTGTTTTAGACTTGTAGTAAACAACTTTGAATTCCTTTATATTTTCATTATGAGTCACTTTGTGTTTCCTTTATAAAGGAAAATTATATCACAATAATCAAATGAAGAGCAGGACCCCTGTGAGCATCGTGCTGACCCCACCCGGCCAGTTTCAGGCCAGTGCTGGAGGAGCTGTGTTTACTCCTCTACAGAGGAGTAATCCTATCAATCTGTTGCAAAGGGAGAAGCAAGGGGCACAAAATCAAGCCTCTCGTTTCTCAAAAAAAGCTGATCATTGCAATTACAGCTTTCTGAAGTGGGCTTGGGGCACCTCCTGGGATCAGAGATGGCAACTCCAGGTGCAATGCCTCCAGTTCCTTGCCTAGCTGAGGAG
The DNA here is from genome assembly GCF_965113315.1 of Podarcis vaucheri. Lineage (NCBI taxonomy): Eukaryota > Metazoa > Chordata > Lepidosauria > Squamata > Lacertidae > Podarcis > Podarcis vaucheri. The sequence goes on from NC_138759.1 coordinate 70,309,929, forward strand.
ACCTGTTTGGAAGCCTTTGTGTGTGCTTGGTTCTTACCCAGAATATGCAACTTAAAGCCCCGTCTCACAAATTTCATTTTAGTCAACATTCTGCACACTGTAAGCTTGGTTCACTATAAAAGGAGAAATATGGGTATTTGAATCAATAATAGGTTCACTCTGTTGAGAAGTATGGTTTTTATCCACAGTTAGAATTTATTTGGCTTGTTTATTTACTCCACGCACATTTGAGGTAATGTAAATCACATGAGTAAAATAAATATACGTACACCGGGAGATGCAAAATGTGCACCCCATATGTGGGTCTGTGATGAATTTATGTAAATACATAGCCATGAGGAGAAATCAAATCAAAACAGCGTAGCATTAACACACATAGGAGACAAAGTGCATTTGAAAATTCTGTTTAATTTCCTTGACTGAGTATAACTCTGTTCTGCTAAAAATAAGCATCCCAAATCCAATGCTGTGCTGTTTCATGTCTTCACCCTACTGCTGAACTTTTGAGGGTGTTATGGCATAATAGAGAAGACAAACCTCCCCATGCAGTATACAAATCAGGCTGAAAGCTTTTTAAACAGGGGTTTCTTTCTCACACATTGTTAAATATTTGGATGCTTTGGGTAATCAAATGTAGCCCTGGAGCCAGACGACCTTAGTCTCTTGTAAGTTCTTGAATGTCCCAGGTGCCTCTGTAAAATTTCACCAGAGCCTCAGATATGCTACTGCTGATGTATATATAGGAGATGGGACAAATCTGACAGTTTCAGGTTCTCATTTTCCACATTTCTGCGTCAGTTTTTTTGTTTTAAATGGCCTCATGAAAATTCATTTTAGTGCAAAATTTTCTTAATGTACATATTTTGCATGCGGTTTCACCTGATACAAACATTTTTGCAAGAAAATTTTCCCATGTATAGTGTGTTTTAAATGTTTTTTCCTCACTAATATATGCACATTTATGCGCACTCCCTCTAATATATGCATTTCGGTACACATGGGAATGAAAGGGAGAAAGATGCCATCACTTAGGGTCCCTGGGACACAAGCACCTGATGAACCCCAACTTAGAACATATAATTAGGAATGTGTCCAGGACACAAGATAAGTTATCCTATAACTATCTCCCCCTCCCTCCATTTCTATAGCACATGTATAAAGTACATTGCAATTCCTTATACCTCGTTTATTCCCTCAATAATCCTATAAGAAAATTTAGCAGTTTGCCCAGTACACAGATGACCCCCAAACCTCAGGGACTACATTATACTATGCAGTGGTACCTTGGTACTTGAACGGTACCAAGATTTGCTCATGAATAAATCGGCTCCTGAACACCACAAACCCGGAAATGAGTGTTCTGGTTTGCGGACATTTTTCGGAAGCCAAGCGTCCGACGCAGCTTCCGTGGTTTCCGCGGCTTCCAGTTGAGTCCAGGAAGCTCCTGCAGCCAATTGGAAGCCATGCCTTGGTTTTCGAACCATTTTGGGAGTCAAACAGACTCCCAGAACGGATTACGTTCAAGAACCAAGGTACCACTGTTCTGAAAATTCTGCAGCCCCAAAACTACTTCTTGAAAGAGATACCTCTTTCCTCCAGTTGTGCTTGGCACAGCTCTGCCTGAATTGCAAGTAAATCAAATTCTCTCTTGATAGTTTTGTGTACAGTATTTTACATTTTGCCAAACAAAATCAGCCAAGCCTAGATTGTGATTTTTATCTCCACAGGATATTCTCAACAGGGTACAGGCAGCCTATTTTTAGTTTTTGATGCATTAAGCATTACACCATTCTACCTAAGATTTTCTGTTCTTTTCTCTCTTTTTTTGCAAATGTAATAGAAATATTGCAGGCTACGGGGGTTAGCACTCTTGAACCTGTTGATCTCCATGGGAGAGATTTATGCACGTGCTTAACTCTTCCATTGGAGTAAATGGGACTTGTTAAATTAATTTCACTTTGGCTGACTCATGCTCAATATTGTGAGCATTCTGCCCACCTAAAACTCTGCCACAGGAAACGTTCCCACTGCCTTCAGTTGGAGAGTCAGTCCAAGCCCCATGTGGTTTCAGTGATATTAGAGAAATTACGGAAGATGTCCATACAAATAGAGTGTGACCATTAGTATTGTATGAAACAAGTGTTTGCAGTGACAGTTCATATGTTAAATGTCTCTCAGTAAATGTTTAAATCTACATTTTATTTAGATACCACATCCATATTTAGCAGCAAATTGGTTTAAGACAATATTAAAAATTCAACTGCAAACAGGAATAAGAAAAATTCTAAACAAAGTTAATTCAAGTGTTTTTTTCTGCAGAATTACATTGCAGAATGTTCCTAATAATGTATCCACAGAATCTGTGTTGGTCTCATTGAGACTTCTGGGTAAGCATACTTATAATTGCAGCTTTACTGGGTTATGCAAAAATTTCTTTTTTTTCCTTGGCCTTTATTTGTGCCTCTGTTCTTCAACTTTTCACCATAATTTATATCACATATAATGAAATAAAACTAGACTCACAGTAGAGGAAAATTCCATTGAACTCACATTGAACTCAGCGAAGCTTACCTCCAAGTCAACATGTAAGGTAGTAAACATACTTTGTTAGCCAGCAACCTTTAACCTGTTTAGCCAAATAGCAACATTCCCATTTATTTTCATGGTTGTGGGTTGTACATCAAATAAATCTTAACTCAAAAAGAAAAATAACCATCCAAAATTCTTGCCAAGTGAGAAATGTGTCTTTTTACCTTGATAAAATGCCAGTTCATATGCTGCTTTTATATGTTTTTTTCATCAGGAATGTAATATAACCCAGCTTCTTACTTTCCCCCTTCCAACCAGTTAAATTATCAGTGATCCTCTATAATACTCATGAACAGAAGGCAGAATCCAACAAAGCAGTTCCATTAGCATAAGGATTTCTGTTTGCACAGTGGAACTGCACTCTCTCCTCCTATGCACCCCCTCAAATCTGCTCTGCACAGTTGGGAGAAAGCCATAGGATAAGGAAAGGGAGGGAAAATGTATTGCACAGAAAGAAGGTCTTCCACTAGTAGACTACTTTGTTGGATACCACCCGTAAGAGCTGCTATGTCTAATATTTTTTGTGATATTGGTGGTGCTGTTGATGATGATGATATTATTTATATGCTGCCCATCTTGACTGGGTTTCCCCAGCCACTCTGGGCTGCTCCCAACAAAATATTAAAAACGCAATAAAACATCAAACATTAAAAACTTTCCTATACAGGGCTGCCTTCGGATGTCGTCTAAAAGTCAACTAGTTGTTTATTTCCTTGACATCTGATTAAGATCCAATTTTAATTAGCTGCTATGTTTTAGTTGTTACTTATCTTTTTAATCTGTTGTTTTATACAGTATTATATTATTACTATCTTGTACAATACCTTTAACAAAGAAATGAAAACATTTGTTACTGTCCCCTAATGTGTTGAAAATTAGTAGCAAATTTATGGGCATTCTGTCACTGACTTTCCCATTCCTTCCACCTTGAGTCTGATTCAATATTAGTGTATAATAATAATAATAATAATAATAATAATAATAATAATAATAATAATTAATTTATTATTTATACCCTGCCCATCTGACTGAGTTTCCCCAGCCACTCTGGGCGGCTTCCAACAAAGTATTAAAATACAGTAGTCTGCTAAACATTAAAAGCTTCCCTAAAGAGGGCTGCCTTTAGATGTCTTCTAAAAGTCTGGTGGTTGTTCTTCTCTTTGACATCTGGTGGGAGGGTGTTCCACAGGGCGGGTGCCACTACCGAGAAGGCCCTCTGCCTGGTTCCCTGTAACTTGGCTTCTCGCAATGAGGGAACCGCCAGAAGGACCTCGGTTCTAGACCTCGGTATCCAGGCAATCAACCTCAGCTCCCAGCCCCTCTAGACGGCCCAGAAGGATGTTATGGTTGATGGTATCAAAAGCCACTGAGAGATCCAGCAGAACTAGGAAACAGCTCTCACCTTTGTCCCTAGCCCGCCGGAGATCATCAACCAGCGCGACCAAGGCAGTTTCAGTCCCGTGATGAGGCCTGAATCCCGTCTGGAAGGGATCCAGGGTTTATTTAACAAAAGTTGAAGTCCGCTTTCTAGAACAAAAGACCTCCACGTGGCTAGAATATTCTTTTAAAATGCCATTGAAAAGCAATAATCAAGAGCAAGTTATATCATAAAATTAAATATAAAATAAAATCAGTAATTTATTTATTTTTAAAGTATACCTCATAAAATCACACGCATTGGTAGGCATGCTTGGACAGGCTCTGTAAACAATACAGTGAAGGCGCCTGCGGGGAATTTCAAAGTGCAGGCGATGCCACACTAAAAGATTGATTTTGGGCAAGTGTGAAATGGCTGCTTTGAGGCACTTGCAAAAGTGCCAGCTTGGCAGATCTAAGTGGTGGAGTGGGAACATATGAGGTGAGGGAATCTTTCAAGTAAATTACTCCACTGTGAGACGAACTGGTGCTCATGGCCAGGCCCCTATTGTGTGTGTTAGCCAATGCCTTCAATTTGTGCAGGGGCAGCCAAAATGTTGCGGAACGCCAGATTTGTGAACTCCTCAAATCCCTGACTATCAACCCGCACTAGCTGGAACTACTAGGAGTGAGGGCACCGCTTTGGCTACCCCTGACTCAGTGGATATGTGACTGCTGTTATTTTCCTCATTGCAACACCTCTTTCTGGAGCTTCTGTGATTGCACAAAACCCAGAAGCACGTGAGTCTCCAAACAGCATGCATGCTGCCCAGCCCCAGTGTGGCTGCTTTACATGCTCCCAAGATAGCCACAAAGGGTCTACCGGCTTGTGTGAGCCAGTCTGTTGGCATCCAACGTGCTCTTTAGTTGGTTCTTCATCTTTTAAGTCCTTGAGTACAAGTGGCGCAATTTTTAATTCTCTAGGTTTCCCCACTCCCCTCTCATTGTAAGTCTTGACAAGGGCAAGACACTAAGAGCAAATAGTGCTAGACATTCAGTCTCTCACGTGCAGGTCCTCCTGTGGTTCTGACTGTGATAAATACAAAGCTCTCTTTAAAAAGGGGGGGGGGGTTCAGAAGCCAGCAGTTTTAATTCCAGACCGGAAAGAAAATGCAGTTTGTTTTTATTTCAGGGATTCATCTGGAAACAAGCAGATTTGTAAGAGACCTCTTAACATTTTATACCAATTTGCTTCTGCTGCAAGTTATAACGGCTTAGTGGAATTATTGATGGTGCCTGAAAGCTTAGTTTGATTCTCCAAATATTCCTTTATTTGTCTCCCATGTTCAGTTTATTAAGTATTTGTGTACAAGAGCACCAGTGCTTTGCCCAAGTCAAAGTGACGTCCTAGAAATAATGTACATTTATATGGTATTTTACTAATGACAGAGATTCACCTTGGGATGAATTCTTCACTTTTTTAAAAAAAGTCTCAAACAGAAGGTGTCCATTATCATTCTGTTATGAATAACAACAACAACAACAACAACAGCAACTCTTCTTCTTCTTCTTCTTCTTCTTCTTCTTCTTCTTCTTCTTTATATCCTGTCCATCTGGCTGGGTTTCCCCAGCCACTCTGGGATGGCTTCCAACAAAATATTAAAATACAGTGGTCTTTTAAACATTAAAAGCTTCCCTAGAACTGTTATACAATAAATTTTTGAGACTTAAGTTTGGGAGTGGGGAGTAAACTAACTGGATACTACAGCTGAGCTGTCTGTTCCATGGTTTGCTTTTCTTTTCTTTGTTGACCTGATAGTTTATTCATGGGCACAGTCTGTACCAGTGCCACTGTTTATAACGTACATAGGTTTCATTTAAATTCTGAATGCCAAACTGCCATATTCTTCCTCAGGGTGTTCTGACCCTGAATTTCTGTGAGTTTTGATTTTTGCTGCAAAACTTGCCATTTTGAGGTACACCAGTTGTTGTTTTTAAAGAAACCCCTTTTACTTTTCATGCATTTCCCCACACATGTTTGCAGGCCATTGAAAGTAATGCACTGCAGATTGAAAACATCCATCATGCAGAAGTTCCCAATCCAGAGTGTGTTACTTTCAGTAGATTGTGCCTCTCTGTTTATAGTCTATCCCAGCCAGTCAATATTGCACAGCTGGAATTGGACAAGGAAGCTTTGGCCCGGTTGCCTCCTAGCAACTGGCCCTCATTCCTTCTTCATCCAGATACCTGCCTTCCAGTGAGAGTGCATAAACACCAAAAGATGGAGTGTGTCATTGTGAATGCTGAGATGTTCACAAATTGATGGCAAGTAGTGTTGAGCGGAATCAGCATATTCTAAATCAGAGTTAGTCAATATGGTGCCCTATAGATGTTGTGGACTAAAACTTCCATCATCCATGCTCACTAGGGCTGATGGGAGGTGTGGTCCAACATCTGTTAGGCACTATATTGGTCTTCCTATGTCTAATTATTCAGGGCCCTATTTATTCATTTTTTATTGTTTGGAAATGGAGTGGTGGGACCATGCTGGTAACCCTACCTCTGATGTCCTGTTTAGCACTAGCCATGACTCCTGAACACCCGTGGGTTGGTGCCGACCCCTAACTAGGAAAAGCTGGTTTTACTCATAGGCTTGACCTATGCAGACATTCATACCAATACATGTATGCCCAAGAAACATAACCTTGGATGTCATCACACATGACATCAGGGGTGGATCTAGCAACACAGTCTCATGTAAACGTTGAAGACAGAGAAGAAAGTTGCCTCTTTAAAAAATGATTGAACTGCATGTCAACTAATTAATTAATTAAAGAAATATCTGGGTTTAAGGGAAACTTTCACAAACCTTTTGGGTGCTTTTGTAAAGCTTGTTTTAGAAACTTGTTGGACAGAAGCAATTTATTGCTTTTGGAAAACATGATACAGATCCTGGCTTACAACTATTATGTTTTTTCTACTTCACTTTCCATGCCTTACTAAAATATGAAGTCTTTATTTCTATGCATTATAACTGTGTAGTGTTTGTGTAGCATCGCATCTCCTGAGAGCTAAATTCAAAAAGCATTGAATTTGCAGATGACTCTGCTTCAATCCTAAGTACACTTATGTGAAACTAAGTGCCCCTAAAATCAATAGGACTGGCTTCCAAGCAAATGTGTTTACCGCTGCGTTGTAAGTGGAATAAACTAATATTGCTGCTGGAAGTGCAGTTTATAAACCAAGATGGAAAACATTTTCTCAAAAACAAATTCCATTGAAATCAATGAAATTTACTTCTGAGTAAATACCTAAGGATTGGCATGAGTGACATCTTTATTATTACTTTGAAGCAAGTGGTTTCATCTTATAAAAATATTGCTTGCTGTCAAGCACTTTTCAGAAGTGCTTATGAAGATGAGAAATCTTCACAATAAATAACTGCTTTGTGTGAGCTGCATTTTGGAGCTTCCCTGATCTGTAACCTGAAAGCTGTCACTGGAGGCAGAACAGCAAATGGCACCTTTGCCCCATGCCCACTCAAGATACACGAGGGGCGCCAACTTGCCACCCCCCACATTGAGGGGGCCCGGCGTCATTTGACGTCATATGCATGTCATGCGCAATCTGCGGGGAGCGCAACTAGGTGCTCCTTGTACAGTTTCCCATTGCCCCCTGCTGGTTTTTGGGGGTAGGGAGTGCAGAGGGTGATGCAAAATGGTACTAGTTTTTTCAATCAATTTCTCATAAAATTTACCCATCTTAAAAGGTAAGGCCAGTCATGTCCGACTCTAGGGTTGTGCGCCCATCTCACTTAAGAGGCCGGGGGCCAGCGCTGTCTGGAGACACTTCCGGGTCACGTGGCCAGCGTGACAAAGCTGCATCTGGCGAGCCAGCGCAGCACACGGAAACGCCGTTTACCTTCCCGCCAGTAAGCGGTCCCTATTTATCTACTTGCACACGGGGGTGCTTTCGAACTGCTAGGTTGGCAGGCGCTGAGACCGAGCAACGGGAGCGCACCCCGCCACGGGGATTCGAACTGCCGAGCTTTCGATCGGCAAGTCCTAGGCACTGAGGCTTTTACCCACAGTGCCACCCGCGTCCCTTTACCCATCTTATATAGGGTTAAAATCACCAGTCTTGTTCCTGTATCCCAGAAGCTCATGTCCCCCCATCTTCCCCTTTTGTTTTTAATCCTAAATGTGTATATTTATTAATCTTCATCCCTAAATAGAGAAAACTTGACTTCATATAACGTGATTAGTGTCTCTGACTCTACATTAGACAGATAAATTATAGGATTCTTTTGATCCTTTTAAAAAAAGTAATTATCAGGAATAGTTTGTTTTTAATTTTTAAAGTCCACCTTTCCTTATTTCTATTTGAGTTTTGCTGTGTGGTGGGTTTTTTTTTAGCATTTTACATTGTTTCAAAGCAGTCAGATTTAAAATTGTTGACTTGAAATGTGAAGCTTGGATTTTGCCTGACATGTTAATTAGAACACCTGCAGGAAAAGATAATCAATGAAGTGAGATTAATTAGTAAATTGATTCAGCTAGAAATGCCAAAGCAGCTAATCTCCAGGGGGAAAGAGAGCAAACTAGTTCCAGATCTCAAGTAATTGTTACACTTCAGGAACTTTGAACTGTTAGTTCATTAGCTATTTTCAACTGGTGAGCAGGAAAGTATGAGGTCTATAGGCAATATTAAATAAATAAATAAACAAATCACTAGCTCTAGTCTTCTCCAGTTTTAGAGAGGCTACATTTGTACATCATGGTAATACCATAGTTTCCTGTGATGAGAATAAGCCACAGTGAATCTCATGTCTGCATGCTCCCCTGTCCTTTCTCCTCCTTTGTCACAGTTGCAAGGAAGAGTGCAGATGCTGTCATTTGCAATTTTCCTTGGCCACAGTTTAGTGTTACATGAACCCTAAACTCTGGATAATGTTGACTGTGGTTTATTGCAGCAAACCAGCTTAATAACCCATGATTTGAAGCCATTGTGCTTCAAACAAACAATTGTTAACATCAGCCACAGTTTGTCATGTTAGGATGACATGACATGCTATGGTTAATTTCAGCTCCTCTCTGTAGCCACACTAGAGGACGTAGAGGTGGGAGAAGTGTAGATCACCACAGCTAGGTCATTCTCAGCATGCTAAATCAGGAGTGGGAAACATTTTTTAGCTCAGACACTGTATCCACCACTAAGCAGTCACCTAATATCCTTATAATGTCTGGAGAGTCGAAGTTCAAATTCAAGTCTCTGTTTGCTATTTAAAAAGCAGCAGGCAGAGGCTTGTCTCTGGTCTTGCACAGTGGGATCATAGTGCTAAGGTCAGAGTATGTCTCTGCTGCGGCCTTTTATAATCAAAGTCTCAACTTCCTCTCCATTAAATAACAACACTTGGTAATACTTACATGCAGACTTTTCTGCACAGGTATCTCTAGAATGATCAGACCAACAGCCTTTCATTAGATAGGAGTTGGCTCTTAAAGATGTTGGTGGATCGTAACACCCCAAGTACCCTCAAGGAATGCATTCTAGACAGACAGACACGAGCTTACAAAAATCAAGTAGTGATGGAGAGGAGAATTCAGGTTCTGCTGAAGAGAGCCATAAACAGGGCAGGCTCCGCAATCAAGTGTGTGTCGGGGGGCCCAAGGCAGGCTCCTCCCATTGGAATGCCATTGTTTGAGATACCAGAGACACTTATGGATGTGGTCATGAAACAGACACATGAAGCATGTACCATACATGAAATATGTTCACTGGACTGGTGTGTGTTTGTGTGTGTAAATAGATGGATAGATAGAATAGAGATATAAGTGGATAGATTCCTTAGTGTGCGTAGGAATTGAAAAATGGGAGAGATTTAAGAAAGACCTAGAAGTTTCCTGTTCTGAATTAAGATTCTACACACATTGGGGCATTTCCAGACTACATTAACTACCTTCAGTGTCTGGGCCGAGCACCATTCTGGTTGCATTAATTGTCAGTTGAATTTATAAAATAAACTATGCTCCAACAGATTGCTATTTTGATCCCTTTATCTTTGGTGGTGCACCTAATGCAGCATGGCATCCCTAGCCAATAAAAAAGGTCTTACCAAGTGGTACCCCTAGTCCTTTATCATGGCCAGTCCACTCATAAGGCAGCCACCTTGTTCCATCCACCCCACCACCAGAGCAGTGAGGAGAAGTTGGGACCGTGGTTTACAGCAAGAGCTCACAAGAGCTGCACAAGGCCTTGGGAGAGTGGTGGTGAAATGGGACAGGCCACCACTACTTTTTATTATTTTCCTGAGTTTGGCTGAGGCTTACACTGTTCTCTCCAAAGTCATTGTGAATAGGAGACGGATAGGATCCTGTGTTACTCTAGAGCAGCCCTGTTGTATGTAGAATGCAGTAGCACCAAAGATTTATAAGAAATAAGGCAGTACTATATCATTATTTATCTTCTCGGATAAATGTAAATATACAACTTCTTTATACTCTAAGGAATTAAGGCAATATGTATTTGTATTTCTTAAGATAGGAACATGAGAGCATAGAGTTAGTGCTAGTATAATGCAGAGATAATACCACTGTACTGGCTTTGGGGCCCTTACACTTGATCCTCCGTGTTTTTTCAGTTGTGTACTAAAAGCTTAAGACAAAGCCAGAGATTTGTGAAAACAGTAGGTCTAGTTTTTGCCCCTAAGGAAGAAATTCAATTGCTAGAGGGTTCAAGTTACAATCTGCGCCTCTGCATTCATAGCAGTGGGATTGGGATACTTAGAAAGCAAGAGTCTCTTTTGCATGAATCCTGACAACTGGCCAAAAAAAATAGCTTTTTGTTGTTTGAATGCTGGTACATCACAATGGTTGAAAAAGCAGAGATATTTCCACTCACAAACTAAGCAATAATTTTATCCCTCTATAAAGGCTTTGTCAAGTGCATACAGCATTTTAGAAAAGTAAGCAAACCATATTCCATTTATAACCCCAAAACAATTTCTAAAAGGACAAAGGAAGTGACAAGAAAGAAAAGTAGGATTTAAAAAAAGATTTTTACCAGCCATTTTACTCTTGCATATTTGTATTTGCCCTTTAGAAAAACTCAAAAGCTCCAGCAAAAGCTAAGCATGTTAAAACATACTGATTTAAACAGCATAGAGTTAAGTAAGTACTTTAATTATACAGTAGAAATCATTAGTTCTGAAGTATCTGATGTTGACTGGAGTGTGTCTGTGTTTGATGTCTCAGGGTATAGTTTTTCATTACAAAAAGATCAATAGAAAATAATTCAGAAGTATTTGTTCAATAAAGAGAAGGAATTATAAAGATCTGAACACTCCAATTTTAACATTTCAGAAATAAATCCCATTGATTTAAATGACATTTATTTCCAAATAAGTATATTTAGGAGTCTCATGTTGATCATTTAAGTACCACTGCTATTTAAATCTCAAAGATTTTTATTCTGATTTTGTTTTGTACCACGTGCTTCATTTTTGTGCTTCAATGCATTTCCACTTCTTTCTATAAATGACAATATAAGTCATGCTTTACCTTTCATGAGATTTTACTTTGAGATCTGTGTTTCTGGGTTGCTTCAGTCCTCAATGTAAAATCTACTACCAGCCTCAGTACTCCTTGCAAGGAGAGATTTCAGTGCTTCAGTCTAGGCTGAGCAAAAATCAGGTAAAAGACAATAAAATCCAAACATTTTTGGAAATGAAGGGGAAAAGGTGTTATGTGACTGCAAGTTTGAAAAAGGGGGGGGATGAGTATGTGCACTTTTAACAAAGCCTTAATTCCTTGTGATCAGTTTCCATAGATGTGTACGACAAACATGGATGTCAGAGAGTTCTGATGGAAATGGGAGCAGAAATTGCTGATGTTTGCTAATTCATCCTGTATCGGGAATTGAAATCAATCCAGCAAATACAATCAGTGTTCACTACTATTTCTTTCAGTCCACAAACAATACAAGATTAATTTTTCCTCCATTTGGATTGCGTTCACTTTAAATCAAAATGAATGGGATGGAATAACATAAGGACAAAGTAACGTGCATATTATATGTAATTTATGTAATTAATTATGTAAATGACACAAGTTACATATTTCTTTTCCACAGCAAGGCATGTAACCTAGTTTTTGGTGTAAAACTGCCATGGAACAAATCAGTGATGAATGCAGGGCAAAATGGCAAACGATGCCTTCTTAAGTCTCAAATTACAAATATTCATCGGTTCATGCCCTAAAAAGGCAGAGAAAATGGTAAGAGTGTTGTATTAGGACTATAAAAAGCAATGTCACTGCAAGGCTGACAGTTTTGTCATTCCAAAGGGGAAAAGTTACCTGCTAGAAAGTAAACTGCAATTCCTGAATCCACTCATTTCAAATGCGCAACAGCACACCATTCTCCTGTGTGTTTTCACTTGGAAAAGCTGCCATAAGGATCAGGAATAGCTTTCAGGCTGGGAAATTGGTGTATATTGCATTAAGCTTTCACCAGGGAGCTGGCAATTTATCTTTCAGATAATCATCTTGTGTTAAGTTGGACACCTTGCTGTAACTTTTTGCTACACGATAGACCAGGCCTCAATGAATAATTTACAGTGATGGGAGCATACTTCATCAAGTGAAGTCTTTATCACTTACAGCGGGTTTTCAAAGTTTGTTATTAACTTTGTGTCAAATGTTCGTCCCATGATAGCTTGGCAACATTTTATTGTTAGCATTACTGGAGTCAAGATTTCCCCTTTGAAGAAGATGCTGTTTCCCTGGGCAGAAATTCTGTATCTTACCTAGGTTGAAGTGCTTAAGAAATGTGGGGATGGCTGAGAAAGTACAGTTATTAATCTATTTTAGGAGGCTCGGCAGTCCCCATTGCTTGCATGCTCAGGATCTCAAGACACAAAGTGGGCAGAGCAAAAGGATCAGCTGCAGATGATGGGGTGGAAAAGGCCTCTGCGGGGAGCTGCTGCCAGTCAGAATAGCTGGAACTCAGCTACATCATCAAAAAGTCTGACTCTGACCCGGTATAAGGCAATTTCCTGGGTTCCTGAACTATACATGGTGTTAATCACAGTTTGTTCATCACCTAATTTCACCACCTCCCTCTTCCTGTCTGGGGTAGTGATTAGGGTGTCAGACTAGGATCTGGAAGGCCAAGTTGAAATCCCTTGGCTGTAATACTCACCTTGAGCCCAGTCACTGCCTCTCAGTCCAACCTAGCTCACGAGGTGGTTGGGGGGATTAAATGAGGAGGGGGGAGTACTAGGTACGCCACCTTGAGCTCCTTGGAAGAAAAGGTAAGGTGTAGATGCAATCAATCAAATGTTTGCATGTCACAGGTCTGTTGAATTGTCCCCCACTGGTGGCGGCTATTTAAATTTTAAAGCTGTGCTGGTTAATTGCTTCCATGCAATTAATGTCGCGTCTAGTTTGGCCGTGTGCCTCTGCAATCAGGGGTGATTAAATGAAAGGCCAATAAGACTTGGGCCAATGGGAACAAGTGGACTTTCAAGTGAACTTGGCTTGGATCAAGCTGCAATATCAGTGTGAAAACGAGTTTGTTTTTTAGATGTGTATGTTGTTTTTAATTTTTGATATAAATTAGCAATTCAGTAATTCATATATTTGATCAGTCATTAAAACTGGCACACTTTATTTATATCCTAACCTTAAAACTTGGGGTGGGGTGATAAGAAAGTGAAACATAACTTCACATTTAGGGTTAATTTAAGCCCTGTTCAGGTGTTATGAAACCATGTAGGCTATCATGTGAAGGGGCAGTAGAGGCAACCCCACTGGGTGTGCATTCCTTCATCTTTCTTTCAAAGCTATTTAGTTAGTTAGTTAGTTAGTTAGTTAGTTAGTTAGTTAGTTTATCTACCGCCCTATACCTGGGGGTCTCAGGGTGGTTAATCTAGCTAGGCTAGATAATTAGTAGTTAAGCAAATGAACAATAAACTGGGAAAGTGTAACGTGTTTATTTAGTGGCCTTAGATAAATGACTTGAAAGATCGGGGGGGGGGAGAGGGAAGCATTTTATAAATAGTCAGCAAATGAATTATTGGACAAGTCCATGGCAGTGAGAACCTCCATGCACATGTTTATAAGGAGATTTCTGAATTGGGGGCCAAAATTTTAAAATGTGGTTAGAAAGCAGAAAGTACCCCGCTCCCCCCGCAATGAATTAGTGAACCAATAGTACCTTAGCTCCCGAATGTCTTGGGAGCCAAACATTCCAGCTCCCGAACGATCGAAAACAGGAAGTGGGTTTTCCAGTTTTTGAACGTTCTTTTGGAAACCAAACATCCAACGGGGCTTCTGCAACTTCTGATTGGCTGCAGGAGCTTCCTGCAGCCAATCAGGAGCCATGCTTTGGAAGTCAAACATTTTGGAAGTTGAACGGACTTCTGGAACGGATTCTGTTCGACTTCCGATTTACTACTGTACAATTGTGCATTTGTTGAATGGAATATATTGTGTCCCAGAAGAGTTTTGTGTCATGCAAACCACAAGCTAGCATGCATTTAAGTACATTTAGGGTTGTATCTAACTAAATCATTTACTTCAGTGGAGCTACTCTGTGTATGACTTAGCTGAATATAACCCTTAGCCCCAAACCAAATGATTTAACTGGATGTAGAAATACAGTCAGAATCCATTTGTTTTATCTTGTTAGTGGTGAAATAACAAATACTAATATGTAACAGCCCAAAGCTTCTGCTGGTGTTTTTCCTTCCCTTTCCTTCCTCTATAATGAATCTATAAGCAAGCCATAAAAAGGAATCTGATTTCTTCTTGTTGTTTAATCTCCAAATCATTCAGTCCTCTCTTTCTCTGCAAAAGTATCTGCTTTACACACTTGAGCATTCAATCATCTGTCTAATAACTTTACCAGGGCACTATAACTGCTCTGCTTGCATACATATTTTAACCTACTACTTTATTTTAAAAAAAATCTTTATTAATCTTGTCTTGATAAAAAAATGCCACCCTCCATTTATATCAGCACATCATAAATTCTTGGAGTCGATATGGAGTAAACGGCAGCATATAAAATGTGAGTAGGGTATTAGGACAGATTAATACAGAAGTTAATTACAGATCAGAAGCAGCTGTAAAAAGCTCACTTCTATCATTCTTTATTAGGTTGTTGACAAGAGCTTGCAAATATTTTTGATATGGAGGAAGTATAAGAGAGACCATAGATGAAGTCATATGAACCCAAATAATCACAATTATCTGCAAAAGCAGTATGAATGAATGATAGAAGTGAGCTTTTTTACAGATCCTTCTGATCTGAAATTAACTTCTGTATTAATCTGTCCTAATACCCTACTCACCTTTTGTATGCTGCCATTTACTCCCTATCTACTCCAAGAATTTGCTGCAGTAAACACAAATCCCTGTCCTGATCTACAGAGCCCTCAACTATTTTATGTGTGCTCTTTCTTCCTCCTCCTTTGTGCTTAATATTTTACGACAAAGTACTCACTGTTGCATGTACAAATATGATGTCAATTATACACAGCATCAATAATAAATAGATACTAAGAAGTGCTATCAAGACCCATGAGAAGGCATTTCCCTCAAACTTTTCTAAAACACAAGTCCATATGGAGTGTGAAGACTCACACATCATCCGTTTCAGTGATTAACATTTAATGGCGGAGCAACAATAAGATCACACAATCGTTATCTTCAGCACTGCCCACATGCTTGGATGCTTCTTGAAGCCTGATCTAGTTAGACAACTTGTGCCTTTGAAAGAGAGAGACAAGTGTGATTGTTAGCAGTCTCTGTGGTATGAAGGTGCCAGGAGTGCCATCTGTTGAGATCCAGAGTGAGATGTCAGTTGAGTCAGAGCAGAAGAACATATTATCTGTCTCAATGACAACAGAGACTTCTCAGAGCCACAGAGATTCAAAGGTCTCCTTTTTGTTAATAGTGTCAACAATTATCAACCAGTCTTGAAGATCATATATGGCATGAAGTGAATCCAAGGCCAGGTCATTTCACATCACTGTGTTTCTAGAGCGAATGTCAGCCTCCGTTCTGTATTTTGTATCGTTCTGGTGCAATTGCTTTAGTCAATTTAGCACTCTAAAATTCAAGTACTCCAGCTTCAACCATTTGGCTTGTATGTATACATTACAGAATATACACACATATACACAGTGCCTCTCACCAAATGTTTTACCTATGGTGCCTTGGCCCCTCTGAACTGTGCCCCTGCATTCTCAGTACCTAGGACTTTCCACCCCCATCTGAATGATTATAAAACCGATCTGGCACCTTTTTGATAGTAAGCACAAGTGGTCTATTTCTAGACAATTCTGTTATTCTATCCTGATTCAAGTGGAGCACATCCCTTTTGTATAGGTCTACCTTGTCTGAAAATATTCTCCAGACCCACCCCCCTCAACACCATTAAATAGATGATATCTAAAAACTTATGCTCTGTACAAAACACAAAAAGATAGATGTTCTAGTTCTTGCTTTCCAATTAAGGCAGTGAAGTTCAGTGGGTAGCTAACAAGAAGAGGGTATTTTGGTAGCAGCACATATACTATGGAATAGCTTCTCCAGAAAGGCCCACAACTACCTTTTTAATGGTATTTTCAGCACCAGGTGAAGCATCAAGTCTTTTAAACTTACTTTTATTGTTTGTTAACCTGTAAAATCCTGCACTACATATATTAAATTAAGACGGCGAATACAGATGGTAATACCCAGGTAACTTACCACAGTTTGCATGAACTATATTGTCCTACCAAGCAGGTAGCTTGATCTGCCTTCTCTCACCCCTGTTTGATAATTCCTCAAATGATATTTTGAAAACTTTAAAAGATCACACTGCTTCTTACTAGAAAAAAAGGACTTTTGGTTGCTGAAGCGTGGTGTGAGATTCAGTTCAGGTCCATGCATTAAGTCTTGCCATTGGTTTCTGATAGAAATGTTGCCTGCGTCTTCAAAGCCCTGAATGTGTTCTGTTTTCTCATTGCAGAACGTCTATTACACAGGTAACCAGCAGTTCCATGTGGGTGTTCTAAGTCCTACCATTGATGATGATGACAACAGATGCCTGGTAGATGTGAACAGCAGACCCCGACTAATTGAATGCAGTTACGCCAAAGCCAAAAGGATGAAGCTTTACTGGCAATTTACTCAGGTGATTTTTATTTTTATTTCAAAACAAAACACGAGTTTGCAGCTTTTACTGAATTATGAATGACTTCTCAGCTCTGCAAATAAGAAATGGCTGTGTTACTTTGAAAAGTAAATGGTAGATGAGATGGGAAGCTTCTGCCTCTGGACGGTGTCACTTCAGACTGCAGATATGAAGGCTTAAACCAGGGATAGGGTACCATTTTCATTTTTTTTAAAAAAATATTATTAAGTTTCATATTACCAAATTAAACATACCAAACCAATTAGTTCAAATTATAACAATGCATATCATGTAATCCAATTGTTTTCCGAATTATAAATTTTTGTGGGGGGTACCCATGCTTCTCGATCGGCAGGAGTCCAATCCTCAACTGTTTTCTGCTGCTTTCATATTAAGAATGATGTTTCCAGTCTCATCTTCTCAATGCTTATCATTACTCATTCTCTTTTTATTTCACCTCCAAATTGCTCCGCAAGTGGGTTGAAAAAAACAGTCTTGTTTGTATTTCTGTGTGGACTTTGTACTGCTCTCTCATAAATCCCAATAGTTCAGGCAGTTCCGCTCGAGCAAGCGATCGCCATCTTGTCGTTCGAATGAAATACAGTCCAAAAACTCGCTCTTTAGCTTTTCTGACCTGTTGCATCGTAAATTAGTCTTTTTCCAGGAGGGCTGCCCCTTCCAGTTCGCAATCTCTTCGAAAATAATAAATCTTCGGCTCGCCCTCCCCAAGACCACCTAAACATTAGGAAGAACTTCCTGACAGTAAGAGCTGTTCGACGGTGGAATTTGCTGCCAAGGAGTGTGGTGGAGTCTCCTTCTTTGGAGGTCTTTAAGCAGAGGCTTGACAACCATATGTCAGGAGTGCTCTGATGGTGTTTCCTGCTTGGCAGGGGGTTGGACTCGATGGCCCTTGTGGTCTCTTCCAACTCTATGATTCTATGATTCTATGACCAAACCTCCTGCAACACAGGTCTCGTAACAAATCTCCATTCTAACTGCGTCACAAGAGAGCCCTTCTCTTTCCAAGTCCTTTACAGAGTTAAACCTTTAAATTCATATTATTCCCACACAGATCATTTTCAGTCCCATTTGCCAACTAGTTGCTGTGACGAGTCTTCTAAGAGGGAGAGTTATTAGTTAATCACATAGAGGGGGGAAAGATAAAAAGTCATCCCCCCCTTTGAGTTCCGTTGCACTCCAATCCGCATACCAGCTTGTCTGTAATACTTTGATGTAATCTTCCGTCTCAGTCTTCTTCATTTCAGCGGTACAGTTGTTAGCAGATCAAAACCTCTTGCCTCTCTTGAAGCATGTGTGTTATCTTTCACCATTTTTTTTCTTTTAAGTAACGCAACTAGTTTCGCTCCTGGAAGTAGCTTCGGAGGAGTTCTGAGACTCGCTGAGGGTTGTGCACCCAGTGCCTCACCCCCTCCTTCTTCCGAACTCGGGGGTGATTTATGGCAACAGCGGGTGATAACTGCATCTCTCCCCCCTGGAGAGATGTTAGGGAGACTGATATACTCCCCATAATCAGCCTCTAATTACCTCATGCGAGCTGGATAGATGTTAATATCCACCATCTTCCAAGGCGCCCCTAGCGGCCCCCCACCATTTTCATAGCAAGGTATGCATTCCCTCATGGACAGCTTGCCAGTAGTGGGTAGGGCCAGATTAAAAGTGGGTGGGGCCAGATAAAAAAGTGGGTGGGGCCAGATAAATGTCTCATAACTTTGTGTAATAAGCTTCATTCTAGTCACATGGAAGCCAGAGGTTTATGCATGCCCTCCCCAAAACCTCTTTTCCTTTTCCATTCAGAAAAGCAAGAGACACTAACACAGTTCAAGGACATAGTCCAGCAAAGCAAAAGCATTTCAGGAGGGCATGGATCAGGGCTGGTGAGGGAGCAACCTGGGAACAGTCCCAAGGGTTGAATAGAGAGGCCTCAGCAGTCATATTTGGCCAGTAGAAAAGAGGTTCTCCATTTTTGGTTTCCATGACAGAATGCTCCCCCCACAAACAAAAAAAAGATCCCAACCTATAGAAAACATAGAGAGACACCAGAGAGAAGACTGGATAACTGGGAGGGGGGTGAAATTTATTTATGGATATGCATAGTGGCATCCCTTTTGAATGCTTGTCACCATCTTTACAAGTGGTGGTGTCCATGAAATAATGCTGCAAGTTAAAATAGATGTCAGAAAACACTCCTCCTAACGCCCACAGACAAAGCTCTGAAGAAGGGAAGATGAAGCTCCTTTCTTTGTCTCCTGATGATAAGAGGCAAAGGAATAATTAAAGGCATGCTGTTCAGAAAGGATTGTTTTGCTAATACCCAGTGTGATTAAAGTGTTGTTGTTTCAGAACACATAATGTGATGCAAAGTAGGTTTGCATGCTGTAAGCTACAAGGAAACTAATGAGAGTAATCAAGGACTCCGAGAGATGTTTGCACATTGTATTGTACTTGCTTCCATTTCATCTAGCAAAACGAGTATGCCTCTCTGAGAAAATGAAAAAAATCTCTTTGTAAGAATGCTCAACTAATCATATTTTAACATTTACAACACTGTGAAAATGCACAGGGTAAGGCAGTGCTGATATCCTGAATGAAACTATAAACTTGAGAGTAGTCCTTATGGCCTACGTGAAATCACAGTGAAGTAAATTGTTTTGAGTGCCTGTATGAAAACAGAGTGCTTTAAATATCCTGCTACCCAAAACTTTCCAGTGGAGTTAAAGCTCAAGCCAACAACAATAACAAAGCTTCAAACAACTTTCAGTGGCCTTCCAAATCCTAGTTTCCCTTTCCATGCTATTCATTATTGTTAAATTCAGCTTCTTATCCTAGCATTTGGAAAGCACATATAAAGCCCAATCACCTGGGAAGCCTTTGACTACGATTACGGAATCATTGGGGTAGTGAAGATCTGGTGGTACTGGGTTCCAAGACAACTGGAAAAGGCCTGTGAAACAAGCCCTAACACAGCATTTGGAGGGAAGGCCAAAGGAGATGTGTTGCAGTCTTGTTATTGCATTTATTGTAAGAATATTATTATTATTATTATTATTATTATTATTATTATTATTATTATTAATAATAATAATAATAATGTTGCATTATAAACTAGGTCGTAAAAACAGAGCTGCTCACGCACTCTCCCAAACTCTCCACCTGTATCAACCCAAAGCCATGTGGGTGTGAATATAGCTAAATAGATTGTTTCCAAGGAATTGGTTTCAGCGGAAACTAATTATATAACAGTTTAAATGGCAACAGCATTGCATTTCGTAAATACATTCAAATTGTGAAGAGACTGAAGTTTGTCTTTTGTCCATACCTAACTAAGTGTTTGGAAGGAATGGGGAAGAGTGAGGGAGCTGTCAAATTGCAGCTTAGAGTGAATCAAAGATTAAATATGTCAATGGGAATATGAAACCGTTTGTTAAAAACAGACCAGAATGTCTATATTTCCACACACCCTCTAAGAGAATTTTCCTAAGAGATATAGTAGCAGCCGCTGCAATTGTAGTTGGCCATGGTGCTTACAACTTGAAGGCAACTACTGTACAAGCAGATGTCTGGTGTGTGTGTGTGTGTGTGTGTGTATGGATGCAGGTTTCACTGTGGTCTAAACCACTGGGCTTCTTGGCCAGGCCTATCAGAAGGTCAGTGGTTCAAATCCGCTTGACGGTGGTGAGCTCCTGTTGCTCTGTCCCAGCTTCTGCCAACCTAGCAGTTCAAAAGCATGCCAATGCAAGTAGATAAATAGGTACTGCTGCGATGGGAAAGTAAACGGCATTTCTGTGCACTCTGCCTTCTGCCACAGTGTTCCATTACACCAGAAGTGGTTTAGTCATGCTGGCCACATGACTCGGAAAGCTGTCTGTGGACAAACACCGGCTCCCTCGGCCTGAAAAGTTAGATGAGTGTCGCACCCATAGTCGCCTTTGGCTGGACTTAACCATCCAGGGGTCCTTTACGCCCCCCCCCATCTGTATATATATATATATATATATATGCAGGTTTTGGTGTCTTCGGGTGTCTTCCCGTGTAAGAGTCGGGGTGTCTGTGCGACGTTTCGACGAGGTCTCACTCATCATCTTCAGGCTGGTGCTTTCGGCTTCTTGTTACTGGAACAGAGCAGAATCTGGTAGATTCTGCTCTGTTCCAGTAACAAGAAGCCGAAAGCACCAGCCTGAAGATGATGAGTGAGACCTCGTCGAAACGTCGCACAGACACCCCGACTCTTACACGGGAAGACACCCGAAGACACCAAAACCTGCATTCCTGTACCCGTGAAAATCTACGAAAGCATATATATATATATATATATATATATATACAGTCATACCTTAGTTCTTGAATGGAATCCGTTCTGGAAGTCTGTTCAACTTCCGAAAATATTCGAAAACCAAGGTATAGCTTCCAATTGGCTGCAGGAGCTTCCTGCACTTATCGGAAACCACGTCGGATGTTTGGCTTCCAAGAAAAGTTCGCAAACTGGAACACTCACTTCCGGGTTTGTAGCGTTCAGCAGCCAAAACGTTCAAGTCACAAGGTGTTTGAGAACCAAGGTACGAGTGTGTGTGTGTGTATAAATTGAGTGTATTGTAATCCATTCACTCCCAAACCATGACTGCCATATTGAAAGCATGTTCTTAGGCCATTTTCAAGTGTGGTAGTATGGGGTTGAAAGAGGTTGTGCATAAGCAGCGATCAAGAGAGAATGTAGCCTGAAGAACTTTATGTCTACCCCCACTGCCAGAGGCAATAGGCCTCTGAATACCAGTTGCTGGGAATCACAAGCAGGGAGAGTCCTTTTAGAGTCAGAACCTGCTTGTGGGCTTTCCATAGGCATCCAATTAGCTGCTGTGAAAACAGAATGTTTGGTTATATGGGCATTTGGCTTGATCAGCAGGATCCTTTTTATGTTCTTATAGCAACATAAGACATGTGTGGAGTCAGGGGGAGTTAAATTCAGCATCGTGGAAGTGCTTGCCTGCTGACCGGCTGAGACAACCTCGTTGTTCCCTGACTGCTTTTGCTGCATGTGTACTCCAGGCAGTAAGGGCATTAGAGCTACCCTCCCCCTTGGTAGGTGCTCATTTCCAGTGGCCTTACATTGGTTCTCTGTTTCATGTGTATGTCAAGTGAAGAACCTGTGTTGACTAGGATGTAGAAAGAATTTGAAAATGGCCTTTTGTCCTCTAGTGCCAGCAAGTGCATAAATACATCCAGAGACTGAAAGGCATTCTCAGCAGCAGTCTTGGACATTTTATATATGTAGAACAATTCCCATGTAAAATGCTTGAGAAACAGAATTGAGAACTGTGTACGGTTCATTTTGATAAGTATTTTATTCAAAATTATAACGCTGTTCTAAGTGCTGTACGAGCTTTCACATTCCAGCACTCTGATATAAGGCTGTATGCAGATTATATGGGCCCTCAAGGTAAGGAAGGACACAGGGCATTTATATCACAAGCTGCTCTGGTTGCCCAAAGAAATACATTTATGGAGCTTAAAGTCTCAACACACCCCAACCATTCAAGAATGGCTACTGAAAGCAGATGATTTATCCATCAATGAAAAACATAGTTTACAGAAAACAAGATAACAGGTAGTGTGATATTTTTTCCCTCCTCCACCCCTTCCTCTAGGGAGTGTCTTGGGCCAAATTAATGTATGGTCTTGATAACGACATGTCCCAGGCTCAGAGGCTTTTGCTGTTTGTTTTTAACTCCTCCACCCATAAAAGCCGTTATTTATTTCTCTTATAACTTTGAAAAGTCTTATTGCACCTAGCCAAGCCTTCTGTTTTCACAGTGGCTAACCAGTGGCCAGCTTGTGGAAGCCATAAGTAGGACACATATTGGTGCAATAGCAGCTGATATTCAGAGGCAAAATGCTTCTGTTACTGGAAGTCTACAGACAACCCTAAGACAGCTGAGCATCCTTGGGAGTCTTTGGTGAGGAACTTTTATCGCCCTAATCTGCATGCTTATTTTCAATCTCAAATCTAAAAGCTTAGTAAGATGTGAATTACTTAACTCTAATTTATGTATCTCTTTCCTGTTTATTCAGGCAGCTAAAGTCTCAGCACACCCCAACAATTCAATTTCATTTAAATTGGGGAGAGGGGAAATTGTGTTTTCATTGGAGAAAACATATACCAGCCTCCCTAAATTATGTGAATGTACTTGTTTTCAAGCCTGTTTGTTGAAATTGCTTCTCCATGTGTGCTTTGAGACTATTTTTAATGAGACTTCTTTCTGGGAACAGTCACGTCAGGGATCTCAGAGAACAGGATGAAATCACAACCTATATAGTCAAACACATGCTCTTACGTGCAATTTGCTCTATGGCAAATGAAGGAGCTTATGGGAAATGCTGGTTTCATTCTTAGTTGGGTAAAGATTTCTACCCATTTTCAACACACCACCCAGCCAAAAAACAAAAATGGTTACTAAGGTAACATCCCCCCCCCCCAGTTTTGTTCATGACACATTAAAATCCTTCAGTTGAGCACTTAATTTTCCAGCATACGTCCTTTTAGATGCCCAGTGACACCTGTTAGAAGGTATATGGTTCTGAGGTCCAAGGAAGTATTGCTGATGCCTCTACTTAACATTTCTGTCACAGCACCTCTTCCCATTCATCTCCCTGCATTGCTAGCACTGCTTGGTAGTTATTAAAGGACCCTCTGAGTATAATTATGCCCTGTTGGGATGCACCACAGTGAGTGGTCTAAATGTTAACTAAACCCAGCAGAAGCACAAAGCAAAATTGATGTTGTGGTAACATGATACAGCTGCTAAGTAACCAGGCAAATGGTACACTCATCCGAAATCATTTAACACGTTTCGCCATCTTTTGCTGTGGTTCATAATTGTTCCCCAGAAATGGCCTGTCAGGCTGAAATAGTGCACTACTCTCCTTAGTTTAACAATACAATAAAAACACTGGGATGCTGAAAAGAGAGAGTAAAAGAAGGAGGCTTACGTTCAGTATTTTCCAAGTGATGTTTACCATCTTTTCCACTTGACTTCTTTGCTGTTGCTTTTTGTCTTGTTTGCTCAAGATTTGGATTGTTTTTCTTTGGATAGAGAAGGGGCTGTTAGAAAAAGGATAAACTGAAGACTAGAAACAATTAAGGCTCATGTTTTATTGTCCAGCTTTCGACTGAATTCTGCAGCTCTGGCCGACTTTACAACGACCATATCCACAAGTGGAAACCATGTAGGCTGAGTACATTGGAGGGAAGTCTCCATACTGATCTCCATGTGTCCATTGGCCTGCAACAAAGAAAGATCCCCATTCATGTAGAGAGCTTCCATGCAGAAAAAGCTCAATGCCAACTTCCCACAGCCTGGTGTTTTTCAGACGTTTTTGACTACAACGTCCATCAGTGCCTGCCAGCAGAGGCAGGGGTCAGGGATTATGGGAGTTGTAATCTAAAACCTCTGGAGGGCACCAAGTCAGGGAAGGCCACTGAAAGAGCCCATGAACACAGGGAAAGTGGAGCTGCAGACAGCAGCTAACACAGTCCTGTTGCTCCTCCACATGTTCAAAGAATTGAGGAGTTGGAAGGACCACAAGGGTCATCTATTCCACCTCCCTGCAGTGCAGGAATCTTCTATGCCACATAGTTTCCAGTTGTGTGAAAAGGACTGAAATGCCACTCTACTTTTGATTTACTTCATGCAGGGGTAGATTTGCTGGTGCAGTGTTTTGGGATGATCATCTCTGTTTAAGAAGATGGCAGTTGCTATCTTGTTTTGCTTTGCTGAAAGTATCACTACTACCGCAGATTCTCTTGCAGGCTGGAATTGTATGTTCTGGGATTCTTGTTTGATTATAGAAATGAGTGTTTTCATGATGAAAACGGTAACTGGGAGTGGCATTAAACTTTCTTTTAAACCTTGGGAGACCAATAAATACAGCAGCAGCATTACCTTCTCCCTGATGCTTTTTATTTAGCAGCTCTCTCAATATTTTATGGGTGCATCTAAAATACAGTGGTACCTCGGGTTAAGTACTTAATTTGTTCCGGTGGTCCGTTCTTAACCTGAAGCACCACTTTAGCTAATGGGGCCTCCTGCCGCCGCGCCGCCGGAGCACGATTTCTGTTGTCATCCTGAAGCAAAGTTCTTAACCTGAGGTACTATTTCTGGGTTAGCGGAGTCTGTAACCTGAAGTGTATGTAACCCAAGGTACCACTGTATAAAGTAACCTGAGTGAAGCCTTTGATAGGCAGCCAGCTTTAATGGAGCTTTCTTTTTGACAGTCATGTTTTTCTCTCCCCTCACCTACTGATTGTTTGGGGTGTGCTTGTGTCAACACAGACTTCTTGCCTGCACTGAAGTCTTTAGGTTTAAAGAAGATGGCTGAGTTTGCTTCCATGGGAGCAAAGTGTTCACACACATTCATTGCATAGCTGTCAACCATCCCTTATTTGGCGGGAAACTCCCTTATCCCAGCGCCATTTCCCGCTGCTGTCCCTTATTAATGATGACCCTTAAATTTCCCGGGTTTCAAAGGCAGCAGCTGGCCAGGGAGGAGGGAGGCTCCAACTGTGTTGCTTGGCTGTGTTGCTTACCCAATAAGGAGTCCAAGAACGACTGGGAGATGGAGCTTGCATGCCTTGTGCCGATCAAATCGACCGCGTTGCCTGGGGACTCGCCTTTGCTCAGCACGTCCCAGCGGAAAGGTGACAGTGGTTTTCCTTGCTGCATCCCCTTTGCCGGGTTGCTGCGTTGTGAGGCTTCATTTGGCTGCTGGCTGGGCCTTTGGCTCGGAGGGGCTCAGAAGTTGAACATACCTGTGCTCGGAATCGGATGGATACGTCATTGACGGCCCACTCACCCTTGCCGGGGAAAAGGTCTGTTTGGAGTGGGGCACATGGTGGGGGGAAAGGAAAGGCACTCTCGTGGGAGGGGGGCTTTTGGATTTGTTTTTGAGGCTCCTTCGATTGACTGTTATGGGGGAAAGGAAAGGAGCTGGTTGACTAAAATCCCTTATTTTGGCTGCTGATCCCTTATTTTCGAGGTTGCTGGTCCCTTATTTTCAAATCTGTAAGGTGACAGCTATGATTCATTGACAGTTGTAGCCATCACCCCCTAATGCTTCAAGTGGGAATGTAGGTTCTGTTGAGAATTGGGGGCTCCGATTTTGCAGAAATGCAAGCTCCAATTTTGCAGGTGTAATACCTGAATACCTGGTTTCTTGCAGAGGAACCTGGGAGACTTTATTAGGTGTTGGTGATAGAGGAAGATTGAAGCACTTGTTTGGAGATGGGGGGAATTTTTGCATGTTGACATCACAGGCTTCATAAGGTCCTCTCTAGACTGTCACTATCCCCCCCCCCACCCTTTCATAATACTAGAACTCATGACCATCCAAAGGAACTGAATGTTTAGATTCAGGACAGAAAAAAGAAAGTATTCCTGCAGTGCATAGTTGAACTATGGAATTTGCTCCCACAGCAGGCAGCAATGGCCACCAACCTAGATGGCTTTAAAAGAGGAATAGGCAAATTCATAAAAGAGAGGACTGTCAAAGGCTACTAGTCACGCAGGGTATGCTCTGTCTCTGCAGTGGGAAGCAGTAATGTTTCTGAACACTTGTTTCTGGAAATCACAGGGGGGAAGTGCTTTTGCGCTCAAATCCTGTGTGCACAGGCCTCTGGTTGTCTGCTGAGAACAGGATGCTGAACGATGTGGGTCATTGGCCTGATCCAGCAGGCTCTTTTTATGTTCTTATGTACAGGAGAGAATCAATTGCATGCCAAGAAATTTAGTGGATTAAAGTGCTCTCCGATACTCCTGCAGAACAAACCCATTTAACACAAAAAGTTTGCTTGCTTTTTTTTTTTTTTTAAGAAAATGACTGGAAAATGCACTAGAAAGTGTGGGATAGCAGAAAATCCACCCAAACGAAGCAGGTTAAATGTTCAGTAAACAGCAGGTGTTGAATAACCTTCATGCAAATAGTTCAGAATGAATGCGCAATAAACAATGGATAAGCCCAGTTCTTCATCCAGTTCAGCCCTATTAAACTCAGTTGGGCTTGCATTATTAACTTTCCTTCAGTATTTAATTTCCATTGCTATATGCCACTGTCTTCCAGTCGGATTTAAATTGTCTTTATTAAAATGTCTTAATTAAAAAAAGTATTAGATGTTCATATATAAAATAGTTGTTAAGTACCACAAAAATAATATAAATGGTTATCCACTCTAGCATTCCCATTATAAGGGAAATAGATTGCAAGAGTTGATGTTAATGAAAACTATAAATGCGTGCACATTTTGAGGGCATTTTTGAATATTCTAATACAAGCATTCAGTCGGATTCATCATTATACTTCATTATTGTAAATCTGAAAAATAGAAAATCACTTTGTAAGTCAAGAATCTCAGTAAAGAAAGCAGTTTCCCACAATTGGGACAGAAAGGTTAGCAAAAAGTATTTTTTAATCACTGCTGTATAATGGCTTGCCTTGTGCACTTTGGTAGGAAAACCTAACTACTATAGAGACAGACTTCTGAATAGTAGTCCTGAGTGGCTCTGTCATTCATGGTAGGGACTCTGGTCTAATGCAGACTCCCATTCTGGATGGGAGAGGCAAGGTGACTTTTGCCAAATCCTCTTTCCCCTGATCTGCACTGTGGAGAATATCCCAGTCGTCTAGAGTAGGTTTTCTGGAGGGTGAAGAAGGAAAGAAAAATAAACAGCTCCTACCTTCCTTTGAGGGGCAGTGTTTTTACACTTTGAATTTTCAGTATATTGCAGGTTCCTTTTGGGAAGCTCAGCTTTGTGAAATTCGTCCCTATTCACTGACGCTGACACTGTGGTTCCAGTTACAGATGGGTAGCCGTGTTGGTCTGCCATAGTCAAAATAAAAAAATTCCTTCCTGTAGCACCTTAAAGACCAACTAAGTTAGTTCTTGGTATAAGCTTTCGTGTGCATGCACACTTCTTCAGATACACTGAAACAGAAGTTGCCAGATCCTTCTATATATAGAGAAGGTGGGGAGGGGTATTACTCAGAAGGGTGGTGGGAATCGGAGATTGGCAGATAGCTGAGATGAGCCTGATGAGCCTGTTGACGACTCTTAACGACTGTAGTAGGTCTTACAGGAAAAGGCAAGGGGTGAGAAGGTGAGAAGTGGCTTTTAGTCATATATAATGAGATAAGAATCCAATGTCTCTGTTCAGACCAGGTGTCTCCATTGTTTTAAGTTTGGTAATGAGTTGCAATTCAGCAGCTTCTCTTTCCAGTCTATTTCTGAAATTCCTTTGTAGTAAAACAGCTACTTTGAGATCTTGTATAGAATGTCCTGGGAGATTGAAGTGTTCTCCTACTGGTTTCTCTGTTTTGTGATTCTTGATGTCAGATTTATGTCCGTTTATTCTTTGGCGTAAGGTTTGGCCTGTTTGTCCAATATAGAGAGCTGAAGGACACTGTTGGCATTTGATGGCATACACAATGTTAGACGATGAGCAATTAAATAGTCCCGAGATGGTATGTGTGATGTTGTTGGGGCCAGTAATGGTGTTGTCCGGGTGTATGTGGCAGCAAAGTTGGCATCTGGGTTTATTGCAGGCTCTGGTGCCAGTGTCCGTGTTAAGTCTGGTTGTAGTATTATTGTGGGTTAGGAGTTGTTTAAGATTGGGTGGCTGTCTGTAGGCAATGAAAGGTCTTCCTCCCAGAGCTTGAGAAAGAGAACTGTCATTGTCCAGGAGAGGTTGTAGATCTCTGATGATGCATTGAACTGTTTTAACTTGGGAGCTGTATGTGATGACTAGTGGTGTTCTGTTATTTTCTTTTTTGGGTCTGTCTTGCAGCAAGTTCTCTCTGGGTATCAGTCTGGCTCTGTTGATCTGTTGTCTAACTTCATCTGCTGGGTATTTTAGTTCTGAAAAGGTTTGCTGTAGATCTCTTAGGTGAGAGTCTCTGTCTGTAGAATTGGAACAGATGCGGCTGTAACGTAGTGCCTGGCTATATACAATGGACTGTTTGGTATGTTTGGGATGGTAGCTAGAGGCATGTAGATATGTTTGTCGGTCAGTTGGTTTACGGTATAAGGTGGTGTCTATGCGTCCATCCTGTATTTTTATAGTAGTGTCCAAAAAATGTATTTCTTGCATAGATTGATTCATTGTAAGGTTGATTGTGGGGTGAAAATCATTGAATTTCTGGTGAAAGGTGTCCAGGGTCTGTTGACCATGTGTCCAGATGATAAAAATATCGTCAATGTATCGCAGGTACAAGAGAGGTTTGAGTGGGTAGGAGTTTAGGAAACGTTGTTCTAAATCTGCCATGAAGATGTTGGCATACTGTGGGGCCATGCGGGTGCCCATTGCTGTGCCGCTGATCTGAAGGAACAGGTCATCACCGAATTTGAAGTTGTTGTGGGTAAGGACAAATTGGCAGAGTTTGGTGGCAAGGTCCGCTGTGGTTTTATCTGAAATGGTGTTCCTTATAGCTTGTAAACCATCGTTGTGTGGGATGTGGTATGACACTGTGGTATTCAAAGAGGATTGGCTTTGCACAGTAAGAATAAACACTGAGGAACAGGAAATAACATGTCAACCATCCTGAAATCTTTCGATGAAGGGTGGTATATAAAACTAATCAATAATAACAACAAAAACTGTGGCAAACCTAGGTGAAAAGAAAACCCAAATCCTTACTGTAGTTATACCACATTGGTTATTGAACATGGATGTATCCAGCAAACCGAGGATCTTATACTGAATATAGTTATATCACTCATAGAATGTGCTCCCTTCTTACTGGATTGTTGCAAACTCCATACTGGTGTAGGGAACAAACATTATGGGAGCGACCCAACACCTTTCCAGTAGATTTGGCAGGACTTTCCTTCCTCCTCACTGCAACCCCCAGTCTGCATTGGAGGGGATGCCAACACCCAAGAGCCAGTTTTGGGGTGCACAGGGGACCGCAGGAGAGAGGAAGGGTAAGTCCCATTTGCACAAGCAAGACACCACAGTTGGCTATCACCCTCCTGTAATCCACTGACCATTTTGCTGTGGTGTAATAATAATGTTTCATGCTACATTTATCACAGGATAATTAATTATAACTTTCATTTCATATATTGAATGTGTAAACTGTCTTATCTTAGGAAATTGTCTAATAGTTGGGGCAATAGTTGCAATTGTGAAACAATTAGTTGGGTCAATATAATCACTCAGTGACTTGCCACTTACTAGTTGCAGTCTTCCAGTCAGTCAACCAAAGCCAAGACATATATGAATTAAATAATTGATATATGAGCAGCCCATCTCCTCTTCATGTCTGCTCCAATGGGCATGAGTCAATCCAGTACTTCAGTCTAGTAGTGCAAAACTGATTTGTAATATACTGAACGCTGATACAGCTAATGCAGTGAGCAGAGAATGGGGTTAAAATAATCCAATAAATTATTTATTGTGAATCGTTCAACTAGGAATATATGCTATGCACAATTGGATGCCATTATCCTTTTTAAGTACCCAATCTTTGTACAACTCCTGCTTTTATCTCCCTTATCCCTTTTATCTACATAGCTGCTTTTGTCTTAATAGTGACTAACACTTCATATTCAACCTTGAGAATCTGACTTTTGTTTAGCAGAAAGAGAAAGGGAAGAAAGTATATTCTTTTTTCTCCATTGAAGAGGGGGGGAAAACCAAAAGATTGAAATTAATAGAATTTATCAGAATCACAAATCATAGGATGGTATTAAGTTTGGACAACAATGTCAGGATAAGATTAATAGTTCTTTTCCCGATTAAGTAGCTCAATCTCTCCCTTTGTTATAGGAGTTATTCATAGCCTTTCAGAGTAAATGTAACCTTGAAAGCAAGTGGTAATTAGCATTTAAAGAGAAAAATAATAGTCAAGCTCTAATCTTATATTAGGCGTATGGTAAATATATATATATTGACATCAAATTCTGCTTTATTGGCTCATCTGGCATAATTCACAACCCTCTGATCACCAGTTGTCGGAGAACACCTGCAGGACCCCCAGGTATAGGGGCAGTATATAAATTCAGTAAACAATAAAATAATAATAAATGCACCCATCTCCTGCTTTTAGGCCTCTGGTGGGAAGTGGAATGCTGAACTCTTGGTCAGATTCAGCCAGGCTCTTCTTAAGGCCAGTTACCCAACCAGAATGGTGGGGAACTGGGTTCTTTTTCCTTTGTGATACTATCCTGCTTGGGATTAAAACTTTGTGACTAGAGATAGTTTACAGAGCAAAAGATAGGAAACCAGCTGGCTGGTGATGCCATGCAGTCTGCTTCTGATCTCACAATCTTAAGGTAGAATATGGAAGGAAGTGGCTGACATTCGAGTGAGGATCTGTTAGATACTGTGCAGGTTTTATCCTGTCCTTGGACTGGATAGTCCTTCAAATAGAGGACTCTCCTCTGTAAAGTAGGACACCTGGCCACCCTAATTAATTTGTTACTTTAAAGTGTTACATTAAGAAGCCTCCTTTTCTTTTCACAAATGTAGCATATTTTTCCATTGCTACAAGAAGCATTATATGGGGGAAAATATGTGAAGTCCTAGAAGTGGAAAACTGCAGAGTTACTTGACAGTGGTAAATCAGCCAAGTGGTTGTAATATCTGGTTGCTGTTGATTTTTATACAGGCAGGATATCACAGAATTTATTTCTGTTAGAAGCTTCCTATTTCTGTTGAAATGACTATTGTTACATTTTATTCCATTTTTGAATCAATCCATATGAAGAATCTCAAAATGCTTTCTCAATACAATTGAGTCTTAGAACAGAATGGAGAAGGTGTTATACAAACTTAACTAGGCAAAGACAGATGCGGTTCAAAAAGATATCAGATTGTAGTAAATCAGCAATGGCTATTCTACAAATGCAAATTAAAAGCCCACAGTTAGTTATACTGAAGTAATTCCTATACGGCCTAGGACCCTCGTACCTACGGGACCGCCTCTCCTGGTATGTCCCACGGAGGACCTTACAGTCTTCAAATAAAAACATATTGGAGATCCCGAGCCACAGGGACGTTAGGCTGGCCTCAACCAGAGCCAGGGTTTTTTTGGCTGTGGCCCTGATCTGGTGGAACACTCTGTCACAAGAGACTAGGGCCCAGCGGGACTTGACATCTTTCCGCAGGGCCTGCAAGACAGAGCTGTTCCACCAGGCCTTTGGCTAAGGCACAGTCTGACCCCCTCCTTTGGTAATCCTCACAGAACTCTAGCCCAATGGTTGCCATTAATTTGATTTTGAATTGATTTTAGAATGAATTGATTTTAGAATACATTTCAATTAATTGATTGTGATTTTATGTAAACTGTGTTACTTTTATTGTTGTTAGCCGCTCTGAGCCCGGCTTCTGCTGGGGAGGGCAGGATATAAAAAATATTATTATTATTATTATTATTATTATTATTATTATTATTATTATTATTATTAAAATGCTTAGGATTGCAGAATAGGGTTGGACAAATCTACAGAAGGCTATTCTCTTGGGTGTTTGCGAAGCTTCTTTCTAAACCTGCTGCCATCTTTGACATTTGCACTGGGTTTTGTAGTTTCTGTGTCTTGTAGCATAATCTCACTGCAGGTTTCTTTGGGAATCTTAGTAGGACATACACTTAAGCAAGTTTGCACAAGACTATATTGGCTTATAAGAGTTTATATCCTTCGCTTCTTCCCAGGAGCTGTGTACACAGGTCTAACCCCATTTTATTCTCACAACGATATTGTGATATTGCCACTTCTTGACTAGGTATTCTAATGTGGAACTGACTCTCTTGACCCAGTAATAATCATAGAGTTGTAAGGGACCACGAGGGCCAGGAATCTTTGCCCGATTTGGGGCTTGAACCCACAACCCTGCAGTTAAGAGGCTCATGCTCTACCGACTGAGCTATTCCAATGGTTAATATTAGCAGGATGTACCTGCTGAAACATGGAAGGTTATGTAGCTTCCAGTGGGAGAACAATGAGTGGGCAATGCTAAAAAATACTCCTGGCTGGAAGCACTCAGGATACTCTTGAGACCCATGATAGATCATGGTTGAGCAGTGAATTGAATCTTGGTTTCAACCTGACTGTTCCCCCCATGGATACTCACTTATGGCTGACTGCTGAATGACTCTTAAATCCAAATGATCATGAGACGGAAGTGGTGATAGGTGACTTTTGATTAAATGTGTTTTTCTTTCTTCGTTTTTAAAGGGAGGTCCAATCCAGAACAGAAAATCCAAACGTTGTCTGGAGCTGCAGGAAAACAGTGATAATGAATTTGGATTTCAGCTAGTTTTACAGAAATGTTCCGGCCAGCGCTGGTCTATCACAAACATCCTGAAAAGCTTGCCGTTATAGACTTTCAGGAAAAACAACAACAATCCTTCTACACAATTCTCTTGCTACTGTGTAGCAACCGTTTGCAATGTTGCCTGCTGTACTATATATTTTTTCCTTCCTCTTTTAACCTTTGTGTGTGCGTGTATGAGTGGCTGGGTGTTGGATTTGTGGGCTGAGAACAGAGATTTTTATTTCATAATGACATTTTCATGGCATTTATAGAGAGATGCTGAATGACAGGTAATGGTAGAATATCTTAAAATATTTTGCAACTGTAAATAGGGAACAAATGGAGAATATTTATAACTCGGACAATAAAATTTTATTGATTAAAAACACAGCCTAATACTGTCTTTGATGAGTTTGTTGTGGAACAGGTTTGAGACAACCCAAGTGCTGAATAGATTTCTAATCTGCTTTTTTCTTACACCTTTGCAAGGAACACTCCCTACATCAGTGCTACACATTCATTTTCGAAGACATTCCCTTGCATAAAAATAAAAACTGTTGGCATTTCAACCATAAATAGTATCACAGCATTTGTGTATATTTAAAAATACACATAACATTTTAGAATTGCTACATGTCATTTGCCTTTCTTCATTCCTTTTTTATTTGCACTGTGGTAGCACCTTAGAGATTCATTTTCCCAGGGAGTATTTAAAACAAATATATTCTATATATTTACTGATGAACACCACAGGCCCACTTTTTAGCTTTTTCGAAAATATTGACTTATCTGTCCTACGGGTCCCCCCACTGAGATTCCAGAGGGTTTTCTGTGACCCCACAACACCCCCTTACTATTATTCTACAAATTCTATTATTCTACAAATGTGATGCTAAAAGGTAGAGGTAACACTACACTATATCTGCATATATATATATTTATTCATAAAAATACCTACTTTTTCACTTTAGCTGCACACCCAGAGAGCTGACCTTGGTCTGAAAAGTGTTAGCCACCACTGTGATACCTCAAACCCAAACTATTACTAGCATATAGGGTACTTGGGCAGATGGGCTGTTTATTTGCCAACATTTGGTGGTTATTATCTACTTTGTATTACTATTATCCCATCACTTTTCACACTGCAAAAAGTCCAATAAGAGAAGTAAATGGATATCGCACTGGAAAGGGCAGAACCTCCACTGGTTACCCCTAATGTCTTATAATCTCTGCATGAATATATATATTAGCATGAATGCTTAATAGACAAGCAACTCTAGCACAGGCTTTACACAAACCTATCAGCATGTATGCTCAATATACAGCTCCTCTGGAAGCTCCCAAAGTTAGATAGTCCCACACTGGCAGACTTAACTGCTTTATTCATTACTCTACTTTGTAACAGATAATGCCACCTCCTGTTAAAGCAGTCACAAAATAATGATAGAGATTTCAATCACAAGTTCTTACTATAATTGAAAAGCTAATATATGAAGCCTTAACTCTTCTGGGATAGGTTGAGAAAATAGGCTGCTCTCAGTGCAAAATGGTACATCACCACTAAGGTGATAAGAGATTCATTAGCATTAATGACGCAGGT
The DNA here is from genome assembly GCF_965113315.1 of Podarcis vaucheri. Lineage (NCBI taxonomy): Eukaryota > Metazoa > Chordata > Lepidosauria > Squamata > Lacertidae > Podarcis > Podarcis vaucheri. The sequence goes on from NC_138759.1 coordinate 70,344,975, forward strand.
TCAAAAAACCCTGTTGATCACAGCTTATATGTACTCTGGGCAAATGAAGTATTGACTGGAGGTTTATTATTCTGTAATTCACTTTCAAACTCAACTATGAGTCAAATGCTAAATTTAAAGCTAAGTTGCCACCTGTGGCATATAATATCTTTGCTCTGCCAGTTTTTCCTCTGCTTAGGGGACGATCAAGATATCAAGTGTTTAAAGTGCTAAAAGTGAAGGCAAAGTCAGCCAACATATCCTAATACACTTAAAACTAATAATGAAAAATGCTTCAGGATTCTGTTTTCTCTTTGTCTGGGGACACATTTTAAAAATGCAAAAAGGCAGGAGAAATTAAGCCTTATGTCCTCTTTTTTCTCATATTCCGCAGTGTGGGCTCAGCTAATAAATATGTTTTTGATAGTAAGGAAGATGAAAACATCTCTTTGTTAGCAGACAAAAGCATATATACAGCATGGTAGTATTTGATACATTTTGTTAAAGGTAATGGAGCCAAACAAAATAAAATGGCACTTGAGCCCATAGAGATGAGAAGGACAAGATGAAGAAATATATTAATCAACCCTACCTCTCAAGTAATGCCAGTTTTCTGCCATACAGCAAAAGACCTTCCTCCATTGTTACTATAGAAAAGAGAGAAAGATAAATGGCTTCCATTTAATTGGGCCTCACAAAAAGGTCTCTGGCAAAAGTGTGAACTTTACTTCACCTGTTCTTTTCTCCAAAGAGATATGAATTATTCTTTATACTCACATAACACATTTAGGACTGAAAGCAGATGAGGAACAAAATCTACAGGGAGGGGAGGTTTTTTTTGAGTAGCTATTGTAAGTATTCTCTACACATTGGTTTCTATGTCTCCTTTTGTTTTTATTTGTATGCAACTAATCTTGCTTTTTTATGATAGCACTTACTCATTTTAAATTATGTACGTATTTCTTAAAGTGATTCCTTTAGACAGGTGTTGCATCTAATGATCATGACACTAGAAGACAGCTACCCCTGTGCAGCCCTCAAAACCATCTCCAGAGTGTTAGGTGACCTCAACAATGTGGGACTAAGATGTATGGGACTGCAACGGAAGGAGGTTAACACCTGAAACTGGGTGAAGGAACTGTGCCCAAGTGGAGCACTCCTGTTGTGAGATTCTGCCACCCAATTTCAGGCACTTGCCCCTCTCTCATTGCAGACCTTTACAACATGGACTACACTGTTCAGAAGGACCACACAGCCCTCTGAAGAGGCTTCATAGAGTTAAGGGTCTACACAGCAGGAGATTGGAAAGGAAAAGATCAGTTGCCTTAATTTGCAACCTGTGCAGCCACTCCATAATCTCATGGAGCTTGTAAAAAAATACCAAGTTTCCCCCATTTTTACAGCGTTCTGAGTATCAATGTTTTTAATGACTGTTTGACAAGGACCAATTTACACAAACTATGTGATGCTTCAAATTGCTGTTTGTTTTGGCTTATAGTAGACACGTTGCATGCAGGCACCCCTGAGTGGGCTAGAAGTGGCTTGCTACAAGATCTGTTCTGGTCAAGATATACCTGCAGACAACTAGCTCACCAGGCACAGCAATTTCAAGTAACTGTGCCAGTTGGTCATGAAGGTTGGACCTATATCATGGTCATTTACACCTAGAAAAGGCCAGCAGCATGATGATGATGATGATAAATGAGAAACAACTTCTGTGTATCTTATTCTAACTAGGATAGCATATAAGGAACGGGCTGGCATCAGTTGAATTCCATCTGGAGGACTAAAGGTTGTCCATGTCTGTGCTACAATATGCTATGTTGATATATATGAATCTCCTAGATGTGTGGGGAACCATCTTCAGCCCATGGGCTGTATTCCCCTTGGGAATATGCAATCTGGGGTGGGGGGTTGATCTATTGCATTTGTTTTATAGATGTAAACTACTGCTCAGGCCTCCTGGTGAAGGGTGGTATACAAAAATATTAATAAATAAATACATTCCCTCCGGGATAACTTCTGCAGGGCACATGACATGGATGGAGTAATGGATGCAACACTTACCTTCAGATAGTAGGTTAGTTTTTTCATCCAACAGCATCAAAAATAAACAGATTGGTTTCACCCACTGACTGGTTTTACCTAAGAAACAAAACAGAAAGGAGGTCACAAAAGAATCCTTATCCTGGGAGGTCAAAGATCAGCTGGAATAATTTTAAAAAGCAGCGTCAGCCAGATTATGGAAATATGGAAAGAGGGGGTGAAAATGGCCATGGAGAAGACCAGCCCTCTTCCGCCTTCCAAGTAGCAATGCCTCGGCTGCTGTCAGAACACAAGGAAGGGACTCTTCAGCAGCTCGGGTAATGGGCAGGCTAGGATGGGAGAAGCTGGTCCCTGAAGTGTCCTGAGCCAAGCCATTTATCACTTCTCAATGAGGCTGCAATTCAGTACAATGCATAGTAGGATTAGAATACCAACTTGCACAGATGGGGACCCTTTTTTTTTACTGCATAGTTATAGATGGGTAGCAGGAAGCTACAAAGTCATTTCTTTGAGCATTGCAAAAGGAAATAATTTGTTGTCTTTAATTGCTGTAAAATATCTTTATGCTTGTTTTCTAAGTATAAAGAGACGTAATGTTTTCAAACTCAATATGCAACAACACAGCAAAGAACTGCAATTTTGTTTATTGCCAAAATTGCATTTTCATTGGAAGATGTGAGCAGCAGCAGTTTTATTTGAATTTAGATTACACAGAGAAGGATCTAAATTCTGACAAAGCATCTAAAACATCAAGTTACAAAACGCATAATTCACTAGCGTTTGTGACTTTCATCTGCATAGCACCACGTCCAACTGGAGAGGGTGTGTGATAGGATATTGCATTCTAAATTTGACTGAATAAGCGGCCTGCTCCACAAGTCTGGGTGGGTAACACTGACATATCTGTAGAGCTCTACTCCAATTCCAATATATATATATATGGTTTCTATGCTCTAGTCCCAAGTAGTTCCAGTGCTGACTGTGATACCACACTTTGCCTGTCATTTAAGCAAAAACTGTGTGAAGAGGTAGCAGGACCAGACAAAGGTACAGGAACATGGAGTGCCAGATTTCTTTTCAAAACTGGAGGAAGAAAAGTGGACCACTGTATTCTTCATTACAGAATAGCTTTAACAGAGAAGAAGACTGCCACATGGGTGTCTAGACTCAACTAAGGCTTTCCATTTAGTTCTGCTTGGCACCCTAATTAAATCATTAAAGAAATATATTTGGAACTGACAGAAACAACAACTAAAAAAAACCATAGTAATGAACAGATAGATGCAAAACACAATGTTCTGGGAACGGCGGATAACCCATGAAGTAATAAGAATATTGGTGATACTGTGGAAGGCATTGCAAAATACACGTTGTCCAAGTCTTTTCTGAATATGTACTTGGACAAGGAAACATCGAACCAGGAAATCACATATATTAGATGTGGAAAGTTTTACGATCTAAGAGACACATGTTCCGACCTCTGACATCACAAAAGCAATTGCTGCCAGGCAAGCATTTGCTTGTGTAAATACAAACACAAGGACAGCTGAGACAGTGTGCAAAACTGTAGGAGGATTCCCATCAGTTTCAGTCAGCATGGTCAATGGTCAGGGAGGTTGGGAACTTTAGTCCAACAACATCTGAAAGTCACAGGTTAGCCCCCTCCCCTTGCCCTAAAATATTTGCTGCCCTGCCATTTTCCCTACTCTAGTGTTCTTTTCTAAACAAAACCACAAATGCTATGGTTGTCTACACTTACAAGCTACTAGGGCTAGCCCAAAGCATTTTGCTGTCTGAGGTAGGACAGAAAATGGTCTCCCTGCCAGCAACCCTGTCAATGCACATAGTACTAAAGCAAGTTGTTATTTTGGCACCTGAGACAGAAAATCCCAGAAACTTTTCCTCCACTCCCTGACAGTCAAAGTACTGTAATGATAATAATGCATTCAATAACTTACAATTTAGTGCCCTTTCATGACTCCCCAAATTGTTTGCCTGAAGTGGCCACTTTACTCTGCCTGATGGTAGCACTGGTCCTGTAAGAAACAATAAAATAATAACACAACCAAAATCCAATAATCGGTTAGTAAATGGCACAAAACTGGGTCATCTCACTCTACCAGTTGAGAACAATGGTGAATGAGAGAGACATTTGAGGGTTGACTTATCCTATAGGCAAGTTACCCAGAGCTACTTCTTTGTGGAAGTAATCAGTGGTGCACAATATATTACTTACGTATTTAGTTACTAAATTTGTATGCTGCTCGTCATCTGAAGATCTCAAGGCAGTAATTCACAGCATTAAAAAAATCCAGCAAAAAATCCAAAATGCATAATAAAAACAAGAACAAACAAACCAATAATCCATTGACTGGTGCTGCCATTGAGATGCCCCATGTGATTGTTCTGATCATGTGAAAAGCTGAAAAGATTTTTCAGCACCCTCTATCTGGGGCAATATTTGCATCAGCCACAAAAACTAGCCAACTAGACTTCTGTTTGTGCCATCATTTGTAAACACAGGTCCATGATTTCCAGGCACAGGTTCAAGCAGGATTTTTGTTTTGTTTTTTTGGTCCCTCCGCTTTCCATGGGAAAACCCACTGTTTACCACTGAATCAGAACAAATGGCAATCAGGTTTCTGCAGATTGATGTTTGTTCTGATTCAGCAGTAAAGAGCGGGTTTTCCCAGGCAAAGCAGCAAAAGAACAACAACAAAAACCTTTCAGACATGTGCCTGGTAACAATGGATGTGTGCCTATAAATTGTGGCGCAAATGCAAGTCTGGATGAGCCCTTGCAAAAGACTACACAATACAGTCAGGCAGCCTCCCATAAATATAGGTCAGTGTCTGCTGCTCCATCCTTCTCAGAAACAAAAAAGCATGCATGTTTGATTTTCTTTTTTGCAGGCATTCCCAGGAGGGTAAAAAAGGGAGTCTTTGTTTTAACAGTTCTGTTGGCACTATAAAATCCTTGAATTTAATTTCTACACTCAACAGCTGTGCCTCCTGGACCTAAATTGTCTACGTTGGACCTCTCACAGAAAGCAACTCTTGCAGATGGCACAAACCCCAAATACAACTACATGCCCTAATTTAAAATACTTCTGAAAGAACATGGTAAATTAGTCTTCAGAGAGATTTCATATGTATGGTGGGCTGAAGCAAATGTGAGAAGGCTCTTTCATCCAAGTTGGAGGTCTCCAATAGGAACACCTCAAGTTACTCTACAGATCTCTTATATGTTTCTGTACCAGGTCTGTTCTGTTAGTGAAAAGTGATCCTTTCTCAGTCCCTACAATACATTAAAAATACACAAAGACAGGGCAGATAATGAAGAGATGTAAGCAGAAGTACTTCACTGAAGGTGTAGCTCCTTTTGCAATGATTTAGAGCTAGCATTGCTGGCTTGGTGTGATGATAACTCAGCCCCAAATCAGCTTTTAATATGTAGATTACACATGACTAATTTACAGTGATGACTACCTGTAGTTTGTGATATAGAGCATTTAAAACTTCATTTCTCTCTATACTAGAATTACGATATGTCATCCAGTTTTCAGACAATCCAACACAAAATAATTTCCCCCACATTTTATGTTTTCTGCTGCATCATCATCATTAGGGTAATATACAGAAAAATTTAAAGAGTAAGGTAAGTCATAATGTGTCTAATATTACCATTATCTCAGTTTTCTCAGACATATTTTAGAAAATGTTTGCTGTTAAGTTTGGGAAAAGGGAAAGCAAAAGGAAGCCAAGGGCAGAGAAATCCAGGATAGCTGGCAAGAAGTCAAACCAAGCGATATGTCAGAGGATAATTGGGCTCAGTTCATGCTGGCATGAAGAGTTGGTTTCTGATCTATCCCTGCCCCACCTTCCACACTTCAAATCCATCTCTATTTACAGTCAAGGTATCACCATCTCTCTATGTATATATTTGGCGTCAAGGGATCAGAGGGTGAAATCACAAGAGGAATCTCGACACTTTCGCCAAGAATAAAACAGTGTCAAAATAGGGACACTGTTTTACTGTAAGCCCATGGAAAATAGGGACTGTTGTGATATTTGTCCCCACAGTAGAAAATTCCAGGTTGTATTCATCAGATACAATGATTTTTGCTAGAAGATTGCTCCTTCTTCCTATGTTTGGAAGACACACACAAACACATGCTGCCGGAAGGGTTTAACAGTGTTTTCTTAGATGTACTTTTTTCCTGTGCAAAACAAGCACTTCCCCACTTGAAAACATGGTGAGGATGTCATGAAGTACCGTATTTTTCGCTCTATAAGACGCACCAGACCACAAGACGCACCTAGTTTTTGGAGGAGGAAAACAAGAAAAAAAATATTCTGAATCTCAGAAGCCAGAACAGCAAGAGGGATCGCTGCGCAGTGAAAGCAGCTGTTCTGGCTTCTGGGATAGCTGCGCAGCCTGCATTTGCTCCATAAGACGCACACACATTTCCCCTTACTTTTTAGGAGGGAAAAAGTGAGTCTTATAGAGCGAAAAATACGGTAGTTACCACCTCAGAGATAAACATGTGAATCCGTCTTGTATTTTCTCATGGTAATAGACATTAAAGCACACTCTTCGTGTCCACTAATAAGAAATGACAATTCTTCCAAATTCCCAACCCCAATCCATTCAAACTGACACATGAAAGGACTTCACAAACAGGGCAGTAAAAAAAAAAAAAACAAAAACCTGATCCGACATCTAGTAACTGCTTTGGCAGAATGAGTGCACAATACTTTTTAATAGCAACAGTTGGGCTTCAAACTGTTGTAGTGCTCCTTATTATGGCTCTGTCTGGCCTCACAATCAACAACAGCTGCCTAGCATGGGTGATTTAAAGGCCCCAGCTTCTTAAGAGTGATGTCTTCAGGTATTAAACTCTTGATCGAAGTCTCTCAGGAGAGATTAAATCACAGAGCTCTGTTCCTTTGAAAAGGTCTTTGGCCTTCTTTTGCTGCATTTCAGCTCACGGAAGCCAAGGAGGCTTGCTTTTCTGATTTGGGATTGATTGGCTCAGTCCCAAAACAGATGCTCTGTAGGGCAGAGCCATTATATTTTGTGATGAGCAGACAGGAGGTCCTTTGTAAGTCATGGGAGTACAGCCAAAGTAAAGGTGAAACACAGCACGGAAGCAGTGATGTGGCTCCTTCCACCACACTCAAAGAAAGCAAGGGAACAGACAACTATTCCATAAACAGCAACTTCACTCCTCTTAAAGTTCAGGCCTGGAAGGAATTCTTCTTCCCTCACTCCTCAATTATACAGCATCATCAATATCTTGAGCAAAGTGACAGACTAATCCATAAGCCATATTTGGGGCAGTGGCACTCTGCAGGAAACTCCAGTATTATAGGACTGTTTTCCACAGCAAGTGTATAAAGTGTGGAAAAATATAATATTCATGTAAGTCTTTAAACATGTCATGAAAAAAAGAATGAGCCTATTTTTCCTAGATACATACAGACAGGTGTGTATGTGAAATATATCCCTTCCATATTTGGTGTGAACACAGAGATGTTACCTGCAACAATTATAATGCATACCACTGACCATGGAAGGGGGAGAACGTTTTGAAATTATTTCAAGATGTAACATGCATTCACTTGATAGAAGACTTTTGTCCATCCTAGGGTTGCCACCATTTCCTTAAGTAATGGGGCAGAGAAATAAGAAAGCAAACAAGTGAAGATCCCATCTTTACTGCTAAAGATGAGCAGCCACCCAAATTTTGCCACCCCTAGAAAAATTCAGAGAAATGGTCTTCCAAATTTACTGCCCACAGACTGGGTGATGAACTTTGGAGTCCATTTGAACTCCTTATACTTGCAGGAACAGGGTATTTTTTAAGCAGAAATAAAAAGTGTGTATAGGCATGTAGGTATTTTGCAGTTACAAGATGCTTCTAACACTGAGGCAGCTGGAAAAAGAAGATATGACTTTAGTATGTCTTAATGGCTGCATATTTATGTATCTAAAACCCAGGGTGATTGCTACTTAGATGTTCAACAGTTAACATCACAGGGAATTCATTCCACCGTCTTTCCTCCAGCCACCAGATGATGAACATCTGACTCTGGAACAATGAATTGGTTGCCATGTGGCTCTTATCCTCAGCTGCCCTTACACATTGTATCTTAACAGCTGTCAAGTCCTTAACTCAGACACAGTACTTGTGTTGTGTTGGCTTTTAAACCCAAGTAGAAATCCCTGAGGCGCAATGTGTGCTAGGAATCCTAGTCAAGATAGATAGAGGCATTGTTCTTTTACGGATTTAAAGAGCATCTTTCCTACCCATCAAGACATGAGGAAAATACTATTAAAGTCATAAAAATTACTGCCACAATAGATATGTATTAGCAACAAAGAAACAGGAACAACAACAATATCCTTTAGAAGAACCAGAGGATGGCAAAGATTTTAACGAAACTCCGAAGCAATGCAAAACAGAAGGAGGCCATAAACTGCAAGCTGAAGCATAAACACAAACCTAAGCACCTTCATTCTGGGTATTAAAGTCAATCTTCAAGAGACTTTTTAAATTGTCTAAGGGCCAATTCTTATGTTATGGATACCAAATGGAGGCCATTAAGAATGTATCTTCCTGTTGTATTGGTTCTGCCCATAAAGTCTGAAAGCAAGTCTACAGTCAACTGACCTGAAGACTTTCTAAGTGATGGAGCTCATAAGGTAAGGATTTCATACATGATTGCCCTATCATAAAACTATTTGCAAAGAGAAGCTTCCACATGATTATGTTGAAAATGGAACGCTTCAGTTGGTCTACGTGGCTCTCGTATATTGTAACAGTGATTAACAGTGGCATGTGAACTAAAGACAACAGGTTATTTTTATAAAAGAATCAGAAACCTGATTGCCATTTGTTGGTGAAACACACACAATCTCTGATATTTACCAGTACATATCTATTAAAGGGCAACTCCCAAGGAAGTTAACAGCATCATTAAAAACAAACAAACAAACAAAAACACAAACCTTTAAAATGGCATCTAATAAAAAAGAGACAAAAATAAAAGAAAGAACAATGGGCAGCCTCCATAACAATTCAAAACCAACACAGAAAGAGCAAACAACCATCATAATAACTAATATGAAGTAAAGCACATTGCTGGAAATCACATCTGAACAAAGAAGTCTTCACTTGTCACATAAAAACAGATTGCATGTGTAGTAGGGGAGGGTCTACTGAAATTTTCCAAAGCAACAGTCCCCATCACTTGGGTCTTGTTGCCAAGAAGTCATTATCTCTAGTGTCTGCAAACCCGTCTGCTTCCGACGCTGGTGGGACACAGCAGGGCCTCCTCTGAAGACTAAAGCGTATTCTCAGGTTCTTTAATCCCCAACAACTACACAGGGGTTGCTTCAGGGGTTTCTCCTACAACAGGGGTGGCCACCTCCCAAGAAACTGTGATCTACTCAAAGAGTTAAAAACTGGCAATGATCTACCCCCTTTTGGGGGATTCAGGTCAAAGTTGTTGAGCTTCTTTTAGGAAGGAAAGCCCTGTTTGGGGGGGGGGGGTTCAGCTCAGTTGTTGAGCTATTTTTTGGGAGGAGGAAAGCCCCGTTTTCTGGGGTGCAGGGCAAAAATGCTGAGCATTTTTGGGGGAGCCAGTGATCTACCTCAGAAGTTCAGTGATCTACCGGTAGATCACGAGCTATCTGTTGGACGTGCCTGCCCTACAACATTTTACAAAACCCCAAGTCTTCACGTTCCTTTAATGTCACCAATCACTAAATCCTGCCTCAGTAATGCTTCCTGCCCCATGTTACTGATATCCTGAGGTAAAATTAATAGAAAATCTGCATTATATTTAAGCTTTACTATAGAGCTGTTAATTTTCATATTCCTTCTGCTGTTGCTCACCAAGGGAATTCAGAGGCTTGTAGAGCTATGCTTGTTGTTCTGAATTCTGTGTTGGGGTTTTTTTTGGGGGGGGGTGGAAGTTAAGAAACAAGCATCAAGCAACTGTCTTGTCTGTTTCAAGGTTGCAAGATGAATGTTTAGCAGTCCAGGAAGAAGAAAGAAAACGATTGTCTCAAGATTTTTCTTTGTAGCATTCACTGTTGATTGTTGTTTTATGGTACAAAGAGAATGACAAGTTTCCCAGTGTGAGAACTGACCTCTTATTATATGTATATGTACATGTACATACATAGTTATTTGTAGACCTCAAAATAAAAATAAATAAATAGTGTGCATTGAACAGAGTAGCTTTTCTTTCAAGTCAGCCTCTCTTACCCAGAAAGCTCAGTGACATGTGGCTGTGTTGAGGTCAAGTTCGTAGGCAATTTAGGTCTTAGATATTTATGGTTAGATTTGTAGTGGCAGAGGGCAAGAAATATGATGGACAAATTCATTAGACTTCCTTTTACCATCCAACAAGTGAAGTGCTCTTAATCTTAAGCAGTATTACTTGATTCCTCTTATTGAAGTGAATAGCTCCAGAACAACTGCTTGAGTTTAGATCTTTAACCTTGATTCATGTGGGTGTGCAGTAATGGCATAACAGCTGCCCAATGCCACTTCTGAATACATAAAATTTATCTGAATAAATAAAATTATAAATGGGACCTCACTGGAGAATAAACATAGCAGCAGCATTTATGAAACTGAGAGATACCAGTCCATTTATTTTAAGGCAACTAGGCCATGAGGGAAGCTGGAATCCAAAAGAAAAGCCAGCATCTAGACCATTCCTAGAAATGAACCAGCTGTCTATGGCTGACCAAGGAGCAAATGATTTACGATAATATGTTTGTTTTTCAAACCTGTGGAAAGTCACAACCAGAGAGCAGTGAACTCAATTTGTAGCCCAGCTGTTTGAGGGAAGTCAAACCACAGGTAGTCAGGCACCGAGAGTCGTATGCTAGCTCATTACTGCCTTAGGATTTCTAGTTGCTGAGTGCTTCAGGAGAATAATTGGTAGCACTACTGAGCTCATTTATTTCAGCTTTTTCCCAAGATCCATGTGCCAAGATGCTGTCCGAAGCTAATAAAATCTTATTTTGCTTGTTCAAGATCTGCCTGCCACCCTCAGGATAGGTTCACTGAATAATGAACTTCTGTAACACGGAAGGATTAGAAACTGAACAAACAAGTTAACTTTAAGAAAAACTGCTTCGTTACTTAGGGCTATAGCCACGTATTGCTCACAACAACTACATCGTTTTAAAGCTGTTTTCTGAGCACTGACCCTTCATGTATGTACAGAAACCTCCAAAGAGGTAAAGATTTACCTTTCATTTCCATGTCAATGACTGCGGAAATGAGAGGGAAATGAGAGGTCGCACAGGGGAGCGAGTTCACGAGAAGCTTTATCAAGGAAAGGAAATAGAATAGGGGTACAGTCATTTAATTGTTTACATTAAAAATAACTAATAAAATAAAGCCCTCCAAAATAGCTAACAACAGCAGTTAAATAATATATAGAAAACAATAAAACATTCAAATTACGGCAACAAGTGAAGCAATAGAAGTGAAAACCATCAGCACCACCTGCAGTGGGAGAGAGTTCCCAAGATGGGCTTTACCACTGAAACAGCACTTTATCTGTGAACCGCTGAGACCTCTGGGTATAGGGCAGTATATGAATTCAATAATAAATAATAATACCTGATATCCACCCAGAGAGAGTGTTCCCTGGAAAGAGGGCTTGATTGTTAAACCACTCTGTAAACTATAGCTCCGTGAGAGGAATAGGGATCTCCTAGTGACTCTCAGCACCCCTGACAAACTTTAGTTCCCAGGATTCTTTGGTGGGAAGTCATGACTGTTTAAAGTAGCATGATACTGTATAGTGCAGATGAGGCCTAATGAAGGAATATGCATACAACCCAGTACAACACCTGATCCTCACTGTTGGTGTTGGAATTTTGCTGTGTTTTTTAAAAAAATGATATTTATTAGAAGTTTAAAGATTACAGAAAAAAGAAAAAAAGAAAACAATAGAAAATTTAACAGAACATACCTTACAATACATAAAAAGAAAAACATAGAAGAACAATACAAGACAACAAAAAGAAACAAAAACATTAAAACACACATCCAATATTCCATATCTTTACCTTTCATTTACTTGTTTCATCAACCTCCTCACACCTCCCTTTTTTGTATTCTAGTTCAATTAGCTATTTCAGCAAATTCTTTCCATCTTTCTCAATTTTTGTTCTATAATTTATCTTAACAGTCTAACCTTAATTTTTTCCATTTTGGCCCATTATCAATCAGTTTTTACTTAATTCTTTATTACATTTCTGCTAAAGCCATATAGCTTCATTCCAGCATCCTTCTAACATTCATTAATTTTGCAATATTTCTGTAAATATACTTTACATTTTTTCCAATCTTCTTCCACCAACTCTTCTCCCTGGTCTCGGATTCTGCCAGTCATTTCCGCCAATTCCATGTAGTCCATCAGCTTCATCTGCCATTCTTCCCTGGTGGGTAGATCTTGTGTCTTCCAATACTTTGCGATAAGTATTCTTGCTGCTGTTGTGGCATACATAAAAAAAGTTCTATCTTTCCTTGGCACCAATTGGCCATGTTGGTGTTGGAATTTTGGTAGAAATAAAAGCTATAGGTATAAAAAAAAGAATTCCTGGATGCCTAGATTCAGGTTTAGGGCAAGTACTCCCTAGCAGAGATTTAAATTCACAAAAAATGCAGCAAAGTAAAGTTTGAAAACATAGGCTGCTGGACTTTTTAAATATCCCCTTCTAAATTGCTTCCAAAGTTTCCCTCTTCCCTTAGCATAGAAAGAGGTCATACAATTGGGAGGTTAAAAATGGTTTACTTACAAACTCTTCTTAAGTTTGTAGTGCTTCATTGTCTCAAAACTCTCAGCTGGAAGTCTAGCAACGCACAATTATCATCATTAATATCATCACCATCATCAGTATGTGTTGAACTCACTGCACTTTCCCTTGGAACTTCAAAGTAGAGAGGAAACAGAAACTCTACTCTGCAAACCCAAACCATTTATTACTGCTCTCATTTCTGACATATTTATGATTCTTTAATAAGGTCTATTATTTTGTAAAAAAAAATAACTTGGTGCCAGGCTTTTAACTCTGCAATCTTGTTTTACCACCCTCCCCAAAACTACACGTATCCACAACAATTCCATAGAGGGCTGTAATTTCTGGAGGTTTTGAATATAGAGATTAAAGGATTGTCACATGGAATGATCTATTTTTTCAAAGTACAACTATAACAGCTAATTAAACAATTGTGCGGACAACAGGCTGAGGCTATAATTAAGAAAAGTCCCTCTGCATTAGTTCAAATACTGGTCATCTTTACTAAGGAGGCATGCTGGCATATCATGTGTTTTATTTTGAAAACCCTTTAAACTTCTACAATTCTGATTTCCAGGCATTTTGTTGTTGCTGCTAAAAGGTGATCTGGAAATAATACAGTTTAATGATTTTTTTTTTCTGGGTATCTTTCATTGGCACTGCAGGTTTCATTGCTTGCTGCTTAGTTTATTCAGCTTAATATTTGAGAGCAACTAGGTATCATATTTATTCATGTATACCCTATCTGTCTTCCTGAAACTCAAGGCCACATCCATGGGGGTCCCAGGGGGTCTCCCATGAAAGCAATGACCAGACTCAGGCTGCTTAGCTTCAGTAAAGTCTGAGGTTATACGCTGCAGCCACCTTGCTAAAAGTTAGAGAGGTCTGGGTTTGTTCTGTCCCTGCTGCATGGCAGACCACCTGGGAACTCAGTGCACATACCATGGAGGAAGAAAGGCAGAATATAAATATGCTAAAGAAACTAATATCATGTACCTTCAGGCCATACAGTAGAGGCAGTTTCCTTAGTTGTATGGTCCCCTCCACCTTTCCTTTGGCATTTTAATTCTGTTAACTATGGCTGCAATGGGGTTTGCTTCTGAGTAGACATGGTTAGACTTGCTGTAATGCTGCAACAGAAAGTGAGCAGGCTTGAAGAGCTGGAGTAGATCCATGGCTCATTCATGTGATAATACAAATTCTGACGGTATCTCCATGTTCTGCAGCACAAAGCTGAAGAAATACTAATGAACCCCCACCTCTCACAATCAGAACAAAAAAGGTAGGGGGATAGGGTTTTTTTTCCCTCTCCAGACAGACATGTTTCAATGATAGTTCATTGCCATTAAGAAGCAGACAGATTCGCCTGCTTCTAATATGAATGTGTACCCTTTGTTTGATGTAAAGTATTTGGCGAGTGGTCATTTAAATGGATGCTCACAGCAGGCTTGACAGAAACTGAGGCATTCTTCTCCATTACATAGGCAGAAAGGGATCTCAGTTAATGAGATACCACAGATACCACAAGGCTATTTTGTTACACTGATAAGTATTTTAGCTTAATCATAAGATTCATTTTAATGGAAAAAATAACGGTCTTCCCCATAATTGCAGGACTCTGTCACACATCTAAGACACAGGGTTTGGTTGCTGTTTTTTAGAAAAGAAAAAAAGAAAAGAAAAGAGGCACATTCTCCCTGCAGAGAAATGTTAAGAGAATTTCACATTCTCCCTCAAGAATACATCCAGCCCAGTGCTCCCCTACTTTGCCCTTCAGAAATAGAGAAAATTTTGAGATGCCATTTTCACTCTGCCTTACATAAAAGTCATGTCAGGAAATGAGACAACCCTAGAAATAAATACCCCCCTCCCTTTATGGATACAGGTTATGATAGAGCAAAATTCTTGTGCCCAAGAGCACACTATCCCTGGTGCTGAAATTGCAAAGGTTCCTCTTCCAGCACCCAGTGGGAACTTGCTTCTGTGAGGGGATTTTCTTCAGGAGCCTGAGAAACTCACTCCTGGTTGAAATGAGTTCCTTGCAAGAGAATTGTTAAAATAAATGAAATAATGAATATAAAGTGCTTAACATCCTTTTATGAAGGGTTCCAAAGCCATAGTTGTTGTTGTTGTTTTTCATGTACGAATTTATATGTAAATTTTAAAAAACCTAAAATATATATTTTGAGGCGAGAGGGTGGTGATGGCAGCAGCCCAGCCGGCACAGCAAAAAGTGAGTCTAATGATGTGACTCAGATGGTTGTCATAACAACTGTTTTGAAACTGCTTTTGTTCGTAATAAACTCAATTCCAGCTTTGTCCACAGCTTTTTATAAACGGGTAAGTATGAGATTGCTTTACAGAAGAGATTGCTTTTTTAACCCCACAGTGTATCTTTTAAACATGTACAAAATCTCTAAGAAAGATGCTTGTCACTGTTCAGAACAATAAAAAATTTAATGAATACCTCAGGCTCTGCCACACGGGCCCCAAATTCCCAGCCCACACACAAGGCACCAAGAATGTTCAAACAGAGCTCAGCACCTAGGATTTTTAAAAAGATGCCTCTCAAAACAGGGGAAAGGTATATTTCTCAACTAGGTGATTTGTCACTTTGTGTGTGAGAGAGACTAAGATGCAAATGAGATGTAACTATTATCAATAAATAAAATGCACCAAACACATAAAATGTCCATTACTGTCTTATTTCTCCCATAGAATGTAACCCTGAATGGTTTCTGAGGAGAAAGGATTGCCTATGATTTGTGAATCTTGTTTATTTTAAAAAACAATTTATTTAATTGTTTGTTTGTTTTTATTTAAGCCATTTATATACGGTGGTACTCCTGGTTACGAACTTAATTTCGTTCTTAACCTGAAACAATTCTTAACCTGAGGTACCACTTTAGCTAATGGGGCCTCCCGCTGCTGCCGTGCAATTTCTCTTCTCATCCTGAGGTAAAGTTCTTAACCCGAGGTACTACTACCAGGTTAGCGGAGTCTGTAACCCAAAGTGTTTGTAACCTGAGGTACCACTTTAGTGCTTAACTACAATATTTTCTAAGTAGTTTGATGTATTAACGTTATTGACTGATTAGCCTTGGCGTCTCAAATTTCAGCAACACCCTCTTTTGATGCTAAAATTCAGTGCCTCCCACCTATCACACTCCATTCTAAATGATAGTTGTAGCATCCTTGCAGCATCCCTGAGGCTCAGCACCCAGGTCGACCAAACTGGTCGTGCTCCCCTAAATCCGCCTCTGATTTAACAAAATGTATATACTGCTTACTCCACAGAAGACCTCTAAGGACAATCTAAAATATTCATTTAAAACATTGATAAAAGCAAACATTAAAAGGAAGTTAACATCTAACAAAACCAGCAGTTTTAAAGCAATTATACGTTTTAGAAAAATACATGTTATACTTACATGCCTGTAGTTTCATTCTCTGTTGTGAGCTGCCCTGTGATCATTTCGTGACAAAGGCTGATTTACATTTTACAAATATAATACAAGATCCTGTAATAAAACATTCTGGCACCTCGGCAGGGCCTGGTGAAAAGAGACAGAGACTAGGAGCCCTCAGGAAATGTGACGTGTATGATATGCATGTTGTGCAGGAATGGCCGCTCACTGCCTTCCCGGGGGCGATGTTTGCAGCCCCTCATGCTCCAGCCTCTTTCCTCTTGCTGCACACACTGGTTGTTGCAGGGAATCATAGAATCTTAGAATCATAGAGTTGGAAGAGACCACAAGGGCCATCGAGTCCAACCCCCTGCCAAGCAGGAAACACCATCAGAGCACTCCTGACATATGGTTGTCAAGCCTCTGCTTAAAGACCTCCAAAGTAGGAGACTCCACCACACTCCTTGGCAGCAAATTCCACTGTCGAACAGCTCTTACTGTCAGGAAGTTCTTCCTAATGTTTAGGTGGAATCTTCTTTCTTGTAGTTTGGATCCATTGCTCCGTGTCCGCTTCTCTGGAGCAGTAGAAAACAACCTTTCTCCCTCCTCTATGTGACATCCTTTTATATATTTGAACATGGCTATCATATCACCCCTTAACCTCCTCTTCTCCAGGCTAAACATGCCCAGCTCCCTTAGCCGTTCCTCATAAGGCATCGTTTCCAGGCCTTTGACCATTTTGGTTGCCCTCTTCTGGACACGTTCCAGTTTGTCAGTGTCCTTCTTGAATTGTGGTGCCCAGAACTGGACACAGTACTCCAGGTGTGGTCTGACCAGAGCAGAATACAGTGGCACTATTACTTCCCTTGATCTAGATGCTATACTCCTATTGATGCAGCCCAGAATTGCATTGGCTTTTTTAGCTGCCGCGTCACACTGTTGGCTCATGTCAAGTTTGTGGTCAACCAAGACTCCTAGATCCTTTTCACATGTACTGCTCTCAAGCCAGGTGTCACCCATCTTGTATTTGTGCCTCTCATTTTTTTTGCCCAAGTGCAATACTTTACATTTCTCCCTGTTAAAATTCATCTTGTTTGTTTTTGCCCAGTTCTCTAATCTGTCAAGGTCGTTTTGAAGTGTGATCCTGTCCTCTGGGGTGTTAGCCACCCCTCCCAGTTTGGTGTCATCTGCAAATTTGATCAGGATGCCCTTGAGTCCATCATCCAAGTCATTGATAAAGATGTTGAATAAGACCGGGCCCAAGACAGAACCCTGTGGCACCCCACTAGTCACTCTTCTCCAGGATGAAGAGGAACCATTGATGAGCACCCTTTGGGTTCGGTCAGTCAGCCAGTTACAAATCCACTGAGTGGTAGCATAGTCAAGACCGCATTTTACCAGCTTCTTTACAAGAATATCATGGGGCACCTTGTCAAATGCTTTGCTGAAATCAAGGTAGGCTACATCCACTGCGTTCCCTTCATCTACCAGGCTTGTAATTCTGTCAAAAAACGAGATCAGGTTAGTCTGACATGACTTATTTTTCAGAAATCCATGCTGACTATTGGTGGTCACAGCATTCCTTTCTAGGTGCTCACAGACTGTTTGCTTAATGATCTGCTCCAGAATCTTCCCTGCTATTGATGTCAGACTGACTGGGCGGTAATTATTTGGGTCCTCTCTTTTCCCCTTTTTGAAAATAGGAACAACATTTGCCCTCCTCCAGTCTGCCGGGACTTCGCCTGTTCTCCAGGAATTCTCAAAGATGACTGCCAGTGGTTCTGAGATCACATCTGCCAGTTCTTTTAATACTCTTGGATGCAGTTCATCTGGCCCTGGAGACTTGAATACATCTAATCTAGCCAAATATTCTTGTACTATCTCCTTAGTTATTCTGGGCTGTGTTTCCTTTGCTGAATCATTTGCTTCAAATTCTTCAGGTCGGGCATTGTCTTCTTTATCGGAGAAGACTGAGGCAAAGAAGGCATTGAGGAGTTCAGCCCTTTCTGTGTCCCCTGTTTGCATTTCACCATCTTCTCCTCTGAGTGACCCCACTGTTTCTTTGTTCTTCCTTTTGCTACGAACATACCCATAAAAGCCTTTTTTGTTGCTTTTAACCTCTCTAGCAAGCCTGAGTTCATTCTGTGCTTTAGCTTTTCTGACTTTGTGTCTACACGTGCTGGCTATTTGTTTGAATTCCTCTTTGGTGGTTTCCCCCCTTTTCCATTTTTTGTATACATCCTTTTTTAATCTTAACTCAGTTAAAAGTTCTTTAGATAGCCACCCTGGTTTCTTTAGGCACCTTCCATGTTTTCGTCTCATTGGTATTGCCTGACGTTGTGCTTTTACTATCTCCGTCTTAACAAACTCCCAGCCATCATGAACTCCCTTTCCTTTTAGTATTGCTGTCCATGGGATCTCACCCAGCACTTCCCTAGGTTTTATGAAGTCGGCTTTCTTAAAGTCAAGAAATTGAGTCCTAGTATGCTTGGCTGCTACTGTCCGCTGTATAGTAAACTTCAGAAGAGCATGATCACTCGCGCCTAATGATCCTTCCACATCTACCCCACTAACCAGGTCATCAACATTGGTTAGGACCAGGTCTAAAATGGCTGTTCCTCTTGTTGCTTCTCCCACTTTCTGGACAATGAAGTTGTCTGCAAGGCCAGTGAGGAATCTGTTTGACCTTATGCTCTTGGCTGAGTTTGACGTCCAACAAATATCCGGGTAATTGAAGTCCCCCATTACTACTATCTCCCTTCCTTTTGCATGCTTGGCCATCTGTTCCAGGAAGGCATCATCTATGTCCTCCGTTTGGCTTGGGGATCTATAGTAAACTCCCACAATGAGGTCTCTGTTATTCTTCTCTCCCTTAATTTTGACCCAAATGCTCTCACTTTGGCTTTGAGGTTCTAAATCTTGGATCTCTTCACAGGTATACACACCCCTGACATATAACGCCACTCCTCCTCCTTTCTTGTCTGGTCTGTTTCTCTAAAATAGATTGTATCCCTCCATTATTACATTCCAATCGTGGGACTTATCCCACCAGGTTTCAGTGATGCCTATTATGTCATATTTAGTTTGCTGTACCAAGAGCTCAAGCTCATCTTGTTTATTTCCCATGCTTTGCGCATTAGTGTACAGACATTGAAGTCCATTAATCATTCCCCCGTGTCTCTTATTTAAGGATTTTTTCCTCCCTCCACTAGGTCCGCGTGCTGTTTGCTCCATTTGGTCTATGACATTTGGATGATCATCTTCATTAATTGATAGACTCCTACCTTCAGGAGCACTGTCTCCCTCCCCCACATTAGTCAGTTTAAAGCCCTCCTGATGAGGTTTCTGAGATTTTTGGCAAAAACATTTCTCCCAACCGTTGTGAGGTGCAGCCCATCACTTGCCAGAAGTCCATCTTCAAGAAACTGCAGTCCGTGATCTAAGAATCCAAACCGTTCCTGTTTACACCATTTGCGAAGCCAGCTGTTCACTTCCACTATTTTCCCCTCTCTCCCTGGGCCACGTCGTTCAACTGGGAGGACAGACGAGATGACAATTTGTGCATTTAGTTGCTTCAATTTCCTGCCGAGAGCCTCGTAGTCTCTTTTGATCTTCTGGAGGCTATTGCTTGCAGTGTCATTGGTTCCCACATGAACCAAGAGGAAGGGGTATTCGTCAGTGGGTTTTATGATTCCTTGCAGTCGTTCAGTTACATCTTGGATCTTAGCCCCGGGGAGACAGCACACTTCCCGAGACATCTTGTCAGGCCCACAGATCACTGCTTCTGTTCCCCTCAGTAGGGAATCCCCTATCACCACTACACGCCGCCTCTTGGGTTTGGTCGGGGTTCTTCCGTGAGCTGTCCGTTCCAAGGTCGCCTGCACATTCCCTGAGGGAATTCCCCATGCCCTGGGGCTGGGCATGGATTCCCACCAAAAGTGCCCACTGAGGCCGTCCAGTTAGTGGCACTGCCAGGGCGGAACATTGCTGGCTGGCCAGGCCAGGCAGCAACACTTTTAAAGGCCCACCGCACTGTGGAATTCTTTAGTGCAGTTGGCCCAGGAGCGAGAAGAAGAGCAAAGACAGAGGAGTGGAGAGAAGAAGAGGCAAAGTAAAGAAGAGGAGCTGTACCAAATGTCAGGATCGACACACGAAACAGAGCCCAGTGCTCCCCCCCTGGGTGCTTCAAGCCAGTCCTATACTTATGGGGGCTAGCCATTTTTTTTGCCCTGGGTGAAACCTTCAGGAGTGCCACTGAGGCTCTCAGCCTGTGTGTGTTCATGTCTGCAAATGCACGTGGGTTGGTGTGCTGAACCTGGTCTTTGACCCGGGTGAAAGAAAGTCTACTTTCACCTCTGTTCAAGCAGCAGCACAGGAGAGGGCATGGAGCCCATTGGCGGTGAAGACAGAGAGAAACCTCTGAGCTGAAATCACGGGCGGTTTGTGTGGGTATGGCAGCTCCAGTCACAACAGAGAGATCTGAGAAACAGCCAGGTCTCAGAACCAAATGAAATGTTATCAATATGGAAAAAGAACATGTGGACTTAAACCTACCGTACTTCTGGGTCTTCCCCACGTAGTACGCATGCATGCACAATGCACACAGGCTCTGCCTTTCTGAAACTAACATCCCATTTTTCCTTAAAATGTATACGCTTTTTGAAGACAAAACAAAAATATACAGCAAAAGATAGTGCATAGGATTTCAACATACGATAACCAAATAACAGCAGTGAAGCTTTGTAGAAGGCACAAAAAGTACACGAGACAGCCCTGGAATCAAATGAGCACAGTGCCTCATTGCTTTTTTAAGCAGCTGCCAGCAGGGTACTGCATATAAAACCAAAAGAAAAATACAACATGAAGCTGTGGAATCTGTCTCTCTCATCCAGCTTTTGGAAACAACTACATTTTCTTTCCTTGCCAATGAAACCACAGACAAAATTGTTGCCAAATCTTTAATTAAAATTTGGTAGAGGTATTGGATGCTAGGAATAAAATTGTTCTGTGGGCTATCCTCAGCCAATGAACTTCCAGCTGATTTCTGCCCCCCCCCCAACAAAACACAATAACAGGTTCATTGCTGATAGCCAGAAACTTTGGATACATCAAGATTGTGTAAAGAAGGGCCAGAAATGCATAGAAGCAGGAAGACAGGAGTCACAGATTTGGGGTAGTTTACCACATTATAGCTTGGTTTGCACATAATGCTGAACACAAACAAATCTTTGTTTTAATAAGTCAGTATATGTATGAACAGAGGCCTTTTAATTTGGTTTGATATTGGTGTGCTGCTCAGATCATTTTATAATATAGTCCAGGCATCCCCAACCTTCGACTTGTAGTGTTTTGGACTACAATTCCCATCATCCCTGACCACTGGTCCTGTTAGCTAGGGATCATGGGAGTTGTAGGCCAAAGCATCTGGAGGGCCGCAGGTTGGGGATGCCTGGTATAATCTGTATTATTGTTTGTTTGTTTTTTAAATTAATGTGAGCAGCTCTGAGAGCCCTTTCGCTGAAAAGCTGAGTAAAAAAGCTGGAAAAACCCCATTCCATGCCCAATAAGTACGGGATGCTTTTGCCCAGTGGCACTGTGGCCCATAGATTGCAGCAAAATCCTGGGCAAGGCTTTGCCCAATATCTTCCCTGTGTGATGGGCTCACAGGAAAAAAGCTGTCTGATGAGCCCTTGCTGAAGAGGGGAGGGAAAAGCCTATATAAGACTGGAGCTCACAGCCATTTTGCTCTGAGAGCTTTCCACCCGCCCAGCCTTCACTGAGCAATTTTGGTCACTGGTTGACAGGGCTAGAAATGACACACACACACCCCAACCTGATTGGCACTTGGTTTTTTCTCCTTTCTCTCTGTGAAATCATGGCTTTCCTCTGTTAAATAGAAGAACATTGTATGAGGGTGGAAATGATATTGGTCAGGATTAATACAGTATAGGGGCCTATAAGGGGCCTAAGGGGAGGATTGATCACGGCAAACCCAAGCGTGGGTTCGGTATCTGCCTGGTTGGAATCTGAACCCTGGTCCTCCAATGAGACCTCGCTTGCTTGGCTTGCACCACGACAAGGTTCAACACTGGCCGACTCACACGGAATAGGTTTGGAGTGATCCAAACCCAGCGGATCCATTCCATCAACATGGGGCTTGTGGAATGATGATCTGATCGCGAGACCCAATGCCATGCCAACCCTTTCCCTGCCTGCGGCTGTCATTAAATATTTGACTTGATTTTATCCCATCACCGTTGTACAGTCTGGTTATTTTGTTGCCCTCATGGGTCACATAATGTGTTGGTTTCTGCTCTCTTCACTGTGCAGCGAAGTGCTTGTCACAAGACAATGTTTACATTCCACAGTCAGAGTACTGTTGGGTTTTCCCACGGGAATGGGAGGCTGGATGTGACGTACACTGGTTTCCTGTTTTTCACTGTTCTCTCGGTGTTCTTCATTCCGAGGACAACGCAGCACAAGGCAATGGTCTCACGTTTCACTCCAAAGGTTGCAAAGGTCCAGAAGACGTCTAGATCTTTCTTCGTTGTTGATTCAGCAGCTACCCACCACATGTGCAACGATAAGAGACTGTTCGTGTCTTTTACACCGCAGGAAGGTGCGATTCACCAGGCGGATGACCACACGATCCCCAGTCAAGGCTATGGAACTGTTGTACTTCACAGTTTGGACTTAGAAATACAGGATGTACTTTATGTTCCAGATGCCACACACAATCTTCTAAGTGTGATGCAGCTGAATGAACGGAACATTGACGTTTCCTTCAAGAACAAGAAATGCACCATCACAAAGAAAGACGATTATGTATTGCATGCTGAATGTGTTGATCGTTTGTTTGTTTTGTATTATGATGATGTTGTGCAGAATGATACTTGTTGCATTGCAGGTTCTAACAAAAGTTTGCATGCAGGATGTATTCATGATTTTCACAGGAAATTTGGTCATTTGCATTTTGAGGCAGTATCTAAAATGCCTGCCTTGGTTGAAGGTATGACTATTAAACCCTGCAGGTACCACATGAAGTGCAAAGCATGCGCAGCAAACAAGGTGAAAATGGCTGCAAAAGGTAAGGTGTCTAGTAGGCAAGCTACAGAACCATACCAGATTGTTCATGCTGATTTGGTTGGTCCACTATCGCCCTCTTTGGGTGGAAATAGGTTCTTCATGGTTCTCATTGATGCATTTTCCAGGTATATTTACGTGTACAATCTCAAGCAGAAATCAGAGGCTTTTCCAAGGTTCAAGGAATTCTGTGCTTGGTTGGAAAATGTGCATGGTAAGAAGATAAAAATTCTTTTCACAGATCGCGGGGGAGAATTCACTTCTCAGCAGTTTGAAGCTTTTCTGACTGAGAAAGGAATTCAACACGATTTGTCCAGTCCTCGCTCGCCATGGCAGAATGGGCTTTGCGAAAGGGCAAATCAGACATTGCTTCAAGGGTTAAAAACCTTGCTGCATGATGCCAATCTTCCAGAGAGTTATTGGGCCGAAGCTCTCTCGTGTTTTATTTACAGTTACAATCGCAGGTTATCTTCAGCGATTGGTTGTACCCCCTATGAGAAGATGTTTGGCAAGAAACCATACATCAAACACATGAAAATATTTGGTTCTGACATGTGGATTCACTCACCACAAAGCTCCAAGTTAGGCAAACGTGGATTGCATGGTATCTTTCTAGGTTATCAGAAAGGTTCTTACAGAATAATGATGACTGACTCTAAGACAATTAGGCTCACAAGAAGTGTTGAGTACAATGCCAAGTGGGGGGAGAATGTGGGAATTTTCCAATGTTATCCTGATGACAGTGATGAGACTGAGGATAAGCAGCAACAACAACCCACACCCACTGATGAAGGTTCTGATTCTGAGTCTGAAACTGAATCGGATAATTCAGAGGATTTCAAGAGTGCGAAAGCCTCTATGCGACCCTCTGAAAGCTCTGATCAGGAATTGGAAGAACCATTGTTCACAATAGGTCACTTTTCTCCTAAGAAGGAAGAGGAGAGTGTTGAAGACCAAAGGCTAATTCGCAGGTCACAAAGAGCCACAAAAGGCAGACCTCCAAAGAGATTTGCTGATGAATTTGCAAAGACAGCAGTAGCAGCTGTTAAAAGCTCCAAGAAGGTATTTGAACCTTCAAGTTTCTAAGAAATCCAGGATTTGGATTCTAAGGAAGCTGAGCCATGGTTAAACGCCATGAAGGCTGAGCTTGATTCCTTAGAAAGGAACAAAACTTGGGAGCTAGTTCCAGTAGTTCCAGGAATGAAACTGCTTGGAAGCAAATGGGTCTTCAAAGCGAAGACTGATCAAAATGGCAAGATAGTCAGACACAAAGCCAGATTGGTAGCCAGAGGTTTTGCACAGGTACCAGGTGAAGACTATCACGAGACCTACTCACCCACGGTGAGGTATGAGAGCATTAGGCTTATGCTCAAGCTAGCTGCAGAGGAGAATCTACACATTAGTCACCACGATGTAAATACAGCGTTTTTGTACGGATCTCTAGGTGAATCACTTTATATGCTTCCACCTGATGGCGTACAGGTAAAACAGGGATTTGTTTGTGCTCTGAAGAAGTCCCTTTATGGTCTCAAACAAAGTGCACGGTGTTGGCACACAAAACTCACTGAAGCATTGTTTTCTCTAGGTTTTCAGCAAGGAAAAGCTGATCCATGTGTGTTTGTCAAAGAGGAGGGGCAAAAGAAGCTGTATTGTTTATTTTATGTTGATGATATTTTATTCTTTTGGAAAGATGTCACAATGTACAATAACGCCCTAGCTCAACTGAAAGAGCACTTTGACATGAAAGATCTTGGTGAGGTAAACAACTACCTATCTCTGGAAATAGAGAAAGATCAAAGTGGTAACATTCTAGTACACCAGTCACTGAAAATTGCTGATGTGTTAAGCAAACTAAACCTGATGCATGCTAACCCTGTAGACACACCGATGACAACAGGTTATCAGGTAGAAGACACTGAAGAAGCATTTTCTGACACTACACTATACAGAAGTGTGCTAGGTAAGCTAAACTTCATTGCCAGATGTTCAAGACCTGATATTGCTGTTAGCTGTAATTTGCTAAGCAGACAAGTCAACAATCCTACTGTTAAGGATTGGAAAGCTCTGAAACGCATAGCACGCTATTTGAAAGGCACTATGCATTACAGACTGAGATTTAACAATCAAAAGTCTGGTGGTCTTGAGATTTTTGCAGATGCAAGTTTTGGAAGTGACACTACAGACAGGAAATGTACGTCTGGAGTTTGCTACATGTACAATCAGGGTCTATTTGATTGGTCATGCAAGAAGCAAACAACAATTAGCTTAAGTACTTGTGAAGCTGAACTGAATGCACTGTCTTATTCACTTAAGGATTGTGAATGGTTGTTACAATTGTGCAAAGACTTGAAAATTCCTGTCAAATGTCCAATCCAGGTTTACCAGGACAACAAAGCATGTTTGGCTTTGCTGAATTCGGAAGGTTGTAAGCAAAGCACGAAGCACTTGCAATTGAAGGTGCAACATGCTAGGGAACATATTCAGAAGGGACTCGTAACGGTGTCCTATATGCCAGGTAATGAAATTCCTGCTGATGTATTGTCCAAGATTGTATCAAGGGATCAACACTGTACCTATGTACAGAAGTTGGGTTTGTACTGATATTGTACGAACACGCTGCCCAGTGATGTTCACGGAAAGGGGGAGGATGTTGGTTTCTGCTCTCTTCACTGTGCAGCGAAGTGCTTGTCACAAGACAATGTTTACATTCCACAGTCAGAGTACTGTTGGGTTTTCCCACGGGAATGGGAGGCTGGATGTGACGTACACTGGTTTCCTGTTTTTCACTGTTCTCTCGGTGTTCTTCATTCCGAGGAGAAGGACGTTTGCTTCTCTGCTCCCGCAGAGGCAAGATGCATGTTTGTGATTTCTCAATACTGAACTGAAAATAAAGCAACTTTAAGCATGTGGCACGTACTGTTCGTCATTCCGTTGTGCACAGGACTCTGCAATAACAACATAATGTGCCTGCCTGGTCCATAAATAAATGCAATCCATGCTGGTTTCATGGGTTCCACCCCACACATAAAAGTGTTTTCTGAATAGAAGTGCTAGAAGATTTTCAGTATATGACCGGCAAATAGGCGGGCATGTCTCTCAAAGTAAACTGTGATACTGCTAACCTGCCAAGGCATATCAAAGTTATCCAATGATAATAATGATAATAATAATAATAGGTAGTGGGGTGGAAAAAAATTGAAGACTTTTCTCCTGCTGAAAAGGAGCAAGTAAATATAAGATAAGACAGATTCAGAAATGTGACACCTTAGAAGTCAACCTGTTCTTCTTGTTCATAGATCAGTAAGTGCTTCTGAACCTACGCCATCAATTTCTGAAACAGGATTTTGGAGAAAAGATATGAGAGATGGTTTTAATGATTCAAGGCATTCTAAAGCTAGTACTGTTTACTTTCATTCTGCAGAAATATCCCTGGAAACCCTAACCACCAGCCTAGAGAGAAATAGAGAAAAACCGCATATATCAAGGTTTGCCGTTTAGTGTGGCCAGTAACATCCAAGCAATTTTTTTATGCTTGCATGAGTGTTTGCATGAGTATGCGTGGGGATTTATTTATGATACACAGACATCAGAAATGCATTTCAATTTCTCCAATGAAATTTCAGGTTCTGTGGGGAAACAGGATCAAAAGAAGACAGAAGTAACTTCTCACACAAGTTTCAAACAGGGTGGCAACTTATGCATCATGGAAATATTTGACTATAATTTACATATGTTAATTGCATAAATGTAAATTTAGAAGTAAATGACTATAATTTAAGTAGAAATACAACAGATCTCACCATAGTAGGGAAGACTGTGAGCAGGAGACCTATGTGCCTGCCCAGTCGACTTTTCAGATTATGCGCTCCCGCTGTTCGGTCCCAGCGCCTGCCCACCTAGCAGTTCGAAAGCACCCCCGGGGGCAAGTAGATAAATAGGTACCGCTTACCAGCGGGAAGGTAAACGGCGTTCCGTGTGCGGCTCTGGCTCGCCAGAGCAGCGATGTCACGCTGGCCACGTGACCCGGAAGTGTCCCCGGACAGCGCTGGCCCCCGGCCAATAAATGTGAGATGGGCGCACAAACCCCACAGTCTGTCAAGACTGGCCCGTTCGGGCAGGGGTACCTTTACCTTTACCTTTATATATATAGAGAGAGAGAGAATATCCAAAGAAGGGCACATGGCCATGATCTAGGAGGTATGTGTATGAGGTTGGTTGGGTTTTTTAAAGTCCCATTGCACACTGCAGACTCAACAGGTAGTGTGCTAACAGGTGTGTGCCTAATTAAACAGAGCTACAGTAGCCCAGTAGGAAGGCTTAACCCCATGTCCAAAGATAGTGATGGGGACAGATTGGCGATGAGGCTGTTTACTTATTTAAACAATCACATCTTGCTTACCACCGTCTCTAAGCAGTCTTCAGAGATACAATACAAAAAATAAATATCAGTTCAAACTATAAAATCAAACGTCAATTAGAATGCCTGCTGGGATTTTTAAAAAGAGAGTTCAGTAGGTGCTGGATTTTTAGTAGGGAGGGAGGCCTGTCTGGCCTCAGCTGGGAAGGAGTTGGGCCCACAATACTAAACACACACCCCCTGGTGGAGACAAGCCATGCACCAGAGCCATGAGGGACTACTCACAGTGACACTCCCCTGAAGACCTCAGTGATTGGGGAGGGATATAAGGAAAGTGGCCCTTGCTGAACTAATTAGGCACTTAGGCAAGACTTGTGTTGGTAATGTTAGCAACAACATTTGGGGTGGTCGCATCCAACTCCTGTTACTAATGATGCTGCAAACTAAAGCAACCCCCAATAACTACCGATTGTCACTGGAGCTCAGGAAACGTCTGAAGGATCTTAGCAACACTGAGTACAGAATATAACCAGCAAAGGGGGGGGGGGTGAAGTAGCAAAGGCAAAGTACTGAATGAACAAGCTTCAGCAAAACCCGACTCCACATTACAACAGGTTCCCAACTGCAGACATAATGGAATTGTTCAAGATTGAACCACCAGAGCAGTTTGTTTTCCAGCCTCCTGGAATATGTCCTAAGTGGATTAGACATTTCAGCTGATTTGGGGAAGTCTCTAGTAACTTAAGGCTTAGCCTAGAACATTAGTATTCTCTGTGGGAGAACAACTTTCTCTGAAGAACACAGAAGTCAGTATAGTAATGCGGACTTCAACAATTTCATGGTCTGAAAAAAAAAGTTAACTAGTGCTGAACTAAAGCATTCACCCTTTCTATCTACCCACCTACCTACCTACCTCTTAACCTGAAACTGTTCTTAACCTGGGGTACCAATTTAACCAATGGGGCCTGCCGCTGCTGCCACGTGATTTCTGTTCTCATCCTGAGGTAAAGTTCTCAACCCAAGGTACTACTTCCGGGTTAGCAGAGTCTGTAACCTGAAGTGTTTGTAACCCGAGGTGCCTGTAACCTGAGGTACCTGTGTGTGTGTGTGTGTGTGTGTGTGTGTGTGTGTGTGTGTGTGTGTGTACACAATTCAGCACACCTGGGCTTGGTAGGAACCATTCCCTAAAGATTGTAAAATCTTGGGGGTGAGGAAGTTTTCCTCTTTTTTGTAGGAAAGCTAAGCTACTAAACCACAGGTGGTTCTGCTGTGCTCATACCCAGCTGCAGTTCCCTTTAAAACTATGGCCCAGATGCCCCTGGGAACGATGGTAGATCCTGGCCACATTCTGAAAGGGATTGTAGTGTGCGGGCTAGCTCCTGCTTGGAGTGATGACTTTTAAGTTTTTCTAAAAGGGGAGGGATAAACAACCCCCTGCAATTACCTCACCAAAGTAAGTACACCTGCACCTGAAAGTGTGGTGTTCTTTTATTCGGAACCTCAGGAGCATTGCCCCATTGCCTTCATGGTGTGTGTCCTCCTGTGGTCATGTTTTCCAAGAATCATATAATTGTAGAGCTGAATTAGGGTGGCAGATCATGCTTCAAACATTATGCAAACCCATCAATTTGTGTTGGTCAAGCAGCAGTACACGGAAGTTAAAAGGCCCTTCAAACAGAGTCAGGAGATGCTCTGTATGTTTCATCAAGGGGGTAATAAAAAGCAAGAGACAAGCCCACACAAAGCAAACACAACAAGTAGTTCTGTCAAGAGTGATGATTGCGACAGACAAGATGTAACAAGGGACAAGGCAAAACTGAAAATGCAGGACTTGCATATTCTACCTACTGTGCAGTAGTAGTATGTAAAAAAATGCAAAAAGAGGGGTCACTAAATGATGGTAATGTTGATAATGCAGTATGCTATTTATTCATGGGAATCAATGAAAACACAAAATAACTTTGGCTGATGATGGAATTTTATTTTCTTATATATTTGTATTAAAAATTTATGTCCTAATTTTCTAGGCAGAATGCCCACTCAATGTGGCATTAAACAGTACTAATTAAAGGTTGCATTCAACTCATGCACTCATATTCACTGTGTTGAGCAGAGTGTGGGGCTCATCCGCTGGGCATCCGCACTGGCCCTTCCTCCCATACGTTCAGGGAAAGGTTTGAAGAGGGCAGAGTACTCTACACAGGAAGATTGGACATCTTGGGGAAAGTCTCTTATTGTCAGACCTCCCACCACAGACATGCAAGCCCACCACAGAAGGAGTGGAGGCACTGGCAGAGGAAAAGGGGGGTGGAGCACACCGCCCTCGGCACCATCGGGGAGGGAGGTACCATTGCAGCCACCCCCGGACACGCGCTGTGCAACCCCCCCCACCGGGTTGTGCGTCAGGCTCCCACAGGCAGTGCACCATGCTCCTGGGACACGGGCGGTGTGCAATGCCCCCAGGACACATGCCACGCCCCTGCAGGCGGCACACCACACCCCCAGGACATGCACCAGCCATGCCCCCGCCTGCTCTCCACCCCCAGTGTTGGAGCATGCAGCTTTGCCACTGAGTGGTGGAAACAGACACAGGATCTGAATGCCTGAATAGTATCGCAATGATAGGATTTGGACACTCACCAGTACAGAGGACCATTACTTCCTTTTTCTGAGTACCTGCATCTCATTTTTTTAACCCCAAATCCCCACCGTAATAAACACAGAGAGAAAATGTACACCATGTGCTTGAAGATTTCACTAATCTTGGGATGGGGAAGCTGTGGCTTTCTGGACAATGATGGAATCGAATTTCCATCTTTCTGGTCATTGGCCATGCTGCCTGGGTTACATGGGAGTGGAGTCCAACAACATATAGAGGGTCAGGTTCCCCATCCCTAAGCCTTCAGCTTGGATAACAGAGATCAGCATCAACTGGCAACTGACGTAGGAAAAGACATAGCTACAGTTACATGTCATGAAACAGGCCCGTGCCTTGTCCTACCTTAACCACACACTAACATGGCATCCACAGTCGCCTTCAATTTCTCCAGCAACAACAACAAAAATAGCAAGAGGAAGGGGATTTTTTTAAAAGAAGAATTCAAGCGGATAAAATACTTTATGTACAGTCTTATAGCAAGTTATCAATTTGCATTCAGCCTTTCTCTGCATTTTTAAAGCAAATTACATGCTACTCCAACAAGCAACTTGCGTTATTAGGAGCCAAGGATATTCAAGCCTCTTGCAATTTTGCAGAGCTTTGAATCTGCACTTTCTGCCTCTGAGTAAATTAAATCTGTGCTCCCATCATCCAGCTACCTACTTTATGGTGATGACTTGAACCTGCATTTTGAAAAGCAAAAGCAACTGGTTGGCCAGTTACATACAACTTACATTTTCTCTCCTGATATAAATTTGGCTTAGAGTTAATAAATATGTAGCAATAAAATAGAGTGTAAGGGATTTTCATTTAGCTGAATGTTTTACAGAATTTGATCAGCGATTTATACAATTTATACAGCCCAGCAAGCCTGATGAGTATCTTAGAATGCAGCAGGGTAAGCTTATTAGTCACACAAAATTGAAAACAGAATTTCAGGATGAAGGTACTGATTGCTTGACAAGTGTCCTTAAAACTGAACTCTAAGGCAAAAATGTAATTGAGGCTATTAATATCTAGATGTAATACTTTTCATGGCTGATGTGACAAAATTATAGAAGTTAGCAGGCATTGGTCTGTATGAATACATTTATGAGAATGATGCTTAGCAGTTTTCCAACTATAAGTTTAATGTATGAAAACTCATGTTTGCACCCTGGTGAATCCAGTCAGATACCGTTGTGACCATCAGCTCTTGGAAAAGCCCAAGATAACTGTGCTAGTCAGAACAGTATTGGCTTAACTAGATTATTGGCTAGGTACAGTATAAAGCACAACCTACTACCGTCTTATCCATGGTGAATGAAAGACTCTGTACTTCTGAAGCAAGCAGAGGAAAAGGAACTTTCAAACATGTACTCTCTGCCTCAATAGAAAGATTATATAACTAATCCTAAGAATCCTGTGAACCGATAAAGGGTCACAATGCATCAGAATGAAAGCACATGTCACAGCTATTTCAGATAAAATTGTCGTTTGGAATATGAGTAATATCCATTATCATTATCTAGCAAATCTGAAAGAGGGAGGTGCAGAACATCTGTCAATAGTGCAACTCCAACAGGGCTTTGTGACCAAGATGTCAGATTGCTGTCCTTGAAATGCTATGTGCTACATGAAATTGTTTTCTTTCATGCATTTTTCTAATGCCATTTCGGAACACCTTATTAGGACAAACCTATCATCACAGAGAAGGCAATGACAGTGAGGATTTGAGTCCAAAGGGAGACAGGTGGAAGGAATGAAATAGATACAAAATGTGTGTTCTCTCCACTTACTTGGGCTGGTCTGTGGCACAGGCACTGTGATATGTTGAGCCTATACTTGTTTAGTCTGAATAATATAATAGTGGGTGAAGGGAGTAATTAGTAGAATATACAGTATTTACTTGTAAAATTATGTTTGTTTGTTTTAAAAAAAACAACCCTGAAAAGGTAGGGAAGGGATTGGGCATGGGAGTAGGCATAACATATTAAGTAAGCAATAAGTAAGCAATTTTTAAAATATTTTAAAGTATTTTGCTAGTATAAAAAGGAATTAGACTATGATTATAATGATTGTCCCCTTCATGGATCACTGCCTTGCCGTGGCGAAAGGGCTTGAATAACTCAGAGAAGCTATGAGATATGCCGTGCAGGGCCACCCAAGATGGACAGGTCATAGTGGAGAGTTTTGACCAAACGTGATCCACCTGGAGCAGGAACTGGCAAGCCACTCCAGTATCCCTGCCAAGAAAACTCCATGGACAAAGACAACAGGCATATAAAATATTTCTTCCAGCAATCTTAATTCCGTCTTGGGATTCATCCAGTCCAGCCTTTTGCATGATGAATTCTGCATATAAGTTAAATAAGCAGGGAGACAATATACAGCCTTGTCGTACTCCTTTCCCAATTTTGAACCAATCAGTTGTTCCATATCCAGTTCTAACTGTAGCTTCTTGTCCCACATAGAGATTTCTCAGGAGACAGATGAGGTGATCAGGCACTCCCATTTCTTTAAGAACTTGCCATCGTTTGCCGTGGTCGACAATTCCCAAGCCAGAATTAAGATTGCCAGAAGAAAGACCAACAACCTCAGATATGCAGATGACACAACCTTGATGGCAGAAAGTGAGGAGGAATTAAAGAACCTTTTAATGATGGTGAAGGAGGAGAGCGCAAAATATGGTCTGAAGCTCAACATCAAAAAAAATAAGATCATGGCCACTGGGCCCATTACCTCCTGGCAAACAGAAGGGGAAGAAATGGAGGCAGTGAGAGATTTTACTTTCTTGGGCTCCATGATCACTGCAGATGGTGACAGCAGTCACGAAATTAAAAGACGCCTGCTTCTTGGGAGAAAAGCAATGACAAACCTAGACAGCATCTTAAAAAGCAGAGACATCACCTTGCCAACAAAGGTCCTTATAGTTAAAGCTATGGTTTTCCCAGTAGTGATGTATGGAAGTGAGAGCTGGACCATCAAGAAGGCTGATCGCCGAAGAATTGATGCTTTTGAATTATGGTGCTGGAGGAGAGACTCTTGAGAGTCCCATGGACTGCAAAAAGATCAAACCTATCCATTCTTAAGGAAATCAGCCCTGAGTGCTCACTGGAAGGACAGATCCTGAAGCTGAGGCTCTAGTACTTTGGCCACCTCATGAGAAGAGAAGACTCCCTGGAAAATACCCTGATGTTGGGAAAGATGGAGGGCACAAGGAGAAGGGAACAACAGAGGACGAGATGGTTGGACAGTGTTCTTGAAGCTACCAGCATGAGTTTGACCAAACTGTGGGAGGCAGTGGAAGACAGGAGTGCCTGGCATGCTCTGGTCCATGGGGTCACAAAGAGTCGGGCATGACTAAATGACTAAACAACAACAATAATGATTGTGCTTATATGATTATACTATTATGAATTAATCTATGTGTGATATTATAAAATAAGCATTTTCTTGGATCCCTTGCTGTTTGCTTCTTCATCTGTCGCACTCCGTCTGGCCTTTGCAATTTCCCTCCCATTCCTTTGGCTCCATTCCCTACTCTTTCTAATTTCAACTTTAGTGAGAAAACAATAGGCAACAGGATTGCATGGATCCCCATACAAAGCTTTGTGCTGCTTGGAAATTTCTTTAGGAAGCCACCAAATTCGAAGACGTGCTTTGTTCAACTTCAAATGGAATGTTCCCACACATTAAATTGCCATTAAATGTGCCGTCCATACCTACACATTAAACTGCCACAAGAGAAGACTTTCAATTTCCAAAAAAGTATTATCATTCCTTTCTGCTCTCCATAATACCCCTACATCACCTAATCCAATCTGAGTGCACTGAATTGACATAATATAAAACAATGATTTACAAACAGAAATGTGCTACTGTGGCGTTCATACAGAGCCTCCGGTTGTTTCACAGACTATTGACCTGTACATCACTACTTTATTCTTCCGCTGCCACCAATTTTGTGGGGAAAACCCAGGGTTCCCTGGTGAAGTATTGAGTCTCAGTCAGGTAGCGTTAACAATGAAGATTAAAGTCCATTTCAAACACAAACAAGTTTTAAAATATATTCAAAACGCTGTCACTCTATTCCCTCTCAGTCTTGTCCCTGTCTCTAACTCTGACTCCTCTATCTCCTCCCTCCCCAAAATAACCAACCAAACTAACTGTCAAAACCTCTGGGCTGCGCCTCAAAATCAGGTAGGCTCTGCCTCCGGGCTTTCTTATTGGTCAACCTATTAACTCCTTTTTCTCTCCCTATACAAACATATCCCCAAAGAATGGGCAAACGCCACAGCTACATACCATACTTCTGCATGTGCACAGAAAACACCAGTATGACATTCCTAATGTGTGTGCCTATTTTGGAAATTTCTTTGGTTGGATGGTAATGCTGTTTACAGAATGCAGAATAAACTGATTTACAGAATAAATCAAAGAAGCTTTCCTTATCACCTCTCAAAACCATGCAACTGGCGAGAAAGCTGTACCACAGAATTAGGATTTTTTTTTTGGGGGGGTTGTTTCCTATGAAGAAAATGAGCCAGTGTCAATTACTGGCCAATGAACACATGCAAATGCAGATCCCCCCCCCCGAGGCTTATAGTTGAATTATATCTATTATGTCATAGATACAGTTGCTTGAATAAAAGGTCAATCTGCAGGTTTCTTGGTCTTTCGTTAAACATTGACATCATCACTGCATTTAGTATGTTCGTGATGCTACCAGCTGGAGCAATGAGTCAGAACTCTATCCCGGGTAACAGTCAAGTACTATCCTGTAGGATGAAATATCAACTTACAAAGAATTTTGAAGATAGATATAGCATAGAACAGTGACTGATTACTCAGACATGCCAGAAAAAAAATATTATTTTAAGAATATATATTTGCAAGTCACAAAGAACAAAGAAAGAACCCCATGCCATGGGCTAGAACACTAGTTTAGACGTATTGTTTTCATTATTATGCAAGGTACAAAAGCAGTTTAGAAACAAAACTCTTGATGTCCAGGCCCACTTTTTTTTTTACTCAGCTTGCCCTTAATGTTGTGCTGTGTGAAATGTATTTGCACAAGTTTCAATGGACACCTATTGGGTGGTGCCTGTGAATTCACCAACAACAAATGATACAATCCTCTACTTCCATTTCTACATAATTTTCTTCACTTTCAACGTTTTTACTTATTTGAAATGAAAAGTTTTTTCTTTATCTTTAAAAGTCTTTAGAGGGGCGCACCCCACCCCTCCTCAGAACAATGCTCCACCATTTCATAGACATCCCTCCTTTCGTTAAATCTCCACCATCTCTACTTTCTTTTAGAAGCAGAAAGCAGGTGAAAGGCTCAATTGCATTATCTGTATAATCCCAAGGGCCACCAGGGGGCACTATATAGTGGGCAGGAGAATAAAGTTCAGCTGTTAACTTGACTTCCCCCATGAACCTTATCCAAAATCTGAGGACAAAAATGCAGGAAGGAGGGAACAGGATAAGTGTGCAATCATCCCTTCTGCTGGGCCCCAGGCATTGATTGGCAGTCTACACTGATTGGCAGTGGCTCTCCAGGATTCTAGACAGGAATATACCCCTTTATTTAGAGATGTCAGGATTTGAACCTGGAACCTTGTGCATACAAGCATGTGCTCCACCGCTGAGCTGTGCTCACTGTCCTCAATCCCTGCTGCATTGATTGGGCACAGATTTTGAATGTCTATACCATCCAAGCCATTGGCTAACCCTACAAACTATAGCCCCAAAGGTACTGGATATCACATACAGTGGTGCCTCGCAAGACGAAATTAATCCGTTCCGCGAGTCTCTTCGTCTAGCGGTTTTTTCGTCTTGCGAAGCAACCCTATTAGCGGCTTAGCGGATTAGCGCTATTAGCAGTTTAGCGGCTATTAAAGGCTTAGCGGCTATTAAAGGATTAGCGGATTAGCAGCTAAAAGGCTATTAGCGGTTTAGCGGCTTAGAAAAAGGGGGGGAGCGAAAAAAAATCGGAACACTTGCAAGACGTTTTCGTCTTGCAAAGCAAGCCCATAGGGGAAATCGTCTTGCGAAGCAGCTCAAAAACGGAAAACCCTTTCGTCTAGCGGGTTTTCCGTCTTGCGAGGCATTCGTCTTGCGGGGCACCACTGTAATTCATGGGAGATTTTCACCATTTTGAGTACTATATAATGGTATATCTGATTGCCCCTGGAATGATCAACAAACAAGTCACAAAAAAAGAAGAAGAACTATTTATAAAAGAATACACCCTAAGGAGGTTTTCATTCATTAGTTTCATGGAGCCAAGTTATTCTGCTTAATATGTGACGAGTTTGCAACGAACCTTTGACAGTTAGCTTTTGGAAGTAAAATAAGGTGGTGGTGGGGAATCATTTTCTATATTTTTCCCTTGGTCAAAGAAATGATGCAGCCAAAGAAAGGCACAGGGGGGATGGCATCATGTGATAATGCCAGAGGCCTGAAAACAGCAGCCTGGGTTAAATCTTTGCTTGCAAGAGCAATATTCTTGTAATCCAGGCTTCGGAACTGGCACTGGCACTGTGAATGCTAGTTCAGTGAGCTTGGCCTTGTCCCTCTTCCTCCAGCTTCCTGCAGGCCTTCTGTTAAGCAGCACTGTAAGAGACTCGGTCCTCATTGATGAGACTAAATCTTCCCTTGTTTCCCAGCACTAATTATTAGAATTTACAAAGGTGAAGTGGGTTTTGGCTTTCCTTTTTTCATGTTCTCTGCTGATGCCTGTCCCAGAAAGGCAAAGCAGCACGATGTAAAAGTACAGTACATTCACATTTGTTATGCTGCTATGAACTGCCAGACAAGAGTTGCAGGAGACAATTTTTATGTTTGAAACATGGACACACATAGTTATTTCTCCCTCTCTCCTCAGCTAACCCCCATACCCTGCAATTCCCCACTGATAATTCTCCCAAGGCCACATATTGCCAAGTGATGCCTATCTTTCATTCATCCAAGCAAGCTCTGTTGCAGACTCTAAGTCACCCGTTCCCACTTTGTTACATGCCTACCTGAAACTTCTCTCTTCAATCTCTCCATGTGATTTCACAAGCCTGGTTGTGCAGCCTCTGTGAGGAGCACAGTCTGCTGTTCTGGGATCCCTCTATAAGTCCCAAGAACACAAAATGAGGGGAGAGGAGCCACAGTCAAGCACCTGCTTGCTGTCCCAATTCTTCAGTCTGCCCTCTGGGTCTTGGCTCTTGGGGAAAGGGGGCTCCATCACCCTTTCCTCTTCTCTCCCCCCCCCCATACTAACAACTCTCTCTAAGCACGATGCCCAGATCCTACTGGCTTTAAATAGTGACTGCTCTACAGCAAGCATCCATGCACTTGACATGAGACATCAAGAGCCCATACCCTATAAAGCCACATCTCCATCACTCTGGTAACAGAGCCATGGTTTCCCAAGGTCTTTGCCATTCTGCCTCTGTTCACATCTGGCACATTGCCCAGGGAACTGTGGCTATCATTCTCTTCTCTCTCAACCGCTTCCACATCTGGTTTCTTTAGGTTGCTAGCCTTGCTGTCAAGGCCTAGGGTGGGCTACTGAAGGAGGAGATATTTTCCTCCCCATGGCAGTATGTACAATCAATGCTTTTTTTTCAGGGGGTAGTCAAGAGTATGCAGTACCGGCACCTCTTTTTGGGTTTTTTGGTTTTTTTAAAAGTGTGACACTTACTGTAACAACTTCATGGTGGGTACCAGCACCTACTTTTCTTGAAAAAAAGCACTGTGTACAATAGTTTCTCCAATACAACTGTTTACAGAAAATAATGGAGAAAACAGAAGCACTGAAGTCCCCCACCCCACTTTCTGTGCATATTTTCCCACATGTAAGTACCCAAAGTACTTAACATACCATCTTTACAAATGCCATGTCTTATACGATAATAGTATTCCAGTACTGGGAGATGGAGGGGCACTGAGAGAAGGGTGCTTCTTAAGGCCACCTAGGATATATGTGGATAAAACAATATTTAGCCTGGGGATTTCTAAGCTTATTGGTTATTCACTGACTAGCCATGCCACATTTGTTTATCTAGAACAGCCATTAACTGGCTTCTCAGCCCAACCCCACAACCCCTGGATCTGTACAAATCCTCTTTGCAAATCCATTTGGGTTAATTGCCCTAGATGTGTTGAAACCAGGGGTCATTTCACTTGGTGTGCAAAAGTCTCCTGTCCTGACCCACAAATCCAGCCCCTTATAGAAAAAAACACAGAGCCCTTTAAAACTACAGCCAGCTACTCCAGGGACACAGAGACCAGGCCTTGCTCTGCAAGACGTCCGATGGCTTAGGCTCTGTGCTAAAGCAACATTCCTCCATTAACAGGGAAACAGCTATAGTCAACAGAGCTCACTGGGAGCTTTCCCTGGTCCTGAAAAGTTCTGCCTGAATATGGATGTGCCTTGTTCAGTCAAGCTACCTTCTCTGAACTTTACTTTACCTGATTTAACCTAAGTATATCTGTTACCCCAGCAGTAACCTCATGCTTTCTTTAGGTAGGCTCCTTCTGCCTACCATAACTCAGAAAAAATGGGTTAGGCATGGCAGCACAGCTCCATCCACCAGAAGCAAATGACTTACTTGTCTAAACACGGGACTTAACGCTACACAGAGCTCTGTCCTAGTTTTCTAGTCATGTAACTTAAGCTTATTTTGCTAGACGGCCTCCATCAGTTGGCCTGAATAACAATGCCAAACTGCTTCCTTTGCTGTCCAGATACACTGAAATAGCATCTGTCCCACATCTTCTTGATGTATGCTTCTTCTGTCTCTCTCCTTCATTGTTTGTAATAGACCATGGATAGCCAATGCAATAAACTATGCTTGGTTGATTATATTCTCTACAACACCCACTCTTAAAAAATCTAAAGCCTTCAAAGAATGATATAGTCAGCAGTTGTCAGCCTGACTCAGCCCAATTTTTGTTTGAACAGACTACCCAGGCTTTAAGGAATGTTGTGACAGGGAAGTGATTTACTCTCACTGCCTTCCTCATGGTGGAAAATGGGCATCTCATTCATAATTAGAGTGATTGAGCCTTGAACTACATCCTTTGCCAGATGAGCAGCAGTATAGTCATAGGAACTTAACAAGTTCCCCAGAGTCAGAAGATAGGCCAAGGATTTTATTTCAAAATAAAAGTAATCTCATGCTGTAGATAGAAGCTAAACTGAAGAATCCCAAACTGCGTTAGCAAGCATTTGTTAGATGTCTTTATAAGTGTCCCAGTCCACCAAAACCTTGAGGGAAGCTGGGCCTTGTCATCCTGGGAAGGCAGGAGAAGGAAAACTTTGATCCTAAACCTCTGCTGCTGAAAGAGATTTGAGTAGCCAAACTGGTCAGCAATCTACTCTTAAAGCCTACTGAAGGAAAAGGAGGGGGAATTCTATTAGCTTCAGCAGGCTTTTGATTTAAAAAATCAATTCCAAACGCAGGTCAACAGAGCTATTTGTGACACCATTTAAAATTAGGCCTAATTCACCGGTTGCAGTTGTGACATGTCTGAATATCAGATATAAACAAATGTTTCAATACTATATTTGAATGTTTTGGTCCTATGATTCAAATTTTGACTTTTTCTGGCAATGAAAGCTTTAATAATCCCATGATATTCTTCAGTTCTCATAAAGAAGAACACTTAAACTTTCAGAGTCCATGAACATTTATTTGAATTTCTGTGGTTGAGAAAAGCGAGTTTAAAGGATGAAAGCAAAACCTCACATCCACAAATCCCAGTGGTTACCAGCTCATAAAACTCTCTACTTCCTTTCCTGAAGCAAATATAGGAAACTGCTCTTCAAAAGGTAGACTTGTGTATGTTTCTCCCCCTCCCTCTTATTTATGTTTATGAAGAGGGAATGAAATTTCCTGCAGCATTTTTTTCTTTAAAAAAAGATTCTGTTCTGCTGCATTAAATACAAGTACTGGTGAATGATTTTTTAAGTTCAATTTGGGGCATGGCACAAAAGGTGGAATGAACTGCCTAGCAGTAATAGCCTGGCAAAAACTATTTCATTTATTAAGAAAACGGCAAACTGATTTCTTTGTCTTTGAGAAATCCTTTCATCCTATATGAGATGTAGCTGCTGTTGCTGCTCTTTGTCTCACTAAGGAATGAAAGGGAGTGTAGCTTCACCGTGGCAATATTTAAAAATCCCTTTCTATTGTTAAAGAAGAAGAAGAGAAGAAGAGTTTGGATTTGATATCCCGCTTTATCACTACCCGAAGGAGTCTCAAAGCGGCTAACATTCTCCTTTCCCTTCCTCCCCCACAACAAACACTCTGTGGGGTGAGTGGGGCTGAGAGACTTCAAAATAGTATGACTAGCCCAAGGTCACCCAGCAGCTGCATGTGGAGGAGTGGAGACGCGAACCTGGTTCACCAGATTACGAGACTACCACTCTTAACCACCTCACCACACCGGCTCCCAGAAGGTCAAGAGGTCTCAGAAACTCCAACAGAAGACAAGTATCAGGCAATGGTTAGGCATCACACAGCACTTCCCATGTCTTGAGATTCATGCAAACATCCATGATCTAGTCCCTGCTTGCTGATGGTTTGAGCAATGAAAATACTGGTTCAAAAGTGTTGCTATTGGAGATGGGCAGCAGACCCACTTGTGCTATGTATAAATCCACCATTAAACAAAACAAAACTTATACAGTATAATCAAAGCATTAAATTGGATTAATTATCTGCTGTGATTATGTCATTTAGAAGACAATAGGGCCTAGTGAACTTCATGGCCAAGTGGGGATTTGAACTCTGGCCTCCCAGGTCCTAGTCTGGCACTCTAACCACTACACCACACTGTATTTGGTTAAACTGGAAACTATAATAGTTGTTCTCATTGTAATTTCATTTAGTTTTATGATGGAGTTGTTAGTGTTAATTAGTGTTTTACTGGACTTGCTTTTTAACAGATTCTGTAACATTTTAAAAACAAACGTAACTTTTTTCAGCATAGTTTTACTGTTACTTTCTTTCACTGCTTGCCAGTGAAACCATCAAATAGTCAATGAAGAATGAGCTATAGATGTGCATAATAATAATACTAATAATTCCCTCTGACTGATTGCACATATGCTTCATGCTGCTTACCAAAAGTACATACATACTTAATTTTATTTGCGTGCCAACTTTCCATAGTTCAAGCTATGCTCAAAGACACTTACAACATGAAAAAATACATAATTACAACATAAGAAAAGTAGTCACAAACAATAAATAAAGCATGAAAAAATACACAACCAAACCAGGCAATTTTCACACAAATCATAATAAGAACTAAAATAAAGATACGAAAGATTAATATCAATAGCCCCAACAACTCCCATCCCCCAACAAAACCTCCTAAACAATACCCAGGCCCCAAGAGTCTGCTCAGCAGCCTCAGCTTTTGTAGCTGGAGTCAGTCAGGGCCCCACCCTCCAGGTGGGAAAAGGCCTGCAAGGCAGGGAGCAGGTCTACTAGGACTCACAGCCCAGAGACAGAAGAGAGAGAGATGCTGATCTTCTCCAGATTGAAAGGGCATAGGCTTCCAGAAGTTTTACACACTTCCTGCACCTGCACTGCTCGCGATGCATTTAAAGGTTGTGAAGCTGTATTTTGCATGATCCAAGCATATTCAGAATGGATGGAAATCTGCATCCTGTCTCGTGGTGATACATTTCCCCTCTGTTTGACAACGCATAAGGGACCATGGGTGGCATTGTGGTCTAAACCACTGAGCCTCTTGGGCTTGCCTATCAGAAGGTCGGTGGTTCAAATCCCCACGATGGGGTGAGCTCCGGTTGCTCGGTCCCTGCTCCTGCCAACCTAGCAGCTCGAAAGTACCGCAAAAAGTGCAAGTAGATAAATAGGTACCACTCCGGCAGGAAGGTAAACGGCTTTTCCGTGTACTGCTCTGGTTTCACCAGTAGCGGTTTAGTCATGCTGGCCACATGACCTGGAAAAACTGTCTGCGGACAAACGTTGGCTCCCTCAGCCAGTAAAGCGAGATGAGCGCTGCAACCCCAGTCTTGTCTGTGACTGGACTTAACTGTCAGGGGTCCTTTACCTTTACCTTTAAGGGACCACACTAAGCCCTACCATTTGACAAGGATTATTCGTTTCCTGAGTCACTTATATAACACATTGGTCTAAATATTCTTGGAATCATGTGACTGGAAAGCCATGATGTGTGGATGGGCCCATTTTGGAGAGGGTGGAATGATTAGAAATAATATTTTCTTTGCATAGACAAATACGTTTTGGCAGATGTCAACTGAACTAATGTTAATAATGTGCAGAAAAAGAAAAAAAGAAAAAGCCAATGCAGAACAGGCTACTGTCTGCCAAAAGTGATACTAATGAAGTTGTAGACTAGTGAT
Organism: Podarcis vaucheri; assembly: GCF_965113315.1. Classification (NCBI taxonomy): domain Eukaryota; kingdom Metazoa; phylum Chordata; class Lepidosauria; order Squamata; family Lacertidae; genus Podarcis; species Podarcis vaucheri. The sequence goes on from NC_138759.1 coordinate 70,387,724, forward strand.
TCCAGATAAGCAGATAGAAGCAGTTTCCAATTGTCTAGCAACCAAAGGAGAGGCTTCCAACTAACAAGAGGCAGAAATTGGCCATTGAGCTCTTGCTCCAGTTGCTAGGCAATTGCGAAGGGTATCATTCTTCTGTACTTCACTGGAATTGAAACAATGGCCAGCCAGGGAATGAAGTGGAGTAAAAAATGATTATATGGATTTGTGGTGGATGCAAAACAAATGCCCTGCAGTTGACCATATGGTAACCCATAAAAGTTCCCTTGCCAGGGTGCTTATTTTGTGAGCTAGTCTTGCTGGAGAACACATCCTCCTTTGGCTTCAGTCCCACTGTAAAAAAAATATTTAGGATGATTTATGTTCAGCAATTTTGGAACATTGGAAGCTGCTTGATACTGAGCAAGTCCATTGGTCAGCTTAACCCAGAACTGCCTACACTGACTGGCAGTAGCTCTCTGGAGATTCAGACCAGAGCCCTACCTGAAGTTGCCCATACAGGGAGTGAACCTGAGACCTTCTGTGGTCAAAGCATGTCCTCTCCATGTTTTGGAGCTGAGCTGCAGCCACTTCCTGTGTTTACAATTCATGTGTCGTACAGTGCCAGCCTGTGCATGTCTACTCAGAAGTAAGTACCATTGAATCATATGGAGTTTCCTCCCAGGCAAATGTGTATAGGTTTGCAGCCTTAAAGTTAACTGAAGAAAAAACTATTTAGCCTAGATTTTATATATATTTATATATTTATACTGTTGCAGTGCTGGGTAAGCTAAAATCATATAGTCCCAGTTTGAAGCAATTTGTCAAATGTGATGCATTGAAAAGCAGCCTGCAAATGGGAATTGTCAACATTTCTTGAACTTCAGCACTGAATGCCTCAACATGCCAGGCTGAGAGTATTGCTTTAATATATTAAAGGATTGGGAGGGGGATGCAGTATAATGAAAAATTCTTGTTGCCCTTGTAATCTTTTTTCCTTCTTTTACACAAGTATATAGCTGTTCCAGATAAAGATCAATGACAGGGGATGAAGATTTATTTATTTATTTACTGCTTTAGATTTTAAAAGTCCCTAAAATGCACAAATCAAGTCATCCCTACTCTAGCCTTTAAACAAACAAAAAAACATTCAAAAATAAGATGATTAACCCTAGCCTGTGCAGTAAAATAAACTGATGCGAGTAAACACCTTGTGGTCTCTTCCAACTCTATGATTCTATGATTAATCTCAGGGTTGTGTGTTGGAGCTCCACATTGGGCAAAAGACTCCTGCATTGCAGGGGGCTGGACTAGATGACCCTTGTGGTCCCTTCCAGCTCTATGATTCTATGAATTCTATTCTATGAATTCTAACACTAAATTTTTGCTACTCAGTACTAGAGACTGGGGACCTGGGTGGCACTGTGGGTTAAACCACAGAGTCTAGGGCTTGCCAATCAGAAGGTTGGCACTTCAAATCCCCGTGACAGGGTGAGCTCCCGTTGCTCGGTCCCTGCTCCTGCCAACCTAGCAGTTCGAAAGCACGTCAAAGTGCAAGTAGATAAATAGGTACTGCTCCGGCGTGAAGGTAAATGGCGTTTCCATGTGCTGCTCTGGTTTGCCAGAAGCGGCTTAGTCATGCTGGCCACATGACCCGGAAGCTGTACGCCGGCTCCCTCAGCCAACAAAGCGAGATGAGCGCCACAACCCCAGAATCGGTCACGACTGGACCTAATGGTCAGGGGTCCCTTTACCTTTACCTTACTAGAGACTATGATCTGATTTATTTATTTTTAAAAAATGTACTGGAATTTGTACTGGGCAGTACCAGAATTTGAGAATACGGTGCCTTGGTTTTGTTATTTTATTTCTGGGTTTATGTTCCCTGTGGTTCTTCATGTTTCCTCTTTTGTGTACAGTATTGTTCATCCACATGTTTTATATATATTATTTGATAATTTTCTTGTAACTTTGAGGGTTTAAAAAAGGTAGCCTGAGGATCTGAACAAGATGCTTGAGATTATTCATATATGCACTTGACCCTCATGCTCATAAGAGGCTGCCTCATGTCTGCCTGTTAAGGGAGGCCTTGTGGGAGGCTGATCAAAGAGTCTAACTATGGCATGGTCCAATGGATGACAAAAAGTGAAGGAGGAAGTGTGTGGAATGATCTTCACATTCCCTTTGTGGAACACTTGGCAGACAGCAGGATCAGATCTAGAAGGAGAACACAAAGGTAGGGGGTAGGTCCTGGGAGATGCTCACCAGCAAAGCACTCGCACTAAGAGTGGGCATCAGCAGGTGGGGATGAAATTAGCTTGGGGCATTGCACTGTGGGATTAGAAGCCAAATAAAGAAGGATGCTGAAGGATTGACTGAGTGCACACCAACCATGGCTTCCCCCAAAGAATCCTGGAACCACAGTTTACCCCATGTAAAGCTATAATTCCCAACACCTTTGACAAATTACAGTTCCCGTGATTCTTTGTGGAAAGCCAAGTGTGTATTAAGTGTGTATGTAGCCTGGGGAAAGAAACCAAGGGACAGGAGATAGATAAAGGATGAGGTGGAGGAAACAATCAGGAGAGTCCAGGGGACAGCTAGGACTTCTAGGACTTGAAAAAGCTGTGCTGGGAGTCCTTTGGTTCTCTGTATGTATAAGAAGCTGGAGGTCAATGAACCTGAGAATGCAGGAACATATTGCAGCTCTGATATCACCATTTTAACACCAACATTTAATTATCTACTATGCGGTCCTGATTTTTAGTTTTAGGGTTGTTTTTGTTATTGATCATTGCCTACCTTATTTTTATTATTATTTGTAAAAGAGAATCTGTAAAGACAGGCCTGCTGTGCTATGCCTAATAAAGGATTGACTTTAATAAGACAGGCCTGCTCAAAGTGTGATCCACCACTTACACATTAAGACCTAGTAAAAAAGGGGGTGGGTAAAGGACCCCTGGACAGTTAAGTTCAGTCAAAGGCGACTATGGGGCACAGCACTCATCTCGCTTCAGACCGAGGGAACCAGCGTTTGTCCACAGACAGAGGACCCTACTCTATTCTTGCAGTCCAGCCTAGCAAAAAGAAAAGAAGGTTTATGGAGTTTCTGGGGAGCCACCAGGCTGCATTTCCTTGGTGGATAACAAGAGAGGCAGGAATGGAGGGGTTAAATGAGACAATGGTAGTCATCTGCCAGAAACCGGAAAACATCCCTATGCAAGCTACTGGAAATCTGCTGAATTAAATGCAAAGACTGACATGAAATGGTACCTAATGCTTTTAAAATGATGACACAGCAACAGTGGAGGCCCTCAGAAGGTAATGAGTGGCATGATGGGCCTCTGTCTCCAACTCTGTCTCAGAAACTAGTTCAGGGATTTAGATGGAAAATCCAAATAAGATGAATTCAAGCCTAATTGAGGTTATCTCATGGTGCATTAGTCACACTAGAAATGCAAGTTATTTATTGAAAGGCATAACTTATTGTTGTAACTGTATTCAGTTGGCATAGATAAGAATCAGAAGTCTCAGCATTGCATTTATCTAAATCCTCTTTGATTCATGCAGTTCTTTATGCTATTGATTTATGGCATAGGGCGAGGATATGACTTCTGCAATGTTCTTTTCTAAGGAATCAGTTATCTATAACACATTTCAAAAACTCTGATTTGGGTTGGGGGGGGGGCAGACACCCCGGAGTTCCCTTTTATGAAGTATTTCATCCAGTGAGATATTTTTAATGTACTGGAAACATCCTCCCTGTTGATAGTGGACATGCAAGCTTATAACGTTATGTCAAAATCAACACCTGCTCAACTTATTAATCCTGCAAAAAATGCAAAAAAAATTAATCCTGCAAAAAGGCTAATCCTGACATAGCCTCTGATGGGTATCTTCAAGTATAACTAGGAATATGCTCAGTGTCACATGGCATGATTCCCTTTGCAAATATACTATAGTGCCTCCTTTGCTCTTTCCTCATGATTCATCCACAGGGCATCACTAAAATAGGCCCTTTTAACCTCTTACTTGATACATTGCTCAGGCCCTGACTACTATGCTGTTAACCATATTTGTCTTTCTCCAACTGTTGCCTATGGTAAAAATGTAGCCAAATAATTCTACTACACTAAAGGTCCCACTGGAAGTGAGGGATGAATCTCAGATTCTCAGATCACCATCATTTTTCATTTTGAAATCTGGTCTGTGATCTTGTCCACAGCAAATTGTGGCATTCTGCAAATAAGAACCTATTACAAAGAGCTCATATACCCCCCCTCCAGTGTACTCCCCCTACCAAAAGACTAAAGCTCTGTTTGCACATTTACTCTCAGGTAGGGGATTCATGTAAACGGCGTAAACGGCGTTCCGTGTGCTGCGCCGGCTCGCCAGATGCAGCTTTGTCACGCTGGCCACGTGACCCGGAAGTGTCTGCGGACAGCGCTGGCCCCCGGCCTATAGATGTGAGATGGGCGCACAAACCCCAGAGTCTGTCAAGACTGGCCCGTTTGGGCAGGGGTACCTTTACCTTTAGGGAATTCATGTAGCAGCGGAAGTGGGGCCATGCTTCCTGCTCCACCTCTAATGTTCTGCCTTGGTGCCATACTGCCTTTGATCTCTACACATTGAACATGGAGGTCTGAAAAGGGAAACCTTTGTGCAATCAGCTACTGCACCCAGGGCTGCCCACAGCTGATGACTATTCACATGCAGTCAGACACAGGGCTTAGATGCATGGCTACATGTGAGTGCCTGGGAAGAAATCATCTTGCTTCTCAGTTGAACCTTTATTTTATTTATTTTTCATGTACAGTGGTACCTCGGGTAAAGAACTTATTTCATTCTGGAGGTCCGTTCTTAACCTGAAACTGTTCTTAATCTGAGGTACCACTTTAGCTAATAGGGCCTCCCGCTGCCACCGCCACGTGATTTCTGTTCTCATCCTGAAGCAAAGTTCTTAACCTGAGGTACTATTTCTGGGTTATCGGAGTCTGTAACCTGAAGCATCTGTAACCCGAGATACCACTGTACAACGGAATCCGCACATAGTTGAATATAAAGGGATAACTGTCTGTAAATCGTCTTGCCTTTCCACCGAGAGCTGCTACAAGGCATCAGCGTAAGGGCTGCAGGTGGCATAAGTACCGTATTTTTTGCTCTATAAGACTCACTTTTTCCCTCCTAAAAAGTAAGGGGAAATGTGTGTGCGTCTTATGGAGCGAACGCAGGCTGCGCAGCTATCACAGAAGCCAGAACAGTAAGAGGGATCGCTGCTTTCACTACGCAGCGATCCCTCTTGCTGTTCTGGCTTCTGAGATTCAGAATATATTTTTTTCTTGTTTTCCTCCTCCAAAAACTAGGTGCGTCTTGTGGTCTGGTGCGTCTTATAGAGCAAAAAATACTTGTCATATTACATTGTGTCAAAAGAAAGACAGTTCTAGGAGTAAGCTTTCTCTGTCTTTTTATACATGCTAAGAGGATTAGAAATTGGTGAAATCTAATTGGATACACAGTGGACCTTCCGCTTCATCCCATTGGACCATAGCTGAGGCCTGATGAGGGGAAAGAATTCCATCCAAATGTGGTTGGGTTGGTTGGTTGGTTGGTTGGTTGGTTGGTTGGTTGGTTGGTGAGAGACCCTGTTTGGGAATAAAAGGCAAGCCGCAGAGAGTCAGAGAAGACGGTGTGTGAAGAGGAGGATAGAGGGAGAAGAGATAGAAGCTGCAGCCAGGCAGACATCAAGGCTTGGGAAGCCTGAGAAAAGCCAAGAACTGAAATCACTGGCTGGAGCTGAGGAGGTCTCTGGGGGACAGCATGTGTCTCAAAGGGCAGCCTTCAAGAGAGTTCTGCAGCCAAAAGTCAGCAGGTTTCCTGAGTGCCTTAGGCAGCACAGGTTGCTCAACCAGGGTGAAGACTGCAACAGAAGTCCCGAGAGATGCCTGAGAGACTCCACAGGGAAGAGGTTGGGGTCCTGAGTGAAGACTGCAAGTATAGCCCTTAGGACTTACAGTAGTTGAGAGTAGCTTAGGGAAATTGGAACAGAATAAGGGGAAGAACCGAACCTCTTATAATTCTCAAAGAAATGGTAAACCTACAGTGTAACCATTCTGAGTAACACAATGAAGTTCCACATATAGCAACCATAGTAGTGAACATAGCCAGCACTCTATAATAATTGTCAGTTAAAATGAAATATAATTTACTTTTTTCATTTTAATGTGGCATCCGTGCTGCTTTGTCCCACACTTATCCACAGCTGCTGGTGGTGAAATTGAGCTATTTATTTGACACAGTATACATGGTGGTAGCATTAAAGGGGTTAGAAATATAGGTAAGAGGTTATAGCTTAAGCAATGACTGTGTGATATACTCCCTCCATAACAAATAAATCAATAAGTAGTGAAGGGTGGCAACTTGGTGGGATCCATTCCTCCAGAGTGAGGAAATGCAATCAATAGTAAACTCTTCCAGTGACCATGAGTGGAAATGGCCTGCCTTGGAAGTCAAATAGTCTCCAAATCAACCGGAAAGAGTTTGAGAAAGAAAAATAAGAAGGATGACATGTGCTGGGAGTCTCTGGTTTGGGTACCGGGTGTTAAGATACTGTGAATGAGAAGTCAGAATCACAAACCTAGAGGCTCTCATCAATGAAGGCCAAAGTAACAATGAAGGCCAATTCAGTGGCACCGCAGTGTGTGACTGAGCCAATATCACTCTTTAAAAAAAATAATTATGTTTTTCTGGTGAATGGAGATTTTCCTCCCTGGAATAAGCACACATCCTTAAGACTTTGTGATGTCCTCTCCTAGGTTCTAAGCAACCTGTGACTTTCCATCTGGAAATCTCCCCTCTACTGTAGGATATCTAGCACTCCCCATTAATGGCCTACTACTTACTATCCCCTGCTCCTGAATATTTCCTTTGGGAACTCTCTCATACCTCATAGCCTTTCAGCTGGAAGAGGACACACAGCTGCCATGTGTTGGTAACACACACATGTTGTTCTTTTGGATTCAAAGACACTAAGCATGCCTTTGGGTGAAGATCACAAATTTTATTAGCTACGCAGCAATTATTTATGCATAAAATGTACATACTTAGTCAATAAGGCAAACTGCTTAGCATTTAAGCTGATTATAGCATAACCCTTCCCACATGTTTTTCGTTTTTATGATCTATCTGCTGTCAGAGATTAGACACGGCAGTGAACAATCACGCTTGGAGAAGGATCTTCTCTATCTTCTTCTCAAGATCTGGGTTGGGAGCTCTATCTGTGTTGGAGCATTTGTCTGCCTCCAACAGAGCTCCTTTCTCCCATATTTTTAATTTCCTTCCAGGGAAGATGATAGATAGCCATATGTCTGTTGTCAGTGTTGGCTATTTGCAGTATAGTAACGCTGCAGAGAGCTTGCTGGGGAGACCATGCATTAAAAAGAGACTCAAAAAGTACTTAAAGAAGGTTTTAATAAGAAAAACAAAAACTCCATTTACACTAATACATCAACAAACAAACATGACCCAACCACCAACCTATCCCCCAGGGTAATGGGAGAGCTAGGTGCTGCTCCTTATATACTACACCCAATTGCTCACACAGCTTAATCAATACAACTCAGCAGCACCTGCTATGTTTCGCAGCTGTAAAGCTGGGTCTCGTTATTTTGCTCTGGCCTTTGCTCTGGCCCCTTAAAGACATACACATTGGGTGGAACAATGATGAACCTTTACATTTAAAGAAACCATTCAACAGTCAGCTAGGGGAGTACCAATGGCTCCAGATCAGACCATTCCCAGGTACATCAAAGGGCTGGCAAACTGTCCACACTCACTTCTAGTGTGGGACTACAAGTTACTGTCATTCCCATGGCTTTGAACCTGTGAAACCATGAGTGAACCATGAGAACTGGCAAGCAGCCCAGATTAGCCTCATGCATTTCTAATGCAAGCTACATCAATGCCTTATCCCTTTGACACACCAGCCTGTATTCCATGACATAACCATTATATGACATAACCATAACCTTGGCTGACTTGGCAGATTCAAGCTCCTACACCAACCCTAAATAAGGCATCAAGGAGATAACCTATCTCCTCACAATCACAATACTTTTCAAGGTATTTCTAACACATCCCATTAGTCATTGGCTGATCTGTGATTTGATGGACTATCCTTAAACATTCCATGAAACACTGAACTGTCAAGTGGACCTGTACTAGAATGCTGATAAAATAGGAAGTTTCTGTGCACGCGGTAAAACGTAGATATAGCTGGGAAATATTCTCACACAGCCTATAGAGAGGACTTGCTGTGCTCTGTTGATAGGAACTGGTTGGAATATAGGTGTCCCCAGGCTGTGAATGCTGACGAAAATGAAATGTAATGTGTTTCAGTAGGGAAAGTAATGAGGTAGAGCATGGCTGAAATAAATTCACAACTTCTTTGACTGATCCCTTTAATAAAAGAGATGCAATCCAATGTCATAAAAGAAGCTGCAAAAAATGAGAAAAATAATGGAGATTGAGAAATGACATTGAGGTCCAATAGTAGCAACTAATTTTGTCAGATGAGATGACAGAGTTCAGGGAGGGGGTTCGGTAAGAAAGTGAGATCTAAAAAAGTAAACCCAGCAAGCATTTACTTCGCCAAAGCCTGAGGCAACAAACATTTTGTTTCTATGTTAACATTACTTTTTATAAAGTTCACTGATGTAGAAAAAAAATATGCTGGGAAAACCTGAAGATACGTTTTTCTCCTAACCCTTTCACCTCTGTATTTTTCAAAACTTTCAGACCACTGCATCTCTTACGTCCATATTTATACATTTTTAAAAAGATGTCCACAGCTTGATGGAGTCTTGAGTTTGACCTTCCTAAAATCACCAAGCTGATATTGTGATTAATGAGCCAATTATTTTCTTCTGAGACACAGTACAAAACAAATAGCCTATCCCTTTTCCATCTACTGTTTAAAAAAGAAACACAAAAAGCATTCTGGTTATATTGGTGCTTCTACCCTTAAGTTAATGATGAATTTCTTTTGAGTTATTTATTCCTGAAAATTAATAGGACACAAGCAGGGCAATTTTCAAATGCAGGGTTGTATATATTCTTGGTGTAAACAACAAAGTAAACATTGCTAGTGCCTGAGCAGCAATGCTGGGAGAAAGTGGTAATTAAGGCTGTAAATACATACAGAAATAGATGTGCAGTCAAGCACTTGTGGGGATGAATATCACTCACATTACTATGTAACTAACAAGCTTTATTTCCTTCATATGCATAGAGGGTTTTTTGTGGTTTCTTCCAGGCTGGAGAATCTATCTGTATATTTTGCTGCTGTGAGACTTAAGAATATGTATGCATTTATGACTTTACTTACATTATTTGCCAGCTAGTAAGGTTGCCAATTTGTAGATGTCCTTTTAAGAACAGTTTGATTTGCAGATATTGACTTGAATCCACACTTTGCTCCTACCAGTGGAAAAGTTGCATTTGCCAGTTCCCTGTTTTTTCTAGAGGCCTCTCCAAAAATCTGCTTGAGAGAGATGGGTGACCCACTGGAGCATCCTGGATGGCTGAAAATTATCACACACACCCCTTCCACTGTGGGATTTTCTACTGGATCAAAAATCACCTATGGATTGTTTGGATCTAATCCATTAACTAGTAGTTACTTTTCATTCTATGAAAAGAGTTGCCTGCTGAACTTTGCCAGTTCAAGCTGTTGGTCAGTTGGCAACATAACTTAAGGAAGACACAACCATTTCAAATAAATCTTTTCAAAATTCTCAGTAAAGTTATTTTAATTGATTAACTATACATGATAGAGGCCTAAGTTGTTCTGTGAAGATGTAAAGTTGAGAGGAGTGTGGAAGTGGTGCCCTGCCATGTTTTACCCTTCAATTCCCCTCCCTCCAATTATGTTTCTCCTGGCCAGGCTGACTGTTGGTTTTGGAGCCTAGCTGGGGAGAAAGCTGGGGGCGGGGGGAATGGTTTCTGAAAGGAAGGCACAGGTGAAGGAAGCGTTCTGCATCTTCTCCCCTTCCCTTTCCTCTGGTGTACAGCATGTCACACAAGCTCTGACAGAAAGGCTTACTGCTTTCTCCTGGACCTATGCTGCATTGCAGAAAATGTGCAAGGAATATTTTCTTATGACATTTTGAGGGTGGGGGGAAGGATCCTCCATTTCCCAAGACCGCTCTAAGTCAACAAATACTTTGAAATGACAGAATGAAAAACTCATCTCAAGGGAGAGATAAATTAATTGTAATGTTGCAAGTAAGGTTCAGGTCATATTTTATGGTCACACAAGAACTGCCTAGCCAATTTAAGATCCTGTGAGAATGTAAGAATTGCCTAGCTAGGTCCAATGCTTCTTTCTGGGGGTATGGAGGGGTACACATATCCCTAAGCATTTTGTGAATCTAAGTTTGGCCTCATTGAGGGGAAGCATTTCAATATGAGTAGAAAAATAAGAGTACCCCCACACATTTTTTTAGGGGGGAAGCACTGGCTAGGTCAAACCAAAGGTCTATCTAGACTAGATAGACTAGATTTCCATTCTTCTCTGGATTCACTGATGTCCCTAATATGTGTGCTCTTCTATTCCCTGTGCCTTTTACCAGCAAATGGCAACCATGGCAACCAGAGATCACCCTATAACTGGCCCCAGTGCACAGTGGGCCATAGATCTTGACAGTACAGATAAACTAACAAGGACCAGCATACTGAACTGCCTTTGATAAACAACACTCATTTCTTTCTAGCAAAAATCATTTCTGCTGCTAGCCGTAAAACACAGATCTTAAATCCCATTGCTAGTTAACAATTCAGCATTTCTTTATTGGGATAGAGATATAAATCAGCTAGGGTTGCTTATTCATTTGACTAACACACACACAATTTCTTCACACAATAATATCAATACTACATATATCAGAAACGTCTACAGAATTCTATTTGTAACAGAAAACCTTATCTGCCTTGCCAAAAAAAAAAAAAAAGGACTGAATACTTTGGAATGGGTTGCTAACTATTGATGTTGGTTGTGGGGATTTTCATATCCTCTAACATATATTTGTTACACAAGCAGGCTAATCCTATGCGTGTTTAATCAGAGCACTGCCTTAAGAAACAGGATATAAGAGTACAGTACAACCATAACAGTTTTCTTTAGTTATGAATATTGACGAGAACAATTAAGTTCACAATGAGCCCAATTTATTTGTTATGGAAACGCTGCAACTAAAATACATTCAGCAACTTTGATATCTGGTTTGGGATGATTGGGCTGGGTGGATGTAAGGGAAGCAGAGTATGGACATTTCTTTGTCTAACTGCATGCATTTAGAGTCAAGATGTAGAAACATCTCCACTCAGGCTGCAATCTTATACAACAGAACAGCCAACAGTCAGGATTACGGGTGCCAAATCCCTTTTACTTCCACCACAAAAGCCTCTGGACCTACAATTTGGCAGGCTTAGTCCACTCTGGAGCGACTTATGTGCCTAAACATTTCATCACCTTTTGCCAAAAGGAGAGAAAGAGCCATTTTTAGATTCTCCATAACAGTGAACAGGGAAAACAGCGCTTCATTTCAGTCAGAGCAGCCTGGAACCAGAAGCACAAACTGATGTGAACAGAGCACAGAAGAGTCAGGAACAGATTTGATTTTTTAAAATAAAGTACATATACAAAGCAGATATTGGGGCATGTGTACACTCATACCCTACATGGGATTTCCCATTGCATATGGCTAAATTGTAATTTTATACATGTCCTATTGAACATGTCCTTATGCACGTCTCATTGCATGTCCTTTGGCGTATAGGATCAAGTTGCTTAGCAGTACTATTAGGTACACATATTAGGCAGTAAGTCTCACTGAAATGATTGGATATCTAAGTAAACAAGCTTCAGTTCCGGCTGTCAGTCACAAGCAACATTCGCTTTAGACCCACCATTTGCTAAAGCTTCCAACAGCTCTAAGTAGTTGTTCAAGGCTGCAAATGGTTAGAGAATTGGAATCACACTCTCCTGCCCCATTCCCCAGTGATGTACCTTCCTAAATTGTACCTTCCCACATTGGACCATTACAATTCTACGGTGGCCTATGCATGCCCAGCTCAAGAAACATAGATCCCAAATGTGCAGTTTATACACCCTAAATTTGAGTACAGAAGACACAGATGGGCTCTACACATATGTGCAAAAGCTGACTATGCAAATATGTCCACTCAACAGATGAACATCAGCAGTGAGCATGATCCTGATCCCTTCACTACATGTAGCCTAGAATTGTTGTATGGCATTTCATTGCTCCAGAATTGTCACATAAATTACTCACTTGGTCAAGTTCCTATTATTACCTCAATACTACTAAATACTAGCAACAACCAAAAATGTTCCTTATAAGCTTTAGTGAGATATGTCTAAGAACAGCAGTTCTTCAGACACCATAATAGGATGTGATCATCAAACAGTCCTTATTACTTGTTGTCTGCTGGCTAGTGGCATTTCCAGCAATTTAGTTCAATTTATGGATGATGTCTTAGTGTGGGTTCCCCTTGGATATGCATTATGAGAAGAAGAAAAAGCATGTGTCTGTTTCTGGTTGATGGAGCAACAGGCTGGGAAATATTAAGAAGATTCTCTGAAGCTTTTAGGTGGTAATTGCATTTTTTGATTTTTCATGCCTGATAGGTCAATGCACAATTCTTGGAACAGTGCTTTGTGAACAGAATTTATATTTTACTGGAAGAATCTATTTGTCTGGGTTTTGATGGCTTCTCTGGCAGTCAGGGAGCTCCATTCTAGTATTAAAGGCAAACTTTTCCCCCCTCTAAGCAAGCTTTGTGATGTTCTTTTCAGACTCTTGGTTAATGAGGAAACTGTCCTCAAAATGATCACACAAAAGCATTGCATGAAAGCAGCACATCTAGTTCCAATAGTGTCTCTTGGCTTAAACAGATCCACAGTTGTTTCTGGCCAACTAATGGGCAATAGCCAACATTTCTCATATTAAGAGTAGACCTCAATGAAATACACCTGTCTACTTTGAATATTTCTTAGTTGGATATAATTCTATGTGTCTTAGAACTATGACCCAGGTGAAGAAGATTGTAGCACAATGCAAGAAAATAAAAGGTATCCAGGAAAAAAAATGGAGAAAGATTGTTTAGTATATTGTTGTAATGAAGTTATGAAACCACTCTTTCCCTTTCTTTTAATGAAAAGCTGTTTTGAGTAGAATTCAGAGTTGTGGGAGAAGGTGGCACTAAGTCTCTCCTCCTCCACTCTCCAAATTCCCTCTCTCCAAACAGTTTTTCATTTTCTGAAAATGGCACATAGTTCAGTTACACACACTTGCTCCACAAAAAACAACCTAAGAACTAGAAATTAGCAGACAGAGGTCTGCCTTGTTCAACTAGGGATTGTGTGAACTCCCCTAAATTTGATTTGGTCCAGCAATTACAAGACAAATCTGTCAGATGCCCTGGAAAAACTACATTTCCCAGGTCACCCTATGCTCAGAGCATTACACCCCACTGCTATCTCCACAGCAACTACTGTTGTAGCAAGGCAGGCAATTCATTTGGTGGGAGACTTGGGGAGGGAGGGAAGGAAGGAAGACTTCTTCTCTGCCTCAGATTAAAATCTGCAATGCACTGTAAACCCAGCCTTGTATTAAAAGCAAGCATTACAAATTCATATTCCTATAATGCTGGAATTTATGGACTGCAGCAACTTATTCAGTTATTTTGTACCTTAAAATCTATGTAATATTGTCTCCTTGAGATTAAGGATATACAAACAGCCATACTGAATCTTGCTGGGGGGGGCGGTCAGTCTGACTGCCTAGCACTCTGTCTGCAGCAAAGACTAGACAGAGACAAAGTTGCTTGCTTATTTTCTTGCTAGGTTCTTCTTCTTCTTCCTTCCACAAGTGCCTGGCAGAGGGAGTTTCAACAGGACTGAATATCTATGCTGGGGCATCTTTATATCAAACTCCTGCTTGCCACAGCTGTCCATGACAAGAACCAGTTTCCACCAATGGCTCTAGGAGGTTAGACTGTTAAAAACTGTTGTAACAGCTGCTGAAGCAGACTTTGGGTCAATCCTCTGGTTCTTATTTAACGAGATTCAATGAAGTGGTGTTACAAAGACAGACATAGATGGGACAAAAAGCCATGCTCACAATGGGGTGGGTATAGACTCTATCCAACACAGCACAGACTTAAATGTAATTTTCAGTATAATTCTGTTTTCTGTATGCTACAAGAGGGACCCACTGCTATGCTGGGTAGCCAACTGGGGCATCAATTCAGTCAGACATGACTTCTTCCCAGGGGCCCCCAATACACAGGCATCAGGCATCTGTACCCTTTGATCAATCCTGTCAGTTATCCTTTCCCCCTTCCCATATTTTCAACTTTCATCTGTCTCCTGTCAAATTTCAAATAAAAATTCAATGTAACCAGTAGTGAAATACAGTTAAGAGCGTTTCTCTGCCTACATTTTAGATATAAATTGCTCAAAAGCATGTGAGCATGATGCAGTTCCTGTCAGATCACTGAGTTTAATTTACTTTTAAAATAAAATCAGGCACATAGATATAAGTGTTAGATCCTTACACCAGTATTTCTGTCCCTCTAGACAATTGAAGAGCTAATCCAAACATACAAGCTTCAAAGTATACTACCCACCTCAAAATTTATAAAAGCAATTGCATACTTGAAGTGCCCTGACATTTAAATCTCTCTGCTCATGCAAAGGCACCACATCAAGACATCAGTTTATTTTAGCGAATAAGCCAAGCATAAACGGATGCTGAACAACAACTTTATTGCCAGCCACAATCAAAAACAGGTAAGGATGGACAAATTGCTCTGTTCCACCTTCGTTCATTTTTTTCAGTCAATTCTCCACATTTCCACATCAAGTGTTTTTTTAAAGTCCTGATGAAAAAATCACCACTATTTTAGCATTAATTTCTCCTAAACATACATATTTTAATATGCACAATTTTGCAAAGCAATTTCCTCTAATGTCATGCATTTTGCATTTTATTTTTACTAATACATTGCATTTATATGCATACTTTATCCTGGTATATACATTTTTGTACAAATTACTTGACTGGAGAACTGGGTTGCAAAATTCAGAGAAGTGTGGTTGCACAGGATTAGTGTGAATTAGGCAGACTCCCCTTTAAATGTGAACGGAGCTTAATATCTCACCCATCTCTATAATCCCTTTTGCAAGCAAGAACTCTCACCCTCTGCTTCCTTCCTTAGCTTTCATTTGTATGTACTGGCAAACCACCCATTTAAAAAGAAGCAGCAGCAGCATATTTCCAACTGTAGACAGGGTGTGTGTGTGACCCCTTCTCACTTCTTACACAGGCAATGTTGTGATACTATCCGAATTTAAAGCTTGGCAAATGAAACATGACAGCCCTGCCAAAATATTCCATCCAAATTTACCTTTCATAATCCTGACTTCTGAAGGGCTTCCCGGGCAGAGGCAAAGGTGAAGAAAATTTAGATTGAAACTTGTTTTCTTTGGGTTACTTTCCTCCACTAAACAGAGCTCAGGGTGACTCAACTGCTCTGCCTCCCTTTCCCTTTCTCTCTCTCTCTCTCTCTCTCTCTCTCTCTCACACACACACACACCTTTAATTTTATGCAGCAGTCAGCAGTTCAGAGGAGACACACCAGCTGTGTTTACACTATCAAGACAAACCACCAGGACTGGCCCACCACATTTTGCTGGCTAGTAATTGGTCCCAGTTCCCTCAGCAACAATGTAATATGTGTGCATCCAGGTGCCCAATCAACAATCTGGCCTCAGCATTCTGCAGCCTTGTCTCAAAAGAAACCCCATGTGGAGCACATTATCATTACTGAGGCTACCAGTGCATGAATCATGGCATAGTTGGTGGACCAATGTAAGTTGATAATGGTGACTCCAACATGGAGGTTACCTGGGCTTCCAGTGACAAAGATGGATCTAGGAGTATACCCACCAACCCTCAAATCACATACCTGTTTCTTCAGAGGGAAAATAACCCCGTTTAAAACTGGTGAACTCCCAATGATGGCTCTGGCAACTGCTCATCCCATGAGTCTGTGTCTTACCAGGATTCACTCTCGCTTTGTTGGCCTTCATCTAGTGCACCACAGTATCCTAATATAAGGAATATAAGGGGGGTGGGTTAAGTGCCATTCAAAGGGCAAAAGGTCAAGCCTTTCCTAATGATGACCGTACAATCCTAACCATGTGGTAGTCAGAAGTTAAGTCCTATTGAATTCACTGTGGATTACTCCCAAGTAAGTGAGGTTAGAAATGCAGTCTAAGTACTTATTTTAAATGGTGTTGCTCATCTCCAGTTAGGAGAGCCTTCTGTAGGAAGAAAGGCATGGACCTGGGGTTCTGTTTTGGTTCTTTTGCATGCAACTCCTGCCTCCTTCACTGCTGCTTAAAACACCTCCAGACAACTTGAGGGATCATCTTTTCTCTTCAGGTTTCTTGCCTTAAACTGTTGTTAGGCCACAACTGTACAAGGCTTAATGAAAGCATTCCAGGAGCTTAAAAGAAATACCCATCGTTTATTTAAGAAAATGTCTTGAAGATAGCCTGCAGGCAGTTTCGTACAAAAAAGCAATTACATGGGAGTCATAGGTAAGTCCACTCCAACAGTAAATCAGGCCACTTATCTGAGACCTTAACAATGATCTACACTTGATTGCCGTCCCCCTGACTCCAACAAAATGGCATAAAAAATCATTGCTACTGTGCAGCAAGGAGATCTACTTAGTTGATACAAAATAAATATTTGCTTAGAATAGTATTAGCTTGTTTGCTAGCTGCTTTGCACTAAATCTTTCTGGAATTGCTGACACTCTTAATTCACTCACCTTATAAATATTACAGCTGTAATATAGGGTGTTTGGCAGAGAGATAAAGCATGTTGAGCAAATCCCACTAGATCTACATTAGTGAGCTGTTTGGGGTGTGAGCCTTTAGTTTGCTGGTAGAGCTTTCCTAAGTTCTACCATCAAACGTTCCTGCTTCAAAATGTTTCTTAGGCTGTCCAGCGGTGTGCTCAGAGGTCTTAGACTTTTAGAAATAAGACCCTGGACCCAGACTTTGCTTTATGAGATAACAGGTTTATTTTAAAGTTGCTTGGTTACAACTGCATGTAGACTAGTGTCCTTTCTATCAGCCTTAAGCAGGGCATTGAGTTCTTCAAGATGGCTGCAGAAAGTTTATTGAGAAATAAAAGAAAGAGGGTGGGGAGAAGAGGAGAGCTTTATTGCTTTTTATGCTACCAGAAGGCCATTAAGTCACATATTCAGTGCTCTACCTGTGTCTCTAGTTGGATGCAGAAGCAGCTGCTGTGTGTGGTGGTTGCTGGCTCTATCTCTATCTCTAATAATTCCTTATATGCCAAGATCCAAGTTTGAGGCAAGTACTCTTTGGTGAGAGAACCCCAGCACACATTTGAAGTCACAAAATATGCAGCAAACTAAAGCATGGAAACATAGCCTGTTAGAGCTTTCAAATGTGCCCTTCCAAGTTCCTTCCAAAGTTTTTCTTTTTCCCCAGCATAGGAAAAGACCACATACTTGTTAAAAAATTGTTTACTTACCAACTTTTCAAAGGTCTTGTTTGTGTGCTTTTTCATACATCAGTCAGAAAAAAATGCACATCCAGTAAAACTTAGCTTAGTTACAGTGGTAAAAGTTCACAGATTATTAGTATAGGCACTCAAGAAAGACTGGTGAGAGCTATGCCGCTCTTCACATGTTAGGCTTATCAGGTAGACTGGGGTGAACAATAGGCTTGGCTGCCTATTTCCTCCCAAAGTAAGAGGAAGTGACATAGCTAAGCCTGGCAGGACAGCTGACTCTATGGTATTAACCCCTTCATGCGTTAATTGGATGTAATCATGCTGGTTATCCCACACAAATCTCTGATTCAAGAAGAGGAAGGGAGTGGGGGAAGCTGGATGTCTTTCCACATAATTCACCTAAAAGCGGATCAGAACATAATAGGTTTTATACCACAAATTCATAGAACTATAGAGTTGGAAAGGAACCAAAGGATCATCTAGTCCAACCCACTTCAGACTGTTTTGCCCATCTAAGATTTTCTGCTCTGCCTACAGCTCTCCGGAGTCTCAGGCATGTCACTTGTCACTTGATCCCTTTAATGGGAGATGGCAGGAGATTGAACCTAGGAAGTTAGGCATGCAATGCATGTGCTACTACTCTACTACTGAGCTATGCTTCAACTTTTTCCAGGGGCTTCAGCATGTGCAGCCCCAGCTGCTCCGTACAATGTTCCATTAGAGTGGGATGCAGCAGGCCCAGTTGTTTCATAGCTCTGGGAACTCCACCAGCAGAGTCAGCTCCCCACATCCAAATTCTAAATTGGCTCTACACCTCTGTCCCTTTTAAAGGGTACTCATCATATATACTCACAAGGAGTTAAGGGTATATTTGCCACCCATTAATGATATTCACTGCTCCCAGCTCCTTAATACTATATTCAAGAGATTGGAAAAGAGAGTTGCAAGGAGCAAATCTCTGGGATGTTCGGGATAATAGAGATGCCAAGAAAGCTGTGCTTTTAAGTGTTTCTCCCTCTTCAAAACAGTGCAATTGAAAATAATATTCCATAGTGCAGTCTATTGGGCTGCTGCAAAAGCTCCATTCCTGATAACAGAGATAAATTAACTCAGAGCCATCCGTACTTCAGAAAGTGATGCTACTCTACTCAAAGTAAGTGGGAAAGGAGATGAATATGTGCTCAACTCTCACAATGAATCAGTGGGATATAGCATAATTTAAAAAGGGCCCCTTTTAAGATCAAGACTACAATTCACAGCCACTAAAACTTCAGGAAGTCTCTTTTTAGGAAAGAAGAATTTATTTTCTAGGTTGTGAAATGCACAATAAATAACAATAAAGTGAATCATTATGCTTGATTTTCTTAAACCCCATTTGAAGATTTAGCAGCCTCATTAGAGGAGTCTTTTAAGATGGCAGGAGGGTTTTCTTAACAGGCCAGGATGCACCGTAGGGCTGATGAAACAAAGGTCCTGAACATATGTCTCAGGAACAGACAGGTTAAGTGTTTAAAGCGGGCTTCCTCAATCTGAACCCTTCCTAATGTTTTGTACTGTAATTCCCAGCTGTGCCAGTCAGAATCTAGAAGGCACCAGGCTGGGAAACAGAGCTAGAATTTTTGCCTGGGATTCAGCCATTTTAGAACTTTGTGTTCTGTGCCTTTCAGTTAATTTTGAGCTGCCTGCATTTCTTCTGATGCAAAGATGAGTAAGCAGCAGCATCCCAGTGAAGCATAACATTGCTGTGCATTTAGACCTGCTGGCACCCATAAATGGCATATTGCAACATGTGCCTTGCCTGTTATGTTTTTGTCAACAGTCACACCTCCTAATTTTTGAGCTTATGTGCAAATCCCTCTTATTCACAGTCGTGATCTGATAGATTGGGGCACTCGGACAATCTCAGGTAACATCTTTTACAGCGCTTGGACCGCCAACCAGTGCAAGCTTTGCAAAGGGGAAGCCGCCACCTTCATGCCCTGTTGAGCTGTGGGGTGAATCCTAAATACCACAAATAATAAGACTTTCACAATCTTGCTGTCACCTGAACAATCTCCTCAGGCAACATGGAAAACTGCTTTTGAAAACAAGGGCTGTTTCAAAAGCTACAAAGAGACTTGTGGTACTTTAAAGATGGTAGATGTTTTGGGGTGCCCAAACTTTCTTCAAAGAGGGCCAGATTTGATGAAGTGAACATGTGTGAGGGCCGACCAAAGATGTTGAGCTTTTTTTAGGATTTGACCCCAATAAATAAACTGCCACAGGAGACAGATAAAGTGGGACAGGGGGACGTGCCTGGTTACATCATTAGCATTTATAGAACGGAGCCCACTCTATTTTTAAAAAATTATGGGGACATGATTTGGCTAAGACTGGCAGAAGTGACAGGTCTCTTCACAAACATTTATATTGATATTAGATTGGGAGCTAGTCTGAATGACTGCAACTCAATTCATGATCACCTAGTACTGGCATGAGATGTGCCTGGTAGGTTTTTAAAGAATAGCTCCACAGTGACCCATTTATAAGGCAGTAGGATCCATAGGGGCAGCAGATCCAGCCTCCAAGGAATGCATTGCCTGCTATTGCTGCCGTGGTGCCAGGATCTTGGAGGCAGGATCTGCCGCCTCTTCGGCAGCCCCACCCCCCACCCCCATGCAGCCTCTACAGTGGCCTCTTGGTGAATAGGAGGTGCTGCTGATCTCCTCCCACTCCTGATATTGATATATATTCCCCCCTTGTTCCTGATGTAGATCTTCACTCAACCCTTCTTCCCTAGTGGGAGGGGAGGGGACACCAATTTGTGGTTCACCTCAGTTTCTGAAATGTCTTTGGCTGGCCCTGATTGGGAGGAAGTGAGAAGTGAGAGATCTAGGCCAACTCCTGGGCTGGTCTAAATCTCTCGCTGCTTTGGGGGCATCTTGGGGCACCAGGATGGATTTAGACCTGAGCCATTTCCTGCTCCTCCCATAGCTTGTCCCCACCTGCCCTCAAGCAATTGTTGCAGGGCCATGGAAGTTACCACAGCAATCCCTTGGATCTCCCTCTCCAAAACCAGAGCTCTCTGGTTGTCCCAAGAGCTGTGGGGAAATCAATGCTGAGAAGCCAACCACCTAAAAAAATCTTTTGAAAGGCATGGGGCTTTACCACAAGGAGCAACTTCTTCATTATTACAACCCCCGCATGCAGCTAATGGAAAGTGAACATACTATTTCCTTCTGTCTAATGACTTGATATTTAAAGCCTTGGTAAAACCAAAAAAGTAGTCATGAATTTAAAATAGAGGCGGTTTGAATCTTTTTCAAAGGATCTTGTGGAGGGGGGTGGGAATAGGTATGCCTGATGGGAATCCGCATGTCTGTTTTTGGTCTTCCTACTTATCGATTCTGTGGAAATGAGAATGCCTGTAGGAGGAAAAGAGAAAGTCTGTTTCAGCGAAGATTCCCAGATGCCATTATCAAGGGAATGTAATTATCGAAGCTTGCTGGCTTCCTCTGAGGAAAGTTTCATTTCTATTCAGTGACATGATGTTATCTGGAATGCTGTTTAAGTGGAGTACAAACTGGAACAATGCAACAAGGAGACCCCTTGTGATTAGTCATGTCCTTTGTTTCAGAACATAAATACCAGGTTTAACAGAAGGGTTTCACATTCACAAGGAGAATGATAATGATTTGCAAAGCAGGAATTAATCTCATGCTTTTCCAAAACTTCTCTTGCGTGATCCCAAAGGAATCTAGTGCATTCTACAAAAAAACAATCAAAAAGAAACTCCCAAATGTGTATAGTGAGATAATGCCGAATTAGAAAAGATTTCAAAGTCATCTCTGACATTTGAGAAATATTAAATAAATATTCCCAGAAGGCTCTAGAGACAGGGGAAGTGCAATCTTGCTCATTCTCCTTGACCTCTCTGCAGTTTTTGATACTGTTGACCATGGGATTCTCGTCATCCAGGCTGCTTAACATCTAGATGGAGCTGCTGGGATATGTTATCAGAAATTCTGGAGTGAGGTGTCCTCAGTATATGGATGACACCCAGCTCTCTGTACTGTCTGAATCAGGAGAGGTTTTCAGGTACCAGACTGGTGCCTGGAGGCAGTGATGGACTGGATAAAGGTAAAGGTAAAGGGACCCCTGACCATTAGGTCCAGTCGTGACCAACTCTGGGGTTGCGGCGCTCATCTCGCCTTATTGGCCAAGAGAGCCGGTGTACAGCTTCCAGATCATGTGGCCAGCATGACTAAGCCGCTTCTGGACTAACCAGAGCAGCGCACGGAAATGCCATTTACCTTCCCGCTGGAGCGGTACCTATTTATCTACTTGCACTTTGATGTGCTTTCGAACTGCTAGGTTGGCAGGAGCAGGGACCGAGCAACGGGAGCTCACCCTGTTGCGGGGTTTCGAACCGCCGACCTTCTGATTGGCAAGTCCTAGGCTCTGTGGTTAACCCACAGTGCCACCCGCATCCCTGATGGACTAGATACAGGTCAACAAATTGAAACTGAATGTAGGCATGACAGGGATGTTATACATTCTAAGTTCCTGAATCTGGGAGGTGGTGGGGCAACTTGTTCTGTATGAGGTTGTACTCCCTTCTAAGGAACAGGTGTGTCGTATCAGGGTACTTCAGAACCCAGTGTTGTCACTGAAGGCCTTGTGGGCTAGGTGTGTCTATTTCCAGCTATGGTCCTTTCTACACTGAGACACCTTGGCTACTACACTCCATGCCCCGTTAATCTCTGGAGTAGATTATTTTGATAGAATGTGTGGGGCTGCTCTTGTTTGGAGGGATAGGTGATATCAAGGGTGCACCATGCAGCAGCTAGAGTGATATCCAGTCGGACTCATATTACACCTGTCCTGAAGCATCTGTACTGGTTCACCATTTGTTTCTAAACCCAATTCAAGGTGCTCAGTAGAGAAGGCCTTGTTGGGAGTGCTGTTGGTCTTATCTTAAAAAAACATGTAGTATAAACGCTGGCAACTGGGAAACACTGGCCTGCTAGCACTCCAGTTGGAGAACAGCCTTTATCAAAGGTGACATGGACTTTGAAGACACTCGAACTCAGAACGCAAGGGAGAAACGTGCTAAGAGGAAGGCACGCTTGGCAAATCCACACTGTGATCAACTCCATCCCAGGAACCAATGTGCCCACTGTGGAAGGACGTGTGGGTCCAGAATTGGCCTCCACAGTCACTCACGGACTCATTGTTAAAACCATGTTTACGGAAGACAATCTATGAGTGATCGCCAAAGAATAGAAGTCTGATGGTGCTGGTATTGGCTCATGACATGGTTTTCTCTGTGTTTAGGCCCCCAAACTGTGGCGCTCTCTCCCCATAGAAGTGCATATGACACATCATATTTTCTATTGATTATTTAAAATATACACCTGTTTACCCTAGCTTTTGGAAGCAGATAATGGGTTTTTTATCTGTTCTTCGCTGTAAATGGTGCTATCGGCTATGGTGTCGTTGTTTTCCAATATGTGGGAGGAGGACGGGGGGGCACATTCTGTTGCGCAAGGAGAAATCATTGAGCCAACATAACATTCACCTTGAGCTAACCAAACATTCACCACAACTTGTGATTTAACACTACACATGTTCCACCAGCCCATGTATTACGGCCTGCCAGGTTCTTGGCTCCACTTCTCCCCAACCAACCCCATTTTTTTTACAGTCAAATGAAGGCAGGAAAAATATGTGATTTATGGATCTCATACAGGACCAGTGCTTTTGGGGGGGGCAGGACGCAGGGGGACGCAACCCCTAAACATTTTGTGAATCTAGGTGTGGCCTCATTGAGGAGCAGTATTTCAATATGAGTAGGGAAATGAGTACTCCTAAACATTTTTTTAAGAAAAAAAGCACCATACAGGACTGATGGGGTTGGTGAACTGCAATTAGCTTTGTGCATTTCAAATTGGGCAGGTACTGAATACACCTTTGATGACCTTCTAAGCTTTCTAAGGAATAGCTTTGTTGCCTTGCATTTGTTACCATCTCCTCTACAATGTGTTAGAAAATGGTTCTAATTAAAAGCAATTATTCCTAAGGTTCCTATTACTACCTAGCTCTTTTCCACTTCCTTGTGGGATACGAGTCAAAAGAAAGAAGTGTGTGTGTGTGTGTGTATAAGGTAATTTAAAACAACAGTTAAGATGCATTTATCCAATCAGTGGTATAGGAAAACTGTTAAATTGCACAGCTTTTTCCTTTATTTTAATTCATTTTTCATTACACCTTTCTCTCCCCAAATACTTAATCTACACTGAAGAGTGTACAAAAGACCATAAAAGAAATTATAGAATGTGAGGGAAAGGTCAAGTTCATATAGTATAGATTATGTTCAAACTAACATGGGATTTTTCATATTACGGATGTTTTGTAACAAGAAGATAGTGTGAAATGTTAAGACTCAGGGTATACGTTGAGTAATTGTACCTCCTCCATTTACTTCAAGCCATAATTAGTGAAAGTACAGCTGAAGTGAATGGAGGAAGGGTCTCTGTAATATTTCTACCAACACACTTTGGCAAGCCACTTTCCTCAATCAATGCATCTTTGTTGTTGTTTAGTCGTTTAGTCGTGTCCGACTCTTCGTGACCCCATGGACCAGAGCACGCCAGGCACTTCTGTCCTCCACTGCCTCCCGCAGTTTGATCAAACTCATGCTAGTAGCTTCAAGAACACCATCCAACCATCTCATTCTCTGTCGTCCCCTTCTCCTTGTGCCCTCCATCTTTCCCAACATCAGGGTCTTTTCCAGGGAGTCCTCTCTTCTCATGAGGTGGCCAAAGTATTGGAGCCTCAGCTTCACGATCTGTCCTTCCAGTGAGCACTCAGGGCTGATTTCCTTCAGAATGGAGAGGTTTGATCTTCTTGCAGTCCATGGGACTCTCAAGAGTCTCCTCCAGCACTCCTCAATGCATCTTAGCAGGACAAATTATTTATTTGCGGATATGCAACTGCAAGCTTCTTGTTAGAGGAGCAGCTACAGATCAGTGGTAGAGGACGTATTGTGCATCTGTCAGGCCCCAGGTTCAATTCTTATTATCTCCAGCCATGGCTGGGATGAAACCCTGGAGAGTCATTGACTGTTATGGTAGACAACTACTGAACTAGATGCTCTGTCTCAGCATAAGGAAGCTTCTTACGTTCATAACATTTATTGTATATTTTAAAAATGAATGCATTCTATCCCACCCCAAATATCAGACTGGGGGGAAATACATATGGCTAGGGATCCAGTCCTGAGAACCATAAACCCACGTACATAGTTTCTGATTCAGCAGGAAAGTCATAGTTAGAAGGGGGGGGGTCACCAAAATAGAAGGCGAAAGTGGACACAGATTTACATAAAATATGCATATGCTAATTTAGTTGTGGGAAAGCAAATGTTAAAATAATTACTATAATTTAGATATAAATACATCCCAGAGTTGTGTGGAAGTGTAACCTGGTGACTTGAGTGACCATCTGCCCAGGTGCTGAGTGTTGATGGGTAGAAAGGATAACAGCAACATTTTACCACTTTTGTAACTGTGCAAAAAAGATCCAATATTTGCAGGAGATGAACCATCTCTCTGAAAGGGGTGCATATTTGGCTCAATTTTACTAAAACTAGCAATGAGGGAACAATTTTTTTGAGTTCACATTTTAATGAACACCTACCTGCTTTGTACTTACCAAATCAATACGTGAACCAAAATTCAGCTCTCCTTCAAATTCCACATTTCTCTGAATTTTGTGATATAGCTGTCCAGCCAGATGTATACAAAAATACCCAAAACAAAACACATATTAGTGGAAAACGAGCGCAAACATGCACAATGTATATTAATTTTGGGGCTAACTTTTAAAAAGGGTTCACAAACTGATGCAGAAATGAGACAGACTTAAGATTTGAAAAATGAGAAACCAAGAGAAACCAACATTGACAGATGTGTCCATCCCTGCTAAAGATCCTCTTCCCTAAGACATTTTACATGCCAATAATTTATAGTAATGGTTGGATATAAGAAACATTCTACACTAGATTGTCTTCATGCCTATCTGCTCAAACAGCCTTACTTAAAGACACAGCAGTATTTTCACATTCCAAATGCATTGTGGCACCAAGGATAATAAAAATAAATGCTTTCAGGATGCCAGTAAAAACCATCTATATAGTATTCATTGCTTGGGAAGAGATGGTGTACATGTACAAATGCACTGATGATCTTTTGCTCCATCCTGGCTCTTCTTCATTCACCTCACAGAAGCAATTCTCTGTTGCGACATTTGAGAAACAGAACGGAGAATGGAAATTACAATGTGAATGTTTGGATAGCTCCTGCTGGAGAAAGTGCTGACCTCTGACAACATTTCATTTGAACTAACCTGCTGAGCTTTGTTCTCCTTTATACAAAACTTTGCAAGTAATTTCTGCTCACAGGAAGTACAGCTGAGGTGACTACCAATACATAGTTTGATCAATTGCTCTGTAACAGGAATTATATCATAGCCAACCTCCATTAGATCAGAAATGATGGTTCCCAGCAAGCAAATTTCCACTTTTCAGATTCTGAAAGAAAATGCATTAGTGTTTCAGGGGATTTATTTTATTTTATTTTATTGCTGTATTACACATAAAATGTCAGCTCCCATCTTTATCTTCAGCAAATATCCACTTCACTATTATTTACTAATAATATTGTTAAATAAAAATGATGGTAGTGTATTAATTGGTTATTCATATTGATAATATTCTTTACTTTCTAGGAGATATATTAAACTGGATCCACAGGAAATGGTGATAAATATGGGCAAAAAGGTGAGAATAATGTCCCACTTCTACCGGGTACCAAGTGAAGCCAGAAAATAATGTTCAGGTGAGCAATTGTATGGAATGAATATTATTTTATACACAGACTTCCCACACACCGTCAGCATTGTACTGTCCTTTGGGTAGTTTTGTGACTTCCAGGGCAGTAGAGGACATAGCAGTGTTGCTCGAATTAAGTCACAGGGATATTATTCATATCTGGGAGGGGAAATGGCCGAGGCAGCACTTTCAGCCAGAGAACGCAATGTGTTTGCCACCCTAGTATTTATGGCTGCCTGTGGTGTGAATGTAAAAATAAGCAGAGACAGGTAGGAGAGATGGATGTGGGCCGTGGGCCAGAACAGCAACTGTAGAGAAAGCAGAGGATGAGAAATACCTCTAGGCCGTGCCTTTGCAGGACAAAGACTGAACCCACTGTGAAATTGCTCTTGGGTGCTGGTAACCACCTGTGGGTGCTATTGTTCTGAAGCGGTGGCACATCCCATTTTGCAACCTGAGGTAAAACAGGAAGTGCCACCTTGCTCTTCCCTTCCCTTCCCTGCTGCGGCTGCCTCAACCAACACAACTTCTCCGCTTGCCCTGCATCGGTGCCAATTGTGGGTGAAATCTCACCTGATTTCCATGAGATCTTGCATGCTCTGCAAGATCTCACATGATTTTGGCCTATACCAGTGCCACTTCTGCACCAATGGGTTTTCTGCCCCATTGGGGGCTTTTGACGCCTCTGGCAGCCACCTCAGTCTGCCTAATGGCAAAGATGGCTCTGGCCAAGATGAAACTTTACCCATATGAAGGTTTTTTTGGGAAGTGGGGGGGAGGAGTCAAATACCTTCTCCATACTCCTTTACTGCCTTTCACTGCCTGTTTGTATCCCTAGTAACAATCTATCTCTCCACTCCTTCTCTGTGTTTACCCCCACCTCATATTTACCCACAAGATGCGGGGTGTGTGTGTGCAGAAAGCGTAACCCTCCAATTAGGAGTTCATGATAAAAACAACTACATCTGGCTACATGATGACTTTTGAAGGTGGTAGGCATAGGTGCCTGTAGCAACCATGCCAAGGAGCGATTTGTGCTGTTTCTCTGAGGCCCACATAAACGGCTTCCTAGGTTTTGGCAGAGGTATTGAAAGAATAAGAAGTACAGCATTAGAGCACTGGTCTGCCACAGGCTTTTCTTCTCCGTGCTTACTCTGATCATTCTCAGGAGGGAAGCTGTGTTTGACTTCTCGCTGCAAGCATGCCACCTATTAGGGACAAACAAAGACTGAAGAAAACAATCACTGCTCCTTGTGCAACCATAGTGATGTTATAAAAAAATACAGATTGGAGGAATAAAACCAGAGATTAATTTGTTTTATGGCTCAGCCCTGGCACCTCTTTTCAATGTCTGGGCTCCAACATGTTAAATAAAATAGTTTACAGTGTCTCCGAGCATGTTCAGAGTACTTTTACCTGACCATGCACTGAGTATCTACAGTCAGTCTTAACACATCAAGGATTATGAGAAAGTTCTTCCAAATCAGTGTTGTTTCTAGACAGATCTGAGCCTCTGCAACTCTTCCCCCGTAAAATTAACTGTATGGAGCTGCAGTGGTGGTAAATCTTAAAATGGCAGCACTGACTGAGATGGTACTCTCTTTTACCAAAGTTAAAAATCCAAACAGAAATCAGTGCAATGTTCAGAGAGACTTAACACTTCTCCAGTCCTGGATCTGTGTTTGATTGTGCATCATCTTTGCCTCTCACCTGACACTCATGAAAACGCTTGATAAGAATGTATGACAGATATAGAATGTTTTAATTTTGGAAACCATTGATCTGTTTTACAGTGACAAACTGCATTTGTCGGTCTAAATAATGTTACACATTTATCTTGACTTTGCCATCAGGCTATCAACACTCCAGTCACATGGATGGATCGCTCGGTCATTTTCTCATCTAATTCACAGGCCAGAGACTGATAGCGCAGCCTTATGCATGTCTGCTCAGAAGTAAGCCCCACTGAGTTCAGCAGGACTTCTCCCCACCTCCTCAGACAAGAATGTATAAGATTGCACCGTAAAGTAGTTTATGTCTAATCCACCCTACCTTATCAAACTTTGAGCCTGGTCTGATAATGCACTTCATCTCCTTTCTTCTTTGTAGTCTCCTAATTTGCTGTGGTGTCAGTTTCTTGCTATTTATCTTTCGGGTCCAAATGCAGAATAATAAAGTATCATGTCCTTTAGTCCTACTGCAGTGCTGCAAAAAACAACAACCCATACTCTGTGGTGAGCCAGACAGACATGGCGAAGGATGCTAGAAGAGGGTCCCCTCCCACTCTTTAACATCCTGCCAGCAATGGATGTAATCAACAAACAGGTCAACTTCCAGGAAGATTCCCCATGCAACACATTACGGTTATTGTGCTCCATAAAGTACCACAGGACCAGGTCAATGTAGACTTTTTCTGGTTCCAAGCACCCCATCCTCCATCATCTGGATTTGGCCCTGTAAGAGCAAGAAAAAGTGTGGGGTGGGGAATGGAGGGCTGGTCATAAGCAAGCACAATTTGCACAAAATCGCAAGGCATCCTTCTTAGCTTCCAACTTCCTGACTTTGTTCCAAAACAGGATAGCCTTAGCACTGGTCTTATACTGGCATTGATCATCAAGTACATTAAGGTGTCAGTTGTTATTCTCTCTCTCCCCCCCCCCACCCGCCAGCTCTTGTGCAGGGTGAGGGGAAAGAAATCAAATGTAATACAGGAGCACTATAAAAAATAAGAGCCCTTCTTCAAATCACCTTGGAGCACAGAGGCTCCCAGCAGTGCAGGCTGCGAGTAATAGAATTAATTTGGTAATGAAATATTTGTTTCAATTAACTTTGCCAGCATCAGTGTTTCCAAGGACCCACTAGGGTCAACAGTAAAGGCCTGTTAATTACACAATGTTCAAAGCATCAAGGCTTTAAAGCAAATCCACATAAATATCACCGGTGCCACTTAAATTCGACTCATCGTCCTGTATGAAAGATTAACAAACTGAAGAAAAATCTACAGACAGGTGGGAGAAAGAGAATGATTGACTGCCCCCAGGGACTCTCTTTGGAGCTCCTCAGATCCAGAAAGGAGAGTTATTACTACTCTACCTGTCCTCGCCTTGCTATAAGCTAAATAGAAATGATAGGCTTGTTCACATGTTACACTAAGCGCACGTAAAAGCTGTCTCTACACAGGTACAAGTGTTTGTGTGAAAGAGTGTACAACTATTTCTGCCCACCTCAACTAATGTGTGCACAGGTACACAGATTGTACACTCGTTGAATGTAACTCCTAAAGCCAAAATATTTTTCTCAATTTCTTGGGTTGTTTTGAGTTTTTTGTAACATCAACTATCGCCAGACACAGTGGTAGCCACATATGATTGGCTATTTGCATAGGACTACATTAGCAAAAACCCCATGCTAATTGGAGTTAATTCTGATTTCTAATAGACTTTGCTAGATCCAGCTACATGGTTTTTGAGACCTACAAGCTTCTACATCTTCCACCCTCCTTCCACCCATTGCCTGCACAATTTCCTGTAATTAAAATCATTTGCAGTGAGAAGTGTATGGCTTCATGACAGCCTATTTGTCATGCTATGAAACTGACCATAAAAACAACAGGCTATATGACTTTTTTCCCCAAGTGACTTGCAGTAAAAAGTGATTTAAATATGTAAAGCTTTAATGGCAGAGAAAAAGCCCACATTGTGGTTTTCTTTTTTTTTAACCTCTGCTTGTAAAAAAAAAAAGCGGAATATTCCTCATGTGAACCAAAGAGAGAGAAAGTATTGAAAAGTTTGGTTTAAAGTACAAAAAAACAGAAGCAGTTTCACCAAAACCTTTGTTGTGACAGTAGTAAAGAAATGCCTTTTGACACAATATAGACTCATATAATTCCATAGTTCATAGCTTTTTCTTCCTTGAATTCAAAGATGGCAAATTAAGCCAACGGCTTAATATAGGCAGATAAAATTCCCTTTTAACGTTACAAAGCTGTCTTTGATAATCCCATATTCCAACAAGATAAATTGAAATAGCTTCCTATAAAATAGAAAGCAGGGGGTGAGGAAGATCATGAATAACTAAAGGAAGTGTTTCTGGACTGACATGGTTCACAAGGCTTCTTTTTTGAGGAACACACTCAGTTTATAAGGCTGCAATCCTATACTTATTTACCTGGGAGTAAGGCACACTGAACCCAGTACCATTTATTTCTGAGTAGTTGCATGGTAGTCATATGTACCCTCCGGAAGAGGAGAAAACAAAGTTGCTCCCTCCTCCATGTGGCAGCCCTTGAGATATTTGAAGATGGCTATCATATCTCCTCTCAGTCTCCTCTTTGCCAGGCTAAACATGCCCAGCACTTTCAACCATTCCTCATAAGGAGAATTTCCTCAACAGTATGTCAGGAATGAGGCATTTGCAATGGCTGTAGCCCAGCTTCCCCTTCTCCCTGCCACAGTTGTGGTTTGTTTTTTTTACATGCTGTTGCTGCAAGTGCCAGAATCAGTAACTGTGTTAGCAATTTGGCCACCATTTTCCTTCCTCTATTGGACTTAGTGTAATTCTGGAATTTTATGAAGGGAGGAAGTGGTAGCAACTGCCAAAAGATGGTTGAGAATCTTAAGAGGAATTGCTGAACAAAGTGTCATTCTTTTTCAGGAGTGGTAGTAAGGAAAGGATAATCTCAGAGGGTTTTCTCAGAAACAAACTGCCCCCTGAGAAATTTCAGCTCAACTTTATCTTAGGACTCATCAGGGCACCACTGCATATAGTCTTAGAACTGCTATAGTGACATAATCTATTGTACAGTGATCTCAGCAGTGCACCACTGCAAAAAACAGAGGATATGTTATCTTTGTACATGTCTTTTGATGGTCAAATTCACATTCATGCACAGTGCTTTTTTTCTAGAAAAATAAGTGCCGGTACTTACCATGAAGTTGTTATAGTATGAGATGTGAGTGGGATTGTTTTGGAGAATATTAGAAAAAATATGGTATTAAGGTAAACTTTCAAGCGGGGATAAATTTATGATAATCTGTTGAAAGGATAAGCGAACTGAAGGAGTGAAAATAGGATGGAAGAATAGAAGGAGATGTAGCAAAACAAAGAAAATGATGTAGGATGTCAAAGAAGGTTAGGTTGGGAAGCCCAAAAAAGACTTTGATGGGATGATAATTGTATGTAAATATGTACTGGAAAATGCATCAATAAAAATATTTTTAAAAAGAGGTTATTACAGTAAATGCCACACTTTTTAACAAAAAGAGGTGCTGGTACTGCGTACCCTTGCATACTCCCTGAACCAAAGCACTGCTCGTGTATTTTTTGCTCCCTGAGTTTCCCTTCTTCAAATCTCACAGTCCTCTTCCTTTTAAAAAAAAAACCCCTCTTTTAATATTTGGTAAATTGCAATCTATTTGTTTCCTGTTTCCATTTTATCTTCAACAGGTAAAGGAAAAAAGAAAACAAGTAATCGCTTGACTCATAACAGGCAAAAGCACTGCCAAGGCTACAGCTTTCAAGAATGCTTATTAAAAACAAGGTTTGCTTCAAAGTACTTTACTTAGGGAAATGCATTCATTTTCCAAACGACGTACCATGGTCAGTAACAGTCTCTCCAGAAATACCGAGCTTCATTATATTAAAGCAATAAAAGGTAACATTCCTGCTGGCTTTGTGATAAAAAATGAGGCCGATTTAATGAACATTTCCCCATAATATTCAATCCTCCATGTTCATATTCAGCCACTCTCACAACCCTGCCTGCCCCGTTCTCCAAAGACTCCCTTTGCTTCTTTTTAAGAGCTGGGAATACTTCAAAGGAATAATTCCTCACCCCGTTTCTAAGTGCAAAATAATGTCCAAATGTGCTTAATGGTGATAAATCCAAGCTGCTCCTTTTTTTACTTAACCATGGTGGGATTTTCGGGAAAATGTCTCCTTATCCTGTCTTGAGAAGCTCTCACACATGCAAGTGTTGTTGCAAAGCCTTTCTCTCAGAGCAAGAAAATGGTGTGTTCTCACATTTTTTATTATAAATTAATCATATGCAATAAATAAAGTAGACTTTCAAAAGTTGAAACCTAAAACTAATAATTGCCACATTTACATACCGCTATCAAACATGAATAGTGGTGATTGTGGTGTTAATATCAGCCATTCTTCTTGGAAGCAATTAAACTTGGCACTGCTATCATTACCTAATGTGTTTATATCAGCTACTGTAATTGTTTTTCGAAAGCCATAAATTTCTCGAGTTAATTATCAACAAATTGGCATGCTTAATTAATGGGACCACTAATAATACACTCCTTCATACGTGTTTGAGTGATATGTTGTTAGCTGCGTTGACACAGTTAAGCTAATGATGCTTAAGTACAGTAACCTTGTTAATATCTGAAGCCTGGGTAGCGTTCTGGGAAAAGGGCTGGCTGATTTCAATGCACTAGTGGACTGTATTTAATGAAACAGGACAAAGTTATTGCAGTCACTATATTAAACTGTTTATCTGATTATGCATTAGCTCAGGGACTTTAGTGCTATGACACAGGACACTTGAAGGTGCATAAGAATGGGAAATGGGGAGGCCACATGGCTTTAGAGAAGTCAAACCAATTCACAAGGGAGCTGAAATAATATAGTATCTTGTTTAGTGCAATCAGGACTAGAATTTCATATTTCCATGGGAGGGAGAAACTGTGAAGAGTTCATGGTGGAAGGGGGAGATTTACTAGGATCCTAGAGCAACATTTTTGACCAAACTGCGGGAGGCAGTGGAAGACAGGAGTGCCTGGCGTGCTCTGGTCCATGGGGTCACGAAGAGTCGGACATGACTAAACGACTAAACAACAACAAAAGAGCAACATTATCAACATAGGACAAAGAGGCACCTTATTTATTGGGGCACCTTATTTACTGGGCAGCAGGATCCACAGAGGAAGCAAATTGGCCTCCAAGGAATGCATTGCCTGCTGCCACTGTTGCAATGGCAGTGACGGCTGTAGCACACTCCTTGGAAGCTGGTTCTGCCACCTCCTTCGCAGCATACCCCAGTGCTTCCTCTCCAGTAGCCTCTTGACAAAGGAGCCGCTGCTGGTCTCCTCCCCTAGGCAGCAAATGGTGGGACTGCAATACCTCAAGGACCGCATCTCTCCATATGAATCTACCCAGACACCAAGATCATCCTCTAAGGCCCTCCTCTGTGTGCCTCCTCCATAAGAGGTCTGGAGGGTGGAAACATGAAAATAGGCCTTTTCCTCAATGGCTCCCCATTTGCAGGATCCATGGAGGTTCGGCTGGAAGCCAGGTGAAAACGTTCCTCTTTAACAAGACCTTTGGCTGACTGACATCCAAAGCTCTTTTAAAATATGTTGTGGAACGAGGGATTATTGGGTTGTCTTTGTTTTTATTATGTATTTTGTGTTTTTTTAATATATATATATATATATATATATATATATGCAGGTTTTGGTGTCTTCGGGTGTCTTCCCGTGTAAGAGTCGGGGTGTCTGTGCGACGTTTCGACGAGGTCTCACTCGTCATCTTCAGGCTGGTGCTTTCGGCTTCTTGTTACTGGAACAGAGCAGAATCTGGTGTTTGAGTTCCTATAAATACTGTTGAGGGGTGTGGTGTATAGCCTCCAACGTTCTGGGCAGAGAGGAAGTTCCTAGATTAGTGTGCCTTTTCTTCTTTTGTTCCTTAATTACTTGAGGGATATCTTGAGGGATTTCATGAGTGATATTCTGAATACCACTGGGTGGGTCATTAAGTGTAGATTAGTTCCTAGATTAAGTGGAGTTCCTAGATTAGTTCCTAGATTAGTTCCTAGATTAGGTGGGTCATTAAGTGTAGAGGAAGTTCCTAGATTAGTGTGCCTTTTCTTCTTTTGTTCCTTAATTACTTGAGGGATATCTTGAGTGATTTCATGAGTGATATTCTGAATACCACTGGGTGGGTCATTAAGTGTAGATTAGTTGCTAAAGCTTTCGTGTCTTGACCTCTTGAGCTTGTGAAGAGTTTTTCTGAGAAGATGGCTGTGCTGCATTTAGTTGTGCTCTGGCTTGGCTTCGTGTATAGGGGCGAGCTGTGGTTTTGTGCCTTGTGCCAGCCAGATCTGTGTAGGGATTGCAGGGGGGTGCAGCATCCGGAGGTGCCACTATAGTTTGGCTACTGGATGGAGTCTGTAATATGTCTGTGGAGAGGGTCTGGGTTTGGGTCTGGTGTGGTTGATTGGTGACGGCGTTCTGTGTGCCTCTGGTTCTGGTGTCGGTTTTTGTGGGGAGGGCTAATTTCCAGATGTCTGGCAGGCGGGACGTGTCGTCACGCTTGTTCATGTTGTGAGGGTGTTTCTCTATCTCGATGGCTTCCATGATTATTCTCTTGTGGTGATGTTCCATGTTAAAGAGCAATTTGGAATCTGCAAAATTAATTTCGTGTCCTGTTTCTTTCATGTGTTGGAAAAGAGAGGAAGTTTTTTCTTCTTTTTTGACGGCATTCTTGTGTTCTGCGATACGTGCATTTATTCGTCTGTTTGTTTGTCCAATGTACGTGGCTGGGCAGACTTTGCAGGGTATTTCATAGACCCCTTGGTTTTCCAGCTGGATTTTGTCTTTTGGGTTTCTGAGGATATTGGCTATTTTTTGGTTGGTGCAGAAGGCTGTTTTGATATTGTGTTTATGGAGGATTTTGCTAATTTTGTCTGTAGTGCCTTTGATATAAGGAAGGAGGGCCATGCCATTGTTTTCTTCTGTGTCTTGGTTTTTGGGGGGTGTTTCTTTTTGGATTAGCTTCGTAACCCTGTTTTTCTGGTATCCATTGGCGATTAACACATTTGAGAGATTCTGTAACTCAGTTGTCAAGTGGTCTTTGTCAGCCAGGCGTTTGGTTCTGGAGATGAGAGTCTTGGCTACGGAGTTTATTTGTGCAGGGTGGTGGTGTGATTGTGCATGTAAGTAGCGGTTGGTGTGTGTTTTTTTCCGGTAGATAGTGTGTCCTAGGGAGCCATCAGGTTTTTTTTTCCATGTCTTTAACATGGAACATCACCACAAGAGAATAATCATGGAAGCCATCGAGATAGAGAAACACCCTCACAACATGAACAAGCGTGACGACACGTCCCGCCTGCCAGACATCTGGAAATTAGCCCTCCCCACAAAAACCGACACCAGAACCAGAGGCACACAGAACGCCGTCACCAATCAACCACACCAGACCCAAACCCAGACCCTCTCCACAGACATATTACAGACTCCATCCAGTAGCCAAACTATAGTGGCACCTCCGGATGCTGCACCCCCCTGCAATCCCTACACAGATCTGGCTGGCACAAGGCACAAAACCACAGCTCGCCCCTATACACGAAGCCAAGCCAGAGCACAACTAAATGCAGCACAGCCATCTTCTCAGAAAAACTCTTCACAAGCTCAAGAGGTCAAGACACGAAAGCTTTAGCAACTAATCTACACTTAATGACCCACCCAGTGGTATTCAGAATATCACTCATGAAATCACTCAAGATATCCCTCAAGTAATTAAGGAACAAAAGAAGAAAAGGCACACTAATCTAGGAACTTCCTCTACACTTAATGACCCACCTAATCTAGGAACTAATCTAGGAACTAATCTAGGAACTCCACTTAATCTAGGAACTAATCTACACTTAATGACCCACCCAGTGGTATTCAGAATATCACTCATGAAATCCCTCAAGATATCCCTCAAGTAATTAAGGAACAAAAGAAGAAAAGGCACACTAATCTAGGAACTTCCTCTCTGCCCAGAACGTTGGAGGCTATACACCACACCCCTCAACAGTATTTATAGGAACTCAAACACCAGATTCTGCTCTGTTCCAGTAACAAGAAGCCGAAAGCACCAGCCTGAAGATGACGAGTGAGACCTCGTCGAAACGTCGCACAGACACCCCGACTCTTACACGGGAAGACACCCGAAGACACCAAAACCTGCATTCCTGTACCCGTGAAAATCTACGAAAGCAAATATATATATATGCTTTCGTAGATTTTCTCGGGTACAGGAATGCAGGTTTTGGTGTCTTCGGGTGTCTTCCCGTGTAAGAGTCGGGGTGTCTGGACGTTTCGACGAGGTCTCACTCGTCATCTTCAGGCTGGTGCTTTCGGCTTCTTGTTACTGGAACAGAGCAGAGTCTGGTGTTTGAGTTCCTATAAATACTGTTGAGGGGTGTGGTGTATAGCCTCCAACGTTCTGGGCAGAGAGGAAGTTCCTAGATTAGTGTGCCTTTTCTTCTTTTGTTCCTTAATTACTTGAGGGATATCTTGGGTGATTTCATGAGTGATATTCTGAATACCACTGGGTGGGTCATTAAGTGTAGATTAGTTGCTAAAGCTTTCGTGTCTTGACCTCTTGAGCTTGTGAAGAGTTTTTCTGAGAAGATGGCTGTGCTGCATTTAGTTGTGCTCTGGCTTGGCTTCGTGTATAGGGGCGAGCTGTGGTTTTGTGCCTTGTGCCAGCCAGATCTGTGTAGGGATTGCAGGGGGGTGCAGCATCCGGAGGTGCCAGAACCAGAGGCACACAGAACGCCGTCACCAATCAACCACACCAGACCCAAACCCAGACCCTCTCCACAGACATATTACAGACTCCATCCAGTAGCCAAACTATAGTGGCACCTCCGGATGCTGCACCCCCCTGCAATCCCTACACAGATCTGGCTGGCACAAGGCACAAAACCACAGCTCGCCCCTATACACGAAGCCAAGCCAGAGCACAACTAAATGCAGCACAGCCATCTTCTCAGAAAAACTCTTCACAAGCTCAAGAGGTCAAGACACGAAAGCTTTAGCAACTAATCTACACTTAATGACCCACCCAGTGGTATTCAGAATATCACTCATGAAATCACCCAAGATATCCCTCAAGTAATTAAGGAACAAAAGAAGAAAAGGCACACTAATCTAGGAACTTCCTCTCTGCCCAGAACGTTGGAGGCTATACACCACACCCCTCAACAGTATTTATAGGAACTCAAACACCAGACTCTGCTCTGTTCCAGTAACAAGAAGCCGAAAGCACCAGCCTGAAGATGACGAGTGAGACCTCGTCGAAACGTCCAGACACCCCGACTCTTACACGGGAAGACACCCGAAGACACCAAAACCTGCATATATATATATATATATATATATGCTTTCGGAGATTTTCACGGGTACAGGAATGCAGGTTTTGGTGTCTTCGGGTGTCTTCCCGTGTAAGAGTCGGGGTGTCTGTGCGACTCTTACACGGGAAGACACCCGAAGACACCAAAACCTGCATTCCTGTACCCGTGAAAATCTACGAAAGCAAATATCTCACCTCTACGGGGAGGAAACCTTCCAGCTGACAAGAACCTACGAGAAACTAGAAATCCGAAGAGCCACCATCTTATGTGATCTCCTGTTCCTACGCAACTGCCGAGACAACAACTTAACTCCCAGATGCTTCCAACTTAAATTCCACTCTAAAACCCCAGCTACCGAAAGGATCCTGAAACGAACTGAACTATCCCTAATCAGAAACGAAATACATAAGAAAAGATACCTACTAAACCAAACCAACAAAGATCTGCTCACTCTTCACCTCAAACTATGTAACAAAATCCACCCTGCACTCTGGGACAAATGCAAACAATTAGCCGTCTGGAGAGCTGAAACTGAGACCTCACATAAGACAGACAGACACACCAACAAACTCTACAAACTAGAGAAACGCCAGAAGCCCAGCCACCCTCCACAACAACCCATGAAACAAACAGTACATAACATATCAGACAGGATCCTCACCCCAACTGAAACCAAAGTACTCTCCAAAGGTTTCAACTTTGCAGTCGCCCCGAGACGCATCCCCACGGAAAACATCATATGCGGAGTCGAAGCTAGCCTGACCAAAATCGACCCAGATGAAGCCAATAAAATCAGACTTGAAGTCACCAACATCCTCTGCTCCAGCAAACCACCCAGAAGCAATTTACACAAAGAAGAACAGAAAGCACTCACCAACCTGAGGAAAGACAACAACATAATCATTCTCCCAGCAGACAAAGGCAACGCCACTGTTGTGATGAACACATCGGACTACCAAGCAAAACTATCAAATCTACTCCAAGACCCTACCTACCAACCTATAAAAACAGATCCCACCACCTATCTGGAAAAAACCACCAAATCCAAAATAAAAGCCTCTCCTATCAGTGAAGAAATCCAGCTAAGAATCATCCCCAGAGAAAAATCATCCAGATGCCCCAAACTCTACGGTCTCCCCAAGATACACAAAGAAGGAACACCACTCAGACCAATAGTCAGCTCCATAGGCTCACCTCTACAAAATCTCGCTAAATTTCTCGCTAAGCAACTTCAGCCCTATGCAGAATCCATCGCTTCACACGTTACTAACTCCTTCCAGTTCATAGAAACAATAAAGAAACAATACCTACATCCCGATGACCTACTTGTGAGCTTCGATGTTGTATCTCTCTTCACTCAAGTGCCCATTAATGAAGCCTTGACAGCCATTCAAAACAAATACAACCCCCCCAAATACATCCTGAACCTGACCAACCACTGCCTAACCAACACGTACTTCATCCACAATGGACAAAGATACAAACAGATAGAAGGAGCACCTATGGGATCACCCCTCTCACCGGTCATCGCAAATTTGTACATGGAATACTTTGAAACCAATGCTTTAGACAAGTCAGAACACAAACCCAAACTTTGGCTCAGATATGTTGACGACACCTTTGTAATTTGGCCACACGGGAAAGAAAAACTAGATAGCTTCCTCACACATCTCAACAGCCTACACCCCAAAATACAATTCACTATGGAAATAGAAGACAACAACCAACTCCCCTTTCTTGACGTCCTAATCTACAAAAAACCTGATGGCTCCCTAGGACACACTATCTACCGGAAAAAAACACACACCAACCGCTACTTACATGCACAATCACACCACCACCCTGCACAAATAAACTCCGTAGCCAAGACTCTCATCTCCAGAACCAAACGCCTGGCTGACAAAGACCACTTGACAACTGAGTTACAGAATCTCTCAAATGTGTTAATCGCCAATGGATACCAGAAAAACAGGGTTACGAAGCTAATCCAAAAAGAAACACCCCCCAAAAACCAAGACACAGAAGAAAACAATGGCATGGCCCTCCTTCCTTATATCAAGGGCACTACAGACAAAATCAGCAAAATCCTCCATAAACACAATATCAAAACAGCCTTCTGCACCAACCAAAAAATAGCCAATATCCTCAGAAACCCAAAAGACAAAATCCAGCTGGAAAACCAAGGGGTCTATGAAATACCCTACAAAGTCTGCCCAGCCACGTACATTGGACAAACAAACAGACGAATAAATGCACGTATCGCAGAACACAAGAATGCCGTCAAAAAAGAAGAAAAAACTTCCTCTCTTTTCCAACACATGAAAGAAACAGGACACGAAATTAATTTTGCAGATTCCAAATTGCTCTTTAACATGGAACATCACCACAAGAGAATAATCATGGAAGCCATCGAGATAGAGAAACACCCTCACAACATGAACAAGCGTGACGACACGTCCCGCCTGCCAGACATCTGGAAATTAGCCCTCCCCACAAAAACCGACACCAGAACCAGAGGCACACAGAACGCCGTCACCAATCAACCACACCAGACCCAAACCCAGACCCTCTCCACAGACATATTACAGACTCCATCCAGTAGCCAAACTATAGTGGCACCTCCGGATGCTGCACCCCCCTGCAATCCCTACACAGATCTGGCTGGCACAAGGCACAAAACCACAGCTCGCCCCTATACACGAAGCCAAGCCAGAGCACAACTAAATGCAGCACAGCCATCTTCTCAGAAAAACTCTTCACAAGCTCAAGAGGTCAAGACACGAAAGCTTTAGCAACTAATCTACACTTAATGACCCACCCAGTGGTATTCAGAATATCACTCATGAAATCACCCAAGATATCCCTCAAGTAATTAAGGAACAAAAGAAGAAAAGGCACACTAATCTAGGAACTTCCTCTCTGCCCAGAACGTTGGAGGCTATACACCACACCCCTCAACAGTATTTATAGGAACTCAAACACCAGACTCTGCTCTGTTCCAGTAACAAGAAGCCGAAAGCACCAGCCTGAAGATGACGAGTGAGACCTCGTCGACACGTCGCACAGACACCCCGACTCTTACACGGGAAGACACCCGAAGACACCAAAACCTGCATATATATATATATATATATATATATATATATATATATATAATGATATTTATTAGAAATTTAAAAATTACAAAAAAGGAGAAAAGAAAACAGCAAAAAATTCAACACGACATACATTACAATACATAAAAAAGAATATAAAAACATAAAAACCAATACAACAATAAAAACACACATCCAATACTCCCTTTTTGTATTCTAGTTTAGTTAATTATTTCAGCAAATTCTTTTCATCTTTCTCAATTTTTGTTTAATTTATCTTAACGATCTAACATATTAATTCACTCAGCAAATCCTGCTATCTTTCACTATGTTCTGTCATTCAATTTACCTGAATCTATTTTAACCTTATCTTACCATAAAATACCTTAAAGCTTAAAACTTAATACTTATTTATACATAACTCCTTATATCATTTCTACTAAAGCCAAATAGTTTCATTCCAACATTTTCCTAATACTCATTAATTTTACGCTAATTCTCAAAATAATTTTTTTTTAAAAAAACAACTTTCTTCCAATCTTCATCCAACGTCTCTTCTTCCTGGTCTCGGGTTATGTCAGTCCTTACTGTCCATTCCATCTAGTCCATCAACCTGGTGCTCTTGTGTCTGAGGCTCTTAAGTCTCTTCCATGTCCCTTCTGCAGATCGTCTTCTTTCTCATTGAGGAATAGGTCACGGGGAGACTCCAACCCAAACATATCTCCATCTCCCCTCAGCAGATCAGCCCATTCCCCACAGTCCCATTCCCCACAGTCAGCACTGTAGTCCAGAAAGTATTTAAATGCATGTTTCAAAGACTCTCCAAAATTAAAAGCCCCCACAACTCACACATTTTTATACAAGGTCAGAGTCTTCTCACAATCCTAATCTCGCAGCTGTGAAATCCCCAGATCAGTTCCAGCAACAATTTAACAAGCTCCCTCTAGAGGAGACAATTTCTATTTGTATCCATCTTTTGTAAGCAGGTCCAACAACAACAACAAAACTTACTTTCGTTTTTCAAATATTTTGTATCTTTTGAGTGCAAAAGGCAACATTGGAATCAATTTGTTTCTCTTTTTAACTATCTGTCAAAAGACGTTCCATTCATAGTTAATGAACTTCCCCAAAGATTTCTGTCTCTGACACCCCGTTCCCAGGTTTGAGACAGGGGAAATTTATCTTTCTTTACTCTCTCTCCTGCAGGCTTGAACAATCAACCCCCCCCCTTTTCTCCTGCTTCCAAGAGGGGTTTTGATGGTTATAACTGAAGGAAATTTAGTCCTTTATATACGACTTTCCAGACTTTAGCTTGCAAATTTTTGCTTCAATCTATTTACAAAAACGGGAGGCGGACTTCCTGTTTAGAGCCTTCCCGCTTCAGTGCCAAATTAAAATGTTTCTTAATCCAATTTTCCGTTTTACTCACGGGTACTTGTTTAGAGTCCAATTGTCCACAGGAAAATGTCAGCGCTCTCCGGCAACGGCTGTGCGGCTTCATTCCGTAAAAGTAGCAGTCGATTCAAAACACCGCGCTGCTCACCCCACGTCGCTTCGGATCCCCGAAATTTACGGCATGTAGTGCCTTAAAGGAAAATGTGATGAAGATGGTATACAGGTGGTACATGACCCCAGTTAAGCTAGCAAAAATTTACCATTTGCCTGACAATAAATGCTGGAAATGTAAGGAAACTGAAGGTACTTTTTACCATCTTTGGTGGACATGCCCGAAGATTAAGGTCTTCTGGGAGATGATATATAATGAAATGAAAAAGGTATTTAAATATACCTTTCTTAAGAAACCAGAGGCCTTTCTCTTGGGCATTGTCGGCCAATTGGTGCAAAAAAAGGACAGAACTTTCTTTATGTACGCAACAACAGCAGCAAGAATACTGATCGCAAAGTATTGGAAGACACAAGATCTACCCACCGTGGAAGAATGGCAGATGAAAGTGATTGACTATATGACATTGGCGGAAATGACGAGCAGAATTCGAGACCAGGGAAAGG
This sequence comes from Podarcis vaucheri, assembly GCF_965113315.1. Classification (NCBI taxonomy): domain Eukaryota; kingdom Metazoa; phylum Chordata; class Lepidosauria; order Squamata; family Lacertidae; genus Podarcis; species Podarcis vaucheri. The sequence goes on from NC_138759.1 coordinate 70,430,450, forward strand.
AGACTGCGGAAGAAGATTGGAAGAAATTCAAGATTTATCTTAAGGACTACTATAAACTTGATGAAGTTTAGAATGTCGAGATTCTATAGAGAGAAAGGGTTGCAGTAATATAAGATTAGAATAAGAAAGGACTATGATGAATTAGAGTTGGAAAAAACATTTATAAGTTGCTATAAAATTTGGACATGAGGATGCAGAAAGGGGAGGTATGGGGAAGTCCGAGGAAAGAAGTTTATGAAATGACATTATGAAATTATACTTGTTTGTTTGTTTGTTTTCTTTTTTGTGTTTGTCTGTTATAAAAACTTTTGTAAAACTAATAAAAAATATTTAAAAAAAAAAGAAAAAGGGTTTCCCTGCGAGTAGGGGAGGCGCTCCTGGTGTCAGCCGAATCCCACGTTCCCAGGCTTCCTCTGCCTGGGATTTTTGAAGGGTCTCCGCCTTCGCCGCGGCAGCAAGACCTGATTTTCACGGAGCGGGTTCCTCCCAGTCAGAGGAACTCCGCCATTGCCGATGGCGCTAACCCGGAAGTCCCTATTTTGTGTTTTTTATATGTAGTTTTGTGTTGTGAACCGATTCACTAGATCATGCTCCCTTCAGAAGCCATGGTATCTGGCATATTAAATGCTGGCAATTGAGGGCTATGCAATTGTATGGCATTTCACGCAGAAAATAAAGGGCTCTGTTTGTCCCAGAGATGTTTGAGGCATTGACCCATCTTGGAAATGGTGAGTGGTGTTTCTGCTCCATCATGCAGACCTGAGAAGTTGCCCATTCAGCATTTCCTGCATTTTCATCCTTCCACACATCACATTTAATAGCTGTTTAACAGTAATGTTGTTTTTTTTAAGACTTGCTTTACAAAAGGGTGTGTGTGTGTGATTTTGGTTCCATAATACATTACTGTAGAGACAGAAGCGTGGAGATGGTCATGATGGCTATAAATTACTTCCAGTATCAGAGAAACCATGTTCAGCTCTGAATCAAAGGCCATACAATTGCTATGCTTCTGATGCCATTAGGAAGGGGCTGATGGGGTGTCACTCAATTAAGTGCTAGTTAAAGAGCCAAGCATGGATTGGATTATGCAGAGCTGCATTTTATATCCCTTCTAGCAAAGGCAGGTGAGAAAGGGACTCTTCTGCTATGGATGCAAAACTGTCTTGCACTGAAGAACATAATGGTCTTTTCCCCACTGAGAACACTTTTCTTTTTAACACAAAAAACCAAAAATTAAGATTAAGTTGGGGAAAAGTGAAGAAATACTTCTCTTTTTTTACCAATGAGGAAAATTTAAATTTTATATGTAAAACATGATAGAGATAGAGATAGATGATAGATAGATAGATAGATAGATAGATAGATAGATAGATGATAGATATTTTACATATAAAATTTAAATCTGACTAGTGGCTAATGCAAATAAAGTTTCTATCTATTTATGTAAAACATATAAATAATACTCAGATAGTTCCAGCAAGATATGCTAGTCTTTGGAAACTTTAAGGATCCTTGAACTATCAAACTTCAATGCAGCCTAATTGTAAGCTGTTGTTTTTGCCAGACTCTTCTTGAATGCGTGCAAACAAGCAAAAAAGAAAATGCTTTTAATCTTTGACAAGTACCTATTGTTCCCCCTACTGTTTTTATTGCATTATGCTCTTTCCTTCTTATTTGTATTTGTTATATTTTCTGTTTTAGATTCTAAGGTTATTTCCAATATGATTTTTTTTTAAAGTAAATGAAAACGGACTGCCTTTCTTTTCCAGTAGGCAGCAGCACAAAATTTAAACCAGGACAATATGTTCTTGTCCTGTCATAGAATGGAAGCTGAGGGGTAAATCTACTCTCATAACCATTTTATTCCATTGATGGAAAAGTCACCTAATGTAATTTTGCTGGCTCACACAAAAATGGGGATTATAAATCAGCTATTAAATGTAAAAGTCGGGGGGAAATGAAGTTTTTTCTCCATTACACCTGCACATTTCAGTCATCTTTTGATCTCTAATGTCAGCATGAATATACGCTCTCAGAACCTTTATCGAAAACTGAAGATTTTTGAAATCTGCGTAGCACTGTGTTCTTCAGCTTTTTCATTGGCAGCGTTTCCTCAAATTAAAACCTTGAAAAGGGCCATTGCCAGCAGCCAGCCAGCCTTTCATGGCTTCTAGAAGTGAACAAGAAAGAACAATCAAGCTAAAGCCCCCCCCCCCCCGCACTCCAGAATATTGAAAATTAGGATTGCCTTGTCTGCTAAATCTTCGTCACAGAGGAATATATTACATTGTATGAAGAGTAGCACGAGTGATTAACCCCCCTCCTTTGTTGATAGCATTGGCAGCCTATATGAGAAGCACATAGGGAATCTGTAATGTGTGATGCCTTCTCTCTTTCATGCCTTCTCCATGGCATGAAAACTACTTTAACTAATGAAATTCTTATTGACAAACAAGGTAAGGATAAGCATGCATAAATGAAATAATTGTGTGTTGCTTCCCTTTTTATTCCTACCACCTCATCTCCCCTCTCTTTGTTTTTTGCCTATATTCCAGGAGCGGTGAGATGTCTTCCATGTCACAGAGACCCAACTGGCCTCAACCAAAAGTTCGGCATTTAGTGTCTCTGCTCCCATACTGTGGAGTATTCTTCCCACAGGGATTCATCAGCCATTCTCATTTTTTACTTTCAGGCATCTCTTGAATACATTGTCATGCTGGCAGGCCTTTGTAGTTGTTTTAATTTTGATTTTGATTAGTCACTTTGATAGTTATCCGTACTTTTATTTTTTGAATGGTGTTTTATGTTTTAACTTTGTACACCACCCTATTTTATTTTAATTATTAAACAAAATGTGCCAAAGATAAAAAGCATAAAGAAATACTGTTACAGCAAGTTAAAAGCAGCATAGGGTTGGGCATTATCATTGATCTTGATGTTCCAAAAAAATACAATCCCACCCCCCATAACCCTGTTTGGCTTTTATGATATGGCAGTGCAGAAATACTTCTAGAAACAAACAAGTAGGTAAATGTCAAATTTTAGATAGTAAGCTTCTCAAGGCAAGAAGCTGTCCTGTTATATGCTGTAAAGTACACACACACCAATAGCAGTGTATCAGTCATTCAGTAATTAAAATATTCATAATAGCATTTAGATGACAGCAAAGGCACTCTAATCCATTGTGCTGCTAATGCAAGACCAGCCCAGTGCACATATTAATAAATCTCAGTATTAGCTTGTTTCTCCCTTCATCCGGAACTTATTTTATTTTTCTAATCAAAAGCTCTTAAGTCTGCCTTTACAAAAGCCCCTATTCCACTGAGAGATTGCTCTGTGGTTACTAGCTCTCTTTAGCGATGGTACTTCGCCAGCCTAGCAACCAGCCCACTGTGTATATATCTCCTCTACCAGTCGCTGCCCCCCAGGTTCCCCTACAACAGAGGCAGCCAATCCACGGCCTATAGGCTGGATCAGGCCTGCTAAGCCTGACCACTCCTGCAGTCTTGTGTCCAGTTCTGGGCATCACAATTTAAGAAGGATATAGACAAGATGGAACAAGAGCAGAGAAGGGCAACCAGGATTATAAAGGGCCTGGAAACCAAGCCTTATGAGGAATGGTTGAGGGAGTTGGGTATGTTTAGCCTGGATAAGAGGAGACTGAGAAGAGATATGATAGCCATATTTTAATATCTAAAGGACTTCCACATGGAAGGTGGAGAAAGCTTATTTTCTCCTGCTACAGAGGCTAGGATTTGAACCAATGGATTCAAGTTACAAGAAAGGAGATTCTAGCTAAACCTCAAGAACTTTCTGACAGTAAGAGTTACTCAACAGTGGTATGGTATTCCTTGGGAGGTGGTGGACTCTACCTCCTTAGAGGTTTTCAAGCAGAGGTACGATGGCTTCTGCATTGCAGGGGGTTGGAGTAGATAACCCCTGGGGCTCCCTCCAGCTCTACAATTCTATGATTCTATAATTCTATGAAATGGCCTGCTAGAGCCCTTATTTCTTCCCATCACAGTTCTGGGATAGGAGAAGATTTAAACCTCTTCTTTCAGGTAAGTGTGATGATGGGCACATGTGTGTTCTCTTCCTGTATGTGTGTTAGAGGGGTGTGTGTGTTGTGTGTGAGAGAAAGAGAGAATGGGGAGAAGGATGGCTGTGTGCTTGCCCATGTGGTGAGGGTGTGTGCTGTATGTTTGTAGTCTTCATGTGTGGCGAGTATGCTGCACATGTACATCAACTTTGGCCATCATCACCACTGGCATGATGTGGCCCTCAAAGAGCTGGCTAACCTTGAATGTGGCCCTCAGACAGAAAAAGGTTAGCTACCCCCACCATACAAGGTCAAGTCCTTTGGACTCAAATAATACAGTGTTGAAGAGAAAATGTCAGAGAGAGGTACAGGATTGCTCAGAAAAGAAAAACACAAGCTGAGAAATATAGGTTTGGTAAATCATCAAACGTGGTGATTGAAAAGCCTGCACATGAATCTGAGCAGTCAAAAGAACACAAAAGCAAAAGAGAAATGGAGTAAAGTTGTGAGAGAGGATAACAGACACCACAATGAAAAGGAGACGGATGGAATGAAGGAATATCAGGAAAGGGAAGTGCCATGGATTCTCAAGGGGAGAAAATGTTGAGGAGCATAGAATGAGATGGTATAAAAGGGGAAGAAAATCTGGAAAAATCAGGACTTTGAATTCAGTCATTTTTGAAATAAATAAATGGGCATTTGGAATGGGCAAACAACATTTGAATATGCCAGTGTGTTGTACAACAGGAGAATCTAAAAATAGTGCCATTAGCATCTAAAAGTCCCCTGGGAAACAGAACAGCTTTCATTTTAAAGGAAACACGATTAGTGGCTTTGAAGGCTCTAGGGATTTAATCCAAAGTCTATTGTAATAAGTGAAAAGAACGCCATTGAGTCCAATCATTTTGAATTCAGAACTGCAGAATAGTTACAGCAACTGGTGAAAATACTAGCCCACACTGGCACCCGTTTTGTAAGGCGTGTTGGTTTTCTATGGCATTCACAAATTTGTGGTGGCTGTTCTGAAGACATGTAGCGTGTAACCTGAAGGAGTGCCTCCCTCTATCATGTTCTGCCCAGAAATCGGAATCTGCTGGGGAGGACTTATGCAGCATTCCTTCTCTAGGGGCCATCTCATCTGCAGAAACTTATAGACCAGCAGGCCTGGTTGAAGCTGCCAGCTGACTTGTGGGACGACCACCACAGGTGACTGGAGGAAGCAAGATCTACCTGTGAGATCTCGTGGTGCCCTGGATCCTGTGGGGCCTGGCAGGATCTTGAGGAGGGGTAGGGTGACAGGACAAGGGTTGTCCATCATCCCACCTGGCCTTTTTCCTCCCAGTTTTAGAGGCTTCCCTTGAGACTTTCAATAGCCTGCTGGTTTACGGGGTAGGATAGGAATTTTTACACATAAAAAAATCATTGGGAAGAGGGATTGGCCATTCAACTACTCTGAGAATTGTAACTCTGTGAAGGGAATAGGAGTTTCCTAAAAGCTCTCAGGACCCTTAGCAAAATACAGCTCCCACGATTCTTTGGGAGAAGCCATGATTGTTTAAAGTGGTATGATACTGTTTTAAATGTATAGTGCAGGTGGGGCTTGGTCAAGTAGAGTATTCCCTCGCTGTCTTTTAGCACCTTACTTCAAAGAATTAGAAGGGGAGGACTCTGAAAAACTTTTGGTTATTGTTCTGCCAGAAGGGAATAGGGAGCTCTTTGTCAGCTTGGAAGCAGACCAGAGGACAAAGCCAACATTGCTGGTCCATCATCAAATCATCATAATCTCTTGTGCCTTATAACATGAGATGCTGTTCAGAATGAGTTGCTGGTGAGGACACAGTTTAGCTCAGCCTTCTTATTACGAATTCACAAAAAAGGAGAAGGTGATAATGAGGAGCAACATCTTCAGTCTGACATCTCTAAAGAGGCCACTCACCCATTTATGTAGAAGTTTTGCATGAATCCATTCTGGGTCAGCAACTCTTCACAGCTCTGGATCAAAGGCCACACAATTGCTATGTGTTAAATGATGTTGTGGATGCCATTAGGAAGGCTCTGATGGAGTGCCATTCCATTAAGTGTCAGTTAAAGAGCCAAGCATGGATGGGGTTATGCAAAGCTGCATTTCACCCATTTTAGCACAAGCAGGTCAAAGAGGTACTCATGCACTGGATACAAAGTTGTCTTGCAAAAGTGATGTACTGAAGTGATAATGGTCCTTTGCTCACTAGGAACAGTTTCTCTCCCCTTTTTAATAGGCTGCAGCACAATATTTAAACAAGGACAATACTAATCTAAATTCTTGTCTGCATATTCAAATTTGGTAACTTCTTGTTGTTTAGTCGTTTAGTCATGTCCGACCCTTCGTGACCCCATGGACCAGAGCACGCCAGGCACTCCTGTCTTCCACTGCCTCCCACAGTTTGGTCAAACTCATGCTGGTAGCTTCGAGAACACTGTCCAACCATCTCATCCTCTGTCGTCCCTTTCTCCTTGTGCCCTTCTCCTTCTTCCCCTTTGGCAACTTACCGCACCCCAAAATAAGTTACATTTCTTTATAAAGTTCTTCCTCTGCATTGATTCTTTGTAGTCTTCCCATTCCTTCTGAACCAGCAATCCTGGAAAAGCCAGAGTTGGGGACTTGAATCTGCAGTCTGCATGGTGGGATGTTCTGAACTGTTGCTGATTCAGTTGTTTATCATTCCCAACTGTCCTATGGGGCTTCATTAACATAAACTGCTGACTATTTTGAACTGCACTTATTTCATTGTGCAGAGTATCAAGTGTTTTAAATAATACTTTGCATATAAGAACATTTATTTAATTGATAATGCATATTAATGAATCCGTTAAGGCACTTTAGGATGTTAAAGTAGTTTTCAGGTTGCTCCCATCTGGGTTCTAACTACTTACTCATCTTTTTTATTTTTAAAAACGCCTTGCATAAGGGAAGGGGGGGAATCAAATAAGGAATGTTCTCTCTTTCATCTGCCATATTTCTATACGGCTCAATAACTGATGTTCTATAGATAGTCTGATTATGTCTTTCAACTTATCATATATTGGTTTTATAGGTGGTTATTTTCTAGTTTATGCCAGGTTGCCTATATGTTGGTTTCTTGGCAAACACATTTATATACTAATAAATTTTTGCCATGCCTGCATTACACATAAATGGCAGATGGAATTTACTTCTATTGAAATATACATTTGTTTTTAAAGTACCTCATAGTGGTAAACTATGTCTCCTGCCACAGGTGGCACTGTGATCTAAACCACAGAGCCTAGGGCTTGCCGATCAGAAGGCCAGCGGTTCGAATCCCTGCGACAGGGTGAGCTCCCATTGTTCAGTCCCAGCTCCTGCCAACCTAGCAGTGTGAAAGCACATCAAAGTGCAAGTAGATAAATAGGTACCGCTGTGGCAAGAAGGTAAATGGCATTTCCGTGCACTGCTCTGGTTCGCCAGAAGCGGCTTAGTCATGCTGGCCACATGACCCAGAAGCTGTCCGTGGACAAACGCCGGCTCCCTCAACCTATAGAGTGAGATGAGCGTACAACCTCAGAGTTGTCCGCGACTGGACCTAATGGTCAGCGGTTCCTTTACCTTTACCTTTATGTCTCCTGCACCCTCAATCCTTGGTGGGAATTTTATGTTTTGATTTGCTGTGAACACATGCTCTTGGTGATAGTACTTGGCAAAACCAGGAGCCAAACCTTTTTGATTCTGGCTAACAGTGGACGACATCTGTTAAGTAGGTAACTGGTGCTGCGGACAGCTTTAAATTTGCAAGAGCAAATAAGCCGTGCCAATGTTAACCTTTCCATTATGATGAAGACAATGTTTACTTATGTATATTAAGAGAGTAATCCTTCCCAGCTGTGTAAAGCTTAATCAATCTAACAAGAAGGATGTCGTGGCTACAGGGGGTGGATTTCAATCACGGGTGCTACTCAGCAAAGCATCAATACATAATGACAGTCTCCTTAATCTGAAGGGTCTTAAAGATGACATCCAGAATTTTCAGAAGCGCAAATGTTTCCATAACCAGAACTACACAGCTTGTAGGATTGCACTGCCATCTGCTTTAGTCAATCTGGAAATCAAACAGTTTCACAACGCCAAGAAAAGGATGATAATGACCAAGAACAACTTGGAAAGCAAACATTTTCACAAAATCAAGCTATGGCGTATTATGATGAAACGTTTCTGAACCTGCAAAGCAGAACACCAGATAGTTCTGGCATACTGTACCTACCTAAATGAGAGAGCTGAAAATGTTTGTCTGGCACTCATTCTTATTGCACTGGATGGGTGAGGAATTCTCTTTCTATTGCTCAATAACACCACCACATAAACATACCGTGACATTTTGAAATGTTTGTTTTTGTGTAGCATTAGCTCTTCATAGCTTAACAATCTATGCCTGCAAAGAAAGGGGGATGGGTAATGATAAAGACTACAGAGAATAGTTTTTTAAAAATTATGGGTCCCTTGCACCTCTTTGAACACCTTGCAGGTATTGGAACACAGATCTACCAGCTATGAAACCTGCCCTTTGCATTAGTTCATCAACATGCAAGTGATTGGTTGAGAGGGGTTCATATTTATACATGTATTTCATATCAGGATAAAAAAATTATTTGGCCTTTACTTAATCTGAGCCTATACAGTAGTTCAGTTTCTCTGCTGTGGTCAATAACTATGCTAGCGTTCTTATTCAAACTGGAGATGGGGCAGGAGCATTTTTTGAGGGAGAGCCAGCATTCAAGGGCAGAACTGTTTTGCGAAGTTTGGCCCTGATAAAATGAAGGGTCAGCACCTTACGTTGTTGTTACATTTGGCACTCAGTTCATTGCTCAGGGTCATTGTGGAAAGGTGGTGCTCTGGAACACAGCATTCTGACTTTCTAATTTGGGTATCTATGTTAGGCTCTCATTTTCATAAATGGAAAGTGCAAAACTAAAAAGACTCTCTTATTCCAGCTGGCATGTTAATGTAGCCCTTGGTGTTATGTGCCATTGTTTTTGTGCCCCATGTTCTGGGAGTTGAATTATGTACGCTGCTTAGAAATGAAAACAATTAAATGGCATAGAAATGTCAAATAAATAAATAAAATGGTGGGATCATCTTTAACCAGAGATATCTAACTCTAGAGCCCATGGATGCCTTCCTTCTCTCACCACAGGGCACACTGCCTTACACTCTTCTGCAATTTGTTCCACTTTCCTTGAGCTGCTCTTTTCGTTCTCTTTTGTCTTCATGTACCCCAGAGGGCTATTGCAGTGAATCATTAAAATTCTTATTGTGGACGGCCTGTAACAAATCGGATTTCTTTGCTGCAGGGACCATTGAGGCAAAAGGTCCCCAGTCATGCTGCTTCTGTAAGTTCAGTGTAACTGAGGGAGAAGGAGTATAGTACAGTTTTGGAAGGGGATAGAGAGGGAAAGATAAATAACGTGTGCTGTTCCATTCTGCCTTATCTAAATGGCAGCTTCTCCATGAGATGAGGATGGTTGGTAGACTTCCCCAACCCACCACCTTGCCGCATGGACCACATCTACTCTCAAGGCTGGATTGACTCAATCTGTTACTTGTTTGCTATGGGTAGGTGTGACATGAATCTCTCCATGCATTGAAAGAACGACCTTTTCCTCATCACAGTCCAAATAAAAATAATCTCTCATCCACCAAAGCTGGCATTAACCCCAGAAGGGAAGCTTCTGTTGGTGCCAGGCATTTACATATTACTGATGCCAATGAAACCCAGGGACTTTTTAAATGCATAACCATTTACTTATTATAATCAATTATCCGTGGAAAGAGTTTGAATATAGGTTTTTCTTTTTCTTTTTCCTTTTAATTGTGGAAAGCTCTGCTAAAAATCCATTGCAACACTGCAAGCCCATAGCTTGAATAATAACACGCCTAACATACTTTTACAAGTTTCCAGTGGCAGCTGACGAATCCCCAGTTAATGCATATGCACTACATAAATTTGCTCATGGACTCAATGGTGCAGAAAATAGCTGCCCAAATTCTCAATTGCATTCAAATGCTATGGCATCTTCATCATATTTTGACATATCTCAAAATATTACAGGATGCCGTTTAAATGTTAATTGTTAGAAAATGCCATCATTCCAATCAACTGGCATTATTCTGAACTAATGTATCAAGTTATAAGCTATAAATTTCTTTTAACTACCAAGCAGCTTTATGTGGGTTGAATTAAGAAAATTTTGGGATGGCCCAATTCCCTTGTGAGCTTCAAAGGTCAAAAAGTTGATCATCTAGCTTTTTGCAAAGGGCATGCTCAGAAGGCACATGATGGAACAATATTGCTCAAGCTAAGCAGGCCTGGGTGTGGTCCATGTCAGGATGAGAGATCAACAATGAGTAAACAAACAAACCCCTGTGTTGCAAAAAAAAATGTGGCAGATGTGCATCCTGACCATTTTCTTTATAGATTAAAGAAATTGGTTGATGGAGAACTGAACAAAACAGTAGTTGCTATATGGAAACACTGTTCAGCAGAGTTTAGAGCTGGATATCAGAATTGGACTTTTGCAGATGATACAAAGTTTTACAAGCTTGATTTCCGCCGGGTAATGTCTGGTACAGTGACTTATTCAAGGACTTTCAGAGACTTTCGTTTGATAGTTTTGATGTTTTGCATTATTCCATAAAGTTTTCTATACTGTAATTGTTTCTGGCCATCGGGTTGCTTTCGATATTGCTGGATGAGAGATCCATCGAAAACTCTTATAGATGCTGTGTTACATCATGGAGGAAAGGTGGGGTGGAAATGTATTGATAAATTAAAAAGTCTGCTACATGCTGTACTGTTTCATTAAGATACACTACAATAACTTTCAAATGTCAGTACCTACTTCAAATTCATCTCTCTTCTTCATGAAAATGCTCTCATCTCACTAGGTTCAGTGCTTTGTTAAATAAAAAAAATGTTTAGGGGTATCCGTACCCCTGTGTACCCCCAGAAAAAAAGCACTGACTAGGGTCAAGGTGTTCAGCCTTGCATGTGCCTGTAAGTTCCCAGCCACTAAACAATACCGTCCACATGTGGTATCAGGAAACCACAGATCACAGCACAATCTAAACTTCAACTATGACACTATCCAAAGTGCAGATAAAAATTTTCAGATTTCTTGGGTATTTAAAATTGAAAATGGTGATACTATGTTGTAGCCTTTTGGACACATTTTTATTCCTTGGCGTTCTCTTTCTCTTAGCTGTATCTGTATCATTTTAGGGGTTTGGGGCTTCTTTGGCACAAAGGTGATTGTTCAATATTTAAAACAAATGTACAGTCTATATCTAAATTCCTTGGCGGTGCCACCCATGTGAAAGGTGTGTTTTTATCCTGTGAACAGCCCTGAGGGCGGTATACAAATTTAATAAATAATAATAATAATAATAATAATAACTGCAATAACTGAAGCAAGGATATTGTTAGCCCAAAGATGGAAACAAGAAGAAATGCCAACTAAGGAAGAGTGGCAAGAGAAATTGATGAACTATGCTGAGATGGTGAGATTAACCGTGAAAATTCAGAACCAGCAGGACCAGACTTTCCTAAAGGAATGGAAGAAGCTTTCAACGTATTTGGAAAGTAACTGTAAACAATTGACATCACATGTAGGGTTAAAAGAAGTTATGTAAGGAGTAATATATAAATTATTGTGAAAAGAATTAAGAATGGGTATTAAGATTTGAATTTATAGCAATAACTGTAGTAACAAAATGCATAATTAGAAAGGATTTTACAAAACCATCAGTTGAGGTTGAAGGAAGTCTTAGGCTGTGATAGCCAAAGATTTTGAAATGATATTTAAAAGGATGATATGCTGGAAAATATGTGTAAAAACCAATATAATAATAATAATAATAATAATAATAATAATAATAATAATAAGCAAAGCTTTTGTTTAAACAAGACAAATGCTCCCTACCACTGCTCTCTGGTCACCTGGTAATTGTAAACGTGATTTGGTAATTTTGACTGTCAATGTAGAATTATAGAGCTGTAGAGCTGGAAGGGATCATGAGAGTCAATTAGTCCAGTGCTCTGCAAGGCAGGAATCCTTTGCCCAACATGGGGCTCGAACCCATGAACCTAAGAGTCTCATACCTTACCAACTGAGCTACTCATCAAACTAAGAAAGGCTGCTTCTTGGAAATCGGAGGAGGAAACGTTTATGTGCTCCTAATTTGGGGGGAAACCATCTCTTAAATTAATAGGGCCACCATGGGCAATGAAGAAGCCTAATCAAATAATATGAACAAAATCTGCAAAGTAAAAAATTAAAAAATGGCACAACTATATTTTTCTTAAGCCAAAGAACCACTACAGTGTTTCTCCTAAAATCACAATACTGTGTTTCAGTAATGCTTACAGCTCCAGAAGAAATTAATAGACTGGAAGATTTAAGAGAAAGTTGAGTGAAAGACTATAAACATTTCATTACCAAAAAAAAATATGGTCCTGGTTTTTCAAAAGGGCAGCTGTCGGTAGACAAATACCCATGTGAACCTGAAACTCTGCAGCTCATTTTTGCGTGCAGTAAAGATTAACTGAATAAATTGACTGGGCAGTAAATAACCCAAAGGTATGTTGTTTGCACATGCAGTAAGTCTGGCTGTATATCATACTTAAACCTAGAGCTATGCTTATAACTAGAGGAAGCAGACACTTCCATCAAATGTTATTTAAGCTTAGAAGAATTTATAAAATGTCCTCAAAGTTCAATAGGGAGAGCTACTGCACCAGATACCATAATGGCCGCTTGTCCCTTTTCTGCAGTGAGCAGTAGTTGCGGCCCACCTTTAGTCTATTTTCTGACCAGGGGGTTAGAGTGGTGACCCACTCCCCTACCAGCAGCAGCGTTTACAGGTTACCCGTTAAAGAGGTTGTGAGGGGAAGTCTCTGTCTGTAGAGTCAGAAGTGCTTTGCCAGTGGGCCAGTGTTTGGGTCAGCCCACCTGCGTAAACATGTGTTTTGCGATGGACCCTTCCTTCCAACCAATCCTGTCATGCCTCAGTTCCCCACCAGAGGGCTGAGAGGGATACACTGAGAGGGATACACACCCAATGCCTATGCCAAGATTTATCTGTACAGTGGTACTTCTGGTTGTGAACGGGATCCGTTCCAGAGGCCCGTTCACAACCTGAAAAGAACGCAACCCGCGACTGCACATGAGCAGGTCACGATTCGCCGCTTCTGTGTATGCACGTGGCGTTATTTTGCACACCTGCGCATGCGTGAGCGGTGAAACCCAGAAGTAATCCTTTCCGGTACTTCCGGGTCGCTGCGGGATGCAACCTGAAAACGCACAACCTGAAGCAAACGTAACATGAGGTATGACTGTATCTGAAAATCAATAAAGTTGTGGCCTTTTTAATCCCATTACAGCTGTTGTCCCCATTCATTATTGCCTTTAGTCAGCTAGGCTCCTGGGACAGGGACTCTGCGGCTGGTCACGCAACTTAAAACGTTGTGTCTCGGCACGTTCAGCCATTCCTATGGAGGAGCTATTCCTCTGTGGTGCCTGTGCTTTTTAACTAATTCATAAATGATCTAGAGTTAGGGGTGAGCAGTGACCTGGCTATGTTTGCTGATGATACCACATTATTCCAGTTGGTTAAAACAGAAACGTATTGTGTGGAGGTCCAAAGGGAACTCACCCAGCTGGATGAATGGACAAGAAAATGGCAAATGCAGTTCAGTGCAAGCAAGGGTAAATTTCACCAAAAAGCCAATGGTAATGACCGACCAGGAATGAGACCTCGCAGGGACAGTGGATACTTCCATGTTAACCCAGTGAACAGCAGCTGTGCAAAAGGTGAATTCCATTTTAGGGATCATTAGGAAAAGGATTGAAAATAAAGCTGCTAAAGCCATAATGCCATTGTACCAGGCATGGGGAACACCTGGTAATTGGGCCTGATGATGCTGGTGTATCATATCTTAACCACCCTTCACCATAAAGTCTCAGGGTAGGGTACAGAAATTTAATAATAATAATACATTACAGTTGCAAGAATAGGCGGGTCCTAAAATATCTACATCCTCGGGTGTCAAACACCACTCTGAAGCAGTTAATTTCACTCTCACTATGTGCCAGTGAAGAAGGCCATGTGGTTGAAATGCCTTTGGCAACTGAAAGTGTTGTTTATCTGTAACAGGCTGTTTAGTCATTTTTTTGTTCTGTCTTTCAACATGCATTGTATTTTGTTACTGCATTTAGAACCATTTTGTGTCGATATTTGGCAACTGCATGTGTTGTTCCTCTACACTAGCCTCTTAAGCTGCATCTCCTTATATATTTAAAAGCATATTGTATTTTATCATTGCATCTAGCATTCCTCATATTGTTGTTTTTGGGGGGGTTGTGTGTGAATAAATAATATACAAAGTCGATCTTACAGTTGGGTGGTTCTCTCTTTTCTGAAGAACATTCTCTCCTCAACCCCCTCAGGCAGGAGATGTAAGAGAATTAAATTTAACAGAATTTTGTTTCTTGTGACAGTAAATGAAGCAGACTGTCAGAAGAGGTGTAGCTCAGTGGTAGAGCATCAGTCTTGAAAGCATAAGGTTCCAAGTTCAGTCCCTGGCATCTCCAGATAGGACTGAGAGAGATCCCTGCCTTAAATCTTGGAGAGCTGTTGCCAATCAGTGTAGGCAGTACTGAGCTAGATGGAACAATGGTCTGACTGTATTCCTATTTGGCAGCATTTTGTGAACTGCACATAACTTAATGTTCTCGCGCTTAGAAGACATTCAAGGTAAAGGCCTCTGTACAAACTTTCTTCTAAGCTAGCTTGTCACTTGAGACCTCTTCAGCTTCCTTTTCATGCTTCATTACAAAGGCTGCCAAGTATCCTTCTAAGCCAATGTTCATTCAGTTGTTAAGGAGTTCCTTCTCATGTAATTTAAACCACCAGGCACCGTAAAATAAAAAATGCATTCTGAAATGTTTTTCCCTTCCCTTTTTGAAGGCATGGATGGGAATTTATGTTGCCTGAATATCACCTCAAAGACATTTCTCATCCCTCTGAGAGTATGTGAAGTTGTTGTGTATGTTTTTAAAAAATGAACCTATCACCCTAAAAAAAAAAAATCCACAACAAAGGTAAAGAATTTTACCTGGAGACTCTGAATGAACAAGCATGCTCAAATTGCCTGGAGGGGAGTAGGAAGGGTTGGCCCCATATTTGTATTTTTAGAGATATGGTTCAGTTTAAACGAATTTGGCAGGTCTGCTGTTCAGTAGTGCTATTAGATTTTATATCTGTGCCAATATAACATCTCATGCCACAGGGACTGGTTAATCTTTAGTAGGGTTCAACATGGGATCACAATGGAAAATTTCTCTGTATCTATTGACTGCTGGATTTCGCATGTTCTTCAAAAGCATGTTTTGCCGCTAACTGTTGTAAACAAGTAAAGAAAAAAGATCTGTTTGGTCCTTCCACAGCTATCACAGTTCTTCACAACATTTCTGTATTGACTGAAAGATAATACTTTCATTACTTCAGAAACTTACTGAAGAGATGTATGGAACCAAGAACTGCCAAACAACAAGATCAAAGAGAAGCAATTCTGGTGTGACATCCATAACACCAGAAGACGGTTCATTTTCTGTCTCATTCAACCTTTCCCTCACATGCAACATGTAGGTTCCACACACATTGCAAATTGAAAATTTCTAGTGATTAGAAGAGAGTTAATAGCCAGGGGCTATTAACTTGCTCACTCACCACCCCAACTGCACTGCCCTGATCAGGCATTTATCATTTCTTGATACAGCAGCAATACATGTTGTCAGGGGTTCAGGAGCAGAGGCGAGGGCAAGGGAGGAAACAGAGAGCGAGGGGGAGGAGGCAGAAGAAAAGATGAGTGATGACGACGACCCGAGATCTCCGAGTCTTTCCAGTGAATCAGAAGATTCACAGGAAGGAGCGCCAGTGGCCAGGGCAAGGGGGGAGCTTAGGGGGACACCCCAGGAAGAAGGGTCCAGAGGGGGCTCAGAGAGCAGCAGTTGGAAATCAGGGCCAGCATCACCAGCAGAACGCAGTGGAGAGGAAGGGCGCCAGGTACCGAGCTCTGGCAGCTCGCAGCAGGAGGGAGGGCATGAGTCAGGAGTGGCCACACCTCCATCGGGGAGCGAGGAAACGGTCAGGCGGAAAGTGGAAGGTTGGGCGCGCGCGCCAAGTTCAAATACACAGGAAAGTGGCGCAGTAAGCAGCCCGGAAAGGGAGCCAGGTCCTAAAGCCCAACGCAAGGAGACAGAAGGGTCCGGGGGGTCAGCGTCAGAAGCGTCCCGAAAGGAAGAGACCATGGGGGGCAGAGGGACCCAGAGAAGAACGGTCAGGCGGAAAAGGTGGAGTAAGGCTAGGGTACTTAGCTGGTGTACAGGGGGCGGAGACTCAGACGGAGCTTTGCCGGTCTAACCCTTAAGACGTAGAGCTGCACGCAGCAGCTTGACAATGGAAACTGTAACTCAATAAAGACTTTTACAAAGTGACCGCTGGCTAGCGTGATCCTCTATGAGCTAGGATCTAGAAGCAGCTCTGACACATGTAATAGGACTTTGCCTTGAAACACGGGAAATAAAATTAGTATATCTATGCTAGATTCCCCCAACAGGCTGCCCTACAGATATTTTAGAATGTTGTGCTCACTGGGGTTGATGGGAGTTGTAATCCAAAACTTGTGGAGGGACTAGTTTGGGGATGACTGCTCTGTGCTAGTTTTGTTGGAAGAATGAACTGAAAACGGACTACTAAGCAGATTTCCTTGCATCTGCTCATTTGATGCCGTTATGGCACAGACTCTTGTTATCAATGATATTGGCTTCATTCTCTACAAAGAAACCACATTTGAACATTACACATAAATATAAATTGCTGTACAATTTTCATTATTTTCATATTCACTGGTGCTTAATAGCTGTCCCATTAGGTACCATATTGGTTTTTCCTTTTTTCCCTGGCGTTGTTTGTTGATGTTGGGTATATTGTTCATTGCTGGAGGCAGCCTATATGCAGTAAGGTTGCAGTCCTAACTATGTATACTCAAAAATAATTCCTGCTGAATTCAATGAAGCAACACTGTTCCATCAGTCATTGAATTCGTAGAATCGCAGAATTGTAGAATTGGAAGTGGTCCCAAGGGCTATCTAGTTCAACCCTCTGCAATGCAGGAAGGGATATGGAAATAAAAAGGAAGACCTCTTCAGATGTTCAGACAGAAAGCACGAACGCTCAAGCTGGGGCCAGGAGGAGTGTGCATTTGCCCCCCCCCCCATATACTGGGTATGCACACACTGTTGAGTGGGAAGGATTGAAGGAACATTTTAAGCACATTCCCAATTGTGGGAAGGTTTCCTAGCACATTCAGCCAAGCATACGCAGACTCCCAGTTTTGAGACCTTCCAACTAAATGCATGGAAGTTGGCATGGAGTAGGTGCTTCCTCAGTTTGAGCACCTGAAGCGGGCTAAAATCATGCACAAATCAGTATAAATTGGTTTACTTCTTCAGAACAAATGTGACATAATATAGCCAAGTTAAGCATCGCGTTGATTAAAATAGATCCAGGATATGGTCATCTCTCTCTCTCTCTCACGGAAATCAATGGTGTGACTTGATTTCCCCCGCAGGCGCTGACACTGTATGGTTTTGCCATTTATACATGACGAGGTACATACTAGAGGTGTGCACTGACCAAAAGAGAAAGATTTGGTCTGAATTCTGAATCAGAAAAACAAAGCTCTCTCCTCCTGCATCCCCACCCCTACAAAGTATTAGGGGGAAATTCAAAAATGGCCAGAACTGGATGAAATTTGCAGGCACAGTACCCTTCCTGACCGAATAACTTCTGCCAAATGCCAAACAAATAGGTTCCAGGGTTTTTTGTGCCAGTTGTCCTTAAAGTTGGTGCTTGAGTGGAGGTCTTGCAGGAATTGACTTCATTTCTATGGTTTTGAGGACACTTGTTTTATTGTGAAAATGGCATACACTGCAGAGCTGCTCTTAGGAAAGTAACCTAAAAAATATCAGATGGAGCTAGGGAGTTATGATGAATGGAAAAATAGCTCCAGGCTTGTGTTCTACTCAACCGATGCCAAAAGTTGCATAAACGAAGTGCAAAACTGATTTGACAGAAGCGTGTGGGCTCATGCCGTAGAGGCAGAAGCACTTGAGAATGTCCTCCATTTTACAAGCCAGCCCCACTAGGCAGAATTATCAAAGAGTGCAGAACAGACATGGTGATGCTTTACTTCAGTACATGGTTTCAGCTGAACTTGTTCAAGTGAGGAAAAATAATATATTGTGGCTACACAGTTGTATTGAAGGAACAGGTTCAGATAAATCCACTTAAAATTTAGGATATAAGTAGAGAAGACAGCTCAGTAGGACCCACACCCAGCTTTCATACTTAGCTTTTAGCGATATGCACAACTTGACAAATGATTTTATGTGACCCTTTCATAAACATAAATGAAAACTAGGTCTCAACTACCTTATAAATAATGAAAGCGTACCTCTTGATTAGATGAATCTGCTGAAAGGAAGGAAGGAAGATGTACTTACCTTGAAGTGTCAAGTTGTCTAAAACAGGCATAGGAAAATTCAGCCCTCCAGATGTTTTGAGACTACGATTCCCATCATCCCTGACCACTGGTCCTGTTAGCTAGGGGTGATGGGAGTTGTAGTCCCAAAACATCTGGAGGGCCGAGTTTGCCTATTCCTGGTCTAAAAGAATAAAATAGTGAAAGTCTCATACATGAAATGTGGCTATCCATGCCTTATGACAATGTAATTAAGACCAGAGCTCAGCAGTATACCACATGCTTTGAATTCAGAAGATTTCAATCATCTACAGCTAAAATGAACTCCAGTAGAAAGTGGGTGATTGGGAAACACTTCTGCCTGTAGAGCCACTGCCAATCAGAGATCAGTGGATAAATAGTCTGAACTGCTATAAGCCAGTTTACTATTTTCAAGGGGTTGCTAGTCAGTCTGAAAATCAGGGTGTGAAATTTAAGCTACTGGTTAAAGCAGAACCAGTGACAAGGTCGACAGGTCTGAAATTGTAACTAAAATGAATGAAATGGTTTATTAAAGCACAATGTTCGACACAGCAATAGCAGAGAAACAACACTGTAGGCCCAAAATGACTATACAAATCCTGAGAAGCAAACACAAAGAAGCAAAGACAAAGAGTGAAGAAGCAAGAGAATAAAACTGTATCAGTATGAAAAATTAAACCATGATAAGGACACAAAGACACAAACATCCAGTAACTAATAAAAGCAAGATGAATAAGACCATATGCTGCACCAAAGGCATGAAGCACCATGCAACACCCTGATATTGCGCACACGCCACTGGAAGGAGCCAGGGGTGGAGCCAAATGTCCCCTCAAAAAATACATTGGGGACCTGAAACAGCCTCAACCCCTAGGAGTTGGCGCACCTGCCCTGCACTGTCTAGCCCTACACTGCAGTTCCTTACATAAATCTTCATCCAGGCTTAAAGCTGTGCATGGGGAAGATTCTTGTTCCAGTAATGGCTGTGGAAGGGAAGTATAAGCCTTTCTTCCCTGCCCACTGGGGTCAGGGTCCCCACAGCTTTAATGGGTTAAAGGGAAAATGCTGAACATTCAGTGTAGGATGTAGCTTGGCCCTACGTTTCCCAGCTGTTCTGACTGCATAGTCCTTTTAGTTTTGATTTGCTTTGAGGTAAGACTTACATTCTGCTTTCCGAGCAATGTTGAGCTCGAAGCAACTCATGATAATAGCAATAAAAATTAACAAACATTACCATCACTACAATCACAACTACCTTCCAACAAACGCACGGGCATTCCTGCACTGTTGTTGAATCCAAGAAAATTATCAGTCTATTGCACAATGTTTTAAAAATAGGTGCGGCTTTTATCCTTTAAAGATATTGGAGGAGTGGGTGATAGGTTATCAAATAATAGCAAAAGAACAGGTAGGCTTTTATAAGAGTAGAAGCACCATTGGCCAGTTCTTTGTTCTGGGTCATCTGATTTCAAACTAAGTGCAAGAAAAATTAAATTAAAAATAAAAGCTATGCAAAAATGGTAGAGCTGACAATAGCCTTTGGCATGGTGTTGGAGAATGGCTGTAGCTTATGCTCCTAAACAGTAATATAAAATAAACAGGCAGTTCTCCATCAATCATTGTTAATATCCTATACACATATACTGACTTATGGATTTGAGTGACCAGCCACGGGTCAAAATGTTTGTAGAAGGTGGATTCACACAGAGATGCCATTTGGCTCATTTCCTATTTAACTTTTATGTGAAAAATATTTAAAAGAAAATCTGCAGGGCCTATAATATTTTCTGGTTACAATATCTGAATGTTACAATATGCCTCAACAACACAAATGGCTTAAGGTAAATTACTTGTGATTTGGGCAGTTTTTGTAACTGGGGAAATGACAACAAAACCCAGATAGTAGTCTCTGGAAACTAATGAATGGACCCACAAATGGCGGGCAGGTGGCTGTAATATTGTCCATAATTTTAAGTTATTGTGGGTGCTGGCTATTGATATACACAATATAAGAAGATAGAGGGAAATTCCTACTGCTCTCTATCATGGCAGCAGGTTATTCTGAGAACCATAAATGGAAATCTGAACTCAGGGGACCAACTGAGTAATTGAGCTAGTGACCGCCAGGTGTCAAGCCAGCTAGGGGACCCCTGAAACACCATAATGTGTACATGATTCCATTGAGAAATTTAGGAACTAACGTTGTTTATATTCCAGAAGTCATATGATTAAGCATCTCATTATGCAGACACTTTGCTGAAGCTAAGAAGGTTTGGGTCTTGTCAGTATCTGGATGGAAGATCCCCTGTGAACTCCAAGTGTTGCTTGGAATTCCACCATGGAAGAAAGGCAAAATATGTATGTACTGCAAACAAAATACATTTTCATTCAGGCAAACATGTTGTGGCTGGGGATGAACAGGTGGATCTTTGTGGGCAGCTTTTAAAATACAAATCTATTTAAATATTTTGATTACTGTTTTGGTGTTAAGTGCCCTGCTCCTTTAGGAGTACAACAAAAAATTAAATTAAAGCATTTAAATCAATAAATAAAGATTTCCTCAAAATTGTGTTATTTGTGAAAACACTGTTCGGGTATTAAATTCCCAATCAGCTCTGCTTGTCTATAGATAGCTTCTCTTTTTTTAAAAAACAACAACCAACACATTTACTCCCATATATTGTTAAAAACCCTTATTAGATAGCAAAGTGAGTTAATTAGGCTTAAAAATCCATTTCCAAGGACAACCTGGTTAAAGACCATGTAATAAACAATGAGCCTAAGTAGCAAAATAACATCAATTAAAACAATTACTGTAGCTTCACATCACAAGGCATTATTATGTTTCTGGCCAAAAATAGGCAAAAGCTTTGAGTTGCTCACACATTTGTGAAGCTTTGTGGGGAAAGGCACTTTGTCCACCCCCCATGTATCCCTTAGCCTACTCCCATCTCAGAGCTTCAGCAGACCTGGCATACAAACAAACCGCCGTGGGCAGAAATGATGTTCGATAGTTAAATAGGTTCATTATGTGCATTGCCAGAGTCTAAAAATAAATCAGTTCCCAACAAACCCAAACAACTCCCACGAGGGCTACTTCAGATAGGCCCCATTTGTCAGAGAGTTCTCTGATGCTCAAAGGGCCAAACTAGAAAAGAAACTAAATGCATCCTTGGAAGGTGTGCTTCTTGTCCTAAATAATTGCAGTGGTGCTCAGGACTGCAAATATGGCAGGTGGGGTGGGCTAACCTATGGCTTCTGTGGAGGGATATAAGAGCATTTCCTGTTCTACCCTTTCTTCATCGCATGCAGCAGTGCTTCCATTCCACTGCAGTTTGCCTTCCACCCAAACCAATGCTCTTTGTCTCACGGTGTGCTGTGTGATTTGCATAATTTATGCAATCAATTACAAGCAAGACAAGCAAGACTGGATTCCCTGCACACCAGCTGATGTGTGGGGAAATGCCATGGCTCAGCACACCCTTGTGCACCAACTTTGACATGTGAATGAATTGGCTCATTATGTTGGCTCATAGCCTGGGGGGCAGGGGCGTGCGGAGTCTTTGGGGCCAAAAAGGACTCGCTTGAGAATAAGTACTATTGGATCCAATGGACTTTACTTCCAGCAAAGTCAGTATCCCTAGGATCTCACCATAAATTGAGGAAACCCAAATTAATGCATAGCAGTACAAACATAACCATGCTTACTCAGAAAAAAAAGTTATATTGAATTCACTGGGGCTTACTTCTAGTTAAATGAGGTTAGGATTGCAGCCTAAATCACTCAACTTTATTAACCCCTTATCAGCATTAAGGAATAATTAATCTGGGCTTCAGTCCTATACAGGTACTTACTTAACTGAACGTAAGCCCTGTAGAACATAACTGGACTAACTTTTGAGCAAATACAAAACAGAACTGTGCTACTGCTTTCCAAAATTGCCAGGAATCCAATATCCTCTCAGAACTCTGACAGGAACATGGGTTGTAATCAACCTGCAAATCAGCGCTGATTAAAAACTACCTGCCTAGATTCATTTGCACTCAATTTTCTAGTAGGTTATGATTGTAAATGCACCATTATGCTATGTTAACATCACACTGCTGCATGTTGAATCTTGTCAGTGAAAGCACAGGCAGCTTCATATATTATTTGAACCAAAAAAAAAATGTAACCTCTCATCAGTAGCTTATCATCAGTGTTACTGTCTTTGTCATTCTTCTTGACACAGGAGAGTACCTAAGTACTGTCAAACCCACCCTCGGTTCACTAGTGTACTGGACCCACACAACAATTGCTATTAGTTGTAACGTATTCATGTCCTGAATAAGCATCATGACATGGTCCAGAAGAGCATCATCATGTGGATGAACATGAAAGATGCAATTTGACATCCTCATCAAATGCTCACCTGCAAGGCTGGCTGCATATCTTCCTTGCTGGGTCAGGGCTATTATATAGATTTGTTTGCCCATTCATTCATACCTCACTCTCCAAAAATTTCAAGGCAGCTTGTTGGAGCATTCAGTTTTGTAGACTTTCTTATTTAAGTAATGCAGGGTTAGAGGAGCACTGAAGTTTGAGAGGGTCACTAGAGAGAATGCCAGCTAAATAGACTTGAGTTGAAATCCTAGCTTGGTTACAGACTCCTTTCATATAGTCCTGTGAAACTACTAGTCACATGCTGATAATAATGGATCATACTGTGAACTCTGGTCAGTGACTGAAATAAATTGATTGATTCAATGAATCATACTAGTTTTTAAGTTAATTTTTAAATGAAGAAATATTTATATTTCAGATTCTCATACTTTTTAAAAAGATGTTTCCTGCTTCTTTCTTAGTTTCCAACAGATTACCATATTTGTGTTCAGGTAAGAATAATCCTCTTTTCCCAAGGTAGGATTCTTTAATGGCCTAAGAGAATGCATTCTGTGGTAACTTTTCTTTTGTGGCTTGGGTTCTTTCCCACAGCCATCTGGATAATAATAAACTATTTTGGGAATTGGACACACACTTGATTTATTTCCTGGGCTGCCTACAGCACTCAAGATGACCAACAGAAATTTTGAATTAAATTAATGAGACTAGATCCCTAAAAAGGGCTCTCAATAGAATTAGAGCGAACAGCCCCGGAAACCAAAGATAGAAGGAATTTTAAGGTATTGGGGCAAACAGCTGCCTTTTTCTTAATGCTACACAGGGATGGGGAGACTGATAAGGTGACTGGGGAGAAAGGGTCTAAACCTCCAGTGGAGAATTGCCCCACCCCTAAATAATGCCTGGTATTTTATTTTTCCAAATCCATGATTACTGTTGATCATGTAATTAACAAAAAGTGTAATTAGGACCTCAGTGAAGGATTTGGTGGATAGTATGTGCCCTAGAGGACGCGGGTGGTGCTGTGGGTTAAACCACTGAGCCTAGGACTTGCCGATCATATGGTCAGCGGTTCGAATCCCCGCGGCGGGGTGAGCTCCCATCTTTCGGTCCCAGCTCCTGCCCACCTAGCAGTTCGAAAGCACCCTTAAGTGCAAGTAGATAAATAGGGACCGCTTTATAGCGGGAAGGTAAATGGCGTTCCGTGTGCTGCGTGGTGCAGGCTCGCCAGATGCAGCTTTGTCACGCTGGCCACGTGACCCGGAAGTGTCTGCAGACGGCGCCGGCTCCCGGCCTCTAGAGTGAGATGAGCGCACAACCCCAGAGTCAGACACGACTGGCCCGTACGGGCAGGGGTACCTTTACCTATGTGCCCCAGAATTGCAATGTCCAAGGAATGTATATGCATATTTGAATGCAGCAGCATCATGGAGTCAGTGATGGTTTGACTCCTGCTCGCATTAGGAACAATAAAATGGGAGTATTTCAAGACTCATGGATGCTGGGAAATGCAGTTTTCCAGGGCACTTGAATACTTAATATGGATCTCAGGTGCCCTGGAAACTACATGTTGCAGTGTTTATCGCACCTGTGATGTCACTGTGGCTACAAACTGATAAATTTTAAAGAAAGAGAAGGGTGCAACTGGGAGTGATATCATTGGGGCAGCCTTCGAAACAGCTGGACCCAAAGTTTGCTGACTTGTAGAAAGCTCAGCAGGTACACTCTGATATTTGCCATTATGAGCCACCAAATCTGGTGCTCTCATTAGCAGTTGCATTGGGGGAAGATGCCTTAAGCACAGTAACATTCCTGCTCTCTCTATTTCTGCATCATCCTACGAAATTCATTCTTATTTATTTAGGCAGCACACAGTGTACTCCACTATTTATAGGCTAAGTAGATACAGACATTTTCCCCATGAGAATCTTGCGACAGAAATGGAAACAAGCCACGGTGGAGAAATCAGAGAAGCTGGTAAGTATTTTTAGAGTCAAAATGTAATAAGCATTCTACATTTGTGAAACAAACCTGAAAGTCCTACATTTTCCTGCAGGTTACATAAATCATATCCTTTCCTAAACTTTCACTTTGGTGTCTATCAGCAAATTTGTCTAAAAACTACACCAAGTATTTGTGCATATTTTCCCCATTTTTTTATATTGAATTTATTGGAGGGGGGAATAGTTAAAAATACAGGAAACCAAAAGGCAGAACACACATACCAACAACAATATCACTAATGAAGGGGCAAAGAATATGGTGAGAGGCTTGATGGGTTTCCACACAAGCAATAAATAAAAACCAAGGTGTATAAAGATTCCTTGGTCTGCCAAATCATATCAATGAATGACTGAAATACAGGCGTATTAAAATCTACACTTATCCTCAGCTCTGGTCTTTTTATTAAACACTGACTGGTGGTATGTGTATGTTTAAAAATTTGGTTTTTTGAATTGTTGCTTTTGTTGTGGCCTATGGCTAAAAGAAATAAACCTAAACTTTGAACATTTATAATCTCTTAAAACTGACTCGTGGATTATCTATCTAACAGGCTGAATTAAAGGCTGGTTTAGACAGACAGACAGAGAGGCAGACAGAAAGACAGATGATAGAGATAGATAGATAGATAGAAATAGATAGATGATAGATAGATGATAGATAGATAGATAGATAGATAGATAGATAGATAGATAGATAGATGATAGATAGATAGATAGATAGATAGATAGATAGATAGATAGATAGATATAGATGATAGATATAGATGATAGATGATAGATAGATGATAGATAGATGATAGATAGATGATATAGATGATAGATAGATAGTGATAGATAGACAGACAGACAGATAGATAGAAAGATAGATAGACAGATAGACAGACAGATATAGATGATAGATAGATATAGAATCTCTGAGGGTAAATGCCTGATTTCTGAGGTTAAGTATAAGTCACACAACAAATCATAAATTGTACTTATTTTGTGTCCTTATTGGACCAGGGACTGTGTTGTTAGGAATTAATTATCTTAATAGGTGCTAGGATACATGGGTGGCATGGTATATCAGCAGGATCATCCACACAGATGATTTTGCATGCCTGTCTTATGTTCTACAACTATCTGACCTCTGCAATCTGTTCAGTTTCCAACTTATCAGAGATTTTTACTCATCCTACTTAATACATAACCCAATTGTTTGATTGTCCACATGACCCTAGGGAGGTCCATTTCTGATTCACTAATAAAAATAGCTATATTGTTCCCCAAAAGACAAAGATGATGATGAGTATGTCCTATATTATTGTTGGTTTCTATTTCCCTCACTGAGCAGCAAAATGCTTGTCACAAGACAATTGTTTACATTCCACAGTCCAAGTTACTGTTGGATTCCCACGGGAATGGGAGACTGGATGTGACGTACACTGGTTTCCTGTTTTTCAGTGTTCTCTCGGTTTCTTTGTTAGAGAGACAGTAGCTTCTCTGCTCTTACAGAGGCAGGATGCATGTTTGTATGCTCTCATCATAGAGTGTAAATAAAACTTTAGCATGTAGCAGAATACCTACTTATTCTTCTGCTGTGTGGACTACTCTGCTTGGGCTCAAGATAAGACGAGCCTGTATCAGCTTCAGATGGGTCGAAGCTAGTCAAAATCTCACAATTATATCATATAATCAATTGATTGTTGCCGAGTAAAATGGCAACTGGCTTTATAGGCAGAACAAAAATTATCGGGGATAGTATCAGGAATCCCTGTTTGGTCCTTCTGCATAAAGGAAAGGGGGCTGAGCCCAGGTTATTAACCCAGACCATGGATTCTCTGGGGGTATAAAGCTTGGCAATGGTATTTCCCACCTTGCTCCCCATCTGATACTGGCGAAGTAATAGATAGGGCCACTCAAGGCAATTAAATGCCTTGTAAGCATTAAAGGTAATGATAACTAAAGGATTGTGGTTGATCTTGGAGTGCCCAGTGTAGGTGTGCCCAGCCAAGGTCTCAGCACGTAGGAGCAGGAAGATAGGGCAAGAGTGGCAGAGGAGGAGAACAGAAGTGATTAGGGCATGAGGGCATGAAGAGAGAGGAGAGAGGCATGAAGGGAGAAGAAGGAAGAGGTATAGAAAAAAGGTTTGGTTGACAAATTGTGCTGCCTCAGCAGCAACAGTGGGGAGGACATAAAAAGAAGAGGATGGAAGGACCTGTTGCTGTTAACCTTGGTGGCAAGCAAGGAAGGGGGGAAGAAAATGGAAGAATGACAGGGACATATATATATATAAAGAAACAGAGTGGGGTCATGATGAAAGGGGATAACCAAAATCTCTAAGTAATGGTCTCATCAGGGGCATATCTGAGGATAAGAGTTCACATGGGATTGTGAGAACTCTTTGGACCAGAGACAGGGTAAAAGATGGCATGTCTAATCCTTTTCAAAATCCACCAGTATCCAGGGGGCATGGTGGGCAATTATGTTATGTCTTCTTAACCCAGAGTCACCATCCTTTCCACAGGTTTGATTCATTTATTATGTTTCTAAACCACCCTTCCTCACAAAAGTAACCCAAAGTAATATATTAAATAACTTGACCATATATATTAAAAACAAACATTGCAAACATAGCTGCTCCAATTCATGGCAGACAAAACTATTATCAGGTTATCCATCCCCAATTGCCTGAAGAAACAGAAACTTCTTTAGTTGGTGATGAATGGCTGCTAATGGGGTTGGGGGCTGTATTTCTAATGGGATGCCATAACTGAGAAGGACCTATCCAGGGTCATAGCATAGTGTGCTACAGGCAGAGGCAGGACCACAAATAACCCTCCAGCCCACAGATCTTAAGGAATATGACTGATAAGTTTTTTTAAATGATGCCAGGCTATATAATTTTATACAAAAGCTATGGTTTGAGGAAAGCTTTCCAATAAAAAAAATATGTACTGTGCCAGTGATATTTCTATCAAAGAACATTTTAGCAGTTAGCAAAAGGAATATATTTGTTCTCAAACTTAGCTGCCACATATAGTCCCTTTCTTTCTCTGATAATTTCCATCAGTGTTAATGTTTCAGCAATGGTCAGAATTTTTCTTAACCTCTCTGAAATCATGGGCATATCTGCCAGTTTCTAGTGTAGTGAAAATGATCTTTACTGTGACCCAAGAATAAACTGTTCTGTATAAAGCATTTGTCACTCAATTGAAGCACAAATCAAATTGATTTAAGAGACTGACTAATGAACTAAGGTCTCTTCCGTAACCTACAATATAATATCTACAATTTTCTCCTCCCCAAAAAAACTTTGATCAAAGCAGACCTCATTGAGGCATTCTATGATTAACATTTCCAGCACTGAAATTATCAGTTTAATAGATCATATTAATTTGAATGTTAAATGACATCTTCTTCTTTTTTAAGAGAAATTTTTAGTAAATTAAAGGTTTAACCTTTGGTCTTTGTCACCCCATCTCCGATTTGCTTTATTATTAGACTTGAATATCACTTTATGCTAAAAAGTTTCAATGTAATTTACCATACAAACACGCACACACAAAATAGTAAAAACAGAAAGCAATATCAATACAGTAGGGTCAGAGGGTCTCCTGAACACTGTGGAATGGGGTGGATGGTAGGGCAACTGGAGAACTGGTGAATTACCCAAATTGGTCTTAGCGCCTGAGATAACTTAAGGAAGCTCATGGATTGAATATTTACCATCCCCTCTTTTCTCCATCCCACAGATGCCACCTACACGCCACCCAAAAAGTATTTTCAAGCGCTGCAGAGGGGCTGCAGAGGAGGGGGGGGGGATATTCCACTTCCGTGAACCTCTTTAGCTTAACTTATCTTAGGAGCCAAGCAATGTGTACGCTTTGGTAGAAGGATGTGAGAAGCATAAAGGTATGCTTTTTAAGGACCATCTTTTCATTTCCCCCAACCCCACCAATGTGGGAATGACAGATTGTGCATTCAGCATTTTGCAGAGCCATAGGTTAAGTCCATGAATCAATGACTCAGAGCTGCATTGCCCATTGAGATGCCTGCAGTGAGGGAAATCACAGATCCACCAGGAATTCAAGACTCTTAACTAGAGTTTGCCTCTCATAGTAGCTAAGCTTGACCTTGCTGTCATTTTTTTAAAGAAAGAATTAAATGTCAAAAAACTATACCTGAGAGATTTGCTGGTCCTAGACAAGCAAGGAATTTATCTAGGGCATTTCTTGATAGTTATAATATCAGCCAGCAGCCTTCATGCCTACTTCAAGGGATATGCAAAACCATCACTTATTTGCAGAAGCAGTGTAAAGTTTTCACAACCATTGTTGTACACAACATATATAGTAGTCTCTACAATTGGCTTAATTGTTCATCAAAGTCCCATTCAGAATTATTCCCAAGTCATATAATGCATAACAAAAATCCAGAACTGGATTGAGGTAAAGGTAAAGGTACCCCTGATCGTTAAGTCCAGTCATGGATGACTCGGGGTTGTGACGCTCATCTCGCTTTACTGGCCAAGGGAACCGGCGTTTGTCCGCAGACAGCTTCTGGGTCATGTGGCCATCATGACTAAGCCGCTTCTGGTGAACCAGAGCA
Organism: Podarcis vaucheri; assembly: GCF_965113315.1. NCBI lineage: Eukaryota > Metazoa > Chordata > Lepidosauria > Squamata > Lacertidae > Podarcis > Podarcis vaucheri. Next base: position 70,460,078 of record NC_138759.1, read on the forward strand.
GCGCACGGAAATGCCGTTTACCTTCCCACCAGAGCGGTACCTATTTATCTACTTGCACTTTGATGTGCTTTCAAACTGCTAGGTTGGCAGGAGCAGCGACTGAACAACAGGAGCTAACCCCATTGTGGGGATTCGAACTGCCAACCTTTCGATCGGCAAGCCCTTGGCTCAGTAGTTTAGACCACAGCGCTACCCGCATCCCTTATAATTGGATTACCTGAGTATTATTATCAGCTAATGACTTAATTGCACATCAACTGGTGTAACCACTCACAATTTCTGGGCATTTGGATCTGCTACTTGAGTGGGATCCACCTGACAGTCAGTATCTGATTTTTGCAGATATGCATGGTGACCCTCCATACCGGTCTAAAATATGAAGTGAAATGATATCACTTGGGTAGCAAGTTGTGGATTTCCCTGAGGGAATGAGACACATGGACAATGTTCTCTCTGTAGAAAATGTCCCCACTTGACATTTGGGCAGTGGGAGGGCTTTAAAATCATAGGGATAATAAAGGCAGCACTATGAGTTGAGAAGCATGTCTCAGGACTAGAAACAGGGGAAGCATTTCACATTTAAAGACAAATCTACCTAATTTGCACTTTCCGAAATAATATACAAACCAAATGTGCATATTTTGAAATTTTCACTTCTCTGAATTTTGCAGTGCTCCAGGTCAAGTAATGTGTGCAAGAATGCATGTAAATCATATAGTAGTGAAAATAAAATGGTGTTGTATTAGGGGAAAACGCTTTGCAAAAATGTGTATGTTAAGACTAAAATGCAGATGAATTTTCACAAAGTTGTGTGGAATTATGGAGAACTAAAACTAAAGGATGGAAAAATGAGAAAACTAAAATTGCCATATTCATCCATCCCTACTCAAGTCTACTCTTTCTGCAGCACTCCTTGCAGTTATTTTTCTTAATTATTTAGAACTGAATTAATTGATTCTCTCATTTTTGTTTCCTATGCTGGTACTGTGAATAACATGGAAGGCAACCCAGATAATATCATGTGCCATAAAGCTGCCTCCTGTGCTCTGTGAGAGTCCCCCGATAAAGCAGATCTTATGTCAGAAAGAAAAGTGTTTCCCTCTCCTTTTGTGGGAACTGGAAACAGGAGATGCAAGTGAAGCATCATTGGCTGCCAAGCTCCAGGGCCCCCTTTGGAGTTCCTGGCATCTCGCAAGCCCTGGAAATGAAATCACTATTCATTTTATTAGATTTCTTCTGTTTCTTGTGTGCAGAGATAAATGCGGTAATAACCCAGAGTGCCAGAATCTATTGCCAATTGCAATGAGCCATTGCGCTCCCTCTCCCTCTCCCTCTTTCTCAGGTGGTAATATGGCCTATAAGCGGACAATTGGTTTGACTATATATATATAGTGCTAAGACAGACACAACTGCTTTAGTGAGAGTTGGGTTTCTATATCATTCGAATGTGTTAAGCACCTGAGTAGTTAAATGTGCATCAGAGATAGAATGGCAGATAAACCACTTAATTCCTGCAAAAGTATTTAAGCAATTGTAATGGATCATTTTGAGACGTTAATTCCTTCATTTTTTAATGTGCACCTAAAACAGTTTTTGTTTAAACTGCAAATTGTGAAGTTAAAAGAGCAGAAATGGGTGCTGACAGCTTTCTTTAAAGTGATTTTTTTTTAATGCAACACCTCCTGCCCCCCCACGGCAGTTTCCCATTGGCAATTTACGTTGTCGATTAATATTTTTTAAAGAAATGCAAATGGCACTTTCATTATTAGTAAGTGTGGCTGGAATCCTGACCCTACTTACCTGGGGAGTTGGAGTAGACATGGTTAGGATTGCGCTGTTAGATATAATTACTGGACATAAAGGTGCAGTTTTGTGTATTTCTATCAAATCTGATTCACATGGTACAACCATTTTACAACAACCTAGTACTGCCAAGTATTCTCTTGGGGAAGAAGCAGCAGCAAGGGGAGGGGGAGGGGGAGGATCTGTGCACTACTACTAGAAATCATGGCTAACACCAGGGAGGAAGGAAAGATGAGAAGGGATTGCGTATGCATGAGAGAGCTTATTTTTTATGAGCCATGGTTTGTCAGGGGCCAGCACTGCCTCATTTTTAGTGGGCGTGCTCCATCCTGCACAGCTGCCAGATGGCGATGGTGCACTTGCTATGCAATGGATTGAGTCATGAAGTATATTACAGAGTGGGAAGGAGAGCTTCCTGTGAAGACATCACTTCAGTGGCCAGTCCATGGCCACGTAATATAGATTCCCGCTCTCATTTCTGTGGGAGTGAAATTGGCAGTGCTGCTGTAAATAAATTCCTCAAAGCAATGCTTCTTGATGTTTCAATCTCTGAATCTAGTTTCTCATCACACATACTAGTTTTCAAAATAACCTATTGTGCTAATTTTCTTACTTATGCCTTAGACTGAAATCTTGGTCCCTTAAGTATTCCTAGTGAAATATTGTATTGATTACAAAAAAAACCCAAAAGCCCTCTTCCTCCTCAAAATAAATATATAGACGCTATGAGTGTGCAGTGGCCAAAAGATTCGCCTTGTATCTGCAGCAGTTGAAACATCCCAATTTGTTTCAGATATGCTCTGTGTCATTCTGATTGCTCTGTGTCATTCTGATTCAATTCATTATTAAGATCCATATCTGATATGTTTAAACCAAAGCTGTTTCAACCTTATTGACTGTACTGGAGAATCTAAAAACATTTATATGTTTTCTGTTTCACATAAGTGGATGGAATTTGTAGGCAAATGAGTCCCTTCAGAGTGGATTAATTTCAGCCCAATTCATTCGGGATTATTTATGCGGAGAACCTTAAAAATGTACATTTTCAGAAAGTAAATGTAATATATTACTAACTTTTTAAGAAATTCCTCCAGAATTGGATACAAATCACAGGCATGGTCACCACTGCAGAGGGGATGGAGCCTGTTCTCCTGCAAGAGACGACTTTATAGTTTTGGATGCAGAAACACAAATCATATTCCCTCACCTTGTTTTGTAGGGGCGACAATGAGTTAAGAACATAACATAAAATAGCCTTGCTGAATCAACCAATGGACTATCTAGTCCAGCATCACTTTCTCACAGTGACAGCCAGATGCTTGTGGGAAACCCATAAGCAGGACCTAAATAGAACAGCACTTGTTCTTCCTGCAGTTTCCAGCAACTTGTGTTCAGAAGCACACTGCCTCTGACAGTGGAGGTACGCCAATGGCAACTGTGGCTAGTCTCCATTCATAGCATTCTCCATGAATTTGTCTAATCCTCTTTTAAAGCCATCCAAGCTGGGGACCATGGGTATAGACCGCACCTTTCGGACACATGTGGCCCTTGTGTGTATAAAATATATCATTTTGAAAGATTTAAATAATAATAATAATAATACCAATAATAACTGACATTTTAGAAGCAAAATAAATGAGCATAAGCAAACACTTTCAGAAGCACACGCAGCCACAGGTGGAGACTGCTAGTTATAGTTGAAAAGCTGTGCAAAGAAGAAAAGGAAGCAAAAGGTTAGCGGATATGCTACTTTGCGGGTGGAAAAATGATGTTATTGGGGCACATCATGCTGGGCTAATGTCAAATATACTGAAGGGAGTTAAATGAGCAGGGCTTGATCTTGTCAAGAAGCATTGTACCCACTTGTAAGGGCAAAGGAAGCTGCCATATTTCCTCCAGTATCATGACAGAGAAATGCTTCCACTCCTAGAAGCCAAGATTAAATTGTTCAAAAAAGGGGGGAGGGAGGGAGCCCTATTCAAGTGACAACATCAATAGAAATTGTGTGCAAAATGTCTTGGAAGCGAAGTGTTACCAAAACAAAAACGAAAATGAAAACTTTTTTTGTGGGGGGGGGGGAGATTTAGGGAGTGGTCATATTCAGAGCTGGTCATTTTTATTTTATTTTTTAGAATTCTGCATCAGTTCTTAGATTTTTATCAAATTCTTTATGAAATTTGGCATTTGAAGACATACAGCAAACTACACGCTCTGCCAGAAGAAAAGAAACTGTGTAAGATTGTGAGGTTCTAGATAATGAGAGATATCAGCTGTATATTACATTATTGGTATTTATTAAATTTATTAGTCACTTTTTTGCGATGGCAACCCAAAGTGTCCTGCAATGTTTTAAGCAAGCCAACCAACACATATAAACATACATTGAAAGCAACATTTTAAAAACTAAAGAAAATTCTATTTTTTTATTAAAAAAAAACCACCTCTACATCCACACAAGCAACCACAAATAATTAAAAGCCAAAATCCTGATGAAAAAGGAAGGCCAGGATTGGTATTATATGCTCAAACTGCCTTGCCCAGTGAGAAGAAGAAGAGGAGGAGGAGGAGGAGTTTGGATTTGATATCCCACTTTATCACTACCCAAAGGAGTCTCAAAGCGGCTAACATTCTCCTTTCCCTTCCTCCCCCACAACAAACACTCTGTGAGGTGAGTGGAGCTGAGAGACTTCAAAGAAGTGTGGCTGGCCCAAGGTCACCAAGCAGCTGCACGTGGAGGACCAGAGACGCGAACCCGGTTCCCCAGATTACGAATCTACCACTCTTAACCACTACACCACACTGGCTCTCAGTGAGCAACCTGGTTGCTGAATTCTGCAGCAGCTGAAGTTTCCGAACTGTCTTCAAAGGCAATCCCACGTATAGCATATTGCAGTAATCTGACCTAGAAGTTAGCAGAGCATGGACAACAGAAGTTAGACCAGGCATAGGCAAACCTGGCCCTCCAGATGTTTTGGGACTACAATACCCAAACCACTGGTCCTGTGAGCTAGGGAACATGGGAGTTGTAGTCCCAAAACATCTGGAGTGCTGAGTTTGCCTATGCCTGCGTTAGGCTGTCCCTATATAGACAGGGGCATGGGGGGCACTAGAAAGCATTCTGTGCTACCAAGACCACCTGAGCTTCAAGCAATAGCAAAGGGTCCAGAAGTACCTCAAGCTATGTACCCGCTCCTTCAGAGGCAGTGTAAGCCCATCAAGCAGTCCACCTCCCATCCATCCGGTCTAGGGAACCACCCACTAACAGTGCCTTAGTCTTATCTGCAATGAGCTTCAGTTTATTGGCTTTCACCCAGTCCATTACTGAGGTAAGACATCAATCTAGAACATCCACTACCACACCCACATATTCTGTGATACCATACATCTTTAGCCCAAGGAATGGCCAGTGGTCAGGGATCATGGAAGCTGAACTCTAAGAGACAACCGGGGGGCCACAGATTAGTCACCCCTGCCATAGGATACAAAATATCCATGTGTAAGAGCAGGAGCTTGGCTTTATGTGAATGTTTTGTATAGGCTAGTAGAAATTGTGGAACAAGCAGGTAGAGCTTTTTGTAGATTGGATGCCTGTGTGCACAGCACAAGTAGAAATGAAAATAATTGTCTACCTGACTGGATTCTTTATTATTTATTGGCAGACACTGAGATTTCAACACAAGCAAAATGTCTGCTGCTGACATAGATTACGTAATGACAGGAGGAGAAAATAGCAGCATCAGGTAAGGAAGGACATTGCTAGGTGCCAAGAAAATGACATGTGCAAATGAAACATTAAAGGCGAGAATTTGGATTAAGGTTATAGATAGGAAAGAGAAAGCGGGAGTGGATAGGATTTGGTTCTGCACCTCCAGGACATGATTTTTAAACAAGCAAATCCACCTGTATTTATGCAGATAAGAGCAGTTTTTAAAGAGATTGTAATATTGATCATATGGGATTTTAATTACCTTGAAACTGACTAGGATGGGAATTAGAGATTATTTAAAGAAATGAATACTCCTCCATTTGAATGTGGAGTTGTTCTCGTTCAGGTTTTATTGGCAATTCAAAGATTGCATTTCATGTAGACTCTTGGAGTGACTATAATTATTGTTGGCAGTAATGTCAATTAATAATGGAATTTTTTAGTTCAACAGCAGCAATAATAAATACTCTCAGTGCTACTTAACTTGCATCAAACATTTCCAAAATATATCCAAACACAAATAAACAGAAAACTGCAGTGCAAACAAACTCCTGAATAATTAAACAAACCTTAATGCACCCAGAATATATTTTTAAAAGCGGAATAGCCAATCTGTTCTGGAAAGGTCGGTGCAAAGGTGGAGGTGCCACATAACAACACAAGTTCCTTCCAATGATTTTTGCAAGTCATTGGCAAAAGCTGAAATCTCTGTGATTGAAAAATGGGAGTATCCGGAAAAACTCCTCTTCCTCCCATGAGGATGAAGTGTTGCATGATGGAGCCAGCCAGTTAGAAGAGTGGGAAGGAAATGAAGGAAATGCTTGATGAAGATACTTTTTTATGAATAAAATAAACATTTGTATCTATAAAAGAAGGCAGCTTCCTAGATCTTCACAAGTCAACAACAAATGGCTTGTTTATAGGAAACCGGCTTGGGTGGGTGGGGAGAGGGAGTCCCATTAAACTCAGTGGGACTTGTTTCCAAGGAAACAAGCATCGGGTCATGCTGCTTGTGTGCTAGGCTAAAGAAGTCACCAAGGCTTTGCCTTATGGTAGCTTGCAGTCCTCACTTTTTCAGTCTCCTCTTTGATTAGCTTTGCCAGCCAGTTTTCTGGCAGGGCCCCCACATCTTAAACTTTTGCACAACATGAAGCAATCAGCCACTGCATATTTTCTTATCATGGTATGTGTTTGCCTTCCTGAAAAAGTTTCACATGCCGACCTATGCTGCATTTCTTTTAAAGGTAAGGATGTTTAAAGGTATTCAAATCCACAAATTCCTGATTTGCACCCCTCAGATTAATGTGCAGATTGGAACTCAGCCGTTCTCAGCAGCTTTGATGTAAAAATGTAGAGATAAAATGCATGCTTAAATAGAAAATAATATAAACGGAGAAAATATAAATTTCACTTCTTATTAAATGGGCATGAAAAATATTGTGAGAGGATTTTTAAAGAAAAAATTAGTGCAGAAATGTAAATGAATCTATTACAGGACACCTGCACTTAGAGAAGCTCCAGGTGGCATACGTGGTTCTTTTCCTCCCCATTTTATCCTCACAACAACCTTTGGCTGAGATGTGGTAGTGACTGGCCCAAGAAGATCACCCAGTGAGCTTCATGGCTGAGTGGGAATCTGAACCCCAGGTCCCAGCTCAACACTCTAACCACTACAACATCAGAACCTGCTTCATCCAAGTACATCTGGAGTTGCACAGCCACACCCTCTCAGCGGCCTTTATCTAGAAACAGGATAATGGGGATTGGGCGGCAGTTGTTCAAAACCTCAAGGTCCAGAGACGGCCTTTTGAGTAGAGTCCACCCACCACCTCTTCAAGGTGGAGACAGGAAACACCCCTTCCCACAGTGAGAAATTAACCTGCCCAGCCAACCCTCCCAATGATTCTCTAATAAGCCATGATGGGCAAGGGTTGAGAGAGTACATAGCTGGTAACACACTTTCAAGTGTCTTTTTCGCATCCTCAGGCTGCAAAACCTGACACAATAGTACTCAGTTTTACAGTCAATGCACTTCCCACAGTTAAGGTCCATGCATATTCCAGCAGCCTTGTACATCAAGAATAGTACTCATACTTCTTCTTCATAGAGAGAAGCAGCTCACTAGGTGAGGCAAAGCCGTTACGCAGATGTGTCACTGCTGCTTACCAGGAACAGGAGAGGTTAGGTAGCAGGGAGGTTGGCGCAGTGCAGGAGCAATGGACACACTTTGCCAATGCATAAGCACCTCACCTGCCTCACCAATTCCCCTGTCTTCCTACTGGTAAGGAACTGTGACCCACCTGCTGGGAAGCTAGTGTAGCATCTCTGCCCTACCTGCCAAGTCACTTCTGATAACAGGAACAAATCAGGCCTTAAAGAAAACCAAATTTCAAGGTGCCCTATACTTCTTTCCTATAAAACAAAACCTATTATTAATATAAGGATAACATATCATAAAACTCCACACATATTCTCTCTTCTGCGGCCTGATTTTAGAATAAGATCTCTAACCTCTTAAAACCAGAGAAATAGGTCAGAGTTAAATGAATTTTTAAAAGAACATTAATATCAGGCCAAGTGCACAAAGTAAGAATTCTGGGGTGCTTAGAGACCATGAAGTTTTGTCAGAGGTCCATACGGCCTTGTTATAGATCTGCTCATATAATATTTCACATAATGCCATTCCTTTTTGCTCAGTGTGTGGATGCCTTTAGCCACTTTAAGAAAGCAAAGTCTGTTTGACGTGTTAATCCACAGAGTTACCTTGAGATGATAATCAGTAGTAGTGGTTCTATTTTTACAGTAGCAGAAACCTGAATATCATTACTTGGATTGTTTTTGGATATTAAACATTCCCTTCATAAGGGCATATTGATCTATCAGAGAACACACAGTGAAAGAATATTGAGAACTAATAAGTGGTTCATTTTTGAGCCAGTGGGAAATTCTGCTTGACGGTAAATGTGACCTTTGAAATATTACATTTTAATGAGAAAAAGAGATGATATTTTTATGAAGACTGTCATTTAGAGTAACTTGTGAGAAGATGCTTAGTTTTTCTTTATTTCTTTGTAACTCCATATCTAGCATGAACGAACTAGAGTTGCCAACTTTTTTACCTGTGCTTTTAACAGCAACAGGCATTAGGAGGAGATAATGCTTATCTCTATGCTATAAAAAGCTTCACCTGCCAATTCCTGCTAAAGGGATAGGAGCAAGCTAGGCTGGGTTTTGTTTTGTTTTTTCCTTTCCCCTGTTCAGTTGAAAACCATAGCATGATCTCAGTATCCTACAAAGATACTGTGAAAGGGAGGCAGAGGTGTCAGGTAAGGTCAGTCCTTACATGCAGCAAAATGAGGTGGTGTGAGGATAAACTAGCAATGGTGTCATGCCTCTGTGAGGTCCCATTGACAATAAACAAGGTCAGGCTGGAAGGCACACCTCTCCTCTCAGCATGCAGAGATAAAACAGAAATGCCAAGAGGGAGATGTGGGCTTGACGAGGAAACAGAAATAAAAAAGCTGAGTGAAGCATAAGTGTGAAAAATAACTGTCAGGACACAGTCCTTGCCACTTACCAATGGAGCTAAAAGGGTGGTGCCCTCTAAAGGTAAAAGGTAAAGGACGCCTGGATGGTTAAGTCCAGTCAAAGGTGACTATGGGGTGTGGCACTCATTTTGCTTTTCAGGCTGAGGGAGCCGGTGTTTGTCCACAGACAGCTTTCCGGGTCATGTGGCCAGCATGAATAAACTGCTTCTGGTGCAATGGAACACCGCGACGGAAGCCAGAGCACACGGAAACACTGTTTACCTTCTCACCGCAGCGGTACCTATTTATCTACTTGCACTGGCGTGCTTTCAAACTGCTGGGTTGGCAGGAGCTGGGACAGAGCAACGGGAGCTCACCACCACCACGAGAATTCGAACTGCCAACCTTCCGATCGGCAGTCTCAAGAGGCTCAGTGGTTTAGACCACAGCGCCAAGGAACATCCAGAAGGGAATGAGAGGAGAAAGGGGATTTGGAGTCAGGAGCTCTCACATAAAGAGCAAACAAGAAGGGAACAAGAAACAGAGGCATTGGAGTCTGGGTCGAGCCCAGGCATGCCAAATCTAGGGGGCAGAGGTGTCTTCAGCCCCCTCAAAGTTTGTCTGAAGGAGGCCTAGCCCCGACCTCCAATGTTGGGGGGGCAGCGCAAAGTTACAGAAGGCTGCACCAGCCTGGGTGGTATCAGAAGATGCTGCGGGGACCAGGGCAGCCTGACGCAAGGTCACACCAGTATGTGCATCATCTCCCAACGCTGCAGGAACTAACACAACCTAATGGAAGGCTGCACTGGCCTGCACAGCATCAGGAGACTACGTGACATCACGCAACACACATTGCACATGGTGTCACATATGTGCAATGCACGGCACCAGCACCCCAATCTTGTGGGTAACCTGGCACCTCTGGGCGAGTCCATAGCAAGAGACTGTTGTAATATAAGGAAAGTAGGGTACAAGGTAATCCCAACAAAGACTCCAGTGCTGAAAAGGTGTCTGAGCTCTTGTGACTGATGATGGTGAATGTTGGAAGATTCAGGGCAGACAAAAGAGAGTACATCATATTATTCTGGTGCTCTGTTGCTGTTGGCACACTTCTCCAAAAGACTGGTGTACTGGAGCCACCAGCTTTAGAATCAAGTTGTATCTTACTACCAGGAATCCGCTAGCCTGATAACAATGAGAGAACAGAGTAGATGTAGAAGCTCCTTTTCAGTTTGGCACTAATATCCAAATTGCTGCTCTCATAGAATTGCTTCTGTACAAAAGATACCTTTTTATTACTTTAGAAAATGCATTAGCCACATTCCACTGCACTGCTATGCATGCTTAATTCCTTTGGTTTCAATGGGATTTAAAGGCATGTAGCTGTGGACTGGATTTCTGCCACTGTAAATTATGTAGCCCTGGGAAGTGTGCATGTTTCTTTATAGAGGCTCTAATATTTCAATCAGGCCATTCCGAATAGACACCTTTTGCTTTGACTATTAAAGATGCATGCACGATGCTTTCATCATTCACTGACGGTTAGCCAAAGCCACAATCCTTTCATGAAACACAGTATCATGAATATCTAAAGCTTTCTTTGCTATGGTATATTTTGTTATTGCTTTTATACCTAGGAAATCAGATATGATTTGTTTGCTTGGTCTGTCTTTAAAAGATAGAGTTTTTGCCTCTTAACAATTCTTTTGAAAACTAAATGGTTGTGTGTGAAATAAGAATACAAGATGTGATTCAACATTCTCTCTTCTGCTATGGCATATAGAGAGGATAATAAAACGAAAATACAATATGATGGAAAAGGATGCCATCAAAACAGGAAATGAAGAGGAGATATGGTACTTATTTGAGGGTATGCACTTTTAAAATTAAACATGAAGGATCTATGAGCTGCTCGCACCATGCCAGTACAGAGACGATACTAGAATTTAAGGCCATTCAACGAAGCTGAATGTTGGGTGGTTAAGGACAGATAAAGCAAAGTACTTTCTCACAGTGCAATATGTGTAATTTACTCCCATAAGGTGGCCACCAACCTGGGTAGCTTAAAATGATTAGACGAATCCATAGACAATAAGGCAGCCAGTGGCTACTAGCCATGATGGTTAGGTACTACTTCTGGATTCCAGAGAGCACTGCTGCACTCAGGTCCTGGCTGCAGGCTTCCCACTATGAGACCAGGATGCTGGACTAGAGAGGTCTTTGGCCGGATTCTAGGGCTGCCATATGTCTGGATCTTCCCAGATATTACCGGGATTTCAAAGGCAGAATTGATGTCACTTTGTGGCACTTTGTGCTGGATCTTAGCGAAGTCAACTGAAAAATTGTGGGGTTTTGGTGTTGTTGTTTTTTGGTTTTGTTTTTTTTGTTAAACACACACACCAGTTTTGGGGTCTTCTTAAAAAAGGCTTTCGGGGTGCCCTGCTTTTTTACTTTTTGAAATATGGAGACCCTACTGATACAGCAGCCTCTACTAGCTTCTATGTCACTGAGTAGTTGGCCCCAGTGGCCATTGAGGCAGTAGGTGATGTTCTCTGTTCCTTAATGCTGGTGTAAGAGGGTTCGAGGCTCTGCAAAGACAGGCAATGCCTTCTATTCAATGCCCCTTTGTCTGGCTTGCAGGCTTCCCATAGACATCTGGTTGGCCATAACGTGATGCTGGACTAGATAGGCCTTTGATCTGATTCTGCAGGGTTCATCTTAAGTTATTACAGAAGGAAAGCACCCTGAGCAAGGGGATAAAAAGTGAACAATACTGGAGCCATTGTGTATGCACCCCATGCCCCACCCCTTAAACCTCACACTATAGTTCAATAGACTTGTGTGTTTCCCACAGGCATCTGCTTGGCCACTGTGAGAGCAGGATGATGGACTAGATGGGCTAAGAGCTGGTGTGGATCAAAAGCCATGCAAAACACTTTGTCATGTATCCAGTTACAGATGGGTAGCCGTGTTGGTCTGCCATAGTCAAAATAAAAAAAATTCCTTCCAGTAGCACCTTAAAGACCAACTAAGTTAGTTCTTGGTATGAGCTTTCGTGTGCATGCACACTTCTTCAGATACACTTTGTCATGTAGACAGCTTCTTTAGGTTTGACACATAAACCAGTGTTACTTGCAGCACAGTTGCCGGTTCTCCAGAATAAGCTCTCATCTGGCATAGCTGAAACACCTGCAGGGATGGCTTTATATGCACACATTTTCACTGTCATATCTAATCAGATTTTAAAGCAGATTTAAACAGATAATCTTTTCTTCTTGTTGTTGCATTTCGGTCAGGGGAAATATGCATCTGATTAGTTAGTTTCATATTACAAACATATACAAAGAAAATAAATTGAATGCTAATTCAAATATAAAAATTCACGATTGTTAATAATAAGCTCCCAAATCATCTGGATAATCTTTGATGACCAAAAGCTTCTCCAATAAATTAAGAGCACCAGTTAATAACATTGTACACTGAGAGGTGGTGCATGAAAATAAGTCATAATGGTAACAATAAATAAAATAAGAAATAAATATGCCTCCAGTTATTATAATCCTGTTTCGTCTCACATTCACCTACAGTACTTTCATGCATAACACTGCAGCTGCACAGAACTGTCAATAGTTCATTATTTGATTTGCCTACCTAGTAGGCACATATTTAAATATTTGGTTGGTGTTATGAGACAAGGCATTTTAAAAGAGCACTTAAGCAAATATAGTAACTGTGTATACCAAGATATTACCTGCCAGCTCTTTTTATAAATCAAAAGTAGTATTTATTGCTTTGGAAATACATGTGAGCTAGAATAGTGTCGTGCAACACAAGACATATGCAGAGTGTGATTGAAACTGAAGGGTGAGGTGTTGTTGGGTGATTTAAGAAAAATAAAGAGGCTTTGTGGGACTGACACTTTCAGAATCTGAAACCCCCCATGGCAGGCAAGCCCTAGTCTCTGACACTTTAACTCTGAGTCCTTCTAGCTGGGATGTAAATGGAATTCTGCCTAAATCCAGCAATTGCATCTTGATGTGTACAGATGACCATGGGAAGCCAGCAAGCAAAACCTGAGTGCAAGAGCACTCTCCCTACCTGCGAATCCCAGCAACTGGCCTTCAAAGACACACTGCCTCACACAATGCTGCGAACTCTACTTCTCAACTGAGAAATGAGCACAGGAAAGAAGAATGCAAGCCGAGAGCAAGTACCAGTAAGACACTAAGTCATATTCAGAGTAGATCCATTGGACTAAATAGACTTAAATCCACTGATTTCCGTGGGTCTCAGTCTGACTTAATCAAATATAGCCCCGTATTTACCTGATGCAAGCCCCAAGGATTGAACTATACTTCCATGCTTAGATATCAGCTTTAAACTAAGACCAATACCTTTATAGACTATTTCCTACCAAACTATTAAGGATGCTGAATGCACATACATGCTAAAATGCAATCAGAATTTTGAAAACATGTGTGGATGCAAATATGAAGAATAAATAAAATAACCTATTGTCTGCTCTCTAACAGCACTTGTTGTTTTGCATCTCTATGACACCATCTCTATGATATTTGATGTCTGTCTTTCAGGATCTGTTTGCCAATGGTGAGAAATATAGGCCAGGCCAAGATACCAAGGGTTGCCATATTTCAAAAAGTAAAATTCCTGACACCCACAAAGTTGTTGAGCAACAACTCCAAATTGTTGAGCTTTTGGGGGGAACCTTCCCCACCCCATAGTGATTTTAAGCTTGTGGAGCTGTTTCTTCTGCTTTTTCCATCGTGTTGCCACACACCAGGTTTTCCCTGACATTTTGCCAATTCAGCAAAATCCCCCCCCAACACCATTTTTACATCTGAAAACCAGGACATGTCAGGAATTTTCCTGACGTATGGCAAGCCATAACATGGGCTATATTTGGACAAAAGTAGTCCATCAACTACACATTAACCTGCTAGGTGCTTTACAACCTTCCCACCCTTGTTTATGCAACTCCAGTCTCAAAAAGAGTGCAAGAGAGAGATTTATTGAGCTCAAGCTGTACAAGCCTGGCTGGCTGTATTTGCCTTAGTGGTATGATGCCATTAGTTACTGTCACCAACCAAATCCTACTGTGTACTGCGGGGGGAGGTGCACCCTCTGATATTAGCACATCCACTTCTCAGCTGAGACAGAAGTCTGATATGAGCTATAAATATTCTTTGGTTCACTTAATATACAGCTCAGTATTCTATCTTGTGATTGATGACATGCAACATCAGTACTAGGAACAATCTAAATCTGATACACATATTTAAAACCAAAGCAGGTTTGTTGCAGCAGCTGATGCCAATGACTACTTTGCAATATATTATCTAAGGCAGATGTGGTGACCCTTTTGCCCTCCAGATGTTGCTGAACTTCAGGTCATTAGCCATGCTTGCTGGAGCTGATGGGAGATGTAGTTCAGCAATATCTAGAGGGCAAAAGGTTCCTCACTCTTGCTGTAGGGCAGGGTTTCCCAAACTTGAGTCTCCAGCTGGTTTTGGACTACAACTCCCATCATCCCTAGCTAGCAGGACCAGCGGTCAGGGATGATAGGAACTGTATTCCAAAAGCAGCTGGAGACCCAAGTTTGGGAAACCCTGCATAGGGATGGAAATGTGTGAGCCTTCAGATGCTGCCGGACTACAACTCCCATCGTCCCTGATCACTGGTCATGTTGAAGTCTAACACCTGGAGGCTTAGTCTAAGGAAAATTTACCTTACCCTTGCCATTATTGGGTGGTGAAAACTATGGTTTATGGGGATGAATCTATCTTGATTCTCACTGGTCAGTAAGAATGTGTGCCTATAAAGAAAAGCATGAAGGGAGGGGGGGAGAAAAATGAGCCTCCTCCTCTGCCAGTTCCAGTGCAATTTTGCAGCTGTCAGCCCTAGACATGTTAACCTATTCCATGCTCTTCTAAATGGTGAGGCTCCATGTGACAGGTAATATTTTTAATGGATCTATTATATCTGTCATTCCCACTGAACAGACCATCCCCAGACCAGTGCCAAAGATTACCAGGCATTTTTACAGGAATGGAGTGGAGGTGGTCATGTGATTAGAGAAGTAAAAAATATGCTGAATGCAAGCATAGAAACGCAGTACTTATCAATGGCATCTATTTGAGCTGCCTGACATTTAAGCGAATTAAACAAATATGTGTTTATATTAAAGACTAACATTTTAAGCATTCAGTAAGATGCGAGTCTCCGGTCAAAATTGCTTTTCTTTTCTCACTCTTTTCACACATCACCTGAGGATCAATCTCTACCATGTTTAGAACAATCCATGTCTAATTAGAGAAAGTTTCATGGACTAACTCCTCTGGAACCAATTAAAAGAATTTGGATATGTCTATGAACCAAAAATAGGACAGTCCAAGGCCCTCAGCACCACTGCTTACAGCAGAAATATTCCGTGCCAAGAAAGAAGCTTCTTGGCGCAGTTTCCATGTGATTTGAAGTAAAAGTGCTTTAAGTCTTAAGCATAATTCAACACTTTAAAATACATTGCAGAATACAGTATGAATAGAATTACTGCAGGAATAAGTCTTGAGAAGTCATTTTGAGCATGGTCCAATTCTCTTTCTGTCCTTGTAGAACAATCTAAGAAGATATGGAATGGGGAAAGGCAGGTCAGGATGGGAAACCGGGTGGTCCTCCAGATGTTGTTGGAGTCCATAAGTTCTCCAGCCCTGAGTTAGGTCAGCTGTTTCTCTTTCTTAGAACAGGAAAAGTTTATTAGTTTCCTCTTCCTTTTCAGTGTCTAAAACAGCATTTCTCAACCTTGGGTTTCCAAATGTTCTTGAACTACAATTCCTAATATACATGACCACTGGTCATGCTGACTAGGAATGATGGGTGTTGTAGTCCAACAACATCAAGGGACCCAAGGTTGAGAAAGGCTGATCTAAACAAAGAGATAGAGCTTGTAGGAGGTCAAGGATGAGAGGAGTGGCAAAGGAGAGTCCTGACACACATTTTCCACTTTTTATGTTCCCATTTTTAGTATCTTGGCTATTCTTTCCATCAATACAAGTCTAACTTTGATAGAGGAAGTGCAGTTTCATGGATCTACCCAGGTGCTGATTTAAGATCGCTGAAACATTTTGTCCTAAAACTAATTCTAGAGAAGCTTTTAATGAAATGACTTTGGCAGGCTCTTGAAAAGAAAACTAATTGATTGTGGTTAGAAGCTTTGAGTTTAATTATGATGGCTTCTTGGATTACTTAATTATCTGTAATTAGGATTGACTTCCTGCTCCCACTGCTAGGTAGATATACAGGGAAAGTGTCCTATCCATTAATATTTCAAAAGTTGTGAAATGAAAGTGGTAAGAACTAGGTCACACATGTGAATGTGTTTACATAACCATTCAGTTTTTGGTGTCAAACCTTAAGAAAATGAACAGACAAAAATGAATGCCAATAACCTGCACCATTCTCCACATAGGACATGTGTCGTAATTACTATGATTTTCTGCTGAATGTTGACTAAGAATAAAGTACTTTTAAAGCTTACTTGCTACATTCTTAAGTTTGGTTGTCCCCATTACCTTACTATAAAAAGGTAAAGGTAAAGGACTCCCGACAGTTAAGTCCAGTCGTGAACGACTCTGTGGTTGCCGCACTCATTTCGCTTTACTGGCCGAGGGAGCCAACATTTGTCCACAGACAGTTTTTCCAGGTCATGTGGCCAGCATGACTAAGCCGCTTTTGGCGAAACCAGAGCAGCGCACGGAAACGCTGTTTACCTTCCCGCTGGAGTGGTATCTATTTATCTACTTGCACTTTGACGTGCTTTCAAACTGCTAGGTTGGCAGGAGCTGGGGCTGAGCAATGGGAGCTCACCCCCATTGTGGGGATTTGAACCACCAACCTTCTGATCAACAAGCCCTAGGCTCAGTGGTTTAGAGCACAGCGCCACCCGTGTCCCCTTACCTTAATATACTATCAGCTTATTTTCATGAAGTTCATGGATGGGGGCAGACTTTGGTAATCTTTTGTAATATGGTGAGAGGCCAAAATTTGGTGCCCCAAAATGGATTTTCCTCAATTATAGATCTTCTCAATTTTACACTCCCCTCAGCTTGGTGCACTGTGTGGCTGAACTGCCTGCACCTCCCTAAATTGGGCGTTGTCATGGAGATCCTATAGGGTGCTAGTCATGAAGTACGGTAAATGTATTTGGTGCATGTTTTAATGTCTTCTAAAGTTATTTAATTGACTTTGAACTGTGAGTTAAGTGTCATTGGCTTCACTGGAAGAGAGATAATTGTCTCAGTCTGTTACCAGCAAGTAGATTCTACTTTTGACTCTAATACACTGAGAAGCAATTCACAACAAATTGATATTGATATGGCAATTTAGCATTTCTATGTACAGACCATATTCATGTCAAAATAGATGTATTTGGGACTAGTCTCATGTGGTATGTGGTCCTGAAAGTTGGCTCATATGTAATTTGCAAAATTTGGATATGGGATGAAGTAGTTGTTCCAAATGCAACCGTCACTATTGTATCTTACAACATAGTCTGACACTTGTCTCTTCTGAAATTCACTCACGTAATGTGTAGACTGATTAAGTCAAGTATTTTAAAATGTCATAACTGAAACAACCACTAAAGCAGGGGTCAACAGCGTGGTGTCGTTCAGATGTTGTGGACCACAATTCTCATCATCCATGTGGTCAGTGGTCACACTGGCTGGAGCTGATAAAAAATTAGTCCACAGCATCTGTTGACTATCCTTGCAATAAAGCAATCACACAACTGCCCAAGCCCAAGCACCCAAGCCCAGACCACTCTACCTCTTTCAGAGTCATTTGAAGAGATCCTAATTCATATTCTTAGCGCAAAAGTTAAACCGCACTGAAGTATGAAATAACAAAGGTTCTGATAGTCAAAACACTTACTTTACAGCAAATGGCTTCAGAATTTCTACAAAAATGAACCTCCACATTTAAGCAAAGTCTTAATGAATCCAGACTCTGAATGAAACCCCCTAGATACCTAGCTAACAGCTGTAAAAAATATTCCCAAAGGACATACTTTCTGTGTCACTGCACTTAGTATTAAAGGTTGAATAAACAAGTGTAATAATAGACAAGGTTAATTTGATCCATTATTTATGCTTTGTGAGCTATTCAGACTGCAGCAAGCTAATAATGTTTTATATCGAAAATGGATACTGCCAAAGCACAGAAATTCTAATTATTGTTTCAGTAATTGTAGTTGTTTATTCTATTCTAAGTGGACTGACCTTTTGGGGTAAAAAAGAAAATTGGACTGCATCAAGGCCTTCCGTATATAACAATTTGATCTTTCATATTGTATAGAACAGAGTATGTTACCAGTTTGTGTAACTGCAGATGAAAAGCTTGCTGCAGATAATTGCTGCATAAGAAAACAAAAAGTAATTTATCAATGCACAGTACAACAATAACAGCCTGATCCATAGCTTAGGGAGTGCAGTAGCAGCCACAGATCTCTTTGAGATGGTCAGCAGGAAAGGAGGGTGTTGGCTGGACTGAGCTCCCCTAAGGGTAGGAGAGCACCATCCCCAAATCCCTTGTATGGATCCCCCTCCACACGACTGTCTGCAATCCTCATCAAACATTTGATCTGCCTTCAGAAAATAGATTTTGTACACTGATCATTACTTCTTGAATGTTTATATTATTCTGCTTAATTTAGCATATCAAGAACTTATCCTCAAAGTGGCCTAACGCACTGGATTGTGTGGACTTTCACCATGAGATCAGTGTTTAAGTTGCTGAGTATATCTAACTGTAGTACTCAACTTTCTGTATACATTTTTGAGCTCTCACAACCCCCTCCCCCCAAACAACAGTCTTCTGGGATCTGTCACCCAGAGCTGAATTGGCATTCTGTCAGTATGTGGATCTTCGAAGTCAATGGCAGAATGCCAAGAGTCTTCCCAGCTCAAGCTAGAACAATTCATAATAACAGATGAATTGCGACCAACAGGTGTATTTGTATATCTTATTAGATTGGTGCGAAGAAGAAATATTGCTTATAATACCAAGTCTTAACTGGAAGCTGAAATTCTTTTCCAGTTCCAGGACTCACCCAGTAATAAACAAACAAATCACTCCAAACACGTACAGGTACCTTTATCTCATTGTGTGAACAGTGCATCCAAAGCCTTCTCATATCTGGAATGATGAAGCAAAACTTCCACTTCAAGATCAGGAAGTGCATCCATATTCTCTTTTTTTAGAAACACATTACTTTTCATTCCTCCTTGGCATTTACTCACAAAAAGAGTGTTGCAACAATTGAGGGAATGTACTTGACACTGTATGAAATGTCAGTAACTGCATAGTTCTTCACTCCATTTTCACAAGGATTAACACTGAGCATTTCAGTGGTCCAACATATGGTCAATTTGCTTAAGTAAGTGGAGTCTCCATTGATGTCCTTCACCACATGATACAGAACAGGTGTAGCCAATGTGGTATCCTCCAGATGTTGTTGGACTGCAGTTCCCATCATCTCTATTGGTCATGCTGGCTGGGGCTGATCGGAATTGTAGTTCAACAACAATCAGAGGGCAGTGTATTGGTTATTCCTGCTATGGGGTGGGGATATATTGGGAGGTACTGTAGTGGTTTTCCTGTTTTCTATACTTTTGCTCAGTTGTGTTCTATTTCAAAGCCCATTAATGCCACACTATTCATGTATTTTACCTAGAATTAAGAATGCAATAAGATGGAAAGTTTAGAGAGAAGATCAGAACATAAGAGCAGCCCTGCACTATTTAATCCAGGCTCCTGTTCTCACAGCAGCCAACTAGATGCTTATGGGAAGCCTGCAAGCAGGACCTGAGAGTAACAGCACTAACCCCTAACTCTAGATCACTTGAGAACAAGTTAAAAAGCACAGGTTAAAAAGCCTAGGTGTAAATACCAATTCACTGAGAAATCTACTTTCTACATTCATCTATTTGGGTTCTTGACGATACCATCTGGACCCAGTGATTTATGAGTTTTACATTTATTACAAAGGCCTAAAACATAATCTCTTGGCAGCACTATTTGCCTCAGTTCCTCCAACTCCCTTCCTGAGAAAGTTAGTTCATGCATAGGGATATGCCCTGCATAGTTTGCTGTGAAGCAAGATTCAAAGAATTCATTCAGCTTCTCTTATTTTTCTCCTTGAGCACATCTATGATTCCCTTGTCTTTCAAAGGGCCAACCACTTCTCTGCCTGGTTTCCTGCCTCTACAGTATTGTTGTTTGCTTTTATGTTTTCAGCAATGTGCTCCTCTATTTCTATTTTTCTGTGCATCCCTTATTGTTCTGGAGAGATATTACTCTACTCTCTTTCCCTTTCATCGTCTTCCTTAAGGAAGAATGAGGCAGCTATCACAGTACTTTTTATTATAATATTTTTATTTCCAGGGATTTCCTACCTCATTCATTCTTTAAAATACAAATTTGACTTTTCCCTAATAATATGATACCCAGAAAAACTGACTGTGAAAGAGAATATAGGGATGCAGCCTTGTTGATCTATTTTCCTTTCTCTCTCTGTTTCCATTAAAAATTCAATTACTTTGAGGGTAATTTTCTTTCCAATAAAGCCAATGACATTTTCACAGTGCTTACTGAACTCCCTGTACCTTTTGTGCCTTCCTAATCAAAATGCACAAAAATAAACAAGGTGTTGCCTTGCTAATTCTTTGCCCTTTGCTGCATGATGTGCACATTAAAGGGGAAGGTCCATTTAATGGAGGAGATGAGAGTTTATGATTTAAGTTGTTATAAGCACTGTTCTAATTTCACCTGTGAATTATTTTTATTGGTGGGGTTTCCCTTTACACAGCACTGCTGTTTAAAGCCAACAGATGTGTATGTCCAAAGTTTTTTGGGCTTTGCATTAAATCAATGTCCTGGCGCATACATTCAGCTGCAGGTTGCACTGAACTAGCATGATGGAGCATCAGCATGAGTCCCCCATCAAGACTGCCTCCAATATAAAAAGAAGAATAGTTCTGCTGGATCAGGCCAAAGGCTGTCCTCACAGTGGCCAACCAAATGCCTATGGGATGCCTACAAGCAAGACAACAGTGCAAGAACAGTCGTGTCATTTCTGTTCCAAGCAACTAATATAAAGAGACGTATGGCCTCCAGAACCAGAGGTAGCAGATAGCCATCATATCTACTAGCCTTGATAGCCTTATGAACTTTATGAATTTGTCTAATCCCCTTTTAAAGCCATCCAAGTTGATCATCAATACATCCTATGTAGGCAAATTCCGTATGTGCTGTGTGAAGAAATACTTCCTTTTGTCTACTCTGAATCTTCAAATATTCAGCATCATTGGATGGTCCCAATGTCTAGTATCATGAGAGGAGAAAAAATCCTCTCTGTTCACTTTCTCCACACCTTGTTTTTATATACCTGTATCATGCCCCACTTTCAATTCTCATCTTCCTTCTGAACTAACTACCATGGAAGTAGGTGTATTCTCCTACATAAGAGGTTTTTAAACAGAGGTTGGATGGCCATTTGCATTTGCATCAGAACCAATGGAGGCAAAAGATCTGTATAACAAGTTTTTCCAGAGAATCAAATTCAAGAGAAGGAAGGAAAGGGGGGAGGGGGGAGGAGAAAGATGCTTCATAACTGTGTGCCAAATCAATGTCCATCATGTTTTTTATGATAGTTTTTGTCAGCTACAATATTAGAGTCAAAGTTGTACAGCCTACATAGAAAAATCCCCCCTCCTAGTGGAATTACCTGAAGAATGTTTCTACCAGAAAACATGGTATTGACTGTGTCTGACTCATCAGCTTTCAACACATGCATCACACAGCTCTCAGAGGATCAAAACTGACCACCTAATTATGAGAAATGTACCGAATCACCAGAAAGCAATTCAGCAGCTCAGCTTGAGAACAGATAGTACCGATAGCCAAAGCATCCACTCCATTTTCATTTGGCAACTTCATGTCAAAGGGGATGCCAGCCAGCAAAATTCTTGTATACACTGTTCAAGCCGAAAAAAAAGTGACCTGCAGCAAACAATATTGTAACCTTTACATTTCATCATGCAAGATTGATATTAGCATTAAAGATGTTAACAATTTATAAACAGGTTTACAGTGCAATCTATGCATGCTTCCTCAGAAGCAAGTCCTACTGAGGTCAGTGGAATTTACTCCCAGGTAGGAGTGCATAGGATCACAGCCAGTAACTTCTCACTTTTTAAAGAGGGGTCCATGGGACAAGTGAGTTTGGGGTAAAACACTGTTCAGAGGAGGAAAGACAAGGCCTGAAATCCCCCCCTCCAACCCCAAATTAACCAGTAGAATGAAGTGTTTTTAAACACACACACCCGGGCTGTGCCACTTCAAATTGTGGGGAGAAGATTGAACACTGGAACATGTCTCCCTGAAAACATATTCACACAGACAGAAAAGCAGCACATTGAAATGAAGCACTTGGACCTAGGTTTCTTCCTGACTTCGAATCTACTTATTTAAAAAATGCCTTTGTGCGTAGGAAAGTGACAGGGAAATGCACTAAAACGGGTCAGATAAAGAATTGTTTGACAGGAAGATGTATAAGTTCTATGCAAGCAAATCAAGATAAATGTTCATTGTTGTATAAGTGCCCTGTAAACAAAGCAGCAAAATGCTCAGTAAAACATGGGGGGTCAGATGCACAAGCTTCGTGCTAGCAAATCAGAATGAATAATCAACAAACAGATTGTCTGGGTGCCTTAAGTCTTAAGGACAGGGCTATCAACTGAACGAGCTGTTTTCTTGGCAATCCAAGTTTCAAAAACCATGTTTATTGAGATTATAGGAATCTGAGGCGGCGAGATTATGGGAGAGGAACTGTTGTGAGGAAGAGTGGTTAGCCCTTCCTGTTCCTGCAAAACCCCACTCCCAGTACATATTCTCTCTTGGCTGGGCTTATTTACAGTTTCATAGTCAGATTGGGAATGTTGGAATCAATTAAAGAGGCTGGGGATCATTTGTAAAAGTAGAAACAATAGATGAGGAAAGAGTTGAGTCTGTTTCCATCCATAGATCTTCCCTCCCTAGTCCTATAGGGATGTTAAAATGGAGAAAGCCAGAGTTGGAAACAACTTGGTTTTTCTTGTAATGTCTAGCTCCTCTCTAATCTAAGATCAGAATTATTTTCTTAATTCCCAGTATATTTCACAGTCCCCATTCAGCTCCAACTTCTTTTGCCCTGTTAGTGATGTCTTTGCATTGATTGCATTTAAACAGCAGACTGGTATCATGGGGGAGCCCCTTTGGTGCAGCTAACAAGAAAATAAAACTGCAGAGCATAATACAATTCCTTCTTAAAATTGCCACAGCCCGAGTCTGCAAGAGTAAAAAAAAGAGTACATTAATAATAAGAATCTTTACTACACAGATATTGCAAGGTAGAGAAAATTCGTATTCAGAAATAAACAAGAATTATTCTGTTAATTTGGTCACGGCAAGAGTGTTCTGATCAATACTGCATGAGCATACAGCTCTGCACAGTGTTAGTTTTCACGTGAGCAAACACCTTAGCAATTAAATCTTTACATTTAATAAAAGCCAAAGGAAACTTTTCAGCTATTGTAGACAATATACACTAGCCATCTTGATTTCTACACTGTGGTGGGGATGAGAATTAATTAGTTCATTTTAAAAACCTAGCAAATGAGAGCAAACTGTTTATCAGCAGTGGGCAGCACAGGGTAGGACAAAAAGTATCAACTTTGAGGAAGAAGAAAAAGGCCTGGTGACATCTCTGAGGGCCACGGTCCCTCATGGGCAACCTTCCATATCAGTGGCAGATGCAGCAAAAGTGTGCGTGGCCATACACACACCACTCCGCATCCTCCATCTGGGTGGCAAGAGGTATTATCACAATTCAAGGATACCTTTCAGCCACATAAAATCTCTACAGGAGGACACAGAGAAAGGCTGGTGAGATGTGTCCTGATAGTGAACCTGGTGGCCTCCGTTTGGCCCCAGGCCTAAGGTTCCCTACTCCTACTCTATTCACTATGAAACTCAATTTAATGGTTCCTATGTGGGCATATCAGTAACAAAAGCCCACAGTTGCATCATCTGTGATGGAAGAGCAAATATAAAGTTTCGCAATAAATTTCAGGCTACCTCTCGCAAAAGACAAGAGAAGCTGAGCTGTCAAGTTGACCAGATCTTTCTCTTTTATCAGGATATTCTGTCTGACTTCCCTTTTATCAAGATACTATATCCGGCATTCTAGTCTCAGGCACAGTTGATTCTCGAGGGAATATGCAACCTTTGTTATAATGTAATGGTACCCAGGGCTGATAAGAAGTTACTAAAAATAAATAAAAAATGCTGAAGACTACAAGAGGGTAACTGCTTTCCAGAGAAGTGAATGCTTGCTCTTAAGGTATGTCCAAATGATTCTTTTTTTTCCTTTATAACATTTTGAAAAAGCAAGTACATTGCATTCTATTTTCTTCTTTAAAAACTGTTGTTACAAAAATATCACAATAGTTGGGGAAAGAGAGATTATTAAAGGGGGGAAATAGGTAAGAAGGAGTTGTCTAGTAGTTCTGTGATCAAAATGTAAACAAGAAATTTTAGACAGGAAAATAAGGAATTCAAAATCGATTTAAGAGCACAGATATTTCATGGAAATTTGAGGCGTGCCATCCCAGAGAAAGAAATGAAAATTGAGTACCTATTGTTAGAAAGGATTGTTTCACTCCTGCGATGTACACTCTTTATCATGGTTCAGTTTTGAGGAGGATGCTAAAACAGAACATCGAGTAGAGCTGGCTTCACAACCTCATGTCCAACCTGTTTCCAAGGACAAGAGCTAAAGGAATGGTATCAAATTATAATATAACAATACAGTAGATTCATGACATCACAGGATGTTATTAGTATAAAGGTAAAGGGACCCCTGAGCATTAGGTCCAGTCGCAGACGACTCTGGGGTTGCGGCGCTCATCTTGCTTTACTGGCCGAAGGAGCCGGCATGCAGCTTCCGGATCATGTGGCCAGCATGACTAAGCCGCTTCTGGAGAACCAGAGCAGCGCATGGAAACGCCGTTTACCTTCCCACCAGAGCGGTACCTATTTATCTACTTGCACTTTGTGCTTTCGAACTGCTAGGTTAGCAGGAGCAGGGACCAAGCAACCGGAGCTCATCCTGTCGCAGGGATTCGAACCGCCGACCTTCTGATCGGCAAGCCCTAGGCTCTGTGGTTTAAACCACAGCGCCACCCGCTAAGTTGATACTTAGTATCAATTTAGGAACAGGTCCTATATCAAACAGACTTGTGCAGCATGGTATGATAAATTTGGGGGAGGGTACCAGACTATAAAAAGTACAGGGTAATGATTGCTCCCTTTACACTTCTTGTTCATTAAGAAAAGTAGATATGGTGTCGTGTTGTTTGCTGCCACTGTTGCAAACAAATTCAGCCCAAATCTCAGTTTTCACTGAAGGTATTTTAAATACACAACCTTTGTCAGTATGGACAAAATCCTTTCATTACTTGCTAATTGTAATCCGTTATTAAGTGAGATTGATCAATATGAATATAATTGCAAATTAATAAGATTTAATCCCTGTTTTACTATGGAGAGAAAGATCTTGGAATCCTGATTAATCAGGGAGTGGTATATATAAAGGAGATCTCTTCCAAATTTTGATCTTGGTTTTGGAGTGGGAGCCACTGATGCATTGAATTGTGCTGCACATCAGCTGTAGGCTGTTCTTGGCAGTAGCACACTTTCTCAAAATTTAATAATATATAGAAATTTAGAAGTAAAAAATGTCACACCCTAGCTCTTTCACTTTTTATTGATTCAACAGTTCAACAGCCTTTTCTGGTTCTTTATCTCTTTTCATTCAAGAGGTGGAAGAAATGAACCAACCTCAAGCTACTGACAATTGAAGTTCAGCAACATCTGGAAGGCCAAAGGTTCCCCATACCTGCCACAAAAGAAGCACCATGTGTCTGCTAAATTTGCTAGAGACCCTTGCTGAAATTACATGTGAAAAATCACATTGTGTGGAAAGGCATTCGAAAGATCTAATGAAGGAATGACGGCATTGGATTCTCCCAAGGCAATGTCCTCTATCCTGGGGAAATGGGCGTAAATCCCTACTTGAACTCTGCTGTTGCCATTGTCCACTTTTTATATATGCAGCAAGTCCTGGACCTGGTTAGCATTCAACATTCTACCTGGGGTGTGGTGGCATCCCCGCCCTCTGTGCGCTCACCACCCCGGGACTATAGGTGAGCCATCTCTGAGATGCCACAGTTCTACACTGCCAACAACTTCTCTCTGAAACTCTTTCCCAACATTTTGGAATGACTTGCTCTGAAAAGCCAATGCAATAACTCTATAGCGTTCTACATGCTTCCTTGAACTCATCATGGGAAAATGTCTCATTAAAAGTACATAACTTTAATAGCGTGCTTCCGCGTTGCTCCCCCAGTCTACATTGTATTCTTTAATGTGGTTTCAATAATTATTGTCACTGCGGTGAGACAAAAGGTCTTGATGCTATGAGGGGTAACTTGAATCGAAATCATCATATGCAAAAGTAACTTTTGACAAATTACCTCTATAGTCACATTTTTGTTAAGATGAATGATCTCTCATCTGTCAGTTGTCGTAAGTGCAAATGAATTAACATACACTTTCAGTTTAAAATTAACCGACATGAAAGAATATTCAGTTCTTTCTTTTAAAAAAAAGCTCTGGAAATAATTACAGCATTTTACTGCCTATACTTTAGTCTTAATTTATAATTAACTTCAGGTGCTTCTTTGATCTTGCTGATATATTTTTTTTCTATTTTCTTATCAAGAGCTTCTCTGCAGCATCTAATTATCCTTCCTAGCATGCCAGTGACTCTGAATAAGTGGATGCATTAATACATACTTTCGGAAACTATCAGCTGAACAAAAGGCAAGCTTCAACAATAGCCGTGGTATCACCCAAAGTACTGCTGATTAAAAGTGTAATGCTTTGTAAGATGTTCACAGCTTCCCCACAAAAATAAAACAATGATTTTCAGGAGTTTCCTAAAGAAACATGTGACAGGAGCTGCAATATTAGGTCATTTCCAGCAATCCCAAGCTATTCATAATATTAATATCCTATGATAACAATATATTAGTGCCATGTTTTCAAATGAATTAGGCAGCAGGTTTAGGCGATCCTTAAAAAGTAGGCATGGCTCTCCGTAATGTTTCTCACACCACATGCTACAGGCAGTTGGACTTTGTGTGCTTCCAAACAAAGGCTCAATATTGCAAACGTCTTGCTCAGATATAAACAGGTCACTGGCTCCTAGATCCATCTCTGTCATTTGAGGCACAGGTGATCTCGGTGCCTTACCTGCTTTGGCTGATAAGATATTTACAACCTTTCCTGGCCTACCATAGCTTGATCATTGTGGACCTGGGATTGGTAGTCACAGGACTGGATTACTGCAATGCATTCCATGTGGTGCTTCCCTTGGGCTTAACTCGGGAGCCACAGCTGCTGCAGAATGCAGCAGCCAGGTTGTTGACTGGGTTATCCTGTCAAAACACCATGTAAAACCTCTGCCGAGGGAGCTGCACTGGCTGCCAATATGCTACCAGGCTCAGTTTTGCTTTTAGCAGTCAAAGCCCTAAACTACTTGGGACCAAGTTATTTTAAGAGGCTGCCTTGCTCGTTGTGTCCCTGCTGCTCAGGTGGGCCACTTCTTTGCCTGAAGGGGGAGAAGGCGGAATGACCACCTGCTGCTGGTCAGCCTTCAGGGACAGGAGGTGAAGGCACTGCCTTCTTAATCAGAGCTTCCAGCAGCAGCCAGATGCTGAAAACAATGCCTGTGATTGCTGGCCCTACCTTGTTGCTTCCTCCTCTCCATCTGGAACCTTGGCTCTATGATCATCTGGATTCCCTACCTCTGGACAGTCTGACTTCGTATGTGGACTTCTAGCCCCTCCTTGCTCAGCAATGGGGCTCAGATGGGGCTATGACATATTAGCTAAATCCTATTATATATTTTATTATATAATATCTGAAGGAGTGTCTCCACCCCCATCGTCCAACTGAGGTCCAGCTCCAAGGGCCTTCTGGCGGCTCCCTCACTGCGAGAAGTGAGGTTACAGGGAACCAGACAGAGGGCCTTCTCGGTAGTGGCGCCCGCCCTGTGGAACACACTCCCTTCAGATGTGAAGGAAATAAGCAGCTATCCTATCTTTAAAAGACATCTGAAGGCAGCTCTGTTCAGGGAAGTTTTTAATGTTTAATGCTGTGTTGTGTTTTAATATTCAGTTGGGAGCTGTCCAGAGTGGCTAGGGAACCCCAGCCAGATGGGCGGGGTATAAATAAAATTTATATTATATTATATTATATTATATTATATTATATTATATTATATTATATTATATTATATTATATTATATTATATTATATTATATTATATTATATTATATTATTATATTTTTAACCTCAGTATCCCTAATAACAACTAAATTATAACACACACACACATTATAATTATATATATGCACACATGCAAGGTTATTTTTTTATATGATCATTAATAATTTACATAAATCTGAAAACTGGTATTGACATGTGCCTTGAAGTGTCACCTCTATGATCACTTTCAATGTCTTCCAGAGACCAATCTACAGGCAACAGAACATATTAGTGCATTGCTGGTCACCCATGGTATTTCACAGCCTTCCAAAATGAGGAACATGTGTTCTGCTGCCTGTCCCTTTCTCCTCCTAAGCATAACCCCTTTTCTGTAAATGCAACATGCCCACATAGAACTATCTGTGTAAACTGGTGTGTAAACCAAATTACACAACGTTCGTACAATAAACTTTCCTAACTTCTTAGAATCCAAACCAACATATTTGAGATCTACATTTTGTGATCGGAGTATCTCAGGCAAATGGTGTTCACATGGAATTTCTACTGCATACTCCCATCCTATGGGGGGGGGAACCCTCTGTGTTAAATACAAATGACCAAGTAAACCTACTTGAGCATACTCATAACCTCACCCATCCCAACAGTGCTACTTAGCAGGATGAAGGGCACATGTTACTGCAATGCAGGTTTTTCCTCCTTAATGAAGACAGTTTGTATTCTGTTCTGTCTTGAAGCAACCTGGATCTATGAGATTAACCTGTACTCGTCTGATGACATACTGCTTAAGTAGCTGCATGCTATTGTGACTGCAGATTTGGTTTGTACAAGGTGGTCAGCTTTAAGTACCCTTCAAGGTCCTAGATGGGGTTTCAGATATCTCTGCTCACTGTGGAATATTCCCTACAGACCTCTAGAAATTATAATAAAAACAACAGCAACAGAAAGTTGAAAGTTACTTGCCCTAAGCTAATGTAAGCAATTTATTATTTTCAATAGTGCATCATGCTTACTAGAATGTTAAACCTTGTTCAGCAAAGATATTAGAATGAAAATATTGGTTTGTGTGAGATTACCAGAAAAATTACCCCTCCATTTCAATCAAATGGGAGAAAGAGTTGATTTATTTCAAAGTTATGATGGGTCCTCCTGCTTATAGGGAAATATTTATTTTGGTAACATCCAATTGATAGAAAACACTCCATTTTTGCTGGAAATGCTTTTTTAAAAAAGCATAAATATGTGAATGAGAATGAAGTACATTTCCTCTAGTTAAGAGATAAAGCTTGTAAGTCCCTGGAAGATACTCCAGAGCAGGCAAATAAAATTCTACACTGCAACTTGTTTCTTTCTTTGACACATACTATCCCAGAAGGAGGCATAACAACCCTATTTATTTATTTATTTAAATTTTACCCCATAAATCTTCTTTAAGCAGCTGTCAAAATAGATAATAATGTTCAAAGAATACTGTAAAATCAATTAGAACAATTGAAAGAATTAGGAACAACTGACAATAACAAAAAGAGAAAGTACACAAGCAGATAAATGAAAGCCATCAATCATAAAAATAACGACTCCTCTCGCATCAGGGAAGGAGAAAAAATTTGATGCAGTTTGCACTCAAAGGTGAACCTACCTAATTCACAAATCCAGAAACGATATGCAAGCCCAATGCTTACTTTTAAATTCATGCTCCAACCCCATGTAAAGTGTGTTCCACTAGTCCAGTAATATGTAACTAAGGCGTGTGTTACAGTGGCTAGGTCCAACCTCCTAAAAATGGGTGCAGTTGGCATACCTGCCTAAGCTGGACAGAAGTCTCCCAATCTAGTCTCTCTTTGGGCATTCAGAAGCAAAATTCATGGGGATCTCTAAACTATGAACCTCATTATTCAAGAACAGTTCTATCTCATCCAGAACAGGATGCAGAAGTTTACTATACCCACTTATGCTTAAGCACAAACACAAACACCTCTGCCTTGTCTGTATTATGCTTCAAAAATTGAAAATTGTCGTCAGCAGTGTCACATACTGTCATATATTGAGAGATACCCCAATGTTTCAGGCACAGGGACCCCTTTGCTTATGTGTGTCCTTCCGCTCCTCATTCATTTTAAGGGAGGGAACCAATCCACTCCTTGGAAATTCATGGGGATTTCTGCTTGTGCTAGATATAGCAAAAGAACAGTGGGTTGATAGGCAGGAAGAAAGAAAACCTTGCAAGGTGTAAGGAGTGTGATGGCAGCACAGTCTTGGTTAAGCCACCAGCAGATCTTGCACTTTCCGTGGTAGAGCATCTGTTCCCTTCAGCATTCCTTTTTGAGGTGGCCCAATGCTAAATTCCTCATGTGGTTCTGCATATCGAGCCTTGTGATGTATTCATTCAGCGCACCCGCATGACAACTCTCGGCTGTCAAGTGAGCTCTGTGCCTGTTCTTGCCCTACCTAAGAGCCAATCGGATCTGAGAATTATCTCCATCAGAACAGCAAGAGCAACAGAAGCATATCTTTCTAATCTAATCTCAAAACATGTTTCTCAAGACCAGTCCCATAGAGAGCTGGAGCGTTTGATCAGAATAAGAGAAGACAGAAAGAAAAATAAGTTTTTTAGAAAAATGGAGTCTGTTTATTGGATAAAGTGTAACATCCAGTAAATTCATACCCATTATTAGGGGATATATAATATAATTTATAAAATACTATTTATAGCTTTAAATTTGGCTTTATAGTGATTCCATTTACCCTAGATGTCTTGCTCTTAATTCTATAGGAAGTTGTGTGTGTGTGCAAATTTAGCTGTAATTTACTGTAGTCACGAAATTAAACTTCGCCTGCTTCTTGGGAGAAAAGCAATGACAAACCTAGACAGCATCTTAAAAAGCAGAGACATCACCTTGCTGACAAAGGTCCATATAGTTAAAGCTATGGTTTTCCCAGTAGTGATGTACAGAAGTGAGAGCTGGACCATAAAGAAGTCTGATCGCTGAAGAATTGATGCTTTTGAATTATGGAGCTGGAGGAGACTCTTGAGAGTCCCATGGACTGCAAGAAGCTCATACCTATCCATTCTGAAGTGCCCTGAGTGCTCACTGGAAGGACAGATCCTGAAGCTGAGACTCCAATACTTTGGCCACCTCATGAGAAGAGAAGACTCCCTGAAAAAGACCCTGATGTTGGGAAAGATGGAGGGCACAAGGAGAAAGGGACGACAGAGGACAAGATGGTTGGATAGTGTTCTCAAAGCTACCAACATGAGTTTGACCAAACTGTGGGAGGCAGTGGAAGACAGGAGTGCTGGCGTGCTCTGGTCCATTGGGTCACGAAGAGTCGGACACGACTAAACGACTAAACAACAGTTTATTATTATTTACTTGTAGGATGCCTTATGTCCGTCTGTACAATTCATAATGTTCTATGTAATAACAAATAAAAACTAGTGAGAGCTAGAGCCTGTGGTTTGTAGATTGTGGCTGAAGTATTCTAATTAGAAGGGTTTTCAGTGTGAAACTTGGTTTCCACAAAGGAGTTTTTTGACTTCTCATTGAAAATATTTTAAAAAGGAGTATAGCAGTTTCACTGAAACCAGTGCTACGAACAAAACTGTATTCAAGCCTGAACTGTGAAAGGCGCCACAAAATAAGGGAGCAGCAATTCGAAAAGCTAAACAGATTACCCAGAACAAGAATGGCTCGTTGCCTTAGCAATATAGAGAAAGAGTCTTTGGGGAAGAACAATATCAGCTCACGGTTTCTCAATATACAAAGTAAAATAGGCATATCCGTGGAATCAGGCAAACTTCAATGTCAACTTGAAAGAAGAAAATTAGAATGAAAATGAAACATCCTATTCAATGAATAAGTCACTGGAAATAAATCTACTTGAGAAGTCTGTCACTTCTAATGTATTGTGGCAAGCATAGCATGGCACCACATTTTCCTCATACTTATTTGTAGTACTACTGGATAGATATCACTGTGTCCTTCCCACCACCCCATCTGTCATGGATACTTTAGCTGAGATTCCTGCATGGCAGGGGGTTGGACCCTTGGTGTACTTTAGGTAAAGGTAAAGGTACCCCTGACCATTAGGTCCAGTCATGGATGACTCTGGGGTTGCGGCGCTCATCTCGCTCTGTAGGTCGAGGGAGCCGCCGTTTGTCCGCAGACAGCTTCCAGGTCGTGTGGCCAGCATGACTAAGCCGCTTCTAGCGAACCAGAGCAGCGCACGGAAATGCCGTTTACCTTCCCACCAGAGCGGTACCTATTTATATACTTGCACTTTGACGTGCTTTTGAACTGCTAGGTGAGCAGGAGCTGGGACCAACAGGAGCTACAATTCTGTGATTCCATCCTTTGTCTTCAGCTTCTATCCAGCTGTAGGACGCAGGCAAAATGAACAGCAGGATCCAACCCAGGATAATTTCTGGCAGACTCTCTAAGCATAGTTAGTATGAAGGCCCCAACTCGGAACTGAGTTTACATTTGGGGAGAAAGTACAGCGATTCAGGCCTGCTCCAAAAGCCACTTTCACCTGAGAAGCCCTTAATGTAGAGCAGATACCATACTTGGGTCATCACCTTTGTGCTGGTCAGAAGTGGTTGCTGCTGCATGCTTCCATCCCTGCTGAAACCTGAAAGCTTGTTTTGCAAGAAAAGGGAGCCATTTGGTAACAATATTAAGACTGTTTTGGAGACTAAGATGGAACCTGGGAACTTATTATGGTAAGACCCAGATAAGGGCCTCTGATGTATATTTGGAAGAAGACAGGCACTGCCTGTACAGAGTGTTTTAGTCTAAGTTGTACTTAGAGTAGACTCACTGAAATCAATGAACTTAATTTACTCATGTCCATTGATTTCTACTTTAAGTATGATTGGTCAGAAACAACTCAAAGTGTTTATTCTTCTTTGGAGTTCCACTTTGAACAAAAGCTGTTTTTGGCAGCAGCTGGCTGTGCACAGTTCTGATTGGCTTACACCATCCATGATGTGGCCAAGACACCTCCCCCCACCCCATAGCAGTTAATTATTAAGGTGTTACATTTGTGGATAAATGCATGAATGCTCAGTCCTGTTCCTCAGCCCCCACAATGTTGCAGAACAGCAAAGCAACAGCTGGGGCAACATCTGATGTACTAGGATTTCATTATGGTCCACTAGTATCCCTTCATTTTACAGAAGGAGATCACAGCAAAACTCTGTACAATGCTTAGGACTTTGGTATAAAGGACCTTTTTGTGCCAAGGGACAGGGGACCTAATGTAATAAAACTAAACTCCTGTGCTTTTTCCGCTTTTTCCCTTTTCAAGGGTTATTTTAAGGCCCTGTAAGCCTCCAAATTAAATATCCAGCAGTGCAGTCCTTCAGCTTCCCACAGGAAAGTTTAAATACAGGCTGTTGAAAGCGAGAGCTTTAAGTGCACGGTGCCATTTCATTCTTTACTTAACCATTAAGGCTGGTGTTCTGCACATACTTACGTGAGCGTAGATGTCACTGTAATCTATGGGAGTTCAAGACATGTAATTAGGACTGCAAGGTTGCAACCCAGATATTATATGTGGCTCTTTAACAGCTCCAAAGCAGCAAGCAATAGTGGGGAGCAGATAGTTTCTTCTCCCTGGAATCTGCTGTCATCAAAAGAGAGTGTCTACAAGTAGATTAAGCTTATCCAGATAAACACAGAGAAGGGTGGTTGGAGGTTTCTTCTTCATCCCAGCTGAGACCAGATGCTCAGGGCACCAACATGCTGCAATCTTGACTCTTCCTTTACCCCCAGTGAGTGACTGATGTACCAACCTAACCTATTTATTTATTATTGTTGTTCATTTATTTGTGATGGATCAGATAGCTCAGTGGTAGAGAATCTGCCTTGCATGCAGGAGGTCCCAGGTTCAATCCTCCACATCTCCAGGTGGGGCTGGGGGGCAACACCCTGTGTGAAACCCTGGACAGCTACTGCCAGTTAGTGTAGACAATATTGGGTGAAATTAACTAATGGTCTGACTCAGTGTAAGGCAGCTTGCTGTGTCCCTATTAATGAAATCTGTTCTAGGCCTACCCAGTTGATGTTACCCAGTTGCAAAAGGGGGCCCCACTTTCCCCTGTAATGGAATACGCATTTCATAGTTATGAGAGAGAGTCCCTCTCAGTCACCCCAGAGATGAAGGATCGAAGGGTATTGATGCTGACAAACTTCAAGAAAACTCTGCCTCCTCAGATAGTTAAGATACCAACAGCAGTTGAAGCCATACCATCGCTGATTTTTATTTTATTTTTAAATTATCGGCAAGTGCAAAATCTCTGCTAATGCTACATACTAGGGGATGTTCATTCACAGAGAGAAAGGGCTCCACCCACCACCCTAGTTTTTAAATTTTGTATATTTTTATTGCCACAAGCCGCTTTAAGACCTACGTTAGTGAAAAGCGAGATACGAATGTATAAATAAATGTTTATTATTTATCCAAAATTAGTTTTAAATCCTGGGCACTAGTGTATGAACGTTAACTAAACTTCTTTAATCTGTAGGGTATAGAATAGGGGAGGGGAAACTGTGCCCCTCCAGCTATTGTTGGACTCCAATTCCCATCAGCCTCAGCCAGTATAACCAATAGAAGATGGGAGTTGTAGTCCAACAACATCTGAAGGACTTCCGTAGTTCACATTCTGCAACAGGGGTGAGAAACTTGGGGCTCTCTGAATGTTCTTAGACTCCATCAGCACCAGCCAATATGATCAATGGTTAGGGGGTGATGGGAATTGTAGTCCAATAAGGACTCGAGGGCCACAGTTCTCCCATTCCTGTTATAGTCAGTTAAAGGAAAGCCAGCTGCCAGAAGTCATTTATCTACAATTTGGCAATGGTAAGAGTTTCTAAAGCTGTGAAGTATGTGACTACATGAGCATTTCTCTGCAAGGAACTATAAATCAAGCACAAGACCCCAGCACAGATATGTGAGGTGGTAGGGCAAATCTTAGCTCAGTGGCTACTCAGGTATAAACGTAGTGCATATCTCTAGAGAGATCAACCCTACAGCACAATGTATCTACGCAAGCCTTTTGAATGTTCAGAGGTCAAGAAGCCTTAGGATCTTCAGAGGAACAGAAGCGTGGACAGAATGGGAATGTACGGATAAGGACTTGTTTAAAACCTGAGAACAAAAAGCATTGGAAAGTAGCTCATACTTGAGTTGTGAATAAGTTTTTCTTTAAAAGCAACAACACATAAATAAATGCAGGATATTTTGGGCCTTTAAGGGCATGCGATGATGAGTATATATTAAAACAAAGAAGTTACAACTTTGCTAAAAAGAAACCTTAAAGGCCTCCGCAAGCATGACGGATGTATTTTTAGAAACGCAGCTGAACATGAGTGTGTTTTGCCCATAGAGCGGAGATGACTCGGCTGTTAGTTAACTACACTTAGCAGTATCTTCAAATGTTGTAAAAGAGGATTTAGCCGTTCCCAGCAGGAAAGTAGGCTCCCTAAATGATACTGTTTGCAACACAGGAGACACATTAATGGATGTTTTTAGACTGGTGAAGTTAAGAAAGCAGTTGTTCCCTGGTTAACAATTATACTCCTTTAC
Source organism: Podarcis vaucheri (assembly GCF_965113315.1). Lineage (NCBI taxonomy): Eukaryota > Metazoa > Chordata > Lepidosauria > Squamata > Lacertidae > Podarcis > Podarcis vaucheri. The sequence continues at coordinate 70,496,168 of NC_138759.1, forward strand.
TAGAAAGTGGGAGTTTTCTTAATCTTACTGCAGAATGAAGCAGTCCTTTGCTCCTAGGAATTAGGGGATGGAGGAAATCTTCCATTTGGTTTTTAAAGGAAGAAGATATATAAATAGTAAATCTTCTTGCACATTTTGGGAGCCATGAGAAGGTCCCACCTCTTTGCCTTTGGGATCCTGTTCATTTGAAATGACAGCCGTTTTCACTAACATTGCTTTGGGTGGGAATCAATTGATTAACACTGCTGAGTTAGAGGAGCATTGTGGTTGCATTCCGTTGTGTGTGTGTGTGTGTGTGTGTGTGTGTGCATACGCATACTATCTTGGCCTGCAGAATTATCTTGGATCGTAGATGGAGTTGATTGAACAGTGTACAAGGTAACTAGGCATGTGGTGGTGGTAAATCATTGTGTGATATTGGGTATATTATATAATATACAGGGTTATATCCTATGCAGAGGATAACGAAGGGCACCTGTAATCAATAAAGCTGTGGCCTAATTTGAACCCAAGATGCTTGTCCAAGTCCTTCTTTAATTGTCGCAGGGGATAAGAGGGCAGCAAGTCAGATTGCCTGGGCATGCAACAAAGGGCTTGATAATATTGCTTCAGTTGGTGTACCCATTTTCCACTTGGTAGCTGTGTGATTGTGAGTACCTAGCCCAGAAAATCATCTTAAGTACATGCCCAACATGAATGGCTCCCTTGGGAGGAAGGGCAAGCTATAAATTCAACAAATAAAGTAAAATGAATAGAGAATAGAGATGTGCAGAGTATGGAATTGTGGGGGTAGCTGTTTTGGGTTCATTAACAAATAAGGGTGTAATATTGCATCTGTCACATTACAAAATCTATAGTGTGATTCTGCGGTACATATTCAAAATCACCCATCCTGGCTTAATGGTTCCCAAGTGCATGTGGGCCACAATTTTGCACACAGAATCAGAGTTGTTAATGAGTAGTAAAAGCATTGATCTATTGTGAACTTCTAATCTGATTGCCTATAACCCACCATAATTTACACATATATGTGAAGCAATTTAGAAATGCATTCCTAGTTCCACCCCAGCTAATGAATAAATTTGTTATGTAAGAGGTTTTATAAATATATACAGCCACATGCTTTATGCATGATAAAACTATTGTCTAGGCCAAACAACACAATGTGTGATTGCGTTTCACCTATTGGTTGAGTTTCAAACCTAAAATAAAATGCATCAGGAGGGGGGGTGGCAATCAAGACTGGAACCAGAGTGTGTGGAGAGGAGAGTTTATGCCAGGAGTGGGGAACCATTAGGCCCCCAGATATTGCTGAACCCTATCTTCCATTAACCCAAGACAGCATAGCCAGTAGTCAAGGCTTATGGGAGTTGTAGTCCAACAATATATGGAGGACTGAAGGTTCTCTATATCATTTTGCATCCTCCATAAGGCTCCAGGTCTAGCATCATTCTGGGACATGGCGGGGGAGATTATGGCTGCCACAAATACATGGTGGAAAATGTTTGGATAAAAATACATATTTCAGAAGTATTCTCTTAAAAAAATACATATATTGAGAAATTTCCTCTTAGCTCTATCCAATATATTCCTACCTGGTTCTATAAAGCTTCTGGCTCTGGCCCAGTTCCTACTTCTGAACACCCCAGATTACCAATATCCCAGCTTCCCCACTTCCCTGTGCAAATCCCTGCATAGCTGGTAGCTGCCATTCTCCGTCCTCTGAGCCCTGACAGTGGCAACAGGTGACTTTGTCATAAACCAGGCTATGCCTGGAAGCAGGGGGGACATGCCTGGCAGAAAACTGGTTTTGCAGCAACTTATTAGAAATGCTATGAGGTAGCTAATCTGCTATAAAATATTTATCACCCTACAGGGGTCAGAAAATGAACATACTGCTTCTGAGGAAGAGAAAAAGGAAATGTGAAAACATCCTTGACAAGGAAAGTCTGATTTTGTGAATTCAGCAACATTAAGAGATGGCAAAGCAGAACCTCCACACATAACTTTAATCAGAGCAGATCAATTTGCCAGGTTAAGAACATCCATTATCTACTTTCTTGCATAGTTCACTGCTGGAAAAAGCAAGAAGCATGAAGTCCTAGCTACAGCAGAAGAGATTTACCAGGTATTTTTTTATACAGGATAAGAAAAGCTATAAAAGGAACTATCTTCCTCTTAAAATTGCTAAGAACCATTTTTCTGAAGTTTTTTGCGGGGGGGCGGGAGATGGGGAAGGAATATCATCTCGTTGCCTGACAAGTTTTGATACTGGAGGAAGTGGGGTGCAAAAGCACAAGTTACAAATCACACCGCAAGTTAATTAGGGCAGAAGATTCAAGTACTGCAACTTTGTTTCTGTCTAGCACTGCACCCTAAAGCTGATAGGAAGGATCAGTAACATTGTTAGGGGAGGAATTTGGAGCAGAAGTCCATGGGCCTGCATTTTAAAGTACATGATGCAGTATATATTCCCATCTAAAGAGTCCAAAGTCCAGAATTATCAATGAGACTTTTAACTTTCTTTTTTTAGAAATCCGCTTCTTCTGTGCTATTATAATGTTATGTGTTTGGGGGTGCCAGACCCCTCTAAATTCCTGGCTCCAGTAATAGTTAGAATTTAATCAAGGCTTGGATCCAGCAAGTGTTAAAAGCTACTCAAGCCAGGCTTGCCACCTGGGGGATGAGCAATTAAGAGAACAAAGGGGCTCATGCGAGACGGCATATGTGTGTGAGGGGCCCTCCCACAACAGATAAAGCCAGAGTTTACAGTAGAGAAGTTAGTAGAGATGTGACCTAGCAGGAAAGCAGCAAGCCGGAGAGATACAGAGGGAGAGCAACCTTAGACAGCAATGTTTGATATCTGTTTGAATCCATGGCTACGGCTATGGGAGAAACATGACCCTTTTGGGATGTTAAATCTGTAGCCTCAGGTAGTATATATGTGTAAATAAACCAGATATCATAAAGACACCTACTAAGCCTCATGAACCCTGGATACCCCTAGAATCTCACACCAGTCGGAAATTGGGGTGGTGTGCAACAATAGTTGTAGTACTAACAAATTAGTATTGGAACCCTTTCTGGACAGCCTCACCCAACTGGGATGGTTACTGACATTGTGTTTTGACTCAGAATAGGGAAAGTCGCCTCAATTCTTCTTGCTATTCAGCTCACACACAGAGCCTAGTGGGTACCTCAAGAGCCTTTGTTTAACCAAAGGGTTTGACCCCACAAGCTGAGGCTGATTGCCAATACAAGATTGGACCTTAGATTGGCAACAACTTGCAGAGAGTTAGTGTTGACTGTGGTGAAGTGCCTTTGGCAACTCTGGACTAACTTCCTCTTTGGTCACACACGTGTTAAAGAAATTAATCACCTAGTTTTCTCTGGGAGTTACTCTGGATCACTGCAGTGCAGACCCTCAGGGCATTAGGTGGCATCCTTTGAAAAGGAAGCTTGTTGTCACTGTTACACTGCATTTGCCATTGGGTACTTATTTACTCTGTATGTTTCAATCCAGGCAATCCAATGAACACTAGAATTCTTTCATTTCTTCTTCTGGCAATAAAGACAATAAAAACTGAAATGCAGTACACATGCATCTCTCAAGATGAAAACAGCTGGTGGGGAAAGTGAGGCATTGTTTAGTGATATTAGATATATACCCTACTTGCTTTTTCACATTTAAACTGTCAAAACATGTAAGCAGTCTACTCCCAGAGGAAGAAACTGAGGGTGCAGTGTAATCTTCAAGGCACTTAGTATTCTGGTCTTTTCATATCTTGTTAAGAAGCCCAATAAAAGATAATACACATCAGCCACTATTTTTATTATGAAGCTCCCAATGTTATAAATATTTGAAGGTACTTTTCTATCTCAAAAATGCGCTGGCATTATTAAGATTCTGTCAGATAGAACGATGGAACAGTTTTATTGAGCAGCCAAAGGCTTTTCTTTTCCCTTACTGCCACCTCTGAACCTGGGAGGTTGGAAATACGCTGCGGAGCCAATGTAGTCAGAATTAAACACGTTTACATCCAATTAATTTGTATGGGTGTTGTTAAGCATGAACTAAAATTTATTTTCATGAAAATCAATAGATTTAATGTTCTGGAATAACAATGTTCTGTTATTCTTTATATCAAGACATAAGAAGCATTACATCTCTGGGGAAAAAATCCTTACACGTATGTAAGGTATGTAATATATTTTCTTGCTTCTAACAAAATCATGTATTTAAAACAGAAATTTGCATTTAAAATTTCAATCAACACTCAGACAGAAAAAGGGTGTCCTCATCCAGCAAAAGAGAGTTCCCCACACAACTGGCACGGATCGACATGTTCCCCTAGATGTGCAGTAGCATTGCGATAAAAAGCTGGTGCACACATGCCTCTGGATTTGAATCCACATTATTTAATCACAGCTGATATTCACACTTGCGTGTCTCTGGAGACAACTGTAACATGCAGCTGATTTTTATTAGATCTTTTCAGATGCCCTTACCTACACATAGAGCTGGTACTTGGGGACAGGACAATAAAGAGATTAGATGATAGCCTTCTTCAAGTAGTTGAAGAGTTGTCACCTAATTTGTGGGCCTTCAATGAAGCTGAATGTTGGAAGATTCCAGACAGGTAAAAGAAATTACTTTTTCATGCCATGCATAGTTAAACTATGGAACAAGAGGCAGTGATGGCCACCAACTTGGATCTCTTTAAAAGAGGGTTGGACAAATTCATGGAGGGTGACCTTTGATGTCCATTTTCAACTCTATGATTATCAGACCTAAAATGATGAAGCATCTATGTAGGCAAATAACCATCTAAGGAGTACATCTCTTGAGAAAGAATTAACAGGATTGCTGTGAGATCCTCCAAGATAAGCTATGATAAAAGACAGATCTTTGGTCTATAGAAGGATATGGATAGGAGATGAATCTTAATTTGCTGCTGTCACTGCTTAGACTCTGAGTAGGGTTACTGCTCCATCCAAAGCCTAGCCATTCACAGTGGAAACAGCAGAAAGTGGGGAAGGCAAATCAGGTATAGTCCCAGGCCAGCACAGTGATAGGGCCTGGTGGCAGATGTGAAAATAACCCAAGATCCAGGGGATTCCGGACTGGCTCAGCACTGCTCCACTCCTGGAATGCCCTGTTTTGGGGTCTTCCACTGGGTTCCACTGGCAGCAACACCATTGGTGATCCTCCCACCTAACTGTCCAATGGGCAGGTGGGGGAGGTCTGTGTCAGCAGAGTGACACAAGCGTCATGCCAGTGGTAGCCAACAGGAGGCCAATTGCGCTGGCTCAAGTAGAGGGATTGGTCTGCTTGATCCAAACAATGAAGATGCCTACATAGAAGTGAGACTGACATCTTCTATCTTCATTCTGTCTGTCTGTCTGTCTGTCTGTCTGTCTGTGTGTGTGTGTGTGTGTGAGAGAGAGAGGGGGGGGGGGAGAATCCAACAAATCTTTACTCAGCTACTAATTTTAGGATTTGGCAGTTGAATTCTAAGCATATAAGGAAAACCCACTGAGCTCTGAATAAGTGTCCTTCAAATTGTGCTCATTTAGACATGACTCTTCATGCTATGAGTCAGTCTGCTTTGCAAAAGGTAGTCCTTTTTCTATCAGAGTGAATGTGCGTGGTAACCAAAAAGAGAGAGAAAATCACCACCCCCCAAAGTGTGTTCAAACCCGAGCTGTGTGATTAGCTTTTGTTTCCAATGCATAAACAACTCCAATAACAGATGGGAAGATTACTAAGGAAAGGAAGTTAGAATGTTCCAGGACATTATCCTTTCTTGACAAGAGAAGTTGTGTAACACCTACTCGATTATGCAGCTGCTGCAATGTGCTTCTTTCTCTAAGCCAGAAGTGGAATGAGTACTGAACTGTTTTTGGTGTTGTTGTTTTTACTTTTATATAAAAAGAAAAATATGACATTTAATTGGCAATGTCCTAGAGCATGCTATGTATACGTCATGCAGAGCAGATCTTACGTACCTCAGAAGTTTTACTAAACCTTTCCCTGGTTCAGGAAGGGAAATCTACATTAGGAGTTAATTCTCTATGGTGCCAAGTGTGTGGGGAGAGGCACCGCAGATGGAGATCTCTTAATTCAGGACTTCAGTGATAGAATTGTGTGATTACTGAAATGTGATAGTGATTGTCCAGGCAATATAGTGGCAATTGGAGGGTAATGCCAATAACATGACAAAAACTCTGTGAATAAGGTGCTTTGAAAAAAGTTCATGGGTTCTTTTAATATCATTTGCATTGCTGATGCTCCATCACCGCTCCAGCAGCACTTGAGAAATTGATTTAGAAACCTGGGAACATAGGAAAATGTCTTACACCAAATCCGACGATTCATCCATCTAGCTCAGTATTGTCTTCACAGAAGGGCAGTAGTTCTCTGAAATTTCAGGCAAGGATCTTCCCAGCCCTACCTGGAGATACCAGGGATTGAACCTGGAACCTTCTGCATGCAAAGCTTGTGCTCTACTACTGAGCTATGACCCATGCAATCAAATTTACATGTAACAGCTGGTATAGTATGGTGGTCACAACGTTGTACAAGGAAGGGTTTTGAAAAGTGGCTTGTGACAAAGACCATCTGGTGCTGGAAATCAGAAGCATTTATGAATGTTAAACTGGCTCCTTGGATCACAGCCATAATATTCCTAATTTCTATGCAAGATATTTCTTTTCATTAATCATGCGTTTAACAGGCGGTAGTCCATTAGAACAGGTTGCTTTAAAAACTTGGTACCAGCTGAGCAGCTGTCCGTTAATGCTTTGTAGTGAGCTTGTGAGTATACAAGCAATTTCAGAAACAGACGTGTCAACAGCAGCAATAGTGGCCAATGATCTACTGTTAACTGTTAGTAAGTCAACACCTCAGCTGATTTCTTCTTTAACCTCCACTTGACCAGTGAAGTCCAAATATATGCGGGGGTGTACACATTGTAATATTGCGCCGCATGTTAAAACCTGCATTATACTGAGTAAACTAGGCAATAAAATGACAGTGGAGAAAATCCAATATTGCTAAGTCTATTGTTCAAACAGATGAATATGGTGAACAAATAACTCCAGCTCTACCTAACACCTAATGGATTGGAAGTTATTAATGGATTTGAAACAGTTCTGAAATCACCATAGCTAGACTCCTGAAAGATTTAGCCACAATGAAAAAGACAACGACATTAGGGTTTACTATACAAGACTTAAGAAACAAAGAAAACATATAGTGCCCTTATATGTGTATACAATTCTTTCCTCCTTTCTGAAAAAGGGATATAGCAGGATTACAGCTCAGGTCTTTTAAGCCACCGTGATGCAAGCAGTACTACAAGTGTCTTATACAAAATCCTTAGATGGGCCAGGGAGGCTGAGCTGCAACCCTTTTCTGAGAACACCCCTCTTAAAATGCTGGCAGACAAATCAGCCCTGGCATCCATTCTTTCCATAGATCAAGGTGTGGAAATCATGACCAATCCCCACTTCCAAGTAGCTTTATGCAAATGCAGCATTCTGCTGAATGCAACCTATGTGCTCAGGCAGCAGAATGTGAAAGCTAAAATCCTATACACCAGGGTGGGTAACTGGACTTGGCTCGTGGGCTAAATCATTACCTCCTCAACGGCCCCACCCCTTGTACACCTGTCAATCACCTGATGTCATTGTGACACAATGCATCAGGTGATGCAGTGCTTTGAAGCTCTGACAGAGAGATGATTGGAAGGGCTTTGAAGACCCACAGGTATCAGTGGAGCAAACCAGAAAAGAAAACAAGATGAAAGGGTCTCCTGTGCTCTGAGCATTTGATAGCCTTCCTTCTCATGAGTAAAGAAAGATCTGCAATGGTGCTCTGCTGTTGTGCTGTAAAGAAAAGCAAGCATGCCTCCTCCATTCATTATAATATAATCCCCCACAGCATTCTCGGAAAGGAACTGCTGTCGCTGCTGCTGCTGCTGCTGCTGAAGTTCAGGCCTCTAAATTAAGATGTATGCTGTAACTTAGTGCCAAAAGTGAGCTGATGACACAAATATGAAACCGAGAGCCAGAGATTTATTTGATCTGCTCTTTGTGTACATGAAGTTTTAATACAGGCAGAACTTTTATGTTAAATGAAGTGTCAGGTTGGAAAACAGAACTGACACAGACTGAATAGCATGTGATCTGTGCCGTTAACAAAATAGGCCATATGACGTCTTGGAAGGCACAAGCGTTATTCTTTTGCAGCAAGACAAAAAAGAAAAACGCGGGTAGAAGCAGAAAAAGAAACGCTTTCAAAAATCTACTACAGAAATAACCATATTGCAACCGCAGGCCTTTCCAAACAATGAAACACACACACACACACTTTATCATTCAGTGAAACATCTGCACTGAGTTCCAATTGAGCAGCATGTACTTGCCTCCCAGAATGGATGGAGAAGTGTTCCTGATCTCCTGAGGGTGGGAGAAGAGGCTTGCTGCAAAATAAACAGAACCAGTGTAGTCTAATAATTAGAGTGTTGGACTAGGACCCTGCAAGTCCAAGGTTCAAATCCCCACTCAACCACGAAGCCGACTGAGTGACCTTGACGCAGTCAACTCTCAGACAGACACAGCCTAACTTCCCTGACAGAGCTCTTGTGATGATCACACAGGGCATGGGAAGGAACCACGTACACATTAGCAGTGTATGTGTTGTGGTGGAGCAGAGTGGCCCTACCAATGCCAGCATAACTGCTGCTTACCTGAACTGGGCTGGGACACCCCCACCACTGCACCCCCACAATAATAACCTTCATTGAGGTCCTGTCCCACCCCAGCCCTGTCCAGGTAATCAGCAGTAATGCCAGTGTCAAGGCAGGGAGGGGGCCTGCATGGTTCCACCTCACCACATGTGCTACTACTGCATGTAGGCTGCCTTGAGTTTCTTGGAAGAAAAGTGGGATGTAAATTGAACAGCAGATTCACTCATAACAAGGATATACTGGAGAGGTAAGGAGAAGAAATTTAATCCAGTATGCATTTAAAGCCGAATCAATTGGATTCACACTTTCTGAAACAATCTGCAAACCAAAACACAGCTATCCTTTAAATTTCGCAATTATCCAAATTTTGTGATACCACTGCAGGGGGTTGAACTAGATGACCCACAGGATTCCTTCCAACTCGGAAGTTCTATGATTTTATGATCCAACCAAACACAGTTTACAAAAATGCATGTTAGGGGAAAGGGGGGGAGAATGAGCATGTTAGTAAAAATAGCATTTAAAAATGAATTTTATTAGGTGAAATTGCTTGCCAAAAAAAATTGCGTTAGTCAAAGCTGGATTATAAACATCTGTTTATCAGCAGAAATTCACACTAAAATTCTGATGAATTTTCATGGTTGTGTTTTTTTAAAATGGCAAATTTCTGTCAAATATAGAAATCTAAATTCAGGATTGGAAAAATGAGAAATGGACAGAACCAAAATGGGCAGATCCTTCCACCCCTAAGTGAATAGGAGGAGCACACTGATTTATTTTTTTTAAGCCTTTCAAGTCAAAAGGCAGTGTATGCAGCAATACCCAAAAGGAAATAAGGAAGTCTGCACAGGTGCTGGAGCACAGGTGAATCTGTGAGGAAGTCTGCCACATTTCATATCAAAAGAAGCTTTGGGACAATTTTTAAGAGCAAAGCCTGGCTTCCTCTTTCCCAACATGGCTCTTCTTGTGATGTAGGAAACGTTAACTATTCTCAAAACGTCCAGCAAAACAAGGAAGATTCTCTTGAGAGAGCTCCGACTTGAGATGTTTGAAAACACTTCAAGACTCCTTCAGGGAAGTCATGGCCCATCATGCAAATCAGGCCGGCAGGCAAAAGAGAAATCATGATTAAAGAAGATGAGGCGGCGTGTTAACTAGCTGTGAGGCTAGAATGGTACAGAGAATGGAAAATCACTTGCCACCTGCTGTGTGCGTGTGTGTTTTAATCACAAACCCTGATTTTTATTTAGGGTGGATGGGTTTTGCCAATGGAAAATGATTTTGTGTGTCGCAGCAGGAAAAAGAAGGTGGAAGTACCAATTCAGCCTTCCTCAGATATTTGGTCACAGTTTGAATCTTACTGTCGAGAGCCTAGCAATCACACCCGCGGCAGGAGGCCTTCCACGGAGGCGGTCCGGAGGGCAGCTGACATACAAATCAAGCCAAAAGAGTTTCAGAAAAGACGCTCAGAAAGTTCATGATGCAAATTACTTTGCTGGGGGCTTCCAAAAAAAGAAAGATAAATTGCAAGGATTTTCTTTCTAGGGAAAACACACACACACACACACCTGAAAACAGTGACAGGTAAGAGGAAATAATTCAGGTTTCATGAAAGTTCACAGTCATGCTAAAGTAAACAAAGCCAAATATAAAACAAGAATAGATAGGTAACTTTGGGCAACAGGTCCCAGGATAGGGGTTTTTTAAGGCCACAGGGCAGAGGTGTGCCTTCAGCATCCACTGAAAACTGTGTAATGAAGTTTCCAGATGCACCTCTGTGGGGAGGGAATGCCCTCTCCCAGGCCATCACCCACCCCAATCTTCAGATGGAGGCAAACAACCAAGAAGGCCCCCCTTTGCTGAGCTTAGCACCCAAGAGGGAAGGTGAGGGGTCTTTCAGATATTTGGGGTCTAGGTCATTTAGGGCTTTAAGCACCAATGTGAGCACCTTAAATTGGGACTGGAAACCACCTGAAAACCAATACAGCTGTATTTAAACAGGTGGTTATATATGTGTGTGATCTAAATTGCCTTCCCCAATGGGGTGCCCTCCAGATGTTCTTGGAGTCCTACTCCTATCTTTGCCAACCAGCATGGCTAGTGGTCAGGGATGCTGGGAGTTGGACTCCAAAATATTACCCAGACTTCACCAAACTGGTGCCCTTTAGATGTTTCATTTGCAGGGAGGTTGGTGTAACTGCTAGAGAGGTCCATCAGAAGTAAGAATGAGTAATGGCCCAGTAACACATGCCAGTCATCTCTTGAAGGTGCAGTCATCACAGGCAAACCACCTCACAGCTGTCTAGAGTTTTCCGGTTTTACATTTTCCAAAATCAAATTAAGACCAGATGTGGAAATTACAGGATGAAATGGCTAGCCTGTCATTGTTCCTGCTTCGTTTGTGTTTGTAGCGTATCATCCAAAATTGAGAATGGCGCATTAAATTTCCCCTTTGGTCAGATGCACAAGCACCAGACGTGCTGGAAAAAACCTGAACACCTGACCTTGGTGAGAGACTTGCTCCTCCTCCTCTTACTGTAGGTGTTACATAGGGAACAGAAGTAAAATTGTGGCCTTCCTCCTTTCTTCCTCCCCTGCCACCCCCACTCATTATGTTTCATCAGAAACCATCTTAATTTGATTTAAAATATATAAAACATAGGAAAGCTTGTGAGAACAGCAGCAGTGGGAAGATTAATTCACTCTGTCAAGGTTCCACAAGCTTTTTGCAGCACAGCCTACAATAAAACCTCCGACATACGTATATATTTAGCAGCACACTATGTAAAGAAGTAAGTCAATACCACCAAGATGTAGCTAGAGGGAGTACTATTCTACAACAACTGCATCATCCCATGAACAGACAAATGAGCATATTGCATGTTTGGAGCCATAGGCTGGCAATATATCTACAGGATCCTTTTATAGAAAAGCGTCATTTTTCAATTTCAAAAAAACACACATAAGAAACAATCCTTCCTATACCCTCATCCTGCAAGAAACATTTGATGCATAAATGATACAGTCACATAGAGTTGTTCGTAGCAGATAAGTGTCTACTACTTTTCATCTTAATGGTTTGTCCCAGAGTGAGCCATGAGTAGCCATATGTACAGGATCTTTCATGCAAAGAAGTTCCACCGTTAGAGGAAGTCTGGAGTTTGGGATGAGTGGGTTAGTTTTTATGTTTTGTCTTCAAGCACTGTTGGTGGGCACAGCATATGCTCGCTGTGCAGAAAATTGTAGGTTCAATTCCCAGCTTCTCAAGTTAAGAGGAACTGTTCTGACGAGAGTGCTGATCTCAACACAGATGAGGCAGCGCCATGCAGGGCTCATGCTGGAGGCTCCGTAAGGGCAGGACTCAGACATTGCTTCAGCAGCAGTATTCATAGAATCGTAGAATTGTAGGGACCCATAGGATCATCTAGTCCAACCCCCTGCAACACGGGAATATGCAGTTGTCCCATATGAGGATCAACCCTGCAACCTTGGCATTATCAGTACCATGCTCCAACTAAGCTATCCATCCTCAGGCTGAGCCTGATTTAGGACCTGCAGCTCTTTGCCAGCAGCTTAGCTCTGCCTTTGCTGAGAGGAGACTTTTCATGTAAAGGTGTCCAGCATACTTGAACAGTAGTTAACTCTGTATGTGGTTGCACTAGGGCTGCTGAGCCCTCAGAGTCAGAGGAGGGCAACGTAACATTCCTGGGTTGGAGGCATGTTGGCACTGTGAGCTCTTCCTGAAAATGTGCTTCCAGGTGGTTAGGGGCTTGTGGGTTTGGCCCTGAGAGCAAATCCCTCTCTCGCTCTCCCTGGTCTCATACCCTGAAGAAGTGGGGTCTGACCCCAAGGTTATGAGGAGAACTCAGGTAGCAGAATCAGGCTTCAGGCTTTAGAGAACCACTGCTGGTCAGAACAGGCAGTCCTGGACTCATGGACCAATGATGTGACTTGGCCTAAGGATTTCATATTCACAGTCACTGCATTTTCAAAAGGGCTTAAGTTTAAGCAAGGGCTCAAGAAGCAGGCCCCTGAACTGGGATGACGAATCTTGTTTGCCTGGATGGAGAAAGGCAGGTGATGGTGCATGGGATGGGAATGCAGCTTACTGCAAAAAGGTAAGAGTCACATCTTGCCCCACCCGTCACTGAGAAGGAAAGGGTGGTGATAGGCCACAAATTCTTTTCTGATTAACCGGCATAGCTTATAAACATATTCTGTATGTAGGCATTATATATTATACGTTATAGTGGCCTTCATGAGTACATCAAAAAGAGCAGTCAGATTCTTAGAATGTGAAAAATATGAGCTCTTGCCTTGAATACTGTGTACTTGAATGAAGAAGCAAAGATTATCATTTGCTTCACAGCACGTTTATGATGTCAGATTTTTCTCCCATCATTTTCTGATTACTTTTCCTTCCACGCTCTTTGCCATCATTTTAGCAATTCTGCCTGCTTATGTCTCTTTTCATGTACAGCAAGCTAAAAAGGTATTTGGAAACAGAATCCGTCTCTCCCCACACCCCCTGCCAGCTCTTTCATAAATATGTATCTCAGAAATGAGATTCTCATTTTGCAGGCTATAGGTAACTGATTTGCTACATCTCTTAAGCAAGCACTTATCATTTGGATACAAGTGAAACTGACACTTTTCTTTCCCTGTTGACCTATGAAAGACATTTGACTCATTGCTGTTTTAGCACCAAGGTGCTTCTAAGGCAGAATTTATTCCAACATTTATGCCACATTACCATCTTATTTGGTTGATTACATTCTTAAAACAGATCTTTTGTACTGCAGACAACTAGCATGGAAACTGAATCTCCAACTTAGAATAAATGAGTAATTTTAGGTCTGCTTGATGAATTGCTTTTTGAACTGCAAGACTGAAGCTTTGGAATGCACCTTGGAAGGTTTTATTGGAAGTGATTATACCAATAGCGAAGACAGGAGTGCCTGGCGTGCTCTGGTCCATGGGGTCATGAAGAGTCGACTAAACGACAACAACAACATACCAACAGAGCAGAATGTTGGACTTTATTCTCACAGCCCACCCCCTCCCCCGGCAATATTGAAAAGTTTCATTCTCATTACAGATATTTAATTTCCTCAAAGATGAGACTGGAAGTTAAAAAAAACATTCATAGTTGATGAGATGTGCCAGAAAATTTAAAGCAAGTCAGCTTAGGCTGGCTGCAAAGATAGCCTAACAGTTTTAAACCCTGCAATTAAAAGCTACCGCCTAAAATTCAAAGCAAACGATCCATACATTTTTAAAAACAACAACAACCCAAATTCTGGAAACACCCTGGAGTGAACTTGATGGAGCTGCCCCAGCTCCCCAGCTCTCCCTTCTGATGCAGCCTGATGTACTTATCTACACACCTATTGAAACACCAATCTTTGCAGAGCTCGCAAGTAGTAAAGCAAATGCAGCAAATATCAGCTATATCCCCCCCTTGTCTAATTCTATTTGTCTCTTTCAGAGGGCTATGTACAAGCTACTTATTTGTGTTCTCGCATCAAATGAACCGTACAAAAATGGAACTCAAATGGACATCTGTGGACAATAGAATGGAGGCATTGCTTTACTGCCCTTTGCAAAGCATGTTATTCAAGCATAGTGCACTCAAATCCCAAATATGCCCAGAAGGGGTGTTGACAGTATGCCTAGGGGCTTTACAGGCTCCAGGCTCTGCTTCCTCCAGCCCATGGACGGATGCACGGCCATCAGCATTTGATTCCTGTTTGTGTGAGGCTCCCCAGGAATAAACAGCAGGAGAGCTCTCTCTTCTCTTTAAGTGCCGAGGCTGCATCAGGGAAAGCGTCAAGTTGTTTCTTCAGATACCATTAGGTTTGGCTGTAATTCCAGTTATCAACCCCACAAATGACAAGTAAGTGGACGGAAAAATAGAAATAGGAAATTTTCTCAACGTGTTCTCATTTGGCACTCTAACGCGTCTTCCTAAAAGCATGAAAAACGCACTTGTGAGGCGTCTGGTTTATGATCCACTCTGTAAAGCACAATAGCAATGGCAGGAAAGATGAGAAGTCCGTGCAAAGCAATACAACAGATGGCAATTTTGTAACTGACATCTGAGATTGTCTTTGGTACGTGTGTCCCAGTATTGACAAATAACTTTTAACTCTGTGAAAATAGCTGTGTGTGTGTGTGTGTGTGTGTGCCATTCCTCTGAAAAATACAAGAATTGTGCTCACCTTGGAGTGCTGGTGCCATTTGTGAATTTTGCCTTTGTCTTGCCAATTGTTTGATCTGCGCATATGTCAGCTTGAGGAATGTAAGACTCTGCTGGAGCCACCTGGATAATTGGGGCAGCGGGTGACAACCTGGACCCAAAAGACAGCAGACACCACACCATTACAAGGCAGGCTTGAATGTACCCACAGCAAAGACACCACAAGCAGTAGTAAAGCAGATTAATTTCAGGTGTGAACAGTGTGGGCAGCCTCTGTGGCCAGTAGAATCAGGGCCGGCCTCCCCTTGAGGCAAGGTGAGGCAGTTGCCTCAGGCAGCAGGCTGGGGACAACTGGGAGGGGTGGCAGATCTATGCCCCGAGGGGTGTGCCACTTGCCGCCTCCTGTGCTTGTTGCCTCTACCTCCTCCTCCACTGCCTGTTCCTCTTTGGCCTCCTTCATTGCACTGGAGCTTCCCTGGGTTGTCTCCAGTCGCCCCAGGCAGTGGCGGAGCTGGCAGTGGAGGCAGTGTGGGGAGGGGAGAACCATTTCCTGTTTTGCCTTATGTGGCAAAACATCCCAGCCCTGTCTGGAATGAAAGTCAGTTGCTCAGATAATGGGAAGATCAAAAATGAAAATAGAAGATCGAAAGTAAGCAGGAACCACTTGGAGGACTACTGCTTGTCACCCAATTGCAGCAAACTCACTGGCAGGTTAAAAACCCCTCACCAAAAGGATTCTTTGCATATAGTTCTTCACTTTGGTCTCAGTACCCACTGAATCATTGGGCACTGCCTCAGAGAGTGGAAATCATCCTAACTTGGTTTCAAAACCCATAC
Source organism: Podarcis vaucheri (assembly GCF_965113315.1). Taxonomy (NCBI): domain Eukaryota; kingdom Metazoa; phylum Chordata; class Lepidosauria; order Squamata; family Lacertidae; genus Podarcis; species Podarcis vaucheri. The sequence continues at coordinate 70,511,957 of NC_138759.1, forward strand.
TATTCAGAGTTCTATAGCTGCTGTTTGTTCCAGTGTTTTTTGAGCAAAATTGTCATAGACCACCAGCCACGTGTCCCTGTTTTCTAGAGGGTGATTGTGCTTTTTTCCACCCACACTGGTGGTGAAGGTTGCTCAAACCACCCTGCCACCACTATATATAAAAGCAGGAGAAAGCTCCAAGTATCTTATACACAATGAAAATATAGCTGAACCATTTTGGATCTTTCACAAATGCACTTTGGCGACTGCGATATTCCAGAATAACAAAGGAATGATGATAGCGTCATATGGAAGCATGCAGAAAAGCCCCCCGACCAAACCCAACAGCTATAGCACTACCAAAGGTATGTCTGAAAGTGCCCTAAGTCAGAACCATTTATTTCACAGACATTTCAAGACTCAGTGACTCAAGGCTAGGACACACGAACATAGGATTGTTTTACAAACAGAATTCCATGCTCATTGCCATTCAGTATGCCACACATTTTGGTCTCTTGTTTTACACATGGTACACTTTTTAGGTCAGTCTGATGCTTTTTTATCATTTTTGGATTACCTTTCATGCCTATGCACTTTGCCATTATTTTACTAATCAAGTGCTTATTTTTCTTTTTGTGTCTGGAGACATAACTGAAGAGTTCTGATAAAGTATTGCCATTTATTGCTTTCATTGTTCCAACAAAAGGCATCTATCAAAGGAATTTTGAGATGCGTCACTGTATCCTTGCAGAAGACACTGAAATCTATTTTGAGATTAATTTACTCAAATGCCTCTTACAATTCACTGGTTAAAATAATCACTATCTCTAGCCAGTGCAGCAAATTCAAATTATACAAAAGCTGAGGTTTTGCTTGCTTAGTATAATCTTTTTCTTTTAACTTCTCCAGAAAATCTGAAGCCTATTCTATATCTAAATGTGATTTCATTCGAACAGAGTGGCATGTTGTAGAAATCCATATGGAGAAGCAAGATTTCTGCTACTGCACTATAAAATATCCTCCTTTAAAAAGAGAGAGATTACAACAAAAGGATTTAATTTTGCACAGCTTTCTGTCTTACAGAGCATATAATGTGCAGCTCAGTCCTATGCATGTTTACCCAAATGTAAGTCCCACTAAGTTCAATACCCTTTTTTAAAAACTCAAGTTAGTATGTTTAGGATTGCAGCTAAATTTGGTGTGTTGTATCACTAGGTCCCTTCCCCCTCCTTAATGCAAGTCCTTATCATTCAAGTTTTATTCCGTTTGGTTTTTTTTAATATATATATATAAATATATTATTTATTTATTTATTTATTTATTTATTTATTTGTTAAATTTCTATGCCACCTTCATCCAAGGATCACAGGGCGGTTTACAATATAAAAACACAAGAATACATAACATACTAACAAAACAAAAAACCCCCACACAGTTTAAAAGGCGATCATTTTTATTATTATTATTTCTTTTGCAGTACACACAATACACACCTTCCAATATTCCCTAGCGGAATAAAGGAACATTGTTGTATCTGTGTAGCACCTGTATTCTCACACCAAGGATCTTTGCATGAGCTAGCACCACCATATCCCACTCTGCTCTTCACTGCCTGCTTGTGATCTATTTCCAGTGTCTCTGCATTCATGGGTTAGGCTCTTGGTAAGTGGAGACAGGGCCTTTCCACTCGTGGTATCCTGATTATAACAGCATAATTATTCCATGCAGGTCCTGCCTCAAAACCTTGCATTGTGGATCACTCCTGCTCAGTTTTTCAGCCATTCAACCAGTCATTACATACTGAATTTTATTTGTATGCCGCCTTTCCACAATTCAAACCATGCTCAAGGCAGCTTACAACATGAAAAAATGCATAACTACAACAAAACGAAAGTATTCCTTCAAGAATAAACTCAACTTTAAAAGATACAAAACCAAACAGAACAATTTCCACATAAATCACAGCAAAATCTAAAACAAAGATTTAAACAAACCAACAGCAATAACCCCCTTCAACAACCCCCCCCCAAACATCACCCCAGCCCAGGAGTCTGTTCAGCAGCCTCAACTTTTGTATCTGGAGTCAGCCCAGGCTCCGCCCACCCAGGCCAGGTAGAAATGGCCTACAAAGCAGGTCTTCCAGGACTCACAGCCAAGATTGTCATAACACATTCCATAATGCTATATTCTGTGTCCATCTGCCCCCTCAACTGTCAGTCACCATTCTATGCCAATTGAACGTGATCTCACTGGGCAGTTATCCAGTTCTTGCTCCCATGCTCAGATTATTTTCCCCTAAGTATTTTTCTTTTGGTGTGTCTGCAAACCTCAGGACTCCACTCAGAAAATTCCATGCAAGTGCTAAATAAATAAAACATGAGGGTTATACTTCTTTAGAAATGTGATTTGGGGGGGGGGGAATGCTTACATGTTGAACAATACAGGGCTATACATCCAAGATTTATACTTATCTGTTGAAGCCTTATACCCCAAAGAGCAGTCTTTTTAATTAAGACTCTTTCAGCAAAGCAAACAACATCCTCCCATCCTCATGGCTCAATTTTGCTTTGGCCTGAGATGGATGAGAATCCATAGCAGAAATCAGCTATTTTCTTCAGCATGCTCTAACATCTGCCTTTTTATTTCCTTTACATTGAAAGTCATTATATGACATTTATTGAAACTGTGAACTACAATTGCCACCCATTAGCCTTGCTGTTTAATTGCTGTAAGATCTTTCCCCCTTTTTGCTATCCTTTTGGTCCAGCTAGATCTATCATTTGTCTTAATTTAGAATTGTAAGCTCATGCAGAAAACACCAATTCTGAAAAGTAGCTAATTCTGAATAGCCAAATGTGGACCTTATATTTAGAACTGAGAGTTCATTACAGGAACTGGGATTTTTCAAGGTACCAGACACTTCCTGCCAAAAAATGAAATGAAATAAAATGGAAGAAAGCCAATGCAGGGCAGATTTTAAAATCTACACCTTTATTCTATGCTGAACATGAGGGGGGTGGGAGTGAGACTCTAGACTGTCTGTGTTTTCTTTAAAACACACTTTAATGCAAGTGTCTAGACCAGCCTTTCTCCACATTGGGTCCCCAGATGTTGTTGGACTACAACTCCCATCATCCCTAGCTAGCAGGACCAGTGGTCAGGGATGATGGGCGTTGTAGTCCAATGACATCTGCAGACCATGGGTTGAAAGAGGCTGGTAAAGAGGCTTGGATTAAAGTGCTTTTTAAAGAAAACACAGACATTCTTACAGAACTTGGCAATTTGTTGCAGAAATGAATCACAGTTTGTATCATGCTTTTAATGGACAGAGCCACTAGAACCTTTTGTCTTCACAATTATCCTATGACGGCTATGAATATTATTACCATTTTACATATGGGGAAAGGGATATGTCCAGTGCTAGTGATGCTGGACCCAAACAATGCTTTTTTAAAGAACTGAAAGGGGTAGGATGAAGACATAATTGCCTTTGGTGTATGGAGGACAGGTCTTCTTATCTTGGTGACCTTTCTGGTCAAACACAATCCACCACAGGGTGAATGTCTAAAAGTGTGGAGAACCAGTACCAGGAGGCAGTAGCTGATAAGGGAAAGGGCCACAGTTCAGTAGCAGAGTGTCCACTGTGCATGCAGAAGGTCCCAGTTCAATCCCTGGCATCTCCAGGTCTGCTGCCTGATTCCCTGCAGAGAGCTGCTGTCAGTCAGCGTAGACAACAGAAAGCTAGATAAGCAAATGGTCTGACTGAGTATAAGGCAGCTTCCTATGTTCCTAACTGAGCTAGACAGGCCAATGGTCTGACTCTGTAAAAGGAAACTTTCAGTGTTCCAAAACACAGAAACACACTTAGGGGATTTCCCTCCATGCCACCGTGAACTTCTAAAACAAAGGCCTGTGTTGGTGTGGCTAAAAAAAAACATACAAAAAACCCTTCCCATTTCTCTGACAGATCACTGAATATAACAAATAGCTTGCTGCATAGCAAACTGCCACAGAAGCAGAGTAAGAGCAAAGAACACTGTCTCTGTGAATAGTCTTATTATTGCTACATCAACCTTTGCTGGAAACAGGCATTTCGTTTAGCTGATGAAATTTGGGCAGGCATCCAAGGCTTGTTCTATAATGTACAAAAAGATATGTGAAATTCCCCAGATGGCCATACAGCATCCCTAACTCAGGTCTGATGCCCAGTATTGATTAGCGTAGGGAGTCATTTCTGACCGACCGGTATAGTGTGGCGTTGGTGCTCAGAAAAGGACAAGTGGAGTCATATCCTGAAGGGATAGAGTGAAATCTATGCTTTGTGCATTTTCATTGTGCCAAATGCTAATGGACCTGCGCCTTACAGCTGGAGATAGATATTCATATGGGTGAGGCAACATGGTGCCCTCCAGACCTTTGTGGACTGTGACACCCATCAGCCACAACCAGCATGGAGGTCACCATGTTGGCTACAGCTGCCATGCATTGACTGCATCCCACTCCCTCACCTGAACCATTTCATCCTGCTAAATTTTCAAGGAGTTTGAGAAGCCACCAGTTTATGTCTGAGGAGCAGGTTCTTCATTAAATAGCAGGGAAAGGGGCAGGTTGACCAGGGGTGAACACACGCTGCTTGTGTACTTGTGATGGAAGCAAAGTGGCATGGTGCAACACTTGTGTCCATAGAGTGGAGACATTGGCAGGGGTGTGTGAAATATGTCCTGTACATTCTCCTGGGATGAAAAGAAGAAGATTGCACCACCAACCAGCAGCAGTTTTCACTCTGGAGAAGACCAAAGATACAGTATATCGACTTGACTCTAAAGATACGGCTGTTTCTGAGATTGGTGGAGATGTGGAAAGCATAGCCCCATAAACTGGAGTAGCAAAGTGACCTTGGATGCAGGTTTCACATGCTAATGGGACGACTTCACTGGATACAACCCCCCTCACACACACACTTGGAAGCCCCCTGTGTGTGCAGGCTCCTCCATACAATCAGGAGCCATGTTCAATTGTGGATTCTGCCTGTAAGGGGGACCCTACACTGGATAAATATTTGATTAATGCAGCGCTCCCATTCAGAACTGCTACTGAATGGGTGGAGGTCGTGAGACCTGGTGGAGATGTTCATGGGGGTAGGGCGCTGGTTCCTCTCCATCTGAACTTATAGAACAAATGACTGGAGAGGGCAACCACACACAATGTATTTTGTTTTTGCACTCCTGTTCTTTGTGACTTTTCAGGTAAATCTACTTAAATCCAGTCTCTCCTGCTAAAACCTCTTCTCTTTCACAATCACACCTTTACCTTCTCACACAACTGTGTGGCCTATTCCTGCTGTGCTCCTTTTGTTGTCCTCCATCAGAGATCCTGGCCTCCCCCAGTTACTAGAGCCAAATGCACACAGGTTGCATGTCTTATTTTACCAAGCTATACCCTAGCAGCATTCTGTCCTTTCAGCAGCTTCTGCAGCTTTCTAATTTATTTTCATAGACACTTTCCGGATCTAGCCAGCTCTTATTCAATTACACTATAATTCTTTTCCACATTATGGAGTGGTTTATGTTCCTTTCATTTTGCATAAACAACACTAAATCAAAATCTCTTTGTGTTCTGTTTCATTAAAGACTGATTACCGTGTTTGTTTGTTGTTCAACAATAAATAGTCTGGCTTAAAATACCCATCTGAATGTTTTTGTTTAGCAGGCATTGAGTGTACTTATCCTTTACATTTGTATGATTTTTTTAATTTAAAAAATCATGGTCCTTGCAGGGATAAGCAGTTGAAAGGACGGCTGCTTGTTGCTCTTGAAAAGCTTGCCTTTTTTTTTTACATACCTTTGTGGGAAACATAAAGAATGGGAAAAGTTCTCAAAGCTTATATGAAACTTTGATTATGTAATGAGGATACTGCTCAGCTGAGTTACATGCAACACATTTCTACCTCCTGCCATTTGCTTGATTGGCATGTTTTCACATTCCTTTTTCAGTTTGCTCTTGGAGAAATATCCTGAAAATATGCAGCTGATAACAGAACCATTACAAAACTGTGTTCAGCTCTGGTGCAGATTTAAAAAACACCAACTTTTTTTCAACTTTATGGTTCAGTTCTAATTGACAAACTAATTTTGAACCAATTGTTTGGTAGGAACATAAGAAGAGCCCTGCTGGATGAGACCAAAGGCCCATCTAACGCAGCATCCTGTTCTCACAGTGGCCAACCAGGTGCCAGTGAGGAGCCCACAAGCAGAACCAAAGTGCAACAGTGCTACCCCCACCTGTGATTCCAGAAACTGGTATAAAGAGTAGGGGTGAGGGAGTCATTTGATTAGATAGACAGACAGATAGATGGTATGGATATGCAAACTTGCCTAATTAACACTTTCTGAAACAATATGTGAACTAAAAAAAAACGCCATCCTTAAAAGCTCATGCATTTCTGAATTTTGCACTGCAGTTCTCCATCCAAGTAATCTATACAAAAATGCATATACTGGGGCAAAGCATGCATTTAGTGAAAATAACATTCAAAATGTATTGTATTAGAGGAAATTGTTTTGCAAAAATGTGCTTATTAGGAGAAAATGCACTAAAATTCTAATACATTTTCATTAGGATTTTTTTTTTAACAGCAAACTGATATGGAATTGTGGAAAACTAAATTTAAGATTAGTAAAATGAGAAACTGAGAGAAATCTTAATTGACATATTTGGCTATCTCTCATACAGAGGCATACTGCCTCTGAGCATAGCTGTCAACCGTCCCTTTTTTAGCAGGAAATTCCCTTATTCCAGCGCCGTTTCCCGCTGCTTCCCGCTGCTATCCCAGATTGTTAGATATCCCATAGACTGTCTCCAGGACAGGTGAGGCTGCCGATCCCTTATTTTCAAATCTGAAAGTTGACAGCTATGCCTCTGAGGATGGAGGCAGAACATGGCTAGGAGCCACCGAGAGCCATATCCTTCATGAATTTGTCTAATCTTCTGTTAAAGTCATCCAGGTTTGTTGAAAAAGGTTCAGACACTATGAAGTAGTTTGCAACTAGCTCAAATACATTTCATATAAATAAATAAGAACACCCCCCCTAATGATTAGTTAGTGGTCTTTGATTTTATTTATTTATTTTTTTATTATATGTAGATATAATTTCAGAGTGTTCACAAGTAGGGCATATCCCTATGGTTTCATACTTATTTAAAAGGAATTAGACCAATTAATGGAGGACTTCTCTATCAAAGCCGTGATGGTGAGGTGGTGAATGGAGAAGTACAAACCAATTTGCCACACATTTCTATTTGATCCCTTGAGACACTTTAACAATTGCTTTTTGCTTCATGTCAAAGACTGCATACTTATTCCTGATGGTTTCAAAAAGGCAGGGAAATATGTTTCCACCCAATTGATTGGTATTTCCTCATTAATGGATAAATACTTAAGTGGCTATAGGCTTATACAGTGCTTTTTTTTCTTTAAAAAAAATGTTTAGGGGTACTCTCATTTTCCTACTCATATTGAAATACTGCCCCTCAATGAGGCCAAACTTAGATTCACAAAATGTTTAGGGGTATGCGTACCCCTGCATCCCCCCAGAAAAAAGCACCCGGTTTATATGAAATTGTCAGTGCCCAAAGCAGGGTCCATTTATAGTAGTCCTTAAACTGATCTTGCAGATTTTCTCCAATGTGAAATATAGCTTTATAAACAGGTTTATGAGCATTCTCGTTTCCAAAGTACCAATATTTTGCAGGTTTAAATACTGCAAAGCAATATTCCTTGCTCTTGGTTCATGTGGCTAAAGAATACAATTTACAGTGACACGCAGCTGTCTTGCCAAAACACATTACTGACACCTTAAATCATTTGCACAAAGTTGACCTAATGATGTGGTAAACAGAGAAGCTTATTCACGGAGGGTTATGGAGCACATTCTTCTAAATAAATGGCCGTTTTTGCTATGAAATAGCAAATGCTATGGTTAAGACACAAAAAGCAGTCTACCAAAAAGTAAATGGTACAGCAACAGTCCAATATGCAATCTCATGGGTACCCCGGAATTTCTTGCAACTGTCAATGGTCCAGTAACCATGGTTTATGAGTTACTGCAAATGCACTGATATGGGCTGTTTCGCTCCTCCCCCCTAGCACATGGAGAAAACAAACCATGATCCCTGGCATAATGTTATATCCATCATATCATGTGGAGAATGGAACTTAAGATTGGTAAAATGAGAAAGTAAGAAACCAAAATTGCCAGATTTGCCTGTCCCTAAACTGATGCACTAATTTTTCCAACATGAAACCATCAAAGACAAAAAACACATTGTGCCACATTTGGTTTGGTTATTATATTCCAAACTGTCAAACCCATTAGAAAAAAATATAGATGTTTTGTCGCTCTCAGATTTGGAGATTGTGCTTAACATGCATTTCTATCTGAAGTGCTGTTTCATCAGTAATTCAGAATTCTTGGGTTAATCTATTATGTTAAGCATAGGGAAGATCATCCCAATTAATAAGTTCATAAAACAACCATACAATTGCTGGGAGAGAAGCTTTTTAGTTTCCTTTAACTTCATGGAGACCTAGAGCAGTGACCTTTAGCAGATGAATACACTTACAGAGAAGAGGAAAACACTGCTCAGAAATCACTTTACGGACAAATTTAGCTGAGACAGGGCAACCTAATACATTAATCCCCATGTGCAAGGAAAAAATTCACCCGAAATGGATTGTAGTGAGCACCTTTGCGCGCAAAGACACTGTCAGCTAGAAGTTATTCTGCAAGTCTGGCTAAAAATGGCCTTACTAGCAATAATATTTATACCAGAAAAAAACCCGTAGGAATCAGTAATACCCTTCTAGGAACAGGCACAAGATAAAGCTGAGGGAACAAACTAAGAACATTGCTGTAATATCTAATAGGACGTAAGTGTGTTCCGTACACTTTTCAGGGGGGCAAAGTTTTGATATGAGGCTGCATTTAGAGAAGCAAATGGATCAGTGTGTTCTACAGTGGTATAATCCCATGAGAACTGTGCAACACATGAATACAAGCATAAATGGAAGCTCTAAGAAGTTACTCTTTCAGTTGCTGCTTAGAAGCTGTAAATAAGGGTAATTTAGAACTGTGTGGAAACACCAAATTAAATTTCTCAGGATTTGTTTTTCACAGCAAAAAGGTAACATTTGGGGGTGAGGACATTTTTTTTTTCCTGCAAAGGGGCAGCACTCACCTCAGGGAGGAAATGTTTACTGAGAAGTCAGGGTCTCATCCCTCTCTCTGGGCAAAGCGATTGTAAAGAGTGAGGTGGAGGGACTGCACTCTGCACCCACTTCAGCGGAGTTGAACATTGTCCATTTTCAACTGGTCCCACGTAGATGACCTAAACTGGAGGGAAGGCGCGCGTTAGAGCAGGTGAACCACTTTGCAAACAGGAATCTCTCATTTCAGCTCAGTGCAATGCAGAATTATAATTTTCCTGGCATGCTTTAAAGGAAAGCAGTTTGTACTTCCACGCAGCAACAGGGTAAAAAGGATAAAGATCATAGGAAGTTGTCTTCCACTGAGTCAGACTGTTGATGCATCTAGCCCAGCACTGTTGACACGTTTTTAGCAGAGGTTCTCTAGGGCTTCAGATAGCAGTATTACACACACACACACACACACACACACACACACACACAACTGGATAAGCCAGGAATTGAACCTGGAACCTGCATCACAGCCCTTCTCCCTTATACATTTAAACAGGTTTTTTTTTTCCTTTTAAAAAAATGTTTAGGGGTACTCTCATTTTCCTACTCATATTGAAATGCTGCCCCTCAATGAGGCCAAACTTAGATTCACAAATGTTTAGGGGTATGCATACCCCTGCGTACCCCCCAGGAAAAAAAGCACTGCATTTAAAGCTACAACAACAGCATGTGGTTTCCATTCCAGGGGCAACGAGATTGGCCTATCAAGAGCACGGAAGCCCAGGTGAATGTACGCATCGGTTCACATAGGTCTCCATACTGGGGCCAGTGCATTTTCATTATTGTCTCCTTTGACTGAAGAAATACTGTTGAAGTTTTGGGATTCTAACAAATAAAGTGAAGGCCCCTGAGTTCTGCTATGATGGATTGTGCTAAGCGTATTAAGGTTAAAAGGACTCTAGAAAAATATGTTCAGTTTCATAAGCACGTGGAAAAGGGCTAAATCATCTTGGCATGTGACAGACATGCATCCGAGACTACAGGGTGGCTTGGTTCGCTTTTCAGACGGCAAGCTATGATTAATATGCACCTTGCCATTCTCTATCTGATCTGCCTCATCTAAGATGACAATAAAGAACTACAGCGCACCGTGCAAAATAAATACAACAAAACACAGAGCTGTCAGTGCTTTTCCTCTCCTGTGATGTACTTTCCCTTGATAGACAGAACAGAACTGGTCTGTCACAAGTAATAGCCACGGCAACGGCAAACCTCTGGGGGGGACCCATTTTGAAAATGCAAAGAGAGATAGGCTTTATTTCAGTGAACTTTCCCCCATGTTTAAGTTGTTCTATGTTCATCTTTTTTTTATATAGATTATTGTTGGTTTTATTGATATCTTGCTTTTTACTATTACATATAACAGCATGGGCTGTGGGCCTTACTGTGAGAGGGAGGAGAGGCAGGCAAACCAGCTAAGCCAGCCTCTCCTACTTTGAGCCTCACTACTGCCACCTAAGGGGTGTTTTTATTCTCTTACCGCCTCCGCTAAACCACCCTGTTATTTTTTCCTGTTCTTTTCACTTCTACTAATGTCTTTTTAAAGCAATCAATTAATGAGCCATACTTTGGGGGAGGATCATTTTAAAGCAGATTGACCCACAAGAGCAAATGAGAAAACTTAAAACTCAAAAAGTACTCTGTTCAAGAAAATCACATCGAATGATATAAGTTTGAAATTAATGATCAGAGGCTGAGGAAATAAACTGGCAAGAGCAAAATCTGCATGACTATATCACCATCGTTTCTTCCAGGCCAAAATGAATCCCATTGTAAACATCATGCTATGGTGACAATTAACCTCTGACATTTCTACCAGCTTTTATAGGGAAGGCTATAAACACAGACTCTTGTGTTTACAGGCCATAAATGACCATGTTGTAATTGTGTAATTACCTTAGGAAAAGGTGGTAAACATGATTTAATGAATGGGTAATTGGTGGTTATTTCTGGTTTTTAACCACTTTGGAACGAGTACTCTTAAAGGAAGATAAAGTACTTCAGCATCTTTAAAGTACAAGTCACTAAGAGGCTGTAAATATAAGTGGGTAGTTTTAGCCAGAAATCTGCCTTTCACTAGAATTGTTTATTTCTACAATAGAAGCCCCCAGATTGGATATAGGGTAATATTCAATGCAATACTCAGAGTAGACTCCTTAAAATTAATGGAAATCCATTGATTTCAGGGGGTATAATCTGAGTATGACTTAATTGAGTATTTATTTATTTCACAGAATTTATACACCGCTTGGCTGGGGCAGGGCGGGGAGCAAACAGACCTCAAAGCGGTTTACAAACAAAGTTCCTCCCATTATTTTGATGTCCTGTAATTGATTTTCATGTGGCTCTGCCAGCTGCTGTTTTGGATTTTATTACTGTTGTTACTGTAAAACCACCCTGGGAAAGTTTCTTTACAATGTGGGGTAATTAATGATGCTCATGAAGATGTTGTGAGGGACAAGAATTTATTTTAAAATATCAGTGCCCATGCCCAAAGGACTGTGGTATATAATTTCAAAATAGGAAGGTGTTTGTCTTTCCCATATAATTGGATACACTGTGGATAATATACACAGCGTACCTGCAAATTTTGTCACATGTGAAGCAGCCTAAAGGCAGTTTTTTACATCTCCTCTCAAGATCATTTCCCTTTCCGTCTTCCAATCAAAACGCTAAACATATGAAAATATTACAAACTTAATGAAAACAAAGCAACCATGTTGAAAAGTGTTGCTGGGGGGGCAGAGAGAATGGGGAGTGAGACTCCTGAAGAATCAATTAAAGAGAACTTTCAAAGGATGTTCACTGTCAGGCAATTATGTAAATTATTATTAATGAGCGAATCAGTTGCTCCCAGTGTCTGATCTTAAGTGTGATGCACATGTGTTAGCACCACAAGCAACAACTGGGAGTTCAAATAAAGGATATTTGCTACAGGGCCTACAGAATGGGTGCCCCCACCCCCCGCAAAGTAGTAGGTGTCATGAAAACACTGGCAGTTTGGAGCAACACTGAGTTAATCTGTCAAGACACACTACAGCACATTTTAGCTCTGACTCAGTGGCTTAACATATTCAAGCTGAATCACCAGCTCTTTCAATAGAACTATCTAATAGCAGTTGAGGAGAGCAGGAGTGGTTATGGAGAATATATGCATGCAGAGGATGAGAAGTATATGGCAATTCAAGCAAAAAGCCAGATTGACCCTGGAATGCCTTCACACTGTATTTTGCTATATGTTTAAAGAAGGCTGATCACCGAAGAATGGATGCTTTTGAATTATGGTGCTGGAGGAGACTCTTGAGAGTCCCATGGACTGCAAGAAGATCAAACGCATCCATTCTTAAGGAAATTAGCCCTGAGTGCTCACTGGAAGGACAGATCGTGAAGCTGAGGCTCCAATACTTTGGCCACCTCATGAGAAGAGAAGACTCCCTGGAAAAGACCCTGATGTTGGGAAAGATGGAGGGCCCAAGGAGAAGGGGACGACAGAGGACAAGATGGTTGGACAGTGTTCTCGAAGCCACAAACATGAGTCTGACCAAACTGCGGGAGGCAGTGGAAGACAGGAGTGCCTGGCATGCTCTGGTCCATGGGGTCACGAAAAGTCGGACACGACTAAACAACAACAATATGTTTACTAGTGGAGTTTGCACAAGTACAGTTATTTCTAACTAAGTTGGGTGGAAGCCAACCAGCTTCATAACTTTGAAGTCAGCTTGTTTCCTATAACCATAGCTAAGATTAACCGCAGTTTGTGCAGGTTAAGTTGACACGGCAAGCTGTGTTTAATCTGAAACAGAAGTGAATGTTTCGAAACTCTTTTTTGAAGCCACACTGGAGGAGAAGCCTATGAGCCCAGAGGGAAACTAGGTGCATTTTCATAACGTTAATGAACTGGATAGCGGACCCTGGAAGATATAAGTTGGGGGCTTACTGTGCATAAACCACATTGAGGTTTTATTACAATCATGCAGTATGCAAATATTGTAAAATAAATAAATGAACCTGCTTGGAATTTATTCAGATTATGACTGCAAAAAATAAATAAATCATAACTTAAACAGCAGATGTTGACAAATGAAACTGACCATTCTTCTAGAATCTGGACTATGACATCAACTGCCAAGGGCCAAAACACCATCACATTCTAGTAAACTACACCTTTTTGTGACCCAATCACACCTTTGGGACTCTATCGTAGCTGAAAAGCATGGTATAAATATAATAAACCAACAGAGTCCAACATGTGAATAACTGCAGTTTGATATTTGCGGTGTGTGACTAAGAAGGTATTATTTTGCATGAGCAAGGAAGTGGGGGTATTTCGGTAGCATACAATAACTTTGTGTGACTGCATGTTAAGCTAAGGAAATAGATAATTTAGACTGATTCTGTGAAAGTAGTCAAATTAAACTGAAGGCTTTTCTCACCACAGAAAATGCAAGCTGCTGGTTATCATGTTGAGATTCTTTTCTTGTATAAAAGCAATGAATAAACTAAAATAAACAAGCAAATAAACATCACTGTCCAAAATATTGTTGTTTTTAATGTTCTTAAAGTGTTGATGCATTATCCCAACTGAGACCCTTGGTCCGTCTAGCTCAGTATTGTCTACAGTGACTGGCAGCACGTTTCCAGGGTTCCAGACATGGGCCTTTTCCAGTCCAACATGGAGGTGCCAGGGATTGAACCTGGGACCTTCTCTGGCAAAGCTTGTACTCTACCCCTGAGGAACAGCCTGTCAGGGACTGTTTGAGGAGGGCTGCACTGAGGAGGAATGGTGGGAGCCTCCCCCTCCCCCTCCCCCTCCCCCTGCTCCTGCTCCTGCTCAGGATCCTGAATCTTCCCAGGAGCAGAAGGACAGTATAGATTTGGAACAGTGGTTTGCAGAGGGACATAGTTCAGAAGGCAGAAGCTGGGAAATACTGGATGGGGAACAGCTAGGAGAAGAACTGGGAGAGAGAGAATTAACAGATTCACTGTCTCTGGGAAACATTCCTCCGCCCAGCCCAAGAATAAGAAGAGCTGATAAGGTAGCAGAACAGAAAGCACAGTGGTTACAAGACGCGGAAGTGACATGGGTGACTAGGGAGAAAGTGGGTGGGACCCTTAATTGGGAGCACCTTCATCCCTGGGAATGAATTCTTTGTTCTCTCGCTGTGATCATTAAAGTTTCTAACTGGTAAGAGACTCCTTTCTCTTTGTTCTGCTTATCTACTGCCGGGGGGGGAGCCGATTCCCTTAAGCCTGACACAGCCCCTCCCCAAGCCACATGTCTTCTCCATTAGCATCTAAAATATAGGTAGGGAGGTCTATTCTTTACACATAAAGGAAAAATAGGAGAGAAGTATACCACCCCCTTACTAATCTACCATTTTTATTTATGAAAATGTTTAGATACTGCTATTCATTAAAAAAAAATCAGTGTGGTTTACAACAATCATACACAAAACCATATTAAAATGTTAAAAGCAGAAATCAGCTAGCTATTATGCAAAGTTGTGTTCTTAACTGCTTGCATAAGCCTGATGGAATAGAAAAAGGTTTCAGCAGGCGTTTAAAAGTTGGGATGGAAGGCGCCTGCTGAATCTCTATTGGCAGAGTGTCTGGGCTGATGACACTAAAGGCTCGGTTTCTTCTTCTTGTTTCAAATGAGCCTTGCCAACTCAGGTTTGCTCTGCAGTTTTAAGCAGATTCTCCCTTGGCCTGAATCCAGTACTGGCAGTGAATTGGGTGGGAAGAAAATTGGTTAATGAAGCAGAACACAGTATAGAAACACAGGGAGGAAGGTAGATTTCCTTCCCCTCTATGGCATCCTTTTTTTTCATATAAAAATAAGGAGTTTTCCACCCACTGCTGCTGTATTTTGGAAGAGGGAGAGGTGCATAAAATATGGCTACTATCCCATCTCCCCTGGTTTGGCTCTATTTTTCCTCTTTAAATTGCTATTTCCATAGGAAAAGCCTTAGCATCATTATCAAATGCTTACAGATAAGCTCGAAGCTTGCTTTCAGAACAGCTGAGTGCACTTTTTCTGGCTTAAGCATGGATTCTGCTATTTTCACTATTTGCTTACTGAATTAAAAAAAAATCACTGTACGTAGAAGCTAAAGCTATGCAAAAACCTAGTTGAGTGGTGAATCCATCTCATTTTATTGCTGTGCCACCTTATCACCTTACCTAGCATTAACAAAAATAGAGCATTTAGCCTAATCCTCTTGTTGGAGTCACTAGAAAATCTTCAGCCTGAAACCAGGAATATTTGAAAAACGGCAATAATTAAAATATACCTGAAAAGGCTTCAGTCCCAGCTTTCTGTATAGATCAAAGGAAGACAGGGTGTGGGTGGAGAATACAAAAATAAATAAATAAAACCACCTCTGCAAGGTCAGGATAGAGTTGTTCCAAGAATTTCTTGCTGTCCTTTTCAAAACTGCAACAATCTCCAGAAAATAAACATTAAGCTTTCATTTCCTGTTGTTCCTAAGGTCTGCACCTGTATTAAATGCAGCTATACCAGCTATGAGAGACAGAAATCTCAATCATGATATGAGGAAGAACAAACACAGCAATTTACATTCATTTATTCATTGATAGATAATCAAACATTCACTGTGCAAGTTTATGTTCACGGTATATATTAATCTCGTTCTATCAAAGAAGTTGTATGATCAGCCATATCTATTTCCACCATTAATTTCAACAGAGAGACTCTGCTTCTGTGGTAATAACTCTTGGAGCTGGGTTGGAAATCTTTTCATATTGCACCTGAAGAAATATCTCCTCAAATGGGGATCATATAGGAAAGGGAGTAAAATTAAAAAATAATTCTTAGTTTTCTAGTTAAGGCAAACAGGCAGACAGGTTGTGACAAGCACTGGCAGACGAAGGTGGGGCTGGGGGGGCGGTCCGGCCTGGGTGCCATCCCAGGGGGTGACATTGCGGCCGTCCCCACCCCCTGGGACACTCGGCTCTCGCCGCGCACGCCCCAGGACATGCGCCACTTGCCGCGCACCCCCTGCTGCATGCCCTGCCCCCTGGGACGCGTGCCAGCCATGCCTCCGGATGTACGCCACTCCAAAGAAGACTGACTGTCAAAGCCCAAAGGGCTACTGTCCTGTGCACACTCAAAGAAGACAAACTGCTAATAATTCATTTTTTGTTGACAAAAGCGCACACACAGCAGCGACTAAGGTACACTGGATACATACACACACACCTCTGGTATCTATGTAGTTGGCCTTGACTTTCCCAGGTTCATGTCTGGTGAAACAGTTGAAGCAACAGTGGGGCTATGTCCCCCCACCCACCAGGCTAATGTACCCTCATCTGGTGAAGTGTGTACACGACCTGAGACTTCTGCTGCATGGAAGTAATCACTGCATTTCCTTCTTCAAGCCCCTCCTGGTTCTAGGAGACAGCAGGGCAGGGGAAAGTGGGGATTTAACTGGCCCGCTCCTTGCCTGAGCAGCCTCTTCAAGTAGGCACTTGAAACTCTCCCACAAAATACTGAGGGTCTGGAGGCAGCCTGAGAAACCTGACACTGCTCAGTAAAAAACAAAAACAAAAAAAACATTCCTTAAAGTAAAATTAAAAATTCAGATTATCCATCTTAAAGGGACCCTGAAGAAAATAGGATAGTCCAAAGTCATTGTGATGCTTGTGAACCACTGATAAAACAATACTAGTTTTAGGATACTGGGATAGAATAATACTAGCTTTAACAGAATATAACTGAATATCAGTTTTTCTTTCCTGCCTTATTTGAAGATAATATTTCTTGAACCATATCTGAATAAAACTCATGGTCTAGCTTTGAGAGCCATAACTTTTCAAGGACTAGTAAGGCTCAAAACATAATTGTTATTTAATAGCTGCTTTGTGTCTCAGAACAAGGACCCCTGGCTTTGCTTTTTATTTTACCCTTGAAAAGTCCTGTAATATCTTTTTGCTTTTTTCATCTGTAAAAATGATTATAATGGTACATTTTGCAAGTCGTTCCCCTTCACCCACTCTCTTTGTATTTGGAGAAAGCTCTGAACTGGAAAATACCAAACCATAATCACTATATCTGAATTTTGAAAAGAGTCTGCTTTCATTTTACACATTCTGACATGTTCAGATGATCTGCTAATGAAATCAAGAATTCAAAGTAATCCAGATAAGGAAATGCAATCAAAAGACCAAGGTCAGGAAAGTGTGACACGGGAGAGATGAATATGTTTATAACCAGGAGTCAAAGATGATCTGAAAACTAAATAGAGCACTTCTTTCAGAGATAAAAGAAAACTTGAATGTTAGAATGCCTGGTCTTATCAACAATTTGGAAGTAACAGCTTCCAAGCAAACATGTACTGTAAGATTCTTCTTTTTCTTCTGGAATCACCACTTATACTACTTAGAGTTGATAGCCTATAACTTTGTCTTATAGGTAGTCTGATCCTATGCCTACCTAAAATAATGGAAAGCAATGCCTAATGCTGAATAGTAATAACTGAGGTACACAGGTAGGGAGAGTATTGTTGCACTCAAGTTCTGCTTTCAAGTTTTCCCCAGGCAACTGGCCAGCCACTGGAAGAACAAGATGATGGACTAGATCTGCCTTTGGACTGATCCAGCAGGACACTCTTTTTGTTCTTGACTGACTAACTGAACATTTAGCCTACCAACAACTTGGTAGCAACTCCATCACAGCCTAGGTTGGATGGGGCACTTCAGGTACTGACATTTTGGTGGGGTGAGAACTGCTGGTCCGCCACATCAGATAGCTTGAGAAGCACTGCTATATACCACAATGTGTGACCTTGTGCAAGTTACCATCTCAACCTAATCTACCTCACTGGATCGTTGGGAAGATACAATGGGAGGGACTATATAAAACACCCTGAACTATTTCAACAGAGAAAGAGTGGGATGAAAATATGACAAAAAATAGAATATGTTTTCCTCATAATAATATTGTGATCCAAAGGGCACCCAGTTATATTCATGGCTAGGTGGTAGCTCGAATCTTGGTCTCTGCAGTCCTAAAGATTCCAGCCTTAATTGGCAACACCCTAGTTGCATACTCTGAAACCCATGAACGGATTAAAATCCAGGCATTAAAGTGCACGTTTACTCTCTGCTCACCATGATTGAGAGTATGACAGAATAGGTGTGAAAGAGTAATGAATCCATGTAGTCTTGGGGGCAGACCCTTTGCTTTCTAAATAAGACAAACTGACCTTGACTTGTGTCCTTGACAGATATTCTTCCGTTAATTTAAGATTGACCTATTTTGCTGAAGTATCAACGTTATGAAAGTTAGCTCCTTGATGAGTTCACAGGCTCCTGCTTCACTGGGTTTAAGATTTCCTTGGTTGGCTATAAACATTTCCTAAAGTGCTTTTCTTCCTACAATCAGCAGACTGAAATGGAATCATTTCTCTTTGTAGTACTTTCCCAGGCTAAAAAGCCATCAGATCTCTCTTTTCCTTTGAAGGGGAAAAAGCTGAGGAAAAACTAAGCCTGGGAAGGATCAAATGCAGCTGCAAACAACCCATAATACTCAAAAGCTGTTGTCAGAGTGTTGTACTTGTATAAAGTATAATAATGAAGGCTACAGGCAGGAATTTTCAATTTCAGGACTGCAAAAATATTTACTGTTTTTTCTAGGCAGTGGCTAAAGTTTCCACTGTGCTCATTTCCAATTAGAACTAGTTTTATCTGGCTTGAGGGCCCTGCTCTTGCCACCTACCATCTGGCTTGGGGCGGGGCCTGGGGCCTCACAAGGACTGTGTGCTGCTTGCTGCCTGCTGCCCAGGAGGACTCCCTGAGTGAGTGCTTGAGGGCCCTGCTCTTGCCACCTACCATCTGGCTTGGGGCGGGGCCTGGGGCCTCACAAGGACTGTGTGCTGCTTGCTGCCTGCTGCCCAGGAGGACTCCCTGAGTGAGTGCTTGAGGGCCCTGCTCTTGCCACTTACCATCTGGCCTGGGGCGGGGCCTGGGGCCTCATAAGGACTGTGTGCTGCTTGCAGCCTGCTGCCCAGGAAGACTCCCTGAGTGAGTGCTTGAGGGCCCTGCTCTTGCCACCTACCATCTGGCCTGGGGCGGGGCCTGGGGCCTCACAAGGACTGTGTGCTGCTTGCAGCCTGCTGCCCAGGAAGACTCCCTGAGTGAGTGCTTGAGGGCCCTGCTCTTGCCACCTACCATCTGGCTTGGGGCGGGGCCTGGGGCCTCACAAGGACTGTGTGCTGCTTGCTGCCTGCTGCCCAGGAGGACTCCCTGAGTGAGTGCTTGAGGGCCCTGCTCTTGCCACCTACCATCTGGCTTGGGGCGGGGCCTGGGGCCTCACAAGGACTGTGTGCTGCTTGCTGCCTGCTGCCCAGGAGGACTCCCTGAGTGAGTGCTTGAGGGCCCTGCTCTTGCCACTTACCATCTGGCTTGGGGCGGGGCCTGGGGCCTCACAAGGACTGTGTGCTGCTTGCTGCCTGCTGCCCAGGAGGACTCCCTGAGTGAGTGCTTGAGGGCCCTGCTCTTGCCACTTACCATCTGGCTTGGGGCGGGGCCTGGGGCCTCATACGGACTGTGTGCTGCTTGCGGCCTGCTGCCCAGGAAGGCTCCCTGAGTGAGTGCTTGAGGGCCCTGCTCCTCCCTGCCACTTACCACCTGGCCCAGGGCGGGGCCTGACAGGCCTCACTAGGACAGTTGTTACTGCCGGAGAGGCACAGAGTGTTTTTAAAATGTTTTATAAAAATTTTTTTCTGGATTTTTTGTATGTGGGGGGTGGGGGTGGGATTGATGTTTGGTTGGGCTTGGGGAATTATTATTTTTTTATTTTGATGTTTTTGTAATTTTTATATTTTTTGTTTGTATTGTTGTATTGGTTTTGTTTGTTTGTTTAAGGTGTTATTTTGTTTTTAGGGGGAGGGGTCAGGGCTGCCGGGGAGTGGGCCCCAGCCCACAAAATGGCTGGGGCATGTTCCACAGGGGGGGATGCACTGGGACAACCGATCTCAGTGATCACGGGTAGGAGGAGGAGTTACGCTAAGACCAGACCATGTCATTACAGAGGAGGCAGGTTTAGTCGTTGTCTGAGGACTATCCCTGCCTCCGGGTCTGGTCCTGTCCGGACGGATACTAGAATCAGCAAGGGATACCCACATAGCCTGAAGGTGCTGCTGTGCAATGCCAGGTCAATGATTCAGAAGACCACTGCCATCCATGACTTGATCATGGATGGAGGATTTGACCTGGCATGTGTAACAGAGACTTGGTTGGATGAAGCAGATGGGCCTGTTCTTGCCGCTGCTTGTCCACCAGGTTTCTCTTACGCACAGCAACCCAGGTCATGTGGGCGGGGAGGGGGGGTTGCAGTGATTTTTAGGAAGTCATTAGTTTGCACCAGGCGTCCTATTGGGAAGACCCAGTTTTCTGAGTGCATGTTCTGGAAGTTGGGCAATAGGGGCAGTACAGGATTCCTTTTGGTGTACCGACCTCCCCGCTGCGCCAAGGATTCCCTGCCCGAGCTGCTTCAGGTCGTGGCGGATGTTCTCCTGGAGACACCTAGCTTGGTCGTCCTAGGGGATTTTAACATCCATGCCGACACGACCTTACAAGGGGCCGCTCGGGACTTCGTGGAAAGCATGGCCTCCATGGGGCTGTCCCTGAATAAGTCTGGCCCAACCCATAGCCGTGGACATGCCTTGGACCTGGTGTTTACCTCTATGGATGTTGGTGATCTGACACTAAGTAAAAGCGAAACGAAAGAAGTGCCATGGTCAGATCACTTCCTGGTGCAACTGGACTTCTCTGCGACCCATCCCCTCTGCAGGGAGGTGGGACCAATTCGGATGGTCCGCCCCCGCCACTTAATGGATCCAAATGGTTTCCAGAGAGTGGTAGGGGATGCTTTATCCCATGTTGATGGCCTTTCAGCTGATTCCCTGGTGGCCCGCTGGAATGTGGAGTTAACCAGGGCTATTGACTGTTTGGCTCCGAAGCGCCCTCTCCGATTGCATGGAGCCCGGACAGCCCCGTGGTTTTCCACGGATCTGAGGGCAATGAAACAATCGTTGAGACGGCTAGAGCGCCGGTGGCGGAGAACTCATTCCGAATCTGACCGGACACAGGTTAGAGCTCAACGTCGAGCCTACCAAGTGGCGATAGCGACGGCGAAGAAGAATTTCTTCACCGCCTCTATTGCATCTGCAGAAAACAGCAGCAGGAGACTTTTTCAGGTGGTTCACAATTTAGCGGAACCACCTGCAACATCGGGGCCCAGTACGGGCCACATGTTCTCCTGCAATGATTTTGCAAAGTTTTTTGCAGATAAAACCGCTCAGATTCGGGAAGAAGTAGACTCCACCGTGGGAGCAGGGCCGGGGCGGGAGAGTGCAAGAGTTCTGTCTGGTCAAGTTGAGTGGGATCAATTCCAATCTGTTGCCTCCGAGGATGTGGACAGGCTGCTTGGACGAGTGAAACCAACCACCTGTCTCCTGGATCCTTGCCCATCCTGGCTAATAAAAGCAAGCCGGGAAGGGCTGGGCGATGGGCTTCGTGGGGTGGTGAATGCTTCCCTCCGTGAGGGGGCCTTCCCAGACCCGCTGAAAGAGGCGGTTATTAAACCGCTTCTTAAAAAACCATCTCTAGATGCGGCCACGATGGCCAACTATCGCCCAGTCTCAAATCTTCCATTCCTGGGCAAGGTGATTGAGCGAGCGGTTGCCGAACAACTCCAGGCACGCCTGGAAGAAGCGGACCATTTGGATCCCTTCCAGTCGGAATTCAGGCCTCATCATGGGACTGAAACTGCCTTGGTCGCACTGGTTGATGATCTCCGGCGGGCTAGGGACAAAGGTGAGAGCTGTTTCCTAGTTCTGCTGGATCTCTCAGCGGCGTTCGATACCATCGACCATAGCATCCTTCTGGACCGTCTTGAGGGGCTGGGAGCTGGGGGCACTGTTATACAGTGGTTCCGCTCCTTCCTCCTGGGCCGTGTTCAGAAAGTGGTGGTGGGGGATGAGTGTTCAGACCCCTGGGCTCTCACTTGTGGGGTGCCTCAGGGTTCTGTCCTCTCCCCCATGCTTTTCAACATCTACATGCGGCCGCTGGGAGAGATCATCAGGAGGTTTGGGCTGGGTGTTCATCAGTATGCGGATGATACCCAGCTCTACCTCTCTTTTAAATCAGAACCAGTGAAGGCGGTGAAGGTCCTGTGTGAGTGTCTGGAGGCGGTTGGAGGATGGATGGCGGCTAACAGATTGAGGTTGAATCCTGACAAGACAGAAGTACTGTTCTTGGGGGACAGAAGGCGGGCAGGTGTGGAGGATTCCCTGGTCCTGAATGGGGTAACTGTGCCCCTGAAGGACCAGGTGCGCAGCCTGGGAGTCATTTTGGACTCACAGCTGTCCATGGAGGCACAGGTCAAATCTGTGTCCAGGGCAGCTGTTTACCAGCTCCATCTGGTACGTAGGCTGAGACCCTATCTGCCTGCGGACTGTCTCGCGAGAGTGGTGCATGCTCTGGTTATCTCCCGCTTGGACTACTGCAATGCACTCTACGTGGGGCTACCTTTGAAGGTGACTCGGAAACTACAACTAATCCAGAATGCGGCAGCTAGACTGGTGACTGGGAGCGGCCGCCGAGACCATATAACACCGGTCTTGAAAGACCTGCATTGGCTCCCAGTACGTTTCCGAGCACAATTCAAAGTGTTGGTGCTGACCTTTAAAGCCCTAAACGGCCTCGGTCCAGTATACCTGAAGGAGCGTCTCCACCCCCATCATTCTGCCCGGACGCTGAGGTCCAGCGCCGAGGGCCTTCTGGCGGTTCCCTCATTGCGAGAAGCAAAGCTACAGGGAACCAGGCAGAGGGCCTTCTCGGTAGTGGCGCCCGCCCTGTGGAACACCCTTCCAGCAGATGTCAAGGCGATAAACAACTACCTGACATTCAGGAGACATCTTAAGGCAGCCCTGTTCAGGGAAGTTTTTAACGTGTGATATTTTATTGTATTTTTGGTTTTTATGGAAGCCGCCCAGAGTGGCTGGGGAGGCCCAGCCAGATGGGCGGGGTATAAATAATAAATTATTATTATTATTATTATTATTATTATTATCACTTAGAATATTAATATCCTGCTTTTTAGTCCCAAAAGACTCACAAAAGTAGCTTACAAAAGATTCTCAAAATAAAACCATTCAAATCCTGTAGAACAGCAGAAATTGCATGGGCTTTGTCATCTTTCCTGTTCTACTTGATCTGCAGCTCTAAAAACATTTTGACCCTACTCCAAAATTAGCTGTATAGGAGTCCTCCTCTTGACATGAATGGACTTTGGTCCTCCTCCTACTTGCTACAATTCTACAAAATGGTGGTTGTCACAATCACCAGTTGAAATGTGAAGTAATAACTCTTGCTTCTGACATAGCTCATCCAGAACTCAGTTTGTTTTTGAAGCTACAAAAGTATACAGTTAGCACGTTTTGAATTCTTCTTAGTGAAAGAAACATATACTAGGTTTATGACTCATTTGTGATATTTTGTGCCTGGTATGCAGGACTGTTTTAGAAAAGATATTTCTATTTCTCAACAACGTTGTTGGGGAAAATGAGAACTCCTCTTTCCAAAAGCTTCTGGGCAAATCAAATTCCTGCTACTAGTGCCTCTGACAGGAAATTTTGGCAGGGAAAGTAAGAGAATATTTTTCCAGCTGCAGGTTTTTTAATAACAAAAAGGAAAGGAAAGGAAAACATCACTTAAACAAAAGCATTTGTGTAGCTGGAATGCAGCTTGATGTATAAAGTTAAGAGATGTGTTCATTTGCTCGGCCTACTTTTGCCTCTGACTCCTCCTACAAGGGAATGTGACCCTGGAAGGTTCCGTTCAAGGGAATTTAGCCCTTGGACTGAAAACCCTTTCTCATTTTTATGTTGAAACATGACAAAAGAGCAAATAAAATAACATATTGACAACATTTTAGCAAAAGCATGAGTGAGAACATAAAAAGAGAAAAATCTTACAGGCCAAAGACTTGTCTGTAAGAAGGTTTTCACACAGTGGTGCAAAGACATCAGCAGAGCTTGAGATAAGCCTCTCTAGGGGAATAAATGTCACAGTCTGAGGGCAACTATGAAAGAGAACCACCACCACCCCTCATGTTAACTAGAAATTAAACAATCATACAGGACTGCTTCTCTAATACCCTCCAACATCTCCAGGCCCCAAACCGAGATGCATGTATTCAGGGCTGCACATCCTAGCGAGTCACATGACCTGTGTGAGAGTATAGAGCCCAAAAATGCTTTTTGAGGCTCTGTGCTCTCACAAAAGAGCACAGCGCAAAAAATATGTGGTTTGGGGCATCACCATCTTGTGAGGCAGGGCCGCAGCACCCCCAAAACACACATTTCTGGGCACCATGCTCTTGAGAGCACAGCCCCCAAAACAGGATGTCATGTTTTTATCTGGACAGTTGAAGGCTATGCTCTCCAGAAGAGCAGGTCGTAACTAGCACTTTAACTTGTGTCCAAATATGATCCAGAAACTGGCATAGCTCTTTTAACAAAGGGGAAACACAATTGCAAAAAACAGCTCCAGCTGACAGTCTGGCTGCCACATTCTGAATAACTGACAGTTTTCGAGGAGACAGCCCTATACAGAGCACATTGCAATACTCCAATCTGGGTATAAATAAAGCAAAAGGTCACTATGGTCAGATCTAACATCTCTAGTAATAAGCAGCACTGATGCACCAGTCTAAACTGACATAATAAACATTCATAGCAGCCACCACATTTCCAAGTAAATATAGCAGAAGATAACTGAATTTCAATTTGCTCCATTTCATTCAGGAATTACTGAAGCTGCCACCTTTCCCAAGAATGCTACATTTGAGACTGTTTGGTAATTGCCTCAGTCCAGGGAATCTAAACAAGGTTTGTTCAGCAATAGTCTTACCTTAGTCTTACTCTTGATGGGGAAGAAACCACACATACACAATGTTTACTACCACCTCATATGGCCTTATCTCCAAAAAGCTAAAATAAGGATATAAGATGACAGCTTTCCCAGCTGACCCAAAAGTTTAACTCAGTTAGGCCCCATTTAGCTGTTATGCTGCATCTATGCACACCCAGAACCTCTGAAGAACTTCTCCTAACTCTTTTCTCAATACACAAATGGAGCTTTTCTCCTAGGACTTTCAAAATACGTCTGGATGGCATGGATGATATCATTTTTCAACTACTGTAGATAACTGGATTTCTACAGAAATACCAGAACTGTTTAACTTATTATTTTTATACTACAACTCCTTTTTCATGCCACATTACTTGTTACCAATCCTATTGCTTTAATAGGATTATCATTGAATAAAAGCTAGTGTTTAACTGACGAAACATACCAGAATCGAACAAAATATTTATCTCAGGCACACACTAAGGCAAATAACACTACTTAAAAAGTCTAATGAAGCAAATGAAAATGAATTAACAAGCAGGAAAAAAAGTGATCAGGCACTCATTACATAAGCCACATCACAACAGCTTACAAGAAGAAACTAAGAGAATACAATAAAACCATTAAAATGCCTCTATTTATCACTAGAAAGATGGTCTGGTCAATAGATTTCCTTGACAAGAAGATTAAGGTCAAGATTGAGTAAGATTAAAATCAAATTGTAATGAGGCCCAGTAATCAATTTTGGCCTGCAGACCTCTTCCAGCCTTTTGCATTTCCCAAACCAATTACTCAGTTTTGGACAACTCACAACAGTATTTTTATACACTGAACAATGTGTGTCTAGCTGTACCTTGAAAATAAGGCATGTGTGGTGTCTGGCTCCATCTTTGGATGACGCACCTGTTGCTTTAATTGTTCTGAGGCAAACCTTTATGTAACAATTCTCACCCTGGCTGCAACCGGACTCCTATGCAAAACTGGGGAGGATACACAATCACTTATCATATTAGTTAAAAATGCAGATGAATTGGGTATGTGTCATGTTTAAAGTGCAAGACCCTGAGTGCTCTGTTTCACGTTGCAACTTGGTTTGACAGCAACTGGTTTTCTTCCTGCATTGTAATAAGAAAACATCTTGAAAGCACTGCTTTTTTCTGTAAAAGGAGGGCATCCATTGCCTTTCATTTTTCTACTGTGAGCCATTCATTTCTGTTGGCATTTGTAACGATGTTTAGAGAATGGTAAAGGAAGGTTTCTTGCAAAGATCAGTTTGAAAAATTTAGCAGCCATAGTACACTTCCTCCTGTTGTGGTTCTTTCTGTAGTATATATTCCATTATAAGATTACAGCTAGAGCTTGCAAGAGCATCCATTTGCTAGACTCCCTGCCCTTTTTATGTGAGTGGATACAAATGATTCAGTATTATTGCTTTCAGCGAGGCACATGACAGAATGCTCAGCCAAGTTATGTATAAAAGTTTCTGTTCAGGGTTAACAGGTTCATCTTTCAGTGGGTTGTTAATGCATGAGTAATACGCACAAAAGCCAATCCGTTTGCAATAGCTAGGTAGGGTTAAAAAGCAAATTGCTTTCAGCTGAAGCAGCCCCAATTTGTCAGGGCCCAGGTGTCAATTAGAAAGGCAAAAGGGGCATGAAATAAAAACTACAAGAAACGGAAATGTGATACTTTATCTGAATTCAACTTCGCTCTGCCATTTCTAGTTTCAGAAATCCCGTTAACAGTTTTAAAATGAAAAACACACTTCATTTGACAACCTGGATTTTGCTATTAGCTTTAATGCCTTTGGTTCTTTTGCTTTCTTTTCCCCATGATCTTAATGAGTTGTTTCAGTGTTGCAAAGATGATTACTCTTTTACTCCTTTCCTTTTCAGAATCCTAGTCTCATAACACTAGCGTAACATAATGGCAGGCAATGAGTTTCCAGGTGATTATCTAACACCCTGGATCTTTCAAGGCAAGCTTGGGAATAGAGGCTGATTAATCTTAATGGGGACTGAGTCAAAACTCTGAATAAGGCTGCCTGAATTGTGAATATTGAATTTGTAAATGAAAATTGTGATGCATGGATCTCAGAGGTTCGGTTTAGAGGGACAACAAGATCTCACCGAATCCAATGCTTTTCTTACATCTCCTATGAGGAGGATGGTGGAGGTGACACCATCATTAGAAATACTAAACTCACAAGAATATAACCTGGGGTGGGAAGGGTTACTAAAAATCAAAAAGAGCAAAGCTTTAAAATTGGAGAAATTGCTCATGGCAGTTCAAACTCTGCTTTCAAACAGCATTGATTTCCAGTGTTGAAACAGGAGTTCTGATGGCCTTGCAAAGTAATTACTAGGTTATCAGTGAAACAATAATATTAGGCATCACCTTAAACAAGACCAGAGTCCAATTCCATGAAATTTGTACTCGAGTTAGAAGGTAAAACCAAGTGCTGTGCTAAAGACAAACTTATTCAGGGTCATAAAGGGCCCCTCCAGACATGCATAATCATGCATTCATGATTATTTGGGCTCATGATACTGCTAGAGTGTTCATACACAATCCTGCTTTCGTCCCTGCAAAAGTTTTGTGGTAGTCACGCTGCTTCATTTCCAATCAATGCATATCTCATAACTTCCTGCTGAAATACCACAAATGTTCTGGGTGGTTATTGTTGTTGGCTGTATTCATATGATAATTTATTCTATTTTCATGATGTATCCCTCACTGTTAATTTTCACATTATAATATATTTAAGCACAGCTTTAGCATTCGTTTCTACCATATTAATTAACAAACTGGGTTTTTCTGGAAGCAAATAATACAGAAATGAGCACTAAACTTGTGCTACATTTCACAATAGTACAGAGGAGGCTATTTTGTCATGTGAAAGTTCAAATATAATGCAGGACTTAACATTGAGCAGAAAGTCATGAAAACAGAATAAACTGTCATGTGAATGCAGCCCAAGTTGCACTATAGCTCCTCTGTAGAGCAATTACATGGTAGACATGGGGAGCAATCTAAAGCAGACTAAATTCACCACTAATGCACTATTACTGTGTCAAGAACCTGTGACAGAATGCAACCACAATAAAACACCAGTTGGGAAGTCCATAACATTCAAGTATCTAGAATTTTTTGTTTCTGTTTTAGAAGAGAAACTGTCATTCTAGAATTTACCGTATTTTTCGCCCTATAGGACGCACTTTTTCCCCTCCAAAAATGAAGGGGAAATGTGTGTGCGTCCTATGGGGCGAATGCAGGTTTTCGCTGAAGCATGGAGATCGAGAGGGGTTGGTGTGCACCGACCCCTCTCGCTCTCCAGGCTTCATGAAGCTATCCGCAAGCTGTGGGAGAGCTGCACAACTTCGCGCAGCTCTCCCACGGCTTGGGGAGAGGTGCCTGCACCCGAAGCCTGGGGGCGTGCTGAGCTCAGCGCCCCCCCAGGCTTCGGGATTAGCGCAGCTCTCTACAAGCCATGGGAGGGCTGCGCGAAGTCCCGCAGCTCTCCCACGGCTTGGGGAGAAGTGCCTGAACCCGAAGCCTGGGGGCCCGCTGAGCTCAGCACCCCCCAGGCTTCGGGCTTAGTGCAGCTCTCTGCAAGCTGTAGGAGGGCTGCACGATGTCGCGCAGCTCTCCCACGGCTAGCAGAGAGCTTGCCTGCACCCAGAAGCTTGGGGCACGCTGAGCTCAGCACTCCCCAAGCTTCGGGCTCCGCGCAGCTTCCGCAGCCTAGGGAGCCCTGCAGGAGAAGCCGCGGCTGGGGGGGAATAAATTTTTTCCCCTTTTCCCCCCCCCCAAAAAACTAGGTGCGTCCTATGGGCCAGTGCGTCCTAGAGGGCGAAAAATACAATACTTCATATACAGTGGTGCCTCAGGTTAAGTACTTAATTCGTTCCGGAGGTCCGGACTTAACCAGAAACTGTTCTTAACCTGAAGCACCACTTTAGCTAATGGGCCTCCTGCTGCTGCCGTGCCGCTGGAGCATGATTTCTGTTCTCATCCTGAAGCAAAGTTCTTAACCTGAAGCACTATTTCTGGGTTAGCGGAGTCTGTAACCTGAAGCGTATGTAACCTGAAGCGTATGTAACCTGAGGTACCACTGTACCTTTCCTGTAGTGAGTTTTGGAAACATTGTGATATAAAGCTGTAATCAGACCCTCCAAGTGTCCCTATTTTCCAGGGACGTCCCTGATTTTGAGAAGGTGTCTCAGTTTGTGATTTGGTCCCAGAATGTCCCGCTTTCCTTAGGGTGTCCCCATTTTCATTGGATAAATGCTGGAGAATATGGAGTGACCTAACCCCTGAGCCATCTGAAGGCAATCCTGTACATAAGGAATTTTTTTTAAAAAAAATATTAATGTTTTATAATGTTTTTATATGTGATGGAGTGCTGGGGCAACACAATAAGATGTGTGGGGTATAAATAGTAAAATGGATGTCTCTATTTTAATTGGAGAAATGTTGGAGGGTGTGCTGTAATGCAGCTGGGGCAAGGCACTTTTTCCATGGTTAGAAAAACAAACAAAATGCAGTTGGGAAGATGATCCTTTAGTGATTATTAAGAGCTAACAGTGTAGCTTGGATTACTGTCACCTTCCAGATTGTGTCTCATGTGTGCAAATGGGTGATACGTGATACAGTATTTTTAAAAATCAGCAGCCCATGTGATATGGGACCACAGCTGCCCAAATGTTGCTGGCCCGGAGATGGAAAGAAAATACTGTTCCAACCAAGGATGAGTAGCGGTTAAAACTAACTAAATACACTGAATTGGCAAAATTTACAGGAAGAATCAGGAACCAGGAAGACTCAAATTTTAACAAAGCATGGGGGAAGTATATAAGGTATTTGAAAAATTATTGTAAACAATTACACTTATTAGATTTGTAGCAAAAATCTGAAACATGGACTGATTAAGGATTTAAAATAACTTATAATACAGTGGTACCTCGGGTTACGAACTTAATTCGTTATGGAGGTCCATTCTTAACACGAAACCATTCTTAACCTGAGGCGCGCTTTCGCTAATGGGGCCTCCCACTGCCGGCGCACAATTTCCGTTGTAATCCTGGGGCAAAGTTTGCAACTCAAGGTACTACTTTCGAGTTAGCAGAGTTTGTAACCAGAAGTGTTTGTAACCTGAAGCATTTGTAACCTGAGGTATCATCGTAATTGAAGTTAAGTGTTAAGATGCAGAATGAAAATGTAAACATAAGGATCCACAAAAGGGGGAGAGGGGAGTCAAAGGAGATAAAATATCTGTATTTTGTTTCTTTTTTGTTGTTATGGTCTTTAAAATGCAAAAATAAATACAAAAACAAAAATAGAAATAAAAGTGTGTCAATATAGACAACTTTGACAAAGCCAAACTGACTGGGGGTGTGGGGATCCAACTTTTTTCTGCCCTCTTCAATAGTTATATTTGGCCTTGATAAACTGAAGGAACCAACATCTGTATAGATTCTGAAAACCTGAAGTTCTATGAATTAGGGCTATGGACTGTAAAGCAGTTTTTAAAAATGAAAGTGTTATGCTCTCAGATAAGGGCACATTTAGCACAACACTTATGAAGAATGAATTATCATGCTGTATTTTAAAAAACTGGAATGATGAGCAGATTAGCATGCCTTGCTGTATATTAAAATCCTTTTTTAATGCGCATTGTTCTTTTTATTATTAATATTTAATACAAAATAGCAAACAAATACCCAAACAACCAAAAAAATTAGCATAAATAAAAGCAACACTGATAAAGTTTCTTTTGAACTTATTTTTGTAGCACATCACAAACTGTATCCAGTACTCAGATAATTTATTTAGTAACGATAGCAAATTATATTTATTTGGCCATAAGCAATAACAAACCTAAAATATAAAGACAAACAAAACAAAATTCAAAAACCATTCTTGCATAGTTACATATAAAAATTCATTCAAACCACAGGGTGTAGCAAGAGCCATGATTTTAAAAGCAGGACACAAGTTTTTGGAATATAGCCGTTTAGTCATTATTGCAAGTTATTGTGTAAAGGTAAAGGGACCCCTGACCATTAGGTCCAGTTGTGGCCAACTCTGGGGTTGCGACGCTCATCTCGCTTTATTGGCCGAGGGAGCCGGCGTACAGCTTCCGGGTCATGTGGCCAGCATGACTAAGCCGCTTCTGGCGAACCAGAGCAGCGTACAGAAATGCCGTTTACCTTCCTGCCAGTGCGGTACCTATTTATCTACTTGCACTTTGACGTGCTTCTGATCGGCAAGTCCTAGGCTCTGTGGTTTAACCCAAAGCGCCACCCGTGTCCCTGACATTATCGTGTATCTGTGTGTTATTTCCTGACAAATGGGGCAACTCTTTCCCAAAGATATGAAACCTTAACAAGCCCAGCAAATCAGCTTGAGAGAGTGGTGGGGACAACTGCCAATCTAGGGCCACAGAGAGACCAGGGCTGTGTTGGTAAATAACAGAGTGACCCTATGGGGACAGGGTCTCCAAAGACAAACATGTAGGGACACTCCCTGAATTGCAACTCATTACCAAACTTAAAACAATGGAGAGACCTGGTCTGAACAGAGACATTGGATTCTTATCTCATTATACATGACTAAGCCATTTCTCACCTTCTCACCCCTTGCCTTTTCCTGTAAGACCTATTACAGTCGTTAAGAGTCGTCAACAGGCTCATCTCAGCTATCTGCCAATCTCCGATTCCCACCACCCTTCTGAGTAATACCCCTCCCCACCTTCTCACTATATAGAAGGATCTGGCAACTTCTGTTTCAGTGTATCTGAAGAAGTGTGCATGCACACGAAAGCTTATACCAAGAACTAACTTAGTTGGTCTTTAAGGTGCTACAGGAAGGATTTTTTTTTTTTACTCCCTTTCCTAGTCACTGCCCTGTCCACTTAACAATTAATACAGTTGCGAAAGGTCTTGATTTAAAAAATGTTAATTTTTAGATAGGTTTTATGAATCAGAATTTGTTAAACAGTGTGATTCAATAATAATAATAATAATAATAAATTTATTATTTGGACCCCACCCATCTGGCTGGGTTTCCCCAACCACTCTGGGCAGCTTCCAACAAAGATTAAAAATACATTAAAATGTCACACATTGAAAACTTCCCTAAACAGGGCTGCCTTCAGATGTCTTCTAAATGTCAGATAGTTGTTTATCTCTTTGACATCTGATGGGAGGGCGTTCCACAGGCTGGG
The DNA here is from genome assembly GCF_965113315.1 of Podarcis vaucheri. NCBI lineage: Eukaryota > Metazoa > Chordata > Lepidosauria > Squamata > Lacertidae > Podarcis > Podarcis vaucheri. The sequence goes on from NC_138759.1 coordinate 70,544,362, forward strand.
CACCAATGCCAAGAAGGCCCTCTGCCTGGTTCCCTGTAGCTTTGCTTCTCCCAATGAGGGAACCGCCAGGAGGCCCTCGGCACTGGACCTCAGTGTCTGGGCGGAATGCTGTGGGTGGAGACACTCCTTCAGGTATACTGGACCGAAGCTTTAAAGGTCAACACCAACACTTTGAATTGTGCTCAGAAACGTATTGGGAGCCAATGTAGGTTCAAAGGGTGGCAGTGAGAGCACAGGCCTTTTCTGTATTAGCCCCCTGTCTAGGGAATACTTTCCACAGTGTGGTACCAACTGTTTTGTTTTCCTAGGCATTTTAGCAGTAAGTACCAGTGTTTGGACATTTGCCTTGTTTTGGTGTTCATCTGTGGTTGAGTGAGGTGTTTATAATGGGGATGATCCTTTTTATGATATAAAAACCCAGCCATATGGGCGGGGTATAAATAATAAACTATTATTATATTATAAATTATTATATATGAAGCCCTTTTCTCGGTCCTGCCCCGTCACAGGCACCTTTGGTAGGGAAGAGGGCCTTCTCAGTGACTGTTCTCAGGCTTTGAACTCCCTCCCTAGAGAAGTTAGACTGCCTACTCCTTGTTGTCCTTCCGCTGACTGCTTTTAATGAAAGCTAGTGCCATGCTGTTTTTTAATTGTGTTTATCAGTATGGTTTTAACAGATCATTTATATTTACATATAGTTTTAATTCTGTAAATTGAATTGTTTTTTAATTATTGTTTTTCTTTTTTCTACATTTTTAGCTGCTTCTATTTTATCTGTAAGCCGCCTTCAGTCCTTGTAAGGAAAAAATGTGGGGTATAAATAAATATTATTATAATAATGATAGTATTCTGAATATGTTTTAACCTGTTTATGTTGTTTTTTTTACTGCATTTTTACTTTGGTTATAAATCACTTCAGGACTTTCTGTGATAGAAAAGAAATATATATATTGCATAACCCCTACCTAAACCTAGTATAAATTTGCATTTTTCAGCATAATACTACATACAGTCATACCTCGGGTTGCAATCACTGTGGGTTGTGTGTTTTCAGGTTACGGATGCGCCAAACCCCGAAGTACCGGAACAGGTTACTTCTGGATTTCGGTGTTCGCGCATGCGCATAACTGCCAAATCACATCACGCGCGTGCGCAGACGCGATGCTCTGGGTTGCAAACGTGCCTCCCGCACGGATCACGTTCGCAACCTGAGGTTCCACTGTATATGTTAGCGGCTGTAAATAATTTTACCACTATGAGACTGCACTCCTAAGCACATTTGCTTTGAAGTAAGCCTTACTGAACCTCATAGGATATCCTTCTGAGGAAACATAACATAGAATTAGGCTGTAAGTCAAGGTTATTAACTGTTTCTTCCAAATAACACAGTTATATTAGGTTCATAAGCCACCTAATGTCATCTTATGTCCAAGTACTTCTGTCTAATGCTTCAATGTCAAGGGGAATATAAGATGAATAACTGAATAACTGCACACCCTACTTGCCATCACTAACAGAACACATAGGTTTTGTGACAAATCAAATCAAATCAAATCAAAACTTTATTAGCAAAGCCAACAGGCCACAGCTGTACAAAAGTTAAAAATGAGAATAGGGATAAAAGGAAGAAAAGAACAGACAAAAGGAGGTCCGTCGGGTGAACAGGTCTGTCACTCAGATGGTGGCCCTCAATTTCACAGCTCTCTCGATGTACCTCGCGACCTTCTCTGTTATCTGACTGTTCGTATCAGATAATAGAAAATGCAGTGTAATGTCTGTTGAACGGCCGGGGTTGGAGAGAATGAGTGGAGTAATAATCTCATTCCTTAGGTCTTTGTAAAGAGGGCAAGAAAAAAGGACGTGGGACACTGTTTCTGTGTTACCATCTCCACATGGGCAGAGTCGTTTTTCAAATGGGGTCTTTTGGTAACGACCTTCGAGTACAGCAGAGGGAAGAACATCCCATCTAGCCAATGTAAAGGCACGTCTGTATTTTGGGATGGATAGTTTAGACAAATATGAGGCTGGAGAGTCAAAATGAGAAGGGGGAAAGTAGGTATACCATGGGCACAGTTTCTTTAAGATAGTCAGGTTGTTTTGTCGTTCGATGTCTTTCAGGCGCTGGCCTATTAGACTCTTTGCTTTGATGAGGCCCATTGATAGTAGGGACTGTGAGTGCAGACCGCATGTAAGGAGTTTTTTATGCACAGTTTTAAACCACTTGCTTTCGTGAGGATCTTGCATTACTAACGGCAGTAGACCAGGAGGATTCAGATTAAGACGAAGCCAATAATTAAATGTTCTCTGCCAGGTCCGAGTTTCCACAGATGGAAGGCAGGCCTCGAGTCGCAATGCTGCGTTTGGAACACAGGGGGGGACACCGAGTATTTGCCTTAGAAATTTGGACTGGACAGTTTCAAGACTGGAGCAATGGGTCCCCGTCCAGATTTGCGCCCCGTACAATAACTGCGCCAGAGGTTTTGCTTGATAAACTTCAAGGGCTGCTGGGATGTATCTGCCCCCCTTCGTATAGAAGAAGCGGGACAGCATCTTGATGCTTTGAGCAGCTTTTTCTTTGGCACATTTTTGGTGGACATCCCAGGACCCGGTCGACTGGAAAACGATACCCAGATATTTGAAGGCTTTGACTTGTTCAATTGTCTGGTTATCCATCCTCCAGCTGTACTGTCTGTGTTTCCTTGCAAAAACCATGATTTTGGTTTTCTGATAGTTTATTGCAAGTTGCTCTCTTCTACAGTATGCTGAGAATTCATCTATGAGCCTATTTAAACCTATTCTTGTTCGGGATAGGAGTATCGCATCGTCAGCGTACAAAAGCACTGATATTGCTTTGTCAGCCAGTTTGGGGGCGTGGAAGTCCGGAGATGACAAACAGTTAACCATATCATTGATGTAGATGTTGAATAGAACTGGAGCCAGGATACAGCCTTGCTTGACCCCCTTACTGACAGGAACTGGTCCTATAAGATGGCCATTTAACGAAGTTCTTACATGCAACACCGTGTCTTTGTATAAACAGCTGATCAGAAATAATAGTCTTTTGTCTATGCTAGAGGTGCTCAATTTGTCCCAGAGTCTTACACGTGGAATTGAATCGAAAGCAGCCTTTAGATCAATAAAGGCTGCATATAACACCCCACGGGATTTTTTGGCATATTTGTCAATTAAATAGGCTAGGGTGAAGCAATGGTCTATGGTGGATCTGCCTTGCCTGAAACCCGCTTGCTCTTCCGCTAGAATAGCTTCAGTTTCCAGCCAGCTAGTTAGCTTGGTATAAAGATGTTTGGCATATAGTTTGCTGAGTATAGGCAGAAGGCTGATTGGTCTATAACTCGCCGGATCTGTCATGGGACCTTTTTTGTAGATTGGGATAATTATTGCCTCAGTCCAACCATCTGGGAGTAAACCCGTTGAGTCGATCCAAGAAAATAAAGACGCCAGCAGGGGGGCCCACCAGCCAATGTTGGACTTCAGAAGTTCGGCAGGGATGTAATCATTCCCTGGGGCCTTGTTGTTCTTTAATTGTACGATTAAGTTCTCAACTTCCTTCGGAGTTACTGCTGGCCAATGAGGTAGGTCCTCCAGTTGAATGCATAGTTTGTAATGTTGGGCTTCCTGGTCATAGAACAAAGATTGAAAATGGCGCAACCACTCCATTGGTTCCACTGTACAGATGGAATTAGTGCGCTCCTGGTCCAGTAGACCAGATATGGTTCGCCAAAAGCAAGTAGTATCTTTCTCGTGCGATGCCTTAACCAACCTGTGCCATGCGGCTCTTTCAGCTTCCAGTTTCTTTCTCCTTAATAATTGTTTATACGACCGTCTCAGATAAATATAAGCATTAAGTAGGAGAGCAGTCCCTGATTTCCTGTATCTCCGGTAGGCTGTTCTCATTTGTCTCCTTGTTTGCCTGCACTCCAGGTCAAACCAGCTAGCTCCGTCCTTTGCCCTCTTTGTAGCGGAGCTATGTATCACTGTTGTTAAATGGGGTTTCAATCTTTCCAAGAGTAATTTAAAGCGTTCCATAATCGCAGCTGCTGAATTTCCTGATACAATAGCGGAGCGAATAAGCTTTAACTCCACTGACTGAAGAAGGAGGGTTAGGTTTTCATTCAATATTGGGGACCATTTGAGTCTTTTGGGGGCTGGTATATCCAAATTTACAGAAGGTATATATTGTGGCTCGGCAATAGAATAGTCAAAAGGCCCGCCTGCAAGCTCTAAAATTAGAGGTAGGTGATCACTCAGAGTATTATGGCCCACTTGAAACTTCCTTATAAAGCTGTGAGCAAATCTTGAGATTAAGATATAGTCTATAACACTTCCCCCAGCCTTGGAAAAATGGGTATATTCCCCGGGGCAAATATTTAATGAACATAATTATTTCATTTAGGTTTCCCATCTGCTCTTCCTATTCTAGACTACCATTGGTCTAGGCCAGCTACTGAAATAGATTACTGGGGTCCCTATCTCTCAAGGAACTGAAGACCTCCAGATGCATTTTTGACCAATGCAGACATTGTTGGAGTCGATACCAAGCCAGTTTCCCTCTCCCCTCCCCTTTTCACTTAATACCCAGCCTGATAAAGAGTTTTTACTACTATGTGACATTTTTGTTGGAATCTTTCAAAGAAAAAGTGGCGGTGTAACCCTTAGCCATGCATGCTGCTAATGTAACCTTCCTTTTCTCTGTTTATCTTATTTGGTGGGTTGTTGTGTATTTTATTATATTTATTATCCATCATTCTTCAAGCACAGAACCCAAGGTTCCTAGGCAGAAATGGGATGCTCCCATCAAGGCACTGACAAGATCCAGACCTGGTTAGCCTCGCTTCAGGAACACGGCAGCTTCAGACCATATCTTGGTACTTTTCTCTGAGAATGCAGAGTGTTAGCCACAGTGGTGGTGCTTCACAACACCATTGGTCCTGGCCCACACGTGCACGCCAACACAACTTGACACACATACTGCCATCACATACATGTGACGGGTCTCTTCACTTGTACCCCCTCTACATAAACATCCAATGTTTGGAGAGGACAGCAGTACCATGCCTCTTGGCCCTGCCTGCAACAATGCACACACACCTATGCATGCTGGGGGTCTTATGAGCACCCTTAACATGATACAGCATTTATGCAGTACATTGGTACTCACAACTAGGGGCCATGGACATTGACTACTATGAAAACCCAAATTAGAGTGAAGCTGTTAAAGTACATTGAGCAAATTTCCAATTTTCATTGCTATTACATAGTGGCAGCTCCCTTCTGGCTTCTATTTCAATCTTTGGCCTCAAATTTAAGGTGTCAGAATTTTAGTATCTCATTTATTTTGTGAAAGATGTAGTAAACTTTACTATGGTGACCTTTTCTATGTTCCTTATTTTTTGAACTCCTTCCTCCTCCTCCTGTTTGCAGTCTCATATATCTTGCATGAGCAAGAGACATTTGGAAGAACTACTCAATCAAAATATGTCACATCACATAATCTAACATCTACTTCTTAAAACTTTATAGATTTTTACTGAATTTGCAAAGCAGTTAAGATTTTCTTGGGTAGTTCATGAAGAATCTTACAGCAGGGATACTGTGGGGTGTTGGTTTTTTTATATATTATTTGCCATTGCATTCCAAGAAGCTATGAGCCCTCTATAAGAAGGTACCATCAGTAGAGGACTACTCACAAACCAGGTCCACCCATTATAGCCCATACCCCTATTTGCCTGAAGGTGCAGCAAGTTTCCAAGGTTCAGAGAATCGAAGCTGGACTCAGTCGGCTGTAAGGTAAAAAGCAGTCAAGAAAGACTACAGAGCTGTACATACACACCCATCTCACAGGTGCACTGAATACATAATGGGAGACAGCAGCACACCCACTGGTCCATGTCCCTGCTGGCCAGGCTCCTTCAGAAGCTATACATTTGAGAAAGGGCCTAAGTCTGTAGGCTTAACTGCAATAGAAAAGGATAAACTGTGAATCACTAGATTTTCTTGGACTCCCAAATTCCATCAGCCCCAGCCAGCATGGCCAGTGGCCAGGGATTATGGGAGTTGTAGCCCCACATCTGGAAGGCCACAGGTCAACCACTCCTGCAGCAGAAAAACACCTGCTACTTAACTGAGAGTGTGATTATATTTTCTGGATATACTATACATTGATATCCCAGCTTTTTTGTGGACTGAGCTTCCTATAGAGATCAGGCAAGCAGCAGTTTGTTTTTAAAGACTGTTAAAGACCTTGAGAGGAATTCAGTGTCACACCATGTCAGTCGTTTCATCAAGACAAGCATTTCAACTAGCCAGATGAAACAATTCGCACTCTCCTCCCACTGTGTGTGGATCTGGAGAGTCTCTTGATCCTCTCCAGCGAATTTGGGAGGGTGGGTGGAGGGAAGTCCCATTACACAAATGGATCCCCTTGCATGGACTTCCACTGATGGGACTCACTAGCTGAATCCTGCCCCTTTTTCTTTGCCATCATGTTTCATGAGTGTTGATGTCAGGGTTCCAGGTTCCCAGCTTGATAACACAGTAAGCGTAGTTAATTAAAAAGGATGATTTATTGTCAAAACAAACAGATAGCTCCAGAGGGCTCTAACACAGCCTCAGACATCATCAATCAAGATGACCCTTCTGAAGATCGCTTCCGGTTTCTACAGAAGATGGAGAACTTTCGCGTCTTATGTCTATTGCTTTGTTTCCGGTCTAACAGCCCTCCCCTTAGCCGACTCTGAGGAGGGATTGGATCAGCTCCCCCCTCCTCCCTTTCTGACAAAATACTTCCCTCCCTTTTTTGTATTCCACTTCAAATTATTGGTTCAGCAAATCCTTACCATTAAATTTTAACCCGTTTATAACCCTTTTTTCATATTCTCTTAAAGCATTACAGCTGGAAACCCCTTAATTACTATCCAACATCATTCTATCCTTCATTAATTTTACAATATTTCTGTAGATAATCTTTAAATTTCTTCCAATCTTCTTCCACCGACTCTTCTCCCTGGTCTCGGATTCTGCCGGTCATTTCTGCCAACAAACTACTTCCATCTCTGTTCTCACCTGTTTGAAAATGCCCGAGAGCTTTGGCTGGGTTCCAGCCCGCTCTCAGCCATTCCCTTATCACCCGGCATTCCAAGGGGCAGGGGAGTTGGCACTAGCTGCTGTTCACCCTGCATGAAAGTTAACTTTCTCTGTTCCTGGCTGCTTTCTTCCATTGGCTACAAGCCTTCACTGGGAGCTGGCTCATTCCTGACAGCTGATACTGAGGTGTGTGCCTGCTTTTTGTTCTGGCTGCTGTAGCTGCTGAAATGATATTACTGTCTGCATATTTTAGCTGTTGTTATTTATTGATTTTGATGGTTTTATATATATTGTGAACTGCTTTGAGATGTATCAACGTACAAATGAAAATCAGTACATAACTTAATTTTTAAGATAGATAAATAAATAAAAAGAATAGATAATATAGATAAAAAGAACCTGAATCATCTGTCCTGGGAAATGTTGTCTGTTATATTTCATGTCAAAATATGAGTGTACTAAACTTTAATTTAGGCACTGCCTAAGTTTTAGAAACAGTTTAGCAAACTTCCAGCAATTCAGAACAAGGGTAGGGATTTTACTACTATATTTTGGTTTCTTTTCCAAACTGCTATTCGTCAATGCCTTTATCTCTTAGTGTTTACCAATAAAAGTGACAGATTTGGTGTATAAATGTTTTGAAGTGGAATAGGTTTACAAGCTCCATGTATCAGGCCCTTGAATAATTTTAATAATCTGAAAAATGGATGAGGATCATAGATCTGTGCTTAGTATCTACCCTCCCAAGCAATCCTCTAAAGATTATTCCTGTTTGTGCAGGAAGAGATTTGTCCCTAAACTAAAGGTGGTATCATTTCTGGAAGCGTAACACACAGCACAACAAAGCCTGAAGTGAAGGTTAAGAAGCCCACATCAATTTTTTCCAAAAGAGGCCTGTCTTCCCTATTGAGAAGCAACGGCCATTAACAAGAGAGTATAACTCTCTTCCCTTATCTATATTTCATGGCATTGTAAATCTGCAGCGTGTGAGGAGAATAGAGAGCCAGATGTGAACTTCCTTTTCTTTTCTGAAACTGGTTTTCATAGCATCTACCGAGCAATTGTTCAATTTCTTCCATCCTTTCTTTCTGTGGTACACAACCTTCCCAATTTCTACCTTTAAAACTGCATTTCAGACAGTCATTCTTCAGGTCTTCTTTTGCCATTCTAATTCCCCAGAAGATTCCCCATGTGCCTTCACAAGATGCCCATGTCAGACTAAAAGGGTGGTTTAGTTACGTACACTATGAACTTCTTTGTTTCACTTCAATAAACTGTATTGACTGACAGATGAGTGTGTTCCTTATTCTGTATTGAAATGGTCCAGTAACTCAGTACGGGGAGGGGGGGGTTGCTTTACAGTTGACTATTTACAAGTCCATAAAGTGAATGTGTCCCACAAGATGACAAGCTGGATGATATCTTAATAGGATCCAGATCCAGTTGTAATGGAATGAATCCTGTACTATTTTTCTAGAAAAAGAGGTGCCAGAACTCACCATGAACTCCACCCTGAAAACGCTGCATTAAAAACCATTGTAAAGCTCACAAGAGCGCCATCTGGTGTTACAGTATTATATCACATTTATAATGTTGTAATTTGATTAATGTAGCTGAGTCCATAGATTCTGCAAGAAGACAGAGAACTCTAAAGCACCTTTTTCTCATTGTCATACGGAAATTCTAATGGCAATGTCACCAATTAATGCAACAGTGCTATGGAATGGAGTAAATCAGTAGCAGGTCACATTACAGACCATTGGTTGGTTTTGGCCATTGCTTTGCTGTGTAACTTCCTACTTAGTTATTTGATGCCATTCATATCCACGACACTTTATGAAAGGCTGAGAAGACAGGTATCTACCCGGGGATGAGGGTAGCACACGACAAACTGAAAGGCACTTGGGCTGATCTGATCTGAATAACAAATTTAGGGTTGGATTAATGCTAAGAATACGGTATACTCTACCTATTGCAATGATTAAAACACATTTGTGCAAACACTGGCCTTCACTAGGCTCCTATCCTAGGCAGTTTTGAAAATGTCAAAATCCTTAAAAAAAATATCTAAAGGGCTATAACATGGGGGATGGAGCAAGTTCCTTTTCTCCTTCTCCGGAGGCTAGGACCCAAACCAATGGATTCAAGAAACGAGATTCCAACTAAACTTTCTGACAGTAAGAGCTGTCCAGTAGTGGAACCACCACTTCCTCAGGAGGAGGTGGCCTCTTTTTAAGCCAAGGTTGGATGGTCATCTGTCATGTATGATCTAGCTGAGATGCCTTCATTTCATGGGGTGGGGTATATGACCCTCATGGTCCTTTCCAGCTCTATGATTCATCAAATGGCAAGTGGTTAACTGAACTGGCCATGTTCTAGGCAAGAAGAAGAAGAAGAAGAAGAAGAAGAAGAAGAAGAAGAAGACTTGCTTCTCATGTTCCTTTAATAAGGTAAAGGTAAAGGTACCCCTGCCCGAACGGGCCAGTCTTGCCAGACTCTGGGGTTTGTGCGCCCATCTCACATCTATAGGCCGGGGGCCAGCGCTGTCCGAAGACACTTCCGGGTCACGTGGCCAGCGTGACAACGCTGCTCTGGCGAGCCAGAGCCGCACACGGAACGCCGTTTACCTTCCCGCTGGTAAGCGGTACCTATTTATCTACTTGCCCCCGGGGGTGCTTTCGAACTGCTAGGTGGGCAGGCGCTGGGACCGAGCAGCGGGAGCGCACCCCGCCGCGGGGATTCGAACCGCCGACCTTTCGATCGGCAAGCCCTAGGCGCTGAGGCTTTAGCCCACAGCGCCACCCGCGTCCCCATGTTCCTTTAATAGATGCATAGCATTAATACCAATGCTGCTTTCCTCCCAATTATAGCATAACAAATCTTCCAAATGCCTAGCTACCAAATTGCTATTATGCCCCAGATTTATGAGACGAATGGATACAGGTTGGGGTTAAGAACAGCTGGTAAACATTAACATTCAGAATCACCATGAACAGTAATATTCAGAATTGTATGAATTTCAATGTCCGTACATAAGCTTCTGCAGAACTATGTGAGGACATGCAGAGGATAGATAAGAGATATGAAATGCTAGAATATGACTTAATATGGCCATCTTCCATGTCCTTTAATTTAGTGCCAAACAAGGCATAATGTTACAGATGCATAGAAATTTGCAAAACAGGACCAAAAAAAACCCCCAACCAAACAAAGGTTTTTTTCCTTTATTTTTTACTAGAAAAAAATCTAAGTGAATCGCTCAAGGTGATTCACAGATGGTAAAAGCACTCCAATAAAACAGAATTAAAAACCTATACGACGGTAACGGAAAGCAGCAGTACAATCTCATTCAGGAGAAGAGAGTAACTAAAAGCCAAGGCCCCAGCAATAAAGCATGGGAGGGAATCAAATAAAAGGTTACAAGGTGCAAAATTTAGACTAAAAGCTAAAGCAAAGCTGCGCTGGGAAGGTTTTCACAATATAAACTGTAAAGTAAACTTTCTTGGTAAGGATAACTAACAGCTGTGTTACCAGTCTAGGGATGGGGGTGAAATACATTTCCATTTGCAGTTAAAGGGGGGTGTACTTTCCCAAACAACACCTGAACTGAAACACAGCCATTCTTTGAAATTTTACAATGCGGTTCTCAGTTCTCAAGGCAAGTAATGTATACAAACACGCATATACTAAAGTTGCATAAAATTTGACAAAGTCTCCCATAATGCTGTCTTTAATATGATGCTAAGATGTGGGCTGGACAATACTACTGTTGGGTGTATCAACAGCTGATTGACCATCTGTACCCAACGATGGTTCATTAATTGCTCTGTGTCAAGCCAGAGTGGGGTGTCACAGGGCTCTGTTCTACATCCTGTGCTGTTCAACATTTTCATATATGACTTCTCGTATCCAGGGAAGGGGTGTGAGCTTGCAGACCCAGAAAATGGATCGTAGGATCATGCTGCATAACTCAATGAAAATGTCGACCCAGTGTGTGGCTGCTGTGAAAAAAAGAAGTGAATTTCACGTGAACAGCAGTTATTAAGAATTAGATTGACTGGGAAACTGCCAATATGGTTGTGCCTTTCTACAAATCTATGGTGCAACCACACAGGGAATACCGTGTACAGTTCTGGCTATCACATCTCAAAAAGTGCATTGTAATGGTTGGAAAAGGTGCGACAAAAGAGCAGCCAAAATGATTGTGGGGCTAGAGCAACTCCTTCATGAAGAACGGTCATGCCATCTGGAGGTTTTTTAATTTAGAGAAAAGGTGACAAATCTTTATAGCATTTTGTCTGGTATAGAGAAAGTGATTAGAAACAGGTTTTTATCCCCCTCTGATACCAGAACCCAGAGTTATTCCATATAGCTAATATGTTGGGAAGATCTAAGATAAAAGTGTGTCCTCCTTGGTAAGAGTGTATGATTGAATTATGGAATTCACTATCACAACATAGCTACCAACCTGGACATCTTTAAAAATGAGTTAGATAAATAAAGGCTATCAGTAGCAACTTGTCAAGATGGCTCTGTGCTATCCCCATGAAAAGAGGCAGCATGCTTCTGGGTACCAGTTGCTGGACCTCTGTTTAGCCATTGGTCTACCAGGATGCTGGAGTAGATAGGCCTTTGATCTGTTCCAGCAGGGGTCTTCTAAGGTTCTTAACTCCTGCTTCAGCTGCATATTCAAAGATACTACAAGCTGCATGCTGGCAACCATACTCCATAGCAATCTGAAGGAGGAAAACATCTTTACCTTTTAGGCAGTAGTATTCTCATCACCGGTGATCTAAGATTCCTAGTTCAACAATTCATCAGAAATGGATATCCTTTTGAAAGCGAGCAAATGAGACCTAAAGAATCAATGGATGCTATAGTTAGCAGCATCTTAGAGAATACTAAGAACTTGCAAGGACGTAGGAAAGCCATTTTATAGTGCATTCCCAGCTCAAGCTCCCATCTCTGCAGCAATTGTATGAATGGGACTAGATGCAAAGTAAGACCAGCAGAAGACTGGAGCTAGACAACGTATGGTGCATACACACCATAAATTTAAAGCACTTCCAAAGCTAGGCTTCAGAATCTTATGAAGTAATTTCAACGTTAAGCCTGCTGTATAATAGAGCTCATGCTTTTGCACAAGCTTCATTTACTGAACGAAAGCTGCTCTTGAGTAATTCCTCTTTATTTCAAAGGGGTTTGTCCGCAACATTTCCTAGATGCGTTCGACAGCTGGTTTCCAAAGTTCTCTTTTCTGTCAACATGCATTGGAAGAAGGTTTTGCTCGCTCAAGCTGGTCCCTTCCTCTCTCTGGGGCTGTTAAAGCTTTGCCAGTGGCCATGAGCGAGACCACAGAGTCATTTGGAATGATTGTGAGTGAATACCCAGTTGGCAATTATGCCTAATGCATCTCCTTTTCTGTAGTTCATAGCAGAAAAATCTCTCAAATAAAAAAATTCTTATGCAGGCAAGGTGCGAAAAGCACAAGGCTTAATAAAGTAGATGAAACATTTATGAAGGAAGAAAATTCCCTCATGCCGGCCCGAGGAACGTTTCTCTTTGCATATGGGGCATGATGAATATATTTCATTTCAAAAATAAGAAAATTACTATTAATTGAGCAAGCATTACTGTAAAAGAGATGTGAATTATGAGAGCAAATTGTCAAAATGCAAGAAGCCCGGAGCTCATAGGGGCTCTCTTACTGAAAAGCAAAAGCCCTTTTGAAACAAACTCAGGAAGAAACCTGTCCTTCCATATGAAAATCCACAGAGATTCTGGCTCACTGTCTCTTCTCCAGCAGCTTTCCAGCACTCAGTCCTAAGCATGTCTATCCAGCAGTGCCATTAAGCTCAATGGGGCATGCGCCCGGAGAAGTGTGCACAGTCTGTGCCCCCCTTCCAGTGTTGCTGAACCTTGGCTGCCATCACCTCTGAGCTATAATCCATTGACATCTGGAAAGCCACTCCCGACCTAAGGAGGGGGGGTTGCGGGCTCACGCCCCCATCTACACTCTTGCGGGGCTGTCGCCAGCCCCGCGGGACTCAGGGATTCCCCCATTAATATTCATCCCCTACAGCGCCAGCCAATCAGCTGGCAGCAGGGGCAGGCTTACAAAGGGGCACTTAAGGTCGGGGCAGCCCTGGCTCGCCCCTTTTCGCTCCTGCAGCAGCTGCGGTTTCCCACCCACCCGCCCTTTAGGTATGCATTCGGACTTTGCTATGGGCTTCGGCTGGTCGCCGCAAGGATCCTGGTAGGAGTTTTTCCATTTGGCTAATTGGCTGTATTTTAAAAGCTACCTGTTTTTTTCGCCTAACTCGTAGCAAAACGTCACAACTCCTTGGTTTTGGCGGTTAGGCATTGGCAGGGGTATTGTTATGCAAATGAGGTCCCCCAAATCTTGAAGGGTAGTTCCTTAAAGGACTCCGGGGGGGGCGTCGCCTCGTTCAAAACCTATGGAGGCTAGGGCCTAAAACGCGCTCCCGAGCGGTAACCCCTTGGGGAGCGCCTAGGGATGTGCATCTCGGGGGCTCCCCCTGTTGGTGCTTAACCCTTTCCGGTTAGACCGGATAGTCTGTTAGGGCCAATGCCTAAAGCCAATACCGCTCTTACCTGTAATCAATAAAGTTGTGGCCATTTTTCGCCCATTAACCTAAATTCTGGTGTCCTGTGTCTTTATTTACTCCATCTGTGGGAGGGGGCGGGAATTGCCATGCAAAGGCACAAGGTATTCAGCAGGGGTGCACAGGGCTGCAACTTTAGGAAGCAATCCAAAATCCTCTATCACCAGACTGGCAGGGCTTGATGAACTGCAAAACCACCAATAAATCCACAGCTCTTTCACACACAGCAGGCAGCGTGGGAAGGGAGGGGAGGCAGATCACTGCACCCAGACCCTCCAAGTGTCCCTATTTTCCAAGGACAGTCCTGGATTAACAGAAGCCATCCCAGTTTCTGATCTGATCCCAGAATGTCCCACTTTTCCTTAGGACATCCCTATTTTCACTGGAGGGTATGCAGTTATGCAACTCCTGAGACAAGGGGATAAGTAACTATACAACCTTTAGAACACATCTGTAGGCAGACCTGTATAGGGAAGTTTTTAAAAATGTAATGTTTTATTATGTTTTTATATATGTTGCAAGCCACCCAGAGAGGCTGGAGCAACACAGTCAGATGGGTGGTGTATACTTATTATTATTATTATTATTATTATCATTATCATCATTATCATTATCATTATCATTATTATTATTATTAAATAGGATATCTCTATTTCCATTGGAGAAATAAGGGAAGGTATGTTACAGCAGCCTGAAGCATGTAATAGCAAAATTTTCCATTGTACATTGTTGTGAGTTTGGGTGGAGGGGCTGTATGCCTGAGTGCCTTCTAATTCCTGGATTCAACAAGGATTCAATTGCTGGAATAGCCAGTCAAGTTCTTGAAAATTGCCTAAGTATGGCTCATTAAGGTAACAAAGGAAGTGGCTTTGTGCCAGAGGGCCAATGGTTGGGCCCCGCTTCCTCAAGTGTCTGGTAGTTAGAAAGACAAAAACCAGAGTTGCAGTGTGTGAGCTAGGAGCTAGGAGCGAGCTGGGCAGCTGAGAGACAGCGCCATGCTTGATTTCTGCTGGAATCCAAGGATGCAGCTATTGGAGAAGTAAAAAACCCCTAGGGTGTTGATGCTGTGAGCCCCTCCATTGTAGGCTCAGGTTGTATATATGAGCAAATAAATAAAATATCATAAAGACACCACAGTCTCCACTGTCCCTCATTCTGAGGAAATAAAACCCAGTGTGGTGTAGTGGTTAAGAGCGGTAGTCACGCAATCTGGGAAACCGGGTTCGCGTCTCCGCTCCTCCACATGCAGCTGCTGGGTGACCTTGGGCCAGTCACACTTCTCTGAAGTCTCTCAGCCCCACTCACCTCACAGAGTGTTTGTTGTGGGGGAGGAAGGGAAAGGAGAATGTTAGCCGCTTTGAGACTCCTTAAAGGGAGTGAAAGGCGGGATATCAAATCCAAACTCTTCTTCTTCTTCTTCTTCTTCTTCTTCTTCTTCTTCTTCTTCGGTAAGTGCCTGGAACCCCTGGAATCAGACATGCCACCTTGCCCCTGCAACAGCTGGTACCCAGGGCTTGTGTGCATGTGTGGAGTCAGCGCGCCCGTGAGGATACATCGTGGGGGCATGCCGCAAGGGAAATCGGGGGGGCAGCCCCTTCATTTAGAAATTTGTGGGTGCTAGGGCACCCAGGGCCCTGCATAGTTGGCCCCCATGCCTAGAATCTCGCAGTCAGAGATAGGAGTGGTTATATTAAGGTTATAATCCTACGTGCAACTATCTGAAAGCAAGTCCAGGTTAACCCAACAGGACACGCTTCAGAATCATAGATCCTAAAATGAATACAAAATCCTTCTCATAGCCACCATCACTTTGGAGTATAGAAATTTTCATTATTTGATTGTACACAACCAAAGGTAATTACTGATAATACGTCCTCATTTCTTTAGCAATTTTCTGCATTCAAAATGATTTATAACTCTCTTCTCATTTATGCCTGTGAAATTGATGATTAAAGTAAAATGGTTAATGAAATTCAGAGTGACAATTTTGCCATGAACAACATTGCACAGAAGCAGTGTTTACATAGTGCTAACCCATGGTATTTACTGATTATAGATTCATGGCTCTGTAAACATGTGTCACACCCTTATGAATTAACAGAGTTCACTGAACTTTGTAGGACATGATAATGCATAATGATTTGGCCTTTGTCTTACCCACCATTAGTTATTCTGCTAACGTATATATTAAAATTAAACTAATTCTGAAGTAAATATACCATTAAACTAAAGCAATTAAGGTGATTCTAGTCAACCTTCTGCACTTTCTCATTAAAAAAAATAAAATCCTATCACTAAAGTTATAAGCGTGTTATTTCAACTCAGAGATGAAAGCAATTTGTGGTTTTCCTAACTGTTCCCACTCATGAATCTTTTTTAATACAAATCTGATTCAGAACCTACCAGCACTGAATAGAAAAAGGTGTATAAGTATACTCTAACTGTGTATAACACAAACTTTAAAACACCACAGCATTGAATCCAAATGGCTTAGCTGTCAGTTCAGATGCTAGGGAAGCCTTATATTGCTGTAATGGTCTAAAAGCAGAACAATTCACCAATACAAGCTACACTGACATGAAAAATGCAGAATCCATTCAGAGAACTGTTTTTTGTTTTTTTCAGGCACCACATATTTGCCAAAATACTGTAAGTATTAAGGTTTTTTAATTAAAAATGAAGAAGTCATCTGAACATAATTTCACAGCCTATTTCATTGTATTATTTGTTTTATTAATGTATTTAAATATATGTATTCTGGGTAGAATACTGGACTTTGGAAATCTAGGTTCAAAATTTAAATTCACCTATGGAGCTCAGTGGAAAAAAATATGAATCTCACTGAATTTCCTAGAAAAAAGGCACGCAAATATGGTAAATATAAAAAAAAATATCAATTCAGGAGAGTTTCTTCAAGGATCCAAGAAGATGGAGAGAAGTGTTCACGGCAAGGTAAGCATTTATTAAAATGACTTTACAGTAAAGTTTGCCTGAACAAGTTTAGCTTGCAGAGACTTCTAGAAAAACAAGGAGTGGGCTGCTAAACATTACAGAAGGATGTTTTAAGCAAGATACACTTATCTATATTATTATATATTTTACAATGATGCTGTAAAAGATTAGGCATATGCCACAAGCAATCTTATCTTTTTCCCCCTGAGGGAAAAAAAGTATCATAAAAGCATCTTGATAAGCTTTGTGTCCATCAGAGGAAACAAATATACAACTATTATTTTCTAGCTTATGCTTTCATAATTAGTGGTAGCTATATTAAATCAAGAAGGAAAGAAACACTTTCATACTTCTTTTTCTCTGACATGGCATGGGCTTGTCTTTCTTTGCAGGAAGACTCCTCAAAACTCTGAAGTAAGTTAGGAGACGAGATCAAACAGGCAGACAGGAATGGAGTGATCCTGAACTTGTAACTCTGTAGCTACATTAGAGAGAGACTTGGGGCTGTTTCAAACAATTACATAAAATCAACATTATTAGCAACAACATAATTACCAGTACAATATTCCTATTATTTCTGTCAAGTGAACACACTTATAGCATAAAATCCAGGACAATCAACAAGACCATGAAATATGCAACACATGAATGATTTAGTATTTAAATTGCCGTAAGAGAAAAAAAGAAGAGAGACTCTAAATGTAAATTCTGGATGAATCACATAGATGTGAGGAAAAACAAATCATTTATTTTCTGACTGGAGAATGTAATTTGCTTTCAGAGTACTGTGCTGGGTGTCTTATTTTACATTCTATTTTACAAACCACTGAAGGATTAATTGGTATGTCTCTCAATGCCCTGTCTCCTAGAGGTGTAAGTTCCAGTGTTAAAAACCACAGTAATCTCCAATTTCCCCTTCTATGCTGTGTTCTTTTAGAAATATAGACAAGGTAGTCAAAATTAGCCACTGGAGCATATTAAACAATGAACCACCATAATTAGATCACAAATGAAAAACCTCATTCCTCATAAAGCTCAAATGAGGGGAAAGTGTGAATGGTGTGACTCAGATGCTTTCATTGCCAAAATTAATTCTATTAAATCATTTACTCATTTTGAAAAAAAGCAATAAAAGTTAAATTGGAAGAGCTGTGACCTTTTGTGATTGTAATTTTTAAAGTTTCCTTTTTGTTCTAACTAGGGCAGGCACGGAATTCAACATCTTGGGCCCGATTCAGATGAAACCTTGGGCCCGATTCAAAGTTTTCTCTGATCAATAGTGATCCATTTGTAGACACAGGAGATTGTGCATTGATTGTCCTTATTTTCCTCCCTTCCTGAATGCATGAGGGCAATTCAAATCAAGAAGGAACAATCTGGGACATAGCACAATCTGAAAAACATTTTATTCATTTGTTTGTTTCTTTATTAAATTTATATACTGCCCTAGGGCAGCAAACAAGTGACAAAACAATAAAAACAATTCCAGTGAAGATGCAGACTGGGAAAGATCTCTACTTAAAAGACTGGCTGAAAGAGGAAAATATTTACTGCAAAGACAGCAAATATGGTGCCAAATATTTAATGGAAGGAATTCCAAATGGTAGGTGCCATGAACAGACATCCTGATAAGATAGCATCTGCAGGAGGCTCTCACCTACAGAGTGCAGAGATCAGTTGCATATATAAGGGCTGAGGCAATCTTTTGTGTAAACAACAGGACAAGTTGCACCCTTTCCACTAGTACATGTGAGGATTTCCCTCCATTTCTCCTGCTGGGAAGATAATCAAAGTGCTGCCAGATCTGATCACTTGTCCGGGGATTGAGAAGATTGAACCCAGGCAATTTTTGTTCTCTTACAACCATCAGAAACTGAATCGAAAGTGCCATCATTTGTTCAGCAAAGGGAGCATTTCTGGATAAGAGCCATTATGCTTTTACAGGCATGACAATGAGATGTCAGAAAGCTTGCTGACAGAGAATGTTTGGTATGACCAGTTTCAGGGCTTGTTGTGGGAAGTGTTGCTTGGTACATGAAGGCAGAGAAAGATTAAAGGACTGAAGACTGGAATTTTTCCTGAGCTGGCTTTCAGAAAGAAAATAGTTTTTGGGGTTTTTTTTAAAAAAAATGAAATCTGAAGGTCAACTCTGACTGGTATATATAGGGTATATTTAGGTTGCCAATTCCAAATAATGATGATACAGGGGGTCTGGCCAAATAAAATCATGTTGCTCCACAGAGTGAATCTGTTGACTGTTGTCCTCACTGACTGAAAATTGGCCATCAAAATCTGGTCAGATGAAGAAAAAGGTTGGGGCAATAGACTGAAGCCTTTATTGACTAAGCAAACAACTCCTGTTACATTTTAGTGAGATGCATTGGAGGGTATAAAGGTTGCAGACAAAAATCATTGAGTACAGACAAAAGCAAAAAAAGATTAATGAGCTGCCAGCTCTAACAGTGTATCTCCGTAATGACCCCATAGGTGCACCAGTTGATGCAAAGCAGTGTAATTTTGGAGGATGGACTTCTCATTTATCACACATGACTAAATAAGGAGATTCATTCTAATTAGAATACAATACAGGTCATCTAATGGCAGAATGATACCTGACAGGAAATGCAAGACTGACAGCAAATCTTCCTTCTCCCACTAAGAAATTTGTAATACAACTTTTCCCTCCTGTCCTGATGTTATTACAGTGAAGGTTCTATCTGCTTAAGTCAACCTCAGAGTAGATCTACAGAAATTAAATGATATGTCCATTGATTCAGGGAGTGTACCCTAAAGATGATCTAGCCAGATACAACGCTAAGAGAAGATATGATAGCCATCTTCAAATATCTAATGGAAGATGGAACAAGCTTGTTTTTTCCTGCTCTGGAGGATAGGACCCATACTAATTGATTCAAGTAACAAGAAAGGAGATTCCAACTAAACATCAGTAAGAACTTTCTGACAGAAAGCTGTTTGACAGTGGAAGACTCCCATGAGAGGTGATGGACTCTCCTTCCTTGGATGTTTGCAAGCAGAGGTTGGATGGCCATCTGCCATGGATGGATGGACTATTTAATTATTAGGGAACCTTCTAACTCTACAATTCTATGATTACATGTTTTAAAACTGAATTGATCAAATTCACACTATGTGAACCGAAGCACTTATTTGAACTTATCCAAATTTCGTGATGCAGTTCTTCAACCAGTATGACATAACCATACTAGTTAGTAGCACAGTTATCCACAATAAAATATGCAATTCTATCTTTCAGAAGTCCACTTGCTGTCATTCTCTCTCTGTGTTTGACTCTTGTGAATCAAAATACAACTATCTTTGGAATTTAACTTACACAAATACTGTATTTACAAAAAATGCATTATAGTGGGGGGGAAGGCTTGTAAAAATGTGTGTATTACTCAAGACAGCATACAAATTTTTTTTGTTTTGTTTTTGAAGTTCTCGTTTTTATATGTAAGCCATCTTGAGTACTGCTGGGAGGAAATGTGTGGTATGTATGTATGTATGTATGTATGTATGAATAACTTATTATGAGTTCACACTAAAAAGCCAATGAATTTTCATAAGGATTTTCTCAATTGCTATAGAAATGTGGGGAAACTGAATTTACAATTAGAAAAAATGAGAAAGTAAAAGAAGCAAAACTGACAGATTGTTCACTCGCTAGCTGCCAGCATTGTGACACTATTTGACACGATTCTACACTTCTTTTAAGAGCTTGGTGTATGTGTTTGAGCCGGACTCTCATTCTGCCCCTCAAGTTCACAAATAAAGAAGAATATTATGAAAGCAAAAGAATAGCAACATGAGCTAGTCATGCAAAACATTTTTTCATAATTTCTGTTATTAAAATCTTTACCTCCCGGTACTAAAGCAGGAGGCAATATTGGAAGGATTAATGGATTTTTACTGCATTTCGAAGTAATAGGTCTGTAATGAAAATAATACTAGAACATTAACATGGTAGAATTCATAATCTAACATTATTGCTGCAAACCTGCAAAAATAGCAGATAACAATTAGCTGCTAGCATTTGGAGCATGACAGCAAAAAACAGACAAAATGAAAAAAGTATGGGGAACAAAATGGAAGTGCTCTGGCAACAATTTCATTTCCTTGATCGGTTATGTCAGGGAACTGACATCAGAGGAAAGGGAGTTGGTAGGGCTCCCAGAGACTGGGAGAGAGTCAGCAGCCAAAGCAGGGACCAGCAGGGGGAGCGAGGGGTCTCTGGAGGAGGATCTCAGTAATGCTGAGAGAGACGCAGCAGCCCAGGCAGGAAACAGCAGGGGAGAGAAAGGGGTGAGAGACACGTCCAGCGAAAATAGCGGGGAGGTGTCAGAAGCAACTGTAGGGAGACCCATTCTTCGCCGGAAGCTGCCACGTCGTGAGTCCAGGAGACGCGTTTCCGTTAAGGAGCTTCTTTGCTGGAAACGTTTCCGCAGGCAGCCACTGTCAGACTCTACTAGTGACTAGAGCAGACGTGTCTGAGGAGCTCTGTCACACACAGAGGTTTGTGGAGCCGCACAAACTCTGAGGGGGCACAATTTTAAGCACAAGCAGCTAATCATCCCCTGACAGCAGTCTGACAGTGCCTGTACGCTGCCTGTGCAGGAGAAAGCATCATGAGCAACCCAGCCGGAACCGGAGAGGCAGGGGTTGGAGCTGGTCCAAGCTTGGAAGAAAGGTATCAAGCTCTGGAGGTCCAACTTGCGCTGCAGACGGCGAGGCTCGAGGAGAGAAGGGCTCAGGATGCAGACAAAAAGGGGAGAACCACTCAGTTCCCCAGAAAGGTACCAGGATTGGTGCAGAAGTTTGGGGGGGACCCCAAGGATTACCATGCCTTTAGGACAGAGATGCAATATGCCCTTAATGTGCAGTTTGATGAGTTCCCTGATGAGGAATCGCGAGTTGCTTTCGTAATTGGGCATCTTGAGAAGGGGGCGCGAGACTGGGTTCGACCCCTGATGGCAACGCACAATGATATCCTAAAGGACACTATGAAGTTCTTTCGTGCAATGGATATCATGTTTTCCAGCGATATTGAGGAAGGGGTGGTGCGCAGACAGCTAATGGCTTGCAAGCAGGGAAGCAGATCTGTCCGTGAGTACTGGACTGAATTTACCATGCTGATTCACAGATTGGGGTGGGATTTATCGGCGGCACCCATTCAGATGCTATTTGAAGAAGGTCTTTCTTCGGCTGTGGAAGACGAGCTGTCCCGGAGCCCCAGGGCGGTGTCTATGGATCAGCTGACCAAATCTGCGCTGACCATTGGAGCGCGCCAGGAGGCAAGAGCCTTGGAGAGGCGGGAAGGGAGAGGGGAACGTTGGAAGGAGTTCCGCATTCCAGACATTCCTGAGCCAGCTTTCCCGCCGGCAGAGCCGATGGAAATCGGAACAGCCCGCGCGCGCGCGCAGTTTCAAAGCCCAGTGAGGGGGCTAAGAAGGAGGGAAAAGGAGCCCGGAAATGCTATCTCTGCCAACAGCCAGGCCACTTTGCCAGAGTCTGCCCCCAGAGGAAGGAATGGCAAGGGATGGTGGGAGCTGTTGAGGGGGGAGAGCAGGGAGAAACGGAGCATGTAAAAGCCAACGCCTGGTTGCCACCGTCAGGGCACTGCAGCCAGGCCAAAGAGCAGTGAAAGTGCCCGTGCCAGAAGCTCCTCGACCTGCTCTAGTGATTGAAGTGTCGCTAGAGCTGCAAAATGGACACCCCCTAAAAATAAAGGCGCTGTTGGACTCAGGCAGCTCCTGCAATTTTATGAGCAAGGAGTTTGCTGCTGAACACCAGATACAGACTATCCCTTTAAGCAACCCCCTGCAGGTGACCACGATCGATGGCAGGGAACTGTTGGGAGGAGGAGTCAGCTTGCAGACCGTCCCAATGATAATGAGGGTGGCAAGGCACACAGAACTGATAGCGTTTAATGTGGCCACCTTGGGAGGCGCTCCCATTATTTTGGGAATGAGCTGGCTAGCCCTACATGATCCGCTGGTGGGCTGGCATCAAAGAGTGGTTTCCTTCGGTTCAGCACATTGCTTAGAACACTGCAGGGGGGAAAAGGGGTCAGCAGGGGCCCAAGCCACCCTGGCAGGGACTGAAGTAATGGAGAAGGGGAAGGTGCCACCACAGTATGCTGATCTCAGCGACGTGTTCAGCGAGAAGGAAGCTGACCAACTACCCCCGCATAGGCCCTTTGATTGCCAGATCAATTTACTCCCTGGAGCACAGCTTCCTGTAGGCAAGTTGTATGCCATGTCAGACAGGGAAATGCAGCAGTTGCGAGAGTTCATTGACAAGAACCTGAAGAGAGGCTTCATCAGAGAGTCCAAGGCAGCGGGGGGTAGCCCAGTGTTTTTTGTGGATAAAAAGCACACGGACAAGCCGAGACTTGTATGTGATTTCCGGCAGTTAAATGCAGTGACAGAGCCGGCGGCTTTTCCTATGCCCAGGATTGATGATATTTTGACCAGGGTGCGGAAAGGAAAGATTTTTACAAAGCTGGACCTAAGGGGGGCGTACAACCTGATACGTATAAGGAAAGGGGATGAATGGAAGACCACCATGTTCACCCCTTTGGGGGCATTTGAATACCTCGTTATGCCTTTTGGATTACAAACAGGCTCCGCGTGTTTTCAAGCCTTCATGAACCACGTACTGGGGCCTTTGCTCTACAAGAATTGCGTGGCCTTCTTAGATGACGTGTTGGTGTATTCGGAGAATGAGGAGCAACATGTGAGAGACGTCAGAGAAGTGTTGAGCAGGCTGCAAGCCAACAGGCTGTGGGTGAAACTGGAGAAGTGTCAGTTTCATACCAAGGAGGTGGAATTCCTGGGGTACCGCTTGTCAGACAAGGGGTTGGCCATGGACCCCGGCAAGGTTCAAGCAGTGCTGGAATGGAAAACACCCAAAACCAAGAAGGATGTGCAGAGGTTCCTAGGGTTTGGAAACTTTTATCGTAAGTTCATCCGAAACTTCGCCCACCTGACGGCGCCCATCACGGACTGTCTCAGCAGTAAAAAGAAGTTTGTTTGGACGGGGGAGGCGGAGCGAGTGTTTGAGGAACTGAAAAGGGCCTTCGCCTCTGATGAACAACTTCTGCATGTGGATTTACAAAAAAAGCTGAGGGTCGAAACAGACGCTTCTGACAGAGCCATAGGGGCGGTGCTTCTTCTGCAGCCGGGGAAGGAGGAGTCAGAGTGGCGACCGTGTGCCTTCTTTTCGCGAAAGCTGAACAAATCCGAGAGGAACTACACGGTGTACGACCGGGAACTTCTTGCGATTCATGAGGCTTTCCGGAGATGGAGGCACCTGCTAATTGGTGCACAACATAAGGTGCAAGTGTGCACGGACCATAAGAATCTAGAGTATTGGAGAACTGCGCGAGTGCTCAACCAACGGCAGTTGAGATGGGCCCAGGAGTTCTCCAAATTTAACTTTGAGATTTGTTACGTGCCAGGCCCAGAGAACATTAGGGCGGACGCTCTCTCACGCAAACCTGAATATTTGGAGGGGGAGGGAGCACCCGAAGAAAGACATGTCATTCCAGAGGACCGCTGGGTGTGTGGGGCGGCATTGGTGGGGCAAAGGGAACTGGTAGAGGGAACGGTGCAGGATGAATACGCCCAGGACAAACTCAGGGGTCTCAGGAGGGAGGGAGACAAACCCGGGGGTTTTGAGGAGAGAAACGGGGCGTTGTACTACAAGGGAGCGTTATATATACCTGAAGGGGAATTGAGGGAAAAGGTACTCAAGCAACTGCACGATAGCCCCACAGCAGGGCATTTTGGGCAACACAAAACCATGTGGCTGGTTACCAGGGAATTCTGGTGGCCCAAGGTCAGGGAAGATGTGCGGGAGTATGTGAGAGGGTGTGACCAATGCCAACGAGCCAAGGGGGAGAGGCGGGCACCGGCAGGTTTATTAGAACCACTACCCACGCCGGAAAGGCCATGGGAGGCAGTGGCAATAGATTTCATGACTGATCTGCCAAGGTCCAGAGGGAAAACAGCCATCATGGTTGTGGTAGACCTGTTAACCAAGATGGCCCACTTTATAGCCTGCTCACATGCGGTCACAGCGGAAGAAACCGCTAAATTGTTTGTGGAAAATGTGTTTAGGCTGCATGGCGCCCCCTTGAGGGTGGTTTCTGACCGAGGGAAACAATTTACTTCCAGGTTCTGGAGGAAGCTCATGAGCTTATTGCATGTAGAGGTGAATTTCTCAACTGCCCGTCATCCAGAAACCAACGGGCAGGCGGAAAGAGCTAATGGTGTCCTCCAGCAATATTTGAGGTGTTATGTGAATGACAGAGAGAATGATTGGGTGGAGAAGCTGGCGTTGGCAGAATTTGCCTACAACAATGCAGAGAACGTGTCCACGGGGATGAGCCCCTTTTTGGCTAATCACGGGTGTCATCCCCGAGCCTTCCCAGGGGGGGGAGGGGAGAACTGGAGTGTTCCAGCTGCAGAACAGTTCGTTGAAGAAATGGAAGCGATCCATCGCCAGCTCCAACTTAATTTAAACAGGGCGAAGGAGGAATATAAGAGGCAGGCAGACAAAACCAGAAGGGAAGGGGAAAGCATTAGGGTGGGGGACCAGGTGTGGCTGTCCACCCAAGGGTTACCATTCAAAGGGGGTTGTAAGAAGTTAAGACCCAAAAGGCTGGGCCCATTTGAAGTCACGCAGCAGGTCAACCCAGTGGCTTTCAGACTCCGGTTACCGAACCACATGAAGCTGCACCCAGTGTTCCACAGGTCGTTGCTGTCACCGTATAAAGGGGACAGAGAAGGGAGGGTCAATAGGGGACCAGCTATGGAGGAAAAAGAACACAGCTACCATGTAGCGGAGATTCTCGATTCCAGGTGGAAGGGAGATCAAGTAGAGTATTTGGTAATGTGGGAAGGGGAGCCGGAGTCGGAAAACACCTGGGTCATGGCAGAGGATGTAGATGATGAGGTTTTGATAGAAACTTTTCATCAGAGATTCCCTCGTAAACCTCAGCCAGTGGCGAGGTTCCGGAGGGAATACTTCGCCACCACCGACGAAGAAGAAGAGTTGGAGGGGTTCTCTGATTCCGAGGCGGAGGAGGATTCAGCGAGCCGGAACGAAAACCGATGGAGGGAAATGTTCGAGACGTCTGAAGATGAAGAGGATTCTTTTCGGGGTTTCAGCTCCTCACCGCCCAGAGGAGAGAGTAGGGGCGGGGGGGAAGGGGGCCCTGGAGGGGAGGTGGATGTCAGGGAACTGACATCAGAGGAAAGGGAGTTGGTAGGGCTCCCAGAGACTGGGAGAGAGTCAGCAGCCAAAGCAGGGACCAGCAGGGGGAGCGAGGGGTCTCTGGAGGAGGATCTCAGTAATGCTGAGAGAGACGCAGCAGCCCAGGCAGGAAACAGCAGGGGAGAGAAAGGGGTGAGAGACACGTCCAGCGAAAATAGCGGGGAGGTATCAGAAGCAACTGTAGGGAGACCCATTCTTCGCCGGAAGCTGCCACGTCGTGAGTCCAGGAGACGCGTTTCCGTTAAGGAACTTCTTTGCTGGAAACGTTTCCGCAGGCAGCCACTGTCAGACTCTACTAGTGACTAGAGCAGACATGTCTGAGGAGCTCTGTCACACACAGAGGTTTGTGGAGCCGCACAAACTCTGAGGGGGCACAATTTTAAGCACAAGCAGCTAATCATCCCCTGACAGGTTAGTATGGTGGTCAAAATTACCTCAGACCCTAATTTAACAGACAAGCCAAATTTCCTCAAACCTTAGTTAACAGTGATTTATGTGAGGCTGCTGTTAACAAATGATCATTTGAATCATACACATTAAATGACTTATTCTAATTCACACAGAGAAAAGGGGAAATATATGCCTATATTCTATTCATCTATTTTCTAGTGAGAGATTATCTGATGATGTAACATGACATCATGTCATATAATGAAACTTCCTCATGATACCAACCATTTAGAATGCCATATTTCAGCACATTTCATGTGGTCCTTATGCCACAAAACATGCATTTTCAACTTGTGGACATGGAAAGTGTCATGTTCTTCACTTCTTCCACAGTTCAACTCTTCCATGCTATTTGGTATTGACACGATAAGTGATAGCCTGAAGAGATTTTGACAGAGAACCCCCTGAAGGGATGTGCTGAACATAACACACCTCAGCACCTCTCCCACTATTGATGGCTATTGTCACTAGGCTACAGGCAACATGAATCTCAGTTAATCGGGTTAGGAATGACTGTAAACAAAAGAAGCCATGGAAAATATATCTATGTTATGGAAGTCGGCACAGGATTCTTGTGCGACAAATGCAGTGCCTAGTTGGGAAAGAAAACTAAATCCACTTTAAAAAAAAGATATATGTATCACTACATACATATTTATTGTTATTTAACCCTGCAGAGTTAAGTAAAGAATCGCTTTATAAAAGACTGTCCATAAGAAATTAGATACTTTAGACAGGAGCACTTTTAGGCACTTAAAAGACTCAAAGCACAGGCCCATGTCACAAATTTGCACAAAGTTTATACATGCTCATGTGTGTATAGGCTGCTGAGCAAATTAAAATGGATCATAGAATTATAGAACTGTAGAGTTAGAAGGGATCCCAAGGGTCATCTAGTCTAGGAATCTCAACTAAAGCATCCATGACAGATGGCCACCCAACCTCTGCTTACCGGCTGCCATATAAGCAAGGTTTTAAAGATTAAAATTTAAAATAAGAGGCAATGTGGGACAGGAAATCTGTAGCCCTGGGCAAGAGGCCCAGGCCTTATCCATCATTTCCTCCCAGGGCAACCCCCTAGCAATGCACCTGTAGTATAATAAAAGGGAAAGAGTAGATATTTTAATTGAGTCCGATATACAAATTTAGATTTTCTCATACAGAACCAGGACATACTGTACACCATAAAAAGGAGACCAACCCTGCAACACTACATGCTTACTAAGAAGTAAATTGCTCAGAGGTATATAAATTTTGTGAATATTAATAAATAAACGTCCAATGAGATTTACGCCCAGGTAAGCGTACATAGGATTGCAGCCTAAAGTTTTTTAGAGTGATGATAGCCACGTAGCCTTCATTTATTTATTTTAAAATATCCATATGCCATTTTTCTTGACAAAGTTTGTTGAAGTTTCCTTACAACAATAAGAAAATAAAAACAGAATATCAAGAACAAAGTTATATTCGAGCCTGCAACCAACAGCTGTACTGGGAGGAAGTTCTAAAGCATGGAGCCACCACAGAAAATGTCTTCTCTCTCTCCAACTCCCACCTCTCAGACTTAGGAGATGGATGACCAAAAGGGCTTCAGGCAGGATGGCACAGGTGCACGTGACCCATCAGCTGGTTCAGCTCCAAATCATCCGTCCAGTAATATTTTTTTCTAAAAGTCTATACAGAACTAATCCTTGACAATTGCTCTGATGACTGACTTTGGAGGCCTTTTCCAAGTTTTGTTTTTGTTTTAATAGCACAATTACTGTGCAGCTACTGAATGTTGTATTAGATCGCAACCAATTTCTTTAAGGTTATTTTTACTCATACTTTCATCATTACATTGTTTAACAGTTTTGGAAACTTTGTCTTTTCTGGTGTGTTCCTGAACAGTATTTTCAGATGCAAATTGGATTGTGGATGGGTGCTTAAATATGTCCCACCTTTCATTCCTAGCAGTACATGATGACACTACTGCTCATGTGCATTTTTGCCAATTCCTCTTTATATATTATTGTTATTCTTATTGTTATTGCATATTTATTTGTACCCCCACCCTTTTCCCTGACAGGAACTTAAGGTGGCTTACAGATAAAATATGAAAGAGCATGACACCTGTCCTTTCATTAAAAGCAGTCAGTTCCCAAAAGCCTTTTGGAATAAGGTCTTCACCTGCCAGCAGGAGGACAAGGAGAGACATCTGACATCTCTAGTATTTTATGACTCATGCAATAGGCTATGCTTCTATTTGAAAGGAACTCCATTAGGTCTTCAGGTGCAGATTCTTCAAAACTACTGAAGCAGCTGTAGAAGTTTCACCCTTTTTTGAAAACCAAGCAAACCTAAAATATAGACCATTTGTGTTCACTATTATTAACCTTGAGTTTAGAGCCCTGTCTTCCAAATATTGCAGCTGTAGAGTGCTGAGTCTCGTTTTCAAGCTCTTAATTTGACTTTCGGACAAAACTGAGTTTTTAATTTTCCGCCTCAATAGTTCATTTGCTGGTACGGAGAAGAGAAATGGGCTTTGAAAACTCACCTTCAATTTCTCAGATGATCAAAGAAGTGTGGCCCCTGCAACAAAATGCACAATGTATTATTTGGGTGTGTGCACATGTATGTGTGTGTTTGAGTTATCCAAGCCTGTAGCTGAAA
This sequence comes from Podarcis vaucheri, assembly GCF_965113315.1. Lineage (NCBI taxonomy): Eukaryota > Metazoa > Chordata > Lepidosauria > Squamata > Lacertidae > Podarcis > Podarcis vaucheri. The sequence continues at coordinate 70,573,446 of NC_138759.1, forward strand.
GGGCTGAAACACAAAAATCAGCATTGCAAGGGGGAGTCCCTGATCTACTTTGGGGCTTCCCTTAGGTGCAACATTTATTTAAGGTTTCGTTTTTACATTTGAAAATGCAGCCAATTTTTATGCAAGTCAACAAAACACGGGACCTCCGTTTGTGATGGATTTGGCTGAGGAGGGTGCATAAAGGAGCAATTTAAGCAAATTGGCCTTTGCTGCAGCCTGAGAATGATAGTGGATTTTTGACTGGGAATCCCAATGGGCCTCAGCTCCTTCTCTGACCTACAATATCAATAATGGATTACAGTGCAGGGTTGCTGTAAACGAATCTCTCTCAGAGTATCCCCCCAATCTGCAATTGGCAGGGAAGTCTTATCCATAAGGGCATATGGGCAACTTGCCTCCCCAAGTCAGGCTACCGCAACAGGCCCTCCCCCCAATATGGCACTTTATCTACTTCTATCTTGAGGTTGCTCTGGCTATCAACCTTCTCCTTAGTTCAGAGTTTCTCAAAATGGTCAATACTGACCCCCTGCTGTTGATGGGACTGTGCAGGGACTGAACAAAGATTTGGAGATTAAGAGGAAGTCAAAAGGGCCTTGGGTAGAAAAGAAATTTATGATTAGTACAAAGTATAGAAATTTATATAGTACAAAGAATTGAATTAAGAACTATGAGTCTTAGAAATAAAGGACATGGGCATTTGCAGAGCATTATCTCCCTTGCCAATGTATTTCATAAAATGATTCCACAATCCTTCTCAGACCATGCTGCTTTCTTTTAAAAAAAGAAAACTGTACATAGGTGCAGTTTCACTTTTTAAACAATTACTTTTTTACAGTTTCAAAAGAATAATTCTAACATCCATGCTTCCCTCCCTCAAAGATATAAAAGCAATCTGCCTTTTCCAAGGAGCTTTTAGGAAAGCTTTGGAGCTAGGCTTCTGAACTGCAATCCCTACCCCCACTCCTTGCTGCTTTACAAGGTTGCTATTTTAAGAAGTTCTCAAAACCATATTTCAAAAAACTATGGGATTCTACAACAGTTGCTTCTGGTGGTGCACCATCAATGATTGACAGGTACAGTAGATTTTCAACTTTTCTGAAGAAGAGTTCCTGATGTGCACACTGTACATTGTTTCCTGCATAGACAGCATCTTGCTGCAAAAAAACAACAACCCAAAACCTTCAGCAGAGAGCTTCACAAAGTTTTGAAAGTGCATATCAAATCAATCAACAAGATGTTTCTATATTTTTAGCTGTTCCTATATTATCTGTAAGCCACAGTGAGTGCCTAACGGAGGAAAAGGCAGAGTATAAATAAATATATAACATATATAACAATATATAGATTGAGAAACTAATTTCATTACAAAAATAAAAACTCATTGCACATTGATTCTGCATTAACCTACAGTGTGACCGTTTTGGTTCTCTCCATTTCTCCTTTTTTTTCCAATCTGAAATTCAGTTCTCCACATTTCTACAGCAATTTGTAATTTTTTTTTTAAATCCTCATGAAAAATTCATCAGCATTTTAGTGCGAATTTCTCCAATTTTTGCACGCATTTTTTACTAATATGCACAGTTTTGCAAGCATTTCCCCCTAATAAAATGCGGTGTGTGTGTGTGTGTGTGTGTACACACAGAGATAGTTCAATCCCAGTATGGGACAGCTGAATGCACTGCAGAGTGTTGGACAATATGAACTTCAGAGTCACATCCAACTCTATGATTCTGTGATTCTATAAACATGATTTGGCTGGGGAGCTGTGTAGGAAATTTGGGGAATTTCCTACGCAGTGTTTGGGTTTGTTAAATATGGACTGAATTAAATTTATTTCCCATCCCTACCTCTAGCTTCCCCTGCTGTGTAGCAGGTGTTGTGCTGTTGTGCTGAAGAAAACATCTTCTTATCAAAGTTAGTAGAAGTTCTGTAATGCTAACCAACCATTGCTATACCCAAAGCTTCTCAGAACAGGAGAAGAAAGAGAAGCTTAGCATAACATACTAAGGGAGTGTGTTCATCTGTGTCCTCAATTGCTGGAAACAAAATCAATGCCTCTCTCATCTTGCCCACTCCATAGATTCCAGGAGGCATATCATTCTGTTCCCTGTGCAGTATAAGCTTTATAAGCAATGCACATTTTATGGAATAGAGATAAGGATAATTGGCCACAATAGCACAGATTTGAGAAAATATAAATACATTATGCATCATGAAACATCATGAGCTTTGCACTACGTTAGAAGAGTCTATTTCTCCTGAAATATCTGCTGAGGTTTTGTTTCTGGCTTTATGAATAAAACCCTTTTGGATTTGCAGGTTAATGCAGAGCTGGAAGAATCCCCAGTGAACTGGTCACTGAAGTATTCAAAATGTGATGCTGGTATCTGGAAGCAGAGATGAATACAGGGGGGGGGGAATTTCTTGGCATATTGTAGAAATGTAATCTCAAAAGCAGAATTGCTGAGAAAACCAACTGAAAATAAGTTGACCGTGCGCATTTTGTGAAAGGGTCACCTATAGCTTCTGACTTCAGTGGTCCAGAAGCAAGCAAACTGACCAGCAAGCTGTCTTCCTAATTGCCCTGCTTATCAGAATCCTTGGTTCAAAAACCACTTTATAGGAGTTAAGCCAGGCATTATCACTCCTCTGCTGCTAAGAAATCCTGGGAAAAGAGGTGATAATATGATCAGAGGCTACAGGTGACTGTTTCCTCCTATTGTAACACATGCCACAGAGTAAACTCCTAGGCTATGCTACAGTTGGAAGAAACAGTGATTCAACCAAATTTTTTTTTAATCTACCCAGTAATACAAGGAGAAACTGTTTCATAAAATGGCCCTCCTCTAATTTTCTTTCGCCAAATGACTCCTCAACAACAAACCTCATTGAATTGGGACTGGTTTCTGATTACACATGCATAGGATTGCACTGTTAATCTCTGAACACACACACACACGAATCATGGACACTTTTTAAATATTTGAAGTGGTCAAATAAAGCATCTTCATAGTTCATATATCAGATACATAGATATATTTACCTGAATGTCTTTCAAAAAGCCAAACAGCAAGCATGGCCAATTTAAAAATAGATTTCCACAGAATGGCAAGCTATGATTTGATGTCCCTCAAGACGGACATTTTTGAGGAGATATATTCTGCAACATGCTCTTGATGTAGTAATAATGCATTAGTGGTGGATTTATATTGGACCATCTGCACATCATTTTATTTTGTTAGTTATTATGCAATACTTCTCCATTGCTACTATATTATTTCTGACAGGAGGAGCTATAACACAACAAAAGCAGTGGGGGAGGCATGACCACCAGAAGATTAGTGAAATGAAAAATTATGAGAGTTAGCAAGAAACGGACGCAGGTGGCGCTGTGGGTTAAACCACAGAGCCTAGGACTTGCTGATCAGAAGGTTGGCAGTTCGAATCCCCACGACGGGGTGAGCTCCTGTTGCTCAGTCCCTGCTCCTGCCAACCTAGCAGTTCGAAAGCACGTCAAAAGTGCAAGTAGATAAATTGGTACCACTCTGGTGGGAAGGTAAACGGTGTTTCCGTGCGCTGCTCTGGTTCGCCAGAAGCGGCTTAGTCATGCTGGCCACATGACCCGGAAGCTGTACGCCGGCTCCCTCGGCCAATAAAGCGAGATGAGCGCTGCAACCCCAGAGTCGGCCACAACTGGACCTAATGGTCAGGGGTCCCTTTACCTTAGCAAGAAATTACAGGATATGCACTGACTGGAAATGAAGCAGTGTGAATGCCCCCAAACCTTTGCAGGTGCAAACAGTATTGATAGTGGGGTTGTACATGACCACCACAATAGCATCATGGTCATAAACATCATGAATGCAAAATAAAAAGGATGTCTGAAGCGGCCCTTTGTATTTTTAACAAGTCTGTTTCAATCATTGCCCAAAATGTTGTTTTATTCTAATGTGCCTTTCAAATAAAAGGATGTTCAACAGCTCTCCACTACAAGGCTGGCCAAAGTGAGTGACAAAACAGGCAGGCATTTTGTATATCAGCAAACATTTTAAATTGCCCAACTAAAAAGGAAAAAAACTGAGTAGGACTTTCTAGAAAAAGCAAGATGGCAGCTGTTCCAATTCTCTTGCCCCCCAAAAATTATTTTACCTCATGCAGAAAATATACCTGAAACAAAGCTGATATTGGGGTGGGTGAAGCAGCTAAAAAATAGTTTCTGCGATTCTGACCAGACTTTGTGTTAATAGAAATGAATTGCTTGCTGTGGCTGAACAATGTTATGATAAAAGTAATGTCAATTGAGTGATCTAATCAGGGTTCAAATTTCTCCAACACAGTGGATCGGGGAATAAAGCATAACCAGTTACAAAGACCGCAGACTCCAGATTCTGAAACTAATCAGTTGCTTTACTGATGTACAACGCTTCATTCAATGAATATTATTTTCAACTGCAGGCATATGAGCCAACTCCTAGGGGCCGAGGGGTCTCTGATCCCACCAATAAAATATTTGAGGGGGCCGGGGGCCAAAAAATAAATGGACATTGCCATTCAAATGGTATGCATGAACCGCATCATGTGATTGATTATGCAGGGGTGCACTTACCTGCCCCCACAATATTTGATTCAAGTTGGCACTCCTGTATGGAGAGTATTGATATTCTGAACATTGAACAAAAACACAGCTACATAACGGTCTGTAAGATAGCTATGTAATACTTAGAAAGGAATATGGTACCCAGTGTTAATCATTCTTGTCCATGCATTTCAATGGGCCTACTCTGAGTACAACTAAACGTGGGATTCAATCCATGGATTCAGATTGGCATAAGATCATTGTACTCCATTGACAAAACAATCCATCAGATTAATTTGAATCTTAGGCTTGCTATTTCCTGCTGTGACTGAAGATCTGAAGTTTCATCCACCACATGTAGTTATGAAATAGAATTTCCGATTTTCATAGAATACTTAGCATTTGGGAATAAAAATCATAGATACCCAGCCAGATCTTGGAGGGAACACACAAAGAAGAGCCATACAGGTAGGGGAGAGAAACAAACAAACAGAGACAGAGAGAAAGATTATCTGTGTATTTTTTATATTGCTCATTTTCATAGTTGAAGCCATGTAAGACGCAGACTAGAGTTATACATAGCCTAACTAGCAGAAAGTGTAACTGGGACTCCTGCTTTTAATAGGCTGTACATGAAGCATCATCCATCAGTTGTGTCAGACATGTAAAGACATCTCTTTTGCCTAGGCTTTACCTGACCCATAAGACTGGACCCTGCTATTGATAGATTTTTGCTTTCACTCTCAGTTTTTCTGCTTTCATTTTTGAACACCACTTAAGAGATTTTAAATATAAAGTTGTTTAGAAATACTTTTAAACAAAGAACAATGTTTTCCAAGATGCCCAAACATCACTGGACTGTCCCATGAGGGACTATTGCTGTGATTGCTCAAAAGTGTCAAGTGTCAAACTGTGTCCTGTATCTAATAGATACAGGATATAGCATTTTCCATTGAAATTATACAGGGCGGGTAGGCATCACATACTTCAATGGCTGTGTGAATTTCTACATTGCCCTTCGGTGGCATCCAAGCAAGAAATGAATCTTTTGGATCTATAATATCTTTAAAGTGGTTGTCCTGTCTTTCAATGTTCTGTCAGTATTTGCATACCTTATACACTCACATCATTGGCTTTTACTTTGTGTGGGGGGAAGATAAGGAAAGAGCAAGTTGAAGTATTTTCTTGCTTTTTTGCGGTTTCTGCCATTAGCACTAATTGACATTTATTGCTTGCTATGTCACTTCGAAACCTATTTAAGATTTCTATTGTTCTCTGTGCCACTTAAATGGAAAACCATTTAGGGCTTCTAACGGAGTAATAATTATCTTGGCACTCCTAGTCCAATCACGATACCATTGCCACTCTGTGCTCTGTTCCCAGCTTGGAGAATGATATTAATCAATGAGGGATAAAGATTTAGGCTTAGCTTTATAACAAGGTGCACCAAATAGCTCATCTTTTTTTAAAAAAAATAACTGTTTCCCCACATTCTTTAACGCTGGTTGCTTTGTCACCCTCTCCTTATTGATTCTTGCATCTTGTTAAGCATTTTCTGAACCAAAGAATTAATGAACCAGCAGGACAGCGGCTGCCTTTTCAGACCGGTATTTGCATTTTAATTCTTCAACTTTGGTTTTAATCATAACTGGGTTGCATTAAATTTGTACTTTAGAAACAACTTCTGGATTTCTTCGCTTTCTAGACAGTGTAGGGAGCTGCTCTTCAACTAGAAAGGGTTTATTTAAAGCATGCAGATGCACCAAGCCCTGGAAGCACATAAAATACCTCATTGACTTCCTAGGAAGAATTGCACTGTTTCCCAGTAGAACCAAGCTACGTTTGATGTTTACTCCGTAGTTTGCCTCTGAGTTAAAACCTTCACCACCACACTAAAAAATGGCTAGTCAGTGGCGTAGCGTGGGTTGTCAGCACCCGGGGCAAGGCAAGTAATATGCGCCCCCTAACCCATGGATTTGCGCCCCCTAACCCTAACCCCCAGATGTTGCGCCCGGTGCGGCCGGCCCCCCCTGCACCCCCCACGCTACGCCACTGTGGCTAGTGGAGCTATAGTATAGTATAGTGGAATACTTTAATCAACCCTTTGCTCCCCACAGGGGTCCTGATTGAGATTGGGGCCCCTGCACCTGCCAGTTACATAGGCGGCGGGTGAGCGAACGATCACATTTACTTCAATGGCAGTTTTTTCCCCTTTGACAAATTGCAGGTATGGAAACCCCAATCTGGACTGCAACCATATCAGGGGTCAAAATGCCTCCCTACTCCCTATATTAGTGTCCTGATCCAGATCAGGCCACCCACACTGACAATCTTTATTGGAGAACAGTATGCTATGAAGTAAGCGTCACATGTAGCATGGCCTTTTGTGGAGCTCTTTCGCAGAGCCCCTGTTCAGGCATTCGCCATATGTGAATGATCGCATGGAGAGGAAAGAATTAGGGTTGCTTCATGTGGCCTCACCACCAGCCTCATGCATGCCTGGGGGAGGAGAGCATTTGTATGGAGCCTATGTGAATACACCTGAATGCCCACAGACTGCCATATCTGCCATCTGTACACTAGCTGAAAATATTGCACATACAGGAGCCTATATGTGTTTGAGTGTACATGCATAGGCTCTGAGCAAACAGGGGTCCTGAACACATGGTAGACTGGGGAGCTGGGCATAATTTTTCCACGACCAACACATACAACCTCAGTTCTATATGGAAGTATGCCTGAACACTGATACTGTGATTCAAGAGCCTGTTGTACATAGTACCCTATGGGTATGATGTTATGAACCATTTCCCAACACTAAAATGAAAATGGAAGGCCACAACTGCATGTAAATTTAGAGCCCCATGTAGCTTTGAATTATGGTTAACATGTTTAGGAGCTTAATGTGAGATGTTAACGGCCAAAATGGTTGCATTTCAGGATGAATGGACTGCTGCTCTGCTGTCTGAGCCTATGGGTTATGAATCTCACTTCAGCTTCTGTGCAAAGCTCTACTTCTGAGTAGGATACTGTACAAAGAGCAAGATCAACTGCACTGAAGACAATTACTGCATTGTCAGTACAGGGAATTGCATTGTCAACACAGGGAAGAAAGTTCAGCAAAAGCAAATACAATTCATATTGAACATGGCATACATTTTAAGGGAAGTGACATAACTCAGTGGTAGCAAACATGTGCTGCAGGCAAAAGGCCTTGAGTTAAATCACTAGTATTTCAGTGTATGGCTGGGAAAGACTTTTGTCTGAAACTCTTGAGAGCTCCTGCCATACAGTGCAGAGAATACTGAGATGGATGGAGCAGAGACCTGAATAATTCTGCTTTCCACGTTCCTGTTAGAGCAGGGGTGGGCAATGTGGTGCCCTCCAGATGGCATTGGACTACAAATTCCATCATCCCTAACCATAAGTCATGCTAGGTGGGACTGAAAGAAGTTGAAAGTCCAATAACATCTGGAGGGTTCTATGTTGGTTACTGCTGGAGTAGAGTCTCTAGCGCTCTGTTCATGTGCAAGCAGTTTCCTCAAATTCTTTCAGATACAGACAAGGGCAATCTTGCCCTTATTTTGTTCCTCCTGCTATTTGCAGTAACAGCTGCAGGGGCCAATGTTGCCCATACCCTAAACACAGGTGGGAAACCTGTTGCCCTGCACATGTTGTTGGATTTCAAAGCTCATCAACCCCAGCAAGCATGGCCAATAGTTGGGGGTGATGGGAGCTGTAGTCCAGAAACATTTAGGATGCCCTAGGTTCCCCATTCCCACTCTGGCCACTACATCAAGGGGGGCTAACCTATGTCCCTCCAGATGTTGTTGGACTACAGCTCCTATCACCCCTGACTACTGCTGGAACATCATTTTATGCTCTATTATAATATGCTATTTAATTTATGAAAATCAGCCTATGTGTAAAGTAATGACCATGTCACGCTGTTTTGTATAGACACTCGCCTGTCATTTTAATACTTTGTACAATGGCAAGTTTTTGTGACCTAGCATTTACCACTTAACACATCAAAGAATACATCTTGGTATTACATGTTTAAAAACCTCTAGATTCCTTGCTAGTGATACCTGAGGAATTCAATCTTTCTGAATTTTGATATGAATTGACCTGATTTGCACATCTTGGATGAATGAACCAATCAGAACTCACCTAACAAGCCCCACCAGCGGAAGTCGTGTGCAATAGGGCTTTCTCTCCTTTCCTCCACCTTGAAATTGGTTCAGGGGGGTAATGAGAACCCCTAGAACAGTGAAGAGAGGAGGAATAATTCCATCTGGCAAGCGGAAATGCTTGGGCAGATGGGACATTCATGGCATGATGTTGAATTCCATTCTACCAGCTTCTGCCCTTTTTGAATGTTCTGATGCGGTTCTTGGCTCCAAAAAATAATATTGCATGATAGCCAACATGAGTCTTACTTACATGCATTTATATGCAGATTAAAAAAAAGACAACTAAAAATTGCAAATTAACATAGACATGGGACAGAATGAACTTACAGATGAGGAAAAGCAAAAGTGACATGGAACAGAAATAAATTGATTCCTACAGCTCCTCGTTTTCTAGTGCTTTGATCTCCTCAACAATGTAATTGCACGATGTGTTTTTAAGCCAGAAAACAACAAGATCAGATCCTCAGCAAGCATTACTGGATGTAATTTCCTTGCAATAAATGAAGCTCTTTGCTTTTCCGGAAATTTTGCTGTTCACGTTGCAAAGAAAACATTACAGAATTAGACTGTATACTCACAGGCATATTTAAAATACTAACGTTTTTCAAACTGTGTGATTGTATATGATGCTTTTATTGGGGATAAACTCTCTACATTATAGGCAGAAATATTAATCAGTGACAAATACGAAATAATCAGTGTTGTCATTTCAAAAATAATGTATCTCGCTTTAAACTGAAGCAGCTAAGGTGGCGGGCATGAAAAATGCAATGAGAATAACCTAGAGCAACCAGGATTGAGACAACTGGTCTGATTTTAATCAAAACATTTATTAAACTTCAGAACACAGCACCATCTTATATTGTGGTGGGGGGAAATTTCATTACTTTGTCAATGCTATTTACAAGACTCTAGCTTCACAAGGAAACTAAGAATGATTGGTCTCTGTGCTTCAGGCCATCTTGAATTCTGCAAATGATGGGACTGTGAAATTCCACTATAAATTGATACTGCAAATGCATATGCCTTAAGAGAAAGAAACCCCACAGTTATTCCTGCTATATTCACAGCATCAGTAGTCATCACTCGACATTACCATCTCTTGGAGGGTCACTCTGATATGACAGCTAACTATTATTATAACGTACAATCACTCTGCTATATAATACATTAGATAAGCATTAGGCTGAATATTTAGGCAGCTTCTGTTTAATCAAAACTGATGTAAGCTATTACAGGAGTCAGCATATATCAAACAAAACTCACTATTGAAGAATTGGAAACTGAAATATCAAAGCCGCTTTCTTTTCTCAAGGTGCAAAGCAGTGGTAAATCTTAAGAGAACGTTCCACTGATTTCACCCGTTTGTCCATTTTGGGCAACCTTTCTGGGCCAGTGGGCACATTTAGAATTTTGAGAAAGGGTTGTAGGTGACAGGCACAAAATGGCACCTGTGAGAGTGTGGCGTAAAACAAAATGGCTGCCAAATCTGAAGGAGAACAAATAGAGGCCCACAAAATAGTGTGAGGAAGCCTCCATCAATGGAAAAACAGCACCACACACACTTCTTTTTTTACCAAAAAAAAGCAACCCAGCAGCACTACTTGCCCACAGAGAAGCTCTTTGTGTTTCTCCTCTGCTCAGATCCGAAGGGAGGGTGGCTGTCCAGTCCTGGCCACCAATGTCATGTGGACAAGTTTGCAAATACATAAATGAACTGAGCAGGAAGAACAAACAGTCTCTCATGCATTGTGAATTTTTGAGGGGATCTTTACTGAGACCTTATGTGGGTGCTATGGGAGGTGCTGGCATGTCCCCAGGAGGCCTCTTTAGCCTCCTCCATCCCATCCTTTACTATTATCAATAAAGTTGTTTTGTTCAGATGTGTTCTATATGTTCCCTGAACCTCGAAATTTATGCTGCTTGTTTTCTTGTTTGTTTTTAAACTAATTTTAAACAGATTTTATTATTTTTTATTATGTCTGTGAGCCACCTGGAAGGGATGTCCCAAATAGGGCCAGATTACAGCAAACTAATATTTATATAAATAAATATATATTTCAACCCACCCAGATAAGATTATTTCTCTCCCTTTTGTACAGAAGGACAGCAGTATGGTTCATTTTCAAGACTGGTCCATCCAAAAAGATGCAACGTCCAGCTTGTATTTCACATGAGAAAATTTGGTAACATTCACAGTCAAAACCTTTATGGATTTAGAGTTTCATGTAGATATGGATCATATCATCACAACTTCTAGTCATTGTTCTACTGTATCAGCACGTGCTGGATACTCCAAACTTGAAACACTTTGCTGGTGCAGCTTCAAATCCACAGCGATCCCACCTCCAGCTTGGAGCTGGAGACGCAAGACGACTTCTTATGACTCTGCACTTACACTTGCCAATGGCAAAGCCGAAAGAAATTCCAGGTTTCAGATGAACTCAGGGGAGTGTTGGAGTTTGTTTCCTCTCTGCTGGGTTCAGAGGGACCCTCACTCTTCAGAGAGTAAGATTATCAAGACCTCAGTATAGGGATTATACTGGAGAGAGTTTAAAAGTGGCATACCGGCATGTGCAAATAAGAGATACAAAGGAACCAGGGCTCTGAATCTGGTCAGATACCCAGACCAACGAAATTTCTATGCTGCAAACTTGGTTCTTTAGCTTGAGAAAAGAAGAATAAAAACAAAAAAGATTACCATTTCATGTTTTGCATAACATTATTCTACAAGGGCTACAATTCCCCTTTCCCCTGTTTACCATGTGGCTTGGGAGGGATTTGCATGAACATTGATACTAGGTGATTGCACCTAGAGGGGAGAAGATGCCCCACAGCAGCACACCCAAACCAGCAGAGGCTTTAGAGTAGGGATAGATGGACCTGTCAATTCTAGGTCTCTCACTTTCCAATCCTGAAATTGGTTTTCCACATTTCCTCAGCAATCTGCTATTATTATTATTATTATTATTATTATTATTATTTTAAAAAACACTACATGAAAAATTCACTGTATTTCACTGTGAATTGTTCCTAGAATAATTGCCCAAATTTGACTAATGTACATGCTTTTGCAAGCAATTTCTCATTTTATGTTTGTATGTTATTTTATGCTCTCTTTCCCCTAATATATGCATATTATATATATTTATAATTCTACAGTGTTTGGTTGCAGAAATGTGTTACAAAATTCAGACACCTGCGGATTTCAAAGGCTAGCTTCTGTGCTTCACTTCTCATATTGTTACAGAGAAAGTGTGGCTAAGGCAGGCTCACCTGTAAATGTGAACTGAATCTAATTTCTACCCCAACCACACTATAGAGTAAAAAGAAAACCACACCTCTAAACTGGAGATCTGGAAAGAAGAATGTTTCCATTTTATCCATGATTCCTGTTCGATTGCCCATATCTTCCTCATAAATTAGAATCTACTAACTATACTCGCTGAACTCAGGAAAAGAAAGCAAACTGATCACAATAAAAGTGTCTTCTCCACTAAAATAATAACAGCCTGAAGAGCGCATATTTCTTCTGGCAGAGATGAAGCCTTTGCTTTTGTATGTGCAGTTACTATTTTGAACCCATTACCTCTGTTTACTGCATAGATCCAATCTATTACCTTGCTCAGCTTCAGTTTTGTTTCCCCCCTAGGCGGCTCCACAGTTATAATGGTTTTCTTTTTTTAATTTATTGCCTTTGCCATCAAGGACTTTTCAAATTGCTGTTGCCGTTATTTGCCACCATAATACCCCCTCCTTACTTAATTACATTGTTTTATTTCCAGATCAGAAACTTTATTGTCTGTTTAGAGGGTTGTGTTGTGACACACTTTACTGACTTCCAAGTTTTGTTGTCTCTTTTCTGCCATTTAAGTTTAGGTTGTCTTTTTATCAGAGTGAAAGAAACAGATCACCTAGAACCAGGAGGAAAGTGAAAATATAACTAAAAAGTAAAATATGCTAGGTTCAATCCATCTCACTCTGTGGAGATTAACAGGGGTACCTAACCCGCATCAGTTTAGGGATCTGGATGGTAAAGACACTTTGTTTACCACATGTTATAATTAATATACTTGGATGGCTTGACTAACACATTATTATTAATAATATTTTTCTCATTATTTAAATGTCTATAGCCCATCCTTCATCAATACTGGTATCAGGGTGGGAGTCAACATGAAAAAAATTACGCAGTAAATTTATACATGAACATCAGTAAAACAATAAGGAGACCCGTCAAAAAGGGGCAGATAAAAAGAGCAAATAAGGCTTTAACAGTAAGAACCCTTAGATTGCTTGAGGAAAGAAATAGTTGTAACTGGAAAGATAGCAGCATTGGGGCCTTAACAACTTTGTCGAGAGAGAGAGAGCATTCCACAAACAGGGTGCCACCATGAAAAAGGCTGTGTCACACATCTCCCTGAAATTAGTCATTCCTACCAGTGGAACACAGAGAAGAATGACAGAGCAGGATATTGTTTATTGTCACTATTCCATGGAGTTTCCACATTGTCAATAGTCAGTTTAGGAATAGGTAGCAGAGGAAGGTTTATGTGAAATGAGGGGAAAGCACATACTGAATTACTGGTATGGGTGTGTAAGGGCCAGGTGCACTTCATAATCACCATGTGGCTATTGCAAGGGATAGATGTCTCCATTCACTGAACCAGTTATGATTATTTTGCCAGAATCCTAAACTCATGTTTTACAGTAGCGGCTATTCTGCAGTACCATCACAAAGGCTTTCAAGAGCTACTACACACTGCCCATGCATTAAGCAGGGAGCATTTCATCACGTGCCAATTATAAATTCAGCTCACCAAGTCTCAAATCACACTTCAGCCCACTCCCAGGATGGATCCCAAACCCTGGGGAACAGTCACTGCTCCCTATTCCCTGGGAAACCTAGGGTAGATTTACACTCGTGGTTTACAACATAAAGAAAGGGTTAAATAATGGTTTTCATAACATATAGAGGGACACATTATGTTCTGCCTCTAGCGTTCATAATGTGTTATTAGAATGTGACACTAGAGGGTGCTGCAGAGCAACCAGCAGCGCTTTGACAGAAGAAATCCCACAGCAAGGTAAGAAAAACATTTTAATTTGCAAGTATGACCTGTGACATTTTAGAACGATATATGTAATATCATTTTAATAACGTTAAACAGGTCAGTGTAGATCCAGCCCTAGTCAAAGAAAGGAACTGTAAGGATGTTACTGCCACAAGGGCATGACGCAAAAGTACTTGCTGCAGCACCCTTGCTGAGACTAAGCAGGTTTGGGATTTCGTCTGAACCAGAAACCCCAACAAGCAACTGCCTAGGAACCCCTACAGTGCTGTGTGTTCGATGGGGAAAAGACGGGTTCCAAATGAATAAATGCAAAATGTATAGACTATTCTGAATCAATTAACCAGCCAAATATCTTAGTAATTGATACGTTCAGTCTGTAGTAGTACAGTAGTATGTTCCATCTTTCTAGTAAACCTTTAAAGCTGAATCATACACAGAAGTTAGAAAGATTATGTGGCTGTGCCAGACCTGCTTGAATTCCAAGCACTGTTGTTTACCCGATACATTTGTGATATATTTAAGTCAGGCTCAAGCTGCCAGCCCCTCTTTGGCACGAAAACATCTCTACCATTCGTCAGAGCTGCACACAGACTCATTTCTCATCTGGAATTGCAAGGAAAGATGCCACCTTGTAGGTTATTCATTAAGAACTAGATTGGGGCCACAAACTCATTTCAGGTATGCCAGTCAAAGGCCATTCCACTGATAGTGACTCTGAGGCACATTCACATTCCAGCCTTGCTTGCAACTGACCTTGACGCAAACCTTCTGCAGGTAGATAAGCTGCCTCTTGAGTGATTCAATCCCATTTCACAGGCGTTCTTGGCCTATACTATATCTAGTTAGACCTATGGCAATAAGTCCTTCCACATATTTATCCTGCTGTACAGGATGTTATAATTTTGTGGATACATTGGGAACATCTGAGTAGTTCACAGAATATCTATTTGAGCGCTCTGTATTCAAAATACATTTTATGTATATCTTGGCTGCAGATGCAAATTAGAAGATTGTCATTGTTGAGCAAGAATCAACCAAAGTCCCAAACACTTAAAACAAAACAAAAAAATGATGTTCTGGAAACAAATAGGAAACTTCACACTATATTTGGAAACTACTATGCTTGTTTATGTAGGCTTTTATAATCCACATTCTCATGAGCTCAGTTTGAAAGCAGCACTCTATGTTAGTTAGCACACTTAATGAAAAATTCTGCTGCTCATAAATGCAACTGTTTCAATGCTTCTTTGGTGGTGGGGGATGCTGTGAAACAGGACCACTAGAGAGTTGTACTAAATTCCCTTTATCCCTAAAACAAAGGAACATGAGAAGCTGCCAACTGAGGCAGACCATTGATCCATCTAGTTCAGTACTGTTAGGGCTTCTCCATGAAATCAGACAAGGTTCCCACCCAACCCAACTTGGAGTTCCCTTCTACATCACCTGGAAGCAGATGCTCCTCCACTGAGCTATGGCCCTTCTCCAAAACCAGAGTTTCCCAATACTAGAGAAGAGCTAGAATTCACTACCATACTTTCTGTGAGTCTTCTAGTCCATATGACAAAAGTAATCAGTCAGACATATCTGGTGGTTCTATAATGATTTTTTAAAAATTCCTGCCATTCAAGGCTCATCACAATACAACCTTGAATATCACATTGGTGCATTATACAGTGCTTACAGCTTAACTTTTAAAACTTTGTGTGGGTGTTCAAAACATTTTCTCTGCATTCCTTTGTTAAAAAAAAACCCTAAATAAATCATTAAATAACAGCAACGGTTCACATTCAGGAGACCAAACCATAATAAAATGCCAACGTGAAAAATACAAGTAGCAAAAAAAAGCAAAAATCATTCACGACAGAAGCAATATCTGGATCAGTCAGACATCAAGGACACTTGAGAATTGATAGTGTACTGTGTATGGTCAAGGTAAATTATATTTCTCTTTTGAAAATATTTAATAATATTTTGATATGTCACCATGAGTTCTGTAAAAGCAGCCTAGAAAATCATACTTATGAAAGCGTATTTCAATCTCCAACATCCAAATAATAATAATAAATCATTGCATTAACTTAAAAAAACCACAATCAGCATGATTTGTTAAACATATTAACTGTGCAGTCTTGTGCATGTCTACTCAGAAGTAAGCATCACTGTGTTCAATAGGATTTACTCCTAGGTAAGTTTGAGGCTGCAATGCTATGCTCACTTTCCAGGGAGGGGAGTCCCATTAAGTTCAGTGAGGCTTACTTCTAAGCAGGTTTGCAAAGGATGGCACTGTTTATTTAATTTGTCTTATTTAACAAATTTAATATACCACTTTCTCAACAGAAGACCTCTAAACAGTTTGCAAAGCATTTCCAGCAGTGCTGGAAAAAGCTTCCAAGCTAGCGGTACTAACAAATAAATTTCCAAAATTGCAAGCTCTCAAAAAACTACACCGAGTATCCCTTAGTTTACCCTACCTTTCACTTAAGCCAAGAGAATTCTCAAGTTCCTCTTCCCCTTAGGAAGTGCTGTCACCAATAAAGGGAGACACATCAATGCTCTTGTGATATTGGTTGTCATTATACAAATCCCTTACCTTTTTGTTTAATTGGTATGTCTAGCAACCAACATACCTCACACTGTGGAAAGGGAGAAAGACTGATATGCTTAACAAGCCTAGAAACAAATTATAAAAGAATACATGATGGCATTCAGAGGTAGCCTAAAACTAGAATTGATACTCTGCAATACACAGGTGAGTAACACCACAGGCCACAGTAACACCACATATTTAAAGCACTATGAGATCACTTTAAATATCTATGGCTTCCCCCAAAGCATCATGGGAAGTGTAGTTTGTTAAGGGATCTGGGAGTTATTAGTTGACTCTTATTCCCCTTACAGAGCAACAGTGCCCAGAGTTCGCTGTGAAGGTGAATTGATTGTTAAACCACTCTTGGAGGGGGGAAAGGGGGTCTCCTCAAAACTCCAAGCACCACCCCTAACAAACTACAACTCCCAGAATTCTTTGGGGGAAGCCATGACTGTCTAAAGTAGTATCATAGCGTATGAAATGCATGGCGTTAATGTGGCCATAAAAATCCACCCCACAAATTGTCTGAAGAAGTAACTCTGCTACTACTGAATGGGGGTACTATTGAATACGGCAAAAACATAATATTGGAGATGAAAAACAGCTCCTGTACTTCAAATATTCTCAATACCACAGGTAGAGCTCTATGCATGTACCATTGTACATGTGTAGACCGTTAAATATATGCACATAGAGTCAGCGGCAGCAGGAGACAGAGAGGTTTTTAAACAATCCAATTAATAAATGTTTTGTAAAGGGTTTTTTTTTACCCCAAATTAATTAATTTGCAATTCAGAGAAGTAGAAGCTGGACAATGTCTCTAGGTCTGATGCTCTGCTGTTGATAGCCTCCTGCGAGTGTGATGGCTGCGCTGATCATTAAACTCCAGAATTTGCTTTTGTTTCCTGTTTTGTGCTTGACTTCCTACATGGCCAAGGTCTCGCTCTTCAGCTTCCTCATCAATTAAATAAAAGAGGGAACAAGCATAACCCTGTCACACAAAGCTAGAGGATAAGATGGATAAAAGATCATAAGCAATTCAGTTACCAAGACGACAGAAACCTTAAAAGCTGCAACCGGATTATATTTTTCCCCAGTGTTATTCTGTGCTTTATCTTATAAGTGCTTCTTCTCAGGCTACTCCAGAAACTAATAGCTTTTCCCAAGAAAATCTTTCCTGATACCGTTCTGCATTTTGTCTCTGAGCATCCCCTGACCCCACTATCCTTCACTTTGGGCTCTACTTAAAAAAACAAAACAAAAAGCCTATGCTGCACACACGGTGAGACAAATCAACTCCTATCACTCTCCTCTTATATCAAATCCCAATTGGAATTTAGGTTCCAACATCAGGTAATAGCAGTATGGACCTTCAAGATACCTTGGCCCAGTCACTTTGAGCTGATTAGATTCTTACAAGCACAAACTCAGAACAGCAGGTTACCTTCCTAATATCGCTAACTCTATGTGACAAGGCCATTTCCCAAGCACTTCTAACCTGCACAGTTCGTATCATGACCCATACCTGCTGTAAATCCTTCTGGAAATATGTCCATGTCGGGCAGGAAACACTATTGTGTCATCACAGCCACGCACCATACTACAGTTGCTACCCACAGTGCAACAAGATCACTTATCCACGCCTGTGCTTTTCCAAAGAGCTCCCTAAGTCTTTATCTTGCTTAAGGCAGCAAAGAAAAGGTCATTTCCAGACAAATGGTCCATATTCTGATACCTTGTTGCAATGCAAATTAGTGCCGTGCTGGAAATTTATCCCACTTTTTCCCGACCATTTGCCATCAGTTAATGAGAAAAGAAATTGCATTCAAAATTAGGAAAGTGGAAAGAAAATGCTGGTGAAATTCTCCTGGCGGGGGGGGGGGAGAGACTGGTTTATTAGTGCTCATTTGATTGCACTGTCCTGCATAAAATCAATTTTTAAAAAATGTTGACATTCTCATGGATGCAGGTAGAGAAAGGGGAGAGATTTGATTCAGTTCACAAATTTGGTGAAACGTCCAAAACAATACATGATCCAAAACACAGCCATCCTTTGAAATTTGCACATCTCTGAATTTTGCAGTGCTGTTCTCCACCAAACGCAGGTATAACCCATTGCTATATATCACTTTCAGATCCTCAGTGGGAGAGTTGAAACAGGCAGTGACCACCAATATGGGCAGCTAGCTCATTGCTGGGAACGGTTTGCATCACAAACACACAGTAATAAGGTTTTCCTAAAGTTTTATAATGAGTTATGAATTTCCCCGGCACTATGCATTCTGTATTTGTTGATGCTTTTATGTTATAAAGGGCTGGAAGTTTTAGTTCCTGAGTGCCAATCCATTTGAGCGAAGGGCTGCTGAGATGAGGTGAAGAGGTCATTTCCCCTCCAGCCACAGCCTTAAAAAAAAAAAATCAAGCTTCATTAGGGGTTTTGTGGTGACGCAGCCCTAAAGACAGAACTTTGGGAGGACAGTGCTCTGTTTTATTAATGTTATGACACTTGCATAAATTATGTCATTTATGCAAAATCATTTTTCTAGAAAAAGAGGTGCTGGAACTCACCATGAACACCTCCCGCGTTCTCTTAGAATGGCAATGGCGCCCACCTGAGAGGTGCAGGAACGGAGTTCTGGTAAATTTCAGCTGAAAAAAAGACCTGTGTGAAATCCTTATTTACGTACTGCTGCTTGACGTTTTCTGTAATTTACCCATGTGCTGTGAGAGGCCCTTCAGAGGACCTTGATAAAGACTTCTGATAAACTAAGGAACATTCAAAACCATCCAAAATAAATTTTAACAAGTTCACACATATAGCAGAGTTGCAAAACCATGCATATATTAGTGAAAATAACATATATTATATTGGGGAAAATTGCTTTGCTAAGATGTGTGTATAAGGGGCAACTGCATACAAAAAATGTGTATATAGAGAGAAATTCACAATAAATACTGATGAATTTTCATGAGGACCAGATATAGATATAGATCCAGGTTTCCTTTGTTTATTTATTTTATATTTCTATACCACCCTTTATCCAAACTTCACAAGGGAGGTTCACAATATAAAAACCACAAAAATCTATAGCATAATAACAAGCAAAAACAATACCCACAAACACCGTGTTGTGCTACCCTTCTTTGTGATGGCCAAGAGGCCATTTGCAGGTGTTCTTTCTTCCCTTTTACAAATCATCAAATCTGCACTCTACGGCCTTTCCAGATACTCACACTTCAATCAAAGCTCAGAGGAAGACATGTTGAGCTAACACATCCCATGAGGCTTTTTCAGATCAGGAAGTAGAGGCAGCCAAGGGGGCTTCACAGGACTGGAGAAATGTTTACAAGAAATAAAAACACGCCACCTTTAAGCTCAAAACCCCAGACCCATCAACATTAAAAAAATAATAATCTTGAAATTCTCAAGTGCCCTGAGAATGCAGCAGAAAACTGATCCTCTTTCACAGAAGAATAAAAAAATTTAAGACCAATTTCAGAACAACTGAGCAAACAGAGTGTTAGGGGCTTAGGTTTTGATTTTTTGTTTGTTGCATTTTTTAATATACTGGCCATATAACTAAGTTGTCTGGGTGCTGTACAAGCACTATTCAAAATACAATCCAAAATGTCAAACAATAAAATCAGCTCTATACCAATACAAATCAGCAGAGAAGAAAAAATCTGAAAAGCAACATAATTGCAGCAGCATAAAATGCATTTTAAACCAGCATAAAGCCAGCAAGAAAAAATCAACTTGGTGGACAAATTTAAAAACACCCAACAAATATGTTATAATAAATTGTCATTCATTATAACTATAAAGGCCTGGGAGGTGTTTTTTTTTAAATAATTGTCTTCACTTGGCATCAAAAGTACCACAACTTGGGTGCTAGGCAAGCCCCTCTGGAGAGAGCATTCCATAAATGGGGCACCACCACCAAGAAGGCCCCCTCACCAGTAATCGTTATGCATGAGAACCTGGAGATGGTCCTCCAATGAAGATCTGAAGGTCAGCTTCCAATTCACTGTTTCTGTGGCCCATTATATCCATTTGGTATACCCTCTCTGGTTCATTCACAATCTGCTAGGGACAAGGAGTGTCTTGCACTACACATAATACAAAGCTCAGTGGAGCAGAAAACTTGATGGGACACAAAGTACAAGTCCAATGGGAAGAATGAAACAAATGCACCCAAAGCACAATCGAAATAAAGAGAAATAGGATGAGGAAGAGAATATTTGCATCTAGTATCCTTCATGCGTGTCACATCATTAAAATTCTTCTTGGAACAATAATGGGTGGAGAATAAGTTGACCTTGTCTATATATATTAGATGAGGAGTGGGGAACTTAGAGCCCTCCAGATGTTACTGGACTCCAGCTGGAATCTGAAGGGCCACATGTTCAGCACTCAAGTATTACACAGCTATATAGACAATGTGCACTATTCACATTAAAATGGAGGGGTGATGCCTTAAAGCAGATGTCAGGGAACTGACATCAGAGCGAAGGGGAGGCTCACAGATCATGCTGGTGAAGGAACCAGCAGCAGAGGGAGAAACAGCTCAGTGGAGGGGGAAGCTAATCAGCGCAACACCAGGGAGAAAGGGGGGCAGATGGGGGAAGTGGAGAGAGGGCTCCAGGACTTCACTGGACATCAGTGAGGAGAGCCCAGGTCCTCCGCTGCCCACGCCCTCCCTGCGCAGAAGACTCCCGCGCAGTGAGAGGAGGAGGAGGAGATTGGGTGTCAAACAACTTTTATGTTGGAAGAGGTTCAAGAAACGCCCACTGACGGATTCTGCCAGCGACTGAGGCAGCCGCGATGAGCAAGGGCTGTGCAGTCAGAAAGGTCTAACAAGGCAAATTAGCCTAGAGAGGCACCAGTTTACGCACGAGTAACTCATAGCCATTACAGCAGAGTACTCACTTTTTTCTGTGATATTTTTCTGCTGTGTGTGATGTGATTTTGTTTGTGCATGTGTGGGTATGGGTGTGTATTTACTCCAGGAAAAAATATAAGTTGGAGCTGTTGTGTTTTTTTAAAATGGAAGTGCCAGCCGTTTTGTTTTGCCACACTGCTTGAGCAAGAATCCAATAGCAACCAAGTCAGTATGCAACTGCCTCTGCAGTCTTCAAGCAGGGTTCAAAATTAGGCACAACAAGCTCCCTCATCCCTAGTCGGAATGCTAATCAATAGTTTTATTCAGTGCCGGCAGGAAGAGGCAGGAGGAGAGACATTAGAAAACGCATCCAACTGCATCAACTCTTACAAAGGTTAACATGAAACTCAAATCCTTTTTAGCTGGGATGCAAATGAGGCCATTGCAAGTGCAAAAACAATGGCACTTCACTGTTGAATGTAAAGAGCCTGCCAGCCTTATGCTTTCCCTGTATGACAACAGCGCCCTATTTAATAGCCAACCTATTGATCTGAGAATTTCAAAACTTAATTAACACTGAGACTTCCTCTCAGATTGTCAGGGTAGGGTGAGGAGAGAAAGAAACTCCCACATTCTGATATGCATCTGCATTTGAACTGCTTCAAAATGTTTTCTACTATCAGAAATTCCAAGCAGAATTTCTTCCTAGGATATTATTCTTGGGGGGTTTTTTGGGGAGGGGGGAGTATTCATATTTTATATTCTCCAAAGCTACAAAACTACTGTGTACAGCCCAGGGAGCTCTTTCACCCTCTTCAAAGCAGACAAAAAGAATCAGGAGCCAACACAGGCGTCAAAAGTCCATGCTGGAATGTGAGTGAGATAATTTCTACTCTCAGACCCGAAATCACAGGACAAACAAAATAAAATAACAGGGCAAAGAGAAGTGTGGGTGAGCCCTTATTGAGGTGCCTATATGCTTTACATGGGACGCGGGTGGTGCTGTGGGTAAAAGCCTCAGTGCCTAGGACTTGCCGATCAAAAGGTCGGCGGTTTGAATCCCCGCGGCGGGGTGCGCTCCCGTTGTTCGGTCCCAGCGCCTGCCAACCTAGCAGTTCGAAAGTACCCCCGGGTGCAAGTAGATAAATAGGGACCGCTTACTGGCGGGAAGGTAAACGGCGTTTCCGTGTGCTGCGCTGGCTCACCAGATGCAGCTTCGTCACGCTGGCCACGTGACCCGGAAGTGTCTTCGGACAGCGCTGGCCCCCAGCCTCTTAAGTGAGATGAGCGCGCAACCCTAGAGTCGGACACGACTGGCCCGTACGGGCAAGGGTACCTTTACCTTTACCTTTATATGCTTTACATATTCAAGCACTGTTGTTCTTTAGTAGACAATATACAAGCTTTTGGGTATAAAGCTTACAAGTTTTATTAGCTACATGATGAGTATTTAAACATAAAATGCACATACATAGTCACTAAGGCAAACTACAAAGCATTCATGAATAACCCTTCCCAGACCGTTTCATTCTTACAGTATGTTCTATCTGCTGTCAAAGATAAGACATGACAGCGAATGATCACACTTGGAGCTGGAACCTCTCTGTTGGATCTCTGTGTTGGGATCTTAGTCTACCTATAACAGTGCTCTAGTCTCTTGTATTTATACTGTTGTGCCTGGGAATACAAAAGACAGCCATGGTCAGCCAGGGGAAGAACCAATGGCATCATCCCATACCATTGCCAGGTACATCAAAGGGTTGGCAAGCCGCCCTCCTTACTAGCAATGTGAGACTATGAGCTACTGTCATTTTTATGGCTTTGGAACTTCAAAACCATGAGAGACGTGGCAATTAGCCAAGATACCAAACATAGTCATCTAATACATCCTTATATAAAGTTAACCCTTTAAGGTCCAACAAATTGTAATAGTTGACTATTATGCAGATTCAGGCCCCTACACAGGCCTTAAATTATTGGATGCCACCCATCTCCTCATGATCAAAAACATTTCCATGGATTTTCAAGACAGGTAAAGTTCCAAGTAACACAGCAGATTCAAAGAAAAAACACAAAAACACATAGAAAGGAATCATTGGGGGGCTGTTCCTAGCTCTTCCACCACCACCACGCTCATCACACACACACACACACACACACACACACACACACACACTTCCATTCAATGTAAGGAAGGGTGTCATCTGAAGACCTCCCCCATACTTGGTGTACAGCTAACCCACAGATACAGTTATAGAAATATAGCATTCACTAAACTTCCGAATTTGTGGCTTCCCCAAAATATTGAGAGGAGGCGGAATCTTGAGGACATGCAGATACAATGCCTGGCCAACCAGCAGCCAGAAAAGAGAAGTCACCATAGCTTTTAACTCAAAAAAAATCTGGAATGTCATATAGATGCCATGTATTTGCAGCATTCTGTTTGGCTCTGATTTCAGACAGCAGTTACCTTGGGAGTGCACAACTTATTGTTATTTCAATGCCTTACCCATGCTTCAGCAATTTAAAAATGCAATATGTAAAACAAATTATGATTATTACTATTATTATTATTAAATTATCCACCCTTTGACCTAAGGTCCCAGTGTGAGTAATTGCAGCATTAAAACATATTAAAAATAGCTTAAAGCAACTTACAATCATAGAAATAAGATGGGTTCTTATAACCCACAACGGAGTTGCAGAACCACACAAACTTTACTCCGAAAAGCTTGCAGTGGCCTCAGAAAGATCATGTCATGCAAAGAGGTTTCTGCAAACCAGACCCTTCCAGTTCCTATTATCCTAGTTCATGCACAATGGAAAATAGGTTTATTTACATTAGGAGTGGGGGATGCGGTTCCTGACCATTTTAGAAGAAATTATCTTCTTCCCCATGTCAGATAAATGACACTGAATGCCCCTCATTATTCTTTTCTTTACCTCACTCACTCAGTGTGACTTTTATCTTCTGCATAAGTAGCTAGCTGTGTATTTCATAGCTTCCACCACTTACCCATACTTCAAAAGAGACTTTTCAGGACACAGAAATAATAAGACTGGTGTTAATGATTCTGAACTGGAATCATTGCAGATGTATGTCTTTCCCTGCTACGAGGACATCATTACAGTACAGACTGCACAAAGGCCTTTATGAAGTTTTTGAAACCGTGTTGTCATTTGGTTTTAACAATGGCCAATCTATGCCAAGCAGTGGCCCTGGTGGGAGTTTTCAGTGCAAGCTGTTTTTTCGGCAGATGAGCAGTTTACTGTTTAGCTCCGTCATGTCACCTGCTGAAGTACTGGAACCGGCACCCTTCTCAATAGAACAGCTTGTATAGGGAACATTTCCAAAGCCATCATCAAACAAAAGGGGAAGCTAGCTATGAACTACACAGAAGATAAAAGTCACACAGTATGCGTGAGTGAAGAAAATAAGAATGGTAAGCAATAGCTGGCACAGTGACATTTGTCTGAGATAGGATAGACAGTAAATCCCATTAAGGAAGCGAACAGAGGAAAATAATGTAACAAAGCATCAAACTGAGTCCTTTTTGGTTTATCCTGAAGAGCATCAAACAAAGCTCTGTGCACAGTTTGCAAGAACTGGTTTTTTTTTCTTTAAATCTCAGCACCTTTCCTGAGGAAATGTATTTTCAATTAATAACTCTCCACCTCATTGCTGTGACTGGTGTGAGGTGCTTTTCTGCAGAAAGTGGTTAGATCGCTGGTGTACACTCAAAAACTATTAGCAAAGCTGCCCCATAGTGCAGGGCACAGCTTGATCAGCTAATTGGACTTTGAGAACACTTAGGAATTAATGGACAACCAGGGAGATCACAGGGATTGTTGGCATCAAGTGTGGTTTTCTAGGACAAAGTCTGGCCAAGTGGAATCAGGGCCTGTGTACAAACACTTCTGCTCCCTCCAGCAATAGAGAACCTTGTGAATTCTGTTTGAAATTTATTATCAGCTTATGAGACCCTACCAGTTGGTTGGTGAGGACGAGAAAGAAAGTCTTGTCAGTCATATACGACTCCTTCTGGCAACTCCTGCAGCCAAGCTGGTGCCAAATGTATTGCTCTGCTTTCCTTTGGACCCCATCAGCAAGGCCAAGAAAGGGGTTTTGCCATCTGGGCAGCCCAGAACCTCCATACACCCTGGAGTGTAGGTGGGTTCCCATGAGGCAAGACACAGTGATAACAGCAAGAAACTTTACTGAACTATAGAACTGGACAACGAGGGCAAAGCAACTGCTTATAGACATTTTTTAAGGCCACTCCACTCCCAACATGATTGGCTGTCTAAACTTCCAAGCTGTGAATCATGACTCAGAGCTTAAGGGCCAATGACAGAGGCTCAAATTCTGAAATATTCTATGATTGGATATCATGTATCGAATCAGAACACAGGGGCTCAGAATCCTTAGTCCATACTCAAGCTCAGGCAAACATAGACCACTGAATACATAACACACACTGCCCAGGCTTCACCGGCGGAGGAAAAAAAGTGTGGGGGAGCGAACCGCCCTCGGCAGCTTGATCCCGGTGGGGTGCCCCCCTGCCCGCATTGGGTGCCACGCCCCTGCCCGCACTGGGCCATGCCCCCGGGATGTGTGGCATGCCAGGTTCCCCACCTGCTCTTTGCCCCCCGGTGCCAGAGCATGAAGCTCCACTACTGCCAGGCTTGTGCCCAAGAGAGGTCACTTAGTGTTGCAAACACAGCAAAAACAACATGGGAGGTGTGATGGGATGATGAGCTGCTTGTGCGTAAAATCGTAGTCCCTCAGAGTCTGTGCAAGTTCACAAACCTCTGTCTGTGACGGAGCCCCTCAGACATGGCTGCTCTAGTCACTTGCAGATTCCGACAGTGGTTGCTTTCGGAATCGCTTCCAGCATAAAAGCTCCTTAACGGAAACACGTCTTCTGGACTCGCGGCGTGACAGTTTCCGGCGAGGAGTGGGTCTCCCTATGGGAGGTCCAGAAACCTCCCCACTGTTCTCGCTGGACGTGTCCGGGAGCCCTCCCTCTTGCTCGCTTTCCCTCAGAGATCCACCTCTCCCCCTGCTGGTTCCCGCTTCAGCTGCTGAGTCTCTCCCAGCCTCCGTGAGCCCTTCCACCAGAGACCCACCTCTCCCCCTGCTGGTTCCTGCTTCAGCTGCTGAGTCTCTCCCAGCCTCCGTGAGCCCTTCCACCACCTGCTCCTCCGATGGCAGTTCCCTGACATCCACCTCCCCTCCAGGACCCCCTTCACCCCCTCCCGTTCCCTCTCCTCTAGGCGGTGAGGAGGTAAAACCCCGAAAAGAATCCTCTTCATCTTCAGACGTCTCGAACATTTCCCTCCATCGGTCGCCGTTCCGGCTCGCTGAATCCTCCTCCTCCTCGGAATCTGTGAATCCCTCCAACTCCTCTTCCTCATCGGTGGTAGCAAAGTATTCCCTCCGGAACCTCGCTACAGGCTGAGGTTTACGTGGGAACCTCTGATGGAAAGTTTCTATTAAAACCTCATCATTGACGTCCTCTGCCATGACCCAGGTGTTTTCCGACTCCGGTTCCCCTTCCCACATTACCAAATACTCTACTTGATCTCCCTTCCACCTGGAATCGAGGATCTCCGCCACATGGTTGCTGTGTTCCCTGTCCTCCATTGCTGGTCCCTGAGTAACCCTCCCTTCTCTGTCCCCTTTATACGGTGACAGCAACGACCTGTGAAAAACTGGGTGCAGCTTCATGTGGTTAGGTAACCGGAGTCTGAAAGCCACTGGGTTGACCTGTTGCGTGACTTCAAATGGGCCCAATCTTTTGGGTCTTAACTTCTTACAACCCCCTTTGAATGGTAACCCTTGGGTTGACAGCCACACCTGGTCCCCCACCCTAATGGTTTCACCTTCCCTTCTGTTTTTGTCTGCCTGCTTCTTATATTCCTCCTTGGCCCTGTCTAAGTTAAGTTGGAGCTGACGATGGATCGCTTCCATTTCTTCCACGAACTGTTCGGCAGCTGGAACGCTCCATCTCTCCCCTTCCCCCCCTGGGAAAGCCCTGGGATGGCACCCGTAATTAGCCAAAAAGGGGCTCATCCCTGTGGACACGTTCTCCGCATTGTTGTAGGCAAATTCCGCCAACGCCAGCTTCTCCACCCAATCATTCTCTCTGTCATTGACATAACACCTCAAATATTGCTGGAGGATGCCATTGGCTCTTTCCGCCTGCCCGTTGGTTTCAGGATGCCGGGCAGTCGAAAAATTGACCTCTACATGCAGCAAGCTCATGAGCTTCCTCCAGAACCTGGAAGTAAATTGTTTCCCTCGGTCTGAAACCACCCTCAAGGGGGCGCCATGCAACCTAAACACATTTTCTACAAACAATTTAGCTGTTTCTTCTGCCGTGACAGCATGTGAGCAGGCTATAAAGTGGGCCATTTTGGTTAACAGGTCTACCACAACCATGATGGCTGTTTTCCCTCTGGCCTTTGGCAGATCAGTCATGAAATCTATTGCCACTGCTTCCCATGGTCTTTCAGGTGTGGGTAGCGGTTCTAATAACCCTGCCGGCGCCCGCCTCTCCCCTTTGGCTCGCTGGCATTGGTCACAACCTCTCACATACTC
Source organism: Podarcis vaucheri (assembly GCF_965113315.1). Taxonomy (NCBI): domain Eukaryota; kingdom Metazoa; phylum Chordata; class Lepidosauria; order Squamata; family Lacertidae; genus Podarcis; species Podarcis vaucheri. The sequence goes on from NC_138759.1 coordinate 70,601,367, forward strand.
CCGCACATCTTCCCTGACCTTGGGCCACCAAAATTCCCTGGTAACCAGCCACATGGTTTTGTGTTGCCCAAAATGCCCTGCTGTGGGGCTATCATGCAGCTGCTTGAGTACCTTCCCCCTCAACTCTCCTTCAGGTATATATAACGCTCCCTTGTAATACAACGCCCCGTTTCTCTCCTCAAAACCTCCGGGTTTATCTCCCTCCCTCCTGAGACCCCTGAGTTTGTCCTGGGCGTATTCATCATGCACCGTTCCCTCTACCAGTTCCCTTTGCCCCACCAATGCCGCCCCACACACCCAGCGGTCCTCTGGAATGACATGTCTTTCTTCGGGTGCTCCCTCCCCCTCCAAATATTCAGGTTTGCGTGAGAGAGCGTCCGCCCTAATGTTCTCTGGGCCTGGCACGTAACAAATCTCAAAGTTAAATTTGGAGAACTCCTGAGCCCATCTCAACTGCCGTTGGTTGAGCACTCGTGCCGTTCTCCAATACTCTAGGTTCTTGTGGTCAGTGCACACTTGCACCTTATGTTGCGCGCCAATTAGCAGGTGCCTCCATCTCCGGAAAGCCTCATGAATGGCAAGTAGTTCTCGGTCATACACCGTGTAGTTCCTCTCAGATTTGTTCAGCTTTCGTGGAAAAAAGGCACACGGTCTCCACTCTGACTCCTCCTTTCCTGGCTGCAGAAGAAGCACCGCCCCTATGGCTCTGTCTGATGCGTCTGTTTCGACTCTCATCTTTTTTTGTAAATCCACATGCAGAAGTTGTTCTTCAGAGGCGAAGGCCCTTTTTAGTTCCTCAAATGCTCGCTCCGCCTCCTCAGTCCAAACAAATTTCTTCTTACTGCTGAGACAGTCCGTAATGGGCGCCGTCAGGTGAGCAAAGTTTCGGATGAACTTACGATAAAAGTTCCCAAACCCTAGGAACCTCTGCACATCCTTCTTTGTTTTGGGTGTTTTCCATTCCAGCACTGCCTGGACCTTTCCGGGATCCATGGCCAATCCCTTGTCTGACAGGCAGTACCCCAGGAATTCCACCTCCTTGGTATGAAACTGACACTTCTCCAGTTTCACCCACAGCCGGTTGGCTTGCAGCCTGCTCAACACTTCTCTGACGTCTCTCACATGCTGCTCCTCATTCTCAGAATACACCAACACGTCATCTAGGAAGGCCACACAATTCTTGTAAAGCAAAGACCCCAGTATGTGGTTCATAAACGATTGGAAGCACGCCGAGCCTGCTTGTAGACCGAAGGGCATTACTAAATATTCAAATGCCCCCAACGGGGTGAACATGGTGGTTTTCCATTCATCCCCTTTCCTTATACGTATCAGGTTGTACGCCCTCCTTAGGTCCAGCTTTGTAAAAATCTTTCCCTTCCACACCCTGGTCAAAATGTCGTCAATCCTGGGCATAGGGAAGGCCACTGGTTCTGACACTGCATTTAAAGCCCTGAAGTCACATACAAGTCTCGGCTTGTCCGTGTTTTTTTTATCCACAAAAAACACTGGGCTACCTCCCACCGCTCTTGACTCTCTGATGAAACCTCTCTTCAGGTTCTTGTCAATGAACTCTCTTAGCTCCTGCATCTCTCTGTCTGACATGGCATACAACTTGCCTACAGGGAGCTGTGCCCCAGGGAGTAAATTGATTTGACAATCAAAGGGTCTATGCGGGGGTAGTTGGTCAGCTTCCCTTTCGCTGAACACGTCGCTGAGATCTGCGTATTGTCGTGGTACCTTCACTTTCTCCATTACTTCCGTCCCTGCTAGAGTAGCTTGGGCTCCTGCTGAACCCTTTCCCTCCTTGCAGTGTTCTAAGCAATGTGCGGAACCAAAGGAAACCACTCTCTGATGCCAGCCCACTAGCGGATCATGTAACGCCAGCCAGCTCATCCCCAAAATAATGGGAGCCCCTCCCAAGGTGGCCACATTAAACGCTATCAGTTCTGTGTGCCTTGCCACCTTCATTATCATTGGGACGGTCTGCAAGCTGACTTCTCCTCCCAACAGCTCCCTGCCATCGATCGTGGTCACCTGCAGGGGGTTGCTTAAAGGGATCGTCTGTATCTGGTGTTCAGCTGCAAACTCTTTGCTCATGAAATTGCAGGAGCTGCCTGAGTCCAACAGCGCCTTTATCTTTAGAGGGTATCCGTTTTGCAGCTCTAGTGACACTTCTATCACTAGGGCATGTTTAGGAGGTTCTGGCGTGGGCACTTTCACTGCTCTTTGGCCTGGCTGCTGTGCCCCGACGGTGGCAGCCAGGCGTTGGCTTTTACTTGCTCCGGTATTTCCTCCACTCCTCCCTCAACAGCTCCCACCATCCCTTGTCATTCCTTCCTCTGGGGGCAGACTCTGGCAAAGTGACCTGGCTGTTGGCAGAGATAGCATTTCCGGGCGCCTTTTCCCTCCTTCTTTCCCCCCTCACTGGGCTTTGAAACTGCGCGCGCGCGCGCGCTGTTCCGATTTCCATTGGCTCTGCCGGCGGGAAAGTTGGCTCTGGAATGTCTGGAATGCGGAACTCCTTCCAACGTTCCCCCTTCCCTTCCCGCCTCTCCAAGGCTCTCGCCTCCTGGCGCGCTCCTATGGTCAGCGCAGATTTGGTCAGCTGATCCATAGAAACCGCCCTGGGACTCCGGGAAAGTTCGTCTTTCACAGCCGAAGCAAGCCCTTCTTCAAATAGCATTTGAATGGGTTCCGCCGATAAGTCCCACCCCAATCTGTGAACCAGCATGGTGAACTCAGTCCAGTACTCACGGACAGATCGGCTCCCCTGCTTGCAAGCCATTAGCTGTCTGCGCACCACTCCCTGCTCAATATCGCTGGAAAACATGAGATCCATTGCACGAAAGAACTTCATGGTGTCCTTTAGGACGTCATTATTCGTTGCCATCAGGGGTCTAACCCAGTCCCTCGCCCCCTTTCAAGATGCCCAATCACGAAAGCCACTCGCGATTCCTCATCAGGGAATTCATCAAACTGCACATTGAGGGCATATTGCATCTTTGTTCTAAAGGCATGGTAGTCCTTGGGATCCCCCCCAAACTTCTGCACCAATCCTGGTACCTTTCTGGCGAACTGGGTGGCTTTCCCCTTTTTGTCTGCATCCTGAGCCCTTCTCTCCTCAAGCCTCGCCGTCTGCAGCGCCAGTTGGATCTCCAACGCCCGGTACCTTTCTTCCAAGCTTGGACCAGCTCCAACTCCTGCTTCTCCGGTTCCGGCTGGGTCACTCATGATGCCTTCTCCTGCACAAACAGCTTACAGGGACTGTCGGAATGCTGTGATGGGATGATGAGCTGCTTGTGCGTAAAATCATAGTCCCTCAGAGTCTGTGCAAGTTAACAAACCTCTGTCTGTGACGGAGCCCCTCAGACATGGCTGCTCTAGTCACTTGCAGATTCCGACAGTGGTTGCTTTCGGAATCGCTTCCAGCATAAAAGCTCCTTAACGGAAACACGTCTTCTGGACTCGCGGCATGACAGTTTCCGGCGAGGAGTGGGTCTCCCTATGGGAGGTCCAGAAACCTCCCCACTGTTCTCGCTGGACGTGTCCCTGAGCCCTCCCTCTTGCTCGCTTTCCCTCAGAGATCCACCTCTCCCCCTGCTGGTTCCTGCTTCAGCTGCTGAGTCTCTCCCAGCCTCCGTGAGCCCTTCCACCACCTGTTCCTCCGATGGCAGTTCCCTGACAGGAGGCAGCAGTTATGAGTTACCAGTCTCTGCAGCCACAGCAGGCGCTGTGATTCTCCAGCATCCCCAGAGATGCACTCCATCTCTCAAGACAAGCAGATGTCAACAACATGGCATCCAAAAGAAGTTCATGTCTCCCCCTTCACCCACTTTTAAACAAGCTCTGAGCTCCTGGGATTATTTTATTCTGGTGGGCAAGTCTTTTCATGTGGCCACTGATTTTTATTTTTAGTTGGTGGAGATGATGCTGTTTGTTATGCTGCTTTATGCTTATGTTTTAACAGCTGTTTGCTTAGTTCTATTGTTAGAATTGTTTTCAATATTTGTTGTAAATTATATGCACTTCCAGTGCTGTTTCAAACCTTTCATTTAAAACTTTTCCTCTGGCTTCAGGGGTGTATGAAAGTGTGATGGGAGGAATCTCATTTTTTTCTGGAGGGGTGGAGAATTAAACAAATTTTCAGGACTGGAGGAACTTAGTAAAGGTGGGCCCACCGTGTTTGATTTCACATTTCTTAATATAAAATTTCCTGGCCTGTTGAAACAGATGGAAACAGCAGCTGTCAGTGGTCAGTCAGTCTGCCATGTCCTCCCATAATGCTACCTTTGAACAACACTACAACATGATGCAGTTGCATGACAGATGCATTATGGGAGAAAAAGATGGAGGCCCCCACTGACCTACCATTGCAGTCAGAATTATTTCAGTTTTTAAGTGTAAAAGCAGATGCTGCATTTACTGTTAACATTCTCCCCCCCAAAAAAGTATACAGTTTCACATGCCCCTCCATGTCGCCAAAGAATCTCACCCCACTTTGGTGGCATGGGGCTGTAAAAGTCAGAGAACATTTTTCACCCAACACTAATATTTTTATTTGTAAGCTACCTGAAGCAATGTGATTGAGCAAGGAATGGCTGATTAGTTCCCCAATAGTTACTGACAAGGCCCAAGAACCAGCACCAAGACTCTATAAGCTAAGTGTGGAATTCACCTAATGCACTCCATCAACAGAGGTCATGCACAAGGACTTCCACTGCACAATGAGTCTTTCTTCCATTCCCTCCCCCCACAGCAGCCTCCTTGTTGTTCTACTTACAGGTCAAGAATGATTTGTTTTAAAAGTCTTCCGACTGTTGGTTCACTGAGCCTGCTGCTATTTTGTAGTCTGATCTTTTTTATTTTAAAAAAAGTTTCATTGACTTCATGCATCTGGATTTAGTTTTACTGTACACCACTTTGCGTTGTTCTTTTTTCTACAGTGCAACATACAGGTTTAATATATAAACCATACATAGCACTTTGCTAGCAGAAGCAGAAATCACAGCACCACCCAAACAGCTAAATGAAAAGCTGGCACATAATCTCTTAACTAAAGGAAAATTAGCAAACTTTTTTCTTTAACTTTAACCTGTGCATGTGAGAAAGAACATCAGCAGCCCCCAAGGTACAGCCATAATTTTTATTATTATGAAAGGATTGAATCTCTAAAACCCACGGTTTGAAAAGAATGCATCTAATCCTAAATCATATCCCTTCCATCTTAAGATAAAATGCCTTTCATACTAGGCGACTCTTGTATGAAACACATTTCTAAAAAATGTAAGCCTCAAGTACACAATCATTTTTCTTTTAATATCGGATATTAAACACAAATCTTGCAGCTAAGCTGTCAGAATTTCTGGACACACAGTCAAGGAAACTCGAGCCTAGTCACTGCTTGGGTCATCTATTTCTTCTCTACAAGTATAAAACAAGGCACTGCTGCTTGCCATGAGATGCATTAATGTCACATCCAAAGTGTTCCAATGTCAAACTATTTTAATATCTCAAGGGTGATATTAAGTCAGGGTTGGGGAACTACATCCAGAGGGTGAGCCAGATTCTTCTCTCCACTCCTTCACCCACTGGGTGTGTGGTGTGCCAAATTTGACAGGTAGATGAGAACACCCACTTGTCATAGTCACCTGACATCAAAATGACACCAAGCAACCTGTTTTTGCCAGTGCAACTGAATACCAAACTGTGTGGGCAAAAGAACAGCACTGTATAAGCACCAGTGATTGTTTGCTACGTGAGCGTAAACTCAATCGAAGGAATTTAACATCATGCCCTTCTTATTGTTCCACCAGCGCAAGCTGATTGTCCCCCTCTCTTCCCCCAATGTACTGGAGGTTCTCCTGACCCTTCAGAGCAGACAAGGGGGAGACACAGCAGTGTGTGAGGGGGACAGCCCCATGGCACTAGTGGGAGCCGCCACACAGGCTCCCACCAGCATGCTAGGTTAGCTGAACCAAGGCCACGGAAAATGAAGCTACTTAAATCAATTTACTTCAGTGGGCCCATTCCGAGTAAGCTTGAAATTGTCTACCACCCCAGTTTCTTGGGGAAACAATAATGGTGTTTTATTTGTAATCTGAGTAACCAAGAACAAAGAATTTGATTTCCTCATCACACCCACAAACCCAATGCAGCGCTTTCTCCTTTGTCCCATTTTCTTGTATATAATAGTATTGTGAAGTCTTGCCACCCTTTCTGATGTCTGACATGAGTAACAGATTATGCATCTCAATAAGGTCACGCTACTGATAGAGTAAGACAAGTTACTTTCCCCCCCTTTCTTTTCTCTTTTCCCCCTTTTGCTCCTTCTAATTAAAATTCCAGGGTCTGAATAACTTATCACGCCTAGAGACAGAGATAAATGGATGAATAGATGGAAAGATCCATATACCACAGGCTTGGAATAACACTCCACGCTAGCAGACAAGAGAAGGTGGAATTAATAACTGTTCTGTGAATGATAACAATTCTAAAATGCCAGTAGTGCTATGCCGCTGTACGCAAGCACTCTCTTTTGTTTGTGCATCTGTGATTCAGGAGAGAAAAGTTCGTTTTAAATTCTACTCAAGGAGACATTTTTAAAGTTTGTTCAAAAGAGCTTATGGAATGCTAAACAGTTCATCTTTGTATAGTCAAAGTCACTGCAGCATTAGGATGGGAACGCAGATGCACTCTCCAAGCTAATGTGTCTTTTGCACCACTACAAAAATCAAGGGTTACCTTCCCTTCAAAATGGAGGCTGGTGGTTCACTAGGGCAAAAGGGGCACTGCCCCACCAAGCTCAGTCTGCCCTGAGCCAGCCCCACTCCACTTGCCTCCTTACTTGCAACCAGTCCAGGGTGTAGCATTAGCTGTTATCTTCCTCCTTAGTCTCAGGGCTGCCTTTGTAGAATTCACTAGAGAAGAGAATGGAGACAGAGCTCATTAGCTCCGCCTGCCATTGGCTACGTACAGCCAGTAGGTGCACTGTTGGCTCCCTTGCTTCCACCCTACAGCAAGCCTCCATTGCCTTCTTCAGTTAACTCTGGGCAAGACTTCCTACGATAGACCAAAAGTGCTTCCTAACTATGCCACCTTTCAGCCAAAATTGCCCCCAAGGCTGCTTATCCAGATTCACAAATATTTGTTTGTTAGTTTATATACCACTTAATGTCAAAACAGACTTCTAAGCAGTTTCCAAAGTTATACAAAAATATAAATATAAACACCCATAATTCAAATACACAATAAAACAATCCCATGAAAACAAATAAGGAATGAAAACAGAAGATCTTTAGGGCCCTTCCACTCTGTCACTGCTTCCAGGTGGGATTCTGGCATATTGGCACATTCAGGTTGATTTAGAGCTCTTATACAACAAACATGCTTCCAACAAGATGAATGCTAGTTAAACAGCAAACATCATCTAATCTCCCTGCAAGCAAATCAGAATGAATGCTCAATAATAAGCAGGCCAGATATAAATGCCTCGGTTCAAGAGAATGCCTTTGGAAACTGATATGTCTTCAAAAAGCCATTGCCATCTGTGATAAGGTTGGGGTCAACAAATGAGGGCGTTTCTGTGTTGGTACCCCCTGTTCCACAAGGTTAGGTAATCTTTCCTCTACAGTGGTACCTCGTGTTATGAACTTAATTCGTTCCGGAGGTCCGTTCTTAACCTGAAACCATTCTTAACCTGAGGCACGCTTTTGCTAATGGGCCGCCACACCGCTGCCGCTCGATTTCTGTTCTCATCCTGGGGCAAAGTTCTCAACCCGAGGTACTACTTCCGGGTTAGCGGAGTTTGTAACCCGAAGTGTTTGTAACCCAAAGCATTTGTAACCCTAAGTGTTTGTAACCTGAGGTACCACTGTATTTGTTTTCCACAAGAATTGAAAAGTCTCTTTTTAAACAGGATTTTGATTCTGTTGCTGCTTTTAATATGTAGATTATTAGTACTGTTCTTTGTATTTTTGCTGTTATTTTAAGTTAGCTAATTGTTCTATCGGTTGAATTATTGTTTTTATATTTGCTTTTTATCCGTAAGCAACATCATCCCCACCGTGTAGGAATCCCTTGTAGAAAACCGCAGGTTCTGGAGACAGACAGTTAGGTTGTTCATCCCTATAGCAGTGACCAGAGGAGGAATGACCATTGGGAGGAGTGCAGAGAGAAGAAACGCCATGGTGCATTGGCAGCAACACAACCAGATTCCTCCATCTGCCCCAGCTGCAACAAAAACATGTCTTTCCCATATCGGTCTCTACAGCCATAGCAGGCCCTGTAACCTTCCAAGAGTTCAGCTTCACCCCCAAGGGTGCACTGCTCCATTGTCTCCCAAGACAGACAGATGCCAGCCAACCAATTTCAAGCAACTCCTTTGCAAAGGGGGAAAACAGGATGTACGTTTTTAAAATTATTTATAAAAACTTGTCACTGAGGAAAAGAGGAAAGCAAATTTACTAGTTTTTTGAAATAAGCAAACTAGGTAAGGCACCCACCAGAGAGATTAATTCTTTTTCCAACAGTTAAGCACAGTTGTATAAAGATTTTACTGCCATATAAATTTGTGTCTAATATATTGCAAGCTGGACTTTGGAAAATAGTTAAAAAGTCATGCCTCATGCAACGCTGATAAAGACAAGCAGCACTGTTTTGTGGAGAGAAGCTACCACCCTCAAAGCAGCACAAAATGTGTTAAATGAAACAAAATGGGAAATCAAGGCATGCCAAATAGACACATGGCTTCTTGGAAAATAAGCCATGGACCCAAGACCAAATGAAAAAAAAATGTGTCTTGTGACATCATTCCGCTGCTTCAGGGGATCTGATGCTCAAGGCCTGCTTCCAGCCACAATAGTCTCAACTGAGCACAAGAACATGGAACATGGCCTGATTTGATTACCAAAGTTGATATGGGGCTTATATAAGGGAGAGTGATATGGTAGCCAAGTCATAAAGGGCTTTTCTGGTAGGGGCAAGTCATAATCCAATACCAAAGGAGGAGGTTTTCATCTCAAGACCCTCAGTCCCTCAAGAGGAACCTTCCAAGGTCCAGAGAGAAAGGTGGGTGGGGCAACAGGTAAGAACCTTTTATTTGCATAAGGCTACATTTCAGCCACACACACAAAAAAAATTAAGAATTTCCTCCACCACCCCACACCTCTGCCTCCTCGATCTAGGCAACTCAAAGGCATTGTGTGAGTTTCCCGCTCTTACAGCTGTAATGAACTATGTATTTAAATATGTGGGTTTGTTTCAAATTTTGCTGCAAGCCACTTTGTGGAGGTTTTCCTCAAAAAGCAGGGCAGAAATCCATTAAATAAATAAATAACCACAGATCATGGACACGTTTCAGCAAGGCAAAAGCACTCAATGAAGTACATGGCAGGCCCAGTGAGGTCTGTGGCCGAGGCAGCATCTGAGGACCAGAGAGTGAGGCCAAGAGAGCTTCATTCTGGCCCCCAACCTGAGGTTCTTCACCACTGTGGAACAAGTTCAGGAGCACTTAAGCCTGCTGAAATCAATAGGCTTAAGCATACCTCTGTTCACTTGTGTACTTTAAGGCTCCCTGACGGCAACCTGAGAAGTACAGAAAGAGCAGAAATACAAGCTTCCAGCAGAAAGAACATGGTGTGCTTGTTGTTTCTTATGGAACGCATCTCAGCAAATATTTTTTCACTGCAACCAGCCTTCTAACTAAACTGCCTACATGCTTCTGTATTTGACTAAGCACTTCCTTATTCCACAAAATAAACACTCATTTAATGGATGTGTGTACTGGAGCATTCCAAGACTTAATGTGGCTTGTGAGTTCAAGCATGCCTTTTGTAGCCTTTTTGCCTGCCGCAAAACTTGTACTTCCAACAACAGAAAAGATCATTTGGGAAAATCACTAGAATTCCTTTACTTCTTTCTTGTGTCATGCCTTCAAGTTTCATTTTTACCAACTTGCCTGGGCAAGATTCTGATGTAAGAAAACAACATAGTGTTATGAGTTTTGGGGAGATTGGCTGAATGCCAGGGCCCCCATTCTAACTCTTGGAATAGCCAGGCTAGCTTCCTTGTGGGGTAAGCTCTGTGCAAGATGGCGTGGGTGGCGCCCTTCCCTCTGCTCCCCACTGCATGCACTATCAAACAATATCAAGCAATATCAAAAAGGCAATGCATAATTTAAACAGAATGGCTCATTGAAACCTTTAACCCTTCTGAAAGGCCTGGGAAAATTAAACCTTCCCATCTTTCCTTGGAAACAAAAATTGACATTAAATTGATTAAGAGATGCTATTTAAGAGGTCTCTGGAAAGCTATTCATGACTATTCCCCCAGCCAAAATCAACAGGAAGCAAATAAATATAAAACATGTAATCAAAGGAGGCAAGGGATAAAGCCTCATCTGCACTTTACCTGTCCACACTGGGCACTGCATTTAATTGGGAGGGAATTGCCATGAATCAGTTCTAAGAAAACATAGAGTGGCATCCAGCTAAATAAATGTACAAGTGGCATGACGTGTGCTTGTGCAACAGGAATTTTCCTCCCTCTCCTCCACTGCTCACCGTCCCCACATCTGCTTTGGGAGTTGGGAGAAGCCCTAGCACAGAATTGCACCAGTGGAAATCACCCTGCATGCCCAAATTTACTTATTGTTATTTGGAATTGGCAAGTCCTCACCCACAGATGGTACCTAAATCCTGACATTGTCTCAGGCACTCAATAAGACTGCAATGCTTACACCTAATGGTCTATCCTTCTATCTACCACCTTGCCTGCTCATCCGTGCCTTCCCCCAAGTCTTCTATAGCTGGCAAAGGTAGATGAAGGAGGGAGGATCATGTTATATTAAAGTTAAGAACAACCTGGATAGCTCGGTTGGTTAATATATTAACTAAAATTAAAGCTAACTCTTAAGTCATTAATGTTCAATCCTGAAGTCGTACCTTTGCTTTAATAAATGGAATTTACTGTATAATAAAAACTGAGCCCATATAGTTGCAAAAATATATTTTTCTTTTTTCTTGTAAGTTTCATAGAAAACCAATGTTCAGCATGCATAACCATTCTACAAATGGCTCCATTGATTTCATTTTGATTTCCACGAATCCCTGCAGAAATGCTCTCTGAATAATTTGAACTCGGTTTCATGTCAGACTTTTAAATTATGCTGGCAACATCCGACAGACTGCACAACATGAACCAGCTTACATCACTCTGGTGCTTGAAGGATGATTGCACTGTGTATATCTTTGCAATCGCTCGGTACAAGACAAAATGTTCTAAACACCAAGCATATTCTTCCGCAGGATTATCTTTATCCCCAGCTCATTTTCTTCCTCCTCCTACGACCCTTGCAGCCTAAGACATCAATTCTGAAGCTCTGCATTATGCATACACAGAAGTAACATTTCATGGGGAACATCTAAAATTACAGCTTTCCAAATGGCCAATGGGATGTTGCATTCCTCAAGGATGCGGTACTCATTCAGAAGCATGAGAAACTGAGGTCTCTTCCAATAAGACACCACCAAAGGCAGGTCAGTACTTAAGCAGAGGTTCAGCCTTATCCAACTCCAGTCCATGAACCGCTGGTGGTCCACATGCTCCATTCTGGTGGTCCACAGAAAGGTTGAGGAGCAGTGAAGAATATCTATACTCAACTCTGCATCTTGATTCCCCCCCCCCTCTAATGATGGGTATCAGGGCCATTTGATTATTGAACAGGCTAATAAGGCCCAGGTTAGGGCCCATAATTTTCATAATAAAGCAGATAAAGGGGCTCTTCTCAGTGGCCTGGCCTGGGGACCGCTTTTCATTGTCAATAGTTTTAACAATGATGATGGTACCAAATGATTTTATGTTATTTTATTTGAATGCAAGTTATATATGTTCAGCTCTGTAGAACAACAACAACAAAAACACAATTTTTAAAGTGGTCTGCTGAGATTACCAGCCATTTTCAAGCAATTTGCATTTTTTAAAAAGGAAGTTTCAGAAATTCTGGAATAAGTCGCTCAAGACTGAACACAGGGATGCCGAGGGCTGCAGTTAGAAATGTGGTACGCAGGGAATTGATTGGCCAGGTGCCTCTTTCTCTGCGGCTGATGTGCTAGATTTTTATGGACAGGAAATTTCTTTTCCCTGGGTAGGCACAATCCATTGTAGCACCTTAGTCACCTCCTTCTTGTACATTTGTGCACCAGTCAATAGTTATTCCAAACATATAATGTGTTGAAGTGAAGAAAACAAACAACCTTTTCCCATACATTCTGTAAATTGATACCCAACAGAAGTTTGAAGAAAAACAGGCATTTTTGCCAATCTTATTTGGTGCAATCTTCACCCCTGCAGTCCCCACAACCCAGGATGCACTGAATTTTCTGCAGAAAATGATATATTGTAATGAGTCTCATTTTGCAGGCTACATAGATTATGAAAACTGTGATCATGCAAGCTACTCCTCTATAAGACTTTTCACCCTACATTTTACTGTGTATAATGATGTCTCATTGTGATACTGCTTGAGGGTTGTTGTTTTTTTTAATGCATTCTGGAACAAATCAGTTTGGAGTGTTTTCTGTTTCTCCGTGCACCACAGAATGCACCACTGATCAGCCCATTATGGAAGTAATGTTGCATTTTTATATCAATTAGAAGAAATAAGGAGAAATGAAAACGTGATTGATTCTTTATTATGGGGAAGAAAACAATTTGCGTTGAAAGCTGCTCGGGGTGTAAGAAGGCATTTTTCATACACAAAGGCTACAAAGATTGATCCTTTGAAGCAGGTTAAGACATGGCTGCTTTTCAAGATGAAGCTCTGAAACAAAAAGGCACAAATCTCTCCACTCAGATGTCCATTCAGGGAATAGTAGCGAAAATGGTGTGATACTTGTGGAATATACAGGAATTGTCCTCTACTGACTAGGATTATGCTTTGGATTGTTTTGACAACCCAGTTGAGCTTCTGCTACATTCCTTGTTTTCTCCCTTATCCACCTAAAATACAGAAGTACCTCATGTTACGTACCGTCCTCCTTATGAATGCTGCGGGTTACGCGCTCCACTAACCCGGAAGTAGATGCGCCTTGTTGCAACTTTTGCCATGGGATGCAAGCAGAAGTCACACTCTAGTGGCGTGGCAGCAGCAGGAGGCACCATTAGAGAAAGTGTGCCTCATGTTACGAGCAGTTTCCTGTTACGGACGGACCTCCGGAATGGATTAAGTACATTACACAAGGTACCACTAGGTATATCTTAAGTTTTGTATGACAACAATTACATTATTAAAATTATTACATTAAGTTACAAGGCTGTGTGAAAAGAGTTAACAGCTACACACTGGGAAAGGTAAAAAGTAAAAAGGTAAAGGACCCCTGGACAGTTACGTTCAAGTCAAAGGTGACTCTGGGGTTGCGGCGCTCATCTCGCTTTCAGGCCAAGGGAGCTGGCATTTGTCCACAGACAGCTTTCCGGGTCATGTGGCCAACATGACTAAACCACTTCTGGCACAACAGAACACCGTGATGGAAACCAGAGCGCACGGAAATGGTGTTTACCTTCCAGCCACCTATTTATCTACTTGCACTGGTGTGCTTTCAAACTGCTAGGTTGGCAAGAGCTGAGACAGAGCAATGAGAGATCACTCCATTGTGTGGATTCGAACCGCTGACCTTCTGATCAGCAAACCCAAGAGGCTCAGTGGTTTAGACCACAGTGCCACCTACATCTCTTACACTGGGAAAGGAAACAGTTACAGAAGGATGGTCTCATCAGATGAAAACTGTTAATGTGAAAACTCCCTCAACACCGATATTGCCTCCAAGGGATAGAGACTTTTTATTGAATGATTCATATTATAACTATCATTGTAAGATTTTCTAAAGATATATTAAGCAAAAGAAATACAGAATGGAAAACTCAAAGTAGCCACTAGTTCTGATAGCTGAAGGAAGCCTCCATGTTCAGAGACAGTGTATATCGAAGAACTCAGTGCTGGGAACCAACAAAGAGGACCATTACAACCTGCTCAGGATATCTAGCTAATGGTTGCTAGAAGTAGCTGGTATAGGTGGACCTAGCACAATCCTTAAATCCTCAAATGAAGAATCTGTAGCTCACAATAAAATGCAAAGCAGAAGCTTCCCCAAATCACAGAATATTTATTTCCACAAATATAAATATTATGTTTCTTCTGGGTACAGGAAAAAAAGACACCGACCAGCACATAGAAGTTGGAGCAACACACCTACCAGCAATGGATTTAGTATTTATTATTCTAAAGCACGGGTGTCAAACATAAGGCCCGCGGGCCAAATCCGGCCCGCCAGACCTCGTCATGTGGCCCGTGTAGCCGCCACCGGCCGCCAGCCTTCACCTTTTATTCTCGCTTTTTTTTTTTTACACAAGTAAGCCGCCTCTTCAGCGCATGCGCGGCAGCCTACAAGCCAGAGAACGTCTGCCCTCTAGCGGCGCCGACCGTTCTACACAGGAAACCTCCACTTTGCATGTATTCAGGAAACCTCCACTTGTTTTTATATTGAGCACATGCCATCCTGTGATGTGACAGATCCAACGGCTGCCTGAACCCTTCTCTCCTGTACTGTAAGTCCTACAGATACAACCGGCCCTTTGAGGGTGACCAAACTGCTGATACGGCCCCCGATGAATTTGAGTTAGACACCCCTGTTCTAAAGGAAGGTAGGAAGGAAGGAAGGAAGGAAGGAAGGAAGGAAGGAAGGTAGATAGATACCTTTCTTTGGTAAAGGTTTAGGATTTGATTGTAGAAAGAGAATGAAGAAAGTGTTTGTGAGTAAAGATTGATACATCGGTCCATTTCAGTTTCCTCTCAGATTCTCATTGTCCCAGTCTTAGGTTCAAGTTTGCCACATTTCTATGTTAGTTTGTGATTTTTAATAATCAATAATAATAATAATAATAATAATAATATGCACAGAAATTCACCATTTTAGTAAGCATTATCCTAACACTCACATTTTATGCAGTCTTGCCCAATATACACATTCCCCAACATAATGCATTTTTATATGTTATTTTCACTAATAACAGTATTTCTAAGCACACTTTCTCCTAATATACACATTATTTTGTCAATTTTTTGGTTGGATAACTGCATCTCATAAGAACATAAGAAGAGCCTCTGCTGGATCAGACCAGAGACCCATCTAGTCCAGCATCCTGTTCTCACACTGGCCAACCAAATGCCTGTGGGAAGCTCAAAAGCGGGACCTGTGTGCAAATTACACTCTGCCCAGCTCCAATTCTTAGCAACTAGTATTCAGAGAAGTGGAAATTTCAAAAAGCGCCTGTGTTTTTATTCCTATTTTGTTTCATGAAATGAAAATCCAGTAAATGTGAACTGAACTGAATTACTTCAGCTTCCCTACTTGTGATGGCAAATGAACTTAAAGTTTGGATATCTGGTCTTAGTTATCCCCTTTGTTACCAATTTTCATCAATACCAACTCACATGATACATGTGCACAAGAAGTATTTATCTTCTGGAAAAGTCAAGCATTCTGTTTTTACAGAAGACTTCAATTTCTTATCTTCTGCAATATACAAAAGGTTCTGTCTTGGGGGGGGCGGTTAGTCTAGATCTCTCCAGGAAAATAAAAGGTTAGCTTATAAATAGCCTATATTAGTTTGCTGCTATGTAATTCAAATATCATAATGTAACCTAAGCGCTTTGCACCAAAAATGGGCACAGCGGAATGTTCTATAATAACTGGTCTGTGCCAGCTAAGACCTTCAGAAACACTCAACATTCAAAAGTGTCTTTTCCATAACTAAACAAATTTAGAATTATCTCCAAGTGTAATCAAAATAGATGTGAGGCTGTATGAAAATTTCAAACTAGATCCAGCCTTTAAAGAATGAAGCCAGTTCACAAACAGATTGAGATTAAGTGAAAAGTATGCCACAGTCTACGACTTGATCAGTAAACGCTGTCAGTAATGATTTCAGGGTGAAAGCATTGCTGGGATTGACAGCAGACATCAGGATTGAGGATGGGGGGAGAGGGGGGAGAGGGGAGAGAGACATTACACTTCTTGAATGACAACACTGAAGTACAGTACAGCAGTGGCGTAGCGTGGGTTGTCAGCACCCGGGGCAAGGCAAGTAATTTCTGCCCCCTAACCCGTGGATTTGCACCCCTAACCCGTGGATTTGCGCCCCCTAACCCGTGGATTTACGCCCCCTAATCCTAATCCCCAGATGTTGCGCCCGGTGCGGCCAGCCCCCCTGCACCCCCCACGCTACGCCACTGCAGTACAGAAATCCACTGCAAAAGACAAAGCGGGCAAAGTGTGCGAAAGATGACAAAGCGCTATGGGTGGAAACCAATTCCTAAGTGCTTTTTCACCTCAGAGCTGCACAGTGCCCAACCAACCACGGCAGACTCCTCTGTGTAGATTCATCACCTGCTGCCAGAGCATGGGGTTCACACATTCTGCAGCGCATACGGAGAAAGGCCACAGAATTGTCATGGTGGGGCTGCATGCAGACTATGCGACAACACAAAAATGCAATCAGACAAAAGAGCCAGCTGCATCTGATTTAGGCCTCCACACAGATGACCTCAGCTATATGTTTAAAAGCTATGCCCTAATTTTGTGCATAACAAGGCAGCACAGGAATGCACTGTTACACTCACATCCACATCTGTACATACAAGAAAAGTACTTTACAAACTCCAGATGTTTCATGACATTCCACCAGTTGAAAAGCACTGCTCTACAGTGTCGGCTTGAATTTCTGCCCATGATCATTCCTAAGATTCAATATGTGCCCTTGGGCCTTCAAAACATATATATGCAGCAACGTTCATCTGAATATGGCATACTTGAAGTTTTAGGGCACTATCAAACTAAGTTGCTCTATCAACACAAGAGTTTCCATTTGTGCAAAGAAACTCCCACCCCCTTCTCACCCCATGTGTACCCTGTTCCCTCTCCACATCTGCTCTGGTGTGTTGCATGGAAACCCAGAACAGATTTAGGGGGCACACATGGGGAAAGTCCATAGCACAAGTGTAAATCCTTGCATTAGCTGGATACTGCCCTTAATATGCACTTTTTTCAACTTTGAATTACAGTATATATTTTATGTTGCGACTCTAGACCATTGGTCTTAGGAAAAAGCAGCTTGCTCACTGTTTCCTGTCATTAGGTCAGATGACCCTGTGATTGACATGGAATAGCAGTGACCCAGCAGAGAGATTCTGTCTGCTTTCCACTCTGCTGAGCTGTTATGAGATTAAAACTGTACCCTGGGAGTAGGGGAAAATAGAATTCATTTTACTCACAACGTATTGAGAAAATGTGAAGCCCTAGGGTATCTTGGCCACACGATGAAATGTAAACAAGGAGTTTAGTGTGTGTGTGTGTGTGTGTGTGTGTGTGATTAAAATACGCTCATCTTGCAAACATTTTTCTTATGTATTGTAAACTTGAGTGTTGTAGAATGTGAAATGTTCAAGCTAGCAGCTGAGATAAGGTTTTGGGGTGAATTTTTATCTGAATTCATGTGTAGGGAAAGGGAAGACAGCAGACTAGAAAGAACCAATGCACAGTGCATATCTTGTATTTGCTAACTGAGGTTGAACCTATACTCTGCCCTCCAAATTTCTGAGCCTAAAAAAGCTCTGCATTGATGCTTGTTCTTCATAACCATGAGGACTAGAATCATGTCTTTTAAAACTGACATTAACATTCTCAGAATCCTGCAACAGGCTATTCCAGGACTACCCTATCTGGAGAATCCCCAAGAATCCTCAAACCAGAAGAGGACAGGCGTCAGGTAAGCATCACAAAGTCATTTGGAGGGGGGAAATCTCAGTTGCAGTAGGCACACTTACTAGGCAATCTAATTAATAGGCAATGCTTGATTTTGTGAGAAACCTTTGATTGCTCAGATCTTTTTTCTTTTTTTGGACAAGGCAACCACCCTGTGATGATATAGCAGGTTCACCGTAGCATAGCCAACCTTATCATTCTGCACAGAACTCTGCTTGGAATACAAACACGTTTCATCCATCTTTAGGACTACAATGGCTGCCATTAAGAGCAGGAATGGGAAGCCGTATTAAAAAAAGGAGAGAATCATGCTGATTTGCCCATAAAATGCTCAGCAGGTTCACCAGTACAGACTGATGTAGCAGGAACCATGAAGTCCCAGTGGAACTGATTAAATTGGATGTTTGCAGTGTGCCTCGGTGCTCAATAGCTTGCCGTGGCAGTTTTATTTCACCTCTCCAGGATGTTGTACAAATATAGGAAGCCATTTTCAGACTCCTGCATGACCAAAGAATATATATATTATTCTCATAACAGACTCCCCACCACCTGGTAGCAGGTGCTTTAAAGCATAGTTTATCAGGTATATCAGCTGCCTGACAGATTAATAGGCTTTTAGCATCAGAGGAGGCAGGTCCCGCCAGTGTCAATGAACTCAGGTTTCCATTAGCAACTATAGTAGTGAGTGCTGCGTCAAATGATAGCTCTGAGGCTGCCAAATGCTTTGTGTTCCTCTCCACCACCATCACCCTGATCCAGTGCTTCAGCAATGAGAAGGACAGATGGTCTCTAGATCCTTTTATGCAAAATGATGGAAAAAACAACAACAAAACCCAGCCCCCAAACAAAACCTAGGAAACTGCTGGATGCTAATATGAACACAGTTTAGATGCCCAGACTGCGACAGCATTAATAGGGAGACAGAAGATTCCTCCAGAGAAGGTTTCACTGCAGCTGCCTTTATGGTTGTGGAAACACCCTCCTGAGAGACCCTGAGGTTAGGGAAATGACAAAAGTAAAGATAAGGGTAAGGTAATATTTACCTGTCCCAAGGAAGGGTGGACAAAGAGAAAAAGTCCCTTGAGTATCGTCATGAACTGCTGAATCCAGGATTTCTCTCGCAGCAAATGAGAAGCAGGTGGCTGGCCCACTCAAATGCATGGACACTGATAAGAGGGTACTCTCTCATCAAGAGATCATTAGGCTCAGGTGCAGATGGGGTGGCTGTGAAGCCAAGCCTGCTCACCACCCTGGGTTTTAAAAACCTTCACAATCAAGTTTCAAAAATAAAATATGCTTAATTTGGGTTAACATTAGCTAGTGCTTCTCATGAGGGTCCTGATTGATCTGGGAGAAAAACCGCAAGCTATCTTCACTTTCTGGAAACAGTTGAAGAGATTTTTATTCTGACAAGCTTTTCCAGCTGGATAATTTGGTCTTTACCATGAGTATCTGCTTGCATTAGACAATGGTAGAGGTTTGGGGGACTTATTAGGCTTGCACTTACATGGCCAATTATGCAAATAGATCGTTTCAGGGAAATTTGCCAATGCAGCAGCTACTGCCTGTGGAAAGGTTATTTGGCAGGAGCCACCAGAGTTTCTCCTGATGGGAGCATACTTAGTTTGAACTGGTTCCTCTGGTTCCCTACAATAGTACTACAGCCATTGCTCAGAGCAAAGCCAAAATAAGCACACTCCCAAAAGAGATACGAGAGCCTTCTTAATCATGCAGAAGCTGCACCATTAGTGTTGGTAGACACATCTGGGGAAGTTCGTAGCAGCACCCCCTCTACCCACCCTGGTCTCAGTGATACAGTGTAAACTGAAAAATGTGGGGGGTGACCTTCAGTGGCTCTGATGAGGGCCAGTGGATGTGCTGCTTGAAGAAGTGCTTAAGCTGTCCCCACCAACCTATCCATATATAAACCCAAATGTCACAAAAACTAAGTCTCCAACAGAAAGCTACCCTTGGCAATACTGCTTACCTTAATCAGTAGTGTGGCGCTGTAGAATGGTCTGCCATGGCAGCTGCAACTTCAGATCATTCAGCTTTTAGGAGATATATTACCCCTCTCCTCCGGCTGGAAAGTTGAATCTGGCTCACCTGCTGGATTGATCAATGGTAGGCAGGCTCAAGGGTGGGCTCATTCCAGGGAGAAGAGCTGGTCCACTTCCCAGGGATAAAGCAGGGCTGCCTCTCACCCTTTTTTCAGCTCTCCCACCCTCCCTCCCTATAGTTTTCCCACCATGTCTATTGGCGGACTTTGGGGGTTTTGCCTAACTCATAGCAATCGCCACAACTTTGGTAGGTAAGGCATTGGGTGAAACTTTATTCATGGTTGGAAGGAAGGCTGTAAGGCTCTGCCTCCACCTCCAAGGGAATAGGGGATCCCAGAGGAGGTGCTTCTGTCCAGACACCCAGGCAGTGGACTAGGGCCATAGTACTCCTCATGACAGTGATCCTGGAGAGGTCACACCTATTTGATGTATATCACAGGATCTTCTTGACACTGGCTTGACCCCTTGGTGGATCATCCAGCAGAGAAGTTGGTTGATATTGATTATAACCCAATGCCCATGCAAAACTCCTTACATCTGTAACCAATAAAGCTGTGGCCTAATCTGAACCATACAATGTTGTCACAAGCAGTCTTTTGGGAAGCGGTGCCTTGAGAGGTGATGGGCTCATGGTACCTGGGCACACAAATGCTGCTCTTGCTCACCATGCAATTGGGGAATATGAAACAATACCTCTACAACTACTAATTTGGGTACTCCCCCCCCCCCGCTTCCCCAAATGGACTAATAGCAGCTTCAACAACCAACTTTCATTGGGGAAGCAATGTGAGATAAGACTAAGCACCCCTTACTGTAGACCCACTCCAACATGGTTGCCTTTAATCTTAGAAAGACAGAAATTATGAAATCTGATCATGGACCTCCTGTGTGACATACAGTACGGTGCTAGCAAATGCACTGTGGCACAAGCTGTCATCATGGCCAGGAGATTGTTTCTTCTGATGTGTACTTGATGACACATCCATGTGATGAAGGAAGATCTTACCTATGAACGCTCATGCCACAATAAATGTGTTAGCCTTAATAATAATTTATTATTTATACCCCATCCATCTTGCGGCACTTTTGTTTGTTGCTTTTAGCCATACCATAGAAGATGTTCAGTTAACCCAAGCAGAGAGACAAAAGGGCTGCCTTTAAAAGCTGGGCTAACTAAGCCAGAGAAAACAGCTGCTCCCTCTAATCAGTGCAAACAGCTATCAAGACTTGCTGCTTTCTGAAGAGCAGCCAATAATTGGTCATTTTAGCAAAAGCCAGGACACAAGTCCAATCACGCATCACCTTCTATCACTGGCACACTAACTCAGCCTCAGTGCCAGAGAAGGAGGTAGAAGGGTCTCCTTCAAGGGACATTAACATTAACTGTACACACAACAAGCTCATGTGTATGAGTGAAAAGGCCATTGAGCAAAGACGTTGCGTTGTAAGAAAATATCATGCTCAAAGTGTAAGGTCTAAAAACAGAAAATGACTTAGAGGACTCGAGTTCTAGTGTATCTCATATGGCAAAGCAGATCTCTCATTTGTAAATGTAATAAAATAAAGTAAAAAAAAAAATTCCTTCTAATAGGCCTCTATATACAATAGAGATTTAATTTACAGTTAAGGAGGGGAGAGAAGGACCCGTGCTCAATAGTACAAATGTGCTTCACTTTGATTGGATACTGCCCTTAAATGTCAACAGCATAATGTATATAATAAAGCTACCCATTCTTTCTGTTCTGCTTTGCCAACATCCATTTGAAAAGGAGGAAGAATATTTACAGTAAACAGTCCTAAAGTTATAACAATTTGCGGTGCCTTAAAGGCTAATTGTTCATTGTGGCATAAGCTTATATAGACCAGAGCCAGCTCTGACAGATACACAAGTTGCTATCTTGAGTTTGTATATCTATACATCCATGTGTGTATAGAGAGAGAAAAAAGCTGGACCCATTAGCCACACACAATATCCAAGAGAAACAGTCCACGATAATCCCATGTGAATTCTAAAAGACCAATGGCCAGTACAGCTTCTTCTGATGTCACCTTTAACAGTGTGGAAGATGCTACAGCATGACTCCACCCAGTGCTATTTGAGAAGATGGGAAGTCTGAAGCCACATGATAAGGCAGGAGACCACACTATTGTACCCTTTTGCACTAGCTCTGCCCTTGGCGTGGGAAGAAACCAGAGATGTGGCTTAGACAAGGGTCAGCAAACTTTGTCAGCAGGGGGCCGGTCCACTGTCCCTCAGACCTTGTGGGGGGCCGGACTATTTGGGGGGGGTGAACGAATTCCTATGCCCCACAAATAACCCAGAGATGCATTTTAAATTAAAGGACATGTTCTACTCATGTAAAAACACACTGATTCCTGGACCGTCCGCGGGATGGGTTTAGAAGGCAATTGGGCCAGATTTAGGATTGAAGTTGTTGAGCCATTTTTATGGGGGCCAGATTAAATTGACCAACAGGCGGCCAGATTAGGCCCCCAAAACAGACTTTGGACATGGATTAGATCATCTGATGTTGCTGAATAAGCTCAGGAAGAGACTAAGATGCCTCTAAAGGTATTGTTAAGAGGTGATTGAGAACAGATCAGGGCATTTCTTTTAATCATTTCACAATCACTACTTCCAATAGGGTGTGTCCCCAACTTTTCAGTTAGCATATTTGAAAGATCTTTGAATCTGAAATTAAAGCTATGCTTTCATTTTCAGGTTGATTAAATAGGAATTGTCTTACGAGTATGAAAATGCATTAGAATATTGCTCTTCCATCTAGAAATACTCTTTGTAGAAGAGTAGAAAAAGTAAACACTCATTATGCAGGGATGTGCGAAAAGAACAAGGAGGAGGATTGGCTTATCCTAAGGGTTAATTAGTAGACATCAATTAATATTATGAATCTGCCTTTAGAACTGTTATGCTACCTGAAAATCTAATTATCTTGGAGGTAACACTACACTTTATTTGAATATGTAACAGATGGTATAAGCATATAAATAGGCAAAGTACTTTTATGGCCTTTTAATGTTTGTCCAGCCATGAATGCTGTTAGCTAATGTGGAACTGCAGAGGACTGCATGTTCTGATGCCTGTCAATCTTCTTTTCTCATTTTACTACAGTGGTGCCCCGCAAGACGAAATTAATTCGTTCCGCAAGTTTTGTCGTCTAGCGAATTTTTCGTCTTGCGAATCACGAAATCCCATAGGAATGCATTGAAAATCAATTAATGCGTTCCTATGGTCAAAAAAAGTCCAAACAAAGCCAAATTTGGTACAACAACAGTTTATTAACTGCTCTTTAAAGTCACACATACTGTAAAGAGCAGTTCAAAAATTGAAGGGAAAATAAATTAACTTTATAAACAAAACATGTCTTTGTTTTTAGACAAAGGAAACAAAGTCGTGAGACGTTTTCGTCTTGCGAAGCAAGCCCATAGGTGAAATTCGTCTTGCGAGGCAAATCGAAAACGGAAAAACCTTTCGTCTAGCGAGTTTTTTGTCTTGTGAGGCATTCGTCTTGCGAGGTACCACTGTATAATGAAAGTGACTCATGCGCTCATTTTCATAGCAGCATGCCATATTGCTCCTCCACGTTACCAAATTGTTTAGCAGATTTAGTATTTCAATGCTTCACCAAAGGCTAAAAACGTTGAGAGCTGAAATGGCAAGACACTGGCGTCACCATTTTTTATACTGTAGACACGTATTTCTTTCATGTCCATTCTAGACATTCTAGAGTCTGCAGGTTTTAGAATCACTATACCAGGGGTAGTCAACCTTTTTATACCTACCACCCACTAATGCATCTTTCTTGCCGCCCACCAGTGCTCGATGGAAGGAGGATTCAGCTTGTGCCATAGAACCCCCTACCACCCACCTAGAACCCTGAAACACCCACTAGTGGGAAGTAAGGACCAGGTTGACAACTCTGCACTATACAACCTTGAAACAAAATAAAACAAAATTAACAAAATAAAACAATAAAACTCAGTTAGTTATTGGTATGAGCTTTCATGTGCATGCACACTTCTTCAGATATGCACATGAAAGCTCACACCAATAACTAACTTAGTTGGTCTCTAAGGTGCTACTGGAAGGAATGTTTTAATATATATTTTTATTTATTTTATTTTGTTTCGACTATGGCAGACCAACACGGCTACCTACCTGTAACTATACAAACCTTGTTGCTCCAAAATGATAGTGGGATGATTGTGCATACCACAGGTAGCAATGCCACCTTCAATTCTCTGATATAACACAGCATAAAACTGTGGGCAAAAAAAACCTGCTTACCCCATTTAGGGTGGGCAACAGTTGCAGCCTGGCACAGTTCCTCAGGAATGGAGGTGGCTCCCTCCTCCTTCCCAACTGGCTGCAGGGGGTGACTGGATCACCTGCCAGATTCTAATTCAAATTGTCCCCTACCAAAGTCCTCCCCCCCCCCGCTGGGCTGTAGTCTATTTGGGGGGGGGAGTGTGAGTTGGTTTACCTTCATGGTGGGCCTCTCTCTATTGCTTATCTCCTTTCAACTTCTGTTGCAGCTACCAGGTTGAGATTCCTCATAGGGTTTGCGCTTCTTGGCCTCTGGTGTTGTTTGTTTAAAAAGTCCCCTTTGTCTTATTCTTTTGTAACTATTGCCCCTAATCAAGTACTTTGCGCCCGCTTGCTACTTGTGAATCTACAGTTTCACAGGTCTATGAGCCAAAATGAATAGACTTTTACTATGCAACTTGAAGTTTGAGACACCTGTTGGAACTTGTGGTTGCTACGATGAGGTATTCATACAGGCATCAGCATCCTCCAGCTTGCCTGTTTGGGTTCCTCTGCGAGGGTGACACTGGCCATAGTAGTATGTTTGGGTGTCCCACAGTGTACAAGTGCAAGGGCCAATCACTGATCCTAGGATGGCAGATAGGATACTGAACAGAGGTTCAATCCTAACCCCACTTAACTGGGAGTATACCCCACTGAATTCAATAGGACTTGCTTCTGAGTAGACATGGTTAGGATTGCACTGTAGGCTGGCCACTCCTCTGTCACATGGTCATTCTCCCCCCCCCATGCTTTTGTCTTTGCCCCAGCATAGTACAGCTTTTGGTTCAGTGTGGGAGCACAAGGGTAAAATTCAGTGTGATTCTCCTCACACAGTGCTTATCAAAGACTGCATTATTTGAAAAACAACAGCCCTAATATTGAGATGAGAGAAATACTTCAGAAACGATTTCTAAAAGCTTCATGACAAATTCCCTGTTAGAAAGAAATGCTTTAATAACTATCCAGCTATTCTATTTCTAATTTCCATATTTTTACCTGTAAAGGAAGCATTCCCCGCTTCTATCGGCCTAGAAGACATTTCAGAAAAACTCATTTCCTCCCTGCAAATGCATAATTTGTCCTTCTTTCCTAGAAAGCAGGCCATTCTGTGTAGCACACACCTCTCCTTCTTTTGACAAATTACTACCGTTATTTAGAAAAATCAAATATTGTTTTCCCAAGGAAGAAACTTTTAAGACCTGCCAAAAAATTGGTTCTGTGGAATATGTCATTTCCTACTCAGGCTTCTGTCACTGAAAGAACTAACTTTCTGATATCTCATATACCCAACCATTTTTATGATAGCAGTTGCAACTGATGGTATGCCTGCAGTTTTGTTCTCTTGACAGAAGTGTTGATAGCATCAAGCATCTCAGCAGTTATTAGCAATATTTGTAACTACTTTGATACATGGGTAATGGGCAGGGCGGCGAAATCATGAGGCTGTAATAAGTATTCCATATTTTTTTACTTAGGTGTGTTGTAAGCAGCAAACTAGCCAGTGAGTTCCAAAATGAGCACTGAAAAGATTAGTGCTCCTTTTGGATCTAAAGTAAGACAGGGAAGTTGAAGAAAAGCTAATATTTCATGTGTGGTTGTTTTTTGCATCCTTGTTCATGGGGAAATTATTTTACTAATATATAGCAGTAGCTTCAATCAACTGCCAAAATGCAGCTAGCATATCTCTACCTTTGCATACAGTCTAACTACTGTCGTTTATGCTCTGGTAACCTCAACTGCAATGTGTTATACACAGGGCTGCCTCTGAAGATGGTTTGGAAACTTCAGCTAGTGCAGAATTTAGTGGCCAGGTTGCTCACCGGAACCAGACAGTTTGAACATATTACACCAATCCTGGTCCAACTGCACTGGCTGCCAATTAGTTTCTGGGCCCAATTAAAAGTACTGGTTTTGACCTATAAAGCCACAAATGGCTCAGAACCACAATACCTCAAGGACCACCTCTTTCCACATGAAACTACCCAAATCCTGAGATCATCTTCTGAGGCCCTCCTTTGTGTGCCTCCTTGAGAAGTCCAGAGGGGGGCAACACGAGAACAGGCCTTCTCTGCAGTGGCTCCCCGTCTGTGGAATGCTCTCCCCAGGGAAGTTTGCCTGGCGCCTTCATTATACACCTTAAGGTGCCAGGCAAAAACGTTCCTTTTTAACCAGGCCTTTGGTTGATTTGATTGACATCCTATGCCCTTTTTAAATGGGGGGGGGGCGTGATTGAGTTGTTGTTTTTATTTTGATTATGTATTTTGTGGTTTTATATTCTGATTTTATTCTGTGAACTGCCCAGAGACCTGTGGGTTTAGGGTGGTATATAAATTCAATAAATATTAAAATAATACAGTCTTTACATATCCATTCAGGTTTTCATTAATTAATGAATTTCAAGTTCCAACAGAGCCTAAATTGAACTAGTCTTTAAATTATAATTTCCTCTTAAGTATGGTGGCTTAAGCCTAATTAAAATTCATATCCTTCCCCATTTGGGAGAAATGACCTGAATTTGAAAGAATATCAGTTTTTAAATATGAGGGTGCCCCCCCAATGGAAAAATAATTGACAGAGTGCCACAGTTGTGCCACTACCTGCATATGCAACCTTGGCTAACAGTGCCAAGCTCAATACTGTATGAACAACAAAATCAAAGTGACTCAATTTCTGTTTCTTACAGCAATAGTATTGTTTGGGATTTGCCTCAATGCATTCAAGAGACTTTACAAAATCACAGCAACAATAAGGTTTTCAAGTCTGCATAAAATAGGTCTCTGCGGAAAACCAGCTGCTGTAATTCTGCTCAGGCAAATGCAATGCAAGTTTACAAGCTCCACTTTTTCATAGCATTTCTTAAAAGTGACAGTGTCTATCAGGCTTACATGTTTTGCTTTTCCACTGGGAATGAATAAAATCCTTTCACCTGCCATGTGACATGCTGCCATACTGCAGGGGCGGGCTGACTTCAGACAGGTCCACCCCTGAGTATTCTTTAGCTGTTAATCCACATTTCCCCCCTTCAAATGAGACTGGCGTGGTCCACATGCATATCTGAATGTTTGTTTCAGGAACAACCTCAGTCCTTAGCATTCATACCAGTAGACATCCCTTTCTGCGCTTCCCCCTGCCTTCCAATTTGTTGATTCTATCAGGGCTTTTATGGTGTGATACAAGGCACTTAAATGTGAGTCACCTGACATCATTATGATGGCATGTGATTGACAGATGGGCAGCCTTACCCACTCGTCAAATTTAGCCTGCAGGGCACAGGGTGAGTAAGGATATGGCCCAATGACTGCATGTAGTTTCCCACCCCTGCTGTGGATCATGCTTTAGGCTGTTTACACAATCTTATTTCCCCGTACCTATGAGTGGTGTTTCTCTGTTCTGAGGTCTGCAGAGCAAACAACCTTCTGGATGGTGAGCTGCCAGCTCTCTCAAGAACTACAAGTCCTGGAGTTCTTGACCTGTTGCTCATATGCCCTGTGCAGATAGGAGGAACCAAGAGGGAGTGGCATTTTAGTGGCAGCAGGAGGAACAAGAATCAATGAAATTAGGAGCATTAAGAACCAGGGGACAGTTCTACTGATAGGATTTTGTCCATTTGTCCAGGTCAGTAAGACTGGAGCCTGGATGACTGTTGTTACTTCAGCAACAAAGCAGCCCATACTGGGAGCTGATATGGAAGCTCGAGGTTCCATCACCTGGGTCTTGGGTTAGGCCCTGATCTGAGCAGGCATTTGATTTCCCCCCTCCCAAGTAGCCTCACATACAATTAGCTTTGGCAATGACTCTAAAATGCTTACTTGGCTTCTTGTCTCCCCTGCTGCTGTGGCCCAGGGAGCTGATACAGGGACCAGAAGAGGAGCAGGGATATTCAAACCTGCTGGCTCCCCAAGGTTGTTGTCAATGTGCAGGGCTGCTGCAGCCTCCTCCTCTACTTGCTGCTCATCTGAAAGAACCTTGGGTCCAAGGTCTGGGCAAGGCTGGACCCTGACAGCTTTACAGAGCCCCACATATATGGGAACATATTAGTTAGAAGTCTGGTCTTCAGAATGCATGGAATAACTGATGCTAGATGCCAGTCTTTAAGAGAGTGCTAGAGAGTGTGTGAGTGTGTGTGTGTGTAACACAGATTAGGCAATCGGAAACATAAGTTTAGGTACTTCAAGATCCTAGATGCACTGATAAACTGTTTTGCCAAATCCAAGAGTTCTTTTGGATCCATTGGCAATAACAACACATGTGGAAGGAAGTTCACTGCTTGTATAATAACATAGCATGAGCGAAATAAAACTACTTTCTCACTCTGTTATCAGCAGCCCAATGACAGAGACCCTCCAGCTAGCCAGCACCCTTCTGATCAGGGCCTAAGTCAAAATTCCAGGGGCCAGGCCCCATCCAAGACATTTCTATATTCTTCTAGATGCTTAGTGACCACCTGCTGCCTGGCCTAATATCTAAATTCCTCCCACCTGTTAAACTAGGGGGCCAGCATAGTTAATCAACTCTGCAGCTGCATTACTTAGCCTACAGCTGGCCCACATCCTGCTGCAACTTACCCTGGAGCACAAAGAGTAAATCATTAAAGCCAACCAAAATCCCTTGCGGGTTCCAGAGGTGCCAATAAGCAGGGAAGAAGAATCATACAAACCAGTAGGTTTCCCCTACATTAACCTTCCAGTTTTTCCAAATAAACAAGGCCTTTAATGGGTGGTGTTAGAAGAAGGGTGCTCTGCTACCAGTCTATACTGGGCCCAGAGTAACAATGCTTGGGCACTGGACTGATTTCTATATGGAGAGGGATTATTAATAAAATGTATTTGACTTGTATTTGGGGGGAGGAGGAGTCTGGTTCTGGTTCTACCTTTTGCACTTTGATTCAGATACCAGAGGATTAATATTTCGTAGTAGTAAAAAGAGGCTGATTGCACTCCTAAAACCTCTCATATTCCTATATCCAATCAAAGTGAATGGGGAAAAGGACAAGGATATTGCTAAATCAGAGAATATGGATGCTCATTTGTGTGCACTTCCTCCTTCCTCTGGGATAGGGTGGGTTCTAAGAGATATGAGGTGGCATGCATAGCAAGATAGCATTTATATTCAGAGCCTGTGAGTTTAGACTTTGTCACTGTGAGCCTGTGCACCAAAAGAATAGGGAGGGAAATAATGCATTGGGCTCCTTGCCATAAAAGCAGTGTCCATTTATCCCCATAACAGGCACAGGATAGATAGGAGATAAGATTTTTTTTAAAGGAATCACAATTCTCTACAGCAGCCTTTAGACACATTTGCAGGCAAATCAAAAAGAACATGAGAACATGAAGAAGATTAAGACACCGAAAGGCCAAAGTTTATACAACCCAGACCTTTCTTTCTGAGGACATTTTAATAGATTGTGTGGGATGGCTGGGAATCTTTATGAGTCACTATTGAATGTGCTCCACCAGATCTGTATGGTGGCCTATCATTGAAAACACTTTGTAGTCCCTGGGCAAGTGGGGTGGACATTGGAAATTTGTCTGTGGCTTCCATTTTGTTTGATAGGTAAAACATAGGTAAAACATTTTAGAAACTGATGCAATCACTTTAGCATCTGGCAGCAGTAGAGACGTAGCTTGGGGGGTGGGGGGCACTGGGCGCCACACCGTGGGGGGCGGCACTTACCGTGCCTGAGCCATGCATCTCTCTTGGGAGTGATGTGGTGGCTTGGGCGCCTGCAGGCTCTGCGCTGCCCAAAAGGGCAGTGTGGGGCTTGCGTCTGCCTGCCCCTTCTGAGAGGGAGGCAGCAGACAGACTAGCTGCAGGCTCCATGCTGCTCAAAAAAGTAATGTGGACCTACAAGGTGCTGGAGCGGAATGGGGCTCGGGCACTGGGATTCTAGCATGCCCTGCCCCACAAGTGCATCGGCCCATCCCTAGGGGGGGGCGCCCCCCCAGGGCACCTAAGCGGCCAGCTACACCGCTGGGCAGCAGCAGGAGAGCTCAGGTGATGCATTACTTTAACTCAGGGGCGGGTAACTTTTTCCAGTCCTTTGTGGGAAACCCTCCAGGGGCTGCATGTTAAGGTAGCAGTAGATAAGGGAGTTGAGACCCGAGGCAAAGTTGGGCAGTGCAAAGCATTGCTGCTTGTCTTCTTGTACACTAGACTACAATCCAACCAGGCAAAAGTCTGGTTTCTACACATACAAATACACCCTTCCATCCACCATTCTTGGGAGCTGGAAGCTGGGCTGGCAATTGCTGCCATATTTCTCTACCTCTCTGCCAGGAAGAACCCTTTTCTCAGCTTATTTATTGAAGGGAAGACATGCTTAACAAGATGGATGACCACAGTGATTTGCTGATCTCAAAGTGACAGGCTGGAGTAGATCGGACGTGTGCCACACCCTCCAGATATTGATGGACTATAACTCCCATTATCCAAGGCCCATGCAGGCAGAGACTGATGGAAGCTGGAGTTCAAGCAGGTCTGGAGAGCACCATTTGCGTATTGCAACTATCCACATTTACCTGGGAGTAAATTGGACACGATGTGACTTACTCTGGAATAAATTGCACTGTGAGTATAGTTATGAAGGTGACAGTTCATGCCAACAATTACCCATCCTATGACCTGAGGCTTGGTGCTTAATGAAAGACTAAAGGGTGGAAGGGGCTCAAGCGTAGCTGTATATACTATTTGAGTTTCATCCTCCACCTAGTAGGCACAGGAGGTATCGGAAATTTGAGCACCAGATACTATAAGTGAACTTCCTCATTTACCTTGTTGTTTAGTCGTTTAGTCGTGTCCGACTCTTCGTGACCCCATGGACCAGAGCACGCCAGGCACTTCTGTCCTCCACTGCCTCCCGCAGTTTGATCAAACTCATGCTAGTAGCTTCAAGAACACCATCCAACCATCTCATTCTCTGTCGTCCCCTTCTCCTTGTGCCCTCCATCTTTCCCAACATCAGGGTCTTTTCCAGGGAGTCCTCTCTTCTCATGAGGTGGCCAAAGTATTGGAGCCTCAGCTTCACGATCTGTCCTTCCAGTGAGCACTCAGGGCTGATTTCCTTCAGAATGGAGAGGTTTGATCTTCTTGCAGTCCATGGGACTCTCAAGAGTCTCCTCCAGCACCATAATTCAAAAGCATCAATTCTTCGGCGATCAGCCTTCTTTATGGTCCAGCTCTCACTTCCATACATCACTACTGGGAAAACCATGGCTTTTACTATACGGACCTTTGTTGGCAAGGTGATGTCTCTGCTTTTTAAGATGTTGTCTAGGTTTGCCATCGCCTTTCTCCCAAGGAGCAGGCGTCTTTTAATTTCGTGACTGCTGTCACCATCTGCAGTGATCATGGAGCCCAAGAAAGTAAAATCTCTCACTGCCTCCATTTCTTCCCCATCTATTTGCCAGGAGGTGATGGGCCCAGTGGCCATGATCTTCGTTTTTTTGATGTTGAGCTTCAGACCATATTTTGCGCTCTCCTCTTTCACCCTCATTAAAAGGTTCTTTAGTTCCTCTTCACTTTCTGCCATCAAGGTTGTGTCATCTGCATATCTGAGGTTGTTGATATTTCTTCCGGCAATCTTAATTCCGGCTTGGGATTCATCCAACCCAGCCTTTCGCATGATGAATTCTGCATATAAGTTAAATAAGCATGGAGACAATATACAGCCTTGCCGTACTCCTTTCCCAATTTGGAACCAATCAGTTGTTCCATATCCAGTTCTAACTGTAGCTTCTTGTCCCACATAGAGATTTCGCAGGAGACAGATGAGGTGATCAGGCACTCCCATTTCTTTAAGAACTTGCCATAGTTTGCTGTGGTCAACACAGTCAAAGGCTTTTGCATAGTCAATGAAGCAGAAGTAGATGTCTTTCTGGAACTCTCTGGCTTTCTCCATAATCCAGCGCATGTTTGCAATTTGGTCTCTGGTTCCTCTGCCTCTTCTAAATCCAGCTTGCACTTCTGGGAGTTCTCGGTCCACATACTGCTTGAGCCTTCCTTGTAGAATTTTAAGCATAACCTTGCTAGCATGTGAAATGAGTGAAATTGTGCGGTAGTTGGAGCATTCTTTGGCACTGCCTTTCTTTGGGATTGGAATGTAGACTGATCTTCTCCAATCCTCTGGCCACTGCTGAGTTTTCCAAACTTGCTGGCATATTGAGTGTAGCACCTTAACAGCATCATCTTTTAAAATTTTAAACATTTACCTTAAACATTTACCTTAAAGGAATGTTAATTTCAGAGCTCTCCTGGGGCCATTAAAATGCTGGTATTGTTGAAGTATTGAGCCAAAAGGGGGGGAGGGGGGAAAACCTAATGTGTGTCATTGAAAACACAATTATAAAGGACAGCTGTGTGCACCTGGGTTTTTGACCCTGAAGAGCTTTGCAAAATGAAATGCCACAAAACCAGAAGCATCCCATGACAGCTTAATGGAATGGAGGCAAAGAAAGCCCACATATGATGGATTTTGAATTGCTGCTACAAATGGAGCATTACGGGACATCGCTCCAATTAATGAGCAGTTTGGTTCATTGGCACCAACTAAAACGACTTTCAAGAGGATATTTACTTAGGGTCAAAACTCATCCTGCTAACATGCTGCTTGAGTAAATGGTCTGTGTGATGGGAAGGATGAGTGATGGGAAGGAAATGCTATCATTTTGCCACTCCATGCAAGCTCCTGTGGAAATAGGGCAGCCGTGGACCATCCCCCAAAAAGGGCCTGATGACTCCTCAGTGGGTTCTGTAGGACAACTGAATAATGGCTGAAAATAGAACTCATCTGGGCATCATCTAATAATGCAGCACTTGCTCTGAGCTGTGACATGCTAACCAAACATTAGAAGGTGGCTTACAGTCCATCCAAAAGGCATCTGTAGGACAAAACAGAACTTCTGCTCTCCTCTTTAAGCCACTGTTGAATAAGCAGCATGCATCAGGCCTGGCGTGCCATCTTAATCTCTGAAATACACTGTATATATTTTTTTATATTCTGAGTTGGTAGTCTGGTTGTATTGTTATCCCACCCCCACACCCCCACACACCCTTTTTATTTCCCTGAGCCATTGTATAGAGGCAGGACAGAAAATGCACTAACTATGGCCCTGTTCAAGCATTCAGATGGTGTTCAGTAAACACAGATAGGGAAGAGCCATAGCTCAATGGAAGAGCATCTGCAGTGCAGGCAGAAGATCCCAGGTTCAATGCCTGACCACCCTGAAATCCTAGAAAGCTGCTGCTCAGTGCAGACAATGCTGAGCTAGATGAACCAATGGTCTGACTCAGTATAAAGCAGCTTCCTATGTTCCTATGCCAATTTCATGAGAACATCTGCAGGGAGACCCAATGCCTATAGAAAAGGTAGGATTCCCAATTATGCATGCAGACAAAGCGTGTGTGTGTGTGTGTGTGTGTGTGTGTGTTGAACAAGCTGATAAACTGCTTCACAGCCCGAATCCGTCAAAGCGGCACACAATGGGCTGAAAATGAAATAAAAATTGAAAAAATACAAGAAAGCCATTTCTATAAACTCTGAAACAATAAAGCCACTCCTACAAAGTCTAAAACCAATAATACCTTTTCTACAGATGTACAATTAATATATGGCTGGGTTGCCATCCTAAACAAAACGTCTTCAGTGGAGGGGGCTAAAGGTCCTGCCTTTCTAATTGCAGCTGGTAATTGAGTCCAGAGTGCTGGAGCTGCCAAGTGCCCCCAATTTCTAGTACAAACTAAAGAACACCTCTGGGGCATGTGGCACCCACAACAGGGCTTCATCCAAGGAGTGCAGCTGCTGGGCAGAGATATAGGAATGGCACAGTCTCTTAGGTAACCTGGTCCCAAGTTCTTTAAGGCTTTAAATGAGAAAAGCAAAACCTTGATCTGTGCCCAATGGCATACAAATGTACATGCAGAAGCTCCCTGCAAATCTAATGGGTGCTACCCACCTATCACTAAGCATCTTCATGGAACACATTTTGCATGCCTGAACAGTAGAGTACACAGCTGTGCAGCATAACAGGCTCATAGCTTTTCACACAAAAGGCACGCAACAGGAGATTGACAAAGGGTATTCTAAGCTGTGCCTCTCCAGATGTTGCTGGACTACACTACCCATCATCCCTTGCCACTGGCCTCCATTACTGAGGCAAGACAACGGTCCAGCGCATCCACTGCCACATCTGCAGATGTAAAGGAGTAGAGTTGTGTGTCATCAGCATATTGCTAAGAATTGGACTCCAAAACTCCAGATGAGATACAGGTGGTGACACTCCTATAGGATATCGGCCCTGTAGGAGCATCCTACAAATAGCATTCTTAGGGAGGAGGGAAGAAGAGAAGGTGGATCAGTGTGTAGCACTGTTTGCCTCAGGCAGCAAAGTGTCTTGAGCTGAATTGCCCCTTGCAAAAGATCCCTATGAGACCATTAAAGCAGCTCTAAATCTACTGTGCAAGCACAACACTATTCTCAGGTTTTGCT
The DNA here is from genome assembly GCF_965113315.1 of Podarcis vaucheri. Taxonomy (NCBI): domain Eukaryota; kingdom Metazoa; phylum Chordata; class Lepidosauria; order Squamata; family Lacertidae; genus Podarcis; species Podarcis vaucheri. The sequence continues at coordinate 70,636,053 of NC_138759.1, forward strand.
GTAAGGAAGGAGCATTTTATGGGTTCGTGGGAGCCAGCAAGACCGTGAGAGTTTCATTTTATGGCATTATTACACCAGCTCAGTTTGAAGTGCCTCCCAGTGTCTGCTCCCCCAACAACAGGAGTTACAAGCTTAGAGCATGATGCACTTCATAGAAGAAGTACCTACTATTTTGTGGGGGTTTGGTGCTGATGTAGCATGTTCTGTGCAACAATTGATGTCTCCTCCCTTCCCAGCACTTTCTGTGCTGGTAATTTTAATATGATTGGGCTAACAACAAAATTCAGTTGACATTTTGCTTACTGGTGTTTGGTACACACCCGACTGCTGGCATTTCAATACAGTGGTACCTTGAGTTACAGACGCTTCAGGTTACAGACGCTTCAGGTTACAGACTCCGCTAACCCAGAAATAGTACCTCGGGTTAAGAACTTTGCTTCAGGATGAGAACAGAAATCGTGCTCCAGCGGCGCGGCAGCAGCGGGAGGCCCCAATAGCTAAAGTGGCACCTCAGGTTAAGAACAGTTTCAGGTTAAGAACAGACCTCCAGAATGAATTCAGTTCTTAACTCAAGGTACCACTGTATGCCAATCACCTGCAAAAGCAGTCAGAAAGCTGACACCTGGAAACACATTTAGCCAGAGTGGCACAAACTCCTGTTTATGCTGAAGAAAGCAGTTCCAACTGCAAGACTTACTGTACTATTGTAGTACTTTGAGAACTCGAAAGAACTATAGCTTTTTAAATAAGAGATTTAAAAACTTGAAAACAGATGCTTTCTTTACATTGTAAGAGACAGATGAGAAACTTTCTAATAATAAACAACCAAAAGGCATAAACTGCACATACATGGCAATGTTTTGTTGCTGTTGTTAGATACTTGGAATAATGCAGGTCTGAGCAAAGGGTGACATCCAGTGGATTGTCTCTTATCTTTCCTCTCTTTGATGTTTTAAGCCTTCAGTCAAAGGCTTAATCATCCAACCCCAACCCCTATAAATTGTGTATACATAGAAGCATCAAAATTTTAAAGGTCAATACTCTCCTCACCTCCCCAATATGGAATTCAGGTAACAGAATCCCTAACCGGAGTTTATTTTCATACAATTGGGGCTGGCTTTCACAGGGTGCTATTGGGACAGGTGTTTATTGTGGAATCAGCGTTCTTCACACATAGGAGTTTTCTGCATTATCCTCATGACACTGTTGGCATTAAAATGCCAACCCTTCCCCCCCCCCCCTTTTTGAAGAAGATTTAATCTTTGCATGCAAAATCCAGCTTGTTGATTTTTTAACTCACAACCAGTGCTTTTTTTTTCTAGATAAAAATGGTGTTGGTACTCACCAAGAAGTGGTTATAATAAGAGTTTGTTTTGGCACTGGCCATGGCACCAACCTCTCCAGCCGCCTTGCATGGTGGTCCCTTCCAATTTCGCATTTCCTCAAAGCCAAACAGCCTCCCTCCTGCCCTTCCTTGTATTACTTGGGGCTCTTGCTGCATGGGGTCTGGAATTGGGAGTGGATTCGCAGTTCTTTCCAAGTATAATTTGGCACTTTTTGAATTTGGTGCCTTTTTCTGTCCCTACATCCTTCTGGTTTGGAGTGTAATACTGAAGTGTCTAACAGAATGAACAGGGCATAGTTTCCCCATTCAACATCCAACCATCAGTCAGTGTCATTGATTATAAATGGGACACAGCATATACAATTCTATTCCTTGGGCAGCCCTGGGAACCATTTACTGAAGAGAACCTCAACATGAATCCACAAATGGTGACCAACTCTTCCTTCTGGACACTGAGAACAAAGATTTGCCAAGTTTTCAGCAAACTGCAGGGAATTTGGAAGGAAGTGATTGTGAACTTAATGCTCAGCCTTTTCAGAAGGCAGAGGCAGCCAGGAAAATTCTCACAGTTTCCCAAGTACAGTGAACAGACTACTTTCCTTCCCATGAGTTCTAATCAAATGCCAGACAACTGAACGATGGGGAGATTCAGTAGTGGCCAAAAATAATGGCTATTTGTTTAATAATCGGAGCCAAAATTTGTGGACAATACTTCCTCAGGAAAGGAAGATGGTCACCTGTCCACCTGCTGATTTACAGAACTGATGATAATGAGAACAATTAATAAAGTCTGGAGATGTACGGTAAGTAGCTTCCCCATTTATCCCAGCCAAGATACCTGTTGCTCACAAGAGGGGAAATTTCCTTGAAGAGTTTTTAGATTAGGGGATAAGTGAAGGATTAAAAAGAAAGTTGGCAAGATTCCCAGAGAATCTTATTGGCAAACATCATGTAGTAAAAGGTACAAGAGGATGAATTTAACACAGACATTAAAAAGTATGAAAATTGAAACTGAAAATTATTGTTTTGGAGAAAAAAAATGCAGTTTTGAAATGCACTTGTTTTGTTTGGTGGAAAGAGAAATGGGGTAGCAGAAATAATATTAGATCATATTGGAAAATATTTCAGAGATGGATGCATGGGGGGAAATATGTACAGGAATTATTAATGCTAATGGATTCTTCTTATGTTGTAAAAAAAAAGTCAAAATGCTGAAATGCATTTTTATCACTCAATTTTGTTACAATACACTGGGACACTAAACTGAAGAGTGACAAGCCCCAAACATAACTGTTTGGATCCTAAATTGATCCTTCATTCCTATATGGAGAGAGGCCATTCCTGGATTATCTCGGTTTTGTCCAAGATTATCTCATACCACCCAACATTTTTCCAACACAAAACCAGGACACGCATTTTCTGGAACACGCTCCTGGGTGAGTCCTGTGACCCATGCTGCACTCTTGCCCCCTCCTAATGCGCTTTTTGGGGGCGAGAGCACAACATGAGAGCGACACACCCAAAACGGCCACCAAGATCTTGTGTAGAAAAAACAGGATGTCCTGTTTTTTTCTGGGGCACCTGTTATCTCATTCTTACCATTTCAATACATTTCTTTTTAAAATTGATTTAAAATGTTTTTATCATCTTTCTTATCAAGGTGATTAACAATAAATTAAGGCCTAAAAACTTTTAGAACAACAAAATCAAACAAATCTAATCAGCAACAGGGAACTGTATGTTCTTCGGATATTTTGAAATGAGTTAGAGAATGTACTATAAGATCAGACTCAGCCATGGATGACCACAGCAAGCAATATAATCTAAATGTTAATACAGTAGTGATGATAAAGCCAAGGTTTCACCCTTTTAATACTCCATTATTTTAGAGGAGAGAATATGTTTAAGTCTGTCCCATTGAACTCATGGAATCTAAGAAACTAAACCTTGGCTGCATTGTGCCCATATTGAAGCTCACCGACATAGGAAGAGTGTGGCCTGTGAAAAACAGCTGCTTTGAACATCCCTCTATTTTCTAGTATTCTACAAAAATCTGCATTCTTGTTTATACAGCAGTAAGACTACCAAATCCATGGTTCAGTGCAACTGCAAGCAAAATGTGCACATCTGAATCACGTCATTGACATTATTGATGGAATGACAATGAAAATGGAACTGACAAAAATTTAATAGGCTGACAGATTTTCCATGGAAATCCTCTTGGAAAACATGATTCCTAGAAAAGAGAGATATATTTTTAAAGGTTTAAAAATAAAATAAGAGAAGAAAGCTGTCAGAGAAGTAAAGAAGCAAGATGCCTGACTCACTTAGAAAAAGAAGGGAATTATGCAGGTCTCAAACAGTCTCTCAGGAAATGCAAAACAGATTCATTCTTTTCCACCATGCATTCAGTAGTATAATTAAACGCAGGGTGAAAAACAAGGTAAAATCATCATTGGTACTAAGGAAAACTCATTAGCAACCAAAAAGGGGCAGCAGTCAGACAACAGCATTATTATTAAACGGGGACAAAACATCCATTCAATTCTCTGAAAAGTATAGCCCTACTACTAGAACGCTTCCCTTCAAATAATAACAATGAGTGGATGCTGCTAAAAGGCAAATTTCACCAGAAAGGCCTAGTGAAAAAATAACAATGCCAGTCAAGTAAGCATTCCCCCCTGGAGCACTTTGAAGAACAGAGAGTGAGTCACATTTTTAATCCTACTCTGAAGAAAACAAAGAAACCTAACAGGCATTTTGCAATTCGCGGGTGAAGTAGGGGAAAATCATGTCTTGTTCTCTATGACTGCAACATTTTTTAAAAAAAACATCAGTTTTTGTACCGAAAGGCTGGCAAATGAAGGTCAGATTCTTATATAACATTCTTCCGCCATTTTAAAAAGTATGTTGCGGGGGGGGGGGGGGCAGATGAAAATACTGGGTGTGAGATGGGGTGTGGGGCTAGTAATGATTTTACCACAATAAATCCAAATTAATTTTGGATTTGGACATAATTCTTTTTTTCAAAGGGCTTTTCTATGGAAGAAAAACATATCAGATCAACCCTAAATTATTTTATTTAGAGTTAGGATGCTATGCAACAGATTTCTTCTTAAAACCACTTGTAGGTTGTTAGGCTGAGAGAGTAACTGACCCAGTAAGCATGATGGCTAAGTGTGTTTTTGAGCTCAGGCATTCCCAGTCCAAATCTAAAACTATAATCAAATCCAGCATTGGCTCATAATTGGACCAAAACGCAAGTGAAAATAATGAGCAGCAAAACAGAAAGGCAATAGCATGATGAATCATGCTAATTTCATGTACTCCTTCAGAAACTTGCGTGGAATTGAGCCTGAGCTCAGAGAAGGGCTTTTGATTCAGGAACACCACCACAAACAGAAGAGGGTGAGAGACCATTTTTGCCAATTCACTCTTCTGCCTACGGCCCCACGTACTACCTTCCATCCTGTTCTGGAGCCCCCCTCCACCCCCCACCCTCGTGGCAACCCTCATGAGCCAACTTTGGGGAGAGCAATGCTGGGGGCTGAAGAGGAATAGGGAAATAGGAGGAATTGGACACGCCTCTTCTTCTGCTAGACAATGCATCCCCTAGATTAAAAGCCCCAACTGCATTCCAAGCTAACCTAATTTGTTTGAAGGAGCATCAGGAATCATGTGATGGCCTCAGAGAACCCCAAAACATCTCTTTGAGACCGAGAGTGTATTCTCTAGACCCAAGTACCAAAAACCCCTCACGTACCAGAAGCCAAATGGCCAGGAGGAGGTACAATTCAGCTAGACCTCTCCATGTACATCCTTGGCTGTGAGACACCAGGAGCAGCTCAGAGCCAGGTTGGGGCTACTCAGACATTGGAAGGAGGCTGGCAGAGTTTGGATCTCCACCATCCCATATCAAGTGTTATTATCCCTGCGTTTAGGGTGGCAGTTGGACAATGAGTGACAGTCACCAGCTCAGTTGGCTTACAAATTCATGGAGGATAAGACTACCTTTGACTACAAGCCATGATGCCTGTGTTGAACTGCCATGGTTGGAGGTAGTACACCTCTATATGCTAGTTGCCACATGTTGGAAGAGTGCTGTTGCTCGCATGTTCTGATTGTGGGTTTCCCATAGGAATTTGGTCGGCCGCTGTGGAAACTGGCTATTGGGCTAGATGGGACTTTGGTCCAACATAGGAGTGCTGTTCTTATGTTCTTAACAAGAAATTATTACGCTGCTCATCTTTTAAATCATTGAAGTTGCAACCCACATGAAACCCAAGTTCATGTGTCTTTTTCCTGATTCCATGTGCTATTAGGTTTTCCAAATACATCTGGTTATTTGTTTTTCAATGTGAAGAAGTCTATGATAGTCTGAATCAATTATATCCTCCCCTTTGACCCTCCCTCGAACAATCTGGAGGTAGTGACTTCATAATTTATGACACCGTGGAAGTGACTATGATGTCAAAAATACCTCACTGCTGAGTTGATCTGAAAGAAAGGATAGACTGAGGAGAAAAGATAAATCCCGGCTGTGTGGTTGGCAAGAACAATCAGAGTGAAACATAACTGGGCGGTAAGCTAACCTAACACCCTTAAATCTGAATGGAAGTTTCTCCCTGTTTTCTGTTTCTCCACCACGATGCTTAATAATTATGTGCTACATGATCAAACTAATAGCTTTCTAGTCATCTAATTATTTTGATAATGACAGCTACAAAATATAGGGTTGGATCCAGGGCAGCTTCCTCCATTAGAGAGAGAGAGAGCTCTGGGAGCTAACAGAGATATATTCTCTGCTATTTGATTTTCTATTTCTAACATTCATCCGGTAGGTATATCAAGGTGCACTTGAGCTAATTAGGAGAAATGCAAATTGGGGGAAAAGTCATATGCAGTTTCCAGACATATGCAGGAAGAATCTGAATTAGAAATATCACAAAACAACTGACAGATCTTTGGACTTTTTGTTCAGTTAGCAGATTGAAATGAAGTACAAATTACCATGTAAAACTGTATCAGGGCCAGCATGATCAAGCCTTTATTATTTATTATTTTTTGGCAGTTCTCCCCCTCCCCCCCTTCGCCCTACCTGCCCTACCAAGGACAATGAAAAGTACAGTCTTCTTTTTAATGCTGCCAACTGTGTTCTTTCCCCATCTTTGTCATTCCATCTTTAAAACGTACTTGGGAATTACAGTATTTACAGAGCCCCATGGAGATACGCAGCTGTGCAACTCCTATACAGATACGAGATTTCCTGTACTATCCTATACTGCATCGAGGCATAGCCCTTTGCACAGTGTGCAATAACTTCTTGTTGCACCAAAGTCCAGAATAAAAAGGTAAAGGACCCCTGACAGTTAAGTCCAATCGTGAACGACTCTGGGGTTGCGGCGCTCATCTTGCCGAGGGAGCAGACAGTTTTTCCAGGTCATGTGGCCAGCATGACTAAGCCGCTTCTGGCGAACCAGAGCAGCGCACGGAAACACCGTTTATCTTCCCGCTGAAGCAGTACCTATTTATCTACTTGCACTTTGACGTGCTTTCAAACTGCTAGGTTGGCAGGAGCAGGGACTGAACAACGGGAGCTCACCCCGTCACGGGGATTTGAACCGCTGACCTTCTGATCGGCAAGTCCTAGGCTCTGTGGTTTAACCCACAGCGCCACCCGCGTCCCTTGGCACCAAATATAGAGCTACTCAAAAACTAAATAGAGTACAGTTCAACTTCTGTGAAGGAGCATGAGTACTGCTGGTTTAAAACCCCACGGTAGGACAGGCTGAGGACAGTGAAGGATATAAGAAAACTAAGTTACAAAGATACTGAAGCAAGGGGATTCAAACTGTTGACCTTCCGATCAGCAATCCCTAGGCTCAGTGGTTTAGACCACAGCGCCACCCACGTCCAAGTCCAGAATACAGGAGGGTTAATTTACAAAATCCAATTACCAATACAGCACTTGCTTGGATCAACTTTTGGAATGCAAAATGGAACCTCAACTGGGAGATAAGAAACTGCTTTTAGTATCTTTCATGTGCCTTTTCCTAAAAAGGCATATATAAAGCCACTGCCTTGCCTTTGTTTTTTCTTTCCTTTTGATGGGTTGATTGAAATGCCAGCCTCTTGATTCCAACTGGGATTATGGAATGGGTTCCTGCTGCTGCTTGTGAATTATGGCACAGCCTCTATAGAATTATCTCAACATGAGAGCGCATTACCTTCTCATTTCTTAAACATAGCTGTGCCAAGCAAAATGCAGCCATTGTGGAAGGTTTCTGATCTCAGTCTTATCAGCAGGCTCCTATGTGAAATAAAAAGAGCATGCCTTTGGGCAGTGCTATGATCTGAAAGGTGACATTAACACACCTTATAGCTTTTGCTGACAGCTACAATCTAACTGTCCCCATGCAAACTTAGCTAGTAACTGGACCTTCTAAAACAGCCCAGAAATGTGTGTTCCCGTTTCAGAATGGCTTCTAATATTATTAGAAAGAGGAGGACAGTATTGTTAGAAATCACAGAAGAAACGAAAAGGTTTCTTAAGCAAGCGCCGGAACTATTTTTACCATTTGTGTGTGATGAGAAAAAAGAAATATATAAACAAGAATATGGTAGATTTTCAAGAAGAATGGAAAACTTGGCACTGGAAAGTTAGGAGACTATAGAGAAGTTAGGTTGGCCTTGCGGGAGTAATAGAAAAATCGGTTTGGGAGACAATAGGGTGGTAAAACGATGAATAGAAAAGGATGCAAAGAGTGTTTGGTGCATGTTATAGGATGGGAAAGTAGCATTTTAACCCATATGATGTACTTCCTCCTCCACTTGCAGTTCCAGATGCACATGGTGCTTTTACACTATGCCTCGAAACTAACCCCGTTTGAAATTCTCTGCCCTCTGAGATCAGGCCAGCTCCCACTCATTGGGTTTTGGTAGCGGGTTCAAGGCTTCCTTGAGACTCTTCCCTCAAATGCCTGCTCCCAGTGGCGTAGCGTGGGTTGTCAGCACCCAGGACAAGGCAAGTAATTTGCGCCCCCTAACCCGGTAGGGGCAGAGAGCTGCGAGTGCGAGCGCGCCCCCCTCAGGTGTTGCGCCCGGTGCGGCCGGCCCCCCTGCACCCCCATGCTACGCCAATGCCTGCTCCTTTCCACCTTGCCCCTGCTGACCAGTTCTCTGGCTCTCACTCCCCTCCTTCTTCCTTAGCCAGCAACTGCCTCACAAATACTGCTGGCTCCAGGGAAGACCTTGGTGATGGAGGAAGATTTCTCCTCAGTGGTGGCACAGAACCCCCACTAATCACCGACCCCTTCCCCCAGACCCTTCTCCTCTTTCTCTGCCCACACTTCCCCTCTCTCATTGGGCTCCTGCCAGTTCCTGACATCGACTCCCACCGTGTTCAGTGGAGGTTACTTGCAAATATGCATACATAGGCTTACAGACTAACAGATGATCCTGGCCCAGTTACATCACCCAACCCTTTCCTCTTACATTTTGTGGGGTAAAACAAAGAGTTTTGCTGATTCCAGCTGGTAGTAGTAAGAGCTCAGGAGCTCTGAGAAGCAGGGTGGAAGACGACTTAGCTTATATTATTTGGTAGACTCAAAAAAGCACCACACGTTCCCTGAGATTGTGGGCCCCTCCAGACAGGTGGGCTTTTTGGGGCAGGTATATTCTGTAACATGTTACTGACACAATAATAGGGCATTAGTGGTGAATTTATACTGGACCATCCACACATCATTCCATTTTATGAGTTGTTCTGCAACGCTTCCCGAACATTGTTGCATTATTGCTGTCTGGAGGAGGCCTCTTGTGCTGTAATGCAACAAAAGCAAGACCAAAATAAATAAACTGGAATATTTGTAGTATAAAAGGGTACAGGGTTTCAGCAAGAAGCCAAGGGTCATACACTGACTGGGGAAAAAATCATTATGGCCTGAAACTTTTGCCGGTACAAACAGTATTGAAAGTGGGTTCATGTATAACCACTGTGATACCATCATAAGCACAAATCATCATGAATGTCCAATAAAAAGAACATCTGGAGGGGCTCTGTGTTCAGGCAGCCTGCTATTTTCTTTCAAATGCCTCTAGCATTTACCATTTATAGCCTTTTCCTTGTTGGCTAGTCCAGGAAATTCATCTCCTGTCCAGTCTAACAAGCAACTGACAGAAGCAAAATGATGCTGGTAGAGCAAAATAAGGAGAGTGTAGGCATTAATGGTTTTGATTACTTTGGCAGAAGGAGATGCATTTGTTGTCCAAAGGGACTGTAAAGCTTTTGCACGTTATGCTGCATGACACTCAACTACACAACATGCCAACATGATGAAACATCACATTTCCAGCGATTTACAGGACACCAATTGTCATCTTGAGAATCCACAGTATTTCCTATAGCCTAAGACAGCAAATTGGTGTGGCATAAATGGGCAAATATGTCTTCACGCATTATATACAACCAGCAGAGAAGTCGATGGTGTTTGGCCCAAGGAATGTAGATCAAGTTTCTCTCTCGTGCTTTTCCCATCCTTTCTCTACATGTCCGTTACAGTAATACTAACCTCTCTTCTCCTTTCTTTTTACTTCTCATTCCTATCCTCCCCACCCACTGTTCCCCTTCCTTAACTTTTTACCCTGCTTCATGAACTATAGTACCTGCAAACTGAATGACAGACCTGCACAACTGGAAACCTGTCAAGCTGGATGACCCCTACTAAGCACATATCCATTGTGGCATGTTGGTTGCTGGTCAAGCCCCTTCACCCAGGCACTGAGATTCCAGCCATGAGGCAAATACAAGAGATTCATTGGACTACCATACACAGCTGTTAGGATAGGGTACACTGGTGGTTTCAAATTGTACAAGCCTGTTCTACACCCAAGATGGCAGGTCTCCTCATTCACACTTACACACAGTCTGTCTATGTTCTCTCTCTCTCTCTCTCTCTCTCACACACACACACACACACACACAATAGACATCAGGGCAGTTCTAGGCCATGGACTTATAGGATGCTAAATGCTATGGAAAACATATAATGGAGCCATTATTGCCTGTCAATCTTCATTTCACGAAGAGTAACACATACAAAAACTGATGCCCTGCATCAGATATGCACTTTTTGCTCCATTTCAAAGACCACTGAATTACACTAAAAAACCCTCTAAAAATAAATAAATCTAGAAATAGAACCACAATGAATGCTGATTGCAAAGATGAATTCCAGCGCAATATATTAAATAATTAGAACCTCTCATCAGCTGCAGCTATAGTGTGGATTTAGGAGTGGGAGAGTCAGGTTCAAACTAGTGAAAAGCAGTCTATTTCCACACTCTCTGCTCTTCTTTCAGTTCAGAATAATGAAGCTAGCCCCCAAGGCTGCAAAATTCTGATCCCAATGTGGAGCCTACTACAGCCCTGATTACATATTTCTGAATTGTAATGGCGTCCAAATCCATCCTCCTAACCCGCTTTCCTCCCAGATGCCATTACCTGGCTGCTGTGGCAGCTCTGCTCTCCATTACTACTGCCTCCTCTCCCTCCCCTACCTGGTATTTGAAACATAGCTTCTGCAGCATTACAAGCAGGAATCCTGGGTAGTGGCCCCTACAACAGTACTGTAGCAGACTAAGTTGACAGAGGGAGGGAGGGACCTCTGTGCCTCCCATCACTGTTGCCAGGTAAGTGAGGGGGAGACGGAGTTCTTTTTGAACCCTCTGTGCAGTGCTGGTGTGTCAGCTTCAAAGCCTGCATATATCCAACAGAAACTAATGAGGTTTGTTCAGCATCTTGTGTGATGCATCACAGGAGAAAGGCAGCCTTTGTAAGACTAAGGCAAAGGCAGAGTTAAACTCCTATAGAGGGATATAGGAAATGCTGGTCTCTGATCTAATTATAAACATAGGACTGTCACTGAGAATTCTCTCGTATTAAGCCGGCATCTAGAAGTCTTGCATATATATATATATATATATATATATATATATATATATGTAGGTTTTGGTGTCTTCGGGTGTCTTCCCGTGTAAGAGTCGGGGTGTCTGGGCGACGTTTCGACGAGGTCTCACTCGTCATCTTCAGGCTGGTGCTTTCGGCTTCTTGTTACTGGAACAGAGCAGAATCTGGTGTTTGAGTTCCTATAAATACTGTTGAGGGGTGTGGTGTATAGCCTCCAACGTTCTGGGCAGAGAGGAAGTTCCTAGATTAGTGTGCCTTTTCTTCTTTTGTTCCTTAATTACTTGAGGGATATCTTGAGTGATTTCATGAGTGATATTCTGAATACCACTGGGTGGGTCATTAAGTGTAGATTAGTTGCTAAAGCTTTCGTGTCTTGACCTCTTGAGCTTGTGAAGAGTTTTTCTGAGAAGATGGCTGTGCTGCATTTAGTTGTGCTCTGGCTTGGCTTCGTGTATAGGGGCGAGCTGTAATTTTGTGCCTTGTGCCAGCCAGATCTGTGTAGGGATTGCAGGGGGGTGCAGCATCCGGAGGTGCCACTATAGTTTGGCTACTGGATGGAGTCTGTAGTATGTCTGTGGAGAGGGTCTGGGTTTGGGTCTGGTGTGGTTGATTGGTGACGGCGTTCTGTGTGCCTCTGGTTCTGGTGTCGGTTTTTGTGGGGAGGGCTAATTTCCAGATGTCAGGCAGGCGGGACGTGTCGTCACGCTTGTTCATGTTGTGAGGGTGTTTCTCTATCTCGATGGCTTCCATGATTATTCTCTTGTGGTGATGTTCCATGTTAAAGAGCAATTTGGAATCTGCAAAATTAATTTCGTGTCCTGTTTCTTTCATGTGTTGGAAAAGAGAGGAAGTTTTTTCTTCTTTTTTGACGGCATTCTTGTGTTCGCCCAGACACTCCGACTCTTACACGGGAAGACACCCGAAGACACCAAAACCTACATTCCTGTACCCGTGAAAATCTACGAAAGCATATATATATATATATATATATATATATATATATATATATGCGCTCCTTACCATGCAAGCAAGCACAATGTGATGCTGCTAGTGGGATACGGAAGGAAACAAGGCAAGCTACTTAATTGGTGTCTTCAAAATTTGCTGCCATATTAATACCTCTGGAAAGCAGTGGTATTATTTTTTTACCTGCCCTTCACCCTAAGTTCCAGGGCAGGTTATAACAATTAGAACACAAGATGAAAAGAGCTTGCAGTCACCTGTATAACAATAGAATAGTACCACTTTCCACAGAAATAACACCCCACAGAAGGATGTATTGGGACTGGCCTTGAAGTAATTAGGTTATTGGGCTGTGCTTCTCCGGCTCAGTCACATTACTTCAGCAAAATGTGCACAATAATGACATCTCTCTCCCATGAAGTAATCAGGAAAACTTATTAATAAACTTTCAATCAAGAGTTTTCATGACTCATCACAATAACACTCGGTAAATATATAGGAGTAAATGCAAGTCAAACCTAAATCACCTCCAAGGAATTGCAGAACATTCTTATCTGAAACTAATTAGCACTTGGTTTCTGTAGCCTTCTGGTGCTAGAACTCTGATTAGCATTCCTCGGAGGCCAGACGGTTGGGGGATCTCTTGCTGGCTGCCTCAGCCTCAAAGCAGAAAGAAGAATTTAAATCCCATTAACCATTTACATCTGGGCACAATGCAGGTCGATTCCTTTCCTTAATCCTTAAAAGACGGAAGTAATTAGCTCTTAGGAAACACCTCAGGCATTTTACATTGCTTGGCATATTGTAACACTTTCTCATTGTTTTTATTATTATCATTTTGCTGGGGAGACTGTGGCTCAAAGACCACAGGGCAATTAGAAAATTTTATTATTATGTTTATCATTCATTCATTCATTCAATGTAGTCCAGCTTTCATGTTCAAAGATAATTCTGAACACATACCAGATTATGGCTATTTATCTCCCAGTGGGATGTAATTGGGCCCTAGAATTTACTGAACTGCCTAACAAAAAAACTCAGTGAATCCTTTGCTTGTTTGTTTTCCAGACATCAGTTTTCTTAAGTAGAGAAAATATAATTATGTGACTTTTTAGTTTTGTTTGCCTTTTTTCCAGCCATCCAATTACCTCACTTGATATTTACCCACACGCTTCTAACCTTGTTTTATGGGTACATATGGTCCCACAATAAGTTATCACTGTTTCCCTCAAATCCAAATCCATCGGCTTTATCACTGACATCTTGCCCACTTAGGCCAATTTGAGGGACTCACTAGAGATGTTCTGCAAAGGCGTCAATAATTCAGTCCACCATTAACCTGAGTGCTGACTGGTCTAACACAAATTAATGTCAGAACACCACTGTGAAATTATCAGATGAGCAAATGAAAACACCTGATGTGATGAGCCCATTGATTGTTACACACACCGTCACACTTCTAGCAATTGCCCAGAGTATGACTTACGGCCTAAAATTAAGGCCAACTGCATGTGTAAGCTAAAAGGTTTTCCAATGCACTGTAAACGACTTTACAGCAAATCCTGGAAAGTTTATCAAGAACTCTCAAAGCAGAATGACTATTATGTAGATAGCCCTGTCCTTCATTCCAAACCTGAAATAACTCCCAGCTTGCAGTAGAAGAAGGTGACCAATAGTGCTGGGCGATATATCAATATATTGTCCAAAACTGGTTTGAAGTCCAGATTGTGATATTGGTTTCATAATTTTTGACCTGGCAATATATTGCGAATTATGATGTGTGTGTGTGCTATGCAAAAATCACAATGTGGGAAAAACCGTGAAGTCAACTAATGCTTCTCTCGATTCCTGCAACCCCTGTTAACTCTGCCAGCTCAGCTCTCCCCGGCCTCTTGCAGGGGGCAGCGAAATCACAAGAGCAGCTGCCAGCAAGAATCACAGTGCAAGAAAAACCATGAAGCCAGACAATGCTTCTACATAGCTCCATCCTTATTTCAGACATTGTGATATATCAGTATACCGCAATGTTTAGTTGGTGATAGATCACGGTGTGGCAAACCAGATACTGCCCAGCACTAGTGACCAAGTGGAGGAGCTATTAGCAAAGTCATGCAGCAAACTTTGGCACCAGCTTTGTCCTTTTGCCTACTATCACCACACTTACTACCATCAGGCATTTCAGCGTCATCTACCTGCACATTGTTTAAAGCAGGAGCAGTCAAAGGGTAGATCAGCATCTCCTGGGAGAACTTTGGGAGAACTGATGCAGATCGGCAAGGATTTCTGCCTTGTAATGGTTTAAATACAGCAAAAACAAAATGGTTTCCCCTCTTCTTCTTCTTCTTCTTTTCCAAATTGGACTGTTGAAACCAGTAAACCTTGAGAGAAAACCCAAAGAGGAATTTCATCTGAAAGCACAGAGGGAAAGATTTGTGCTCATGATGGCGTTAGGGCACCTTCAATACTCTTTGCGGCCGCAAAAGTTGTTTATTTCCAAACAGCACATGACACATAGTTTCCTACTGAAACCCTGTAACTTTTTATATCACAAATATTCTGGGAGAGAGGGGGTGCTTTCCCGCTTCTGTACTGCTATAGTGCAAGAATGCCCTTCCAGATCACCATGATGCAGTGACATTGCAGAACTAATATAGCGGAATAACATGTGGATGATCCAGTATATATTCACCACTAATACACTATTATTGCACCAATGACATGTTGCATAATACAATTGCAGAAAACAAAACTCACCAGTCTGGAGGGGCCCAAAATAGCCTTGACGCTGTACCGCAACATGAGATAGGAAAAATTCAATAGCAGCAAATCCCACATTGTCATTATTTAGGTATCATATTTAGGATTCATAGAATAAAGTCATGATACTCATGCGTTCTTTGTTCATTTTTTCCCCTCCCACAATGAAGTTTACCGTACACATCACTTGCACATATATGTGCTTCTTACAGTAGTTATGCCGGATCCTTTATTTAATCATTTTTAAAAACTCTATTACACCCTAGCTGGAGAATTTCTCAATTTTGCATTTCCATGGTTGTTGAGATTCCAATGAAGTCAATAGGATGGCAATAGGATTCACAGAGATGGGGGGGGCTCTTCCTCTGGGCATCTGGTTGCCTACCGTGAGAACAGGATTCTGGGCTAGATGGGCCTGATCCTTATGTTCATGTGTTCCCCATAGGACAGCCCTATGCAACTTGAAATATATTTGAAGTACACAGAGAGAACAAAACAGACAGAGCCCCCGCCCAGTGGACTGGAAATCTGGTACAAAACACTTGTGCAATCAGCCCATCCAAGTGGTTCCTTTACCCACACATTTCACAGTGGGGTGGAATTGCACTATGGGGAAGTGGCTCTCACACCATACGTAAAAACACAAATCTAACAAAAGGGGTTAAAAAAATTATTACAGGAAAGTACTGTACGCATGTTGCTTAGATTTGATCAAATTGACACTTTGAAGGTTTAGGTTAGGTTAGGAGGACACCAAGTGGCAGAATAGCGTATAATAAAAAAATTAAATCCACACTCCACCATTAGAAAACAAGTGAATACCTAAGGGCTCCAAGAGAGGACTTATCAGAATGATTGAACTTGCTTATAAAAATATAAAAATATAAATAGCACATTAAGTGCCAGCCCTGTATTGCTAAGCCTCTGAATTTAGATGTTAGTCATAAAGGAAAAACTACCGTATTTTTCGCTCTATAACACGCACCCGACCATAACACACACATAGTTTTTAGAGGAGGAAAATCCGTAGGCATGCCACCCGTAGGCATTCCCTCCATAACACACACAGACATTTCCCCTTACTTTCTAGGAGGAAAAAAGTGAGTGTTATGGTGCAAAAAATACGGTATGTCCTGACTTAAAGGATCCCCCTACAATTTTTATATGAGTACCTTAGGCTGCAATCCTACAGACACTTGGAGTAAGTCACGTGGACATTTATATTACTGTACTGTTAATTTTGTGGCCTTCATTGTTATTCAGAAAACAACAAAGTCTGGGTGTATGAGAAAGGAAAGAAAGGAAAAATAGTTTTTATAAACTATGTCTTATCATAATTCTATGGAGAAACATACATGCACATGAGGGCTTTCTGGGTCAGTCCTGAGGAACGGCCATAGCTCTTTGGTACAGCAACTGATTTGCATGCTGAAAATCTCAGGACCAGTTCCTGGTAGGCCTGGGGAAGAGTCCTCTCTCAGACTCTGGAGAGCCTCTTCCAGTCAGTACTGTATAGACAATACTGTTTCCCTTTAGAAAGTATTCCGCGCTGATAAAGATTTCTTTTTGCAATTGGAGGATTCTGCTGCATCCATTAATCTTTTTGAGCAGAAAGCAGCAGGTCTTCAGGGCAAGATGGTGCAAATGGTGAGAAACAACATCAAGACAAAATATTCTATCAGCGAGCACAAAGTAACCAAGTCAGCCCCCACCCTGTGCAAGCAAGATAGATGTATCTAGCAATAGTGCCTCTGGCATGACATCAGTGTCAGCACAGAAGAGCAAGGTGACAAATCAAGTCAGTCTTCATGGAAGGCATCTTAAAGTGCAAATCTTCTAAAATGTCCAGGCCTACTTCACCCCAGTCATGGACTAATGGTGCAATTCTAACCACATCTACTCAGAAGTAAGTCCTATTGAATTCAATAGAACTTACTCCCAGGAAAGTAGCTTTAGGATTTCAGCTAACTTATATTACAGTATCTTCAAATCCTTGTTTATAGTTATTTCCTCCCTCCCATTTCCTGATGTAAAATTAACATATATGCCTTTTCTATATTTGGATGTAAGTGTCAATCTCATTTGGATATCTTTTGGGACAGATGGGCTGCCTATATTAATAGATATGTTTAAAGTAGGGTTGATGTATTATGCTCATTGCTAATGTGAGCCAATGTTGTTTATTTCTATTTGCAATAAAATTAACATATTTTTTTATTTTTTTAAAAAACCATTTTTAGATTTAAAAAAGTTTGTTGAAGTTTAGAGACTTTATTTACTTCACTCACATAATCTGTGCTAATTGTTCTGAACATGTTAAACCATTCATATTATGTTACTAATGCGGGGGGGGGTGTCCAAATGGACCTTCTGTGCGTTTGACACTAGCACAGGCTGAAACGGGCATCCTAAAAAATCCACCCTCTCAGAAATAGTCAGAGCAACACTCTACTTAGGTAATGCTCAGCTGTGGCGAAAGGAGCACCATGCCTTACTAGCTTGCATTGGAAGATGTGTGCGTCTTGTTATTATGGAGTTGGCAGTGAGAGGATGGAAGTAGTTCTATACCCTCCAGGGTGACAGCCAGCTCTGGTATAGATCTGGACTCTGCTCAGGTAAGAGAGGAGTATTAGATTGTCCAGTGGGTGGGTGGGGAGCTGTGACTTCAGATATTAGGATAGCAATGTATTGCATATGTGTATGCTTGGCAGTGACCCTTGGTATGTGGGTTGTAATATTGCTTAGTGTGAGTGGTTCATATATGCATGGTTGATAGAGGTAATGTTTGAGGTTGTGAATAGTTATAGCAGCTGTGTGAAATGGATGGTGAGTGAAATTGGCTGAGTGAATGCATCTATGTTGTGTTTATTGGAATTTTATATTATACTGCCTTGTACTGCTCTCTGTCTTTATTGTTTATATACAGTGGTACCTTGGTTTACAAACTTAATCCATTCCGGAAGTCTGTTCTTAAACCAAAGTGTTCTTAAACCAAGGCGTGCTTTCCAATAGCAGCAGGGGACTCAATTTACAAATGGAACACACTCAACAGGAAGCGGAACGTGTTCTGCTTCCAAGGCAAAGTTCACAAACCAGGTTTGCAGCATTCTTAATCCAAGTCTTAATCCAGCATTCTTAATCCATAAACTAAACTGTTCTTAAACCAAGGTACCAGTGTATATTGTTATGGGAATCATTTAACATGGTTTTATTGAAGTGTGTGCACGCGAGCATGCATATGTATTCATTGTAAACTGCTTTGAGAGCTTTCAAATAGTAAGTGGTCAACATATGGAAATAATAATATTTTAAACATATACAGTGGTACCTCGGGTTAAGAACTTAATTCGTTCTGGAGGTCCGTTCTTAACCTGAAACTGTTCTTAACCTGAAGCACCACTTTAGCTAATGGGGCATCACGCCGCTGCCACGCGATTTGTGTTCTCATCCTGAGGTAAAGTTCTTAACCCAAAGTACTATTTCTGGGTTAACGGAGTCTGCAACCTGAAGCGTCTGTAACCTGAAGCGTATGTAACCCGAGGTACCACTGTATGTCCTGCCTTTCCTGCAAGCAGCTCAAGATTGCACACATGGTTTCCATTTCATCCTTACAACAACCCTGAGAGGTAGATGAGGCTGAGAGAAGGTGGCTAACCCAAGGTCAGCCAGTGAATTCATAGCTGAGTGGAGATTTGAACCCTGGCCTCCCAGGCTCTGATCCTTACACTACACATTATGACTTCAGATTTTACTACACACAGCAGACATTTTTCACCATTGCATCTTAAAATAACTTTTGCAAAAAAAACAACTAATTTCAGCCAAAGAGTAGGATTTCTGTTAAAGGCCTTACATTTGCTGATGGGAAATCAATTTTACTGTAAAATAAAATAAAATCACCCTTGCCTTCTTTTTCCAGTTCATTTCCGGGCCCCAACTCAAGGAATCCTGCATTCCTAAAGTATAATATTCAACAAAGATACAGCAATTCTTAACTGCAGCTGAATACACATACAAACATGGAAATGGAAAGATACAAGAAGTCAGACCGGGAGTTGATAAGCCTGCGAAGAACTGCAGGGAATTAATTAATGTTTCCAAACTGAAACTTAAGAGTAGTACAAACAACCTTGTTAAACCTGTTGTTGCAAAGTGGTCAGGCAGTAGTTAGAATGAAAACGCTTAGGCTAAAAGGCCTGATGAATGAAGAGCACAGGAGCACAGAACCATTTAGGAAGCTGCCTTATACTGAGGCAGACTATTGGTTCATCTTGCTCAGTATTGTCTATAGTGACCACCACCAACTCTCCAGGGTTCCAGGCAAGAGTCTCTCCCAGCCCTACCTAGAGATGCCAGGGATTTGAACCTGGGAACTTCTTCAAGCAAGGCAGATCCTCTACCACTGAGCTATAGCCCCTCCACTTGCTGTAGAGTTCCAAATACGCTGATGAACAGAAAGAGTACTTAGTACAAAATACCACTGGCTACTAAGAAAGAAAGAAGATATGGCATTCTGTATAGAGATTTAAGAACCTAAAAGCCATACTGGATCAGATAAAAGGCCCACTTAGCCCAGCATCCTGTTCTCACAGCGGCCAGCTAGATAACCTGATGCCTAAGGGAAGCTCACAAGCAGGATCTGAGCGCAACAGTTTTCTTCTCACTTGGTTGCCAGTAAATGGTACACAAATACATGCTTTTGAGGCAACCACTGCACATGTACAGATGACAGCTTAATGGATAGGAGTTCTAGGGGCACTGCAGGGACAAGGAAACCCGAAAATATAATACACATCAGGTGAAGACATCCCCGCTCCCAACTCTTGTGTGAACAACACTGTTCAAATGTGGCTTCAGATGCAATAAAGAGGGAACAACTTCGCTGGGTTTTAAGCCGCTTATGTGAACATACAAGAGCCTGCAAGTCTTCCTTTTTCTTTCTGCATCTCTTATCTTATTCTACAACTTCTGTAGAGCATTCAGCAACTCCACTTCTGTCTCTCTGCACAACAACTCATCTTAAAAGACTCTTCACACCATTTTTGAATATGTATAGAGCAGAAAGTAGGATCTCTCTTACTAGCACCCTCTGGCTCCACACACACAGAGCATGTGCTTGGAAAAGAGCCTACATAGGCCGTGTGTGACCTAGAAACCTGCCTGTTCAAGGGTCCCTGGATCTCTACACATGCACTTTGTACATGTACATTTTCCCAGGTTAAGCTGACTGCATGTTTGATAGATTTATGTTTGTGCTTATGTACTATATTTGGGGAGCTGGAAGTTTATGGTTTATTTCCATTATTTTATTTTTGTTGTGCATTTTGAGGCATTTCTTTCCTCCTTAAAGGTGGCCTAAAATATTTTTTAAGAATTTTAAAAAGAAAATTGGCAGTGTTAATTAATACAACTCACTCCTCCAACTACATGCATTCCTCCTGTTAACTAAATAGCTGTTTATCTAAATTCTCTCCCTTCCATCCAGTGACGCTGAACATCGTGTGCGTCCCTCCTATTGCCTGCAGGAATCTTAGTCCCATCATTAGCACTGTTGCCAGTAGTTGTCTCAGGTCCTGTGTTGTTGCCATGTGCCAACCAATCCCTATGATTCTGTGTTACCAAAGTCTTCTCCTGCAGAGATCAGATCCAATTATTGGTGTGCGATCCTAGGTGGTTCTGCATTCCCATTCCTGTCCAAATATGCCATAACATTATATGATGCTAAACTTCTGCAAGAGCTTCATCTCATTCAGACTCAACAATCCACACGTAGTTCACATTACTTCCATTTGAAAGAGACCTTTCTGTCACATTGCAGAGGCTAATGAAAAGAAGAAGACAAACTAGAGTTTTTAATGAAAACTGTGCTACAGTTTGTCCTGCTTGCATCTGTCTGAACAATTAAAAATTTCTTAAGTCATAATTATATCACTATCTTAATTAATCAGATCCTCCTGTTTTGGAACAGGGTATTATCTGCCCTTGATGTTGCCTATATACATCATGCATTGCAGCCTCTGTCTGCTCTAAATTTTGATTGGAAATGTTTATTGAAGTCAGCTCTGCCGTTCCAGCACAGAGAACATTTCCTTTGATGTTTAGGAAAGACTGTATGGCTGTAACCTCTGCACAAGTGACATTACTACCCCCCCCCCATCCTGCAATTATATGCACAGACAGTGGCCTGGGCAGAAAATAAGACATCCCTTATTTTGCAGCAGCATCTACAACTTAAACTCCTTAATAGGTATAATGCACATAACTTGCCATTTTGAGTTAATGCCGAATTTTCACTCTGCAGAAAACAGCTGGAGGTTTTTTGCCAATTCCTTCAGATTGGATCAGTGATGCAAAAAACCTCAGCACAATGTAAACTGAAAAGAGAGGTTTAAGAGTGTAGCTACTGTACACATTAACAGCACAGCATGCCTAAAATAATCCCACAGACCAAAACACACTGCCGACAATGTTTTCATTACTGCTCGGTCTACCCCAACACCTTTGAAACAGATGTGAGCGCAGCCGAGCATCAGGGATTGATTTGTTTTGTCTAAGCTGAACTTGAACACTAGGGGGCAAATCTGAATTCTACATAATATGTCTGCATGGGGGCATTTTCAGGGGATCTGAGGCACTCATTCAGTTCATCCAGACACTAATTGTCCCATGCACCTTGAGCTCAGCTGCTATTTACTATTCAGCGCTGGCAAGAACAGCACTATCTATGTCATCCAAACAATGGTGTTTAGGCACAGTGTGGTGCAATGCCCTAGAATCCCTTTTCCCCTCCTGGAGGAACACTGCTGTGTTTCTGATTTGGAGCTAAAGCATTCAACAGGAGGTGAGGAGCGTTCCTGCACAGCTGTGTGCTATTATTTCTTCTGAGTCAAAGGCAAGATACAGGATCAGCATGCATCTCCTGCAGCTAAACTGTACTATTCAGAAAACTGAAACTGTGATCACATGTTTGAATGCTTCCTCATGTAGTAATAATAATAATAATGAAATAATGTGCTTAAGAAAGTAGGTCATCATGGAGGCTAGATGTCTCACTAGATTTGTATTTACAGTAGGGGTGGGTTGGACTACAACTCCCATCATCCCTGATTGTTGGCGATGCTGGGTTGGACTGATAGGGAAGGCCAACAACACCTGAGATATATGAACATTCCTAGTTACAGTCTGAATTGTTACACTTCCGGAACAGATATTTATCAGGTGCTTTGTTTCCTGGTGTTTCCCTATGTAAGTTTAAACTGGCTTTCTGTTAATCGGTTCCTAATATGAATGTAAGACCTATATAATAGTCATATTTGTGGAGTTCACATTAAATTTCTGTTGTGAATTCTGTCCATTTTCAGTCTGGCAGGAAACATGTCTGTACTACTCTAAGCAAAGAACAGGCTTGCATCTTCACTCAGTCAGTAGAGCACGAGACCCTTAAGCTCAGGGTCATTCAAGCCCCATGGTGGGCAAAATATTTCTGCATTGCAGGCAGTTGGACTAGATGACCCTTGTGTTCCATTCCAATTCTACAATTCTATGATCTGTTGCAATTTCTTCATTTTGTCCTAACACTTTACGTTATTGAATCAAAGTTACCCAAGGTTTCAACTAACATTTTTGTGCCCAATACATATCCAGCACACAAAGTGATATCTGCATCCCTATTCTGAATTCTTTTAGTTGCATATTTTATTTCTTTTACTATAAACATTCTACAACATGGTGTACTTCCATCAAGATAACATTGTGACAATGGATAGATCTCAGTGTAGCAGGCCAGCCCAATCTCCAAACGGTGTGAGATTCCAGGCGTTTCAGGCACTTACCCAGGGTTTCGTGTTTCCTTTTGGAAATGAGGCGCAGAAGAGACCGTGGTGTCTTTATATGGTTTATATACACATACAAACAACCTGAGCCTATGATGGAGGGGCTCACAGCATTAACATCCAAAGATGGAGGCCATTGCTTTCCCCATAGCCACAGCCTTGGATACTAATAGAAATCAAACATCCCTCAGGCTTTCTCTGGCTTCCCAGTCTGCAGCTTTTTCTTCTAGCTTCTAGCTCACATCACTGAACTCTCAGCTATCACCTTTGTCATTTTAACTACCAGCCAGTTGAGGGAGGGGACCGCACCCATTTGTTATCTAGCCCAGAGCCACTTCCTTTGTTCCCCTTAATGGCCCATTACCTATGCTGTTACCTAACCAGGAAGCTAGCTTGGCTATTCCAGGAATTACAAGGAGACCCAAACATTACAAGGGTCTTGGCATACAGCCCACCCCACCCCCCACAAACTCATAACATTATATCTAGTCCCTCTTTTACAGCCATTCAAGTTGGTGGATATCACTATAGCTGTCAACATTTCCCTTTTTTTAAAGGGAAATTCCCTTATTCCGAATAGGATTCCTCTCAAGAAAAGGGAAAAGTTGACAGCTATGGATATCACTGCATCCAGTGAGAGTGTGTTTCATAGTTTAAATATGTGTTGTGTGACATATATGTATATACAGTCGTACCTCAGCTCCCGAATGATTGAAAACTGGAAATGAGTGTTCAGGTTTGCAAACTATTTTTGGAAGTCGAATATCTGACAGGGCTTCTGCGGCTTCTGATTGGCTGCAGGAGCTTCCTGCAGCCAATCAGAACCTGCACGTTGGTTTCCAAACGTTTTGGAAGTCGAATGGACTTCTGGAACAACTTCTGAGGTACGACTGTATTGTTTTTCAACCCAGGAGATCAAGGCTGTGGACGTTTTCCTCTCCTCTCCCTTTTCATATTTGCAACAGCCCTGCGAGTTAGGCCAGGGTAAGTTGCTACATGCACATAAGCACCAGTTATTGTCAATAGATGGGGGCTGGATCAGGATGCAGGGGGCTCAATCCACACTCAGTGTAACGGCCCTTGGAATCCTGTTGGCTTCCCTGCCGCCTTGTCCTTTATACAGTGGTGCCCCGCAAGACGAAAAACTCGCTAGACGAAAGGGTTTACCGTTTTTGCGTTGCTTCGCTAGACGAATTTCCCTATGGGCTTGCTTCGCAAGACGAAAACGTCTTGCGCTTTTTTTTTAAAGCCGCTTGAAGAGGCGCAGTTGCGACGGACCGTGCTTCGCAAGACGAAAAACATCGCAAGACGAAAAGACTCGCGGAACGAATTCTTTTCGTCTTGCGAGGCACCACTGTACAACAGCAAGATCACAACACCAATTTGAAGAAGCCCTTCCTGACTGCCTCAAAGTTCTCTCATATTCATTTCGTTTCCACAGGAACTAAGCCTGCTAAGATAGAGCTACAGTGGTACCTCGGGTTACAAACACTTTGGGTTACAGACTCTGCTAATCGGGAAGTAGTACCTCGGGTTAAGAACTTTACCTCAGAATGAGAACAGAAATCGCACAGCGGCAGCAGGAGGCCCCATTAGCTAAAGTGGTACCTCAGGTTAAGAACGGTTTCAGGTTAAGAACGGACCTCCGGTAATCTGGAACACTGCTCCTGTTGAAAGCAGACAGGCAGCTACAATTCTGACATTTTATTGCTTGCCGAGAACAATTTTGCTTTATCAAGCATTTTTAGAAAATGAATTTGATTTGTTGGTCATTTGTTATGTTGTTTTTATCTTACAGTTTTATGATGATTGAATTATTTTATTGTACACCACCGTTACTTTTCTTAAGGAGTTGGTGGTTTATAAATATTCTTACAAATAAGTAAAGAATAATAAACAGCAGCAGCCACCCCCAATACAGGACCTACGAAAAGCAGTATGGAGGACAATATTCCTAAACAATTGAGACCTAGTACATTACACACATAGCAATTTAGAACCCAGAAGGACAATTAAAAACAGTAACCAGCTACAATGATCTATAAATGGGGAGTCCATCATATCCTTTATTATTCTAACAACATATCTGAGTGTCCTTTTGAATGGAGGAACTGGAACACATTGACAAAGAACTCCTTTAGCATACAAAGTAAAATCTAACTGCCAAATAAAATCTAATTGCATTAGTTCTTCTTTCTTTCCTTCTTTCAGGGGCAATTGTCCCCTTCCTGTTGTGTAGCTGCCAAAGGATCTAGCCTAGTAAGATGTTTGCTACTTTGGTATTTGGCCTGCAGTAAAACAGCACCTATAAAGTTTACTAATCTTGCCATTAGCTGGCAGCTTGGGTTTTTTTCTTCCATATCTCTCTATCTCTCTCCAATAATCAAGCTGGGTCACTGTTTTATGACAGCACTTAGCTTAATTTCTCCCCTTTTTATTATTGTTACGTATTCTGTTTCAGGGGGAATCTATCAAATCAGATTACGTGCTTGCTTAAATGTTTAAAGAACGGAAACACATTATGTATCTAGGTAACCAATTCCAAGACAGAACGGAAAAGCACAGTGCTGACAAATATAGTATGGCATGATTGCGAAGCTCCTTAAATAGGAAGCAAAGGAAGCCAAATGTATTTTGTAAAACAAGCATTTAAAAGGCAGAAACAGACATTATGAGAGATGCAGAGCTGCTGCCACTGTGTCTTCTTTCCTCCTCTTCTTCATACTGTCTAATTTCAAAGCAACGTATGACATGGCATCATCACAGAGCACTTTGCTCCACCCCACCTTACATCCTTGGCTGATGGCAGCAGGGGTGAAATGATTGTCAGTGGGTTTATTGTGACAGTACTCACTGGCATGGAGTGCTGTCACCTCTTCTTCTTATGCTACCCTAGCATTTTTATCAAAATATGAATATTGAAATGTCCTTTTTTAAAAAAACCAAAATACACCTCTATCACAATGCAAGTCCATCCCATGATGTTCTGTGCTGAGCTACATGTTACAAGAGCCCTCTTCAGACGTTACAAAGTTCTGATGTTCAAGCACATAGGAAGCATCTTGCCCACAAACACCTAATGGACACTCCCAGCAGCTTCATATAGATATTAAATAGAATTGGGAATAAAATTGGTTGTCGGGCTATTGCAAAAATGCCCATTTGGGATTAAAATTGCAGAGATGGGGAGGCTTAATTTTTCACAATGATAATGTTGTGTGGACTGCAAAACATTTAGGTTCTTGAGGAACACCAATCCCACAATCAACACCCATCTAAAAGCAATCTTAGTTTTAACTAATCAGGTCCACAGAATTTCTGTGCATTTCTTGTTGGAGACATGCTGTATTTGATTACTTTAATGAAATCAATCAGCAAGTCAGACTAATCCAATAAATGTTATAAGCAAGGCCCCAAAGGAAGAGAGTGTTCTCTGTTTAGATCTGTTTATTATACACGGGACTATTTATATCAGAGAATAGATTAGATCCTCATGTGAGCTCTCAGCCAAGAGATTTTAGGTTTGAGTGTTTCCAGGAGCGGGTGACTTAGCAGTACTAACCATTGCTTTTCTGCTTTAAGCTGGAAGAGAAGTAACAACTCTGCTTCCAGACTGCTCAGTAGCCAACTGGATAGTTCCACTTTCTTTAGCCCCAATTGTTGGAGGGGGGACAATTTTCATTGGGACAATGGTGTGAGAGAAAATTGTTAAATATTCCTTCCTCATTCACTACCAAATTCACCCCAAATCAGGATTGCTCCCTGCTGCAATTTAGGGGTAAAAATGTTGGGGGAGATATAAAGAAAATGCATTCTTGGGGGTAGGGGTGGAAGTTGAATATTGAAAACATTACAGTGTGTGTGTGTGTGTGTGTGTGAGAGAGAGAGAGAGAGAGAGAGAGAGAGAGAGAGAGAGATTATTTATTTATTTATTTATTCAATATTTCTAAACCACTTAAAATATTTTTTAAATCCCTAAGCAATTTACAAAAATGACATAAAAACAAAGACTGCATAATAAAAACAGTAAAACTGCATTATGAAAACAGAGGATGGAATTCAGCTAATATGGTCGTTCTGTTCCATCTGGCAAACAGAAATCCTTGCTCTGACAGACTCTCCCCTCTCCTCCCACTGTCCGCTGTTCTGGGGGTTCTCCCAACCCCCCACAGTGGATTTGGAGGCAGGAGAAGGGGGGAAGCTCCATTGTACTAGCAGGAGTCCTTGCATTGGCTTTTGTTCATGCTCTGGGTTAGCTAAATCCAGCCCAGTAGAAGGTTAAAACAGGAATTCAGTAATAACTGGGTCCAATCTTATGAGTCAGGAAAAGCTTGCACAAAGAAAACATGTCTTCACAAGATGTCTGAAGCAACTAGCAGACGATGTCTCGAGTATGACAGAGGGAAGGGCACTCCACAGGGGCAATGGCAAAAAATAATAGAATCATAGACTTGTAGAGTTGGAATGGACCCTGAGGATCGTTTAGTCCCCCCCCCCCTGCAAATGCAGGAATATGCAACTGCCCCATAAGGGGATCGAATCTGCAACCCTTGCGTTATCAGCACCACTCTCTAACCAACTGAGTGTCTGTTCTCAGGTTACCACCCTGTGACCTGTAATCCTGTAGGGTGTGGTGCTACAAGTAAAATTTCCCCAGGTGATCTTGTTGATCTTACATGTCTTCTGCTCTAACGATTCCCCAAGTCATGATTGGTAGCCTGCTCCAGAGAGTCCAACTCCAGAGAGTGTTCTCTGGGCCCAAACAGACAACCAAGCCACTCTGGGGTGAGTTCTTTCACCCTGTCATAGCTTTATCATCTGAACCATCCTGCAAAGTGGTTGGGAGCATTTTGTCAATAAATCAGATGCAGAGCTGTGCAGTAACATTTCCATCTGTAACAACATTTTGTGACAGGTTCTGAAATGTACCAGAGCCATCAGAAACTATAAGCATTAGAGCTCCTCTTCACCAGTTGCTTGGGAATTGCTGCAGTACAGCTGCACTCTACTCCACTTGGGTAACATCAGAAGCCTTACAGCATCCAACTCTACAATTCCATGAATCTGTATCAGAGGACACGTTGTCCCTTCAGAAATGGATTGGCTGCAGCAGATTCCCTATCACCTACGTAATGCAAGAAGGACTCTGTTCACCATCTCCTTGGGCCAGGGTTTCCCAAACTTGGGTTTCCCACTCCAGCTGTTTTTGGACTACAATTCCCATCATCCCTAACTAGCAGGACCAGTGGTCAGGTGTGATGGGAATTGTAATCCAAAAACAGCTGGAGGCCCAAGTTTGGGACACCCTGCCTTGGGCACCTTCCTTTGTCCCCAAAATACATAAATGCTTTTGAATTATTGCTCCAAAAGGGGAAACATGTGGTCCACCAGATACTTTTGTGGACAATGTAGGATCACTGCACAAACTAGTCCTTTCAAAGTGCTTAGATCCGATTTATTAGCCAACCTCACAAACGTCCATTTAGAAACCATTCCTACTAATTGACCAGACCTTATTGATTTCACAGAGAGTCAGTGCTTAACATCTAAATGAAAAGTTGCCAGGGCTTGAGGTCTGCTTGCAAGTCAGGCTCTCTTGCCGGAAAGACCATACTTATACAGTGGTACCCCGGGTTAAGAACTTAATTCGTTCTGGAGGTCCGTTCTTAACCTGAAACTGTTCTTAACCTGAGGTACCACTTTAGCTAATGGGGCCTCCTGCTGTAGCCGCGCTGCTGCAGCACGATTTTTGTTCTCATCCTGAAGCAAAGTTCTTAATCCGAGGTACTATTTCTGGGTTAGCGGAGTCTGTAACCTGAAGCGTCTGTAACCCAATGTACCACTGTACTCCCAGTTATGTGGGAGATGAGTGAGTCAATGGGCAAAGAAATTGCACTCTGAACATGTTTGAAGGATTTTTATACAGTGGTACCTCGGGTTAAGTACTTAATTCGTTCCGGAGGTCCGTACTTAACCTGAAACTGTTCTTAACCTGAAGCACCACTTTAGCTAATGGGGCCTCCTGCTGCTGCCACACCGCCGGAGCACGATTTCTGTTCTCATCCTGAAGCAAAGTTCTTAACCTGAAGCACTATTTCTGGGTTAGCGGTGTTTGTAACCTGAAGCATTTGTAACCTGAAGCGTATGTAACCTGAGGTACCACTGTAATTACTTCACAGGCTACGGAAATCAGCCTCACTAAAAGATACCAAGAGAGCCCTGTTGAATATCCACTTAAACATAAACTCTCCTGAGACAACGTATTTTAATGTCAATAACAGTACTGATTGTTAGGATGCGAATAAGCAATAAACATTTCAAACTGCCAATTATTTTTCTTTGGCCTTGCTTTTGCATGCACGCCATACATTTAAAACATGTGTAATGAAAACTTCACCTGCTGGATTTCTGCCTGGTGGACCATTGTTAAAAGCACCAAAGCAAAGCCAGAAAAAAAAGTTGTCAGTCCTACTGTAGCTGCCTGTGAATACAGTAGTTGCATGTGGGGCTCTGGGTCATGGTAAACAAGGAGTTAATGCTAGTTTAGCTGTCCTGTTTTTTATAGGTGTTGGGAGGGGTACAGCAGGTGACAGAAAGTTAGTAGAAACACTGAGAACTTTGGATTTCAAAAGGAAATGTTTCCTTGTTCAGTCTTTAAAAGTAATGATAAACATTATGGAAGGTGGGGAAAAATTTGATGGTTTAAAATATCCTGCTGAGTCATTCAGGCAGCTTCTCACTGTGCAAGTACTTGGGAATGTTGCTTGATTATATGCATAAATAATCTGCTGTTTTGCATCTTGCAGATAGGTGACTAGTAGGTTGCTGCAGTCATTTCTGCTCACTATGCATTTATTTAGGAGTAAGTGTCACTAGGAGGATTAGGTTTGTGGGGAGATTGTACTTCCCAAGCCAACAAACACATTGGATGCTATTTTTATTTTCACTATACAGTATTGCTTAAAAGCTAAAGTCTGCTGTAATTGAAAGACCAGAACCCTAAATGTCAGCCCGGTAAAAGCATTCTTAATGCCCTGTGTCTAGGAGACTCTGCCCCGCCCCCTTTTCCTGCTCTATTCCCCCCCCCCACACACACACTTTTGTTTTGTCTTGTGGGATATTTTGTGGAATTCCTCAGCTTCATCAGTTTCTATAGAAACCTTTATGTCTCTGATCAGCAACTAGATCTTTTGATACACTCCTTTGAAGGAAGGGGCAGGGCAAAAACCCTTGCCTTTTGAAAGCACACTGCTATCCGCCCCACATTGTTCTTCTTCATATATTATGTAGGAAAACATTACCCTGGCCTTCACATAAAATAATGTGATAAAAGAAAGCTTACAATCAATCAATCAATGACACAAATTCTATAAATAAACTACGTAAGAATAACAGCCAAAAATCAATGTTGTTGCATTCTCCACACATCTGCGCAGTGAGACATTTCAGAGGTGCAATGCTTATCCGGGTTCAGCTTCCTCTGGAAGGATGTTGCGGAAGGTTTCTGGCATTTTGTACTGTTTGACTTTCTTTACAAACAGGCAGCTAGAGCAGGGGTGGAGGTACAGCTTAACCAAATCAACTGCACCACCACATCAGTTTCTTGGAAAGAGGCAGCTCCCCAAAAGCTTGCCTCTTTCTCCAAACTCAAGCTGTAGTTTCAATTATTTCTCTTCACTCACAGGCCTAGCCTGCATCTTCCGTAGAGGGCGAAGATATGCCCCCTACCACCATGTCTGATTAAGTTTTGTTCCTAGTTTGAACAATCCAGAGTGGTCCTGTATATAAAAAATGAATGAAGAAATGGCACCCATTGTGTAACAACTGGCTCCAGTGGAGACACATCTGTCAAATATCCTAGGCTATTAATACTCCTCAGGCAATTCCAATACTTTGGCAAGGTATTGTGAGTCCTACTCACAGAAATCTGATACAGTGGTACCTCAGGTTAAGTACTTAATTTGTTCCGGAGGTCCGTTCTTTTTTTTTTTATAACATATTTATTGCAAATTTTAAACAAAAGAAAAACAAACCAATAAACATATAAAATACCATCACCATACACCATAACAAAGACAACAGAAAGAATTTAGAAAGTAGACATAACATGAGAGAAAAAAGTACAACAAAATCAATTTATCCTTAAATCTTATTTTCATAATCTTTGGACTTCCTCACATCACCCTTTCCTGCGTTCTCAGTCATATAGTTATAAGCAGCAAATTATTGCCTTATTTCAATTCTTATTTTATAGTTCTCAGATATTATGTCCCAACCTTTCAATATTTTATCATGTACTGAACTGCTTAACTTAAACATAATATTACTTAAAATTTCATCCTTTTCTTAGTCATCACTTATTCATACATCATACAACTATATTACTGATGCCATGTTGTTTTCTATCATGCATTCTCTTAGCATTCGTACAGCTTATAATGTTTTTGTAAATAGTCTTTAAATTTTTTCCAGTCCTCTTCCACCGTCTCTTCTCCCAGGTCTCGAATTCTGCCAGTCATTTCAGCAAGTTCCATGTAGTCTATCAGTTGCGTCTGCCATTCTTCTAGAGTGGGCAAATCTTGTGTCTTCTCGGAGGTCCGTTCTTAACCTGAAGCACCACTTTAGCTAATAGGGCCTGCTGCTGCTGCCGCGCCACCGGAGCACAATTTCTGTTCTCATCCTGAAGCAAAGTACTTAACCCGAGGTAATATTTTTGGGTTAGCGGAGTCTGTAACCTGAAGCGTATGTAACCTGAAACGTATGTAACCTGAGGTACCACTGTAGTAATACCCAGGACAATATAATTTGTCTGCCACACTATACCCCCCATTCCTGTTATCATTCATGCAAGTTTATTTTCCTTCACATTTATAGTATGAGGGGATGTACTCTGTACAGTACTAGCAATTTGTGGGACAGGAGTTCAGATTTGATCCATAGAGTTGTCTGTACTTGCTGCACGTCATTCAACATTTTCATTATATTCATAAATATTGTTAATGACATTTTTTGTCTTTTTGTCTTATTGACTTATCTCCAGCTGTTTAGCATGCTCAAGCCACATCTGTCTGTTGTGGTATACCACATATGTCGGCCAAAAAAAATCAGGAAACAAGTACAGTATCTCAAATGAACAAAACATAAAAGAGATCAGGTTCTGGTGCTCACTGATGCAATACTCTTTATAGTAGTTTAGTTTGCTTTGGAATAAAACACATCTTGGTCCGTCCCCCCTTTCTCTCCACATCTGTGTTGAATTGTTCAAGAAGTGTTTTATAGATGTGGAGAGAATTTTTCTTATTAAATTGCTCTATTTTTTCAAGCTAGTTCTTGACTTCCTTAAAATCTAATCAGCTCACAAGGTTTTCAAGCTCCTAGTAAGAGTGTTTTGCTCCAAAGTAGGTTCGGTGTGAGATGGCAAATGGGTGCAGGCCCCTCCCTCAACAGATAAAGCTCCAGTAGAGAGGCCAAGAAAAGCATTATGAGTTAGAAGTTGGATGCAGAACGACACCACCATCTCCACTGTTCCTCATTCCCAAAAGGAAACATAAACTCTCAATAAGCGCCTGGAACCCTTGGAATTTCACACCACTTGGAGACTGAGGTAGCATGCAACAATACTGAGCTACAATACAGAGTGTTTCATTGTGAGCACTGGGGCCTTTTCTTTTTAGTTTTATTCCACACAGGTACCCTTTCCCATGTGCTCCATCAGAGATGAGGAACTTGTGGTCCTCCAGATGTTATTGAACTACAAATCCCTCACTACCGGCTATGCTGTGGCTGACAGGGGTTAGAGTAATCAACATCCGAATATTTACAGGTTCAACATGCCTAATAAAACTTAAAACTTTCCTGA
Source organism: Podarcis vaucheri (assembly GCF_965113315.1). NCBI lineage: Eukaryota > Metazoa > Chordata > Lepidosauria > Squamata > Lacertidae > Podarcis > Podarcis vaucheri. The sequence goes on from NC_138759.1 coordinate 70,668,776, forward strand.
ACTCTTTACTAAGGCCTACATAGCTCTTCCCTTAGCGTCCTACTCTTGCGTCAGTGAAGGACCACAGTGATGGGATGTCTGCTTTCATGGTGCACATTGGTGGTGCAGACTTTAATAATCAAGTTCACCTGAATCCTGCCAACTCTTCCATATACAGTTTCTCATGCATACTGTATAGGATTTCTATGATATTGCTAAGGTTTTATGGTTTTGCCAGAGTCCTATTTTCCATTCTTTAGCAGTGTGTCACGTATTTGGAATTAGATGCTGGCTTTTAGAAAGTAATTCACTTTGACTTTAAGGGGTGTGTGGGATCCAGTCTGTCATGTCAGCCACATTTTAGGAACTATGATAGAAACGGAAGATCTCCTGGCATACAGCATCATGTTTTCTCCAGCCATAGATGGCATGAGTCAGTCTTTAGAATATTATGTGATCTGCTGTGCAAGCCTAAGCATGTTAATTGTGTCAAGTCTCATTGTGCTCAGGTTTATTTCCTAGTAAATGTGTTTAGTATTAGAGCCTTCATTGTAATATGTGGACGATCTTGCTCTTGGTCTGGTTATTGTACTAAGGGTGTTTCCACACTAGCTCTTTTCTCCAATATGGGTACTACTTACCTATTCTTACTGCATTTCTGTTTCCCCTCTGCCCAGGTGCTTACTATTCTGAGTGCTTGCTTGTAGCAATACAGTGGTACCTCAGGTTACATACGCTTCAGGTTACATACGCTTCAGGTTACAAACTCCGCTAACCCAGAAATAGTACCTCAGGTTAAGAACTTTCCTCCAGGATGAGAACAGAAATCGTGCTCTGGTGGTGCGGCGGCAGCAGGAGGCCCCATTAGCTAAAGTGGTGCTTCAGTTTAAGAACAGTTTCAGGTTAAGAACGGACCTCCGGAACAAATTAAGTACTTAACCCGAGGTACCTCTGTAGTTGAACTTTTGTCACAGCTGTAGTGTGATTGCCCTACCTTCCCCAACCCAAATCTAAGATGCTAGGAACAGTATTACTATTTCACCTGTTCTGGGACTTAAGAATGTTTGGTTATATAGTATGTAACCCCACACATTTCCATTACCTGGACAGCTCTCAACCATTGCAGTTCTAGAACGTAGCCCCATGGATATGCTGCAACGAGTCCTGCTATAGCAGGCATCCCCAAACTCAGCCCTCCAGATGTTTTGGGACTACAATTCCCATCATCCCTGACCACTGGTCCTGTTAGCTACGGATGATGGAAGTTGTAGTCCCAAAACATCTGGAGGGCCGAGTTTGGGGGTGCCTGTGCTATAGCTTCAAAGCAAAATTTCCTTGAAGGCCTACACTGCAGCAATGAAGGTGAAGAGAAATGTCAGTTTGCTTTAAAATATATGTCTCAAGCTGAGCAGATAACATCACTTTGGGGGCGGGGTGAAGCACGGCTTGCCACTCTGCCTTTACAAGGAGGCGTCTTCCATGTAAAGGCAAAGCGAAATTGGCAAACTGATTGCCAGTTTCAGAGTTTTCAGCCTTCTCTGTGTCAGCAGAGAAGTAGTAGGGCACAGGACAGGCAGATGAAGTTTCTCCCCAAAGAATCAACTGACAGGGGCACTTAAATTGGGAGGATAGTGACTTCCCTCCCTGGATCAGTAGTTGAAGCAATGCTGGCTATAGCAGGAACTATACTAGGAGGTGCCTTATTTTATATTTATGTAGCGGAACTTTTCTCTTTGGGAGAAGCTGATCCATCACATGGAAATATTTATTGCGCAATTTAACAGGGCATCAATGCCGTGAGGTCCTTCTTTGTATGCCTCCTCCAGGAGAGGTCTGGAGGGTGGCAACACAAAAACAGGCCTTTTCTGTGGTGGCTCCCCGTTTGTGGAATGCTTTCCCTAGGGAGACTCGCCTAGCGCCTTCATTACATGTCTTTAGGCACCAGGTGAAAACATTTCTTTATAACCAAGCCTTTGGATGATTAACTTTCTATGGCCTTTCAAATGTGTTAGGGCAGGGGGGAATTATTGGTTTGTTTTTGTTTCGTTATGTATGTTGTGTTCTCCTTTTGTATTTTTCTGTTGTGAACCACTCTGTGATCTTCAGATGAAGGGTGGCATTCAAGTTAAACACACACACACACACATCAGTGCTTATATAGCTTTAGGCCAACAATATCATCTGAAAACTATCTTAAAGTCTGTTCCAGCCATCAAAATTTTGAAAATCTCACAGACTCATAGAATTGTAGAGTTGGAAGGAACCCCGAGGGTCCTCTAGTCCAACTCCTTGAAATGCAGGAATCGCAACTAGATAATACATGGCAGGTGGCCATCTAGCCTGTTTAAAATCCTTTGAGAAAGGAGAGGCCACACCTCTCACTGGTGTCTATTCCACTGTCAAACAGCTCTTACTGTCATAAAGTTCTTCCTGATGTTTAGTTGGAATCTCCTTTCTTGTAACTTGAATCCATTGGTTTGGGTACCAGCCTCTGGAGCAGGAGAAACAAGCTTGCTCCATCTTCCCTGTGACAGCTCTTTAGTTTTTCAAGGTGGCTATCATATCTCCTCTCAACCTCCTCTTTACCTTATATTTCTGTATCTAGGCTACTTCTGGACTGTTTAAAGCAGAGTGTGTAAAGTAGGTAAATTTTGTAAGGGAAGCATATCAAATGGAGGTTGTATAGAGATTTTGATGGTGTAGGTGTTCACCCACCATTGCTGAGTCATATGAAAAGTGCTTTATTTCTACTTATCCAGGAGCTAATAGAATGATATCTAAGCATATGCAGCAAACCATATTCCAAGGAGCAAGGGGCAAGTAATGTACCCTTCATGTTGCTTGATAGTGTGCTCGTGACATTTACATGAATCCTGTGGGAGTACATTACCTCTTTCCCCTAAAGGAGTAAAGAAGAAAGAGGTGGCAAGGCAAGTGAACAACAAATATTTTGTATGGTATACCACACTACTCCAAATGGTGGTAAATTTTGAGAGAGAACTTCTTAAAAGATACTTTTCTTGTGACGGGAAGAGTCCTGACTTATGATGTTTACAAACAGAGCATAGGAGAATAGATAGTCCATCAAACAACCAATGCTAACATTTAAAGCAAAATCCCTAGACGCAAACAGGTGCCCTCAGCTTCTTGCTGGCCAACTGCAAAATCTCATATTTCTATTTCTTTGATGACTACATTTCTCTCTAGTTAACATAAAAGCATAATAGAAGCCCTTCTAGATCAGGCCAAAGGCCCATCTACTCCAACATCGCAGTGACCAACCAGATGCTTATGGGAAGCTGGCAAGCGGACCATACCAGCAGGTAGGGTGCAAGCTATAGCTAGGAGCCACCAGCCATCCTAGACCATCAATGCTCCCTTAAGCGAACAGCTTTTGAGATATCATAGACGTATCTTTAGCTACTGAGTTATACAAAACCCTAGAGGAATATCTTATTTCTACTCTTTGCATGGGCATTCTAGTGTATTTAACATCCTTACACTCTAGAACCTGAACAAGTTTTCTACAAGACACTCTGCACTGTGTTACAAAATGGAAATCTGTTTCGCAACTGCAATTTACCGGTATGTGTTAGACATTTAGATTCATGTCTTCTTGAGTCACATGAGCAGTGAATTCATCTAATATTGCACAAGTTTTGGATCATTGTGTAACTATGGTTAGGAGAACGTCACCAATAATTTTAATCTATACTGAATATGTATTGTCACTTTATAAAGGATAAGATATTGCAATTTTCTGTCAGGAATACAGTAGTACCTCAGGTTAAGTACTTAATTCGTTCCAGAGGTCTGCTCTTAACCTGAAACTGTTCTTAACCTGAAGCACCACTTTAGCTAATGGGGCCTCCCGCTGCGCCGCCGGAGCCCGACTTCAGTTCCTATCCTGAAGCAAAGTTCTTAACCTGAAGCACTATTTCTGGGTTAGCAGAGTCTGTAACCTGAAGCATATGTAACCTGAAGCGTATGTAACCCGAGGTACCACTGTACCTATGTTCATATAGTACAATTCGACATTTATTTATTTTTAAAAATCAAAATGTTGCCTTTAAAACATAGCATACGAAGTTGGGATTTATTCTTTTTTCCCCTTTCAAAATGCTTCCATTTTGTGGGAGATGGGATAGGTAGCAGGCAGTACTACACCCTGTGGCATTTTCAACACCTTGATAGTGAGCCCAATATAGATGCACAGCCTTGCTGAAATTATTATTTTTTTTCTAAGTTCATACATTATTAAGTGCACTTGCAGTAAGAGCCAAAAGCTGGAGCCTTGAGCACTTTTTCTAGAATGCTGTTCATCAGCTCAACCCTATGAAATAAGTTTCGATGACTACATATACTGGGCACAGAAGGATGTACTAAACAGAGCAAGGATAGCTTTCAGATCTTCAACGCTGGTACACTCACATTGTTCTGAAAATGCCCCCACACCATGTTCACCTATCCTTGTGAATTAGCATCGGACCACGGTTAATTTTCAGACACGGGTCATGCACATGACCAATCACTGCTACTTCCTAATGTAGTGCATTAATCCTGCAGTTCTTAGGCATCAGAACAAAGCCATGGGGCGGTTTTGCCAGAAAACCACATCCAGAGAAATCTCCGTAGCACTGGACGCAGGATACGGGCGGGGAGGCTGGGATACAATGAGAAAATAGCCGGGCTGCTTGCCAGAAACGGACATAACTGCCTCTCCCTCCCAGTTTCTGTTACTGGAGGAAACGCGGTGATGGGGAAGGGGAAGAAAGGCATCCAGGCTGCCCCAATTGACCCGGTGCGCCATTTGCGCAACCTGCCACCCGAGGTTGTTTTCTACGCTAACCCGAGCTGTGCCCGTCTTTGTGAATGTGGTGCTGCACTGCGGCGCTGCTTCGCGTCAACCAACCGTACCTCGTCCGCCTCCTCAGCTCTGTGCCCGCCCCTTTCTCTCCTTGTGATTGGCTGCCTTGGCAGAGTCTCCCTCGGCGATTGGTAGCCGGCATGCTAAGGAGGGTTTGGCTGCGCGCTGTGTAATAAAGTTAGTGGGGCTGTCTCAGTACGCGCTAGAAGCGGCGGTGAGTTGGTCCGATCTCTATGGAGGTGACGGAGGGAAGCGCTCGGTGGCTGCTGTGGTGACTCGGAGGCCCGTCCTGCCATTTACGCTCTCCCCCCCTCCCTACCCCAGCCCCGATCCCCGGCTCCCTCTCCCCCTCCCTTCTCTCGCCTCTCCCCAGCCCTCGCCGCCGCCGGTCCTGGGGACGCTGACGAGACTCTAGGGAAGGTGAGGGGATCTCTGTTGTCGGTTAAGGTGATGGGTTGCGGGCGGGCGGCGGCGGAGCCCTCTCTGCTGGTACCTATGAGCGCTCCGGCGCCGGTATTGCGGGTAGGGAAACGAGGAACGCTGCCGGGACCAGGCTGCCGACACGCAAAATGGCCGCTGCCTAAAACGGCCGCCATCTTGTCCTCGCTGCTGCACGTTCGCTCTGAGGCGCAAAATGGCGGCCGCCGCCGGGATCCCGGTTCCCTCAGCCGGCGTCTGGGAAGGCCTTGCCTTTGTCTGAGAGCAGCCGGCGTCGCGCGATGAAGGTGCGACGCCGATGTGCTGCGGTGTCTCTTCCTAACCTATTCATGCGCTGCAGAAGGGCAAGAGGGAGAGTAGTACCTCTGGTGGTTCATTTTCGGAGACCCCCCTCCTGTTCTGTGGGACTGGGAGAAACGCCGCCGCCAGCCCCACCCGGCGGCCCCCTCATCTTAATACGTGTCTCCATCTCCTGCTGCCCGGGAAAAGTCCCGTCCCCCGCCCTTTGGGCTCAGTCAGCGCGGCGGCTGGCCGCTGGTCGAGTTATGTCTGGCCGCCGAGAACAAAGAGCGGGCCTAGTCTCCGGATGGGCGCCGAGCCTGCAAACGGGCGGTGCCCTGCGGCCCGCGGGGAGGGAAGGGCCGGGGGTGGGTTGGGGAGGACGGGGGTTGGGGCGGGCTCGTGCCTGTTGGGGGATCGGGTGGGTGGGCCGCTTCCGCAGCCTTTTGTTTGGCAGTAGCCATGCCGTCTGGTCTCGCCTCCCTCGCACGCGGTTTTAAGGCTAGGCCGCCGCCTTGGGAGGACGGGAGCCACGTGTGGCGCTGATGTGGCGCTACATGAATGAAGGCTCCGATCTCGGCTTTACTCGGGAGTAAGCCTCCTGGAAGCCAGATGGGGCTATGCAGGGCGGAGAGCCTAATGCTAGGTGTCGTAGCAAAGGAGCTCCGTTTGAGAGTGTCTACAATGGTTTCCATTCTCTGTTGGGGGGGGGTAGAGTTTTATGACCTGTTGTCTGTTACTTTCTCCTCTTTTAAGACAGACTTGATGCTTGGTTCTCGTAAGGCTACAATACAGGGTATTAAAAATTAAAATACAATATGTAGTTTTTCTTGTGTGTCACTTATCGAGATTCCTGGATTTTGAAGAGATTTATAATGCAGACTTTGTTTTGAATTAATGTGCACAAAATATAGATGGGCAGGCAGTAACATTCTAGGAAATTAATCGGAGTAGATGAGAGATCTAAGTTATTGACAATACCGTATATTGATATATGCTGCAGTCTTAGACATGTCTGTTCAGAAGTAAGCCCTGTTGAATTCAATGTGACTTACTCCCAGGTAAGTGGAGTTAGGATTGCAGCTTTGGGCTTTAACTCTTAATCGTTTTTGTTTTGCTAGTGAGACTTTGGTAATCAGAAACTTACAATGTAAACTTTGATTGTCTCCTAGGTTTTGTTTTTCCCTATCCTGTCAATTTATTATTCTTTTGAAGATTCTTCATTGTCAAGCCGCCAAAGTGGAGAGTGCGATTGCAGAAGGGGGTGCTTCTCGTTTCAGGTATGTAAAACTAGATTTTATGGTGAAGTAGATGGAAAAGCAAAGCAGCTTAATTGTTAATGCCTTCTGTTATTTAACAACCTTGATCTGCAGTTGGAAGCAAACAGTGCAGCCAAATGTACATGGCAAGTAGTGGTATTACACTAGTGCAACTGAACCATTCAGGGCCTTATACAAGGGAGTCTAAGGCATGGGGAATAGCAGCCAGCTTGTTTGTCAACAGGGTTATTCCTTTCCTCCTCTGTTAATAGTGTAATCAAGATAGGCAAGACCTGTAGCCCACAACTCACATGGATATAACTGTCAGAAAACCATACAAAGGGGCACAAGAAAATAGTACTGTGCCCAAGCCACTGAGCAAGATGTTTCTTCCCCTACACTAGTCCCACTGCTGGAAAACTCCTTGGGTTGGTTGGATTCTGAAATACTAATCTAATACAAGTTGCTTTTGTTGCAAAACAACTCATAACTAACTGTCAAACGTTGGGGACTTTGTTTCTAATAGTGCTTCTTCGGGCGGAGGAGGAGGTAGGGGTGCACCTCAGCACTATCCCAAGACTGCCGGCAACAGGTATGTCAGCTTAGTATTTTGAATACTACCTTGGCTGTGGCTTCATGAAATGAATGAGAAACTACATTTGGGGATATTGAAGAAAAGTTGAAACATAAGGTTTAGTTTGCAAAGCTGTTAATTTCTCAGTCTGGTTGAGTGGTAAATTGGAAAGAAAACTAATCAGTGTAGCAATCACCAGAAAAACTTAAACCAGGAATTATTCAAATGATACTTCCGTTCCACATCTGTTGATATGTTACTTGTGAGATCCATGCTGCTGAAGAAGGTGGAGTAAAAAAGAAGGAAAAGGGAGTGGTAGAAATGTCATCCAGTCTTGAAAGCTGGTCTTGGTGGATTGTAGTTTTAAGTTGAACTTAAGTGTTCTGAATTAACACGGGAACATATGAGTTCTAACCTTTGATTCTTTTGTTTACAAAATAAAGCGAGTTCCTGGGGAAAACCCCAGGGCAAAACGCTCAGAAATGGATTCCTTCACGAAGCACTAGACGAGATGACGACTCCGCAAATGACAAAGAAAGACACGATGCAATCTTCAGGAAAGTAAGAGGGTAAGTTCTGAGAAAAAGGAACTGTGAGTAGAAGCCTATGGCCAAGAATTGGCTGATAGCTACAGATCAATATGTGAAATGCACTTCCCGATGTGCTGCTTTTTTTGGCCGTTTGTTTTAAACCATATTTGGTTAGATCACAATCCTGCAGCAATTACTGGCAGTATTCCCTGTTGGAAACTTGGATCAGGCATGCCCAAGTTATGACCCACCAAGGTGAATGCAGCCGATCTTGAGTGACCTAGGATGTTTGACAATCATCTTGACACTCAGTTTCAGGCAGAAAGCAACACTAGAAAGCTTTTACTGAGCTGCTGCTGGTTTAGGGTCAGGTTGGTGGGTAAAAACAGCATGTGTTGGCATGGTGTAGGCCCTAGATCTAAAATTGTTGTGCCTTCAGGCATCCTAGCCCACAGTTCTGTAAGCTGCACACTTTGAGGTTGCCCATACTGTGCCAGACTTAATCTTCCAGTTTTGCCCCAGTCCCACATTCTCCTTGGCACTTGCATTTAGTAGTTTCATGTCTCTGCCACCCATGGTTTATTTAGATTATTGCTTCTTCTGCATGACCTTTGTGCGGTCTATTAAATGGATTCTGTACCTGCGCCGAGACTCATCTAAAAAACTTAAAGCTAGCCTAGAGTTTTGACAGGTACCCCATCTGTCAGGCACACAAAGCAAGGGATGTGCCTCCTATCTTACGCTTTTTTGACTGCTGCAATAGTAGGACCGTTCAGAGAACTGCCATCACCTACTTCTGACTACCCATGGTGGGATTCACCTAACCAGGCCCGTCAGTGAAGGCCTTTAGCAAATACTTGTGCTTTTGCAATGGGGTTTTCTCATTTCACATTTGTCTGCATGCCCACTGGGCTCCGAAAATTGAGACATGGGTTGGAACAAACTCTAGAACAGTGCACAGGAGGGAGAGGGGGATTGTGAGCGTGTGGCATTGAATTCCAGCCCCTATCTTTTGATCCAATTCTTTTTCTCCTGTCCTTAGCATATTTCCTGGCTTTAAATGTTGTGAAGGTTTGCCCAAGTCGTCTCTTGCTTGTTTCAAGCTATATTCATCTGTCCTTACTATAGTTTTGGTTTTGTTATCTGCTATACTCCCTTGCTTCAGTATCTTTGTAACTTAGTTTTCTTATATCCTTCGCTGTCCTCAGCCTGTCCTACCGTGGGGTTTTAAACCAGCAATACACATGTTTCTTCACAAAAGTTGAACAGTAATCTACTTAGTTTTTGAGTAGCTCTATATTTGGTGCCACCACACCGCCTCAGCGAGTTGATGATGGAAGCTTTATTTATGCGAGCTCAGTACAAAATAGATAGAATACACAATATGTTTGCAACTTTTCCTGCAAAAATGGCATTGGAACACAAACTGTTAGGAAAAGCTAGTACTGGCTATGGATTCCTAAACATTTTTTAAAGCCACCTATAATAGACAGAAGGGACGCGGGTGGTGCCGTGGGTTAAACCACAGAGCCTAGGACTTGCCGATCAAAAGGTCGGTGGTTCAAATCCCCGCGACAGGGTGAGCTCCCGTTGTTCGGTCCCAGCTCCTGCCAACCTAGCAGTTTGAAAGCACGTCAAAGTGCAAGTAGATAAATAGGTACCGCTTCAGCGGGAAGGTAAACGCCGTTTCCATGCGCTGCTCTGGTTCGCCAAAAGCGGCTTAGTCATGCTGGCCACATGACCTGGAAGCTGTACGCCGGCTCCCTTGGCCAATAAAGCAAGATGAGCGCTGCAACCCCAGAGTGTCACGACTGGACCTAATGGTCAGGGGTCCCTTTACGTTTATAATAGACAAAGCTATAAAAAAGGGATTCTGCAGAAATGCTTATACAGTTTCCTTGTTTTGTTTCCTTTCAGCATATTAAATAAGCTTACTCCTGAAAAGTTTGACAAGCTATGCCTTGAGCTCCTCAATGTGGGTGTAGAGTCTAAGCTCATCCTAAAGGGGATCATACTGCTGGTAAGTGAATATACACTTATTAGAAAAGTTATGATTAAAAAAAGTAATTGTTCTACCATATAATGCAGGTGTAACGTGGTGGTGGGGGAACAAGCTTGAAAGTTACACATCTAGAACAGCTTTAGCACTGTTCCTCGCTTGATCCAGATTGGATAGAGTCCCTTATCTAATGTCCATTAAAGGGGATAGCAGGAGGACTCAAAACATCACAGACCTTTTCATCCAATCCAGTTATGCTTCTGTTGTGAAATAAAGGTGTTCTAAAGAGGAACTGCACCCCAAATTAAATTTCTACAAACAGCAACTTTGGGTCTGGTCAGTGGTTGTCTGAGCAACCACTGTGTTTATCTGTGCTTGCAACCTTTCTTCACTTAGCAAGTAGTGTTGCATTTTCATGAGCTGATAAAATGATCCTTGTGACCACTCATAGAAGAGACTTAAGTAAACCAGATTAGTTTGTAATTTGACTTGCATAAACAGAAAATGGTTATAACCCTTTTATAACTATTTGAGATGAAATACTATTGTAAACAATTTTAGTTCTTGGGAACAAAAATTTTCAGGTTTTTATCATTGCATTATCTTACATCTTGAGGAACAATTCTTGCACTGTATTGGAGCAATGAGTGTAGCTCCACAGCAATATCCCACCCTCTGCATCCAGTTCTATGACAACATTGGATGGAGGGGGAGGCAAGAGTATGGTTATCTGGTATCCCACAACTGTCCTCGCCAGTTGAGAAACAACAAAATAATTTGCCTATTATGGGGCACTGCTAAGGCAGTCTGGCAACCAGTCAAATAAAAGCCAGCTCTTTGCTTCTCTTACTTATTGTGGGATCCCAGAGTTAGGGTATCTATGGGTGTGTGCTACAGTCACATCAAAGTAAGCCTTGTGTCTCGGAATTTAGTGAATAGCCAATATGCTTGCATTGCACTGATTGCTAACATTGGAAGGGGGTAGGGAAAGGGTGGTGTTGAACCTGCAGCTGTGCACTTAGCATATCATGCACAAATGAAGCAACATGGGATCTGCTGCTGAAGAGTTATTTATACTCTGGTTCTTCCAAATAATTCAGGAAAGCCTTTTTCTCTAGATCGTAGACAAAGCCCTTGAAGAGCCAAAATATAGCTCGCTATATGCTCAACTATGTCTGCGACTGGCAGAAGATGCACCCAACTTTGATGGCCCATCAGCAGAGTGTCATCCAGGACAGAAGCAAAGCACAGTGAGTACAAACGTCTGTCAGACTAATGCAAATGTGAGAATTAGTTTTGTGTAACTACAAGGTGTTAAAAGTACTGCCTTTTTATTTCTAGACATTCAGACGCCTCTTAATTTCTAAACTTCAGGATGAATTTGAAAACCGCACCAGAAATGTTGATAGTAAGACTTCAAAATAATTTTAATGTAATTCCTGTTTTGCTTCATATGTTATACAAACAGAACAACATCTCTTATCTCTCTCTTTTTTAAAGTCTATGATAAGCATGATGCCCCCCTCCTCCCCGAGGAGGAGGAACAGAGAGCCATTGCTAAGATCAAGATGCTGGGAAACATCAAATTCATTGGAGAACTTGGCAAGCTTGATCTTATTCATGAATCTATCCTTCATAAGTGCATCAAAACAGTAAGTGGTGCTTTTTCTTCATTTAGGCAGAAAATTCTAATTATATGTGAAAGAATAACTGGCAACCTATTACATTGATATTTAGTTTAGTGAGATTTTATGTCACATGTACTGAAATGGTAACAAAACGAGTTAGTAGGTGCAATTTTAATTTTTTTGCAGCTTTTGGAAAAGAAGAAGAGAGTCCAACTCAAGGATATGGGAGAGGATTTGGAGTGCCTCTGTCAGATAATGAGGACAGTAGGACCTAGACTAGACCATGCAAAAGCCAAGGTAAGCATTGCCTAAATTGCGTAGGTTTGTTGCTGTCTTGTAGTTTTTATGTTTATGCTCTTAGGAAACGGTATAATGGTTTTGTGTGCTGTTATTTTATTTATGGCAGCTTACTGTTTTATACAGAAGTATTGCTATGTCAGTCTGGAGTAGACATTGATAAACTTGCACTGTAAAACGTTCAGTAGTAAATAACTGCTTTACAGCAAGACTGTTAACTAGGAAAAATTGAAGGCCAGAACCAAGATATTTCCCCTGGTCTTATTTAGACTTGTACGTAGAATGTTCTGGTTCCAATCTCTATAAATTTTAAAGAAGCTTGCTTTTGATGATATATGTTGTAAGCCCTTCACTTGAATACACATTGCAAATTTCTCTCAACAGTCCTTAATGGATCAGTACTTTGCCCGTATGCGCTCCTTGATGATGAGTAAGGAATTGCCGGCAAGGATTCGTTTCCTGCTGCAGGTAAGAGCATAAAATTGTTTATTTTGGCAGGTTATGTATTTTTGGCATATATCCTTGAACTTAATATTCTGTTTCTTTATTATTTAAGGATACTGTGGAGTTGAGAGAACACCGTTGGGTTCCTCGCAAAGCTTTTCTTGACAATGGACCAAAGACTATCAATCAAATCCGTCAAGATGCAGTGAAAGTACGTATTTATCTAGGCAAATGCTGTACTTAGGTATGTGGCTCAACAGACATGCTGCTGTCTGGTTGAGGAACCCTGCTGAATAGGATGAGCTGTGGTATTGGGAACGGGACGGTGGGGGGTATTACCTGAAAATCGGATGAAAACTGATTCCATGGGCAGAGCTCATGCTCTAGTTGTCCCCACTCAGCTACTGGGAATCAACTGTGCCGTGTCACCCCATTTGGCTAGGATTACTTGACCTTTGGGGTGGTGGGTTACCGGCCGCAGTGAGGAGAAGCAGGAAGGTTTGCTTCTATGAGCCTTTATTACATGTGCTTATATCTGGATCTATCCCAGTGGGTATCTACTTATCATAGACTTGGGATCTCCTGTTTTAACTTAATTATATAATTTAACATTTTGTTTTTAAGGATCTGGGAGTTTTTATTCCTCCTCCTATGTCTCAAGGGATGAGAAGTGACTTCTTTCTGGAGGGACCGTTCATGCCACCCAGGATGAAACTTGACAGGGATCCACTTGGAGGGCTTGCTGATATGTTTGGACAAATGCCTGGTAATTCCTTCAACTTTAGGAAGTAGTAATATCTTTTCAATACACTTTATGTAGCTGTGTTAAGATACTGTAGGCTGATTGTTTGTTTGTTTTTATTAAACAGGTAGCGGAATTGGTACTGGTCCAGGAGTTATTCAAGATAGATTTTCACCCACCATGGGGCGACATCGGTCAAATCAACTTTTCAATGGCCATGGTGGACACCTCATGGCCCCTGCTCAATCCCAGTTTGGAGAACTAGGCAAATCCTTTTTGAAAAATCCAGTAAGTGATCTTGGTGAAAGCAATACTACGCATCTGATTCTTGCAAATTCCTCGATAAGAAGGATAAATAATTTAATATGTTGCTTAATGTTAAATAAGCTTCACAGAAGGCTCTTAACAATTAATTCTTTCCTACTCAAGTAGTAGGTTCCAAGGCTTTCTGTTCCACAATTGATAAAACTAAAATTCTGCCATCATTTGTCTGAAGTAACTATTGTATCTTATGAATCAGCATTAGTGGTTGTAAAGATTGAGCTGTGAACCAAAAAGTTTCCAGGTCGTGTTTCACCTCTGCCATGCTTGAGCAAGCCATTGCATCACACATATTTATACTCACTCTATCAAAATGATCTCCAAAGTAGCTTAACATACATTACTTCCTTGCTCTGAAATGAATTGTTATTATCTCTTGATAGCGAAGATAATACTGACCTTAACAGTATTGTTGTAAAGAATGCACGTGAAGTACTTTAGACACTTGACACTATATAAAAAGAGCAAGTACTGGGATGTGGTGGTCTTCATCTCCCTTTCACTCTCCTTGAAAACAGGGGCAAAGCCAACTATACCATAATCAGAATCAGGGACTTCTATCCCAACAACAAGGGTCGTCCAAGGATATGCCGCCACGGTTTTCTAAGAAAGGACAGCTTAATGCAGATGAGGTATACACTTAAGTCTGAACAGACTTGGTCCTAAATGAAATGCCCGATGATTATAAAAAGACGCGTTATTATGAGGACCAATGCTGGAACTCCCTCCCTAACTTCTGCCTCTTAACTTTTTTCTCTTTTTTCTCTTTCCGCCTGCCCCTTTTCCTCTTCTTCCTTCTCCCCTCCCCCGGGAGTCTCCAGTGTCCTGTGAACAAGATTATGAGATATGAGGGCAATATGTTCATAAAGAAAGAGCAGTTGAAGTACACTGAAAATTTCAGATAATGGTTGGGGGCATAAAGGGCCATGGTAAAATGGCATCTCCCTCAAAACTAGTTCCCTACTTAGTCATGCTGTTGCTGAGGCTTATTAAATGCTTGTGGATAACGTGCAACTCTCGCTACAACACTAACAGAACTCTTGCTACAGAATTCTTAACCTCTCCTCTCTCTCCACAGATTAGCCTGAGGCCTGCTCAATCTTTCCTAATAAACAAAAACCAAGTGCCAAAGCTTCAGCCCCAGATAACTATGATTCCTCCCAGTGCACAGCCACCACGTACTCAGACACCACCTTTGGGACAGGTAAAGTTACCCATGGATGACAGCTGTGGTTAATGTTGTAGCTGGGTGGAAAGTTAGAGAATTATGACCACTTGCCTGGAGCATGTGGAATGCTATCTCCAGGGAGGCTTGCATGGCGCCTTCATTACATATCTTTAGGCACCAAGCAAAAACATTCCTGTTCATGCAGGCATTTGACAAACAATCTATGGCCTTTTAAGCTATGACAGGGGGAGTATCGCTTTTCTTAACTATTGTGTGTGCTGTTTAATATAACCCACCCAGATGAAGATGATGGTATAGAAATTTTAATAGTAACCTGGCAGCCCACTACCTTTAATGTGGCTGTGGGGATTGAGAACACAGTATCCTGAATAAGACTCTCCATAAGAGAGTTGCAGCTTATGTCTTCAGCAAGTCTGTCCTTATATTTAAATGTTCAGAAGACCAAAAGCTTTTACAGCAGGACCCTTTTCTCCCCATGCTTGCTTGTTTGGAAGTATGTTGAAGTAAACTTGGAGACTTCTCTTGTGACCCTAAATTATGGAACTCGCTTTGCCACAGGTGTGTGCATGGTTTCCATGCTGTAAATTTCCAAGCATGTTTTAAAAACTTGAGCTGCTTCCCCCCTCCCTCCTCTACCATGGGAAGCTAGATCAGTTTGTTGTTTGCAGCTGGCCAACCCCTTAGATAATAGTTATGCTTCTGTGTTGGAACGTTTCCATACTGTTTTGCACCACCTTGGGTGCACCCTGCCCACCAAAGGTGACTTTTAAATGACGTGTGTGATTAGGCCTAATGGAAAAGTGGTGGCTTTCATTGTGGAATTTTGGTCCTTTGTTGTGGATACTCTAGGAAGTTTGGGCACAACACCCTGCTAGTGGGTCCATGTCCGTTTTGAGAGTTGCGTGGCCAAATAATTCAGAGTTTGAATCCAGCAACTTAAATTGTTTCTGAGTAAATAACACTGTCACTTGTTTAATTTTCTAATGAGGGCTTTTTACTTTTCAAGCCACCTCAGCTTGGTCTCAAGACAAATCCACCACTTATCCAGGAGAAACCTGCAAAGACAACTAAAAAGCCACCACCTTCTAAGGAAGAGTTGCTCAAAATGACAGTAAGTTTCACTAAGTATTCTTGTGCAGGCAGCTTCCAGCTTCCTATGGCTGTTACAGGAGTGGGTTTTATGGTCTAGCATGGTTTATTTGTGTTTTTAACTGTGTTATAAATCACTTTGAGACCTTTGGGTAACAAGTATAATAAATAATGCTATCATTATTAAGAGCAAGCATTTTTCTCTTTCAGGAAACTGTTGTAACTGAATATCTGAACAATGGAAATGCCAACGATGCAGTCAATGGTGTGAGAGAAATGAGGGCGCCAAAACACTTTATCCCTGAGATGCTAAGCAAAGTAATACTTCAATCATTGGATCGATCAGATGAAGATAAAGAAAAAGCAAGTGCTCTGATCAATTTACTTAAGCAGGAAGGGATAGCCACTAGCGACAACTTCATGCAGGTACTATATTTGTGATAATTTTGAGCTCTTTTGTGGTCTCATTATATATATATTGTGTTTTTTAATCATTTGATTAAGCATCTTTCCCCCATTCATATAGGTGATCCGTGTCTTAAAACTGAGTGGGACCTCTTATTTCAGTGAAGGGGGATACATGGATAGGTTGTTCTGTCCACTGCTCACTCTACTGGGCAGGCTGATGCAGATTATGATACGTCCCCCTTCATAGCGGGATGGACAGCCCATCTCCTTGAGTACTTCCCGTCCAGATCTGCTGCTCTGTGCTCTCTCAAGGATATTCTGTTGTGGACTGCGTAATGGGCAGAGCCATAAACAAAAGTCCTTCCAGTTCCAAAAAAAAAGGTGACATAAAAAGATTGGATCAGGAACAACCCTTTAACCTCAGGTCCTGAGGGAAAGTGCAGCCCTGTAGGCCTCAGCCTGGCCTTTGGGACTCTTCTCCAGAAATACCACCTTCCCAAGTGGCCCTATTCTATACCTGGCTGAATTGTGTCCTTAAATTATCATAATAGTTCTAGATTGGCTCAATGGAGGTACAGAAACCTGAGTTTTGTGTAGCTATACAAAAATTACATCCATAGCCCTGCCCATCCATAGGGCCCCCCCCCCCCCCCCGGTTTTAAATGGCTTGGAAACTAGTAGGAAGGAAGGAACTTGGAGGTGGAAGCATGTAGCAGGCTCTGGATGCCCACTTGAATATTTGAGATCTCTAGACTTGTTCTTTGTTTACATTGTTTGGCTGCCCTAACGTGTGGACATGTAATAATAAAAAGATAATGAATGCAAACAAATTTTTCTTTTTCTTTTTTCTTTCAGGCATTCCTAAATGTATTGGACCAGTGTCCTAAACTGGAGGTAGACATCCCTCTGGTAAAATCCTATCTAGCACAGTTTGCAGCCCGTGCCATAATCTCAGAACTAGTGAGCATCTCAGAACTAGCTCAACCATTGGAAAGTGGCACCCATTTCCCCCTCTTCTTGCTTTGCCTTCAGCAGTTAGCTAAGCTACAGGACCGTGAATGGCTAACAGAACTCTTCCAACAGAGCAAAGTCAATATGCAGAAGATGCTGCCTGGTAAGGGAACAAAATGTTGTTTCATTTATTTTTATTTTTCTAAGACTGTAACTGGGCCTAATACATAAAAAGATGGGAAATAACACATTAAAGACTTAAGCAGGGGTGCCCACAACATTGGGTTAGGTGACAAGCCTGAATGTTAATTTGGATTTTTAAAAAATAATTTGTTACAGAGATTGACCAGAATAAGGATCGTATGCTGGAGATCTTGGAAGGGAAAGGACTTAGCTTCTTGTTTCCACTTCTAAAACTGGAAAAGGAGCTCTTAAAGCAAATAAAGTTGGATCCATCCCCTCAAGCGATCTATAAATGGATTAAAGACAACATTTCACCGAAACTTCATGTAGATAAGGGATTTGTTAATATTTTGATGACCAGGTAAGATGCACATCTTAAAGCAGTTCTGTACCATGAATGTCCTTGCTTTAAGTAGGTGTGCTTTATAATATGTGGGGTTAATATTGGGGTTCACAAATCTCTTAGATTCATAATTTATATCAAGGGGTCCTTGTTAGTCTTTCGAGATATAGTGCATGCCTTCTTGCAGGGACAGTGGTTGTCTACAAACAGTTGAGTCAAACGTATGCTGTTGTTTCAGTTTCTTGCAGTATATTTCTAGTGAAGTAAACCCACCTAATGATGAACCAGATTCTTCATCTGCTCCTTCTAAAGAGCAGTTGGAGCAAGAAAAGCAGCTGCTTCTTTCCTTTAAGCCGGTAATGCAGAAGTTCCTTCATGACCATGTTGATCTACAAGTGAGTGCCCTGTATGCGCTCCAAGTGCACTGCTACAACAACAATTTCCCAAAAGGTATGGACTCAATCTTCTTTTTCTCCATGCAGGAGAAAGCCCTTGAGCCTCATCTTGTTATGTGAGGGTTTGGGGAGAATTCTAGCAAACATGTGCACTGCAATCTGCACTATTGGTGTTTAAAAAAAACCAGAATAAAATTGTTGTGCTTGGTTTGTTTTTAGGCATGTTATTGCGCTTCTTTGTTCATTTCTATGATATGGAAATCATTGAAGAAGAAGCTTTTCTGGCATGGAAAGAAGACATTACTCAAGAGTTTCCAGGGAAGGGCAAAGCTTTGTTCCAGGTAAACCATCTCTTTGTAATCTCTTAATTTGCTGCTACAATAAGTTCTATAGTTAGAATTTATTTGAAGTATTTGAACCCTGTAAAGCTGGCAAACGAGGGCATTGGAATCTGCCTTGCCAACAAATTCAAAATTTTGATTTATATAAAGCTAAAAGGGTAAAATGATTAAATTTACTTTTCTTTGATTTGTAGTATGTGGTGATTTAATAACGTGCAGGGCCAGTCTCCATGAATATGTGATAAACCATTTGTCATTCTTGACTGTTAATGTTATAATGGCTTAATTACAGGTAAACCAGTGGCTGACCTGGCTGGAAACTGCTGAGGAAGAAGAATCTGAGGAAGAAGCTGACTAAACCAGCCAAAGCCTTAAATTGTGCAAACATACTGTTGCTATGATGTAACTGCATTTGACCTAACCACTGCGAAAACTCATTCCGCTGTAATGTTTTCACAATATTTAAAGCAGCAGTAGGTCAATAGGACTTGCTTCTGCATAAGGGTTTTTGTAGTACGTCTTAATCATAGTCTACCATAAAAATATTTTAGAGTATATTTAATGTTTAGATAACAGTGTATTAGCAGCATGCAATAATTACATCATAAGTTCAGAAGCAGTCTGTGTAAGGATCTTCTTTGATGCCAGTTACCATAGGCTGTTCGTTAGAAATCTGAATAGCAACACTGAATACTGTAGAAATGCACTTTGCTCAGTGTAATACTTGAGTTGTTGCAATATTTGATTATCCATTTGGTTGTTACAGAGAATCCTTAACTGTAATCGATGGTGGTTGCCGTAATAGTATATTGCCTGTATTTCTACCTCTAGTAATGGGCTTTATGTGCTAGATTTTAATATCTTTGAGCCTGGGCAAGTGCACAAGTCTTTTTAAAAAGAAACATGGTTTACTTGCACAAAATTGATCATTTTGAAGAGGTGGATAAATGCCCTTGGAAGTGGTCTTTGTGGGTGTGAAATAAAATGGTGAGAAACTGAATTGGTCCCTATTATAGTATTGAAATTAAGTCTACTTAATTTATCAAGACATGTTCATGCCCTGATTTTATATACTTGTATCTATCAATAAACATTGTGATACTTGAATATCTGTTGAAATGGCTGCTCTTTATAATTTGTTTGCCAAAGAAAATAGATATTGAAGCTGGAATTACTTGACAGGCTTTCTGAGTGGTCCCCATCTTTGTGTAATCTGAATGAAGACAAACATGCTTTGGGGGGTGCACTAGCATGCCATAATGCATGCTTTAGAATAATCTATAGGGCTGGAGTGCAAGTGGCATGTATTAAGCTCTTGATGAGTCTAGCAGCTTCTAGAACATTGGCCAAAAATTAGTTTGAGGGACCGGCAGGGATTAAGCATGCAGGTACATCCTTAGAATTCCCCGATCATTGCCTCGTGATACCACAGGTTGTAGCAACAGCCACTACCTTAAATGGCTTACTTTAAAAAAGCATTTGATTTATCCTGCATGTAACTCCCAATATATTAGCTTCTGGGGGACAAATGTGAAAATAATCATGGCGCTGCTTAATGCCATCTGGTTAACTTAATGGAAACAATTCTGGAAGACAAAAAAATTGTCTGATCCAGCAACAGCTTCTTATTTCACAAAAATAAAAAGCAACTGCAAATAATCACCAGAAGTCTAAAACATGCTAATAATACTGTGTAGCAAACTAAATTGTGCCTGCATAGTTTTCCTAAATCTATTCAAAGGTTGGCTTTTTCATCCTTTTAAAGCAAGAGACATTTTTATGTCCTGTTATGGCCAATGGATGCTCTTGTTCAACCGTCTAAACCCTAGGCAGGCAGAAGACCCTCTGAGGTGGACCTCGGTGTCTGGGCTGAATGATGGGGATGGAGATGCTCCTTCAGGTATACTGGGCCGAGGCCATTTAGGGCTTTAAAGGTCACCAATGCTTTGAGTTGTGCTCGGAAACTTACTGGCCAGTGAAGATCATTTAGGACCAGTGTTCTATGGTCCCGGCAGCCATTCGTAGTCACCAGTCTAGCTGTCACATTTTGCATTAGTTGTAGTTTCGGAGTCACCTTCGAAGGAGCATATTGTAGTAGTCCCAAGTTGGAGATAACCAGAGCGTGAGCCACTCTGGGAAAATGATGCGCAAGCAGGTAGGGTTCTGCTGGCACACCAGACGGAGCTGGTAG
This sequence comes from Podarcis vaucheri, assembly GCF_965113315.1. Lineage (NCBI taxonomy): Eukaryota > Metazoa > Chordata > Lepidosauria > Squamata > Lacertidae > Podarcis > Podarcis vaucheri. The sequence goes on from NC_138759.1 coordinate 70,689,223, forward strand.
ACAGCTGCCCTGGACCCAGAAGTGACCTGTGCCACCATGGACAGCTGTGAGTCCAAAATGACTCCCAGGCTGCACACCTGGTCCTTCAGGGGCACAGTTACCCCATTCAATGCTGGTGGGGAGAAAACAACTTTGCTACTGATTGCTCCGGGCAAAAGTCTCCTGCTCGTGTTTCTAATAAATGTGTATCCACAATCCTCTTAAAATTGGTCCCCTATAGGGCAGCAGAAGCTGGCCAATATATTAGCAATGCAGTGCTTTAGTATGTATCTGTTTGTTCATATTTTAAAACGTAGGTTTTAGTAACAATCATTAGCTATGTGTTTATTTTTGTTCACACAAGCTTCTGGTGGGCATGGAGTTTTCTACTAGAGCCCACCAAGGCATCACCAGGTCAATTTGCTTCTGTAGGAGAAGCTACCTTCCACCTTGTAGATCAAAGTGGAAGCAGCTGGCAACCGCAAAATCTGATGGGGATCTATGACACACAACTAGGGCTACTCTGCATTATCCATAGATCTGTACATTTGCAATCAACTGTCGGCAAAAATAAAAACTAGAATGACGTAAAAAGACTGCATGCAGAATTGCACCCATGACACCCTCTTGTTCCACTTTCATGGCAACAGAAGCTGTAATAACCTATCACCCACCAACATATGGTAACCTTTGTGGAATGGTGCCCAGTACCTAGGATGGAAGCAATTCCCTTTAAAAGCCTATGAACAGAAATTTTGGGTTCATTCTGTTTTCAGCAGAGGTTCCTAGAGGGCACTGGGCACCTTTGGAGTAGGGCAGAGTAGTACCTCTGCAGGGAGGGTAAGATTCTATACCCATAACCTCCGTACTTTCCTACCCAATGCTGCAGGGTGCTGCTTGGAAAAGGTATTCACAGGCACCCAAGAATTGGTTTAAAAAACTCGGGATGAGAAAATTACCTTTAAAGCTTTGATCATTGTCAGTCTCAGATCAATAGTGACACATTAGTCTTTGCTGGAAAACCTCTCTAGCAAAGATAAGTTCTACCAAATGGCAGCAGCATTGATAATGTTTCATCAGCAAGCTCAGGATACTTAGTGGTAATATAAGGCCAAAATTCGGTTGACAGCACTTCCAAATTTAATTATCTCTGTGGGTCCTAATGCACAACAATGCAGTTGTTTTTTACAGAAAAAGAAACTGACAATAATTGCAAATTGGTTTCACACACACACCAACCTCTATTCAGCAGAAATGTGGGGGACAAATTTTCCATGTAGTGAATCCATGTGACTGATGATAATTTGCTTAATGTTACTTTTAATCTCATCTGCTTTATCTTCAAGTGAAACAAGAAATTTCGTCAAGCATAGAAACTTACCCATTGTGACCTGCCAAACTCAAACTATTTTTCTCATGAAAGCTTAGACTTTGCCTACATGTGTAAATATGTTTTTATCTCTATCTTGTACATTTAAATTCAACTTATTCTGATTACCAAACATGCCAGTGAGGTATGCTATCCATCTGAATTGGCCAAATTATTTGCAAGTCCAGACCTTTTGTTTGAAAGAAATCCATTTACCTCTTGTCTTAACTCAGGCTCCCTGTAGCATATAACCCCTTAAACACCAACAAACATCTGTGTGACGTAATAGCTGTAGATATTCATAACTCATCTCCTAGTGTGAGATTTCTAACATGTTGAATGACCTGGCTTTGATAAAGGCAACAATCTTCACTGAATTGCTAGTACTTCATGAAGCATTAACCTAGCTCTTTTGCTGCCAATGAATGGTTCATGTTGTAGGAAGCAGTGATAAGCTACATTTTTAACTTGCTGTACTGAGCAATTGTTTATATTGCCACTGCTTAAGTGTACTGAAAAGTATTTGGAGCCATGAATCTGAGACTAGATTTTATTGTGTGCACTTTGCTCCAGACATAGTGTTTGTGCATAGGTTGTCTTTCTTGCTTGAGAACCACTACTTACGCTTCAAATCAAATTGGCACCTTTTTGGGTTACTGCTTCCCATAGCCACCTTTCTTAATAGGTATGTGAAGCCTTCATGTCCATTTCTTCCAGAGGAGGTTGCTGCCCTATCTTAACTAATTCAGGTACTTTTTCATGTAACTGAAGACAGAATACCTTTAACATTTCTGTAGCATTTCCACTCTACTGTGAAAACTCAAGCACTGACTTGAAATTTGAAGGCTAAAGATTTTTAAATGATCTTTAAAAAACAATATCCCTAGGGGATATGTTAAATCTAACCGTTTATCTCCCTGATTTCCATCATAGCCATTGTACAGAGAGAGGAGGTTTAATTCTTCCTACCCCAGCTACAAACCTAATTGGGGCAGGGCAGGAAATCCTCCTGTAATTACCAAAAGGAGAAAAGCTTCCCTGGGAGCCAATTGGAGCTTCCATCTCAATTACCAACTGGAGTTGGGTGGTGCTCTCTGTCCAAGAGACAAACGTTCCACATGGATGAGTGGCTGGCAACTTACACTGTGCCGTCTTTCAGGTCAGGATATTCCCATTCTTGCCTGCTGACAAATGCAGACTGCTCCATAGATGGGGAAGAAATGGAGACAGTGAGAGATTTTACTTTCTTGGGCTCCATGATCACTGCAGATGGTGACAGCAGCCACAAAATTAAAAGACGCCTGCTTCATGGAAGAAAAGCAATGACAAACGTAGACAAAAGTAGAGACATCACCTTGCCAACAAAGATCTGTATAGTTAAAGCTATGGTTTTCCCAGTAGTGATGTATGGAAGTGAGAGCTGGACCATAAAGAAGGCTGATCGCTGAAGAAGAAGAAGAAGAAGAAGAGTTTGGATTTGATATCCCGCCTTTCACTCCCTTTTAGGAGTCTCAAAGCGGCTAACATTCTCCTTTCCCTTCCTCCCCCACAACAAACACCCTGTGAGGTGAGTGGGGCTGAGAGACTTCAAAGAAGTGTGACTGGCCCAAGGTCACCCAGCAGCTGCATGTGGAGGAGCGGAGACGCGAACCCGGTTCCCCAGATTACGTGACTACCGCTCTTAACCACTACACCACACCAGAATTGATGCTTTTGAATTATGGTGCTGGAGGAGACTCTTGAGAGTCCCATGGACTGCAAGAAGATCAAACCTCTCCATTCTTAAGGAAATCAGCCCTGGGTGCTCACTGGAAGGAGAGATCCTGAAGCTGAGGCTCCAGTACTTTGGCCACCTCATGAGAAGAGAAGACTCCCTGGAAAAGACCCTGATGTTGGGAAAGATGGAGGGCACAAGGAGAAGGGGACGACAGAGGATGAGATGGTTGGATAGTATTCTCGAAGTTACCAGCATGAGTTTGACCAAACTGCGGGAGGCAGTGGAAGACAGAAGTGCCTGGCGTGCTCTGGTCCATGGGGTCACGAAGAGTCGGACACGACTAAACAACACATGGGATGTTTGTTTATATTTATTAACTTCCAGTATGCAGAAGCCACATTTCCCCATAGGTGGTTACAAAGCAGCTTACAGAACTATCAATAAAACATTGCTATAAAATAACACAGAGTTTGAAGCAAAATGAAAAGCAGTAACAGGTAAAAAGCACAAGTTCCATAAACAGGCATAATACAACCTACTTAAAATGCCTGCTAGAATAAAAAGGTAAAGGGACCCCTGACCATTAGGTCCAGTCGTGGCCGACTCTGGGGTTGTGGCGCTCATCTCGCTTTATTGGCCGAGGGAGCTGGCGTACAGCTTCCGGGTCATGTGGCCAGCATGACTAAACCGCTTCTGGCAAACCAGAGCAGTGCACGGAAACACTGTTTACCTTCCCGCAGGAGCAGTACCTATTTATCTACTTGCACTTTGACATGCTTTCGAACTGCTAGGGTGGCAGGAGCAGGGACCGAGCAACGGGAGCTCACCCCATCGTGGGGATTCGAACCACCGACCTTCTGATTGGCAAGTCCTAGGCTCTGTGGTTTAACCCACAGCGCCACCCGCATCCCTTCGCCTGCTAGAATAGGAAGGTATTTATCCAGCGCCTGCAATTCAACAGGGAGGGGCCCCATCAGAACTCACCTGGAAAGGAGTAGAAGAAAAGGATCCCTTTTCCACATAATAGTATCTAGCTTTAGCAGGCCTTGTGCTGGGACTTGGTAACAATTGTGTTGGGCTCCCCCACCCCCTTTGGGCCAAGTCACAGTGCTGTCAGGTACGGTAACTTGTTTTTCTTTGCTATCTGAAATCAAACCATATTGGCAAAGGTGCAGTGCTTCGCAAGCACTCATGATCAGATGACCCATTTGCTTAGTTTTAATAATGGACAGAATAGTTCTATGAACTGGCCCTTATTTCTCAACAGATAGACGTGTGTAAGTGGCCCGTTATGGGACATGCATACTGCTGCACCAATCCAAAGCCACAAACTGCTGTTGGATGCACTTTGTTCATGTTTCACAGATGCAGACACAACTGTTTGGGGTTGAAGAACCATCAATCTTGCTGAATTGAAAAAATCTTGCATTCTCTTTTGCAAATGTACATTCACTTTCATTTAGTGGTACACTTTGAAGTGCAGGAGTTCATTATGACAGGTCCCACAGCATCCACCTTGAGGAGTGAAAAAATGCAGGCACTTCCACACACACACAAACACAAACCAAAGAACAACAGTACATTTAACAGCCAATTGGTTATAATCAGCATGCCTACAATCCTGGGAATAATATCCATTGCTTGTAGTAGTGCTGCATAGATTCAATTTTGCATGCACATTGCATCTTAACAAAATATGTTCAGGCAACTGGAATGTAACCTTTGATTAGATGTGCAAGGCAAGTGTTTTAATTTAGAATGCTGGTAAGTAGTAAACCTATTTAAAAAAAAGAAAGATTTGCCTAACCTCTGCTGGATTAAGTTTCTCATTCTCTGGCTTCATCTATGACAAACTGTCACAAACAAAAGTCTCATCATCACCTCATTCACTTGCCAATACCTGTACAAGGAAGGTCTTCAATTAATCTTGCATTCCAGCAAAAACATGTGGCTCCTACTCAAGGTCCCGGAGCTGCCTACCCACCCCACCCCCACCATTGGTTATATTTTTAATTCTTCTCCAATCACTCTTCAGTATTACCATCAACTGGAAACCAGAAATATTCAATGATTTTCCTGCCTCTTCTAGCTGGTGTTCTCTCCTGCAGTTCAGCAGGACAAAGTCCACACATCTGAGGATGTCCAGGGTTTGAACTGGGTGCAACAACTCTGTGCAAAATCCTGCAGAGAAATAAAGACTCAACATAATAGTTAATGCAAAAACTCATTATGTCTATAGTTTCTCTACTGCATGTTATTTCCCCATTTCATTGCTATGTATTTCTTTATGCCTCCTTTTGGTACATGTACACTTTAGGTTTTGCCATACGTCTAGAATTTCCCGGACATATATGGAATACTGCAGTTGGAAGCAGTGCCCAGGCAGAAATTGCTGAAATGTCCAGGGAAATCCAGATGTATGGCAATCTGTGTCAGCAGTGTCGTTATTTTGGCGATTTTACTTAAAAATAGCTCCATTTTTAAAAATTATTATTATTTTGCAAAATTGCCACAAAAGCTCAACAACCTTTCTGTCTGGATTTCTGACTGAAATATGGCAACCTTGATGTACAGTATATACAAGCAATGATTAGTATGGGAGAAATGAGGGGTAAGAGGAAAAAGGACAAGTAGAGTGTTTGCAATACTAGGCTAGATCAGTCTGTACAAACAGATTTGCTCCCTGTACAAGTGAGCAATCACTAGGCTCCCTAGTTTACTCATTGAAAGCAGCAAACAAAAGGAAATGCTTCTTACGATCATCAGAACATTATGGGAAAGTGTGTATCTCTTTAACAAGATGCTGACTTCCCCCTTGACCTGAAGTCAAACTCAGAAGTGCAGCTCTAATCTAGGGGTTCGCAACATAGTGCCCATGGGCACTAGTGTGCCTACCAGTACCTCCTATGGCACCTACAAAAGGTCTCACTAAATATCCCCTAAAAATCAACAATGCATGAGAGAGCTCTTCCTGCTCTCTTCTTTGCAGTGTCTCAGTCTCTCCTACACCAAACACCCACAGTTCATCATATGCCAGGAGAGGAGAGAGAAGAGTGGAGATGCAAAGAACTGCTCTCTATGAACAAGTGCAGCAGTGCTTTATGTAGGTGTCCCGCCCCCCCACCGCCAACCCCCCCCCACCGCCAATTGATAGGGGATGTGCTTGACCACATCATTCTGTGGCCCTGCCTCTTTTTCTACTCTTTTGGCTACGTTATGTCACACCCTATGGCAGCCATTTTGTGACCTGGGTATGGCATATTCTCAAAATTCCAAATAGCCCCAAAAGTTTGGCAACCCTGCTCTGATTGAGCAGTAGGACTACTGGGACTAGAGACAGACCCAGTGTTCCCAGTGGTCTAGATCCAATTGTGCATTGGTTCTTTTTCAGGTAACTTACTTTTCCTTAAATAATAACAAGTGTGGGGAAGCCACACTTTCTAAAAAGGCAGTGCCCAGGGAGGGGAGACTTATCTCTGCACTCCCCTCCACAATGAGTGAAAAAAGGATCCTTTGGATCCTCTGCTCTGGTTTATGCAGGGTTAAAAGTGAGCATATTCACTTACCGTATTTTTTGCTCTATAAGACTCACTTTTTCCCTCCTAATAAGTAAGGGGAAATGTGTGTGCGTCTTATGGAGCGAATGCAGGCTGCACACCTATCACAGAAGCCAGAACAGAAAGAGGGATTGCTGCTTTCATTGCGCAGCGATCCCTCTTGCTATTCTGGCTTCTGAGATTCAGATTTTTTTTCCTTCTTGTTTTCCTGCTCCAAAAACTAGGTGCGTCTTGTGGTCTGGTGTGTCTTATGGAGCGAAAAATACGGTGTTTCCGGAGAACAATCTTCCCCCCCCCTTAAAAAAAAACAACTGATTGCATTGTATTACAGCTGGTGGGAGAACTGTTTAACACGATCAAAGTGACCTCAGCTTGTTGTCTGTGCTGTCTTCTACCAAGTTAACGCAAACCCAAACTAGAGACAGCCTAGTTTTAATACTTTTTTCCACCCAACATTATTTTTATGAAGCTGGGAGTATGTTCTGTGCCTTTAATTTTAAAAAATCTGCATAGCTGCGATTAAAGATAAATTTTGTTTTTATTCAGTTTACCAAGCTACTATGATAACAAAACTACATTTGGGATAAATTAAGTAAGTGGAGGGGGGTAGAGCAAAGAAAAAAAATAGCCACATTTTTTTACTATGTTTAGCCCTTTTTATGTTGGAAGAAAGCAAAGCCATATACAGTATAAACCTTAATTGGCTCTCCAGGGTACCCGATAAGTTTCCCACTTAACATACAAAGGGGTAAGTTGATGCAGTTAAAATTGTTCATTTGACAGCTGATGTTTAGATCAGCCTTCCTCATGCTGGTGCCCTCCAGATATTTTGGAGGGCAGCTGTCATTATCCCTGACCACTGGCTCTGCTGGGCAGGACTGATGGGAGTTTGGACCTCAAAACATCTGGAGAGTATCAGGTTAGGAAAGCTAGCTCAGGTTAATAAAGCACTGTTCATTTACATAGGCTTGCCATGCATCAGGAAAATTCCTGACATGTCCTGGTTTTCGGTTGTAAAAATGGCGTCGTGGAAATTTTGCCGAATCAGCAAAATGTCAGGGGAAACCTGAATGTATGGCAATGTGATGGGAAAAGCAGCTTTTTGAAATATGACAACTCTAATTTACAAAGGCTTTACAGAACAAGAAATAATACATGTTTCTTTGCTGAGGAACACAACATTTAGGCAGGGAACAGCAAATGACAGAGAAAGACGAGCAAAAAGAGCAACAAGTGATAAGTGCAGAGAATTTAGAAGCTACATGAATTTAGGGCTTATCTCAATGAGGACTAAAAGGTGGAGCAAAGGCTCCAAAGCTTGTGGGGTTTTGAGGAAAGATCTGAAGGAAGGAAGAGGAGTGCCACCACACAGGTTTTCTGGGAGGGATTGTCAAGCAAAAGGGGTGATGGAAGGATGTAGTTCCTGGGCTAAAGTGAGTCCCTATAAGGAAGCCACATTGGAGGAGCTCTGTTGGGTTAGATCAAAAGGTCCACCTTGTCCTGTTTCGCACAGCGGCCAACTAAAAATGCCTCTAGGAAACCCCCAAGCAGGACATTAGAGGCAAAATCCCTCTGCTGCTGTAGCTCCCCAGTAGTGGTTACTCAACAGCTTACTGCCTCTGAAACTGAATGTTCCATTTATCTTCCATGACTCGTAGCCATTTGGCAGCCTGATCTTCGATGAATTTGCCTCATGCCTTTCTAAAGTCATAAACATAAGTCAGTGACCACCAAGACTAGCTTTAGATGGTCATCTTGTGACATTGTTCTATACATATGTGCTGTGTGAAAATGTGTTTCCTTTCCTCTGTCCTAAATTTTCCAACATTCAGCTTCATTGGATTGCCCTAAGTTCTGGTATTATGAGATTTGGGGGGGGGGCAACAATTTTCTCTGCACCAGGAATATTTTTTTAAAATGCTTTTATTTACCAGTACCCCTCACTGAGCCACTTTTTTTTTTAAACTGAAAAGCCCCAAACATGGTAACCTTGTAGAGAAAATGCTCCAGATTCCTGATAATTTTGGTTGCCCTTTTTCTGCATCTTTTCCAGTCCTACAATTTCTCCCCCTCCTTTTTTTTTTTTTTTTTTAAGGTGGAGCAGCCAGAATTGCACATATTATTGTAGCACCCTTACACAAACACTCTCCAACAGTACCTGTACATTGAGGCCCTGGGCAATCAGTCCAAGACAATAGGCAGCAACATTTTATTTACTTATTTATACTTTTGTGATGAGGAAAGTGATGGGAAAACACATAGAGAAGTGTGGAATGAGCTCATGATTATAGGTAAGACACAAGCAAGTAAGGATAAATGTTCACTGTCGTATAAACTCCCCACAAACAAATCCGAATGAATGTTCAGTAAAGACTGGATGTAATCCAACATATTCATTAAATGCTGTGCAAACTAATCTGGATGCTTAGTAAATAGGTCGCCTGGAAGAGCCCAGAGATTCTCTCACATTGATGGCAATGAACTGGGCAAAAGAGGGTGAGCACTTGCCAGTCAAGGCACAACACAAAGTTGTCTCACAGACAGCTCACAGAGGAATTTGCTCATCTCTCAGCAGCTGCTCACAGATCCTCCTCCTCTACACTCTCTTTGTTCTTTCCGATTCTCTCTCACATTACTGCTGCTTCCTTTTTTATCAATTTCTCCTTCAAAGATCTGTAACTACAAAGTTCAAACTAAAAGCCCACAACAGTTGACTAGCTTGGATTTCAAGGATTCCTAATGGATTATTTTAGGAGAAAAATGATTAAAGGAGCAAAAAGCTCTTTGAAGAGCTGAACTCTTATGTGTCTTGATTTTCCTGGGCGTGAAATTTTGCTCCCATTTTTATTTCCACAGAGGAGCCAATTTTCTGTTACCTAGTAGGGAGAGGAGGGATGGAAAGAGGTAGACAGTGTTGTCAGAGGATACATGAAAAGCAGAAGTAATGAGATGTGCCTTTCCATCAGTTTATTTCCTGTCTTGAATATGCTAGTAAACATATTAATTTATACCTGTCAGATCCTCTGCACAGATAGCTCACTGTGAAGTTGGAGGTTAGGAGATGTCAGAGACTACAAAAGTCCTACCTGTCAGTGCTCTTGGCCTTTTCTTCATTGTCAACACCAGGGACTGAAAAACAAACTTGCTCTCCTTCCTGAAACATAGGGAAAAAGCAAGAAATAAGAGCTGCTTTATAAATAAAGGATTGCTTCCACTTCATAGCGATTACTTAAGGTCTTGTTGACATGGCTGAAACCTGTGTGGGGCTGATTCAGAGGGATTACATTGACAATTTGAGTTTTACCACCTCCTTAAAAAAAGAAAGTGCTCCTGAATTAACAGTGACCTGTGCTTATGCAGTTATTTCAAAGGTTGTCTCCCCACCCGCAAGGTTCTCTGGATGGTGTTTTACTCCCCACTTCCTGGTGGGTTTTTACAAATAGAACAATTCTATTTGTATATATCTCAGATATATTTCAGATTACAGCTCATACCCTGGTCTTAGCCTTACTTATTCTATATACTCCAGATATGGACCAATTAAGAAGTAAGGAATTAATAAAACATTTATTAACAGCAGCTAGAATGATCATAACCAGAACCTGAAAAACATCGCAAACAGCCATAATGGGAAAGTTGTTGCAAAAACTGAAAGTGGCAAGGAGACAGAAAAAACAAGATAATTTTTACATTGTATGGTATGATTTTATTAAATATATAAATGAAACAACACATAGACAAGGAATACCGTAGAAATGGTGTAAATATTATGTATTATAAAATAAGATGTATGTATTTACCCCCCTAGTGACCCATTTGTTAGTCTTGTCATGTTTTATTATTTATGTTTGCACAAAGAAATGATGATAATTGTTTTGTGAATGCTTTGTTACTGATTTTGTAACAGAAAATTAATTTTAAAAAAGGAAAAACTTGTGAGAGTGCACTGCACAAACTGGTTATGGGTCCCTCAAGATTTAAAGGAATAATATTGAGTTGGCTGTTTGGCTGCTCCTGGTATAGGCAATATATTATGACTATTGGCCATGTGGCTGGGGCTGATGGGAAAGGAAAGGCACCATTTGGGCTACCTAGATATAAAGCTGGGGTTTCAGTCAGGAATCTTTCCCACCTCTATGTAGAGGTATTGCAGATAGAAGTTGTGGTATTTGCTCTACCACTGAGCTACAAGTGGCCCTTCCTCACATGGAGCCTTCATATGGAAAAGGAAGAAGCAAAGCTACTAGGGGCCATTTTGTGTGAGCTAGGTATGTCAAATCAGCTGGAGAGATCCATCTCATTTTTAATATTGATTAAAACAGGGGGAGCTCTGACTTATTTACAGTTCTGACAAAGAGCATTATAATTTAATTCTGCTAATTATCAAATATAAGAAAATAGATCATTCTCAAAGTATCTCACAGGTTAATCAGATCACTGATTTCTACAAAATTGCCTCATACCCATCTTGTTTTTCTGAGCGAATCCAAAGTTAGCATGTGGATTTTGGGGGTTTGCAGAGATGAATAAAGCAGACAACGAGATGTTTTCTTTCTGAGAGCTTGCGTGTGTGCCAGATGAAAGTGGGAGAGAGAGCGAGATTCTTTCTCCAGCCTCACAGCATCTCCTTTTATTCAAAGTTACAACAAGCATGGCCACGAATGTGCCAGTGGCTGATTGGCTCAATACAAGACAAAGAAACTGAAATCCTATTGGCTCATTTGTATGTAAGGCGGGCTTACATAGCTCCATAGATCTTTGGCACATGAAAGACAGAATGTCAGAGCTGTATTTAGACAGGCATATAAGCTCTTAATCCACCTATGACTAAGATTGATAATGTTATGACTAAGGTGTTTACTAATGTTTAGATTGTTATATAAACTCACACAATTAATTATACATTGAGGATTAACACATCATTGTGATTTACACATCATTGTGAACTAAAGGTGAACTAAAGAAGACAAGTGTGGTATGCAAAGAATGATATACAGAAAGATCTGTGCCAGGCAGAGACCTTTAGCCTTGTGCGTGAAAGAGAGGGAGAGAAGCGTGATTGATTATAAACAGGCCTTATAGTCTGTTTTAGAAGCAAAGAGAGGATAGAAATAATTCCCAGAATGCAGGAGGAAAAGAACCAATGTTTTCCTACACTGGGACATAGAAATAACATGTCTACATCTCCTCCTTTTTTTTCTTCTTTGCGAGGAGGCAACTAGGTGAATAAAGCAACAATATTTCCGGATCAGTGGTTTGCCATCAAATGCCGGAAATAATACTGCTAGGTTTGATGGGGCAAAGGTACTTCAAGATTAGTGGTTTGCCAACGAATCTCAAAATAATCCTACCCACATCTCCCCTTTTATTTTTGTTTTTTACTTACTGGTGGCGTTGCCATTTCGCATAATAGGCTGCAAGGAGCGCGCTAGGTGGTGGTGGAGGAGAGAGAAGGCGAGAAAAAAGATTTGTAAGGCTAGGAATGCATTGGAGAAAGCAACAAAACAAAATTAATATACATACAATAATAATTACATAAAAAAAGACATCGCGTAGCCATTTGAGATTAGGTAGCCACGCCGTCGACCACAAGGAAAAGGAATCCCAGAGTCCGGAAAATCCGATATCCTCTTTGATGTGGTGAGTGAGATTTTGCAAATGAGAAATTTGCCTTTGAACGGCCTTAGAATTGTCAGTGATGTTAAAACAGCACATTTCCTTGAATTGTTCACAACCATAATGATGTACCATGAGTAGGTAGTCCAAAGTAGATTTCGACCTTAATAAACCATTGCGAAGTTCAGCTTGCTCTGTGTTGAGAAGATGGAGCGCCTTAGACGTAATATTCAGGGATTTTGCTGCAGAGCAAGCTAAAGAATTAATATTTGCGCTATTACGTACAGCCAAACCTGGAACACCTAAGAGAGAGACAGCTAAAGAGATGTATTCAGACCTGCTAGGGAGAGAGACAAGATCATCGCAGTCATCAGACAATTCAACACTGCGCTGATGTCTAGAGTAAGAAAAATGATGTTTTTCAGGCAATATGATAGACAGACGGCTTAAGCAACAAGGTGTGCCGTGACTAATGTTTGCCGGAATGTAATTGAAAGTGTAACCTGGGCAGGACCAAAACCAGCCTGCTGGCAGTTCTGTGTACTTATATATATAAGAAATATTTACATAATTAGAGCAATTGAAGTTATTTTTGCCCATTTTTATGCAATTTGTCTTTTTACAGTTGACCATACGTGCACAACTGACGTTGTAAGAAGCCACATATGGGGTTGTCAAATCAATAGCTAAAGGTGGGCGTTCACGCATTTGCGTTCCCCAATTGTGATAACCTTTATACCCAAGGGTACGAAGTGAATCATTTTGAGGTAGGGATGTGTAAAACCAAGTATCATTCTGTATGTCATGAGGATCATGGCAAACTGGAATGAGACAAGAGCCAAGGATATCACCAATGGCTACTTGCTGAGTAAGGCAAAATGCTGAGACATTGAGCGTCCTTGCAAACGATTCCCATACATTTAACGATGTGGAATCACCAGTAGGAAGAGCTGAAGTAGAGAGAGGCAAAATTAAAATACTGAAAATGAGAATTATCATGGAATTCATATTAAGACAAGCAATGAGGGATAGAAGCTGGTTAGTAGGGCTTGCTTCCAGCTGCTGTTCTCTCCTATACTGTTCAGCTTGTAGAGAGAGCGATTTTATTTGGCCCCACGTCACTGGGGGATTGCGATGTCCCCGCTTACGAATCCTGGGGGGGCTGGACGTCACATCGCTGGTGATCTGGAGTTGGTGGTTGAATTGAGGCAATGGATCCGGAAGAACCTGTCGCCACGCCATGGTGCAGCCGGATACAACGTGCAGGAACCCACCGAGCACCCTGTGGAGTAGAAACTGCAGCGTAACCCTTACCCCATGTAATCAATTTCACTGGTTCACTCCACTCATTGGAGGGTAGAATTTTATAGCGCACCAGTGGAGCTGGAAGAATTTCCTTTTGCTGGAAATGCTTTTGAAGACGTGTGTAAGATTGGTGATCCTGTATGGAGATATTCAAATGATTAAGAGTGAAAAGCACACTTGACAACCAACTTTCCTTTTCTGAAAGTGAGTTTGGAATGCCTGCTTTCTTTTCCTGCCTGATCAGTGCAGTTTTCAGGGTACGATGAGAGCGTTCAACTATAGCTTGACCTTGAGAATTATAAGGGATGCCAAACAGATGATGAATATCCCAAGTTTCACAAAACTTAGCAAAGCCTTTTGCACAATACGCTGGGGCATTGTCAGTTTTTATAGAATGAGGCTTGCCCATAACTGACATTGCACGAACAAGATGATTGCAAACATGTTTTACTTGCTCTCCTCTTTGAGGCGTAGCAAAAAGGTAGCCAGAGTATGTGTCGACAGAGACATGCAGAAACTTCCAGGGTGAAAAAGGGGCAAAATGAGTTACATCCATTTGCCACAACTGATTTGCTTCCAGTCCACGGGGATTAACCCCAGGGCTGGGATGGCCAATCTGATTGGAGCATTGAGGACACTGCTGAATAATTGCACGCGCCTCTTCCAATGAAATTTGAAATTGGCGGCTAAGGGCTTTTGCATTTTGATGATGAAAAGCATGACTTTCTATAGGAGAGACAGGCAAAATTTTTAGCAAGGAATCTGCTTTTGCATTTCCATCTGAAATGAAACCTGGAAAAGGTTGGTGAGAGCGAATGTGCACTACAAAGAGTGAGTGAGAGCGAGCAGAAAGAAGCATTTGTAAAGACAGGAAAAGACTCAACAAGTTATCATCTAATAAAGGACTTACATAACTGCCTTGCATTCTACATATGACGTTTGAAACATATAAGCTGTCAACAATCAAGTTAATTGGTTGTGAGGAAAAATAATGCAGAGCTTTTACCGCAGCTGCAAGTTCAGAACGCTGAGCAGATTTTTGTGGGAGAGTGTACAGACTATGCCACTCCTCATTCTGTTGCCAAGCAACAACTCCTCTAGAAGGAGCCCCGTCAGTAAAAACAGTCAGGGCATTCAAAGGAACAGGGGAAATGATAGAAGAGAAAGACATAGGGAATTGCTTGCTCATTTGCAGGCGCGTATCGGGTGGAATATGACAATCCACCTGACCCACAAAATCAGCGAACGCACACTGTAAATCCATGCTTGTGGAGAGAGCTGTTTCCCATTGTTCTAAAGGCATAGGGACAATAATTTGATTACAATCAACACCAAAAGGATGCTTACAACGTCGTCGTCCCTTGCTAATGAGCTGAGCAAGGAGATCCACTAAAGGGTTTACTGTGTTTCTTGGTGCATGATGTAAATAAAGCCATTCTAGTATATGAACTTTTGATGGACCTTTCTGAATAATTGCAGCAAAAGGTTGTACAGAATCCGTCATTATGACCAAATCAGGCATAACATTAGGAATCGCTCGATCCACCCAATGAATACGCATGAGTGCTTTCAACTCTGCAACAGTTTTGAGTTGATCAGAGTTCAAGGTGATTTGCTCACCTGGAGATTGATGGCCTTTTAAGGCTGAAAACAGTGGCCTTAGCACTTCAAGAGGGATTTTAAAATAAGGCCTTATCCAGTTAATGTTTCCCAGCAATTGTTGCAGTTGTACATATTTCATTGTTTTTGAAACATGAAGTTCTGGGATTATTGGAATAGAATAACTAGCTATCATTTTATGTCCTAGATACTGAAAGGGGGGAGATTCCTGGACTTTCTCTGGAGCTATTTTTAAACCATACAAAGACAAACAGGTTATTAAATCATGTTTCCAATTAGGGGGAAGGACTGGAGAATAAAAAAGTATATCGTCCGTATAATGCTGGATCTTAAGATGTGGGTACTTAAGACGAAAGGATTGAAGTGCCTTATCCACAAAATATTGGCACATAGTGGGGGAATTTATCATGCCTTGTGGCAGAACCTTCCAGTGATATCTCTTAGATGGTCTACAATTATTTAATTCTGGAATTGTAAAAGCAAAAAATTTGCGATCCTTTTCATGCAGGGGAATAGAGAAGAAGCAATCCTGCAGATCTATTATAGCCAATTGATATGAATGTGGAATCATATTTGGATTAGGCATACCACATTGCAAAGGCCCCATGGGTTCAATAATGCTATTTATGGACCTCAGATCGTGCAAAAATCTATATTTCCCATTTTTCTTCTTAATTACGAAGACTGGGCTATTGAAAGGGCTGACAGAAGGTTCTATATGGTCAGCTAATAATTGCTGATCGACCAATTGTCTCAAAGCAATCAATTTCTCTGTTGTAAGAGGCCATTGAGGAATCCATATAGGATCAGTGGACTTCCAAGTAAGTGGAAGCACAAACTTATTCATCTATTTGAATCGTTGCTTGTAATTGTTGCAACAAATCTCTTCCCCACAAATTAAGATGAATTTTGAGCACACAGGGCTGAATATATGCTATAACTTCAGAGCTATCAGGTAAAGAGACAGGCAGCCACTGTGCGCTTTTGCAAGAAGCCTGATTACCTCCCACGCCCCACACTTCAGGAGAAGTTTCAAGCGGCCAAGTTTGTTCCCAAAAATTATTGGAAATGACCGAAACATCCGCTCCAGTGTCTATTAGACCCTCTATAATTTTTCCATTGATTTTATACTTACGAAGGAGTTTCTCTCTTCCAATACGTTGGGTCACAGCTAAAAGCTGAGGGGAAAAAGATAAAGAGGGCTTGTGCAGATTAGTGTCAATAGCACAGGCAACATCAGGTGGTGAAGGCAGCATCACCAAATGAGCAAAGGATTCACCCTTTGTTAACTGCATGGGTATATGGCTCCAAAATTGAACCATAATTGTGCCCACATAGTCAGGAGGCAAGGCACCTGGGATGACATGAATGCCTTGTTTTGCAGCAGAAAATTTTGGTAAAATTAAACCTGTGATATTAGGAGGAAGTGGACCTGCCATTTGGCTGGCCATGATTATGATTTCACCAGGCAATGCAGTGTTTTTGGTCTCTTGATTAATCAAATCAATGGCAAATTCAGAAGGCATATTTTTAGTAACTTTTGCAGCAGCAGAAACCAAAGGCTGACATCTCTCTATTCTTTGGGGCCCGAGAGACTGGGCCCAGTGAAGTTTCCCTGAGACCTACATTGATTTGCCCAATGATATCCTTTCCCACACTTTGGACATTTTTTGGAAGGTCTGGTCGTGGTATTTGCATTATTATTCTTCTGTGCAGTCCCCCTTGGGGCTGTGCACTGTCTGGCAAAATGACCTGGACGATGACAATTATAACAGTTTCCTGTTTGTATCACGGAAGCGTGAAGTGCATTGGCAAACAAAGACATTGTATGAGATTGACTCCCTACTTCCGAACACGCTTTTATCAAATCTGCAAGGGAATATGTTGAACGGCTTACGATTGATTGCAGCATTTTTCTACAGTCCGTGTTAGAGTTCTCATAAGCCAATTTTTTTAGCAACTCACTTTGAGCCGTTTCATTATCAATCTGTCTGCAGATCGATTCCTTCAATCTGTCCACAAATTGATGGTATGGCTCTGTATTCTGCTGTTTAACATTTACAAAGGAACTCAGTGGCTGTCCTGAGACAGGAATTTTACGAAATGCACGCTGCACGCAAGTTGCAGTGCGCTGAAAGTGTGAAGGTGACAACACGGCTTGGGCAGCCAGGGTCTCAAAAGGAGGAGCGCCGAAAAGCTGGCTTGCTGTATGCGTTTGATCAGCCAGAGCGATGGCGGCATGTTTAAATTCATTTTCAAAAACTAAAAATTGCGCTGGAGATAACATCATCCTCATCAGATCTTTCCAGTCCACCGGAATCATTGTAAAAGAGGTAGATATGCCCTCTAAAATTCCCATTACATAAGAAGATTTAAGACCTGAATCACTAATGGCTTTCCTGAGATCTTTCATGACAGCATAAGGAAGTTTTTCATGATAAACTTGTAATTGCTGACCTCCAGGAGCATTTTGATATGTGAGAGGAAAAATTAATGGCATTTCACCAGCCCATGCAGCTGTTTCTTCCAATGAAAAAAGCCCATCCTGCTTAGCCTGTAAAAGCCCAGCACGAACGGCTCCATATTGTTTTGGCAAAATAGCATGGTCTAAAGACAAAGAGGAAGGGACAAAGGCATGCTGATTTGGTTGTTCAGGCAGAGAAGGGGGGTGAAGGGGGATTGGGGGGGAATTTGTAAACTGAGAAGGAGCAGCAGCAGAAAAAACAGCAGGCTGAGCCACAACTTTTACAGCAGGGAGAGGGGGAGGGGTCTCAGAAAGCTGAGACGACACTGGAGCAAGGGAAGGAGAAAAGGGAGGGGGATTTTGGCTAGGTGATGAAGGGGACAAAGGGGGCAAAATCAGGGGATATGGCGGGGGGGAGGTGATTTCTTCAGTTACCAGCAGTGAAGAAATTGAAAGAGAAGATTGTTCTAATTTCGCTATGGCGGTAGCACACTTTTGCCACGTGAGTAGGCAGCTGATTTGGGCACGTGGTTCACAAAATAAAATTTTGCCGATTTTCTCCCATGTGCTAATTTGCAATGTGCCTTCTGCTTTATAAAAAGGACATTGATGATTTATTTCCTGCAGCAACTGTTCAATCTCTTTTAGAGAAATTTGGACTTTGTCTATTGTCTGTCTTACTAACGAAAGAAGCTCTTTCGCATGAGCCTTTTGCACCTTACTTAAATCCCCTCCCATACTAACGAATTAAGCGCTTTAGACTTTTCCCAGTCGGGTTAGTATGAGGAATGCTTTTGGCTCTAAAGGGATCTCTATTGGGATCTCTATTGGGATCTGATTACTTACCCTTCTTCAGGATCACGTCAAGGGGGTCACCAGATGTGGATTTTGGGGGTTTGCAGAGATGAATAAAGCAGACAACGAGATGTTTTCTTTCTGAGAGCTTGCGTGTGTGCCAGATGAAAGTGGGAGAGAGAGCGAGATTCTTTCTCCAGCCTCACAGCATCTCCTTTTATTCAAAGTTACAACAAGCATGGCCACGAATGTGCCAGTGGCTGATTGGCTCAATACAAGACAAAGAAACTGAAATCCTATTGGCTCATTTGTATGTAAGGCGGGCTTACATAGCTCCATAGATCTTTGGCACATGAAAGACAGAATGTCAGAGCTGTATTTAGACAGGCATATAAGCTCTTAATCCACCTATGACTAAGATTGATAATGTTATGACTAAGGTGTTTACTAATGTTTAGATTGTTATATAAACTCACACAATTAATTATACATTGAGGATTAACACATCATTGTGATTTACACATCATTGTGAACTAAAGGTGAACTAAAGAAGACAAGTGTGGTATGCAAAGAATGATATACAGAAAGATCTGTGCCAGGCAGAGACCTTTAGCCTTGTGCGTGAAAGAGAGGGAGAGAAGCGTGATTGATTATAAACAGGCCTTATAGTCTGTTTTAGAAGCAAAGAGAGGATAGAAATAATTCCCAGAATGCAGGAGGAAAAGAACCAATGTTTTCCTACACTGGGACATAGAAATAACATGTCTACATTAGCACACCCTTCCCCTAACCTTTAATGTTTTTAAAGAACGTAATAGTTAAGCAAGAATAGTTGGTGGTTGCAAGTTGCTGTTGGATACCTAAAAATACCTCCTAGAAGGAGTGCCCTGTGCATGTAAATCAAAAGCTCTTTTGTCTAGTTGCAATTCCATGACAATAAGCTCGTCACAATAGAACAGGAGGCTGCCAAGAGACAAATAATTAGAGCCTTCTCTCAGGAATTTAAAAATATGATTAAAGTGAACCCTACATGCACCATTTCATTTAAAAATTCCAAATGTTATAAATTACCCAATTTCTAACTCCTGTCAGTTTATTTTTGAGTTTTACATGCTGAGCAAATTAATCAGTCAGATTGCCAAAGCTAATTCAGTTATGACAGCATGCACGGGCATATTTGGTAAATTTATTCACATCTTGGCTGCCTCTTTCAAAAAATGAGTTGAATCCCACAGCAGAAGATAAACAGATCTTTCCTCCAACGGTAGGAGGTAGGCATGAATGCTACCCACACAAAATGATTTGCCTGTTTTCTTCCATTTCTAGACTCACAAGATACAAAGCTATTCCATCCACTGAATACAACATTCAATGCAAAACACTTCTGGTATTTTGGCATGTCAAGTAAGGAGCATATCCCTCAATTGTCTGCATTAAATTTAGCAATTGGCCAAACATCTTCCAATACTAAGGGGCTAAGTGACATGTAGTTACATATTGTTGGTAAATTCTCCACATGTGCCTCTCTGCCAGGCAGAGTGAGAAAGTCTTGGGTTTCTAATTTAGGAACTATTGCTTCTTGTTATGTACTACCAGTAACTATAGAGATACATAGTGCCTTGTCCATTTCGCCACTAAGGGCAGATGCTGAAATTAGAAACAACACTTTGCTTTTTATTTCATTTTTTGTCCTTTATGTGTGTTAAATAATAAAACTAAATGTCACACTAAATGCCTTGGACTGTTACACCAGGGCTCCATTTATGTTCTCATAACGCTCTGTACTAATAAGTAAAACTTCTGAGTTCAGTGGGGCTTCCTCCCAAGAAAGTACATACAGAAATGGAACATTAATGCCAAAAATCTAAGGAAGTTGTCCTGCGCCAAAGAATAATCCAATCCTCTCTAGGAAGGGAAGAAAAAGCAAATCCATAATTCCAGTTTATCATAGTTTATCGCAATTTAATAAATTTTGGCCCAAGCTCAAGGTTCTCTTTGTTACTTGTCTGCATATGGCACATTACTTTGTCTTTTTAAAAAACAAAAATCAAAGTGAAATTGATCTATAATTAAGTATATTAATTTGCTGTTTGGTGGAGCGTACCAAGAGGCAGGTGCAGTCGTGATACACCAAGTATTTGGGTTTTTTTACAAAGCATTTTGGAAAGCAAAAGTTGAAGATGAGTGACTGTTAGCTTGATACTTAACAGGCTGTTATTTCCACTAGTCCAATATACTACCACCCAAATTTCATATTTGAAACATGCTTATTCTTGCACATTTGCTTAGTTCATTTATATAAAAAAGAAAAAACCAGTCCTGAGCTGTAATCCTGAGCTCTTTGCAGCACTGTTTCATTCTGTACAAGTTTACATGGTGCCATTTCCATCTTGTGACATATGGAACACAGTACTGGTGTTTTCCCCTCTGATCTCAATGGAAATAAATTCCAAGTTGTTTACTGTTGGTTTTTGTTCTAAGGTGCTTTCAAAGCTCTTCTCTTCCCTTAGCGTACAAAGAGTCCATGTGTTTGGTAAGTTAAAAATAGTTTACTTACAAACTCTTCAAAGGTCAGATTTATGTGTTTTTCCATACAGCAATAAGAAAACACAGGCAGCAAAACTTAGGTTCCAAAGTGGTGAATGTTTCTATATTATTTGTATAGAAACACAACTACAGTTTGCGTAAGCCATGCAGTCTGAGCTTGGAGCAACTGGTTCAGATCTCTTTGCTTGCCAGAGTTCACATGGTGGTATGAAAGAACAAGGAGTTTTATAATCTTTCCTTACAAGGTGAGGGAGAGTAACCCAGCTAAGCCTGGCAGGACATTTTACTCTATGCTCTTAACCCCTTCATGCATTAATTATAGGAGTCTGCTTATCCCACACTTACCGCAAATCTCTGTGGAGTTCCATCTTCATTTCTTAATACTGTTATGTGCTCATTGCTTTCATTGATACACAAGAAATAGCTCTTCATTTTCACCTGACACTAAGAAGAGAAGGGAAGAAGAAATGCTGATGGCAAAGTTTAACCTTATTTGGGGCTGCTTATTCAGAAATAAAAAAAAGGGGGGGAGTTTTAGACTACCAGGAAGACACAAAAGACATCCCTCATTTCAATTACTTATTTGTTTTCCTTCAGAAATGTCGTAGTGTGAATCCAGTGGATTTCCACTTGTACGACAGGATACCACCATCTTCTCTGCACCACATACACCCCCAAAATCTGCTTAGAGTTCCCAAAGGTGCAGGGGGGGTGCAGGGAAGGAGGAGAGGAAGGTGGCATCCCATTCCACTCAGACACATACAGTGATGATTCCACAGCTAGGACTGACTGTTCAAAGAGAGGTCTGGAAACTGGAGAAGCTAGAGGCTGAAGTGCGTAAGCTTCAGCTCTGTTGACCAGGCAACAGTGAAATCAGAAGGCCAGGCTCTGGCAGTTAGCTATACCAGGGTTCTGCGATGTAAGCACACACAAGGTCAAACAAGACGTGACTTTAAACACAGGATTAGAAAACACGCTTATACAGGCTTTGTGTCTCTGCTAGCAAAACAAAACCCTGCTGTTGAGGACTCCCTCATTTTAGTCAAGGCTGTGGTAGGGGTTAATCTGTTTCCTTGCATCACTTCCACTCCACCCCACCCCAGCTGCTATTTGCCAGAGGACAGAGGGGAAAGGGATAAACACTCCTCATCCTGAGCCACAGTTTAAATTCAGGCTGGAGCTGCGTGGGGACAGGACCTTGCAGTTGCTTTTTCTAGATAAAGAGCCAGTCCAAGTTCATTTTTTAAACATATATTTAAAGTTGTGTCTTGCCCCCAAGTAGCTCACTGGATCAGTTGCCTCAAGCCACGAGGGCTCCCAGAACAAAGCCCAGAGTCATTGACAGAGTCATTCAGATTTCATAATGTATCAAAGTGGTACATACAGCTTTGTTTTGCCTTCTTGATTTTTCTTCCTCTTGGGATTGCCAGAGGTCTGCCATGGCACTATATTTCTTCATCCACATCTCACACTGTTTTTCCTTCTCTTCTATGTCCCGTTCTAGCAAGCGCTTCCCCCTTTCCGATTCGTAATGAAGCAAGGTTGCTTTCTCTAAAGCTTCTTCGGCAGCTTCTGTTCTACATCTTTGAGAGATTTCACTGGAATAGGTGGAAGGAAAAATGTTTATTTAGAGGTATAGGCTTCCCCATCCTAAAGGCTTAAACTAGGTAACAATTAAATGAAATGAAATGAATAAAATGAAATGAAATGAAATGAAATGAAATTGTGAGAGCAGAATAATACTTCTTCGAATTCAATTAAATTTGTTTCTCAACTTAACTCTAAACTCCAAAGACTATTGTAAACAGGCAGATCAAATGACATTTCCAAAAGGTTTTCAGGCTTGGAGAATGTGTGAATGTCACTGCTGAATGAACCTCATGGTGTTGTTAAGAAGCTGCTCTCAGCGGATTTTAAGAGATCATAAAAGTAAAGGTAAAGGGACCCCTGACCATTAGGTCCAGTCGTGGCCGACTGGGGTTGTGGCGCTCATCTCGCTTTATTGGCCGAGGGAGCCGGCATACAGCTTCCGGGTCATGTGGCCAGCATGACTAAGCCACTTCTGGCGAACCAGAGCAGCACACGGAAACGCTGTTTACCTTCCCGCCAGAGCGATACCTATTTATCTACTTGCACTTTGACGTGCTTTCAAACTGCTAGGTTGGCAGGAGCAGGGACCGAGTAACGGAAGCTCACCCCGTCGTGGGGATTCGAACCGCCAACCTTCTGACTGGCAAGTCCTAGGCTCTGTGGCTTAACCCACAGCGCCACCCGCGTCCCTTTAAGAGATCATAGTGAGGCTCTCCCTCTCTTGGTTACTGGCAGCAACCTCTGCATTGGGAAGTCAGGCAAGCAATACTGTCCCAATTCTCTACACCCCCACTGGCTGCAACTGCTTATGGCCCCTCCAGATGTTGTTGGACTACAACTCCCAATATCCCTGACCATTGGCCATGCTGGCTTGGGCTGATGGGAGTTGGACTTCAACAAGCACACACCCAGAGGGCCACAGATGTGCCATCCTTGGTTCAAAGCTATATACTTTACTATATTTATCCCAATTTTAAGACAACTAAGGATGAAGGGGATGAATATTTCACAAAATGAGAGGTAGCATATTACACAGAGACTACAAAATGGGGTTAGGTATAAAATTAAATGAATAAACAATCATACACCATTGTCACGATTGGGAACATCTCTGTGCAATAGACAAATATTTATCAGGAAAGGAGCAACTGTTTTCTGGGATGGGAAAGAGCCTGTAAAAAAAGTGGGTGGGTGAGTGTGTCTAAATTAAAACCTTACCTTTCTTTACACTTCAAATTCTCTTCTAGTGTTCCTTTCAGTTTCTGCTTTAGTTCATTCCTTTCGTGCTCCAAATATCGTTTTTCCTCACGGATGACTTCCCTCTCCATTGTTATTCTCTCTAGTTTCATCTGACTTTCAAAGTGGCTCTTTTCCACTTGTGCTAACAGCTGCTGCATTTCGGTTAACTGAAAGAAACAAATCAGAAAAACATGTTTTCCCCTCTCTAAGGCAGAAAGTTGCCGTGACAGCCAACCCGTAGAGGTTTTAGCACCTATAAAAACAAAGGCAAAGATAAGAGTTTGAAAGAAGAAAAATAGCGTGGAAGCCACTGCCTGAGGCGAATGATTCACATTGCTTCATGCAAAGTTTGGCCCTGTGCAGTAAGAGATTTATTCTACTACATCACTGTAGGCCAGCCTTTCTCAGCCTTGGGTCCCCAGATGTTGTTGGACTACAACTCTCACCATTCCTAGCTAGCAGGATCAGTCATCAGGAATGATGTGAGCTGTAGCATAACATCATCTCGGGACCCAAGGTTGAGAAAGGCTGACCTAGGCAAAGGCGATATTTTGATAGGCTTGCTCTTATACATTCTATCATGACAGATAGGGGATCCCGACAACTGGTAGTTAACTCAGGGTGCAAGCATGTGATCTAAGGCTCATACCTTTCTCTTCAGCTGCTGAGTTTCTTCTTTTAAGCTGATGTTCTCCAGTTGAACTGCTTTTTGCTGCTCCCGACACAGCTTTTCCTGGGCTTCAGCCTCCACTTGGCCTTTCTCAGCTTCTGCCTGCGCCAGAGAGGCCTCCTCCACAAGCTTGCAGTATTTTGTTGCTGTCTGCTGAGAGGCATTCAGCTTCTGCTTCAGCTGATGAGCAAAAGAACATGTGAATACAGTATTAGAAAGGGGTTTCTTATTCCACAGTCATTGATAAAACTCATGCACCTTTGAGAATGGCCCCTCTGATATTTCGGGGGGGGGGGGGAGAGGGAATTGTTGCTACATACTATCTGATGTCAGCAAAACTTTACAGAGTGCAAGAAAATAGGTCAATGCCCTGAGGAGATTACAATCTAAAATTTGTCACAGGAGGGAAACAAAGAAGCCATTTCAGTTTTCATTTGCATGTGCTTGGATCAAATTTCAGATTCAGAAGGATATGGGATCTAGGGAGTGTGCCAAAAGCTTTCCAGAAGAGTCTGGATCTGCCAAACTATTCACGCCATATATTGAAAGCACTCTTATACCACTTTGACAGTCATAGTTTTCCCCAAAGAATTTTGGGAACTGTTGTTTGTTAAGGGTGCTGGGAGCAGGAGCTCTGTGAAGGGTCTCCTCACAACTCTCACAAGGGGCTTATGATTTAAAGCCTCCTGCAGTTTTTCAACATATATAGATATGTATTTTTAAAATATGTCAACATTTTATTCCTTTCATTTTTGCTTAAAAGTTTTTAGCATTGTCACAATGCAGACACACCCACAGAAATTAAACCTGTTTTGTTTTGTTTTTTTACAGCCCCTCATTCTTTTAGTGCCTGATCATAGCAAACCTGCTATGAGTTGTTAGCAACAAATTCTCTGCCAGTAGGTTTTCTCGCCTGATTTATTTTCACTTTGTTTTTCCTTACACTGAGAAAAGCGTAATGTTCTACAAAGGGCAGAAACTTTGGCAGACCTTGAATATAGCTTTCCTGCCAAAATATTGAATCTGACCCAGC
Organism: Podarcis vaucheri; assembly: GCF_965113315.1. Lineage (NCBI taxonomy): Eukaryota > Metazoa > Chordata > Lepidosauria > Squamata > Lacertidae > Podarcis > Podarcis vaucheri. Next base: position 70,714,724 of record NC_138759.1, read on the forward strand.
CAGACATAAACTACCCATACAATATTCATCAGTAACGTTCACACTGGCAACCTCTCTGTAATCAAAGAAGAGGAATCAGGGTTTCCTTTTCAAAAAACATAGGCAGTTCATAATGCTTCTTCACAATATTCTTCTTCTTTCTCTCTGATGAAAAAGATTACTTTAAAGTTAACATAGATCAATATTTTAAGTCAAATGGAAAACTGCATTTTCGTTATTTGTGTGGTGGCAAGCCCTTTTTACTCAATAAGTTGAGCAATTAACCTCCACAATACCAGTCACGTCCCACTGGTTTCAAATCCTCTTTTCTGTATACATATCTTAATTCATAAAAAAAGGGGGGGGGAGAGAACTGAGACTGCAAGCCTATGGATGGGCCTTTGGCCTTATTCAGCAGGCTCTTCTTATAAATGCTTACCTGGAAGTAATCTCATTAAGCTTAATGGGATGCACTTCTGAGTAGGCATGTATAGGATGGCTCTGCTAAAAGACTTGGATTAAATGCTTTATCCTGGATATTGGGATTCTGATGTCTGTATCTCAGAGTCAAGCTCATTTTGAGAGGATTAAGGATAAAGCTGATGGTCAATGACTCAAGTTCACCATACACATATGCTTGCACAACTAGTGGCCTTGAGAGTCCCATGGACTGCAAGAAGATCATTCTTAAGGAAATCAGCCCTGAGTGCTCACTGGAAGGACAGATCCTGAAGCTGAGGCTCCAATACTTTGGCCACCTCATGAGAAGAGAAGACTCCCTGGAAAAGACCCTGATGTTGGGAAAGGAGAAGGGGACAACAGAGGACGAGATGGTTGGACAGTGTTCTTGAAGCTACCAGCATGAGTTTGACCAAACTGCAGGAGGCAGTGGAAGACAGGAGTGCCTGGCGTGCTCTGGTCCATGGGGTCACAAACCCCTTCATGGATCACTGCTTTGCCGTGGTGAAGGGGCTTGAATAACTCAGAGAAGCTATGAACTATGCCGAGCAGTGGCCTAGTTGGTGGATTGAAATTTACACTCCTATTTATACCTGCAAGTTGTAAGGGAAACCACAAGTCACACCCACACTCTGCTGTACCTCCTGGCATGTGCAACTGAGTAAGAACATGCAATCTCCGTGCACATTTATTGACCTAGAAGAATTACCAAGCACAGATCTCTATTTTTGGATTGGGCGGTTTTGCTTTTAGGTGTATACTTTTTAAAATGTAATTTTTGTGTGTGCCATGAAGCCAGCTGTGAAAAAGTAGTTAGCTTACAGTGCAATCCTAACCATGTCTACTCAGATGTTACTCCTATTTAATTCAACAGAGCTTAAACCCCACAGGGAAGTGGGATTACGACTGCAGCCATAGTTGCCACTGCATTGCAGAAGTGGAGTTCAAGCCTTGCTTTTAGGTCCAATTGCTTCTTATAGTGAGATTTGTAGTAGAGCTGATCAAAATGTTTTCAGCTTGTTGTTTGGAGTTAATTTTACTGGAGAAAATATAATTTAAGTCACAAGTTGTACCTGATGTTTAATTATGAACAACAACAGCATAATACTTTCTAATGGTTTAAAATGTTTTTTTAATAGCTACGTCATTTCCTCTAATTTCACAGCAGGGGACGTTTTCAGACAAACTATATTCTTTAAAGGGAAGTACATTATGTCAAGTAATGTTGGTAAAAAAAGCAGCAGAAAAGAGCTCAGTGGTGGTTTCATACCTCTTTAACTAGTGTCTGCAGTCCATGGTTTATATTTCTGAGATTTCTCATGCCCAGCTCGCTTTCCGATTTCATAAAAATTCTTTCCAAATGCAGCTCATTTGACAAGCATTTGTTCTGTTTCTTCAGGTCCTCGCATTCCTGATGACACACAGATAGTTTTTATCTTAATATCATTCTGGATAATTTCAGCTCATAAGATTTATTGCAGCCATTTCTCTAAATTTCTCTAAATTTGAAAATGTTCCTATGTGAATCTATTAGCTTAAGGTATGTCTGCCATGGCTGGGTGGGTGGGTGGGTGGGTGGGTGAGTTCAACACGCTTCTCCAAGCACACAAATAATCTTTCAAGCGAAATAAAAGTATGCTGAGCAATAATCTATATTTAAAACATGTAGTGTTACAGCAGAAAGAGGTTAAAGGAATCATACTGGCCATGCACATCTTAGACCGAGCACGGAACCAACAGTTGGCAAACAAAAAGGACATGCCGTTTGCTTCTTGGAGGGGCTGCAATCTCATTCTGGTAAACTACATGGACCAGATGACCTTCTGTCAATCAGATTCTGAACTAGTTTTGTGCACTCACGCACAGCGAGACTGCAGATAAAAAGGTAAAAGGTAAAGGACCCCTGGACTGTTAAGTCCAGTCAAAGGCGACTATGGGGTTGCGGCGCTCATCCCGCTTTCAGGCCAAGGGAGCATTATTTTTGAAAAACACAAGGCCTTAACACAGGCATTTAGCCCATGCTTTCCTGTTCATATAGATATCTTTTTTGGTTTGTGGGCATAAGAGCAAAAAATATTCTGAATACATCTCATGGAAAGCCCAGTTCACAGGTGGAAGTCCTTGCTGGTTAGCTAAATCCCACCCATTAGAACAATCTAGATACAGATAAGCAATAAGAGTCTCATAGATTATGGAGGACTCTGAACAATCTAAGAATGATTAAGCAGAAACAGCTGACTTTGCTAGGAGTGTTATTCATTTCCAATACAACATAACAAAAGAAAACCGATTCTTGCTCGAGTAATAGAAAATTCCTGTCTCTAATAACTTTAAAGCAAAAGAGAATTATGATAACATTCAATCTATTACGGAGCTAGGATGGAAACTCTGTTCTCAAAGATCTATCCTTCCAGCCCAGAAATGGCATCCTTGCATTCTTATAAAATAACTGTAATAAATGAAAATCTGCCCTTATTCCCTTATGTGGGACACAAGAGCCCTTATAGAGTCCTTTGTAGGTTCTCCATCGGTCGGAGGAAAAAAGAGGCCAACCAGAGAATATTGAGAAGCAAAGCAGCTTGTAAGCCTGATCTGTATTGAACTGTTGCAACAGGGTGCCCCCTTCACACACAGGAGGAGGAGGACCCAGAACCAAGGTGTGTCCGCCCTTATATAGACATTTTAAATTGCCCACCTTGGAGTCAAAGCCACCCCCAGAAACATCATACCTACATCACAGAGGGGGTGTAGCTCAAGACCGCCACCCCAGATACATCATACTTACATCACAGAAAGGGCGGGCTAAAGCAGAAATGTGAGTGGGTTGTTTACCTCCTGTCTGGCAAGTTATCTGTTAATGTTTACTGAACTGATCCCCTGGGGAGCCTGGCCAGTCTTTTGTAATGATAAATACTTAGTTCCTGAGCCAGATCATAGGCTCACCCTATTCATACACAGATATACACTTAAGACAGGATTTGTGAAGGAAAAGACAATGGGGAGGCTTCTCCATTTGACCTTGCAGAGAAAACACCTGGTCAGCCTGGGAGTCAAAATGGCTCCATGGCTGCTCCTGTGCAGCTTCAGACATGTGGCCTATATATCTATGTACGTGTTTGCTTGGTACATTTATGAACCTTTATTATATACATAAGACCTTAATGTATTTATTTCATAAATTTCATAACGATTACTTATAAAAATAGCAAGATGATTTTCACCATTTACAAACCACGATACTAAAAGTCAAGTTTTTAAAGTAATTTTTACTTATGTCTCAAAATTACACATTGCCCTGTGTTTTGAGGCATGTCACTTTAGCACACAAATAGTCACTGACCTTCCTTTTTCTCACAAGTTCTCCTTGCAGACGGTTGATGTGAGCAACAGAGCCTCCTTGGATCACAGCACTGGTTGGGCGAATCCGACAAACAGGCCTCGCCCCACGACACAGATTGGCGTGATGATCCCCAAAAGAAATGGTAGAAAGGGGAGATTTTCCAGTTACCCCGTCAAGACTTGGCTTGCCATTGGTAAAGGATGTTATGACACCAGCAACACTGCCATCGATAGCGGAAATGCCTTTGCCGCCTGCCGCGTTTTCCAGCGGAGATGGTTTCGTCGACAGATTGGTCCTGTGCGGGTCTCTCTGGGATAATGTCTTTTGTGGCATATTTGAGAAGCGTTTTTTGGAAATCTGTAGAACTGCTGAGAGTTCCAGTTCTACACTTTCTGGCTAAATAGCTACTACCTCTTGCTTATCTGGTCAAAAACAGCCCTTCTACCAACTACTTGGGAGAGATAATGAAGATTGCAAGCCTAGTGTGAAAAAAAGCCATCAACTAAAGGTATCACCTGGCATCAATTATTAAACTGTTACTGGAGCCCAGAATGAAAGGAGCAGAAATAGAAGCTTCAGACCAGGGATGCAAACAAGCAAAAGAAGATTTGAACTCAGACGTGCCAGGTAGTGTAAGCTGCAAGAATATGGGCTTTTATTGCTTCAGTTAATTGATTAATTGACTAAAACATCAGTCAATGGCAAGAACCGATTGTTGAAGTCAAAACTGAATTCCCAAGACTAGAAGTTAAAGCACACATTCTTTTCGGAGGCGATTTTAGATCTGAAGTGTTACTGTAATAAAAAGGGAAATGTTTGACATTCCTTCTAGCTATGAATGACAACTTTCATGTACTAAACTGCAAGCTCTTTCAGACTCCTTTCAGTACCTCACAAAGGTATCTCTGTATTGATATTTTGGACAGATAATCCTATACACATCTGCTCAGAAGTCCCATTGACTTCAATTGGATTTACTCCCAGGTAAGTGGCATAGGACTGTAGTAGCCTAAATTGGTTACAAAGCAGAAAACTAATCAGCTAAGCATTCTGTAATTAATGGATAGACCCAATAAGCATATTAATATCAACTATTTCTTGGCTTTCCCCCCAGATGCCTATTGTCTTCATGTTTTAGCTTTTCAAAAATTCCATCTCAGTCTTTATGGTTTAAGATTGCCCCCATGATTGCAGTTGAATAGCAAAAGTTTTATGTAATTCACGAATTGTGACAGAGGTGAAAATTATGTTGCCTTTTTCCCTACAAAGCAATCATCCTGTATCATTTCCCCATATAGTTTAGTTTACTACTCTATAAACAAAGATGGGAAGAGACCCTTAATTGAGTCAATAGTACAGGGCATATTATAGTAATGAAAGCTTGTGGTCAATTTACACATCATGCAGCTCTTGGGAGTCTTTATCTTCAGACTAGATGGGAGATTTAACTTATTTCACAGGGTGTACTCTGTTCTGATCCAACCCATCATGTTATCAATGTTTCTTAAGGAATCAGAGACCTCAGCCATTTTTTTGTGCAGAACCTAGCACTAATTTAGAGCAGGGATGGGGAATCTGTGGCCTTCCAGATGTTGTTGGATTCCACCATCGTTGGCTCTGCTGGTTGGGGCTGATGTGAGTTAGAAGTCCATTAACATATGAAGGGCCATATGTTCCATGCCACTATTTTAGTGGGGTGCATAATCCTTCTCACATAACTGACTTGGTCAGGGCTGTATGAGGGCACCCAGAGACCAATATAAAAAGCAGTAGGGTTTATAGACAGGTGTGTACATTTGCTCCAAGTATTTATAGAATGAGTTTAGCAAGCTGAGCCAAGCTTGCTAAATTGCCTCTTGTCCACCATCTTATTCCACATTGTTCTCTATTACATTTCGAAGACTCACTCATGGGTCCATTTGACAACCTGCGAAAGCAGCCACAATTAAATGAAACAAGCAACCATTAAACACACACAAAAATAACTACTGGTAATTCTGTCCTGTTTTTGTAAAAAGTAGCCATCTACCATATGTCACTGGCATTTTCACGTTATGGCCCTCAAGCTATCTATAGAAAATTGAAGGACAAGCTACATAAAATCTAGCAATTATTCTATTTGTTTCTAGCATAGCAACTGTCTCCCCTTTTTTTGGCAGGAAATCAGACGTGCCTACATTTCATATGGAGCTCCAGCACATGAGAAGTCAACAAGATTATAATCAAGGTATTAGGCAATCCAACACTTGAAAAACCTTGAAGTTTCTCAAAGAAGGAATGCACTCACAGATAACTCAGAAGCTGTCTACGTGAACAAATGGAAAACTATTTTCTCATATAGTATCTTTTGAAAGTTTTCTGTAGCTTATAGTGGCCCTTCCTTTTAGAAACAAAAGTCATTGAGAAAATATTACACCCTGAGCCTGAGTGGCATCCCCAAGTACGCCACTTGTTGGTTTCTTCCATGTAAGTCCGGGTGGCCTGCCAGATGTTGGTAGACTCCCAACTCCCATCATTTCTGACACATGGGACATGCTGGCTGGTGGTGTTGAGAGCTGGAGTCCAAGAACATCTGGAGAGCCACAGGTTCCTTGTCCCAGATCAAATTCTATGGGGGGGGGAATAAATTATTAAACTTTATGACAGCCAGAGGTGGTTTAGAAGCAAAATTTTACCATGGCTGGAGCAAAGCCAAAACTCTTCCTGGTCTTTTAGCATGTGCATACTATGTGCCCTACCAAAATAATGGCTTCTATCTCTCTGCTCCTCCCTAGTGAAGTTTTGATTGAGACGGTAAACTTGGGGTCACATAGTTTAATTCTCCTTCACATACACACAATCCTCCACACAGAAGACTAGCAAGTTGGGGAAGCTAGGCTAAAAACCTCCTCCCCAACATGTCATGTTTTCCTCAATATGTAAGGGATTATTTATTTGGGACTCGGGATGAAGCCATGTAAGCCCTTACCTGCAACAGTCCGGACCAGCCTTTAGCAACCCTTTACATGTTTTGGACTCCAATTAGCTTTTTCCATTATGGTAAAGGTAAAGGTAAAGGTAAAGGTACCCCTGCCCGAACGGGCCAGTCTTGACAGACTCTGGGGTTTGTGCGCCCATCTCACTCTATTGGCCGGGGGCCAGCGCTGTCCGGAGACACTTCCGGGTCACGTGGCCAGCGTGACAAAGCTGCATCTGGCGAGCCAGCGCAGCACACGGAACGCCGTTTACCTTCCCGCTAGTAAGCGGTACCTATTTATCTACTTGCACCAGGGGGTGCTTTCGAACTGCTAGGTTGGCAGGCGCTGGGACCGAGCAGCGGGAGCGCACCCCGCCGCGGGGATTCGAACCGCCAACCTTTCGATCGGCAAGCCCTAGGCGCTGAGGCTTTAACCCACAGCGCCACCCGCACCACCATTCAATTAAAAAATGCACAAGGGCCTGGGGGTTAAGCCAGTTATTTATAACCTTCCATGCAGATCTTAAACCCTAATTTGATAAAGCCTAAACTCTGTTACTCTTTAACAACGGTACACATTTCCCTCCTGGGTTGTCTCTGCAGGCCAACTCAAGGAACTTCCACCCATTAGGTACTGTAATTAGGGATATATAGCAAGATAAGCAAAACAGATATGCAGCCCCCCCCCAAAGGCCAATATAACAGATAAAGAATGAGTAAGAATGAGCAATAGATTTTGGCCATGTTAACAGACTGAGCTTGCTACCAGCTCTTTTTACAATGAACCTAGAGACCCCCACAAAGAGTTTGGTAGGATCAAGTGATGATGTAGCCCCACCTTGAAGTGTCTCCTCCCCTTTGCTTCTTCAAATTAGATCTATTGAAAGCTACCACATAGACTCACACACAAAGCATGTCCAAACTGGCCATACCATGGGCAGCTCCCAAATCATTCCAGTTCAGTGAGGCAGGGAACAAAGTGATGATATCACAATTGTTTTTAACTGAGCATTTATCAGTCTTCTTCTTGCCTGACTCATTTACTCAGATCGCATCCCCATGTTTTGCCTTGCTGTCACTGGACTGGAAATTCATTTCATGAATCATAGGAGTTGGACATTTGGAAACAGAATAGATCAGTTTCCCACGCTGTTACTCAGCTCTGCTAGCAGCTTCTTAGCAGTGAAAGTGACTTGCAATATGTAGGTGGGGAGATTGCGTGGATAACCACCTAGCTCTTTTAAACAAATAGAATTTCATGGGTGGGAGGGACCACACACTTCAGGTTCTCACACTGTAAGGCAGCCTGTAAGCCGCCCAGGGTAGTGGGAGAAACCCAGCCAGATGGGTGGGGTGTAAATAATAAAAAATATTATTATTATTATTATTATTAGCAGCAGCAGCCAACCTGGTGCCTTCCCCAAGTTTAGGAGGACAGGTGGTTGGGGAAGGTTGCTATAAGGAGCAGGCTCTAACATTTTCATTCTAAATTATAATCATTTGCTTTAGAAAAACTTCAGTAGAGACTGTGCAATTCCACTAAAAGGGGACATAGTTTTCTTTAGGAAGGTTAAAGTTATTCTATAAACGGTTTGATAAAAAGCGTTTTTCTTCAGAAACATTAATACTACCCACATTAGTGAAAAACAAATTTATGAAGTGTAACATTGCTTTAGTACTTTAAAAAAGATACACTAAGAGATGTCTATCTTGAAATCAAATGAGTATTATAGAAGCAATTGTATCCCAGTGACTACTGAGACTGCTACACAGGAATGAGGAAAAACAGTTGCTTTTTTGAATAGGTAGCACTAGAACTTCAACAACAAACGGATATTCTTTGTTCTAGGGCCCATGAAACAGATATGCTCAGAATGAAAATTCAATGGTGAAGTGTTGTATTCTTCTCCATCATCTGTACTGACCCAAAATTATAGGGCAAAGTGAGAAGGTTCCTAAAAATGACAGATCAAAGATTTCACATGGACACTGTTCCTTCCAAAATTGTCTAGACACCCGATGTGTGAGAACAGGTAATGAAATGCACCTTAAGGATAGCTTTTCCAAGTCTGTAGAATTCTACAGAGAATTATAAATTAAACATACAGTATGCCAAGTTCAACAATTCAAGAGTACTGGAATATGAGCTAACGAAACAATATTAAGAACAGTAGTAAGAGACTCTGAACCAGATGGCAGCAACAGCTTTTATTAGATGCCATAAACAGATCTTTTCACTCTAAGGAGGCCTCTTAATTTATCATTTCTTTAAAAACTGCCAAGTCTCAAATCTGACATTCATCTATGTTTCCATAGCATTATTTTTATACATTTTGTTCAATTTTAGGCATTTTGCTACAGCACATACGTACTTTAACAAAACGTAAAACTATACTTTATAAGAGCTACATAACCTGAAGGACTACTCTGTAAACCCAAACATTTTTTATATCACTTGAGAAATTCATGGGAGTTCTACCAAAATCCCTTTTCACATATATAGTTTTGAAAAAGTACACTTGATCAGACTAGGCAAGACAGTATGAGCTACAGCCTTCCACTCAGTTAAATTTGCTTAAGTACCATTTGTTTCAGAAGGTCTTAAGCAAACATATCTGGATGCAGGATAACTATCTTGGTGTTTTGTTTCTTCAGATCTTATGTGCACTCTGATAAAGTAAGCTTCTTAACCCCCAATACACCACATTGACCTCCAAGTACAGAATGCAAGTAGATACTGTAGGTAAACCCTGGCAAGTGTATAGTTCAGTAGAAAAAAATGTTATAGGAAATGTTTCAGCTTTTTTTTTTTAATATATACTTTTCCCTAAAACATAGCTGTCCAGGTTTTTAAATCACAGTTTTCAAATATAAAATATGGATACCCTCCTCTTCCCCCCACCCTCTCGGACCAAAATATATTTACAAAGCAGTTAATAAAACAGGTTGCAACTGAAATCTAATCACTGTCATCTGATCCGCCGTACGAGCCGCGTTCAGATCCTTCATTGTTGGATGCCTCTGGCTCAGACTCGTTACCTGAGCCCCCGTGATCAGATGCCCTGTCAGAATCTCTGTCAGAATCAGCACTGCGAGAAGCTGGGCGAGATTCATTCTCAGAACCACCTGAGTGGCTTCTCCCTGACTGCACAGACTGACTTCTCCCCGAGCGCACTGACGGACTTCTCCCTGAGCGCACAGATTCATTGTCAGACTGTTCAGATTCAGATCGCCTCCTCTTTCTTGCTGACCCATCACTGTCTGAATCCTCATCAGAAGGGCGGACGCTGGATCGCCTGGGGCTGCCCCCTTCGCTCCCAGACTTATTGCTATTGTCAGAATCACTGTCAGACATGACGCGTTTGTTGCGTGGTTGCTCAGCATCATCGGAATCACTGTTGCTGTTCCTGGCATTCCTGTTCAAGAGCAGAAGGCAATGCAGTAAGGCAAACATCCCAAGTGAAACGATAAACTTTGTACTAAGAGCTGTGTGCAAAAAGCCCCCAAAATTCCACACCAAAGTAATATAAATCCTGTGACAAGTTCAAGTCTGCAACATGCAAATGAAGCCTGAATCGCTTCCAGTTTATTCTACCTCTTTTTGCTACTCTGTGCCATCTATTGCAGTTTTATTAATCTCAGAGAGGGGTATGGAGCTATGCAGAGTTCTGAAGCCCTGCCCCATGGACACCTTGTCACTTCTGACGCTCCTGAAATGTCAGCAATCATTCTGCCACGTTCCTGACCCCTAACAGATCTTTGCAATGAAAAGATTGCTTTGTCTTGATTTAATGAAAGTTGGGAAATGTGCAGGAAATGCAATTCTGGGGAAAATACAATGCCATTTTGTGTTTTCCACACTCTCTACAAAGTCACAGCCACTGTGGCCCAATTAAAGGTTCACAAAGTATGTTTGACCCCCACAAACCCATGTAGGAAATTGGAGGAGATAGAACCTGCAAGCTGTAAGTATGCACCAATGGATAAGAGTACAAAACATTACATACGCAGGATACAGTGATGTGGAATCACAACATTATGTACACATTTACTTAATGAGTCTTCATCAATGGGCCCAATTCGCATATCACAGTAAACCATAGTTAATAGGTTACCATGAATTAAACCGATCTGGACTGTGGCTCCTCATGTGTGCTCGGACTAAACAAACCACACTTCCAAGAATTAGAAGTGCATTGATGATGATGATTACTTTGTACAAGGGTCAAACAACACTATTTCTAGGATCATAAACACTATGTACCCATCATCAGCAATCTTGAGCTTATCTTCATCAGATGAGTCTTCGCTTGATGAAATGATGGCTTTAGATTTGATTTTACCCTTCATTGAAGGAGGCAGTCGTTCTGGCTTTGGCTATAACAACAACAAAAAAGTGTTAAAAGATTAAAAAGAAAACCTGACATTCAACTATTATACTTTCATTAGCCCCAGCCATATGGCCAATGTTGAGGAATAATGGAAGCTGTAGCCTGGAAACACCTAGATGGCAACAGGTTCTATATCCCTGTATTAGATGGTTGTGGGGTGATGGCTGTATCAGCTACCTCTTCTAATTATATGGCAGACAATCACACAAAAGCAATTAAAAAAGACCAAGTTTAAGAAAATCTGAATTACAATACAGAATGTCAGTAGACTACAACTGAATTTAGATGTAACCAATCAGACATGTTGTTACATGCCCTGGCCTTGCATATGAAGGAAAGAAGTCTGAAACTTCTATTCTCTGTTGATAACTGCTATTTCCAGTTCTGTTTTGTATATGAGTAACTGTGGTATGTTTAAACCACAGAATTAAGCCAGAATGTCAAACCAGAACCCTGGTTTGGTCAATTACTTCCAAAGCTTAGAAGCATAATTAATCTTGTTACCTTTGATCCCAAATTACTGCAATTCCGCTAAACCAAAACAACAATTAATGATTTACTTATTTATTAATTTTTTTTAAAAAAACACATACTGCTTTTTTCTTCTCAGTCTTTGCTGGGCGACGTTTTTTAGGTCTGGGTGCACTGTCATTTTCATCATCATCAGTACCATCACCTGCCTTTTGGGGTCTTTGGAGAAAAACACAAGGCAAATATAAACACAAAGTGCAATTCAATTCAGTCTTATAACTATAGTATCCTAATCAAGTGAACTAAGCCTGTGTGTTAGTTCTTGTTCCTTGTGGCATATACTAGACACTGTGGGATCTAAACATTCTTTAGGCATACAAAAGCATTTAAATGAAGACACACCCAAGATGTTTCGACTCCCCCACAACCCCATCCCACCCAAGCCTCCTTGTGGCCCATCAAAAGCTTCTCTAAGCTTCCTTGAATTTGGGAAGTGATGCACCAGGCAGCGGTTTGAGGGACTTAAGGAAGAGGGGAACTCAGAAGCTCCGTTGTGCTAATAAAAAGTCCCCCTAGAGTCCTCTGAATCCCCACCAAAGGAGTTCTGCTCTTTCTTTCTACTTACTTTCGTCGCTTCTTTTTCTTTCTCTCCCCCTCTTCTTCCTCACCATCTTGTTCGCTACCACTACCCTTTCTCCTCTTTTTCTTTCTGGACACTGGGAGATCTTCATCACTGTCATCATTGACAAATTCATCAAATTCCCCAGTTCGTTTGGAACGCTGTCACAAAATCAGAAACACTTCCTTTATTAGTTGCTGCTTGAAAATATCCCCCAAACAAAATTAACCCTTTTAGAAGCCACATTAGATGCACATAGAGTGCATGTAACTTAAAGGTGTATTAGATTTGATCTTTTATTTAAGAAATTTCTACGCAGAACTTCAGTATCACAAATAAAGAACAGCAGAATTAAACTGTGATAATCAAAATTAATAGACAGGTGACAAATAGATAAAGGCCCACGAATTAAAGAAATCAATATAGAGAGAAGGAAGAACAGTACAATCTTAAGAAGCTGATAATCAATTGCAGTAAAGGAAAAAATGCAAGAAGATGGGAAGAGTATTTGGATATTAGTTATACTCTGAAAGAGCTTTCAGTCGATGTACTAAAAAGAAGTAGTGGTGGTAAGTGACAGAAAACAATGATACACTCTTATGCTAGATGTTAACAGAATATCAGAGGAAAAGAAAAGGTAAATCAGCCTATGTGAGTCAATTCCCTTTAAAGTTAAAAAAGAAAACCACTTCTCTTTGCACTTCTAAATAAATCCACAACATTCTAAACTGGTAAAACAGAAGTTTAAACAACTTTCCAACTCTTGTCTTTATGTCTAAAATATGACACCATTTCTCCATAGTTCTCTCCATGTAAAGTATGATGTCATTACTGTACTCTCGTCAGACCCCACAGGACAATTTTACAATAAGTTAAAGCCTGACAGCACATTTCAACTATTTGGGGTGAATGATGAATCCAAAAGCTTTTATTCTGTACCCGGCCAGCTCCACCACGTTTTTTCTCTTTAGATCCTTCAACTTCTCCAGTGAACATCAGAATATTCTTGGTCTTCTCCACATACTGTGCTCTCTGTTCCAAAAGTTTCTTTTGTTCTTCTATTTCCCTGAGGCGTTTTTCTTCCTGGAAGAGTGAGGACAAGCTGGCTACTATGCTTTTTTTTTTTTTAACCTACAAATACAAATAGACACCTAAAACAGGTTCATTCTTTTTAGTAAGTCAGACTACTGCTGAAGAGTCACTTGGGTTCTTCATGACGCAAAGACCTGACAGTGCATGAGCTACCTTTGAAAGGTCTGCTCTGAAACAAAATGAAAACCCACTGCATACAGCATGTTGCTCGTGCACTGAAAAGTAAGATATAGTTGTACCTTGGTTGTTGAACACCTTGGTACTCGTACATTTTGGCTCCTGAATGATCAAAACCCGGAAGTGAGTGTTCTGGTTTTCAAATCTTTTTTTGGAAGCCGAACATCCGATGCAGTTTCCAATTGGCTGCAGGAGCTTCCTTCAGCCAATCAGAAGCTGCGCTTTGGTTTCCAAACATTCTGGAAGTCGAATGGACTTCCAGAATGGATTCCGTTCGACTTCCAACATACGACTGTACTGCTATTTATTATGTAGTTTATAACCCACCTTTTCTCCAAGAAACTCAAGGTGGCATCCATGGTTCTCTGCCCCCACAATTAATCCCTGCAACAGCCCTGTCTGGTAGGTAAGGCTGAGAAGTGGTGACTGACCCAAGGTCACTCAGTGGGGTTCATGGCTGAGTGGGGATTTGAACCCTGAACTCCCAGGTCCTAGTCCAGCACTCTAACCACTACACCACACCAGATAGGTGGAAGTGCAATACTTACCCATTTCCTAGTTACCAAAACCAACCCCCCCTCCAAATCTATTTCAGCTGCAAAACCTATACAACGTAATTCACAGGCAAGTCCCCCTAAGTGCCACACAACAACCTAAAGCACCTCACTGCAGCCTTACACTTGCTCCCTATCTTGCACTTTGCTGCAGCTTAATGGATAGTATTATGTACTATTACAGCAGCAGGAAGACTAAAGTACCTGTTCTTTGAGCAACTTCTGGCGCAGTAGTTCTTTTTCTTGCTCTTGTTTCGCTCGCAGCTCCCGCTCTTCTTCGTCCTGCTTACGAGCCCGAGCCACATGATACTGAGCCTGACTCAGCAGATCAGAACACTGCCTATCAAGTTTGAGTTCAGATTAGCAGACAGAAGCAGAAACCTTTTTTAAAAGAGACTGTTCCATGCCAATGGCCAAGACAGAAATACAGAGTATAGCTAAAAAACGGCAAGTGCTTACTTGGTTAAACAACAAGGACACAGTATAAGGAAAAACTGTCTATGCAGCAAGTTCCCCCAAACAGTCCATGATCAAAACTTATGCTCATAATTTGTATGCAGAGAAACAAATCATTGACCTAAGTTCAGATGACAAGATGAGGCTTGCAATTTGTTGCTTGAGATGAGGGCAAGAGTAGGGCAGAAGCAAAGCAAGGACTTCTGAGCAGCATGCACCAGCATCCTGCTCATTCACTTCAAACCATTGTTAAACATTAAACTATGGCTTATTGTGACATGTGAACACAACCAGTGTTGCATGTCCACATCTGCCAGTTCTTAGCTAACCAACAGAGGACTGGTCGCTGTCAGTTTCCTGTTCAGGAGATATGTGAGATCTGAATTAGCACCCCACTGGAACATGGAATCATGCTATGGTTATATGTAGTTTGCTTTCAAACTCTGGTATAAAAGTAGCCCAAATCCTACAAGTTATGTTATGCAAATTCACATAATGCATTTAGCTTCTGTAGGCATCAATTATGTGAAGTACACAACACACAGTTCTTACCTGGCTTCAGTTGCAGCAAGTGCCAAATCAAATCTCATTTTATCTCCCACTTTGCTCAAGTAACTGAAGTATCTGAATGGAAAACAGTAAGTTAAGAATCAAATTTTAAACACTTCAGTTTCTTCACATGTATTTTTTAATTAATATTTGTATATGGTCAAATGCCACTAAATAGTAATATTTTATTCTGGACACCTCAGCTTCTCTAATGTCTCACACATCAAAAATACACTTTCCAACTTCCAATTGAAAAATATTTCCAAACTACTTTGGATGCATTTCACGTCTCAGTATAAAGTCAACAGAAAAATCCCTGCAGCTATTAATGGATTTGGATTGCATGGTGTACCCTTTTTGTGAAGGACTGAATCATTCTCACAGATGCTCAGGGAAAGTCTTGGAGATGTTGCAGAACCTGTCAAACAACCGTTTAATGGAAATCTCAAGCAAACGAGACTGAGAGAGGAGGCAGGTTATTTGGCACAGGTAATCATGCTCACACCCGTAAATATTGCAAAAAGCACTGTAGCACTATGAGAAAAAACAATTGCCTGCATATATACAGTGAAGCATGAAGTATAAATAGAAGCTTGCATCTTTCAAACAAGCTTCCAGCATAGAAGCAATATAGCTACCAAGCCCCATGTCATAGGTTACTCCTGTTTGGAGTGCCCTGGTGTCTAAAAACTGTCCTTGTGTGCCAAGAAATACAGCAACCTTTGAAGGTCACAGCAGCTGGATGCTATTCTGAAAGCCTATCCTTCACCTTCTAGCTCCCAGTGCTTTCTAGGTTCTCTTGGGAACTTTCATGACTGCTGCTCCTACTGCACGTTAATTGCCCATCCAGCTGCAGCTCCAGAGATTAGCAACTGGAGGAGGTTATTGAAGCAAGAAGCAAGTCTTTCAACTTTCTGTAAGTATCATTCATTCATTTTTTGGAAGTTATTACATAGTGAAGCTCAGTTTCAAACTGGAAGATGCATCTTTTAATGCAGACCTTAGTTCAGTATATTTATATTTATATTTTATTGAGAGTTGCTGCTGCTAGATTGGACAGTTTCAAGTCTGTTCTTTTTCTGTATATTGGATATACTGTAGTTTTAGCTGTATCTGTAGACTGGATGTTTTTGTGTTTCCAAGTTTTATTACATAAACCACTCTAGCGGGTTTTGTGTAAGAAGCAGTAAATAAACTGAATTAAAAAAAATTAATTCAACAGTGTAGTTAAGAAACAGCATCTGGCAGATCTGAGAGGTCTACCTGAGTCTAAACAGATTTATGAAGCTGTGCAAAGAAATAACTAGAGTTTGGCATTTGCTCCGACACCTTCACAAAACACCAGCACAATGCAATAATAGATACCAAAATAGCAAATGCAGATTTGCTTACCTGTGAGCCAGCTCCAGCTCTTTCACAGCATTGAGTACTTCCTTCAGGTTACTTTTTTCATCTTTCAGGACAGAGGTAGCCAGCCTCTGCAGCACCAAGGCCACATTGAACATTAGAACTGTATCACTGGGTGCCACATGTCTAGCCTGAAGATTCAAATAAAACTTTAAATTTAGTAGGTGTGAACCAGCCTTGGCTCCAACACAAACAAGCTGGTGCAACAATACATCCACTGCAGCAATATATGTAAGAAGCTTTTTTTTTTTTACCTTCAGCAATGTTTGCTTGCATTCTTGTAATTTGCCACATTTGAAGAGAGCTCGAGCCAAATACAACAGTACCTCCGTGTTCTGATGCTTATAGAATTTTCTTAGGCAGTTTTCATACTACAAGGGAGAAAATTCAATGGTTTTATGTTTAAACCCTCATTCTAACTGAAATGTCACACTTAGTTACATTGAATAAAGAGCTTAAACAGATTTCACAGGAATTTACAGCCCAACCCTAAGCTTGTTCGCTTGGTTAAGTCCTTTGGAGTTCCACAGGGCTCAGAGACAAATTTAACAGGATGCTAATCATGTCTTCTCCATATGCATGACTCTTTTTCTCAACTTCAAGTAGCAGGCACATGGGAAGGATTGCTTAAAAAACCTTTCCCTCCCACATTGCAACCTTGAAAAAAAAACCCGAACCTGCACAGTAAGGAAGCTCTCATTGCTGCCAATAACTAATTAAATGACTAATAAGTTATGAGGTCTACTGTTTGTGTCTACTAAGACGTCTGCAGCTCTTCATTATAGCAGGAATCCAGACAGTAAGCACTGCAAGTGCAATGCGTTGCTAACTTCAAGCCTAGAAGCCTCAGATACTTCAGGCAATATGAGGTTTCCACTTCTTTACTTGGAATACATCATCTGAACAGTCACTGCTGAAATTTATTATGCAAGTTTCAAGGCAGGGGGAAAAATATGGGTTGTATCCAATGCTACACCTGCAGTCAACACCCATTTCACTAAGGAGCGATATATAGTTGTGAGTGTGTGTGTGTATTTTTACAGAAGGTAGAGCGTAGAATCATAGAGTTGGAAGGGACCCTGAGGAGCATCTAGTCCAACCCCCTGCAATGTGGGGATATGCAGTTGCTCAAACCTACCACCTTTTTTTTACTTTTTTAAATCATTTTTTCGATACAAACAACCACCGCAAAAGAAACATACAACAAAAACCATAATAACAATAACACAATTTGACAGTTCAGATTTGAATACACTGATATACCTACGACTACACCTTTTTAAACAATATTTTCCCACCTCTCTCTCCTCCTCCTACTTCCCACCACTAGCGGCCTTATCGCTTAAATATTTGTTCCAGATTTCTTCATATTTATCCATTCTTATTTTGCATCAACATGCAATTCATTCGTATGTAGCTAATCTGTCCATATTCTCAATCCATGTGCTCAATGGAATCTTTTTGCGGCTCTTCTAATTCATCAAAACAAGTTTTTTTGCTTCTATTATAGCACAGTACATCAAAAAAAAATTTACCCCTTGAAATCTCCGTTTCCGGAATATAATTTAGAATTAAATTTAATTCCCCTAAATAACAATTTCTTTTTATTAGTCTTGCTATAAATATCCTCACCTCGCACCAAAATGATCTTATCATCGGGCAGTTAATCATTGTATGTACTAAATTCGCATTTTTACTCCCATATCTCCAGCAGTTGTCTGCACTTGCTATTTTCTTCTGGTATAGTTTTGCTGGAGTCCAGGTGACTCTGAATATTATTTTCTGTTGAATAAGTCTTAGTCTTAGATCCATAGAGGCTATTTCTGTTGATTTTATACTGGACTCCCATATATCATTTGTTATCTGTACCCCTCACTCCATTTTTGTCTATCATATTCTAAATCATATTTCTTCCTGTTGAGTAGGGTTTTATAAAGTGCAAGTGTAGAGTTTTTTGTTTTTGTTGCAGAGATTAAACCTTGTAGCAGCATGGGTGTTTCCAATGCTGCTATAGCGTCAGGGCCAAACTGCCTTTCCTACAACCTTGGCATTATCAGCACCATGCTCTAACCAACTAAGCTATCTATTCCAGCATTTTTCTCTCAGCTAGTCTGAGGAAATCCTACAAATTTGTGAAAGAATCCCTGCATATAGCAGAGCACTCTGGGTTGTGTTTTATGGTATGCTCATGTCACTTGGGCTGCAATCCAGACCCCTTGGGCCTGCCCTATGCAAACTAGGGAGAAGTGCGGGCCAACACTTCCTTGCAACTGTGCACTGCAGAGGATGATCTGCTGGTGAGTCTTGCTTCTCATGAAAGCTTGTCTGCCTTTGTTCATCTTCCTTTAAGAACACTGTCTGAAAATCACATTAACTAGACTATATGAAAACAAAGGGGAACCATTCACTTTGTACCCTGCACAGATTTAGAATACGTAAATCATTACGGTTCAAATTCTGTAATGATTTAAACACGCATTATGCAAGAGTAGAGATAAAGAAATACACCATTCTGAAGATAAAGCTATTGGTAAGGTGAGTGAAGTATAGGTTTCTCACTACTTTCAAAACTCCTATTGTGCTAAGTTTCTTGACTGCAAATGCTGAAATACTCTCCCGTATTTGTGGATAGTACATTACTGGTTTTCTTTCTTGCGCAATTATTCAGCTGGATTATTCCTCACTGCTTTTTGAACATACCAACTTATATTGGTGTTAATTTCATGGAACTGCTCCAAGTCACTTGACATGTTTTTAAGAGTGGCAGAAAAACATTTCTCCAACACCCCAGCTGCTTTTATTTTGACCCCCCTTCATATCTCCTGCTTACGTAATAAATTCAAGAACACAGATGTTAGTAGCTCAACATTTCATGCCTTTTTAGTGCAATGACATTGGCAATACTAGGAACTTGGAAGTTTGTCTGCTTAAGGCTTGATACAGAGCCTCTAATACATTCCCTAAGCCCGTACAGGCAGCTTAGGGCTCGTTTGCCCACTATGTTTTCATGGCATTTTCTACACCAGGTGGTAGTTTGAACACCACACTTCTTTGGTGATGTTTGTTCGCATCCTCATGCTTTCAGTTACAAGGTCCTCTTAACATGTGGTGGAAAGGTCGATAAAGGAAAAGAATAGCAAGTTAAAAGGCAAGATAAATTTGTCTCTTAGTAGTAAATTTGTCTGTTAGTAGTAAAAAAAAAAAGTATATAATGTCTGGCAACAATTTCTGCCTTACAATTTACCATAGTCAAATAAAATACCTCTAACTAGCATTTCAGCTGTACTACAAATATCTAACACAGAGAAGGATGCTTAAGTGAGAGGTGGGGAAACATTGTTTTGCCAATACTGTGTAAGTTTTGTTCAGGATGTTTACTCTAAGGTTTCTACAGGAACAGCAAACCTTCTTTGCAGTTCTTTTTTTTAAAAAATAAGTGTTCTCTCACAAACCTTCCATCCATATTTTTTTTTTTAATTAAAGAGATGTTTCATCTGGTGATTCATATTTGTAGCTTAGGTTTAACAGAGATGGCTCCTTATTGATTTTATGAAGATCGTATTTAAGAAGATATTTTATGGCAATTCTGGGAAAAACAAGTTCTTCATCTTATTGCCCCCTCCAAAACAAGAAAAATTCTCCCTAAATTTTAGTTATTTAATATGGGGCTACCATACTAAAGTTTTTTCTTAAAAAAGGGAATATTTCCCATGAAAATATACTTTCTTAGTTTTACAGTTTTTTAAAAAAAGACTATTTTTTTAAGAATTACCATCTGTACAGCACTGATGTACTGCTTCTGTTCCACATAAATGTGTGCCAGATTGAGCCACACATCACTGATATCTGCTGTTGCCTCTCTCACTTGGGCAAAAACATCACGAGCCTCACGGAAATATCCTTTGTGTGCCAGTACAGCTCCTAAAAAAAAAAGTCCAAGGACAATTTCAGATGTATGGACTACATGAAACACAGCAGAAAGCTCAGAAGACAATTCAGGCAAGGAATCCAAACACAATAATCACCTATGCCATTAGCAGCATACAAGTTTTTGGAGTCATTCCTGAGTACTTGTTTGTAGATGGCTAGTGCACGATCTTGATGACGCTTTTCCTACAAAGATGATGACATGAAATCTTGTTCAAGTGGGTTATTTGCAATTTAACTATTTCAACACCGCTTTCTCAAACCATCAAATGTTGGCAATACACTAAAGCCACTGCAATATAAGCACCTAACATCCTCAGAAAGTTCAGTCAACCAAAAACCATTTGAAAGAGAGAGATCTTCTAGCCCATTAAAATAGCAAAGGAAGATATTCACGGTCACGATCACCGTATAAACTCTGCTCCCTGTTGTTGCTGTTCAAACCTACTGCAAAGTCAGCACAGATGGTAAAAATGGCTCCCCAGACCTCACTTGGTCTATGGTGCAAATAATGCTCAATCACTGAACAGGCCACAGGCATGGAGTCTGAACGTGTGCAGCATTTACCTTCTCTCTGTCCCTGGTGGGCTGGTGCAGAGTCTGCAACCACACATTGCCAAGAGCCAGCATAGAGTAAGTGTCATTCTGAGTTGATGGCTGCTTCAATATTCTTTCAAATTTCTTCTGTCCTGGACCCCACTCTTGTTTGGCCAAGTGAAGATTGCCAATCAAGGACCAAGCATCTGGATGGTCCTGAAACAGAAACCCCAACATGTTAAGTTCTCATCAGTTTACAATGAATATTTCTAATTTTCCTTCAATCCCCAAAGTTTAGAGTAACTGTAACAGTGCAGAAGAGCATTATAATAATAATAAAGTCTTTACGAAGTTCAGCTACTTGATTTCCCCCAGCTTTAAACAGTTTACTTCTCTTCCATTCAGGTCAAGCGTTGGGAGTAATGCTCAAAAGCAGCTGCCAAGAATGTTTCCCTGTGTACCCCAGCTAGTCATAATAAAGATACGTTATCAAAATGCCATTTCTAGCACAGCATGAAGGCTGAATAGCTGATCTATGTGGGACACAGGAAAATGATTTCTGCCTTCTTCACAGAAAATGTTAATTCGCAACCTGTAAGGCTAGTTGATAGTTTACAAGTTCTTACTAACCTGATTGATTTGAAGTGCTTCTTTAAACCAGTCAGAAGCTTCATAAAAGTTTCCTTTATCTCTAGCCATCGCTCCTAAGCGCAGATAGCCTGAATACCAAAAAATAAAGTTTAATAATCAAAGGGCCAGTTCTGGAAGTCATTAAAGATGAGGCATGTCTGCTGCAGCAAGCATTTAGATGTACTGATGCCACACCGGCTTAAGACAGCAGTAGATTTGGTCAGCGTTAACTATGCAACAAACAGCCACTGATTGCCAGATGTATAATAAAAAACAGTTTTGTCATTCTGAATTGGCCGTAGAAAAAGGGGCTTGGTGGGGGCAAAACTAATCACCTTCATGTGATCCTTAAATTATATGGGAACAATGCAGAACCTGCCACTTATAGTTGCAATCTCTCTCACGGGACTGAACTGAAACATAACAAAGAAGGCTGCTCTGTTTCAGGGTAACCTGCACAATGTATTCCATCTATATCATATTCATATATATATATATATATATATATATATATATATATACACACACACACACACACACACACACACACACAATGTCAGTATCATGATGAGCTTTATAAACTTTCTTGGTTATGTGTATTTACAGAGGCTTTTATAGGAACTTCTCATATTTGCTATTTACACACACATCAAAAGTGAGGGAAAATTAAGCAGTGTAGACTTCTAAATCAATAAAATAATGCCAGTATTTAAGGGCATCAGAATTGTAGGAACAAGATAGTGGAAAAAATACTTTTGACCAGGAAGGTACATTCTGCTTGCAGTTTAGCCACAATGGTTTACACAAAAGAAAGCATCAGTGAATGCACAGTTACATTTATGAGGACAAACATGAATGCATGGCATAGTTCAAATACAACTGAAAATTTCGACAAGATTTCTTACAGTCAACATAATTAGGATGTTCCCTTAGGATGTTTTTGTACAATTTCTCTGCTTCATGGAATTCACACATTGCTTCATATAATCTGGCAAGATTGTAGGATGTAGTCACTGAGATAGCATTGTAGTAATGCTCATCATGTTCAGCTTCTGCTTTAGCACGGTCAAGAGATGCCAAGAAATATTTCTAAGGATAAACAGGGGAAAGGGAACAAAGTAGTATATATTCTGAGTACACACATAGAACAAGTTATAAACATGCTGCACAGTAGTAGTAGTAGTAGTAGTAGTAGTAGTAGTAATAATGAGTTCCACACCTTTGCTTCTCCTAAGTTTCCAAGTCTAAAGTGGAGAGCACCCACATTATTCAAGATCTCTGGAGGGACATCAGCTTGAACTTTCTCCTGAAGGATTCGTGTTGCTGTACCATAAGCAGAAAGCGCACCCTGTCAAATTTAGAGATGGAGAAAAGTGAACAGGTTCAGTTCTATGCATCACTGCTCGGCTTAAAAACCAAAGTGCACTTTATGCATCTTCTCCATACCTGTATATCTGTCTGCTCTAGGATTTGGGCTAGCTCAATCCAGGCTTCTACATCATCTGGGTACTGTTCTGTCACCTTCTTCAAATGACCCTATAAATTACAAAGGTTATTTATGTATGTGCACACTCTTAAATTGCCAGAAGACACAACATAATAAAGCTACCATTTATTTTACATTTTTTAACGCCAAAGATAGGATTCTTGACTAGGTCAGAGGCATTTCAATAAAGTTAATAAACTTCAGATGTACAGACATTAACTACCATAATAAGAAGTATCTTGTTAAACTGACCCAACTATTAAACATGAGAATGAAAGTCTGCCAGATTAACAATTACAATATACAGCGTCTTACTATGGCGTTCCGGGACTGCATTTGCAGAGTTTGAAATTTCCTAATCTGTGGAACAAAGGTCCTCCATGTTCTTGCTTTTCCTTGATAAAGGCAATACTTTACTGATGTATACCACTCAACTAGAGCCATTAAAAATAAATCTCTGTCAATTCAGTGAAATCAGCCTGCATCACAATGAACATTGTGTTACTAATGCCTAAAACGTTTGAATAGATGAACCACAGAACTCGAAGTAGATGGTGGGTATTTGAACTGGAAAGAAGTGCTAGCTTTCACTTATGAATATACATATTGCATGAAAACAGTTCACACATCAGTAAGTTCATTTATCCAAGCTTCTGGTTTTTTTTGTTGTATTGAAAAGAGGGGAAATTCTCTGTTACTCAGCTGTACCACATATGTCTGTCTAGTCAGAGACCAACCATAGATTTTGTTTTCCAGAGGGTTGAAAATATCCCACAATTCTACCCACTGTTGAAGAAAAATATATATATCCAGATAGCGCAACACTAAGACCTGCTTCAGATGCAATGCTAAGCCAAACATATGGGCTCCCCGTGCAAAGACTTCAGCCACAGTGCTCCAGCCCACCCACCCCCATCCTGTTGCTTCTGGGCTATCCAGGGCTAAGCCATAGTTTGGCTTAGCATTATGTCCAAACCCAGGTTTGTGGTTTTTCTGACGGGTTGTTCTTTGCTTACTAGAACATGTATATTTGAACTAAGCTATAGGGTTAGCGTTACGGGGAAAAACAGACATAACAGTATAATATACTCTACAGTTGTGTACTCAGTTCTGTCCCATTGAGTTCAATAATGCTTACTCCTAGGTAAGAGAGTATGAATTACAGCTCAAGTCTAAGAAGTTTGCTGCCAAATGTACCTTTGCAGTATCTCGTTTGTCTTGATCTTCTGAAGCAGCATAGAGAGATCCAAGAATTTTCATAGTCTCATAATTGTTAGGGTAGGCCTTCAAAACTTTTTCAAAACACTGTGATGCATTTTCCTTGTCTCCTCTATAAATATACATTTGACCAAGTCCAAAAAACGGTAGCACAAAAGAAGAGGAAGCAAACTGTGTAGCTTGGTAGTAGTACTGGAAAGCCTGATCATAATCTTCCTAATGCAGGGGAGGAAAAAGAAGTAGTTTATATGGTGCACATGGAAATCTATTTAAAAAATAAGAATGCAATGTAGAAAGAGGCTTTCCAAGTACCTGAACATGGAAAGACCTGGCTAACTGATAGCAACTCTCAGCCTGCATTGCTTCAACTTCTGTATTATGGAAAGCATGAAGAGCTAAGTGCTGGACTTTGCCATAGTCCTGTAGAAAAAAAAATACAATTGGCATAATCATTTTCTTATGGTATTCAAAATCATGGCCTGGAACATTTAGTACCTAGAAACCTGATCTTCCAATGTTTTAAATATCACACATGGTTCTTATATACTAAAATCCTCAAGCATTTGGAGGACGCAACCCTGGGAACTGAAGCAATTATATATAACCAAAATACCTATCTACTTCTGGCTTATACACTACTTTCTCCATGTGAATGTGATATAGAGAAGCCTGAGGAATGTGTGCTTAGAAACTTCAACAAGCACTGCAACTACTGTGAACCAATCTCAACTAAAATGAAAGGGTGTATGTATATAATATATTAAATATATATTATATTTAACAATAATAATCACAAAATAAGAAATAGCTTTAGGCAATCCTGGCCAACGTATTATTATTTTAAAACAACAGTAACACTGAAGCCTGGTTCTTCTCTGTCTTTAGTTAAAAACATTATTCTGAGATTTACTGTGTTACCATGAGTCTTACAAAGAATATTGAAATAGAAAGCCTGATCAGTTATGAAACAGCCTAAAGACTTTCAACCAGCAACTCAAAACATCCACAAGTTCTTTTACCTTTTTGAAGAAGAAGTGATTAGCCAAGTGGTTCAGCACCATAGGGTTACTAGGATCAATTGTATATGCTCTAGAAAGCAGCTGGACGCCATTTTTTATGGAATCCGCCTGAAAGCAACATTAACAGAAATTTTTATTTAAGCTTAAAACTTAATTAGCTTTTCAGCTGTTCCTTTACTATACCATTTTCAAAACCATTCTTTTAAAGTGGATGAGTTACATAACGGGCAAACAAGGCAGTAGACTACGTATCTGCTGAAAACTTTTGCCCAATACATTCATAAGGTCATGTGTTTGATCCAAGATCCTAGTGTAAAAAAAAAATCCTGTCACTGGTCAATGACTAATGATTCATATTTAAACCAGCTCTATTTTAATTACTGTCTTTACAGCTTATTTTATTTCTCAAAATTAGAGAAAACTAAATATGCATTCATGAAAATGGGGAACATTGAGGTTTTCATTTCAACTGCCATTAATTTTCATGTCTGCATCTGCACAGAAGTCTTTGTTAACTAGACATTCAATGAAACATATTCTGATATTAGCATTTCAGATCAAACCCACCTCTTTATTATTGAGTTCCAGAACAGCCAATCCAACTAAAGCCCCAACACATTTGGAATTGAGTTCCAGTGCCCGGCTGAATGCAAGGCGGGCTTTCTCCAGCTTGTTCAGTTTTACAAAGCAATGGCCCATGCCTAGCCGAACCTCAGCTAGTTTTGGGGTGGGGGGTGGGAAGAGAAAAAAAATATATATATATTAGAACATAGCCATTCACACCTCGATTGCCTTTTAAGAAAGGTAGGTTCATAATTTACTGTTTCTAAAGCCCTTAAATCTCTACTTGGCACTTTATGATAGCAATAATTTGCAACAGTCCCTGCCCACAGACTTTCAAACTAATAAGTAAAGGTTTGTACTTATCCTGAGCTCTCTTCAGGCATGATGCCCATCATGCAAGGAGAAGAAAGATGGAGACAAGTGTGCTAGCTCCAACTCGTGTGCCCATCTCCAGTGCCCTCCTGTGTTGGAGAGCAAGTGTCTGCAGAGGGGAGCCTGCTGTATTCGTGTCGGCTGCATGATAAGAGTACTAAATTGCATGGGGAGACCACATAAATACAGAAGGCTTCGTGCTGCAGATGCTTGCCTTCCAAAGAATGGAGGACGGCAGAGAAAGGCACAGTGACTCAAGAGAGAAGGCAGAGATAGTGTGCTTGTCCTTGCTCTCCCTCACATTCTAACTGCATTTGGGAAACTAATGCACAAAAGAGTGGGAGAGGAGTCCTCGAGTGGCTTGCTTGCATGCCCCCCACTCCTTCACATATTTACCCCTCATATGTCCAGATGAACAGCAATTCTGGGTTGGATGGATAACTTTTTAATTTTGTTTAAAGAATTAGAAAATTAGGGGTCTATTACTGGCTTCAAATTACAGCAGCAACACAAATAACAGTAACAAAGAGTAAGAAGAGGATATTATCTGTAGGCAAGCTTTTCTAGAGAACACACAACTTTTAACAAGAATTTCTATTTTTTTAAATAAACGTTACAGATTAATATGCCAGCAAAATTCTGAACTCAGCCTTGGAACTGAGCTTCAGGGATTAGAAAGCATGTCGCAAAATGAGTGAGCTCCACAAGGCATAAAGTTATTTTACAGCTTGAAATAATATTTGAGCCAAAGAAAAAATCCTAGCTTCCCCAGTCCACTTCCACCCATTGTCAAATTTGTTTTTGGAAAACTATAGATCCAGGAACTCTCCCATGAGGCAGAAATAATGTATTCTGAAAGAAGGTAAGAGGCTATAGCTCAGTGGCTGAGCATATGTTCTGCATATGAAAGGTCATAAAAGAATAAGTCTGTCACTGGCTACTAGTGATAATGTCTCTATTGGACCTCAAAGCTCAGTGGCAGTATTCCAATGAATACCAGTTGCTGGTGAGTGGGGTGGGGTGGGGGACAGATGCTATTACCTTGAAATGCATCTAGGTAAGCTAGAATGAATTTTGGTCTGATCCAACATGGTCATTCTCATGTTTTAAAACCCCAGGATATTGATCTTGGCACTCCACTGAAAATATCTTGGGTAGCAAATCTTGGAAAGACCACTGACTGGAGAATTACTGTCAGTAAAAGACCTCATTGACTCAGATAGATCAATGCAATAATGTAGCTTCTTATGCTTGCACTTGCTTTCTGTTGTACTTGACTAATGCATTTGTCTCCAAAGTTTATACTCTCTCAGCAGCAGAGGTCCAAGAAAAAGGCACCACATTCATCTTATTTTGACTTCAACTGGATTAATCCAAAGTTAATTAAAATACTCTATTGCTTTTTAAGTTGCATTGGCAAGACCCAAGGTCAGATATGACAACGACTGTCCTCCTTAATATGTAAGACAAAAGACAAAAGTCAAAGCTTAAAAATCATATTAGTATTCAAACTACCTGAATTTAGGGACACTATTTTTGGTCCCAATGAACCAAACAATGTCTTTAATTAAAACGAAGCTTTTCTCTTCCTTACCGGGACAACCTGGGTTAGTGCGCAGTGCCTTTTTGTAGTAGGCAAGGGCCCCTCTATAGTCTTTCTTGTTGAATGAGATGCATGCCTTACCTATTAGACAGGAGAAATAAAAGCTGAGAAATATCTACCCAAGTTGAATAACAACCACAACAAATCAATAGCAGTTCATTGTTTTACCAGCTACAAGTACATATGCATAATAGGTCACAATTATAAAAGAAACCACTCAAGTGGCAAGTATCCCCAGTGTAGTGGGTGTGATCCAAAGCACATTTAATTGTAAATATACTCATTTGCTTTCAGTGGATGTAAGCCTCAAGTAAAACTGAAGCGTAATATAATAGTGCAAAATTCAGTATGACAAAACTGGTATGAATGATTAGTAGTTTGTTTCCAAAAGCGACAGAGACAAATCTCTGTCTTCAAATATACAGTTTATGCCAAATTTGACTGTGTTTTGTATATCCATTCCTACCCCCATACTATCTAGAAATATACTCCAAGATGGAGTATCGCGGATTTCATGTGTGCATGGCTGTTTTCATAACATCTATACAAATCTCATGAACGTGATAGCTGCTACAGCGCATATAGGATAGAAACATATTCATTCATTCAACACTTTAATGAACACACACAAATATCCAATGACAGCCAACCCCTCCCAAGGTTTAAGCACTCTTCACATTAGCAAATAAAATGTCACCAGATTTTCTTTCACCTTAGTCAGTTTAATACTCATGTTACTGTGGATTTAATACTCATGTTATTGGGGAAGCGGTAGAGGCGAACTCAACGAAATCCACAAGCATGTGATTTTTCCCGCTTTTAGCCAAATCATACCCCCATGTGTACCTAAAGAAGCCATTAAAAAGGGGGAAGCTGGCTCTCTCTTCCTGCCTTGTAATTCAAGCACTGAACTTAACTCTGAAGTCCTGTTGCCTGCCAAATTAGGTATTCTCATAACTCTTCTCAAAGGTGCTCAAATGGACTGACAAGCCTGCAGTGTAAGGCAGTTTTATACAAAGAGGAGGCAGCTATCTTTATGGCCTTTGAAACTGATCAAGGGTAAAAGGAAAAGTGGTGGTTTCTAAAGGTATACTGAGCCTAAAGTTTTACTGGTTAAAAACCGGACATAGGTTGTGTTAAGGGAAAGCATCCAAAAAGATATTTCACATCTCACCGAGAAGGGCTGGAATATTATTTGGAGACTGGTTGAGCACAAAATGAAACTGTGCATCAGCTTGATCCATTTTATCACCCTCCAGAAGACAGAAACAAGCTCTTCCCAATAAGTGGTTCTGGAAAGCAAGATACAAATGTGAATTGTCTTTCAAGAAATGTTTTAAGAGTTGAATCAAAGGATTGCTCATTGTGAATTCTTCCAGCACTACTTAAGTCCCCAAATTAAGCATTTTAGTGCAGGGCATCCTAGATGCTTAAGATACATACAGACCCCTCTGCTGCACATTGCCTGATAGCAGCATGCCTTGTGAATAAATACTTGATGTGCAAATTCACTGCCCCACGTTCTGCCCTGACTGGTACAAATGGCAGGGCTTCAAGACACAGCAGTGACTCCTCAGTTCTATTCTGCCCAACAGATTCAAAGCTTCCAGTCTTCCACCTCCAAGCACATTTGGATATGCCAGAGACGGAGTCTGGAACCTTTCACATGCAAAGAGGATGCTGTACCACTGAACTATAACCCTTCCCTTTTCCAGATTTTTCCCTAATAGATCCTCCTCTTTCATCTTCCATCTTTTTTAATGTCTTTAAATTGTAAGTCTTTGGTCATTTTTCATTTTAAACCGTACACTTCCAAGTAGTTTTATGTGCCTTATTTCTTTTTTTTAAAAAAATGAATACTCCTGGTACTTCCACAGGTCAGGTATACGGAAGGGGGGTGGGGAAGAGACTCCATAAAGCACTAGCAAAATTTGGCCAAGAACGTATTATACTTGATTAATAGGTAAAGCCAATTTTATTGTTATATTTAAACAGCTGGTAAAATGACCACAGTGGCCTCCATTCCCCTCAGCAATTATCCGCTGTGTTCCAGCAGCAGCAGCAACTCATAAGCTCAAAGTTTTCTGCTTGCAGATGAGCTGGAGCATACAGTGTGGTGTATGTGTGTTGCACAAATGAAAGCAAACCACATCTAGGAATAAGGTTCTGCATGTGTTATCCAGCTTTGAATCTCCCAAGGCAGACTGTTTAGAGCAGCTGTGAGCAAATCATTCCATTGCACTTACTATCTCTTGAGCCGAGGCAATCTTTAAGAAAAACGGCATACTATCTATCTATCTATCTATCTATCTATCTATCTATCTATCTATCTATCACACCACCTATATGCAAGATGTGGGTGTTACTTCAACATCCCAACTAGTTTACTGGTATTATAATGTTGCAAAGCAAGCATACAAAAAAGGATATTTTTACTCCAGGTTTATTTGTTCTTACCTGATCATACATGATGATTTTATCAGCCATAGTGTACAATAGTGTAGCTTGTGTAATGAGTTCTTTCTTGTTGTCTTTATTCTTTTCTTTCCGAGCCTGTTGTACATAGTAGGCTGCTAAGGTATCTAAACAAGTCATTTGATCTTTTTCATGGTCTCTATAATCCAGGTTTCCATCTATACGAGCAGCCTCCAACAGTTTCACAAAATCTTCTGTTTTGCCTTGCTTGTAATATTCCAGCTAGAAAAAGGAAATACAGAGGCATATGTATGATTTTGTGTATAACTCTACTAGGGGGAGAAATCATCAATTTATGGTTAATATTAGATAAAACGTTATCATATTAGTATCTGTTCATTCAACTACTGTACTATATAAACCAACAAAGCAAATTCAAAAACTGCTTATTCTGCAGTTTACTGCAAGTGATGAATGGGGAATGCTGTCGTCACCAATAACCTTCACTGATAAAGACAGTTACAAGAAGTGTAGATATGATCTGTAAAATCTTAAAGGGAACTGGAAAATTCACTGATCATTTCAGGTGCTGACAAACCTTGCACTTGTGTTTGTAGGCAGCCAAAACTGTTCTCCCTGTTGCACATCTCAGAGGGAAGGAACAGGATCACCTGACATTACACTGAGATTGAAACCTAGTACACTTGTGTATGGGGTGGGAAGAGTTCCTGCAGAGGCAGAGTGGGAGCTCATTCCAACTGTGCATATATTAATAAAGCAAAAAGACATATCATTGCTCTTGAAGTAGCACAGCATCAGGGACAGTCCCTGCCATTCTCCCATGCTTCTGAAGTAAGCCTTAGGGAGGAGTCCTCATAACTTCTCAAGAAAGGCAGAGGCTCTGTGATTCTGTGCTGTGGCCCAAGCAAAATGTGTTTTTGTCAGTAGTGGACCCTCAAGTGTAACCGGAACCTTTAAGAACTGCATCACAATATATGAGATAGTCAGGAAGAGTCCTGCTCCAGAGAAATTGAAAACATACAGCTTCCCAAGTGGCTGAGTATATACGTGCAGCCATAACAGCCCTCCAGAAACAGCAGGCACCACCACCCATCACTGTTGGGGCCTTTAAGAACTATACCAGAATATAAGAGAGAGTGGGGCATGCAAGGTATCATCTCCTGCAAGCTGATTG